>NC_087342.1:203168520-204418520 GCF_030014295.1 Loxodonta africana
AAAATAAGAGAAAATAAATGAGAAAAGGAGGATATAAAAAAGCAAGAGGAGAAAAGGAATAGCGGGCAGGAAAAAGAAAGAGGAGGAAGAATTGGAAAGAGACCATGTTTGACAGAAGGATACAGCCTTAATACCTGAAATGTTTACTAGCTAGTGAGCATTTCCAGCTTTCAACAACTATGAATCTTAACCATGTACAGGCTTTGAACTCACTGGTATAAAGAAGAAACCCTGTATGCCATAATAGCAACTACAAAGTTGGTATCATTATAGAGTTGAATTAAATTAAGTGATGAATTAGAGATGATTCAAGTAATAAACTGGTCACAGAGACCTAGTTACAAATAAATGAAAGTTTTAATCCAGATGAATCCAAGAATAAGTAGCATATATTCTATGCTGGAGCACTTTCAATGATATATTTTTGGGCTAGATTCTTGTTTGTTTTAAGGATTAAGTGCCTAGAATCAAGTTATTTCTGACAAGGTACATATTTTTCATTTAATATGGATGACAAACCTGCTTTAGCCTTCTTTTTTGTTTTTTTGGGTTTGGATTTTTTGTCATCTTCCATAATCTGTTCAGTTGTGTTTATTTCATCATTTTGACGAGCATCTGAAGTTACTGCTCCAACTGGAGAGTCCTTCTTTTGTTCATCTTCAACTTTGTCATGCTCAAGTTCAGAGATGGTCAATGTACTACAAACACAGTCCAAGAACATGCCATTACAAATACGGTATTATTAGGATTACTCACAGTACGGCAAAGTGAACAGTGAATACAGGCAAGGATAATCTTAAAACTGGTATCATTTCCTGCCAGAATACAAACATTTTCTTATACACTAAAAATGGTTAGCTGTCAAACCAGATATTATGAGTATTATTTTATACTTGGTTATGAGACATATATCCCTGAGCCAACTTAAATTGAGCTCTATATCCCAGAGAAAAAATAAAATTATTTCAAAAAAGAGGGAGCAATCAGAAGAAAGATTTATACCATATTGGGTTTTTTCTGTGGTAAGCAGCCTCTAAGATGGCCAATGATCTCCACCTCCTGATATTCATGTCTTTGTGCAATTCTCTCCCTTCAGTGTGTGCTGGACCTAGTGACTCACTTCTAATGGACACAATACGACTAAAGAAATGGATGCCACTTCTGAGATCCAATTTCAAGACGGCTGTGACCTCAGTCTTGCTTTCTCTCTCAGACCTTGCTCTGAGGAAGCAAGTGGCCACATGAGCTGCCCACATGGAGAGGCCCGTGTGGCAAGGAAAGGATACCTCTGGCCAACAGTCAATAAGGCCTGATATGTGCCAATGGCAACATGAGTACACATACAAGTGGATCTTTTGAGGCCTTCCAAGAGCCATGTCTTTTGGCAGATCGTCTCAGTCAAGTCTTGAGAAGACTGTAGCCCCAAGTAACACCCTGATTGTAGCTTTATGACAAACCCAGAGTCAGAGGTACTCAGCCAAGCCAAACTCAAGATTCCTGACCCACAGAAGCTGGGAGATGATACATGTTTCTTGTTTTATGCTGCTAAATTTTGGGGTAATTGTTTTATGCAGCAATAGTTAATACACCTACTAACGTGTCTCTGCAGCAGTCCAATTTGCTTTCTTTCTATTACCACTGGTTATATAGCTTTGATAAGAGGTTTTAGTTTTAGCTGGCTGTGCATTGTAGGAAAATTGTCCTTGGATGCTAAGGAATATTTATATATAGAATGTTCCTACCTCAAGTTGCTTCTCTAAGTGTAGGTTGTAGGAAAAAAAAAAAAAAAATTAAGTATGGTGGTTAAGCGTCATTTTTTATTTTACTGTTTTCCACAGAAAGAGAAAGATAACTATGAATATACTCACTGAAGCCCACATCATTTATACAGGCACTGAAAAGGACTACAAGAACACCAAATTACTAATAGTGATCATCATCGTATGGTTAGATTACTGGTACTTTTATTTCCTCTTTGTGTATGTATGTTCTACACTAAACAAATACTACCTATTTGACAGGGGAAATAAGCTATCAAAGCTAGTGTTTTATAAACGGAAACAGGCATTTGTAACTCAAAAAAAGGAGAAGTAACTTGGTTTCTATTGTTTTAAAAGGAGATGTGAGTAGTTAGGGGCAGAGACTCTGGAACTAGACTGCTAAGGTTCTGGTCAGACTCTTAGTAGTTCTGTGACTTAAACACCTCAGCTTCCTTGCCTTCAAAACAGGATAATATTCTATTCCGTCATAGGATTGTTATAAGGAATAAATGAGTTAATTCTTGCAAAGCATTAAGCACACAGATAGTAAGGGCTGTGTAGGAGTCCCTGGGTGGTATACATGGTTAACGTGCTTGGACGCTAACCGAAAGGTTGAAGATTACAGTCCACCCAGAAGCACCTCTAAAGAAAGGCCTGGCAATCTATTTCTGAAAAATCAGTCACTGAAAACTCAAAGGAGCACAGCTCTACGACACTTACAGGGTCCCCATGAGTTACAATAAATTCAATGGCAACTGGTTCTGGGCTGAGTAAACGTTAGCTGTTATTTTTATACTGGCAATGTCTCCAATTTAAGACTAAGAATTTTTTTTTTTTATTAAATTACATATATCATTCAAGAGCTGAAAATAACACTGCTTCTTTATTAATATAAAGTACCTTGTTTTAGCTTTAGACAGGACTGGAACTTTCTTTTTCTTCTTTTTCTTCTTTTCACTGCTCAATTTGTCATCATGCAATGATGTATCTGAGGGAAAGTAAGTCAACTGTTCTTTCAGTTTCTTTCTTATTTTCTTCTTAATTTCCTTGGCCATTTCTTCAGCTACTTGGAGCTGATATACTTGCATCAGCTCTTCTTCCTCATCTAAATCATTGTTTTCTTTTCCTTCATTTGCCTTCTTACTTTTCTGATGAACAACACCTGCCTGCGACTTTGTTCCCGCTTTTTCATGTGTAGAATCCATCTTCCCCTCAGAAGCTTCCGGTTCCATTTCTTGGGTATTCACCTGGGGCGCTGCTTTTGTAACCTTTGTATTTGACTTTCCTTGTTTTTCTTCCTCGACACTAGCATCATCACTTGGATTTTCAGTTGACTGTGTATTCGTTAGTTTGTTTTTGGTGACTCGCATGGTTTTCTCGGGGTTATTAGTGTCGGGAACACTTATGTCAACACTTTTAGTTCCTTTAATATGCTGAAGATTGCTTCTAAAGATGTCACTCTACCAAAAGAAGACACAATAACAAAGTTTCAGCAAAGCACAGTTTAGTTACATAAAAATAAGAGAACAGTTTAATAACAGTGATTAATGTTCAATAGTATGTAATACTGAGAAGATCACTCAGTTTTTTTTACTTGAACACAATGAAGCCATTCCAGAGTGTCTGATGAACACTCTCCTAGTTTATTCTTCCCAATATTAAACGGGTAATCTCTGAAAGCAGCTTCAGATTAAGTGATTTAATTAATTAACATGTGGAAAAGTACATGATTTTCAGAAGTGGATTAATTGCTCAAATCTCAAATGCTATTTTTCCTCACTGACAAAATGATCCATACTCTAAGAGATATTTGAGAAACTGGCTAAAAGAGCCATTATGAGTCAGGCATTTCAGGTTCCCCAATAGAAAACATGGGTCATTTATCTTACTTGCTAATTATTTTCTAAAGCAAAAGTCTACACAGCTCTAGTATTACCCTGCAATTAATCTAGATATGTCACTGAAAATGCTGCTACAGATTAAATATTATCAAGCGAAATCAAAGTGACAAGGCACACACCTGTATCTCTTTTCGTAATCAAAATCATTTGAAATGAGAGATTTTTTAAAAGGAAAAATATCAGCAAAAGGGCGGGAACTCAAGAAAGAATGCTACTAATAGTAAAATAGGTATTTTGAGAAATTCACTAAGGATAAAAAACAGGCAGGATCAGATATATTGACAATCTAACAGAAAGCACAAGCCCATGAGAAAAGACTTCTTCAGAGATAAGGGCAGTTCTGAAGAAACCTAACCTCAGAGTCAAGTAATCACACAGAGAAGGGAATAAACCTGAGGATGGCCAACGGACAGTGGGATGGATGGCTCTGTCCGCCCCCAACTCTATTTGTATTAAGCAGCAAAAGCTTTTTACCCAGAGGATAAAGCAGCTGAGTACAGAAAGATAGGGCAGCAGGCTTCTGGAAGATACGAGGCTCACCAACAGCAGAAAAAAAAAAAAAACAGCAGAAGCAGACTGTTAAAACCAATCAACAGGCAGAGGAATGGTAATGCTCAGATATAAAGACAAAGAGACAACCAAAACACTAAAGGAAAGAAGCACAATGAAGGAAAAGTATCAAATCCAACACACAGAAAAACTAACAATCAAGGAAGATGCATTAATAGCACAAACAAAATAATTTAAAATAAACCAAACCAAACCCATTGCCGTCAAGTTGATGCTGACTCATAGCGACCCTATGGGATAGAGAAGAACCACCCCATAGGGTTTCCAAGGACTGGCTGGCAGGAGGGACCTTAACCACTGAGCCAACAGGGCTCCAAATTTAAAATAAGTATAATTAATAATCATAAAGAAATCCAAAAGGGCATTGGATGAAAAAGATAATAGAAATAAAATTTTGGGTGGTAAAAGCCGTTCTGCTGAAAAACAGAATGGACAAAACTAAAGAGCTACAAGATAAAGCCAAAATCAAAATGAATCATTCTTCTGGGAATGGATGAGCTTACCAATGAAGACTGACATTGAACTTTGGAAAAAACCCATGTTTAAAAGCTTCTAGATAGAAAAATAACAACATATGGGAAAAAAACTGAAAGAACTAGTATCCCAATACATATCCAAGACCCTCTTGCTTACCTAAGGTATTTATATACTTCCAAAATGTACCTATTTTCCAAGGACAAATTATGAAATCCCCCAATCAAATCTAACAATAAAAAAAAAGTTTATTTTCACATGTTCTGTTTCAGAAGCAATATATGCTTAATTTAAAAGAAACAAAATTAAAAGGAAAAAATACTGAAAAGTAAAGACACAAATCTCCACTATGGTTACCTCACACACACAAAGAAGCATTGCTAATCTTTTCAGAAACTTTTTTGTCTTCTTTCTACAAATACAGTCATGCCTCAATAACCCTGAATTCCCATTATGTTAAAACGAGCATATACAAATTTTTCTACTTTTTCACTGAGTACCAGAAATAAATATAGTGCCAACATACACAAATCGTGAGCCACTGTCAAAGGAAATAATCTGAAAAAAAAAAAAAAGCAAGCAGGTGCTAAGGAATAGAAGAAAAATTTGTGGTCTGAAAGAAAAGATTTAAAAAATGAAACCCTGGGAAAGCTAACCAGGTGACGCTTAGTTTTTTATTTATTTACTTTGTTCTACCAATCTGTCAACGCTTATACTACTAACACATTATTTTAATTTTATAATGATTTCACATTCATCATGACCTTTTCCTTTATCCAATTCATTCACTTTCGTTTTAAATACGGTAATACATTCAGTAGCATCATATTGATACTTTCATTACTTTTTAAATAGCCTGTTTGGTCTTGATTTCCTTTTTTTCCTTTAACAGTCATACAAAACACTTTTTAAACTTCCAGGTAGTTTATAAATTGTAAACTTTTGTTATAGATTTTAAGTTTTGTACTACAGTAAAAAATGCATTGTGGAATTGAATGTTTCATAGGTAAGATTATGATCAACTTTTGCAAATGTTCTAAATACATATGTTCATACCCCTACAATATCTCTGCCTATTCTTTTATTTTTCTATTTTCTTATTTCAGTATTTGTTCACTGAGTTACATTTTTTACATTTAACTCTCTAAGTCATCTGAAGTGTTATTTAGTGTGGGAGATAAATTCAGGCTCTAATTGACCTTTTCCCCCAAAAGTCAAAGCAACCATCTCAATGCCAATTCCTGAATTATATTTACAATTTAAGAATCTGGAAAAGTTATTCTCCCTTCATTCCTCTTTGTTTAAAATATTTTAGCTACTTTTCCTTTTTATTCTTTTCGATTAACTTTAGTCTAATTTTTTCAACTAAGGAAAATGTTCACTGGAGACTACCATAATTGGGTTCAATTTCAAAATCAACTGGAAAAAAACTGGAATGAAGTACAAGTCTTCTTTAACATGTAATAAAATTTACAGGTTTTTCCCATATGAATCTGCAGTATGGGAAATTTATCCTTAAAATCATTCATGGCTTTTGTAGCTTGTTATGTATGTGTTCTTCATCTGTTAATTTTTCTATTTTTTTCCTCCAGTATTTTCTAACTCACTGTTTCTAGCTATAAGTTTTTTTGTAGAGTTATCTTTGCTCAATTTTAGCTGATTCACATACATTTTCTAATAATATTAGCATTTGGACTATAAATCACGATCACCTGTCCTCCTGACTAAGTGCCATATACTTACCAAAGTTAAAAAAAAAACCCTACTGTTGCCAGTGAGTTGATTCTGACTCATAGCAACTCTATAGGACAGAGTAGAACTGCCCCATAGGGTTTCTAAGGAGCAGCTGGTGGATTCGAACTGCTGATCTTTGGGTTAGCAGCTGAGTTCATAACCACTGTACAACCAGGCATAACAGGGAGGCAATACAGCACAACTGTCATGAACACAGACCCTGGAATCAGAAGGACCTAGACTCACCACTTACTAATTGCCTGATCCTGGATAAATTACTTACTCTCTATACCTCAGTTCTCTAATCTATACTGGCTTTATAGGATTCTTATGAGAATCAGGTTGAGTTAATACATCTAAAGCACTTAGTATAATGCCTAGCACATAGTAGATACTGACAAATCTTAGTTGAAAAAAAAATCCTATCATTACAGTATTTTTTCATTTCTCATTGTTTTTACCAGCACTTTGAGAAAATGAAATAACTGTGGTGAAAGAGATCATCCTTATGGGTCCTGATTTTAAAGGAAGTACCTGTAGAATTAGTGTCTACAGATCATCCATGGACTACCTTCCCCTCTCAAAGAGATCATTGAAAACTACTGAAATCATACACGATTGGTCATGTGTACATGCATATTTGCATTTTTTAGAGCCTCAAAGTGAGTAATTTTCACTTACATGAAACCAAAATGTCAAAAAACAAAAACATTGCTGTCACATTTCCAAGTAAAATACGATAGCTTTTTTCCTTATTATTTTTATAGATCATAATTTTTTTTATTCAACTTACTGGAACTATCTTATTGATACTTACTAATATCAAAATATTAAGCTATTCTTGAGCTATTGCAGAGAAAAACCTTTTTTGGCTAAGAAAGATTATTCTTTTAACGTGATTAAATCCAATTTGTTGGTATTTTATAGGATTCTCGTACATCTATATTCATGATATAGATTCTTTCAATCTACTCTCTTTGCGTGTACATTTGCACTTTTATTTCTAGCCTTCATGCCATTTTGTTTGATTTCTGAATCTTGTAAGCAGACTATCTGATAATTTTAAAAATCTATTATAGAATCTGCCTTTTAAAACAGGAAGCTTAAACCATTTATCTGTATTGTCATAACTGAGAGTTTGGTCTTATTTGTTTCTTCATTACTTTTTCTCCTTTTCTTAAAAAATCTCTATTTTGTTTTTCCTCACCTCTGGTAACTTAGAAAGTATAATAATCTACGTAAATATTGGAAACCCTGGTGGCGTAGTGGTTAAGAGCTATGGCTGCTAACCAAAAGGTCAGTAGTTAGAAGTATTATTTGTTTTACCTATTTCAAACTCTAGGATGAAATAACTTCTGACACATCTTAAATAAGGGTAATTGTTATAAATTATTCTTCTTTTGCGAATTAATCCTTTTCTACTCATCCCTTTGCCCAATCTTTGAAAACAATTTGGCTCTTGTCTTAGTTATCTAGTGCTGTTCTGAAAGAAATACCACAAGTGGATGGCTTCAACAAATAGAATTTTATTCTCTCATAGTCTAGGAGGCTAGAAGTCCAAATTCAGGGTGTCACCTCCAAAGAAAGGCTCTCTGTTGGCTCTGGGGGAGGTCCTTGCCATCAATCCTCCTCTGCTCTATGAGCTTCTCAGTGCAGGAGCCCCAGGTCTAAAGGACGCGCATTCTTGGCTCTACTTTCTTGGGGTATGAGGTACCCTGGTCTCTTTGCTCACTTCTCTCTTTTATATCTCAGAAGAGATTGCCTTAAAACACAATCTAATGTTGTGGATTGAGTCCTGCCTTATTAACATAACTGCCACTAATCCCACCTCGTTATCATCACCGAGATAGGATTTACAACACACAGGAAAACCACATCAGAAGGCAAAATGGTGGACAATCACACAATACTGGGAATCACAGGCTAGCCAAGTTGACACACATTTTTGGAGGACACAATTCAATCCATAACGGTTCTTTTATCTTACCTTATCGTATATAAAACCCATTGCCATTAAGTCGATTCCGACTCAAGTCTAATATTTAATATAAATCTTGTCGCAAGAAAGCTTTTTGGGGATATATAACAAAGACAGTTCTATATGTTTTAGTTTCAAGGGTCATCTGGCAATACTTTGACATAACTTCTCTATTCCTAAGTTTTTTTTTTTTTAATTGTGGTAAATAAATATTTAACAGTGTTTGCCATTTCAACAGTTTTTTCACATGCACAATTCTGTGACATTAATTATGTTCATGATGTTATGCAACCATCACCATTATCATTTTCCAAATTTTTCCATCACTCTTAACAGCAGCTCAGAGCCTCGGTGCAATGATTCCTTCTCCCTCCCCTCTCCATTCCTGGCACCCACTAATACTTCAGTGTGTATGTATCTGTCTATCCTAGATAATTCATGTAAGTAGAATTATACAATATGCTTTTGTGACTGATTGACTTCACTTGGCATGATGCTTTTAAGGTTCTATTCTTAAATTCTTCATTTTGATTCACGTCTTAGGAAACGGTAATACATTTTTAACTAGTACATCTTCAATAGTCTTTTTCAGGGAAGGAACACTGGAAGTAGTTTTCTGATAACTCACAGATCTTTATATTTACCATCGTCCTCACAACTGAATGACAACTTAGTTGGCTTTAGAACCCTCAGGTCACATTTTTTTCCCCTCTAAACTCTGTAGATATTGCTCCACTGCCTTTTGAATTTAGTGTCATTAGCAAGAAGGCTAGAACATATTAGTTTTTTTTTTTTTCTGTTTAGATGTTTGTAAAATTTCTTTTTCCCGTGAAACGAAAACTACAAAAATGCTTGTAGATACGGTTGTTATCTCATAAATTGTACGTGGAGCCCCAGATGGACTCATGTCTTTTTAGATCTTTCTTTTTTTTTTAAATCTCAGTAAGATTACTTCATTATGCTTTTTCCATTGTTTCTGCTCTACTAGTGCTCTTTGGGAGCAGTCATTTGTTGGTCAGATTTCACGATCTGTCCTCAGTGCTTATCATTTCTCTCATTTTAGTTTTGGGCATTTCTTCCTACGTGAGTGTGTCCCAAATTTGCCTTCCATATCACTGATTAGATTTTTCCATGGTGTCAAGTCTACTATTTTAGGCCTCAAATATAGTTTTAAGAAAGCAACCAAAGGAAGACCATGGACTTTGAAACTGGAGAGATGGTGGGTTTGAATCCCACTTATCCTCTTTCTAGCTATTTATATGACCCTACACAAATCACTTAACATCTTTGTGCCTTAGTTTTCTCATGTGAAAAATAACAGCAGCAATATATACCTTGCATAATTAACATGAGAACTAGAAATATGTGCAAAATTCTCATCACATTATGTATTATAGTTGGAACACAAAAAGATGAACCTGACATTATTAAGCAAGCCTCTTATTGTGGTTTTTTCCCCATTTACTTTTCTTATTGCAGCCAGCTTCCTTTTTGTCTCAGCCTGTTCTATACATAGTACTCCCTGTTCTTGTTTCAATAAGGTCCTAGCTCTTCATATCTTATTAAAAGAAGTAATATTGAGTTACGGTTAAGGGAGTGGATCCTGTAGACAGATTGTCAGAGTTTGATTCCGGTTCCACCATTTACTATGTAACTTTGGACAAGTTGCTCAACCTCTCTGTGCTGCACATTCCTCATCTATAAACTAGAATAAAATCACTTAAGTTTGTTGTTTGTCTTAAGTAAGTAAATACACATGAAATGTGTAGAAGGGTGCCTGAAAGATAGAAGGTACTCAATTATCTATCAAATTAAAGCAGGTATTCTTCTTCTATTGCCTAAAATATTTTGTTTGCAGTCTTCCAGGAATACATCTCTTCTTTCGAGCTGGCAAATATCTTCCTAAATATTTTTTCCACATTCACTCATCTCTGAATGAAGAAACCTATCCATGTCTGGTGTATGCCAAGAGAGGGTGAGAAGTCTGTGCTTCCCCTCACACTTGTGTCCTGATAGAATTCCTCAACATCGAAACTGAACCTTAGGAAAGTGGACATACCCTCTTCCTACTTCTTGGCTATCCATTCAATTTAGCATTCCTAGTCTAAACGGCAGCCTGTTCATGCTCACTAATCCCATTCTTATGGCAAAGAGAGAAAACAGGAGAAATTCACGTTCTTTTCTGACCAAGTGAGCCTGTAAAGAGGGCCTGCTGACAATCATTTTCAGAGTCTTTCTGCTTCTGCCTAACCTACACCATCTCATCTGAGGTGAAGGCATATACCAACATGCAATGCTCCAGCCTTCACATGCCCAAACTCTCTACCGTACTGCTTACTGGCAACTATAGGCTCTGAATAGATGTAGAGTTGAACTGATTTGCGAAGGCGGGGCATTACTTTGGTGGTCTCAGAATACAATGCCCATCCAGTAAAGGGATTGTTCAGTTTTCTGATCAGAGCAGCCTTAAGTTAGTGGAAGATGTGGGAGTTGATCTGAAGTTTCTGCCCATCTACTTTCCTGCTGGCAGTACTCTGCAGGTTCACAGTGAAGCACATGCACCGACCCGGTATTCCTTAATACAGCCCCTTCACCACAGCAGTCAGCATAACTTACTCCTAGATACCGGTGAAGGCAGATTCTAGTGATCTTTACTAGCGCTGATGCCAGTTCTTACCTTTCAAGTCTTCATGGATATTTAAATGCATGTGCAATGACAAATTCAGAGCTATGTTTTCAAGGCTATCTTAACCAAGAAGTGAGATACTGCCAATGTTGTCAAAGCAGTCCAATAACATAAAGTTCTAAAGCAAACTGTTTAGAGTGGTTGTGCTAATCCCTGATGCTGACATCAAGTACAACAACCAAGCTTTTCAATAACAGATAGCTTCTATCAGCAATCTTGACCTGAATTAATCACACACTGATCTTAAAATCCTGGAACCTGGGGTTGAAAAGGATGTTAATGGTCTAATTCGACCAAGAATCTAATGCTTGAATTCCCACAAAATAACCCTTCTAGGTGACTATACAGCCAATGCATTAATACCCAAAACAGCAGAGTATCGACAGCACCGAAAATGCACATTTTATTTTAGGACAGCCCTCACTGTGGTAGAGACCTCAATCTGACTCATCCTGTAAGTAGTCCTAAACTGGTGTTCAGTGGTACGTACGAGGGTGTACAGTGAACCTCTCACACACGTGCGGCTGCAGTCTGGCCAATGCTGGTACTTACTTTTGCTTTATTTGAAAATATATACTGGCAGTCAGACAGACTATTAAAATGAACAGTCAAATGACAAAGTACAGAATGGGGCAAAACTCACTACAAGTAAAAGGTAGGATATATAACTCACTGTGAATCTCCTGCCAAAGAAATATCATGTATCATTTACCAGAACATGCATGAACTTGTTTTTTCATGAGGATACAAGAGATATGGTCAGAGAAGTAAATAGTGCAACGGAAATGGTGCGACAGATTTGAAGAGTGAATAGCACAATAACTGTGGATGCTGTTACACACCACAATACCATGCCAATCAGGCTGTAGTTCAATGCAGATCTGTCTCGTACTGCTTTGAGTCCTGTATTTTTAATTCAAGTGCACTGTCAAAAATCTATCATTTGAAAGTGTGCCTGAAGTACAAAAAGGATAATTATTGCCTCTTGTTCCACTGATTTCTCCTGCTTCTACTGGGAGGAATCACACAGAGTAAGTGCAAAGAAAGGCAACCCACTGAATACGTGAAATATGACATTACTTCCTAAATTCTTCACAACTCTGGGTAAAAAATCTTCATTTTCCTCAAAAATGCATAATATGGCTAGTTATAAGTTTCTTCCTTATCACTGGTCACTCTCATCAGTTCCTCTGTTCTTGTTATAAGACAGCTCACAAGCCTGAACTCAACACTCCAGGAGTGATGTAGATTCTAACATAACTTTATCATGTACTACTGGCCATGACACAGATTTACTCTCTTTAATTTCCAAAGTTCATTACAGCTATAACTTGAAAGCTATCATTTTATGCAGATATATAAATCACCATTACCAAATTATCAATTACTTACTGAGAGGTTTTCTCCAGACTTGGCAATCCTTTTCTTTAGTTTTTTTCTTTCTCGTATTAGATCACTGTGGGTCTTAAACAATTCTTCAAAGCGAACTTTGGTTTTCACTTTGGCTTCACTCTCAACTACAAAAGACAGAATGACTCATTTCATTTTTCTAGACAATTCTATCATATCACATACCTGCGTTATGTTAAAGAACATAACTTTTGTAAACGTCTGCATGAGTTCTCCAGCTGCATTAGAGCAAGTGGCCACTCCTCCCTCTTTAAAACGTTCTTTATCACTTGCTTAGGTGACGTAACAGTCCCCTGTAACCTTCTTACCTTTTGGACCACTCTAAGTCTCCTTCACTAAATTAATTTTTTATTTCTGATGCAGAGTAGCATCCACCACTGCTGGTCATGTAATCTTAGGCAAGTTTCTTAACATCTCTAAACTTCATTTCCCTTATCTGTAAAATCATGGACAACACTTGCCTAGCCTCTAATCAACATTCGACAAATACTAAAAGTTGTTTTTTTCCCCTTGAAAACATAAATCAGGTCATGTTATTCCCCTGCTTAAGATTATAATAGTTTCACATTTCACTTAAAAAAAAAAAACCAAACCCATCAAGTCGATTCCAAATCTTAGTGACCCTATTGGACAGAGTAGAACTGCCCCATACGGTTTCCAAGGAGCAAGCAGCTGTAGCCCTTAACCACAATGCCACCAGGGTTTCCGCATTTCACTTAGGATAAAATAAAATAAGTCCTTAACATGCCCTACAGGGTTCTGTACTTCCTCACCTTCCTATATATACAGCATGAAATCAGGACAAATATCCCTTTAGATTTCCACACTGTAGCCATAATGCCCTTCTTCTAGCTCCTCACCAGACAAGCTTCTTCTGGCCTCAAGGCTTTCCCACATGCCGATGCTTCTAACTTCTAAGCTTCCCCTTAATTCCCCAACTGCCTGCTTCAATTTGCTTCTAAAGTGGTATATTTCCTGATACCCTCATTCAAAACCCTGTTTCTCACACAGCAGACAGTTCTTTTCCTTCATAGCATTTCAGGCAACTTAAAATTGTATAATTATTTGTATAAATAAATTTGTATATTTATCATCATCTCCCTTACCATACTACTATGCTATATAGCTCCTCATTACATCCCTAGTTACTACTACAGGGCCTGGCACGGAGTACATGTTCAATTAACAGGTTTCAGATGAATGAATGCTGAATGAATGAATAAATGCTCTAGTGTAGGCACAGGCAAACTGCAGCCCACAGGCCAGTCGCCTGTTTAAGTAAAGGTTTACTGAAACACAGCCATGCCATTCAGGTAATTATTACAGCTGCTTCTGTGCTACAACAGAGATGAGTAGTGGCAGCTGAATAGCTGCTACACAGACCAAGCCTAAAATACTTACAAGCTGGCCCTTTAAGAAAAAAATTTGCAGAAATCTGTCCTAGAGTAAAACATCCAATTTGGGTGATAAAGAGTAAAGACTAACCGTATGTTTTAATTATTATTTATCTTGTCCATCTGGGTCCCAAACTCTCATCCATTGAAAACATATTAACCTTAATCACCAGCACTAAATATAAAATTGAATACCAAGATATCATGTATCTCAAAATATAATCTTTAGTCAGTAATACCTATTTTATTCATGAATCTGTCAAGGAAACCCTTAAAATAATCCAAATTTTTAAATAAATAAGTAAATAACATAATTTTATAATACATTTCTTAAAAGCTTACCAATGGGCATATCTCAGTTTTACAGAAAGCATTAAGCACTTATGCAAAGCACTGCCTCAATCAGGATCCTATAAAAAAAGATTTATTTGTAATGTGAAACTTCCAAATAAAAATGATAAAATATTTTTCACACAAGATTATGAACTGTTTGTCCACTACCTCATCAGGCTTATAACAATAAAGTTATACTCTTATTCCAATCTTAGGCAATTGACCTGAATAACTTTGAATTAGGTTAGGGTCCTGAAAGAAAGTAGAGCAAATCAGGTCATATCTGAATAAAATATTTGTATCTAAAGATTTACAGCCTTGGAAACCCCGTGAGGCAATTCTACTCTATCCCATACGGTCACTATGAGTCGGATCGAGTTGGCGGCAGCAGACTTTATATTCGGAAAAAGAAACAAAAAAATTTTTGAAAGGCAGCGTCAAAGAAAAAAAATAATAACAGACATCTTACTTTGATTCTAAGGTTTTCTTCACCCATGAAACCAAATATTCACCATAAAGAAATTCCTGACCAAAATTAACCCTGCCAGTGGCTTTTCTTTCACCCAAAGTTGCTAATCTTTTCTTTTCTGTTGGAAGCCAAACCAAAAACCAAACCCATTGCTGTTGGGTTGATTCTGACCCTGTAGGACAGAGCAGAACTACCCCATAGGGTTTCCAAAGAGCGGCTAGTGGATTCAAGCTCCTGACCTTTCAGTTAGCAGCCTGAGCTCTTACCCACTGCGCCACCAGGGTTTCCCTGGTAGAAGTCAGGCTAACTAAATTTGAACTTCAAAAGGCATGGCTGAAGGTGGGTGAAGGGCCAGACACTATGCTGGGACTCGGTATCAAATGATCTCAGCAAAAGGGAGAGGGCAGGGTTCGCTCAATCACATTAAGATTAGCCGATGATCTAGGTTCTATTTTTCTCCCTCCTCTTTTCTTTATAAGCTTCATTGTAACCAAGCAAACTTTGAGCCATTTGCTTTTTTCTGGAATCAGAATCATCTTCCTACATGCAGAGTAAGTGCTCAGAGTAAACCTTATGTTTCATTTTCTCTGAGTTTTATTTTTTAACAGCACTTAATGTCTAACATGGTATGTTAATATATTTTTAAATATATTTTCAGTAAATTAATGAACATTTCTACGTACTTTTAAGAAACCTAACTCTGCATCAGGATTGACTTCCCCAAGACCACGTATTAGTGAAGTACACCTGAGGGATGTACATCACAGATGATGAATGTACCTGCCACTGAAAATGCTGCTACCACAGAACCCGTGAGCACAAGCGTTTGTACCATCTTTCTCAAATCAACACCTGGGTGTGCCCTGTGGTGTGTCAGAGCTACTAAAAACCAAAGACAAACTCGGCAATACGTTTCTGAGCTGCCAATTTCATATAAAGATTACGTGTCTGTGTTTAAAACTAACGTGTAGTAATTCTCCGTTAGAGCACAAAACGTGCACACATTTTAAAAAATAAAACTGAAGGCTGTAAAAAAAAAAAGGAAAACATAATTTGCACCAGTTCAGGCACGCAGTTAATGCTCCAGGCCCCTGAGGAGACATGTTGATGACCCTCTGGTATTGGGATACTTTGGGCAGAAAAGCCTGAGAAAAAATACTAAAGAGAAAAGGGTGATTATATAAAATATACCCCAAATATATGAGAATACTTTTCTATCTACGAGTAGGTACAAAGACAAAAGAGACATCACTAAATTCACACCAGCCACTCTTTGGAAACCCTATGGGGGCAGTTCTACCTTGTCCTGTCAGGTTGCTGTTAAGTCAGAATGGAGCAGAGCTGCCCCATAGGATTTCCAAGGCTATAAATCTTTCCGGAAGCAGACTGCCACATCTCTCTCTTTCTTGAAGTGGTTGATAGGTTCAAATTGCTGACCTCTGGGTTAGCAGCTGAGCATTTAACCACTGTGCCACCAGGGCTGCTCCATTTAAAACCCAGGTCCTGGAATCAGTCTCCCATGGTAACTAGTGTGACTTTGGGCAAACTGTTTCCTCATCTATAAAATCAGCATTGTAAGTGCCTACTCAGAGGGCTGTTACAAGGATTAAATGACTTAGAACAGTGCCTGGCAGAGAACAAGCACCAATAAATATTAGCTACAATAGATAATTCTTCCTCTGTGAGTTTACTGTGGGGCATGTCGAGTTAGGTATCTGAGGGCCACTGGGTGACTACGAGCATAGGACCCATTGTCAGATCCTTGATTTGAATCTGAGAGCTCGGATGCTAACAAAAAGGTCAGCAGTTTGAATCCACCAGCCACTCCTTGGAAATCCTATGGGGCAGTTCTACCCTGTCCTATAGGGTCACTATGAGTCGGAATTGACTTGATGGCAATGTTTTTTTTTTTCCCCCCAGTCTGCCAGCTGATTAATCTCCATGAATCTCGGTTTCCTAGTCCTTGAAGTCATGCGTTTTTGTAAGGATTAAACGAGATCATGCAAGCAAAACACTAGCATGATGCCTAGCACATAGTAAGCCCTCCATAAATGATGGTTATATATGTTATGTTTTGTTGACAATAGGAGGAGCCCTGATGGTGCAGTGGCTAAAGCACTTAGCTGTTAACTGAAAGGTTGGCAGTTCAAACCCACCAGCCCCTCCACGGGGGAAAGATATGGCAGTCTGCTTCTGTAAAGATTACAGCGTAGGAAACCTGATGGGGCAGTTCTACTCTGTCTCATAGGGTTGTTATGAGTTGGAATCGACTCGAGAGCAGTGGGTTTGGGTTGTGGTAGACGACAGAATACATTAATACAGCAGGGAGGCCTGGGCTGCAGATTTGGGCATTATCTGCATATATGTGCAATATTCTTAGCCAACAAAGGTGTTGATTCTTCTTCAATCTTCCTTACTCAATGTCCAGTTTTTCCATGTCTGTGAGGTGACTGAAAATACCATGGCTTGGGTCAAGTGCACCTTAGTCCTCAAAATGACATCCTTGCTTTTCAACGCTGTAAAGAGGTCATCTGCAGCAGATTTGCCCGACGCAATATGTCCTCTGATTTCTTGACAGCTGCTTCCATGGATGTTAACTGTGGATCCAAGTAAAATGAAATCCTTGACAACTTCAATCTTCTCTCCATTTATCATGATTTTGCTTATTGGTCCAGCTGTGGGGATGTTTGTTTTCTTTATGTTAAGGTGTAATCCATACCGAAGGCTGCAGTCGTTGATCTGCATCAGTAAGTGCTTCAAGTCCTCTTGACTGTTAGCAACCATCCTTCAATTCTCATGCCACGTTCTTCTTTAAATAGTTCATCTTCTTGGATTATTTGCTCAGCATACAGACTGAATAAGTATGGTGAAAAGATACAACCAAGACACACACCTTTCCTGACTTAAAACCTGCAGTATCCCCTTATTCTGTTCTAACCATTGCCTCTTGGTCTACATACAGGTTCCTAATGAGCACAATTAAGTCACTGTACCAAACAGTAATGGTCGACATTCAACCATTTCATTGGCAGCATGTGATCAAGAACCAATGGTACTGAAGGAAGAAGTCCAAGTTGCACTGAAGACATCAGTGAAAAATAAGGCTCCAGGAACTGAAGAAATACAAAGTGTGATGTTTCAACAAATGGATGCAAGACTGGAAATGCTCACTAGTCTATGCCAAGAAATTGGAAGACAGTTACCTGGCCAAACGATTGGAAGACATCCGTATTTGCACCCATTCCAAAGAAGAGTCATCTAACCGGAAGCAGAAATTATTGAACAATATCATTAATATCATACACAAGTAAAATTTTGCTGGAGATTAGTCACAAGCGGTTGTAGCAGTACATCAACAGGGAACTGCCAGAAATTCAAGCCAGATTCAGAAGAGGATGTGGAACAAGGGAAATCATTGCTGATGTCAGATGGACCCTGGCTGAAAGCAGAAAATACCAGAAAGATATTTACCTGTGTTTTACTGACTACGCAAAGGCATTCGGCTGTGTGGATCATAACAAATTATGGCTAACACTGCGAAGAATGGGAATTCCAGAACATTTAATTGTGCTCATGAGGAGCCTTTACACAGATCAAGAGGCAGTTGCTCAAACAGAAAAATGGGATACTGTGTGGCTTAAAGTCAGGAAAATCTGCATCAGGGCTGTATCCTTTCACCAAACTTATTCAGCCTGAATGTGAGCAAATAATCCGAGAAGCTGGACTATACGAAGAAGAACGCGGCATCAGGATTAGTGGAAGACTCATTAACAACCTGTGTCATGCAGATGACACAACCTTGCTTGCTGAAAGACGACTTGAAGCACTTACTGATGAAGATCAAAGACCACAGCCTTCAGTATGGTTTATACCGCAACACAAAGAAACAAAAATCCTCACAACTGGATCAATAAGCAACATCGTGTTAAATGGAGAAAAGACTAAAGTTGCTGAGGATTTCATTTTACTTGGATCCACAATCAACGCCCACGGAAGCAGCAGTCAAGAAATCAAAGGACGTTTGCACTGGGCAAATCTGTTGCAAAAGACCTCCTCAAAGTGTTAAAAAGCAAAGATGTCACCTTGAGGACTAAGGTGGACCTGACCCAAGCCATGGTATTTTCAATTACCTTATATGCACGCAAAAGCTGGACAATGAATAAGAAAACCAAAGAAGAAGTGATATATTTGAATTATGACACTGACAAAGAATATTGACTATACCACGGACTGCCAGAAGAAGGAACAAATTTGTCTTGAAAGAAGTACAATCAGAATGCTGTTTAGAAGGGAGGATGGTGTGAGTTGGTCTGACGTACTCCGGACATGTTATCTGGAGAGACCAGTCTCTGGAGAAGGACATCATGCTTGGTGTTATGGACTGAATTGTATCCTTCAAAAATGTATGTCAACTTGGCTAGACCATGATTCCCAGTACTGTGTGATTATCCACCATTTTGTCATCTGATGTGATTTTCTGTGTGTTGTAAATCTTATCTCTATGTATATGAGGCAGGATTGGAGGCAGTTATGTTAATGAGGCAGGACTCAATCTACAAGACCAGGTTGTGCCTTAAGTCAATCTCATTTGAGATATAAAAGAGAAGCAAGCAGAGAGACAAGGGGCCTCATTACCACCAAGCAAGAAGAGCAAGGAGCATGCGTCCTTTCGACCCAGAGTCCCTGCACTGTGAAGCTCTTGGACCAGACGAAGACAGATGATGAAGACTTTCCTCCAGAACTGAGAGAGAGAGAAAGCCTTCCCCTGAAGTGACGCCCTGAATTTGGACTTTTAGCCTACTAGACTGTGAGAGAATAAATTTCTCTCTGCTAAAGCCATCCACTTGTGGCATTTCTGTTATAGCAGCACTAGATAACTGAAACACGTGGTAGAGAATCATCAAAAAAGCGGGAGAACATCAAGGAGATGGACTGACACAGTGGCTGCGACAATATGCTCAAACATAGCATGATGTTGCAAGAAATGGACAGTGTTTAGTTTTGTTGCACATAGGATCTCTGTAAGTCAGAACTGTCTCAACAGCACCTAACAACATTTTTTAATAATACAATATGCAATGAAATTTATAAACACTAATATTATTTATTATGCTACAGCTGCTAACCAAATGGTCGGTAGTTTGAATCCACTAGGCGCTCCTTGGAAACTCTACGGGGGCAGTTCTACTCCATCCTATAGGGTCGCTATGAGTCGGAATTGACTCAACAGCACTGGGGAATATTATTTAGGTGCCCTGGTGGCGCACTGGTTAAAAGCTCAGCTACTAACAAGGTTGGCAGTTCGAAACTACCGGCAGTTGCTTGGAAACCCCATGGTGCAGTTCTACTCTGTCCTACAAGGTTGCTATGAGTTGGAATGGAGTCAACAGCAACAAATTTTTTTAATATTATTTACGAGCCCCTGGGTGGTGTAGGGAGAAGCCCTGGTGGCACAGCAGTTTAATGCTTGGATGGTAACCTAGATATCAGGTCAAACCTTCCAGCTGCTCTGTGGGCAGAAGATGTGGCAGTTTGCTTCCATAAAGATTTATCACCTTGATAACCCTATGGGGCAGTTCTACTCTGTTCTACAGGATCGCTATGAGTTAGAATTGACAGGTTTGGTTTTAGAAGTGCAAATGGTTAAGCACTAGGGTATTTATTAAAAGGCTGGAGGTTGAAGTTCACCCACAGGCACTTCCGAAGAAAGGGCCAGAGAGATTTATTTCCACTATTGAAAGGTCACAGCCATTGAAAACCCTATAAGCAGTTCTACTCTGACACACAAGGGGTTACCATGAGTCGGAATCCACTCAAGGACAACTGGCTTTTTTTTTTTTAAATAATTTTTATTGTGCTTTAAGTGAAAGTTTACAAATCGAGTCAGTCTGTCACATATAAACATATACACCTTACTCCATACTCCCATTTACTCTCCCCCTAATGAGTCAGCCCGCTCCCTCCTTCCAGTCGCTCCTTTTGTGACCGTTTTGCCAGTTTCTAACCCTCTCTACCCTCCCATCTCCCCTCCAGACAGGAGATGCCAACACAGCCTCAAGGGTCCACCTGATACAAGTAGCTCACTCTTCATCAGCTTCTCTCTCCAACCCATTGCCCAGTCCCTTCCATGTCTGATGAGTTGTCTTCGGAAATGGTTCCTGTCCTGGGCCAACAGAAGGTTTGGGGACCATGACTGCCGGGATTCTTCTAGTCTCAGTCAGACCATTAAGTCTGGTCTTTTTATGAGAATTTGGGGTCTGCATCCCACTGTTCTCCTCCCTCAGGGGTTCTCTGTTGTGCTCCCTGTCAGGGCAGTCATCGGTTGTGGCCGGGCACCATCTAGTTCTTCTGGTCTCAGGATGATGTAAGTCTCTGGTTCATGTGGCCCTTTCTGTCTCTTGGGCTCATAGTTATCATGTGACCTTGGTGTTCTTCATTCTCCTTTGATCCAGGTGGGTTGAGACCAATTGATGCATCTTAGATGGCTGCTTGTTAGCATTTAAGACTCCGGACACCACACTTCAAAGTGGGATGCAGAATGTTTTCTTAATAGAATTTATTTTGCCAATTGACTTAGAAGTCCTCTTAAGCCATAGTTCCCAAACCCCTGCCCTTGCTCCGCTGACCTTCGAAGCATTCAGTTTATTCCGGAAACTTCTTTGCTTTTGGTCCAGTCCAGTTGAGCAATCAGCTTTTTAAAAAATATTATGTAATAATATAGCAGATACATAACTGACCTAATCATTTTTCAATGTTACTGTGTACTACAGAAAAAAACATTACAGAATTAGTGACTAATATTTAATGAACAGCGACATTATCTGACTTAAGATCAGAAGTTAAGATCAGATTAAAAAAGAGATCCCTGAACCTCATAACCCAAACCAAATCAAACCCACTACTGTTGAGTCAATTCCCACTTACAGCGAAGTGGGAACTGACTCAACAGTAGTGGGTTTGAAACCCTGGTGGCGTAGTGGTTAAGTGCTACAGCTGCTAACCAAAGGTTCGGCAGTTCGAATCCACCAGGTGCTCCTAGGAAACTCTATGGGGCAGTTCTACTGTGTCCTATAGGGTCGCTATGAGTCGAAATCGACTCGATGGCACTGGGTTTGGTTGGTTTTGGTATACATGCCATTATTTTAAAACTTCTTCCTCAGATACCTTTTTCACATAAAATGATTAGAGATACTAAGTAAGAAACATAACTGGATTGTTTCAGCTCATTTTAATTTTCCCTGATCTCCTGATTTTCAACTGTCAATCAGTAAGTGACTAAAGATCAAGGGGAGAAAAAGCAGAGAGGCTTGGATGATTCACTCCTTAATCAACTTTAATAGCAAGGAACAAACAAAATTCCCATATAAATAATTCAATTAATAAATCATCAACAAACCCTTTACCATGGAGTAGATTCCAACTCATAGAGACCCCATAGGGCAGTACAAGTGCCCCACAGGGTTTTCTTGGCCATAATCTTCATGGAAACCCTGGTGGTATAGTGGTTAAGTGCTATGGCTGCTAACCAAAGGGTCGGCAGTTCGAATCCACCAGGAGCCCATTGGAAACTCTATGGGGCAGTTCTGCTCTGTCCTGTAGGGTCACTATGAGTCAGAATCGACTTGACAGCACTGGGTTCCTCTGGGTAATCTTTATGGAAGCAGCCTGCCACATTTTTCTCCTGCAAATCAACAAGTCTTCATAAACAATATTCTGAATGTGGTTTTAAAAAACTCTTTTGGTATTTGAATTTTTCAAATATTCTTTTAAAAATTTCCCAGGGTCCTCATAACAAGCAATCTTTTTTTCCTGAAAACCTAAGCAATAACAACAACCATTAATGCAACAGGTGAAATAACTGTTGCCATGTCTTTCTCAAAAAAAGTAAAAGCATATACGCCAGTCTGTAGATGATTTCACAGCAATGCTGAAATAAGGCCCAACCATTTGGTAGGGATTCCTAAATTATCAACTCTTTTTCTATTTTTATGTATACTGAAATGACCCTATTACACCTTTTATTTTTTAAACAAATATAACATTCACCACCTTTTTTCAGATGTATTTAAGAAGGCATTTCACAGGCTCAAGATTCAGCACCAGGTTGACACTATAAAAGGAAATAAACATACGCATCTGATTTTAAAGCGTTTAAGCTTGAACCGGGAGCAGTAAAAGCAAGAAATGCGTTCCCTCTTAGGACACCACGCTAACAAGTCACGAAGAGAGTCTTCCACGGAAGGGAGCGGAAAAGTGCGTAGAGGTGTTTCTCAAAAATCACATCCCTCCCCTCCCGGACGCCTGGCAGTGGCGCAGTGCGGCCCCAGCCCGGCCAAGCCGGCACTCCGCCCCCGCGCTCAGACCACATCAGTCCACGCAGTCGAGAGGGCCCGGGCAGGACGAGTCCCCAGCCCTGGGCTCCCACCACCAGCCCGCCAGCAACGTACTCACAAAGCGGAGGGCGCAGAGCTGCTGACCGCCTGTCCCGCCAGAGCCGAGCCCGGGCGGTGGGAAGCAGCTCCCGGCGCCAGGCGAGGTGGGCCGGGAGCTGGGCTGCTACGCAATGGCCCAGCCGCCAGCGACCCAGGATCTGCAAGCGAGCCAGATGCCGCAGTGTGGGCAGTGCACCCTCCTCCCGCCGCTGACGTCAGCGCTAGCCTACGCCGCCGTTCCCATGACAACCGATGCAGCCAGTGCTCTCTATCTGGACCGCAGTCTCTCTTCCGCGCCCCGTCCACGGCCCCGCCCCCGCACCGCCTACGCAGCGGCCCGCGAGGTGCCGCAGTACGCCGCCTGCGGAGGCAACGCGCGCGCGTCCGCTGGCCTGCGGCTGGCGGGCTGACGGGCACGCGCTCCGGGGGGTGCGCGGGGCTCCTCTAAACTGGGAGCAGGATGAGAAACGGGTATACGCGGTGCTCGTCAGAGCCTGAGCGCGTTTCCACCCTCGCCCCGGAACAGGGGCTTTGCGCCTCAGAACTGCAACAAACGCTGGGAGAAACAGAAGGGGGAAAAGTGAGGCGGGGAGGCTATCGTGGATGCCGCCAAGGAAAAGAAACGTGAATGAAGCAAGAAGCAGGCGCCTCATCTCCCACGCGTTCGCGCCCACAAAAAAAAAAAAATGCCTAAAACGTGGAGAATAGTTGTACTACAGACAAAATCTTAGAGAAAAAATTAATCACTACTCGTCTAGCGGTGAGCTCTCACTGTTTTTAAAACAAAACAAAAATTAAAGCGTCATTTTTTATCTCACGTAATAACCCCGCCCACTTACTTGTGCCGCAGGCGCCATCTTTACCTCTGAGTCAGCAAGGGTGGAAAAATACTAGACAAGTTAAAACTCCTCCGTTCTTGAATTAGAGGCCATTTTCTGCAGTGGTAGTCAGACGTGGTAACCTGTTGCCTCGTTTGTACAGTGAAAGCGTTATCCATCTTTCTGTGGAGGCCAGACTACATTGCCATTGGCTTTCCATTCCACTTTACAGTCCATTCTACACAAAATATATCTCATTCGTTTCTTTAAATCCTGTGAAATAAGCAGTGAGAAATATTATCAGCCCAATGTGTCCCAAACTGAAGTCTTCAACTTTCCACCCAAAACCTCCCTGTCTGGATTTCATCTTGGTTTATGGCACCACTATCCAACCAGTGATCTAGGCAGATACTTGGTGCTGCTGTTAGCTGCCATCCAGTGACCCCAGCTCTTGAATGCATACTGATAAAAATAAATGAGCTTTTAAAAATGGGAGATAAAGCTCTTCCTTATACTAGAATGCCACTAATAAATGAAGGAGGAAGTGATGCAGGTACAAAAATCACTGGGCAACCTGTGTTAGTTATCCAGTGTTGCTATAACAGAAATACCACTAGTGGATGGCTTTAATAAAGAGAATTTTATTTTCTCACAGTTTAGTGGGTTAAAAGTCCAAATTCAGGGCCTTGGCTCCAGGGGGGAAGGTTTTTTCTCTCTGTTGGCCCTGGAGGAAGGTCCTTGTCCTCAATCTTCCCATGGTTGAGGAGCTTCTCAGGCGCAGGGATGCAGTGTCCAAAGGACACGCTCTGCACATGGTGCTGCTTTCTTGGTGGGATGAGGTCCCCCTGTCTTTGTGTTTGCTCTATCTTTTCTGTCTCTGTGCTTGCTGTATCTTTTAAGTCTCAAGAGAATGCTTCTAGACACGATCCAATACTGGAGGTTGAGTCTTGCCTCACTAAGACAACTGCTGCCCATACTCCCTCAATTAACATCATAGAGGCAGGATTTACAACATATAGGAAAATCACACAACACCAGGAATCATGGTCCAGCCCAACTGATAAACACACATTTTTGGGGGGACATAATTCAACCCATGACACAACCATTACAGTAAAAAATGATTAAGGCAAGAATCATCAATGGATGCTAAAACTAGTGGGTGAGAGTTTTAAGAGGAACAAATTATTTGCATAGTCTCACATTATCTCTGCACAAAATACTTATGAATTACAAAGGAAAAAAAATAGAAACTTGAAGAAATCCGGCACTGGTAATCAGAGTTAACAGTAATGGGGTGAATTTACATCTTGTGACACTTGGTAAGAGTCACTTCAAACACATTTCTGTGGTATTTCTGCCCAAAAGGCATAACCTGAGTCTAATCATGAGGAAACATTAGTCAAATTCAAATTGAGAGACAATCACAAACCTGTATTCTTCAAATGTGTCAAGGTCATGAAAGATAAGGAGTGAGTAAAGAACTTTTTCAGATCGAAGGAGACTAAAGAGACGTGACAACTAAATGGAACACATGACTCAATTGAATTATTTGGCTGTAAAATACATTATTGGAACAAATGACAAAATTTAAATGATATCTGTGAATTACGTGATAGTATTTTAACAATATTAATTTCCTAGTTTTAATGACTGTACTCTGGTAATGTAGGAGACAGCTTTGTTTTTATAAAAAACACACTGAAGAATTTAAAGGTAATGAAGCATCATGTCTGCAACTTAATCCAAAATGATTCAGAAATAAATGTATATATAAAGATAACAAATATAAATAATGAATATAGATAAAGAGTCTGGGTGGCATAAGCAGTTTGCAATCGGCTACTAGCCTAAAGGTCAGCGATTCGAACTCAGCCAATGTCTTCACAGAAGAAAGGCCAGGTGAACTGCTTTTGTAAAGTTTGCAGTTAAGAAAGAAAACCCTATTGAACAGTTCTACTGCCTACTTATGGTCACCGTGAGTCAGAAGGCTGACTTAATGGAAGCTAACAGCAACAACAATATATCTAGACAGAAAGACTAATAGAGCAAATGTAGTATGCTAACAATTGGGAAATTTGGGCAAAGGAATTTGAACAAAGTTTTTATAGTATTCTTTCAATTTTTCTGTAAGTTTAAAATTATTTTAAAATGAAAAACAAATGACAAAAGCACCTGGGATTCTGGCTCCAGTAACTAGATGAAGAATGATTAATCAAATAAGAGTGGAAAGTCAGGAAGAAGAGCAAGTTTGGGGGAAAAGATGTTTAGTTTAAGTGAGATATATCCAGTTATCCAGTAACAGTTGGAATATGTTGTTGCTGTTAGGTGCCAACGAGCTGGTTCCAACTCATGGCCACTCCATGTATAACAGAACGAAGCATTGCTCAGTCCTGTACCATCCTCACAATAGTAAGTATGTTTGAGCCTGTTGTTGCAGCTACTATGTCAATCCTCTCATTGAGGGTCTTCCTCTTTTTTGCTGACCCTTTGCTTTACTAAACATGATGTCCTTCTCCAGGGATTCGTCCCTCCTGATAACATGTCAAAAGTATGTGAGATGAAGTCTAAGGAGCATTCTGGGTATACTTCTTCCAAAACAGATTTGTTCGTTCTTCTCGCAGTTCGTGGTATATTTAACATTCCTCACCAACACCATAGTTCAAAGGCATCAATTCTTCTTTGGTCCTCTTATTCATTCTGCAGTTTTCTCATGCATATGAGGTCATTGAAAACACCATGGTTTGGGTCAGAGGCACTTTAGTCCTCAAAGGACATCTTTGCTTTTCAAGATTTAAAAGAGGCCCTTTGCAGCAGATTTGCCCAATGCAATACGTAGTTTTATCTCTTGACTGCTGCTTCCATGGGTATTGATTGTGGATGCAAGTAAAATGAAATCCTTGACAACTTCATTTTGTAGTGTAATTGAATATTCATGATGTTTATTATGATGTTGCTTACTGTTCCAGTTGGGATATAGTAAGCATATTAATCAGTCCCAATCACACCGAAGAAAGCAGATATACTGCTTTTGTGTTGTAAACCCAGAGTGCAAGACTTAGGTCGCTCGACCATCCTAGGAGAGGCAGGCAATTAAGAAGTGATAATGGAGAACCTGTCACAAACAGTTAAGCGCTAGATTACTAGAAAGGCTGGCAGTTCAAGCCCACCTAGAGGTGCCTCAGAAGACAGGCCTGGCAATCTGCTTCTGAAAAGTCACAGCCTTGAAATCTCTATGAAATAGTTTCTGTACACATGAGGTTGCCATGAGTCAGAATTGACTGGTTTGCAACTAACAGCAACAACAAAGGTATTGAATAATGTTAAGGACTATTTGTTAACTTTGTTAGGTAAAAGTGGTTGTTGTTGGATGCTGTTGAGTCGATTTGGACACATAGCAACACTGTGATGGAGTAGAACCACCTCATAGGGTTTCCGAGGCTATAACCTTTACAGAAGCAGATTGGCAAAAGCTTTCCCCCTCAGAGCTGCTGGGTGGGTTCGAACCACCAGCAGCCAAATGCTTAACTGTTAAACCCCCGGGGCTCCATGAAATAGTGATACTGTGGTTATATAAGAATATGACTTTTTTAAAGCACTTAGCATAAAGTGTCAAGATGCCTGAGATTTGCTTTAAAATAATACAGGAAAAAAATTATTAGGGGAAAGATGACACATGTATGTCTAAATTTTGATTCTTGTTGAAGATAGCTGATGGGTATCTGATCTTTTAATATTAGTTTTCTTTATGTGTTTGAAATTTTTCATAGTAAACAGAAAAAATAAAAGTAGGAATATGCATATGATAGAGAATTTGAAAGATATAGAACAATAGAAAAAAAAGAAAGAATACTCCGTTACACTACCCAAAATGAATCTCAGTTGACTTTTTTGGTAAATTTCTTTTTTCCCAAGCATTTCCTCCTGTATCTGTTAGCTGCTTGAATATCTTCTTCGGTGAAGTGTCTGTTCATTTCCTTTGCCCATTTTTTAATTGGATTATTTGCCTTTTTGTTGTAGAGGTGTTGGATTTTCCTGTAGATTTTTTAGAGGTTAGACCTTTGTCAGATTTGTCATAGCCAAAATTTTTTTCCCAGTCTGTATGTTCTGTTTTTACTCTTTTGGTGAAGTCTCTGGATGAGCATAAGTGTTTGATTTTTAGAAGATTCTAGTTATCTAGCTTATCTTCTGGTGTTTGTGTACTTTTAGTTATGGCTTATATCCAGTTAATGCCATATATTAGGGCCTCTAGCATTGATCCTATTTTTTTTGTATGATCTTTATAGTATTTGGTTTTATATTTAGGCCTTTGATCCATTTTGAGTTAGTCTTGTGTGTGGTATGAGGTATGGGTCCTGTTTGATTTTTTTGCAGATGGACATCCAGTTTTGCCAGAACTATTTGTTAAAAAGACTCTCTTTTCCCCATTTGCTGGCCTTTGGGCCTCAGTCGAAGATCAGGTGATGTGTGCATCTATTGCTATAAATAGACCTCTGAGCACTGATTTTACTGTGTCCCAGATGTTTTGGTACAATATGTTTTCATTTTAGGAATCTTTTATTCCATCTTTGGTTTCTTCTATTACCTAGTGGTTTTTAAGCAAGGTGTTATTCAATTTCCATTTATTTTTTTTCCATTTTTCTTTTTGTTATTAATTTCTACTTTTAGGTGTTGTGATCAAAGAGGATGCTTTGTATTATCTCAGTATTTTGGATTTTGTTGAAGGTTGTTTTGTGGCCTAAGGCATGATTTGTTCAGGAGAACGTTCCATGTGCATTGGAAAAGAATGCGTACTTTGCTGCTGTTGGGTGGCGTGTTCTATATATGTCTCTGAGGTCAAGAGGGTTGATTGTGGCTTTTAGATCTTTTGAATCTTTGTTGAGTTTCTTTCTAGATTTTCTGTCCTTTACCAAGAGTGGTGTGTTGAAGTCTCCTGCTATCAGAGAACTGTCAGTTTCTCTTTTCAGTACTGTTAGTCTGTTTTATATATTTTGGAGCCCTGTCCTTGGGTGCATAGGTATTTATTGTAGTTATGCCTTTATGATGGATTGTCCCTTTAATCATTGTATAATGTTCTTCCTTGTCTTTTATGGTGGATTTTGATTTCAAGTCTGTTTTATCTAAGATTAGTATTGCCACTCTTGCTCTTTTTTGGTTGCTGTTTGCTTGATATATTTTTTCACTCCTTTGATTTTTAATATATTTATGTCTTTGTTCCTAAGGTGTGTCTCTTGTGGGTAACATATTGATGGATCCTGTTTTTTTAATCCATTCTGTCACTCTCGGTCTCTTCATGGGTGCATTTAAGTCACTTATGTTCAGTGTGATTATTGATAGGTGTACATTTATTGCTGTCATTTTGTAGTGCTTTTTTGTGGTGATGACGTTTTCTTTTTTCCTCTTACTCTTCTGTCCTGAATTCCTTTTTTTGTGGATTTTTTTGTTTGTTTCTTTCATTTTTATCGATTTTGTGTTTACTGAGATTTTGTTTTTCTTCTTTATTTTGATGAATAGGTCTGTTAACTTTCTTTGTGGTTACTTTGAAATTTACCCTTATCTTCCCAAGTTTAAACCAGTCTTTTATTACTTGATAATGCCTTGAGTTCCTCTCCATTTGATACCTACACCATTTATTCCCCCTTTTATTGTTCTGACATTGTTGTTATCTACACATAAATCTCTCTGGTTTCAGTTATAAATTTTTTAGAGTTCATTATCTAGGTTGGAATATGTCCGATGCTGTCTTACGTGTCAGATTCAGGCTGTTGTCTGATGTTTGTTCTCTAACCAATGGACTCCCTTTAATAATTATTATAAGTTTGGTTTGGTTTTTTACATATTTCCTTAATTTCTGTTTATCTGGAAATGTCCTAATTTTGCCATCATATTTGAGTGAGAGTTTTGCAGTATATATTATTCTCGGTTGGCAGTTTTTTTCTCTCAAGATTTTTTATATGTCATCCTATTGCCTTGCTGGCATGGTTTCTGCCTTGTAATCAGTGTTTAGTCTTACTGTTTCCCTTTTGTATATAACTTTTAGTTTTTCTTGAGCTGCTCTCAGGATTCTTCCTTTGTCTTTGGTTTTAGCAAGTGTGATTACGATATGTCTTGGTGTTTTTCTTTTAGGGTGTATCCCATACAGGGTTCATTGAGCTTCTTAGATGATCAGCTTTTCATCTTTCATGATATTAGGGAAGTTTTCTGTCCACAAATCTTCAATGATCCTCTCTGTGTATTCTGTTTTCTCTCCCTGTTCTGGAACCCGGATCATATGCAAATTTTTGCTTTTATTGTTTCCCACATCGTTCTCAGGGTTTCTTCATTTTTCTTCGTTCTTTTCCCTGATTTTTCCTCAAACAAAATGGTATCCTAGGATTTGTCTTCAACTTCAATGACCCTGTCTTCATTGTGGAAACCCTGGTGGTGCAGTGATTAAGAGCTATAGCTGCTAACCAAAAAGTTGGCAGTTCGAATCCACCAGGTCCTCCTTGGAAACTCTGGGGGACAGCTCTACTCTGTCCTATAAGGTCGCTATGTGTCAGAATCGACTTGACAGCAACGGGTTTGGGTTTGGTTTGGTCTTCATTGTTTCAAATTTGTTCCTAAAACCTTTGGCTGCACTGTCCATTTCTGAAATCTTGTTGTTTATCTTTCGGATTTCTAATTGCTGTTTTTGTGTGATTTCTAGTTTTAATTTATTTTGACATTTTATTCCTATATTATTTTCCTGAATCTTCAATTGTTTTGTTTGTCTTTTCCATGACTGTCTGTATTTCCCATGATTTTATTCATTTTTTTCCCCTTATTTTTGTCTGCATTTTCCTTCATATGTTGGAAAACCATGAATATTGGAGTTTTGAATTCCCTATCAGGTAGTTCTAGCGACTTTACTTCTAGCAGAAGGTTGTCTGGTGTTTTATTTTGGTCGCTTTCTGGAGGCATCCTCACCTGTTTTTTTTTTTTTTCTTTTCCTTTTTTTAATGTTTTGATATCTCCTGCTATCTCCAGAAAATTCAGGAATTATTTTCTTCATTTATTGATTGTTTTGTACTGCTGTTTTGTTTTATTTAGTTATATCTGGGGAGGTGGGCTGGGTGTGTTTTGCTGCTTGCTCACCTGTGGGCACAATACTTCTCACCACCTTGTCCAGGTGGGCAGGGCCAATCACTCAGCTATGGTGCAGCAGGGTGGGTCCAGCAGGGGAGGAGGGGTGGAGATGGGTAGTTTGCAGCATGAACGGAGGGTGATAGGGCGAGGCTTCGGGTGGTGCAGGGAAGGGCCCAGGGTACCGCGTGAGTACTGCTCAGCAGTTTGATACTTGGTGCACAGGGCAGATAGGCAGGAGGGAAAGGAGAGGTTATGATGTGAAGAGCTAAGTGGGTGGGTGAAAGGAGGGAAAGGAGAGGTTATGATGTGAAGAGCTAAGTGGGTGGGTGAAAGAAGAGAAAGTAGAGAGAGAAAGCAAAAGAAAGAAAAAAATGAAATAAAAATATAAATAAAGTAAATTAAATGGTGGCATGGTAGGATTCTGTGGTGGGGGGGGTAGACCCAGCAAGGCTGTGTGTTGGTGGTCTCTAGCTGAGCGGTGTGGCTTGCCTGTCTAGAAGGGGCATGGGTGATGTATGGGGTGTGTGTGTGGGAGAAAGGAAAGAGGGGAAAGAGAGAGAAGCATCCAACAATCAAACAAAAATAAATAAACAACAACAACAACAAAATAATACAGTGGCAGGGGAGCTGGCTGGTGGGGGTGAGGCAGGATTAAGGTGTTGGCAAGCTAATGTCTCTCTCACCAGATCACATGGGCATGGCCCATCAGTAAGGGGTGGAGGTAGTGTAGGGCTTTGGTGAGAGGGAGAAGGAAAAGGAGAAGGGGAAAGATAAAGAAAAATAAAAAGTGTGGCACTGAGAGAGACGGCCTGTGGGGGTGGTGCAGACCCAGGGAGGCTGTGTGCCAGGTGCTCCTCAGCTGAGTGGTACAGCACAGTCCACCATGAAGTTGGGGGAGGCGCATGGGGCTGGATGAATGAGAGAAAGGAAAGAAGGAAGGGAGAGAGAGAAGCAGTAACAACAGCAAAAAACAATATTAATAAACAAACAAAAATACAAACCAAAAACAAACAAGCAAAAAAATGGTGCTGAAGGGGCCAGCTGGTGGGAGTGGTAGTGAGCTGGTGTCTCTCCAGCCTAGCAACCGTGGCCCGTTGAAAAGCGGTGGAGACTGCGTAGAGGGAAGAAGGGTGGGGGGGGCGGGGGGTAAGAAAATGTGTATTCCTGGTTACCAGGTACTCTGTCTCCTGCTGGGAGCTCTATGAAATTGCCTTCCTGTACTCCCTGTCTGAATTCTTTGGTGGCTGTAGCCCAAGATTGTGAATCCGGCTCTGTTAGGTGATAGGGGACCTCCACTCCGTAGCTCTCCTCGTTCTTTGTTGTCTGTCAGTTTCTTATTCCATTCGGTACTTGATCAAGTTCTTTAACGTTCCTTTTGGTGCTTAGGGTTCTAGGATTGACATTTGTATCTGTTTTACTTAATTTTTTGGGTCTTTGCCGCAGAGGGACAGTATGTTGCTTCCGTTTATAGCACCGTGTTAGCTCCGTCTCCTCTCTTACCATATTTTGTAACGGGTGATTGCCCATTTTCCTGGTGTCCCTCTTTCTTGGTTTTCCTTGCTAGTTTTTCCTTATCAACTTGATCTCTTGATATTGTAGTGTCCCAGAGTAATTTCTTGGACCTTGCTTCTATCTACACTTAGTCCCTTGGTGATCTCGTCAGTCTCTGTAGTTCTGTTGTTATGCAGACTACTCCCACGTGTTTCTCTCCAGCTCATTCTTCTCATTTAAAGTTCAGACTCATATATCTGTCTACTAGACATCACTCCTTAGATGTCTAATAGGCATCTCAAACCTAACTTTTCTAACACCAAACTCCTTATTGTGCACCCCCTCAGATAAACCCTCTCTTGAAGCTTTTTCCATCTCAGTTAATGGCAACTCCATTTTTCTAGTTGCCCCAGCCAAACACCTTGGAGTAATCTTTGCCTTTTCTCCTTTTCTTATACACCATGTCCAATTTATCAGGTTAGTATGGATTTGAACCTAAGTCCCATGTAAGAGAGGCTATACTATGAATTCTGAGGGGAGATACTTTCCCCCAGGCAACATATAGGGTTCCTCATCTCCTTATTCTGGTGCAGTTTTTTGAGGCTTCCAGTTTTATGGAAATATCTTAGTTCCCACACTGAACAAGACTCATCTCCTACATTCTGGGAGGCCATTAAATTCTAGGACTATATTCCTCCTATCAGGAAATGACCCCAGAAGTAGGCATGTCTTCAGCCCTTGCTTACCACTCTTGTTTCAACTCTTTCTTCTTTTTGAGCTTCTAAGGATTACCTTTAATTTCCTGTGAGCTCACTCATACAATGTAGTCCAATTTTTAGCTAATTTTCAGAGCGTTTAATTTGTTAGACTGTGTCCTTTACGTATTGGGTAAAGAGGACTCTCATCTCAACTCTTAATACATGTTGCAGGAAATTTTATGAGTTAATAATAATTTCCTTGTAATATTTATTGACATTTAAATCTAACAGGAAACTTACTGAAAGAACTAACCCTTCCTTTAACCTTCCTGAGTGTTGACGTATTAAGAAAACTTGACAAAGGTTGGTGTTAGTTAGGTTAGAATTCAGTGAGCTTCTCACTCTGAATAAAGCTGTTTATAGATTTGTTATCTAAATAGGAATACCATTTTATTAGAAAAACGTTTTGACTTAGGCCTCAGAAGTCCCCGTGTAACACAGGAACTGATGCAGAGACTGAGGAAAAGAATACAAAAAAAAAAAAAAATTCATTTTGAACATATGCTCAGTCTAGGTCCCTAAAGCAAACAGCACTAGATGGCAGCATATCAACATATATCATTAACTACGACTCAAAGATCCCAGTCTAAGGATTTGTAAGGCCTTAAAAAACTAGTACATTTTATTAAACACCCATTTGTTACTCAAACCATTTAATTTACTGAAGTTTCATCTGCTGGTTTGGATTTATAATAGTTGATGAGATTCATTTGACACCATGGCTGAAAAACAGAGTGTCCAGATTAATAGCTGTAGCACAGAGTAGTGTCTGTAGATCATCACGGGAGCGTGTCTGGCAACATACAGGGGAATCCAGACCCCTTTCCTGTCGTTAAGAGGCACCATCAAGACAGACCAAAGCTCACGTTCGTCTTTGAAGAGAAGCCCTCTGGTCACACAAAAAGCACATTTCGCACATTCATTTCTGTTCCTGAGTTGCAAGACCTTTTGTGGCTGCTAATGTTAAAATTTTCATCTTATTATTCAGATGGTATCTACTTACTAGATCGGGAAACACCTTCATAGCTCTTACTAAGTGTGAAAGTAGGGGCTTCCCAAGCCCTGTTTTGAGTACTACCAGACCTCCTCCTCTTATGGACTCAGGTCACTGAGAAGGGCCTTCCTTTATCACATTTGAGATTAACTTGTAATGTATAACTAGTACTTAATATGTAAAAGAAATACGTGATTTTAATGTATAATTTAGTTTCACAACCCCTTTTTTCCTCCATATTTGAGATAAGTTATAGTTTTATGTCTTTTAAAATGTTTGTAATCAACTATTATTTGTGTAATATATTAATAATACGAAAAGGTTTATGAGATAAAAGGAAAAATCTCTGGTTCATCTCTTCCCTCCCCTCCCACATTGCTGCTCCTGAGAGCAAACCACTTTGAAGAGTTTCTGTTTTTTTTCTTCTGGTGATTACCTCTTACCTCTTATCACTATTTCTAGATTCATCCATTTTAAATATTGCCTTAATCAACTGCTAAGAGAGATGATGGTTTGACTCATTTGTGTCACGCTCCACGTTCTCTATCCATTTCTTCCCAATAAAGTCATATAAAGGGACGGTATAGTTATAATAGATAAGAGAACAGACTCTAGAATCCCACTTCCATCATTTGCCAGCTGTGTGTCCTTAAGCAAGTTGCTCAATCTGTCTGAACCTCTGTTTCCTCATCTGCAAAATGGAGATAATAATAGTTCATTTCTGAGAGGATTATTGTGAAGATAAATGAATCTATACATTTGAAGCACTAAACATATGCTGCTATTACTATATTTAACTTCTCTTTTGTTTATCTTTTTAAGTATAGATAATATACTTACCCCTTTATGTATTTTTGGTCAACTACGTATAGTATCTCTTGACACCTCTCTTTGCAAGAAGATATTGGTAACCTTACACTTCCCTTCAAGTTAACCTTTTCCATGCCTCAATCTCACCTCTCATATTTTCCATCTCTTAACTAGTTTTTCAGTTTTCTGGAAGTTTTTTTCCAACTGTTTGTTGAAAGTTTTACCGTAGCAATATTATTTGTAATTCCCGAGAGTTTTACCTTATCCTTAGTGTTTACATTTTATAGGATTTTAAAGATTCACTGTCTTATATACCATTGTATTAGTCAGGGTCCAGTCAGGCAACAAAACTATGCCAATAATTTGAGTAGGGTGATCCACAATCAATATCCATGGAAGCTGTAGTCAGGAAATCAAAAGACACACCGCATTGGGCAAATCGGCTGCAAAAGACCTCTTTAAAGTTTTGAAAAGTAAAGATGTTGCCTTGAGGACTAAGGTGCATCTGACTCAAGCCATGGTGTTTTCAGTCACCTCATATGCATGGGAAAGCTGGACAGTGAATAAGGAAGGCCGAAAAAGAATTGACGCCTTTGAATTGTGGTGTTGGTGAAGAATATTGAATATACCATGGACCACCAAAAGAACGAACAAGTCTGCCTTGGAAGAAGTACAACCAGAATGCTCCTTAGAAGCAAGGATGGTGAGACTACGTCTTAAACTTTCAGCATGTTATTGCTCTGTTGTACTTAGTGTTGCTATGAGTGGGAACCGACTCTATGGCACCTAACAACAATAATAAGTAAAAAGTGTATTGCCTACCAAAAAGAGTAAAAGAGCACTCTAAGGTATACAAAGGTGGTAACAGCAAGGAGCAGCTACTACTCCTAGGGTGGAAGGAAAAGTGAATAAGGAACTTGGAAACTCCAGAGGAGGTGGCCTGGAGGCTCAGATTCAGACATCTGAGGAGTGGGTGTGGTTGCCACAGAAGCATGCAGCCCTGCTGCTGTGATGACACTGAACAAATCCCTTCATGCCAATCTGCTGCTAGTAGGAGAAAATGAACACCAGAAGAAAAAGTCCCTCCTCCCCTTCCAGCCTAGCACTGTCCCTCTAGTGCCCTCTATTGGCAGAGCTTACACCAGCAAAGGCAAAATGCCTGCAGAGGTCAATTCCAGTATCACAGGCCAGGCAAAGGGGTGAATTTGGAGCCAAGAGAAAATAAAAAAATGATTGGCATAACTATGGCTGAGCATATTAAATAAATAGACTGCCTTTTTCTTTTTTTAAATTCTGTTCTGTTCGTTGAATTATGTCAGCTTTTTCTGTGGATTTTTTTTTTTTCCCCTTTGTCACTTTTGGCCTCCCTTTTTAATACTGAAACCTTTTAAAAAAATGTCTGGGGTTCCATAGTTATTTATTATTTGTTAAAATTAAGTCAGTTAAAAGTTGCTTATTCTCTTTAAGGAATTCGATGACACTTCTCATCTGCTGTCTTCTTTATTGATGTTGTATATATACCAACCAAAACACCCATTGTCATTGAGTCAGTTCTGACTCATAGTGACCCTATCGGACAGAATAGAACTGCCCCATGGGGTTTCCAAGGAGTGCCAGGTGGATCCAAACTGCTGACCTTTTGGTTAACAGCCATAGCACTTAACCGCTATGCCACCAGGGTTTCCAACATGAGGATAGCAAACCCAATATTGACTTATCCTTTGGAAGGGTTTGGTGTCATTTCAGACTTGTCCTCCCCATTTTCATTGCTTGACTAATATTTTTTTCTTTTAAGCTTTACCAAGTTGTAGTTTACATACGATAAGATTCACCCATTTTAAGTGTTCAGTTCAAGGATTTTTAGTACATTTTTATGATGTATATCCACCACCACAGTCCAGTTTTAGAATATTGTATGCCCAATCTTGATGTGAATAATTTTCAATGATTCATTGATGAATCATAATATCATGTACTACATAGGTTCTAGAAAAGCCAGACCTATAGCATATAGCAGTCAATCCCAGAGATTGGCTGATGCCCTCAAATTAATTTAAGGGGAAGGTGGCAGTGTGGTAGATACAGAGACAGTGTGTTGTCAAAGGAGCAGTACCAAGAACCAAATAGGAAAGATGACACCACAAATCAAACCCGTTGCTGTTGAGTTGTGTCCGACTCACAGGGACCCTAGGAATCCAAATAATAGGAATCAGCAAGGTAGACAATACCACAGGGCCCAGCCTGATACTGCTGAGCAGAATCTGACAGCTTTTATTGGATGTGGCACATCTGCCTGGTGATGCCACCTGATACTCCAGATGTTTCAACATCTGCCTCACTTAATACAGCATTCTGTAAATGAGTAAAAAAAATATTAACATAGGTAAGGTTGCCCTTGGGCCTAGGCTTAACATTTTTTTTTCCTTTCTCCTTCACCATTCATTTTAATGTAAACCTGTCTATGAGAAAAGTAGGTGATTTATATGAATAAAGTAATGATGATACTTCTAGATTATATTGCTTTTGTAATCATTGTTTCCTGCCCCTATCCCAAACTTGCTGATGAAGGCACTGTTTAAGGGCATCAAAAAATTAAGTTTTCAGAATCCTTATAATACAGAGGGCTGATAATAATCATAACAAGATGTAATACTGAAACAGAACTGGAGTTTGTTTGGAGGAGAATAAAGCTTTTTATTTTTCCCTCCCCAGTTTTCTTTACTATCTGAGATCTCTCAAGGTGGCATAGCATTGAGCGGCCAGGCTGGCCTTCTGTTGCTTTTCTAATGCCCAGCCCAACTCTTTGGAATGTCATTAAAGTCTGTGGACTTCTCTACTTAGGTTCAGCTATAGGTAACCATCAAAAAGAATAAAGATTGGGAAAGATACAGAATATATGTTTCTCCATTGATAATATTTAGTTAGCTTGTCAACCTCCAAGAATAAATTTGGTGCTGGGGACTGCTTTTTGAAGTATGAAAGAATGACACGAGAGCCCTGAAAAATATAGATGGTGAAAAAAAAAATTTTTTTTTTATATGCTTTATTTCATGGATTACCAAGGAAATGGAATGATTTGGAACTGAGAAGAAGCAATGTTTTCACAATAAAGACCTCAACCAGTCTTATGAGAAGGTCTAGAGCTGGGATGCAAAACGGGGACTGGGTCTTTATAAAAATACTTCTGCACAAAACTGGTCATTGAATGTCAGCTACCACCACCACCACAATCTCTCCATGGATGGATGAGGGCTCTGTCTTTACTTGAGGACAATTTCCAGGGAGGGATTCAGATGACAGTTAAGCTGCCAACATTCCCAACACCTGGGGGAGTGGGTGCTTCAGTTCTGAAGAGGGGAAGGGTGGAGATCTGGACAGTGAACTCTACAGCTCCTAATCACACAGTAAGAAAATCCACTTCTGAGGCTCAAGAGCATTAGCAAAATTCAAGATTTTCACTTCATGGAGATGGCCGGCTAAAAGCAAGAAAGGTACAGGTGATCTTGGTGTTTGCTGCTCAAGTCAGTTTTGGCCCCTTCCTTCTTGCTGGTAAAACTTGTTCAGTTGTTCACCTTCTATACAGCCATTGGGTCAGGGAAGGTGATTCAGGTCTCTGTCCCAATGGGATAAATCTGACTACTTTTACTCAATCATGGTAATTCTATTCTGTTTGCCAGAGACTGGCCTAAGGAGAGGCATGTGACCCTTCTGGTCAATAAGAGATGAGACAAAGTATGCTGGGGGTTGCTTCTCAGAAAGGTTTGCTCTTAAAAAGAAAGATATTCGAAGAAATACTTTTTTTGTGACTTTCGATTTTGCTGAGTGAGGAAATAATGTCTAGAGCTACTGTACCATTTGGACCATAAGGTGGACCAACAGAAGACAATAAACCAAGATGCTAAAGATGGCAAAATGAAAAGGTGACAAGACTCTGGTCCTTGATGCTCTTGAACTGCTAAATTAACCAATTCTGCAACACCCATACTTTTTGATTTCTAGATAAGTAAGATAACACAATATCCCCGTATTATTTAATGGAGTAAAGGCATGTAAAACCCTTTGATTAGTCTCTGCCTTTTGTTGACCTGAAATCAACATCGTTGTGATTTAAAAAAATTGGAATACGGTATAGACCATAAAATGGAGTCGTCTTCAAGTTTGCAGACGCTTTCTGGCAATGCTCAATAAATACTTAGTTAACTCATCCTTTAATTCATCAGATATCCATTGAATAATAACTGTGTGCCAACTAGGACCATGGCATACTTCATGGAACAGAAAGACAACCATTTCTGCCCTTATGGAGCTAACATTCCAGTATAAAATAAACAGTCCATTTTAGTATAATTTTGGGTTTATTTAAGCTTCTTCCAAAATTAAAAAAAAAATTAATATCCCAAACAGACTGCTGTTGCATATCCATGTCCAGTTACTACATTGATGTGAACTTCTAGGTACAACACCACTAACTTCTTAACTCAAATGTGATCCAAGCTTGGCAGCGTGTTAGGAGCTCCATTTCTGTCAATAAACAGAGTCTGGAATTCATCTATTGTCCTAAAACTGATACTGTGGAATACCCGTGTAAACATCTGTGTGGCCAACAAGATTAAGCCCCTGAGTCTGACCCCAAGTCTACTGTATACTGAGATGTTTGCTTCTGTTCTTGATTTGCACTTTATTCTCTGCTGGTAATGAATCCTAGCCCTGAACCCCAGCCAAATTTTCTGGGCCTAAGAAGCTGAATTGTTTTGCCAACACTTTCTCTATGGGGGAGATCTGGATTCTATCTCAGTGTTCTCCCCTCTACAGCCCACTGGCTAAGACAACCCAGAGAGTCCTCCCACTCCAAACAAAAAACTGTTATCCATTGGATAACAACATTTCCCACATAGCCAATTCCTGGTGCCATGCACATTTGCCATGCAAATACTGGTGTATTTAAGATACTAACATTAACCTGAATTGAATTCAAATTAGGCGTGTTCCCTTAGATGCTGAAATTAGGGGGAGCCCTGGGGCTGTGGTAGCACAGTGGTTAAGAGCTCAGACTGCTAATCAAAAGGACAGCAGTTTGAATCCACTAGCTGTTCCTTGGAAGCCTTATGGGGCAGTTCTACTCTTCTATAGGGTCACTATGAGTTGGAATTGACTGTATGGCAACGGGTTGTTATTTTTCTATAGTCGTACATCAGAATGGCCCTGCTCCCATCCTGTCTTGGCTTGCCCTCTCCTAAAGGTCTCCTACAGCTGGGGCTCTCTTCTGGCTCTGTTGCCAAGGTCAATCAGGTCACAATACCAAAGAGCAAGAATCTTCAGCATTCTGTAGAGTCTGCTTTCCTCAACTGTTCTTTTGATTTTAATGCATCTTAATCATAGCTGTAAGTAATATTTTATTCTTTCTGCCCAGATTAGGCCTCCTGAAAAATAGTCATTTTTTAAAAAATTATCTAAGATTCAGATGCTATACCAAACCTTCATGTTTTTTGCAAGCAGTATGGTCTGAGTCCAACATATTATGCAGAGTGCAGACCAGTGTTTCTTCTAACTGCAACAGTGACAAATATTTATTAAGTCGCCACTGTGTTCATGGTACTATACCAGGGCTGCTACAACTATTTTTTCTTTCCAGAAAAAATAAATTCAAGTATGGGATAAAAAGCCCAAACTCATGAAACTGGACTGACTTTGCTTCTTAAAAATTCAGCATACTGCAGCTGTGTGCTTAAACCTGATTCAAACAGCATCATGAAATAAAACGTTATTGTTGTTGGAAATATAGCACTGTCTGAGTAAACAGCCAGAGTGAAAACCGTCTCTGAAAACCATAGCATATCACGTGCAGAAGTCAGTAAGTTACACATTCCTCTGCAAGCCTGTTATATGGCCAGTTAAGAGTGTCTTACTATTAACTTTAAAGGTATTTAATGATGTTCACTTTTCCTTTGAAAGCGCATATGAACCTTATTTGCACTAAAAACCTCGTAATATATTACTTCTTTTTCATGTGGCATTTCTGTCAGATGATGTCTAGGACAAATCAGCTTTGACCTTTCAGTGAAAATTAAAAATACGGTTCCACAGTTTTAACAATTGTAACATAATTTTTACATTTCCTAACATCCTTGTTATAATGAAGATTAACACAGAGGAAAAAATACTTTTCTGTGTGTAGGATAAGAACTAGGCCAATTGTGTCACTGTCAAACTTCTTGCAGAAGACTTCTACTGTTGTTTGAATTTTCATTATATACTTGAACATTTAGGACCATTTAGTCCTTATTTTTCAAATAGGTATTAGTAGAAAATAGATTGAAATGCCGGGCGTACCAGGTAACTCTCTAGTGATTTTTACGTATCTGTACCATGATGTTTGAATTAAAAATATTAATAATTTAATTTAACACTTCAAATGTTACATCTGTGCATATAAAATTCTACATGACTATAACTGTCCAGGAAAAAAAAATTACAAATTAACTAATAAATCACCCAAGTTTTAGATAATTCTGACAATATTCCAATATATTTCCTAGAGTATTTTGCTCTCAAGATTTTCTGACCCAGACATTTATGGTCAAAGACAATATTTTATAGATCAAGGGATAGTTACTTTGTGGAGGGAAGCATTTTGTCTTAGTGCCATAAGCCAGTAAATGGTAAGCAGTATTATGCAATAGAGATTTCTGCAAATGTCTAATGCGAGCTAAACACTCATGGTTGAAAATAATTTCCATGGATTAGTAAAGGTACCTAGTTTCATTAACAATTATGCGTTTTTAACAAAAGCCCTGCTTTCCCCATAATTAGGTTGATGAGAAGTTAGTTGAGAAAGCTACCCACTCCAATATAATCACTTTTCATTCAATAATGTTTACTTGTAAGTAATAATATTCTTGTTTAGTGAGGCATATACCACGAAGTTCAGATGCAGGTTACTATTCTCCGATAAAACTAATTAGTTAAATTAGAATGGGCTATGATTTTCAGAAGTAATGCCAGAAAATCATTTTTCAACTTTATGTAAAACAAACTTCATAGTGATTGATAGAATCAAATAATCTCTTAATAGAAACTGTGAACGCTAATAATTAGCATTTAGTGAGTACTTGCTATAAAAAATGTTTGATAATTTGCTAAGCACTGTATATACTTCCTTTCATTTAATTCTCACAAGAGCCCTACTATTATCAAACTTATTTTAATGTTGCAGAAGAAAAGTAGCACGTCCAAGGGCAAACAGCTTCCAGATGGGGAACTGGGGTTCCTGAGCCAGGTAATCTGACTCAACTTCCTCTGCTTGAATAGTATTTCACTCGTGCCTTTTGATGCAACCATGTCTTATCCTCCTGTTAAATTGTAAGCTCATTGAAGGGAAAGACATCTCTTGTTAATCTTTATGTCTGTTACCTGCCTTGAGTGCGGTACAGAATCTGTAAATGTTTGGTGAAAGGAACATCTATAAAAAACGTAGCAATAATAATGCTATGATATCCAGCAACAGTTATGTTTTACTCTTCTAAGCATTGAATAGAATCACCACGTGTTTGATTTACTTGATTGTGGCTTGATACATTTTAAAAGCCCAACATTAGATTGACTCTACTGTTACCAATTTGGTTATATGAAGTCCATTACTATTCTAATGTAAACAAAATGGCTCATAAATTCTTTGCTACAACCTTGCTGCCAATGAGTACAAACATTCGTCCATCAAATATTTATTGAACATCTGTGATGTGCCAAGCAGTATTGCAGGAGCTGGGATACAGTGATGAACAAGAAAGACAAGGTCTCTGCTCTTAGAGAACTGAAATTTAGTGCAAGAAAACAGCTAAGAAGCAATTGGGGTGATTAAGAAAATAAAACACAGTAGAGGGATTCAGAATGATAGAAGAGGTGAGGGGTGTCTCCTTTAGCTTTGATAGTTGGAAAAAGGCCCTGAGATGAAGGAAAAAGTTTAACTAAGACCTGAAGGATGAGAGGGGCATGGAAGTGGCCAATTTGAAGAAGATAAAGAAGCATGGTGTGGCTGGAGCATAGTGAAACAGCATAACTTCTACCCATTTGCACATAGAAGGAACTGGATATGCATTACACATCAGTTTCGTTCTGGTACCATTTGCTTCTTGATGACTTTAAATGAAGAACAGGGGTAAACAGAAGATCTAAATTTACACAGAAAAGCAACAACAGTAAAAATATGGCTCACGTTTCCTGATCTTCAATTCAGAGATACTCACTGCTGTCGAGTAAATTCCGACATGTAAGAGACCCCATGGAACAGAGTAGAACTGCCCCATAGAGTTTCCATGGAGCAGCTGTTGTTGTTGTTGTTAGGTACCGTCGAGTTGGTTCTGACTCATAGCGACCCTATGCACAACAGAATGAAACACTGCCTGGTCCTGAGCCATCCTTACAATCGTTGTTATGCTCGAGCTCATTGTTGCAGCCACAGTGTAAATCCACCTCGTTGAGGGTCTTCCTCTTTTCCGCTGACTCTGTACTCTGCCAAGCGTGATGTTCTTCTCCAGGGACTGATCCCTCCTGACAACATGCCCAAAGTTTGTAAAACACAGTCTCGCCATCCTTGCCTGTAAGGAGCATTCTGGCTGTACTTCTTCCAAGACAGATTTGTTTGTTCTTTTAGCAGTCCATGGTATATTCAATATTCTTCACCAAGACCACAATTCAAAGGCGTCAATTCTTCTTCAGTCTTATTTATTCATTTCCAGCTTTCACATTGCATATGATGCGATTGAAAATACCATGGCTTGGGTCAGGCACACCTTAGTCTTCAAGGTGACATCTTTGCTCTTCACTTTAAAAAGGTCCTTTGCAGCAGATTTACCCAATGCAATGCATCTTTTGATTTCTTGACTGCTGCTTCCATGGCTGTTGATTGTGGATCCAAGTAAAATGAAATCCTTGACAACTTCAATCTTTTCTCCATTTATCATGATGTTGCTCATTGGTCCAGCTGTGAGGATTTTTGTTTTCATTATGTTGAGGTGTAATCCATACTGAAGGCTGTGGTCTTTGATCTTCATTGGTAAGTGCTGCAAGTCCTCTTCACTTTCAGCAAGCAAGGTTGTGTCATCTGCATAACGCAGGTTGTTAATGAGTCTTCCTCCAGACCTGATGCCCCGTTCTCCTTCCTATAGTCCAGCTTCTCGTATTATTTGCTCAGCATACAGATTGAATAGGTATGGTGAAAGAATATAACCCTGACGCACACCTTTCCTGACTTTAAACCAATCAGTATCCCCCTGTTCTGTCCGAACAACTGCCTTTTGATCTATGTAAATGGCACGACTCAAAATGAGAAGAAACAGCTGCAAGCATCCATTAATAAACGGAACCTGGAATGTACAAAGTATGAATCTAGGAAGATTGGAAATCATCAAAAATGAAATGGAACGCATAAACATCGATATCCTAGGCATTAGTGAGCTGAAATGGACTGGTATTGGCCATTTTGAATTGGACAATTATGCAGTCGAAGAGGAATAATGTTGCATTCATCGTCAAAAAGAATGTTTCAAGATGTATCCTGAAATACAACGCTGTCAGTGATAGGATAATATCCATATGCCTACAGGGAAGACCAGTTAATACGACTATTATTCAAGTATACGCACCAACCACTAGGGCCAAAGATGAAGAAATAGAAGATTTTTATCAGCTGCTGCAGTCTGAAACTGGAGCAGCTAGTGGATTTTAACTGCTGACCTTTTGGTTAGCAGCCAAGCTCTTAGCCACTGTACCACCAGGCATAATTAGAGATATTTTTATAAATGGTATTACATTTGCATCCCTTTATTTATTGGGAAAAGTATAGAATATTTGGAAATGGTTCAAAATACAAGGGCTTTACTTTAAAAGGGAAACCCTGGTAGTGTAGTGGTTAAGAGCTACAGCTGTTAACCAAAAGGTTGGCAGTTCAAATCCACCAGGCACTCCTTGGAAACCCTGTGGGGCAGTTCTAGTCTGTCATATAGGGTGGCTATGGGTCGAAATCAACTTGATGGCAAAAGGTTATACCTATTTTATTGAGAGTTTTTACCAGGAATGGGTGTAGGACTTTGTCAAATGCTTTTTCCACATCGATTGAGATGATCATGGGATTCTTTTCCTTCCTTTTATTTATGTGCTGAATTATGTTGATTAATCTTCTGATGTTGAACCGTCCTTGCATACCTGGTATGAATCCTACTTGGTCATGGTGTATTATTTTTTTCATATGATGCTGCGTTCTATTGGCTAGAATTTTTGCATCTGTATTCATGAGAGATATTGGTCTGTAATTTTTTTCGTGTGCTTTTTTTTAGTCACTTTGGGCAGTGGTTTGTCAATTTTGTTGATCCTTTCAAAGAACCAACTTTTGGGTTTGTTGATTCTTTGTTGATTTTTTTCTATTCCCTATTTCATTTTTTTCTGCTCTGATCTTTGCTATTTCCTTTCCTCTGGTGGATATGGGTTTTTTTTTTTTTTTTTTTTTTTTGCCGTTCTGTTTCTATTTGTTTGAGTTGTGTAGGTAACGTTTTGATTTTGTTCCTTTCTTCTTTTTTGATATGTGCATCTATTGCTATAAATTGACCTCTTAGCACTGCCTTTGCTGTCTCCAAAAGGTTTGGGTATGATGTATTTTCATTATCATTTGATTCTAGGAATTTTTTTTATTCGATCTCTGATTTCTTCTATTATCCAGTGGTTTTAAAGCAGGGTGTTATTCAGTTTCCATGTAATTGATTTTTTTTTTCCATGCTGTTCCTGTTGTTAATTTCTACCTTGATGGCATTGTGGTCAGAGAAGATACTCTGTATTAACTAAATGTCTTGAATTTTGTTGAGGGTTGCTTTGTGGGCTAAGATGTGGTCCATTCTGGAAAACATTCTGTCGTGGATTGAGTTGTGTCCCTCAAAAATGTGTGTTAACTTGGTTAGGCCATGTGTTGTTGTCCTCCGTTTTGTGATTTTCCTATAGGTTATAAATCACAGTCCCTGCCTGTGGTTAAAGAGGATTAGGGAGGGATGTAATATCCTTGCTCACATCACATCCCTGATCTAATATAATGGAAGTTCCCCTTGGGTGTGGCCTGCACCACCTTTTATCTTACAAGACATAAAAGGAAAAGGAAGCAGGCAGAGAGTTGGGGACCTCCTATTACCAAGAAAGAAGTACTGGGAGCAGAGCACATCCTTTGGACCCAGGGTTCCTGTACAGAGAAGTCCCTGGTCCAGGGGAAGATCTTATCTGAGATTAATATTTTCATACCTCCTCTTTTTTGGTAGCTGTTTGCTCGATACATTTTTTTCCATTCTTAGATTTTTTAATAAATTTACATCTTCGTTTTTAAGGTGTGTCTCTTGTAGACAGCATATTGATGAATCGTGTTTTTTATCCAATCTGTCACTCTGTGTCTTGTTATGAGTGCATTTGGGCCGTTTACATTCAGTGTAAATGAATAATTACATTTAGTGTAATTATTGATAGGTGTGAGTTTATTGCTGTCATTTTGTAGTGCTTTTTTTTTGTGATGCTGACGTTTTCTTCGTTCCTCTTAGTCTCCTGAGCTGAATTCCTTTCGTTGGTGGATTTTTTTTTTCATTTCTTTTGTTTGTGTAGATTTTGTTTTTACCAAGAATTTGTTTTTTTTCTTTATTTTGATGAGTAGATTTGTTAACTTTCTTTGCGGTTGCCTTGAAATTTACCCTTATCTTCCTAGGTTTGAATCAGTATTTTATTACTTGGTATTGCCTTGCCTTCCTCTCCATTAGGAAGTTCTGTACCTACACTGTTTATTCCCTCTTTTGTCGTTGTGACGTTGATGTCATTTACAGATTAACCTCTCTGGTTCCCTTTTGCAATTCTTTTGGGTTTTGGACAGTCCTTGAGAGTTCATTTCCTAGGTTGGTATCTGGCTGGTTTGATTTTGCATCCTTTTAATAATTCTTACAAGTTTGGAGTGCTTTCTACATATTTCCTTAATTTCTGTTTATCTGGAAATGTCCTAATTTCATCATCATATTTGAATGAGAGTTTTGCAGGATATGTTATTCTTGGTTGGCAATTTTTTTTCTTTCAAGGTTTTATAGGTGTCATCTTGCCTCATGGTTTCTTCTTGTAAGCAGAGCTTAGTCTTACTGTTTCCCCTCTGTATGTGACTTTTTGTTTTTCTCAAACTGCTCTCAGGATTTTTTCTTTGTCCTTGGTTTTAGCGAGTGTGGTTACGATATGTCTTGCTGATTTTCTTTTGGGGTCTATCCTATATGGGGTTTCTTGAGCTTTTTGGATGGCCAGCTTTTCATCTTTCATGATATTAGGGAACTTTTCTGCCAGCAATTCTTCAATGATTTTCTCCATGTTTTCCATTTTCTCCCCCTGTTCTGGAGCTCCGGTCACTCGAAAATTTTTGCTTTTGATTGTATCCCACATAATGCCCAGAGTTTCTTCATTTCTCTTTATTCTTTTTTTCCTCAAACAAAGTTGTATCCAAGTGTTTGCCTTCAATTTCACTGATCCAGTCTTCCATTGTTTCAAACCTGCTCCTTAGCCCTTCTGTGACACTGTCCATTTCTGAAATCTTGTTGTTTATCTTTCAGATTTCTACTTGTTGTTTTGTGTGATTTCTAGTTGTGAATTTATTTTGGCTTTTTGTTCCTGTATTATTTTCCTGAATTCTTGCATTTTCTTTTCTGTATTTTCAGGAATTTGTCTGCCTTTTCCATGAATCTGTCTATTTTTTCCTCACTTTTGTCTGCCTTTTGATTAAACTCTTGGATAACTCTGAATATTCGAAACTTGAATTCCCTATCAGGTAGTTCTACTGCCTTTCCTTCTACTGGAATGTCATCTGGTGTTTTTTCTTGGATGCCTGCTTGAACTGTCCTGTCCTGTTTTTTAAATATGTTTTGATATTGTCTGCTGTCTTTGGGACATTAAGTAGTTATTTTCTTTGTTTATTGATTATAGATTTGTTTGTTTCATCCTGCTTTTTTTGTTCTATTTGATTATGTCTGAGCAAGCAGGCTGTGCATTCTTTGTGGTTTGCCCATCTGTAGGCACGATAATTTTCACCTCCTCGTCCAATGGGCAGAGTCAGTCACTCAGCTATGGTGCAGCAGGGCAGGTCCAGCCGAAGGGGAAGGGCTGGGATAGGTTGTTTGTGGCAGGCACTGGGGTCGACAGGGCGGGCAGGGAATTAGTGCAGCGCAGGTTCCCATAGACTGTGCCTGTGCTACTCGGGGGTGTGATGTTGAGCACATGGTGCAGGTAGACAGGAAGGAGGGAGGAGGTTGTGATATGTGGAGCTAAGATGGGTATGGGAACAGAGAGAGAGGTGAGAAAAACAAGAGCCAAAAACAAACAAACAAAATGCTAAGGAAGCTTGCTATTGGAGTGGAGAGATGAGAAACTGAGAAATAGAGGAAAACAAAGTGAAAAATACAAACAGAGGAAAAGAAAAAATAAATAAAAATTAGAAAAAGAAAACCCCCCAGGGATCCCACCAGTGTGCCTGCGAAGACTGGGGAAGTGGCTCCCAGTACAGCCTGGTTAGGAGGGCAGAGACGTCACACAGCGCCAAGTATTCAGGAGACAGGAAAAGAAGACAAGTACAGAGAGATGAGGAACTGAGAAATGAAGAAAGACAAAAAAGGAAAAAAGAGAAAAAAAAATGCCCCCAGGGATTCCACCAACATGCCTGTAGAGACTGGGGACAGTATAGCCCAGCTAGAAGGGGCTCTCAAGCCACAAAAAGAAAAACAAAACAAAAACAAATTAAAAAAAAGCCCCAGGCATCCCAGCAGCGTGATGGTGAAGACTGGGAAAGCAGTTCCTCAGCTGAATAGCTCTTAACAGCCTTTTAAGAAGCAAAGCTGTCACATGGAGCCAGGTGTTCAACAGAAAGGAAGGGGAGGTGGTGAGAGGCAGGGAGGAAACCAAAAGAGGCAGAAAAAAGCAACATTAGCAACAAATAAATGGCACTGATGGAGCTGGCCAGTGCGGGCAGGGTGAATTCAAGTGGCATGGGGCTGGAGCTGGTTCCTCCCAGCCAAGAGACTGCAGCCAGCAGGAAGCAGCAGAGGTCCAGTGGAGGGAAGAAAGGTGGGGGTGGGAAAGAATTTATCGCTGGTTACCAGGTGCTCTGTCTCTTGCTGGGAGCTCCCTGAAACTGCTTTCTTGTACTCCCTGTCTGCTGCTCTCCAGTGTGGGCAGGGCAAATTCAAATGGCATGGACCTTGCACTTCCCATCAGCAGAGCAAACACAGTCAGGTAGGAAGCGGCAGAGATCAAGCAGGAGGGAGAAGCATGGGTGGTGGGAAAGCCTATATTGCTGGTTACGGGGTGTTGTCTCCTGCTGGGAGCTCCGTAAAGCTGCTTTCTCATACTCAAGATGGCAAATCCATGCTGCATTAGCTGATAGGGACCTCCACACGTATCTCTCCTTGCTCTCTGTTCTCAGCTTCTTGTTTCATTCGGTGCTTGGCTGTGTTCTTTATCTCTTCGTTTGACACTTAGGATTACAGGGTTGACGTTTTTCTCTGTTTTACTTAGTTTTTTAGGTCTTTGCTGTAGAGGGATGGTGTGGTGCTTTTGTCTATAGTACCATGTTGGCTCTGCTTCTCCTCTTCTTATATCTTAATTCTAAAACCTAGCCATAAATTATTAACAAACCCTGGCTTCCAAGGTGAAACACAGGGCTTATAAAATAGAAATATTATTTCATAGATAGTGTTTAATGGCTTCTAATCAAGGCAGAGGCTCTTAAACAATCAGCTTTGGAATCAAATGTAAGCAAAGTAAACTTGTTAATATTTGTTGTCGTTGTTAGGTGCCATCTAGTTGATACCAGCTCATAGTGACCCTATGTATGACAAAATGAAACACTGCCTGGTCCTCGGCTGTTCTCAAAATCCTTATTATCATTGAGTCCTCTGCTACAACCACTGTGTCAGTCCACCTCCTTGAGGATCTTCCTCTTTTTTGCTGAACCTCTACTTTATCAAGCACGATGTCCTTCTCCAAGGACTGCTCCCTCCTGATAACATGTCCAAAGTACATGATATGAAGTCTCTCCACCATTGCTTCTAAGGAGCATTCTGGCTGTACGTCTTCCAAGACAGATTTGTTCCTTCTTCTGGCAGTCCATGCCATATTCAATATTCTTCATCAACACCATAGTTCAAAGGCATCAATTCTTCTTCAGTCTTCTTTACTCAGTGTTTAGCTTTCGCATGCATATGAGGTGATTGAAAATACCATGGCCTTGGTCAGGCATACCTTAGTCCTCAAAGTGACATCTTTGCTTTTGAACACTTTAAGGAGGTCTTTTGGAGCAGGTTTGCCCAATGCAATATGTTCTTTCTTTTCTTGACTGTGCCTTCCATGGGTATTGATTGTGGATCCAAGTAAAATGAAATCCTTGACAACTTCAATCTTGTCTCCGTTTATCATGATGTTGTTCATTAGTCCAGTTATGAGGATTTTTGTTTTCTTTATGTTGAGATGTAATCCATACTGAAGGCTGTGGTCTTTGATCTTCATTAGTAAGTGCTTCAAGTCCTCTTCACTTTCAGCAAGCAAGGTTGTGTCAACTGCAGTATTGCAGGTTGTTAATGAGTTTTCCTCCAAACCTGATGCCACATTCTTCTTCATATAGTCCATTTTCTCAGATTATTTGCTAAGCATACAGATTGAGTAAGTATGGTGAAAAGATATTACCTTACACATATGTTTCCTGACTTTAAGCCACACAATATCCCTTGTTATGTTGGAATGACTGCCTCTTGGTCTATGTACAGGTTTCTCATGAACACAATGAAGTGTTCTCAAATTCCCCCTCTATTCAATGTTATCCATAGTTTGTTATGATCCACACAGTCAAATGCCTTTGTATAGTCAATAAAACACAGATGAACATTTTTCTGGTATCCTCTTCTTTCAGCCAAGATCTGTCTGACATCAGCAATCATAGTCGTCATCCCATATCCTCTTCTGAATCCAACTTGAATTTCTGGCAGTTCCCTGTTGATATACTGCTGCAACAATTTTTTAATTACTTCAGCATAATTTTACTCACATGTAATATTGTTTTTTTTTTGTAATATTAATGACATAGTTTGATAATTTCCTCATTCTGTTGGACCACCTTTTTTGGAATGGGCACAAATATTCCAAATTTCTTGGCATAGACAAGTGAGCACTTCAAATGATGCATCTGTTTGTTGAAACATCACAATTGGTATTTGGTGAATTCCTGGAGCCTTGTTTTTTGTCAATGCCTTCGGGGCAGCTTGGACTTCTTCCCTTCAACAACACTGGTTCTTAATCATATGCTACCTCCTGAAATGGTTGAAAGTTGACCAGTTCTTTTTGATGCAGTGACTCTGTGTATTCCTTCCATCTTCTTTTGATGTTTCCTGAGTCATTCAATGTTTTGCCCATTGTCGTTGTTGTCGGGTACCATAGAGTTGGTTTTGATGCTTTGCGACCCTCTGTACAACAAAATGAAACACTGCCCAGTCCTGTGCCATTCTTACAATCATTGTTACGCTTGAGCTCACTGTTGGAGCCACTGTGTGAGTCCATCTCGTTGACTGTCTTTCTCTTTTTCACTGACTCTTTACTTTACCAAGCATGATGTCTTTTTTGAGGACTGATCCCTCTTGATAACATGTCCAAAGTATGTGTCATGTAGTGTTGCCATCTTTGCTTCTAAGGGGCATTCTGGCTATATTTCCTCCAAGACAGATTTGTTTGTTTTTTTGGCAGTTGACTGCTGCTTCCATGGTTGTTGATTTTGGATCCAAGTAAAATGAAACCCTTGAGAACGTCAGTCTTTTCCCTGTTCATCACGATGTTGCTTATTGGTCCAGTTGTGAGGATTTTTGTTTTGTTTATGTTGAAGTATAATCCATACTGTAGTCTTTGATCTTCATTAGTAAGTGCTTCAAGTCCTCTTCACCTTCAACAAGCAAGGTTGTCATCTGTGTATCACAGGTTGTTAATGAGTCTTCCATCAATTCTGATGCTGAGTTCTTCTTCATATAGTCCGGCTTCTCAGATCATTTGCTCAGCATACAGATTGAATAAATATGGTGAAAGAATACAACCCTGATGCACACTGTTCCTGACTTTTGCCCACAGAATCCTTCAAAATTGCAACTCAAAGTTCAAATTTTTTCTTCAGTTCTTTCACCTTGAGAAATGCCGAGCATGTTCTTCCTTTCAGGTTTTCTAACTCTAGATCTTAGCACATTTCATTATAATACTTTACTTTGTCTTCTTGAGTCACCCTTTCAAGTCTTCTGTAATTCAATGTCTGTTCTGTAGTTAGCCCCTGGACTTTTTCTGACTTATACCATTGAGTTTCTCCAATGTCTCTTTACACAAAGGTTGTCGATTTGATTCTTGTGTGTTCTGTCTGGCGAGGTCCACATGTATAGTCATCGTTTTTGTTGTTGAAAAAATGTATTTGTGATGAGTGAGTAATTGGCCTTGCAGAATTCTATCATGTGATCTCTAGTGTCATTTCTATCACCATGGCCTATTTCCAACTACCAGTCCTTCTTCTTTGTTTACAAATTTCTCATTCTAATCACCAGTAATTATTAATGCATCTTGATTACATGTTTGATCAATTTCAGACTGCAGAAGTTGGTAAAAATCTTCAATTTCTTCATCTTTGGCATTAATAGTTGGTGCATTAATTTGAATAATGGTCATTTTAACTTCCTTGTAGGCATGTGGATAGTATTCTGTCACTGACAGCATTGTACTTCAGGATAGATCTTGAAATGTTCTTATTGATGATGAAGGTGATGCTATTCCTCTTCAATTTATCATTCCTGGCTTTGTAGACCATATGATTGTCTGATTCAGAGTGGCTAATACCAGTCCATTTTGGCTCACTAATGCTTGGGATATCGATGTTGATGGATTTCATTTCATTTTGGATGACTTCCAATTTTCCTAGATTCATACTTCATACATTCCACATTTCCATTATTAATGGATGTTTGCAGCTGTTTCTTCTCATTTTGAATCATGCCACATCAGCAACGGACCTTGAGGTACCCAGAATCATCAAAACCAAACTGTCATATCCTTGATGTAATAGGAATGCTGGTTTATTTTAGTAGGAGTTGGAAAAGAAAAAAAAAGGTCTAATCAACACAGAAATCTACACTGAGTTCTCACAATGGTCTCTACTGAATGTGACAACTTATTATTTAAGTGTTGAAAAGTAGCAAAAGGACCAAAGGGCACTAACAGGGCCATGATACATATATCTCACACTCATGGTATAGGACTAAATAGGAGTTATTTTCCTTATTCATTTTCTTTTTCTGATATTTTGAGCAATCTCACTTACTCTATGACAATATAAAGTGTTCTTCTGTCCATCCTTTATGTGAGTACAAATTCTCTTATTTTAAAAACTTTGCCAAACAATAAAAATGCATTTTCTTCACTGGAATATCTTCCTAAACTTGAACAATTAGGTAAATTCTTTTTAATGCAAATCCAGTCAGAAAATTTTATATAAAATCATTTGTTTATTCTGGTAAATATTTACCACATATTTCTGTGTGCCTTTTACTAGGTACCCAGTTATAATGTATAAATCTATATGAATCAATATGTAGAATACGACTATAACAATAAAGCACCATTGCTGACATATGGTTATAGTAGATTAAAATATCTAAATAGATGAAGAACAAGAAAAATAACTTAATGACAAGAAATTGAAAAATAAACTCAGAAGAAAAGTAGAATTCTGGAACTCCAGATACCAATTTCTTTATCGATAGTAACCCTATTTCAATGTAGCTACTTCATAAAGTTAACAAATACTTTAATTATTAGCTGGCAGAAAAACCAAAAGTGACTTATACTTCAAATTTTGCATGAGCGTGAAGTGTTTGCTAACTACAAAAGACACAAGAATGACTTCAGTGTCTACTTTACTGGATAGGACCCTAGCCCATTCCGCCAAGATTCCTGCCCTTGTGTGTGATGTCAATGGATATTTTTTTAAACAAGCAAATTTATTCTTCATGCCATTTACAATAAATATCTTAGGAATCTCACCTGAAAAAGTCTCAATACTTGTTATGTTGTTGTTAGGTGCTGTTGAGTCAATTTTCCACTCACAGTGACCTCATGTGACAGAGTAGAACTGCTGAATACGGTTTTCTAGGCTGTAAAATTTTTTTTTTTTTTTTTTCATCTTTACGGAAGCAGGTTCCCACGTTTTTCTCCCGCAGAGCCACTGGGTGGGTTGGAACAGCCAAACTTTAGGCTAGCACTTAACTGTTGCACCAGCAGGGCTCCTCATTACTTGCTATAGGTACAATAATATTAGTGTTACTTGCTAAGTACGAAGATGAATCATTTATTTATTTTCCATTATTTCATTTATTGAGTATTTATACTATGCCTGCTAGTTTAGCTTTGCTTTATGTATAATCTCTTCCCAAACTCCCTGTGACTGGACCTTTTGCTGAAGAGCCTTAAATATTTGATGGTGGCTAGAAGGAGCTTTCCTATGCTATGGATAGAAGATTCTTAAGATATTTAATCCTTTATTTAAATCACCCCATGTATGTGTATATACGTAAGCTTTCCGGAATATATAGCAAGTATTAACACTACATTGATAACTTTAATGACTGAATAGGCATTTCTAGATTCTAACAGGTCCATTGAATTTCAGGAGGTCCAGGCCTATCCTGGGGCTACAAAGAAAAACTGTCTCAGATTCCATAACTGTCTAGTAAATTATCCCACAAGAGGTCGCCAAAGCTCCAGTTTATTGGTGTGTGGTTTTCTGACTTTTTGTTCTTCGTGCAAAGGAATAGGAAAGATTTTCTGTTCCCTGGTTTTCTACCAACTCAGTAGTCTGGTTACTCAGTCCATTCCAGCCAGACATGAAGGTAAGTAACTAAGAATCAGGGCTTTGATTAGTTAGGGCTGAGGCAGTTTATGGAAGTTTGCAGTCATCAGTGGATTCTCAATTCTGTACTATGGACTTCTAAATATTCCTCAACACAGTTTATACATGAAAAGACGGGCACCTTCTGACCTCAATAATTTAACTCTGTTAGCTGTAATTTAAATCTTTCAAAGGAACATTAAGGCTTTTCAGGCCCTAGGTTGACATTCTAGGTTCTTGCATATAACAGAATGATAGAACAGAGATTTAAAAGAGGCTTGCACTCAGTATTTATCTGTTGAGGGAAGAGTGAATAAAGAAATTCTAAAAGTACTCTCAGGAATGGAAAAATTGCTGCTAGATCTAACTTACCTCTTGAGAGAATTTTTAGACTGAAGCAGTCAGCTTCCTATACAGAATGTAGTTTAAAACAAATTATTCTTTTAGAAACAACCTCTATTTGCTTTACAGCATGAGTATTAAAAGGAAGATTTTTAAAAATATACCATCCACCTAACCATCCTGTCATTAGGTGCCATCTAGTCAGTTCGACTCGTAGCGACCATATGTACAACAGAATGAAACACTGCCCAGTCCTGGGCCATCCTCATAATCATTGTTACGCTTGAGCCCATTGTTGAAGCCACTGTGTCAATCATCTTGATGAGGGTCTTTCTCTTTTTCGCTGACCTTTATGGAGCATGATGTCCTTCTCCAGGGACTAATCCCTCCTGATAACATGTCCAAAGTACATGAGACGAAGCCTCGCTGTCCTTATTTCTCAGGAGCATTCTGGCTGTACTTCTTTCAAGACAGATTTATTTGTTCTTTTTTGCAGTCCGTGGCATATTCTTTGCCAACACCATAATTCAAAGGCATCAATTCTTCTTCAGTCTTCATTATTCATTATTCATCATCGAGCTTTCATATGCATACAAGGCAAGTGAAAATATTATGGCTCGGGTCAGGTGCACCTTAGTCCTTAAAGTGACATCTTCACTTTTTAACACTTTAAAGAGGTCTTTTGCAGCAGATTTGCCCAATGCAATATGTTGCTTGATTTTTTCGACTGCTGCTTCCATGGGCATCAGTTGTGGATGCAAGTAAAATGAAATCCTTGACAACTTCAATCTTTTTCTGCATTTATCATGTTGTTGCTTATTGGTCCAGTTGTGAGAATTTTTGTTTTCTTTATGTTGAGGTATAATCCATACTGTAATCTTTGACCTTCATCACTAAATGCTTCAAGTCTTCTTCACTTTCAGCAAGCAAGGTTGTATCATCTGCATGTCACAGGTTGTTAATGAGTCTTCCTCCGATCCTGATGCCCCATTCTTCTTTATATAGTTCAGCTTCTTAGATTATTTGCTCAGCGTACAGATTGAATAAGTATGGTGACAGGATACTATTCTGACACACAACTTTGCTAATTTTAAACCATGTAGTGCCCCCTTGGTCTGTTGCAACAACCGCCTCTTGGTCTATATATAGGTTCCTCATGAGCACAATTAAGTGTTCTGAAATTCCCATTCTTTGCAGTGTTATCCATAATTTGTTATGATCCACACAGTTGAATGCCTTTGCATAGTCAATAAAACACAGGTAAACATCTTCCTGGCATTCTCTGCTTTCAGCCAAGAGCCATCTGACATCAGCTTGAATTTCTGGCAGCTCCCTGTTGATGTCCTGCTGCAACCACTTCTGAATATCTTCAGCAAAATTTTACTTGCATGTAATATTAGTGATATTGTTCCATCATTTCTAATGTCTGTTGGAACACCTTTCTTTGGAATGGGCACAAATATGGATCTCTTTCAGTCAGCTGGCTAGGTGGCATAGCTGAGTGAGTGCTTCCAGCATTGCATCTACTTGTTAAACATCTCAAGTTGTATTTGGTTAACTCCTGGAGCCTTGTTTTTTGCCAATGCCTTCAATGCAGCTTGGATTTCTTCCTTTGATACCATCAATTCTTGAGCATATGCTACCTCCTGAAGTGGTTCAAAGCCAACCAGTTCTTTTTGGTACAGTGACTCTGTGTATTCCTTCCATCTTCTTTTGATGCTTCCTGTGTTGTTCAATACTTTGCCTATACCAAAAACAAAAAACAAAAATTCCGACTTATAGCAACCATAAATGTTAGAGTAGAACTGCCCCATAGGGTTTCCAAGGAGCACCTGGTGGATTTGAACTGCCAACCTTTTTTGGTTAGCACCCATAACTTTTAATCACTATGCCACCAGGGTTTCCATTTTGTCTATAGAATCCTTTAATAATGCAACTCAGGGTTTGAATTTCTTCCTCAGTTCTTTCAGCTTGAGAAATGCTGAGCATGTTTTTCCCTTTTGGTTTTCTAACTCCAGGCCTTTGCACGTTTCACTATAATACTTTGTCTTCTCAAACTGCCCTTTGAAATCTTCTATTCAGCGCTTTTATTTCCTCATTACTTCCATTCCCTTTGGCTACTCTACTTTCAAGAACAAGTTTCAGAGACTCTTCTGACATCGATTTTGGTCTTTTCTTTCCTGTCTTTTTGGTGACCTCTTTCTCCATGTATGATGTTCTTGATATTGTTCCATAACTTGTATGGCCTTTGGTATAATGAGTCAAATCTATTCTTGAGATGGTGTATAAATTCAAGTGGGATATACCCAAGGTAGTACTTTGGCTATCATGGACTTGCTCTAATTTTCTTCAGCTTCAACTTGAACTTCCGTATGAGCAATTGATTGTCTGTTGTGTAGTCGGCCCCTGGCCTTGTTCTAACTGATGATATTGAACTTCTCCATCATTTCTTTCCACAGATGTAGTTGATTTGATTTCTGTGCATTCCATTCAGTGAGGTCCACATGTACAGTCACTGTTTATGTTGTTGAAAAATGGTGTTTACAATGAAGAAGTCTTTGGTCTTGCGAAATTCTAGCATTTGATCTCTGACTTTGTTTCTACCACCAAAGCAGTATTTTCCAACTACCGATACTTCTTTGTTTCCAACTTTCATGTTCCATTCACCAGTAATTATCAATGTATCTTGATTGCATATGCCACGTCTGGAATTGAACCCACTCCTGGAGATCACCTTTCAGCCAAACAATAGGCAGTCCTATAAAGTGAACAATAACACCCATGAGGAACGTACTACCCTGAACAATCAACTGCACCAGACCAATAGGGCAGGATTTGCCCAAAAACAAAGTTCAGAAGCCAGGAAGGGGCAGGCAAGGTGGGCAAATGGAAACAGAGAACTCAAGGAGGAAATGGATAGAATGTTGTCACATGGAGGGGATTGCACCTAATCGTAACTAGCATTTTGTTTCAATCCCATAGATTGCAACTAGGGGATTGAAACAAATATGTGTAAATTGTCAAACGGGAAACTAATTTGCTCTGTAAACTTTTACCCAAACCACAGTACAATGTTCAAATAATTTATTTTAGGGAAAAAGTAGCTTACAATTCAAGGATATTTCTCCCCACTTTTAGAAGCATATTACTCTAACATAAAAATGGAACCTATCCTAGACTTGTCCATGCCTCGAATCTTAGAAGAAATAATGTTAGTTTTAACACCATCTAAAACTGTGTATCTTTCTAGCTGGAGTCACTGGTTGCATTTTTTAATATGTTCTGTTATATAAGGGGAGAGAATACAGACAAAGCCTTCTCTAATGATCTTTTCATCTACCTTCTCTAAATGGAGAAATTTTTTTAACTTAAATATATTGTGAACTAAACATATATAACAAGTTTTATTGTTGTGAATCTAGTACTTGAACAATTACATGTTTTCATATGAATTAAGTGTTAAAATTACAAGGAATATTAGAATTGTAAGGATGAAAAGAACTTTAAGGATTTCAGTCTGGTTAATATGAAGAGGCTTAGACAAGATGAGTCTTTAGATCCCTTCCAGCCCTAAAATGTAATGACTCTATTTAAATTCTCATGCTTTTGGACCATAAAATGCCCATTTATATTGCAATGAAATTGCTTTAGGTGGAGAACTTAATTGAATAGCTATCTTGCTATGGCACTATGGTTTAGGAGTTAAAAATCAGATAATTAAAAGTTCATTTTCTACAGTTCCTGAGATTTTGCATGATTGGCTCAGGAATATTTATTTAAATTATATTTCAGACTTCTGTGTTAATGAACATATTGTTTCATGAAATGCTTTTGTAATATCCTAAACACAATTCTTTCCTCTCACTTACTTTTGGAGGTAGGGGAACTTGTATTCTTGTAGCACGGATGATTTTAAACTAAAAGCCCCAAGTGAGTAATAATAACAGGGATATTGAATTTCTATGTGATTAGAATCACCACCAAGAAAAAAAAAAAAGGAAAAATGAAACATAAGCTAGCCAGCCAGGACAGTGAAAGTGAACCAGTCATAATGTATCCAAAGACAAATCACAGTAACCAGAATCATATCCTAAGCCTTTTTTAATATCGCTCTCAGCTGCTCCACCATCCGGGGCTAGTGTTAACTACAAGGCCTAGGCAGTTTGTGGAAGTTTGTAGTCGTCAGCGGGTTCTCAGTTCGATGGTATGGACTTAGGAGTTTTCTTCGACATAATTTATACATGAAAAGAATGGGCACCTTCTGACCTCAGTAACTAAACTCCTTTAGCTGTAAATTGGATCTTTTAAAGGCACGTTAACACTATTCAGGAGAAAACAGACAAAAAACTCAGACAACTATCGCATTGCACCAGTTCTAAGGCATGTATTTTTCTCCCAGTTTTACATCTCAGAAATCAGGTTGCATCTGACAGTTGTTGCCTAGGAGTTACAAACTCAGTGATAGCTATTCATATTGTCTTCTCTTCTGAGAAATGTACACTGTTGATACTGCATGAGTGGAGTTTAATTGCCATTTAAAAATGCCTTTAAAAACTACAGTATGATTCAGTGTTAGAAGGAAAAGTTACTGTGTGTACAGAAAGGCTGGAAACACTGCAGTGGATATATATTTGACATCAGTGAGGTAATATTTATCTTTGAAGGGATGACCTCAATTTCATATTTTCTTGTAAATCGATAAACGCTTTATGGACCCTATGAAAAAAAAGACACCTACAAGTTGAATAGATTGTACAAGATGTTGTTACTGAGATATGTGCAGAAGGACGGACTTTTACCTTGCTGCAGTACACACGCAGCATCAGTGTCAGCTGAGAACTTGACAGCAGTGCAGACTCTCGGGCATGATTCTGGACTTACAGAATCAGAGTCTGCATCTTGAGAAGGTCCTCAGGCAATTCACATGCACTTTAAAAGTCTGAGAAATACTGGTATCACATGCGAAACAATGCAACTAAAGGCAGGAGAAATGGCCAAATTCCTTTGAAGATGAAATAAATTTCAAACAAACCTTTCATCACGTAGGACTATCATTAAGATGCCAACCGTCAATATCAGAAACTAACAGCTGGCTTTGAAGGGATGCTGCTTACCTTTCAGCAGTGTGTGATTCTATTGAAGAAAAATGGAAACTATCAGTTGGTTAAATAAGAATCCTAACAAAATCCTGAGCTCTTTGATATGTTACAAAATCACACTGAAAGAGTTCTTTCAATATGTATAAAATAAGAATTGTAAGTGATAAGAAAGCATCATGTTATAATTTTATTGGCAGCTTTTTTGTTTCTTAGCATGACATAAAATAATAGTGTGTCTCATAGTTGGTGAAGTCTTAGACTTGATGAAAAGCAGAATAATACAGTGTGCTAGGTGCCGTAATAGCCAGATGCAGGGAGTGCTACAGAGCAAATCGGCTGTCATTCCCATAATCAGGGAAGGTTGATGACCTTAAGCAAAGTTAGTCAGGTGAGGAAGGGAATAGAGTGAGGCCACGTAAAGGGGGAAGGGGAGAGGCTCATTCCAGGAAGAGGGGATTACACGTTCATGAAGGCCTTCAGGCTTTTCATCAAAAGTAGCAGGTAGAGGACTCAAAGCATTTTTTTTTTTTTTTTCTGGGAGTAGAAGTTGGGATGCTACAGTTACAGTTTTGCCTTAGCTGTGGCATTATAATTGTTGTTAGGTGCCATTGAAGCGATTCTGGCTCATAGTGATCTTATGAACAACAGAATAAATCACTGCCCAGTCCTGCGCCATCCTCACAATCATTGCTATGCTTGAGCCCATTGTTGCAGCCACTGACTCAGTCCATCTCATTGAGGGTCTTCCTCTTTTTCTCTGACCCTCTACTTTACCAAGCATGATGTCCTTCTCCAGGGACTGATTCCTCCTGATAACACGTCCAAAGTATGTGAGACGAAGTCTCACCATCCTGGCTTCTAAGGAGCATTCTGGCTGTACTTCTTGCAAGACAGATTTTTTTGTTCTTCTGGCAGCCCATGGTATATTCAATATTCTTCTCCAACACCGTAATTCAAAGACATCAATTCTTCTTTGGTCTTCCTTATTCATTGTCCAGCTTTCACGTGTATATGAAGCAATTGAAAACACCATGGCTTGGGTCAGGGCACCCTAGTCTTCAAGGTGACATCTTTGTTTTTTAACACTCTCTAAAGAGGTCTTTTGCAGCAGATTTGCCCAGTGCAACGTGTTGTTTGATTTCTTGACCGCTGCTCCTGTGGTTGTTGATTGTGGATCCAAGTAAAATGAAATCCTTGACTACTTCAGTATTTTCTGTGTTTATTATGATGTTACTTATTGATCCAGTTGTGAGGATTTTTGTTTTATGTTGAAGTGTAATCCATACTGAAGGCCATAGTCTTTATAGAGCAAGAGCAGAAGGAAGTACCTCCTTATCTCAAAGGAGGTTTTAGGGCTAACAGCTCCCATTACTACATAGAAAATTGACCTGGGAGCAGTTTTCTACAGAATTAGGTTCAGGGACAAAGGTTACTCTGAACGTGGATATTCCTAGACAAGGATGGCTCCTGGTTGAGGAATGGAAGCATTAGTTTTGATGGCTAAGGGTGTGGCTCTCAACCCTGCATGCACATTACAATCACCTGAGGTGATGTCTGGGCCCAATTCCAGAGATTCTGATGTGACTGGCTGAGGAGAAGCAGGAGTATTGGTATTTTTTACCCCTCACCCTCCAAGATACTACTATGCAGCCTATTTAAAAAATCCAAGCTTGAGGTCAAGGTGAGTTGGGTAAGTGAGCATCTGGTTTGAGTAAATAGGAACTTCAGTGCCCATTATGGTCAGAGATGAAGCATTATTCAAACCCTTGCTTTTTTAGGGGAAGCCAGGCATTTGGGCAGATAGTGTGGAGAAACGGGGAATGTATTTTTGCCAGTATCTGATGAGCCCCAGGATTCACCAAAAACATCTGAGCATCTTGGAACTCTCTCACTCTAGGACAACAAGTCTTTTTTCTGGCATCATGTGGGTGTTTGGGGTGACAAGATCTATCCAGGAGTTTCACATCTAGGCCCTTGTATGTGCACTTCTCTGCGGAGCCCAGAGGTGATACTGCTGTACTAGTGGTCATATTGGTCATATCGTGGCTTGGAAATACTGACAGAGGCAGCAGTGTGGTCTCTTTCCTTCCTTTTTTCTTTTTTCCCCACAAATAATATAGGGCTCTTTCAAGGCCAAGGAAAATAGGCAAAAATTTGCATCTGTGATTCTGCATAGAGCATTTAAGCTCAGAGAGGACATATACATGAAGGGTAAGAAAGTGACCACTCATTCATTAGGAAACTATACTGGTGACATCCCTGCTACCTCTTAGAACAAATATGATTCCTGTTGGTTAACCTTGCTTAGTCCCAGGAGTAAGAAAGTAGGGAACTCGAGAGAACGTACTCAGGTAGTAGATGCTGGCAGTCGACCCTGAGACAAAGTATGTGATGGGCATATTCTAGAATGAAAGTAGTAGTGGGGTTGCGGCTGCAGAGGCTGAGGGCAACATTAGGCCACAGGTGGCAGAGAGCTTGATCTCTTAGCACCGTGCATGTGGTGCAAGAGGAGTTCTCATAGATCAATGGCCTTCACTACCCTCCAGCAGAACCCGCCCCCCCCCCCAATAATGTCCATGGATGCAGGAGCCAAAGTGGGTCAGTGGACAGCTGGGTAATTGTACCTGCTCTTGTTTTTAAAGTTATATGATACTTTAATTTATTATAGGCTGCACTTGGAGGCTTGTTGTTTTGAAGGCAGATTTGTAGTTCAACCAGTGGACTATTCTCTGCTTGACATTGGGGACAAAGGCACCTAGGTTGTTGAAACACCATCCTAACTGGCCTCCCTGCTTCCACCCTTACCTGTCAAAACTATTCTCAACGCAAAAGTCAATCACTTAAGCCAGTAAATCAAGGGTTTTGTCTCTATTCAAAACCCTTACAGGGTTCATCTGCTCAGAGTAAAAGTCAAAGTTGGAAAAATGGACCTCCCAGGCCTATTGTGGTTTGTGTCCCCTCCCCTACTACTTCTCTGACCTCATCTTCTACTCTGCTTCTGCCTTGGCGGCTTCCTTGCTGAACATGCCAGACATACTCCTGCCTCAGGACCTTTGCACTTCTCAGTCTCCTTTCTTGAAATATTCTTCCCCTAGATGCTTGGGTGGCTTACTCCTTCACCTCTTCAATTCTTTCTTGAATGTAACCTTCACAGTAAGGCCTTCCTTGGCCACCCTATTTAAAGTGGCATCTACACTCTCTCATGGCCTTACCCTGTTTTATTTTTCCATTAATTAATTAATTAATTTTATCTCTACCCACTAGAATTTAAGCTCCATGAGGGCAGGGTATTTTTCTCTTTTGTTGACTTCTGTATCCCCAGAGCTAGAACGATGGATGGCAATCAATAACTATTTGTTGAATAAATCAAGGAAAGCGTGGATAGTCCCTAAACCAGAGGTCCAGATGATATCTTGGTGGTAGTAACTTGGAATTGGATGGTGTCCAAGTGGTCTGCAGAGCTGTCCTGACTGATAGCCTGCCATGTCACTGATGCCACAGAGAGTGGCCAGTTATATGGGCCCTGCCTCTTGGACAACTCTAGTGGTGAGTGATGGGGTAGGAGCAGTAGTGAGGAGCTGTAGCTGGGTCATTCCTTATTTTTCTAGCTTCAGGATGAGTTCTATGAGTTCACTGGGCAGCACCCTCTTAAACTCTCGAGGCCTAAAATCATGAAGTATTATGGTGCTGTGGTAAGCATTTATTGTATCTGTTGCTCAGCACTCCAAACGCCAGATCCACTGCCGTCAATTCTGATGATGAGTCGATTCCGACTCGTAACAACCCTATAGGACAGAGTAGAACTGCCCCATGGGGTTTCCAAGGCTATAATCTTTTTAGAAGCAGACTGCCACATCTTTCACCTGTGGAGCAGCTAGTGGTTTCAAACCATCGACCTTTAGTTAGGAGCTGAGTGTTTAGCCACTGTGCCACCAGTGCTCCTAGTGCTCAGCACTAACTACCCCAATTTTGCTTTGAAGGGCCTACTTCTCCCTCAGTCTCAGACTGTGTACTTCAAGTGAAGTAGATGCCCTATACAAGGTCATCGAACTATGGCCCATGTGCCAAATCCTGCATATCACCTGCTTTTGTAAAGCCTGTGAGCTAAGAATGGTACTTACGTTTTTAAATGGTTAGGGAAAAAAATCAAATATTTCACAATATGTGAAAACTACATGAAATTCAAATTTCAGTGTCCATAAATAAAATTTTACTGTGACACATCCATACCCATTTATTTATGTATTCCTCATGGCTGCTTTTGCACTACAGTTGCAGAGCTGAGTATTGAGGCAGAGACTGTGTGGTCTGCAAAGCCAAAAATGTTTACTACTTGCCTCTACAAAAGTGTCTGCTGCCCCTTACCCTAGACTCTCACTGTATGAGTCTGTTCTCCTGGTTAGAGTGATTGGTTCAGCCCAAGACCCATGCTCGAATTCCTGAACCTTTGTTTGAGCTACTGGGGAAGTTGACTTTCTCTTCTGCTATCCAAGGTGATTATATGTTGAGAACACGAAGATGTCAGGAACCATCAGGGAGACCCTAAGGATAAATCTCAATCAAGCTTGTCTGAAACCATCCTAACTCTGGAATTCCCAGCTATGTGAATCAATATAGTCTCTTTAATCTTAAATTAGCTAGAATTGATTTTTGTTGTTTGCGGCCAAAGAAACTTTAATAATAAAGTCGTTTGGAAGAAATCCTACTCGAGGTGTGAAGGGAATGAAATTAATTCATTCCCATGATCATTGCCTTGTGCTGGAGACAGCAGCAGCCTCACATATGATGGGCAGGCTGTTGTAATAGAACCTGCTATTACCTGAATTTGTCCTGTTTTAGGAGAAGTTGTGAAAGAGCCCTGGTGGCACAATGGTTAAGTGCTCAGCTGCTAGCCAAAAGGTCTGTTATTTGGTCCCACTAGCTGCTTCATGGGAGAAAAGGCCCAGGAATCTGCTTCTGTAAAGATTACAGCCTAGAAAACCCTATGGGGCAGTTCTACACTGTCTTATGATGTATCTATGAGTCAAAATCAACTCAATGGCACACAACAACAACAAGGAGAAACCGTCGCTCAGTAGATGCAATCAGTGTCTAGGACCTTCTCTTTACAGCACACATTTGTGCCTTCCTTAGGAATAAACACTGGGAGAGTTCAAGACTTAGGATGTCTATGTCTTCATATTGAAACTACCCACATAATGCATGATTTAACCTCTATAGACTCTTCAATTTCTGTGTACACAGTGGCAGCACTACTGTATTTTTTAATTCAAATGAAATGTGTGAAGGTGTTCAGAAGGGCAAGGCTAGAGAAGCTTTAGTATGTTTTATGATTTTGCTTGAATCAAGTTTTCAGAACATCAGATATTATCAAATACAGACCCATTATCAAATAAGAATATAAAACATGTAGTATTTTGATAATATTTTTAGAAATATAAATCCATTTTGCCTTCCTATTTGATTAATCCTACTCCCTGCCATTGAGACCACAAAGTAGTTCTCTGTTCAGTACCTCAGGGGAAGGACATGTTGTTGTTGTTGTGATTAGTGCTGTCGAGTCAATTCCCATTCATAGCAACCATATATACAACAGAATGAAACACTGCCCGATCCCGTGCCATCCTCAAAATTGTTATGTTTGAATGCATTATTGCAGCCATTGTGTCAGTTCATCTTGTTGAGGGTCTTTGTCTTTTTCCTTGACCCTGTACTATACCAAGCATGATATCCTTTTCTAAGACTGGTCCCTCCTGATAACATGTCCGAAGTATGTGAGATGAAGTCTTGTCTTCCTCACTTCCAAGGAGCACTCTGGCTGTATTTCTTCTCAGACAGACTGGTTCATTCTTCTGGCAGTCCGTGGTATATTCTTTGCCAACACCATAATTCAAAGGCATCAATTCTTCTTTGGTCTTCCTTATTCATTGTTCAGCTTTTGTGTGTATGTGAGGCAATTGAAAATATCATGGCTTGGGTCAGGTGTACCTTAGTCCTCAAAGAGACACCTTTGTCACGTAGGGGAAGTATGTGACATGGTAGAAAACAGAAAAACAAAAGCAAACAAACAAAAATCCAGGAAATTTCCTGGCATTTGTTTTCAAAAGTGCACACCTTTAGGCCAATGGAGAGTCTCCAACCCCCCCCAAAACCAAACCCATTGCCATTGATTCTGACTCATGGTGATTCCATATGTATCAGAGTAGAAGTGCACTCCATAGGATTCTCAATGGTTGTGACCTTTTGTAAATAGATCACCAGGCATTTCTTCTTAGGTGCCTATGAATGGATTCAACCACCAACATTTGAGTTAGTAGCTGAGTGCTTATGCTATTTTTCACCACCTAAGTACTTCTAGAGAGTCTCTAGGCATAGACAAATGATTTGAAAGAAATATCATGGTTAGTGCTGCCTTCCCTCTCTTGAGAGGAAAGGATTCATCAGGGTATAGGAAAGGAAGGGAACAAGATGACAGTACACATAGGAGGGTTTCAGAGAGGGGCACCAGTTTCATGCTTAGACCTCTGAACCCCTTGAGGCCTTTCTCTGGCCTCCTCCAGAGATTCTGGGGCCAAGTGGAGGTGCCCACCCAGATCCCACCTGGATTCCCAGCTTTCCAGATCCTATACTGGCAACTGCCAGGATCTCGCCTAAGGGAGCAGGCCAAAGTCCCAGGTCCACCAAGCTGCTGCAGAGGTAACTGACAGGAATGGCCAGGTGTGAGGGAGAAAGCCTGGTGGAAGGGGGATGACACTGCAGCCTGTGGACCTCTGTTTATGTTCCTTCCTTCCTCTTTTCCATGCTACAGACAGGCTTGAGGGCCCTTCCTTGGCAGAAATCCAGGGAGGTGGCAAAATTCCCAGATAGTTTTGTAAGAGGAGAGAGTCCCTGCATGGAGTTTTTATATGCCCCTAATAAAAGAAAAAAAAAAAAAACTTTTTTTCTTTTATTCCTACTATAGCATCAGGGTTTGACATAGAAATGAGGTTGAGTCAAATAAAAATATTTCTCATGCACTGGCACCCATGGGTGGAGATTGATGGCCTAGGTTGGATATTTTGAGCCCATAAGTGTGGAAAATCAAGAGTTGTCTTCACTCCTCACTCATTCCAAGTGTGACAGTTTAATTTCGGTAGTCCCCATCATGCAAATACTAGAACAGGTTATCTGTATTTCATATCCCTGAATTTTGGTTCATTGCAATGTACTGCTGTTCAGTTTGAAGAACTACTTTTTCCTCATTTGAGTATGAGGTCTATTTTTAATTGAGAAAGGGTGGATCACTGGGTTTCATTAGGGAGCTCTTGAGAGAGATTTTCACACTGAGTTGATTCTTCTTTAACATATAACCAATGAAATAATAGAATGAAAACATATTTATCTTTTGTAATCGTTTCCCTCTTCTAAAACAGAGCAGGTTCTGTTGAAATGTTAGCATAACAGCTGTGCTGAATAACTCTCTCTCAACAGAGCAAAGAACAATATGATTAGTCTATTCTATTTCTAAACTCACCTCAATTTTTCTGAGACTGTTTCTCCTGTCCTTCACCTAGGGAAAAAGCAGGGTGGGAAAATTGAGAAAGTGAACTATGGCAAAAGCCTTTCACGGGCAATGCAGGATGAAGACCCTGATGCTTTTAGGGCCCAAGAGAAGATGTGAGTACTATGTAGGGCAGTGGTTCTCAAACAGGTATGATTTTGTCCCCCAGGGGATATTGGTAATTTCTGGAGATATTTTTGGTTGTTACAAGTGGCAGTGGGAAGTGCAGGGGAGATTGTGTTACTGGCATATAATGGGAAGAGGCCAGGATGCTGCTAAACAACTACAATGCAGAAAACAGCCCCCAGACCCCCAAAAGAATTATTTGGTCAAGAATGTCACTAATAGTGGCAAGGTTGAGAAATTCTGACTTAAAGGTAGTCAAAAAAAGAAGGTAAGATTTGAGTAAGTAAGGGGGATAGACAGGGCTTTTATAGGTTGAGAGGAAACACACAAGTATTTGTTGAGAAGGAAGTAAAAAAGAGGGAGGAACCAGGAAAGTTGAAAAATTCTTTTGTAGTCGAGGCAAATTTTAAAGGGAGACTGTCTTGAGAGGGTGTGTGGTTACCAACTTTTTAAAAAGAGAATAAAGTTCTGTGAAATCAAAATTATTATGGTCATCTAAATCACAAAACAGGGCCATGGTTATGCTTCACAAATTGTATTGCCAATTTCACACTCTATAATGTTTTTGGAGTCCCTGGGTGGTGCAAACGGTTAAGTGCTCAGCTACTAACTGAAAGGTTGGCAGTTCAAACACACCCAGAGGCACCTTGTGAGAAAGATCGGGTGATCTGCTTCCGAAAGTTCACAGCCATAAAAGCCAGTTCTACTCTGCACACAGGGGGTCATCATGAGTCAGAATCTACTTGACAGCAGCAGATTTTGTAATGTTTTTATATACTAAGTGGAGATAAATATGTAAACAAAAATATGGAAATGGGAATGCATGGGATATTTCTGCCTGACCAGATTGTATAGGTCCATGGAGGGCACACATGGTTTGTGTTTGCCTACTAATCAAAAGGTGGGAGGTTTGAATCTACCCAGTGTTGCTGGGGAAGAAAGTCCTAGCAATTTGCTCCTGTAAGGTTACAACCATTGAAAACTCTACGGAGTGCAATTATACTCTGACACATGTGAAGTGACCATGAGTGGGAACTGACTCTACAGCAGTGGATTTGGTCTTCAGATTGTACAGACCAGTGAATGCCGGGACAGGGTGGTCCTGGGACAGGAGAGGAAGGTGCTGAGTGGCAAATTATGGAGTTTGAATCTGTTCGGTAGAATCGGCAGTGGAAGGTTTGAACAGGGGAGTGACATTTTCCTTTTTTTTTTTTGATTGTGCTTTAAGTGAAAGTTTACAAATCAAGTAGTCTCTCAGGCAAAAATTTACATACACCTTGCTATGTACTCCTCATTGCTCCCCCCCTAAGGAGACAGCACACTCCTTCTCTCCACCCTGTATTCCCCATGTCCATTCAGCCAGCTTCTGTCCCCCTGTACCTTCTCATCTCCCCTCCAGATAGGAGCTGCCCACATAGTCTCATGTACCTACTTGAGCCAAAAAGCTCACTCCTCACCAGTGTCATTTTCTTTTAGTCCAGTCCAACCCTTGTCTGAAAAGTTGGCTTTGGGAATGGTTCCAGTCTTGGGCTAACAGAAGGCCTGGAGACCATGACCTCTGGGGCCCTTCTAGTCTCAATCAGACCATTAAGTTTGGTCTTTTTACGAGAATTTGTGGTCTGCTTCCTACTGCTCTCCTGCTCCCTCAGGGGTTCTCTGTTGTGTTCCCTGTCAGGGCAGTCATCGGTTGTAGCTGGGCACCGTCCAGTTCTTCTGGTCTCAGGCTGATGTAATCTCTGATTTATGTGGCCGTTTCTGTCTCTTGGGCTCATAATTACCTTGTGTTGTTGGTGTTCTTCATTCTCCTTTGCGCCAAGTGGGTTGAGACCAATTGATGCATCTTAGAGGGCTGCTTGCTAGTGTTTAAGACGCCAGACACCACTCACCAAAGTGGAATGCAGAATGTTTTAGTAATAGATTTTATTATGCCAGTTGACATAGATATCCCCTGAAACCAAGGTCCCTAGACCTCGGCCCCTGCTACTCGGGCCTTTGGAGTGTTCAGTTTATTCAGGAAACTGCTTTGCTTCTGTTTTAGTCCAGTCGTAGTGAACTCTTCTCTATTGTGTGTTGTCTCTCCCTTCACCTATAAAAGTTCTTGTCTACTATCTAATTAGTGAATACCCTTCTCCCTACCCATCCTTGTAATGATCAAAGAATATTTTCTTCTCTGTTTAAACTATTTCTTGAGCCCTTGTAATAGTGGTCTCATATAGTCTTTGTCCTTTTGCAAATAATTTCACTCGGCATACTGCCTTCCGGATTCCTCCATGTTATGAAATGTTTTGGAGATTCATCATTGTTCTTTATCAATGTATAGTATTCCATTGTGCGATTTTACCATAATTTATTTATCCATTTATCTGTTGATGGGCACGTAGGTTGCTTCCATCTTTTTGCTATTGTAAACAGTGCTGCAATGGATATTTGTATAAAAGCTCTTATTTCTCTGGGATATATTCCAAGGAGTGGGATTGCTGGATTATATGGTACTTCTATTTCTAGCTTTTTAAGGAAGTGCCAAATCGATTTCCAAAGTAGTTGTACCATTTTACATTCCCATCAGCAGTGTATAAGTATTCCAGTCTCTCTACAACCTTTCCAACATTTATTATTTTGTGTTTTTTGGATTAATGCCAGCCTTTTTGGAGTGACATGAAATCTCACTGTAGTTTTGATCTGCATTTCTCTAATGGCTAATGATGGTGAACATTTCCGCATATATCTGTTAGCTACCTGAATATCTTCTTTAGTGAAGTGTCAATTCATATCCTTTGCCCATTTTTTAATTGGGTTGTTTGTCATTTTGTTGTTGAGTTTTTGCAGTATCATGTAGATTTTAGAGATGAGATGCTGATTTGAGCTGTCATAGCTAAAAACCTTTTCCTAGTCTCTAGGTAATCTTTTTACTCTTTTGGTGAAGTCTCTGGATGAGCCTAGGTGTTTGATTTTTAGGAGCTCCCAGTTATCTAGTTTCTATTCTGGTGTTGTGTGTTGTTAGTAATGTTTTGTGTACTGTTCATGCCATGTATTAGGGCTCCTAGTGTTGTCCCTATTTTTTCTTCCATGATCTTTATTGTTTTAGATTTTATATATAGGTCTTTGATCCATTTTGAGTTAGTTTTTGTGCATGGTGTGAGGTATGGGTCTTGTTTCATTTTTTTGCAGATGGATATCCAGTTATGCCAGCCGCATTTGTTAAAGAGACTGTCTTTTCCCTATTTAATTGACATTGGGCCTTTGTCAAATATCAGCTGATCATATGTGGATGGATTTATGTCTGGATTCTCAGTTCTGTTCCATTGGTCTATGTATCTGTTGTTGTACCAGTACCAGGCTGTTTGACTAGTGCAGTGGTATAATAGGTTCTAAAATCAGGTAAAGTAAGGCCTCCCACTTTGTTCTTCTTTTTTGGTAATGCCTTATTTATCTGGGGCCTCTTTCCCTTCCATATGAAACAGGTGATTTGTTTCTCCATCTCATTAAAGAATGTCCTTAGGGTTTGGATCAGAATTGCATTAAAAGTATAGATCGCTTTTGGTAGAATAGACTTTTTTTTTTTAAATAATTTTTATTGTGCTTTAGGTGAAAGTTTACAAGTCAACTCAGTCTGTTACATATAAGCTTATATACACCTTACTCCATACTCCCACTTACTCTCCCCCTAATGAGTCAGCCCGCTCCCTCCTGCCAGTCGCTCCTTTCGTGACCGTTTTGCCAGTTTCTAACCCTCTCTACCCTCCCATCTCCCCTCCAGACAGGAGACGCCAACACAGTCTCAAGGGTCCACCTGATACAAGTAGCTCACTCTTCATCAGCATCTCTCTCCAACCCGTTGTCCAGTCCCTTCCATGTCTGATGAGTTGTCTTTGGGAATGGTTCCTGTCCTGGGCCAACAGAAGGTTTGGGGACCATGACCGCCGGGATTCCTCTAGTCTCAGTCAGACCATTAAGTCTGGTCTTTTTATGAGAATTTGGGGTCTGCATCCCACTGTTCTCCTCCCTCAGGGGTTCTCTGTTGTGCTCCCTGTCAGGGCAGTCATCGGTTGTGGCCGGGCACCATCTAGTTCTTCTGGTCTCAGGATGATGTAAGTCTCTAGTTCATGTGGCCCTTTCTGTCCCTTGGGCTCATAGTTATCGTGTGACCTTGGTGTTCTTCATTCTCCTTTGATCCAGGTGGGTTGAGACCAATTGATGCATCTTAGATGGCCGCTTATTAGCATTTGAGACCCCAGACGCCACACTTCAAAGTGGGATGCAGAATGTCTTCATAATAGAATTATTTTGCTAACTGACTTAGAAGTCCTCTTAAGCCATAGTCCCCAAACCCCTGCCCTTGCTCTGGTGACCTTCGAAGGATTCAGTTTATCCCGGAAACTTCTTTGCTTTTGGTCCAGTCCAGTTGAGCTGACCTTCCGTGTATTGAGTATTGTCCTTCCCTTCACCTAAAGTAGTTCTTATCTACTAACTAATCAGTAAATAATCCTCTCCCACCCACCCTCCCTCCCCCCTCTTGTAACCACAAAAGTATGTGTTCTTCTCAGTTAATACTATTTCTCAAGATTTTATAATAGTGGTTGTATACAATATTTGTCCTTTTGCATCTGACTAATTTCACTCAGCATAACGCCTTCCAGGTTCCTCCATGTTATGAAATGTTTCGCAGATTCGTCACTGTTCTTTATCGATGCGTAGTATTCCATTGTGTGAATATACCATAAATTATTTAACCATTCATCCGTTGATGGATGCCTTGGTTGCTTCCAGCTTTTTGCTATTGTAAACAGAGCTGCAATAAACATGAGTGTGCATATATCTGTTCATGTAAAGGGTCTTATTTCTCTAGGGTATATTCCGAGGTGTGGGATTTCTGGGTTGTATGGTAGTTCTATTTCTAACTTTTTAAGAAAACGCCAGATAGATTTCCAAAGTGGTTGTACCATTTTACATTCCCACCAGCAGTGTATAAGAGTTCCAGTCTCTCCGCAGCCTCTCCAACATTTATTCTTTTGTGCTTTTTGAATTATTGCCAGCCTTGTTGGAGTGAGATGGAATCTCATCGTAGTTTTAATTTGCATTTCTCTAATGGCTAATGATCAAGAGCATTTTCTCATGTATCTGTTAGCTGCCTGAATATCTTCTTTAGTGAAGTGTGTGTTCATATCCTTTGCCCACTTTTTGATCGGGTTATTTGTCTTTTTGTGGTTGAGTTTTAACAGAATCATATAGATTTTAGAAATCAGGCACTGGCCGGAGATGTCATAGCTGAAAATTTTTTCCCAATCTGTAGGTGGTCTTTTACGCTTTTGGTTAAGTCTTTAGATGAGCATAGGTGTTTGATTTTTAGGAGCTCCCAGTTATCGGGTTTCTCTTCGTCATTTTTGGTAATGTTTTGTATTCTGTTTATGCCTTGTATTAGGGCTCCTAAGGTTGTCCCTATTTTTTCTTCTATGATCTTTATCGTTTTAGTCTTTATGTTTAGGTCTTTGATCCACTTGGAGTTAGTTTTTGTGCATGGTGTGAGGTGTGGGTCCTGTTTCATTTTTTTGCAAATGGATATCCAGTTATGCCAGCACCATTTGTTAAAAAGACTATCTTTTCCCCAATTAACCGACACTGGGCCTTTGTCAAATATCAGCTGCTCATATGTGGATGGATTTATATCTGGGTTCTCAATTCTGTTCCATTGGTCTATGTGCCTTTTGTTGTAGCAGTACCAGGCTGTTTTGACTACTGTGGCTGTATAATATGTTCTAAGATCAGGTAGAGTGAGCCTCCCACGTTCTTCTTCTTTTTCAGTAATGCTTTGCTTATCCGGGGCTTCTTTCCTTTCCATATGAAGTTGGTGATTTGTTTCTCCATCACATTAAAAAAGGTCATTGGAATTTGGATCAGAAGTGCATTGTATGTATAGGTGGCTTTTGGTAGAACAGACATTTTTACTATGTTAAGTCTTCCTATCCATGATTAAGGTATGTTTTTCCACTTATGTAGGTCCCTTGTAGTTTCTTGCACTAGTACTTTGTAGTTTTCTTTGTATAGGTCTTTTACATCTTTGGTAAGATTTATTCCTAAGTATTTTATCTTCTTGGGGGCTACTGTGAATGGTAGTGATTTGGTGATTTCCTCTTCGAAGTTCTTTTCGTTGATGTAGAGGAATCCAAGTGATTTTTGTATGTTTATTTTATAACCTGAGACTCTGCCAAACTCTTCTATTAGTTTCAGTAGTTTTCTGGAGGATTCCTTAGGGTTTTCTGTGTATAAGATCATGTCATCTGCAAATAGAGATAATTTTGCTTCTTCCTTGCCAATTGGATGCCCTTTATTTCTTTGTCTACCCTAATTGCTCTGGCTAGGACCTCTAGCACAATGTTGAATAAGAGCCGTGATAAAGGGCATCCTTGTCTGGTTCCCGTTCTCAAGGGAAATGCTTTCAGGCTCTCTCCATTTAGAATGATGTTGGCTGTTGGCTTTGTATAGATGCCCTTTATTATGTTGAGGAATTTCCCTTCTATTCCTATTTTGCTGAGAGTTTTTTTCATGAATGAGTGTTGGACTTTGTCAAATGCCTTTTCTGCATCAATTGATAAGATCACGTGGTTTTTGTCTTTTGTTTTATTTATATGGTGGATTACATTAGTGGTTTGTCTGGTATTAAACCTGGTATAAATCCCACTTGGTCGTGGTGGATTATTGTTTTGATATGTTGTTGAATTCTATTGGCTAGAATTTTATTGAGGATTTTCGCATCTATGTTCATGAGGGATATAGGTCTGTAATTTTCTTTTTTTGCAGTATCTTTACCTGGTTTTGGTATCAGGGATATGGTGGCTTCATAGAATGAGTTAGGTGGTATTCCATCATTTTCTATGCTTTGAAATAGCTTTAGTAGTAGTGGTGTTAACTCTTCTCTGAAAGTTTGGTAGAACTCTGCAGTGAAGCCATCCGGGCCAGGGTTTTTTTTTTGTTGGGGTTTTTTGATTACCTTTTCAATCTCTTTTTTTGTTATGGGTCTATTTAGTTGTTCTACTTCTGATTGTGTTAGTTTAGGTAGGTAGTGTGTTTCTAGGCATTTATCCACTTCTTCTAGGTTTGCAAATTTGTTAGAGTACAATTTTTTGTAATAATTGGATATGATTCTTTAAATTTCAGTTGGGTCTGTTGTGATATGGCCCATCTCGTTTCTTATTTGGGTTATTTGTTTCCTTTCCTGTATTTCTTTAGTCAGTCTGGCCAATGGTTTATCAATTTTGTTAATTTTTTCAAAGAACCAGCTTTTGGCTTTGTTAATTCTTTCAATTGTTTTTCTGTTCTCTGATTCATTTAGTTCAGCTCTAATTTTTATTATTTGTTTTCTTCTGGTGCCTGATGGATTCTTTTGTTGCTTACTTTCTATTTGTTCAAGCTGTAGGGACAGTTCTCTGATTTTGGCTCTTTCTTCTTTATGTATGTGTGCATTTATTGATATAAATTGACCTCTGAGCACTGCTTTTGCTGTGTCCCAGAGGTTTTGATAGGAAGTGTTTTCATTCTCGTTGCATTCTCTGAATTTCTTTATTCGCACCTTAATGTCTTCTATTACCCAGTCTTTTTTGAGCAGGGTATTCAGTTTCCAAGCATTTGATTTCTTTTCCCTGATTTTTCTGTTATTGAGTTCCACTTTTATGGCCTTGTGGTCTGAGAAGATGCTTTGTAATATTTCGATGTTTTGGATTCTGCAAAGGTTTGTTTTATGACCTAATATTTGGTCTATTCTAGGGAATGTTCCCTGTGCGCTAGAAAAAAAAGTATACTTTGCAGCAGTTGGGTGGAGTGCTCTGTATAAGTCTATGAGGTCAAGTTTTTTGACTGTAGCAGTTACGTCTTCCATGTCTCTATTGAGCTTCTTACTGGAAATCCTGTCCATCTCCAAAAGTGGTGTGTTGAAGTCTCCTACTATAATTGTGGAGGTGTCTATCTCACTTTTCCATTCTGTTAAAGTTTGTTTTATGTATCTTGCAGCCCTGTCATTGGGTGCATAAATATTTAATATGGTTATATCTTCCTGGTCAATTGTCCCTTTAATCATTATGTAGTATCCTTCTTTATCCTTTGTGGTGGATTTAACTTTAAAGTCTATTTTGTCAGAAATTAATATTGCTACTCACGCTCTTTTTTGCTTGTTGTTTGCTTGATATATTTTTTTCCATCCTTTGAGTTTTAGTTTGTTTGTGTCTCTAAGTCTAAGGTGTGTCCCTTGTAGACAGCATATAGACGGAACTTGTTTCTTTATCCAGTCTGAGACTCTGTGTCTCTTTATTGGTGGATTTAGTCCATTTACATTCAGCGTAATTACAGGTAAGTATTAGTGCTATCATTTTGATGCCTTTTTGTGTGTGTTGTTGACAATTTCATTTTTCCACTTACTTTTTTGTGCTGAGACATTTTTCTTTGTAAATTGTGTGTTCCTCATTTTCATAGTATTTGACTTTATGTTTGCTGACTCGTTATGTTTTTCTTGGTTTTTATTTTGGGTTATGGAATTGTTAGACCTCTTTGTGGTTACCTTAATATTTACCCCTATTTCTCTAAGTAAAAACCTAACTTGTATTGTCTTATATTGCCTTATTTTCCTCTCCCTACGGTAGTTCTATGCCTCCTGCATTTAGTCCCTCTTTTTGATTATTGTGATCTTTTACATATTGACTTCAATGATTCCGTTTTGAGCATTTTTTTCTTTTTAAAATTAATCTTAATTTGTTTTTGTGATTTCCCTATTTGAGTTGATATCAGGATGTTCTGTTCTGTGACCTTGTGTTGTGCTGTATCTGATATTATTGATTTTCTGACCAAAGAATTTCCTTTAGTATTTCTTGTAGCTTTGGTTTGGTTTTTGTAAATTCTCTAAGCTTGTGTTTATCTGTAAATGTTTTAATTTTGCCTTCATATTTGAGAGAGAGTTTTGCTGGATATATGATCCTTGGCTGGCAGTTTTTCTCCTTCAGTGCTCTTTATATGTCATCCCATTGCCTTCTTGCCTGCATGGTTTCTGCTGAGTAGTCTGAACTTATTCTTATTGATTCTCCTTTGTAGGAGACCTTTCTTTTATCCCTGGCTGCTTTTAAAATTTTCTCTGTATCTTTGGTTTTGGCAAGTTTGATGATAATATGGTGATTTTCTTTTTGAATCAGTCTTATATGGTGTTCGATGAGCATCTTGGATAGATATCCTTCTGTCTTTCATGATGTCAGGGAGGTTTTCTGCCAGCAGATCTTCAACTATCCTCTCTGTATTTTCTGTTATCCCTCCTTGTCCTGGAACTCCAGTCACACGCAAGTTATTCTTCTTGATAGAGTCCCACATGATTCTTAGGGTTTCTTCATTTTTTTACATTCTTTTATCTGATTTTTTTTCAGCTATATTGGTGTCAATTCCCTTGTCCTCCAGATCCCCCACCCTGCATTCCAATTGCTCGAGTGTGCTCCTCTGACTTCCTCTTGAGTTGTCTTATTCTGTAATTTGACTGTTAATCTTTTGAATTTCTGAATGTTGTCTCTCTATGGAATCTTGCAGCTTATTAATTTTTCCACTATGTTCTTGAATAATCTTTTTGATTTCTTCTACTGCTTTATCAGTGTGTTCCTTGGCTTTTTCTGTAGATTGCCTTATTTCATTTCTGAGGTCATCCCTGTTGTCTTGAAGCATTCTATAAATTAGTTTTTTATATTCTGCATCTGACAATTTCAGGATTGTATCTTCATTTGGGAGAGATTTTGATTCTTTAATTTGGGGAGTTGTAGAAGCAATCATGGGCTGCTTCTTTATGTGGTTTGATATCGACTGCTGTCTCTGAGCCATCTATAAGATATTGTAATGATTTATTTTATATTTGCTCACTGAGTCTTATCTTGTTTTGTTTTCTTTCAGTATACTTAGATGGGCTACTAGATTGTACTGCCTTGATTGTTGTAGCCCTTGATTCACTTATGTCCTATTACCAGCTGGTTTGGCCTGTTACCAGATATATAAGCCTAAAAGTCCATTCACTATATTTGAGTAGAATCTGATTTGGTGTTACCAAGTGTGTGGTGCAGACTGTCACCTATCCACCTAGAGGAGTTGTGGTGATAGTTGTGTGCACCAGATTTTAGTAGCGGCAGGGAGTCACACCCCAGGGGAGGCAGGATGCTGACAGGCTTCCCCCAAGTACCAGTGAGGTAGGTGTGTCTCCATTCCTAAAGCACTTTGGTGGGTGGGCTCTGCAGCTGTACCTTAGGCACCCAATGCATGTACGTCTACAGATTGGTAGGTGTCACCCTCCTCAGACCCCTAAGGCAGGAGGCTAGGTGGTCTGGGGGGAGCTTTAGCCCTCAGTTCCCCGTTGTGGGTCAGTGAGGGTTCTGTTAAATACGCGGAGATATCAGACCTGGGAAACTTGTCTTTCCAGTAATCCGCTAAAACAATTATAGTCAGATCCCTATCAGAATTGCCTTTGCATTATCATAGCCACCTTGTTCCCTGTAGGGATGAAAGCCCAAGATTGTGGATCCCATATGCTTGGCTGGAGCTGGTTCTGTATTTTTAGTACAATTTTGGGAAGTCAGGGAAGGATTTTTGGTCCCTGGGTTTTTTTGGAACTGCTTCTCTCTTTTTTTTTTTCTTCTCTCAGACCAGGAGAATGGGTTAGGAGAAGACCAAAAAAAAAAAAAAAAACACAAAAGCCACAGAGCACTTCACTCTCTGGCTCAGGTAATTCCAATGTTAATGAAGCCACCTGGGAAGGGGAGGGGAGGTATGAGATAGATAGGAGAGAGTATCACCCCGTAATATAGACAAAGTTACTTATCTTGTTTGGCGATGACTGTTTTATCTGAGATTCCTGAGGGGTGTGTAGCCTGTGTGCGTTGGCTGGGTCGAGATTGCCCCCGAGGGTCAGGCCCGCATCCTGTGCTTGTGCTGTCTCAGAAGCCGTGGTCAGTTCCTCTGCTCCCAGTCCAAAGCCCAGCGCCAAGGTTCCCCAGCTGGGATGCTGCACTCCTGGCTCCAAAACCAGTTGCTGCCTCCCGGTGACTTCTCCTCCTGTCAGCCGCGTCGCTGCGCTGCCTGCGTGCACTGGCTGGGCTTCCCCTGAGGTCAGTTCAGGGGGCTAGGGCTGCGCCCCGTGTTTGTGCCATCTCAGGATGCCGTGCTCAGCTCCCTGCGCCCAGTCCAAAGCCCATCACCAAGGTTTTCTGACTGGGACGCTGGCTTCAGGCTCTGAAAACAGTCATTGCTTCCCCATGGTTGCTTGTTCTCAGTCTCTGTTACTCAGGTCAACTCTTTAGAGCTGTGTTTGATGGTCAGGGTTCGTAGGTTGTCATGTATGTGATCGATTCACTTGTTTTTCCGAGTCTTTGTTGCAAGAGCGATCTGACGTAGCGTCTACCTAGTCAGCCATCTTTAGAATAGACGTTTTTAGAATGTTCAGTTTTCGTATCCACGAGCAAGGTATGTTTTTCCAAGTCTCTTTTGGTTTCTTGTAGAAGTGTACTGTAGTTTTCTTTGTATAAGTCTTTTACATCTCTGGTAAGATTTATTCCTAAGTATTTTATCTTCTTGGGGGCTACTGTAAATGGCATTGATTTGGTGATTTCCTCTTTGATGTTCTTTTTGTTGATGTAGAGGAATCCAACTGATTTTTGTAAGTTTGTCTTGTATCTCGATAGTCTGATGAACTCTTTATTAGTTTCAGTAGTTTTCTGGAGGATTCCTTAGTGTTTTCTGTGTATAAGATCATGTCATCTGCAAAGAGAGATACTTTGGCTTCTTCCTTGCCAGTCCGGATGCCCTTTATTTCTTTATCTAGCGTAATTGCTCTGGCCAAGACTTCCAGCACAATGTTGAATAAGAGTGGTGGTAAAGGGTATCCTTGTCTGGTTCCCGTTCTCAAGGGGAATGCTTTCCGACACTCTCCATTTAGAATGATGTTGGCTGTTGGCTTTGTAAAAATACCCTTTATTATGTTGAGGAATTTTCCTTCTATTCCTATTTTGCTGAGAGGTTTTATCATGAACAAGTGTTGCACTTTGTCAAATGCCTTTTTTGCATCAATTGATAATCACGTGGTTCTTGTCTTTTGTTTTATCTATATGATGGATTACACTGATTGTTTTTCTAAGGTTGAACCATCCGTGCATACCTGGTATGAATCCCATTTGGTCATGGTGAATTATTTTTTTGATATGTTGTTGAATTCTATTGACTAGAATTTTGTTGAGGGTTTTTGCTTCTAGGTTCATGAGGGATATAGGTCTGTAATTTTCTTTTTTTGTGGTGTCTTTACCTGGTTTTGGTACCAGGGATTTGCTGGCTTCATAGAATGAATTTGGGAGTATTCCATCCTATTCTATGCTCTGAAATACCTTTAGTAGTAGTGGTATTAAGTCTTCTCTGAAAGTTTGGTAGACCTGTCCAGTGAAGCTGTCTGGACCAGGGTTTTTTTTGTTGGGAGTTTTTAAATTATCTTTCAATCTCTTCTTTTGTTATAAGTTTATTTAGTTGTTCTACCTGTTTGTGTTAGCTTAGGTAGGCAGTGTGTTTCTAGAAATTTGTTCATTTCTTCTAGGTTTTCAAATTTGTTAGAGTACGATTTTTCATAGTAATCTGATATAATTCTTTTAATTTCAGTTGGGTCCGCTGTGATATCACCCATCTTATTTCTTATTTGGGTTATTTGCTTCCTCTCCTGTTTTTCTTTTGTTGGTTTGGTCAATGGTTTATCAATTTTCTGTTATTTTTTTTCAAAGAACTAGCTTTTGGTCTTGTTAATTCTTTCAATTGTTTTTCTGTTCTCTATTTCATTTAATTCTGCTCTAATTTTTATTATTTGCTTTATTCTGGGCCTGAGGGTTTCTTTTGTTGCTCTCTTTCTATTTGTTCAAGCTGTAGGGATAATTCTTTGATTCTCGCCTTTTCTTCTTTTTGTATGTGTTCACTTATTGCAATAAATTTACCTCTGAGCACTGCTTTCGCTGTGTCCCAAAGGTTCTGACAGGAGGTGTTTTCATTCTCATTGGATTCTTTGGAATTCTTTATTCCATCCTTAATTTCTTCTATAACCCAGTTGTTTTTGAGCAGGGTATTGTTCAGTTTCCAAGTGTTTGATTTCTTTTCCCTACTTTTTCTGTTATTGATTTCTACTTTATGGCCTTATGGTCAGAGAAGATGCTTTGTCATATTTCAGTGTTGTGAATTCTGTTAAGACTTGCTTTATGACCTAATGTGTGGTCTATTCTGGAGAATGTTCTGTGTGTGTTGGTAAAGAAAGTATACTTGACTGCTGTTGGGTGGAATGTTCTGTATATGTCTGTGAGGTCAAGTTGGTTGATTGTGGCATTTAGATCTTCTTTGTCTTTCTTTACTGAGCTTCTTTCTGGATGTTCTGTCCTTCACCAAAAGTGGTATGTTGAAGTCTCCTACTATTACTCTGGAGCTATCTCACTTTTCAGTGCTGTTAGAGTTTGTTTTATCTTCCTTAAAGCCCTGTCACTGGGTGCATAAATATTTAACGTGGTTATATCCTGCTGGTATATTAGCCGTTTAATCATTATATAGTGTCCTTCCTTATCCTTTGTGGTGGATTTAACTTTAAAGTCTATTTTGTCACAAATTAATATTGCCACTCCTGCTTTTTTTTTGATTGTTGTTTGCTGAATATATTTTTTTCTATTCTTTTAGTTTTAGCTTGTTTGTGTCTGTAAGTCTAAGGTGTGTCTCTTATAGGCAGCATATAGACAGATTGTGTTTTTTTTATCCATTTTGCCACTCTCTGTCTCTTTATTGGTGCATTGAGTCCATTTATATTCAGTGTAAGTATGGATAGGTATGAGTTTAGTGCTGTCATTTTGATGTGTTTTTGTATGTGTTGTTGACAGTTTCTTTTTTCCACTCAATTTTTTGTGCTTAGTTTATGTATTGTCTTTTTCTCTTATTCATTGTTGCTGATTCTTTATGATTTTCTTGTATTTTATTTTGATGTGTAGGATTGTTAGTCTCTTTTGTGGTTACCTTAATATTTACCCCTATTTTTGTAAGTTTAAACCTTTTATTTCTTTATATCACCTTGACATCCTGTCCATACGAAAGATCTATAACTACATTTTTTAGTCCCTCTTTATCATTTTAATGTTGTCTTCTTTTATATAATGACATTGCTATTTCCCTGTTTTGAGCTCTTTTTATCTTTTTGTGTGTGTGTTTGTGATTTCCCTGTCTGTGTTGATATCTGGTTGTTCTGTCCTGTGTTCTAGTCTTGGGTTGGTATCTGATATTATTGATTTTCTAACCAGAGAACTGCCTTCAGTAATTCTTGTAGCTTTGGTTTGGTTTTTACAAATTCCCTGAACTTCTTTTTATCTGGAAATGTCCTAATTTTGCCATCATATTTGAGAGACAGTTTTTCTGGGCATATTTTTTTCCTTCAGTGATTCATGTAAGTTGTCCTAATGTCTTCTTGCCTGCATGGTTTCTGTCGAGTAGTCCAAATTATTCTTATTGACTCTCCTTTGTAGGTGACTTTTCATTTATCCCTAGCTGCTCTTAAAATTCTCTCTTTATCTTTGGCTTTGGCAAGTTTGATTATAATATGTCTTGGTGACTTTCTTTTGAGATCTATCTTATGTGGGATTCAATCAGCACCTTGGATAGATATCTTCTCATCTTTCATGATACCAGGGATGTTTTTGGCCAACAAATCTTCAACAATTCCCTTTGTATTTTCTGTTATTCCTCTCTGTTCTGGTACTCTAATCACTTAATAGGTTATTTCTCTTCATGGAGTCTCACATGATTCTTAGGGTTTCTTCATTTCTTCTAATTCTTCCATGGGATTTGTCTTTAAATATATTGGTGCCAAGTGTTTTATCTTCATTCTTACTAATTCTGCCTTCCAGTTCCTCAGTTCTGTTCCTCTGACTTTTGATTGAGTTGTGTAATTCTGAAATTTTGTTGTTAACCTTCTGAATTTCTGCTTGTTTTCTCTCTATGGTTTCTTGCAGCCTATTAAATTTTTCATTATGTTCTTGAGTAACCTTTTTAATTTTTTCAACTGCTTCATCTGTGTGTTGCTTGGCCTGTTCTGTATTTTGCCTGATCTCGTTCCTGATGTCTTGAAGAGTTCTGTACATTAATCTTTTGTATTCTACATCTCATACTCTTAGGAAGACACTTTCATCTAGAAGATTCCTTGATCCTTTGTTTTGAGAGCTTGTTGAAGCAGTTGTCGTCTGCTTCTTTATGTGATTTGATATTGACTGTTGTCTCTGAGCTGTCTCTAAGTTATTGTATTAATTTATTTTATGTTTGCTTACTGTGTCCTAGCTTCTTGCTTTGTTTTGTTTTGATATGTCCAAACAGGCTGCTTGAGTAAGCTAGCTTGATTATTTTTGACGCTGAAGCTCTAACAGCCTCTCACCAGATGGCTAGAGCTGTTACCAAGTATATAAGTCTCAGAGTCCATTCACTTTTCATGTATGGATTCAGCTCAGATGTCCAGTAGTTGGTCATCAAGTGTGTGATATAGGCTCTGTCCTACAGTCTTAGAGGGGCAGGGGTGTTTAGTGTAGGCCCAGGCATCTGGTTGTAGCAGGGGGTCACACTTCGAACATGGCAGGAGTCTGACAACCATCCCCTGAGTGGGGAATGACATTCTCTAAACTGATCTGGCAGCACTGCAAAGTTTCCTTCTTAGAGACCTCAATTATAAGAAAGAGTGCTCCAGTAAGGCAAATGGAACGGTTTTAAAATATTTATGAATTTTTATTTTTTCTTATAGTAATGATAATGTAAATGTAAAAAAAGCTGTGATATTGTAAATACAGAAAGAAAATTGTTATTGCTACACAGAAAGAACCAATTTTAACAGTAGTGTACTTATATCTGAATATAGATTTTTAATAAAAATATGAATCATAGAGTACATACTCTTCTTTAATCCACCCTCCTTTTTTTAATTTTAAGTATATTTTGAACATCTTTCTATATCAGTACGTACAGAGCTACAAATTCTTTCACATTGACTGTCGACTATTGCAGTGAATCAATCTGCCGTGTTTATTTAACCAATACCTTTTTGATGGCGATTTGACTTGTCTTCAATTTTTTTTTAATTTACTTTTAAAATTGTATTACGATAAAAATATTGTGGTAACAAAATGTTTGCAATCTTAGCCATTTTAAAGTGTAGAACTGAGTTGGGTCATTTCCAATTTTTTGGTTTTACAAGAAAGGCTACAGTGAATATCATTGATCATACATCTTGTACACTTCTGCAAGGATTTTATGCTGGACAGATTTCTAGAGGTAGAATTGCTGAGCCACAGCGTATGGCCATTTTAAATTGTAAAATACATTTCTAAATGTCATACAAAAGTGTTGTACCAAAAAAAATTTTTTTTTCCCCACTGAAACTATAGGAATCAGATTAGCAACCATTACATAGGGTAAAGCAAATAGGCCACATTGATAACCTTTCTAATTTTTAAAAATTTATTCGTGGTGGCAATACACATAACCAAACATATCCATTCACAATTTCTACATTTGCAACTCAGTGACCTTGGACACATAGTTCACAACGAATTCTCACTGTCTCTACCCATATTGTTACATCACCATCAGTTAAGAATCTCTGCCCCTTAAAGTTCTCATTTGTGCTTTAGATTATCAGTTGTCAGTTTGAACGCATACAGATGATTATAAGAGCACAATGCTTATGGCAAATATTATCTCTTAATTGAACTAAACTGTTATTTAGTTTAACAATGGCTTCATGGGATAGTTTTGGGTAGGTTTAAAGATTATTTTTTGGGCAGTAGATTCAGGGATCTCCCTAGTCTCAATGGATCCAATAAGTCTGGTTTCCATACGAATTTGAAGTTCTATTCTCCAATTTCTATCCTTTTGATCAGGATCCATCTGCTGGGTCCTTGATCAAAATGTTCAGTAACGGTAGCTAGATATCATCCATTTTTTCTAGTTTTACAACAGAGGAGGTAATAATTCATGAAGACGGTTAACCTGCAGTCCATTTCCTTTGATTTCTGGGTCTCCTTCCTCTGCTGTTTCAGCCAAATAGAGACCAATTGTATTTTGGGTGGCTGCTGGCAAGTTTTTAAAACCCCAGGTGCTACTCAGCAAACCAGGAGGTAGAACAGAAATTCTGAAAACAATTTTAGGCCAATTGCCTGGATAGTCCCTAGAAGCCATGACCCTAAACCCTCCAACCAAGAAAACTAATTCCATGAAATGTTTAGTAGTACCTAAGGCACGGGATCAGCAGAACCCTAGTGGAGCAGTAGTTAAGAGCTTGGCTGCTAACCAAAAGGTCAGCAGTTCGAATCCACCAGCTCCTCCTTGGAAACCCTGTGGGGGAAGCTCTACTCTGAACTATAGGGTTGCTATGAGTCGGAATCAACTTGATGGCAACAGGTTTGGTTTTGTTTTTAAGTAGTATCAACAGGTGTGGCCTTTTTTTTTTTTTTTTGACTGCTGTTGTAGTTGTAAAATTATATAAAACATTTTATTTGCTGTTTTTACATTGTGTGTGTGTATACAGCTTAGTGATACTAGCTACCATATTTTAATGGAAATAACTCCCCTTCTGTGTTCATTTGCTGACTGAGCCCTACCCCCTGCCAGACATTTTCCTAAGCTCACTATGTTATTTATTTATTTATTTTTTACAGCAGCATGTGAAAGAGGATTGGCATAGCCATGCTTGTGAGGGTGCCTCACAGAGGGGGTGGGTGGGGGATGGAGGGTGTGGCTGGCAAACAAACACAGAAGGCACCTGTCTTAGTTGTCTAGTGCTGCTGTAACAGAAACATCACAACTGAATGGCTTTAACAAACAGTACTTTATTCTCTCACAGTCTAGGAGGCTGGAAGTCCAAATTCTGAGCACCAGCTCTAGAGAAAAGCTTTCTTTCTCTTTTGGTTCTGGGGCAACATCCTTGTCTTATCAATCTTCCCCTGGTTTATGAGCTTCTCAGCGCAGAGACCCCAAGTCCAAAGGATGCGTACCACTCCAGGCACTTCTCTCCTGGTGGCATGAAGTCCCTATCTCTCTGTTTGCTTCTCTCTCCTTTTATCTCTTGTAAGATAAAAGGTGAAGCAGACTACGCCCTAGGGAAACTCCCCTTGCATTGATTCAGGGCTGTGACCTGAGTATGGGCATTGTATCCATCCTAATCTTTAACATAACCTAACTTTGCCTCATTAACCACAAGAAGAGATTAGGATTTACAACACATAGGACAATTACATCAGATAGCAAAATGGAGGACAACTGCATAATACCGGGAATCATGGACTAGCCAAGTTGACACATATTTTGGGGGAACACAGTTCAATCCATGACATACATGATACTTCTGTAAAAATACATTAGCCAAGTTGTAAAACCATTGCCTTTAGTCAATGCTGATTTTCTCATCACCATAAACAAAAATTCATTACTTCCTGAAGAGTGATATCCCCTCTTCTTCCCCACTCTCGACCCTGGTAACCACTTGTAACCACTGGTCTCTGTATAATTACCTAGTCTTGTCATTTTATATTAATGAAACAAGATTTGTCCCCTTGTGACTGACCCACCTTGCTCAACATAACACCCTAGAGGCACATCTGTGTACTAGCCTGTATATGGACTTCACCTTTCCCTAAGGCTGAGCAATATTCCATTGTATGTATTCACCACACTCTGTTTATCTATTCGTCTGCAAATCAGCACCTGGGCTGCCCATACCCCTTTGCCACTGTGAATCTTGGATACTATTTTTAATGAATCTGTACCAGCTCCATAATTTCTGTATTAACCAAAGAATAGTTACCATTGCTTTATTAATACATTTATTTGTTCTCTGTAGAGCTTTTGTCAACAAATCTTAGCTCATTGCTAAGATTTTCGACTGCTTCCAGAATGGAGTTTGTTTATGATTAAATGATACCAAAGTGTTCAATTTTATTTATCTGTTTTGATGTTTGCTATCAAAATCACAGCCGTTAGAGCCCAGTATTTTAGTTTTAACTTCTCAAAATAAATAAAATTTTGTGTTAAAACCATAATATTTGATTATCGTTAAAAACATTCAGCGTCAGTGCATGTCGTTGTCATTGTTAGGTGCCATCGAGTCCTTTCCAACTCTCAGTGACCCCATGTACAATAGAATGCAAAACTGCTCGGTCCTGCACCATCCTCACAATCATTGTTATACTTGAGCCCACTGTTATAGCCACTGTGTCAATCTATCTCCTTAAGGGTCTTCCTTTTTTTTGCTGACCCTCTAGTTTACCGAGCATGATGTCCTTCTCCAAGGACTAATTCCCTCCCCCCACCCCCCATAACATGTTCAAAATATGTGAGATGAAGTCTCACCATCCTTGCTTCTAAGGAGCATTCTAGCTCTACTTCTTCCAAGACAGATTTGTTCTTTCTTCCGGCAGTTGGTGCAGCTTAGTCTTCAAGGAAGCATCTTTGCTTTTCAACACTTTAAAGAGGTGTTTTGCAGCACATTTACTCAATGCAACGCGTCTTTTGATTTCTTGACTCCTGCTTCTATGAGTATTGATTGTGGATCCAAGTAAAAAGAAATCCTTAACAACTTCAACCTTTTTTCTGTTTATCATGATGTTCCTTATTGATCCAGTTGTGAGGATTTTTGTTTTCTTTATATTGAAATGTAATCCGTACCCAAGGCTGTGGTCTTTGAACTTCATCAGTAAGTGCTTCAAATCCTCTTTACTTTCAGCAAGCAAGGTTGTGTCATCTGTATAACACAGGTTGTTAATGGTCTTCCTTCAAACCTGATGCCCCATTCTTCTTCATATACACCAGCTTCTTGGATTATTTGCCCAGCATGCAGATTAAACAAATGTGGTGAAAGATACAACCCTGATGCACACCTTTCTTGACTTTAAACTATGCAGTATCCCGTTGTTCTGTTCAAACGAGTGCCTTTTGATCTATGTACAGGTTCCTCATGAGCACAATTAAGTGTTCTGGAATTCCCATTCTACACAATGTTATTCATAATTTGTTATGATCCACACAGTCAAATGCCTTTGCATAGTCATTCTTTCCTTTTGGTATTCTTTGCTTTCAGCCAGGATCCATCTGACATCAGCAATAATATCCCTCGTTCCATGCCTTCTTCTGAATCTGGCTTGAATTTCTGGCAGTTCCTTGTCGATGCACAGCTACAGGAAAATTTTACTTGTGTGTGATATTAATGATATTGTTTGATAATTTCTGCATTCTGTTGGATCATCTTTTTTTGGAATAGACATAAATATGGATCTCTCCCAGTCAGTTGACCAGGTAGCTGTCTTCCAAATTTCTTGCCATAGAAGCGTGACTACTCTCAGCACTGCATCTGTTTGTTGAAACATCTCAATTGGTATTCTGTCAATTCCTGGAGCCTTGTTTTTTGCCAGTGCCTTTAGTACAGATTGGACCTCTTCCTTCAGTACCATCAGTTCCTGATCATATGCTGCCCCCTGAAAAGGCTGAACGCTGACCAGTTCTTTTTGGTGTAGTGACTCTGCGTATCTCTTCCATATTCTTTTGGTGCTTCCTGTGTTGTTCAGTATTTCCCTGTAGAATCCTTCGATATTTCAACTCAAGGTTGAATTTTTTCTTTAGGTTGTTCAGCTTGAGAAATGCTGAGCGTTTCTTCCCTTTTGGCTTTCTATCTCCGGGTCTTTGCACATTTCATTATAATATTTTACTTTGTCTTCTCAAGCCACCCTTTGAAATCTTCTGTTCACCTCTTTTACTTCATCATTTCTTCCTTTTGCTTTAGCTACCCAACATTCAAGTTTCAGAGTCTCTTTTACATCCATTTTGGTCTTCTCTTTCTTTCCTGTCTTTTTAATGACATCTTGTTTTCTTCACGTATGATGTCCTTGATATTATTCAACAACTTGTCTGGTCTTCAGTTATTAGTGTTCAATGTGTCAAATTTATTCTTGAGATGGTCACTAAATTTAGGTGGGATATACTTAAGGTCCGACTTTGGCTCTCATGGACTTGTTCCAATTTTCTTCAGTTTCAACTTGAACTTGCATTTGAGCAATTGACAGTCTGTTCCACAGTTGGCCCCTGGCCTTGTTCTGACTGATGATGTCGAGCTTTTCCATCTTCTCTTTCCACAGATGTAGTTGATTTGATTCCTGCGTATTCCTTCTGGTGAGATCCACATGTATAGTTGCTGTTTATGTTGGTGAAAAAAGATATTTGCAATGAAGAAGTCATTGGTCTTGCAAAATTCTGTCATGCAATCTCCAGCATTGTTTCTTTCACCAAGGCCATATTTTCCAACTACTGATCTTTCTTCTTTGTTTGAACTTACACATTCCAATCACCAGTAATTGTCAGTACATCCTGATTGCATGTTCAATCAATTTCAGACTGTAGAAGTTAGTAAAAATCTTCAATTTCTTCCTCTTTGGCCTTAGTGGTTGGTGTGTAAACTTCAATAATAGTGGTATTAACTGATCTTCCTTGTAGGTGTATGGATATTATCCTATCACTGGCAGCATTGTACTTCAGGATAGATCTTGAAATGTTCTTTTTTGATGATGAATGCAACACTATTCCTCTTCAAGTTGCATAGGGCTAGAAAAATCAAATCCTTTTTCCTGGGCCTTCCTCTCAGCCCTCTCATTTGTGAGTCTGTGTCAAATGTAGACTCCTCCCTAATGTTATGTTTTGCTGGAGCCAAGAATCATGTCTTACCAATGCACTTCTAGTGAATTAAGTCTTGTGTAATATTTAGGAGCCCAGATCGTGGAGGAGGTCTGGCTAGAACTGCTACCCAAAAATAAGGTCATCTCAAGTCATAATTCTGCAAAACAGTTTGGTATAAGAACATCAGAGAAGTGTTAGGATGCACACCAGTTCAGTAGGACTCAGCCAATGAGACACTAGAACTGGCAAGACTTGGAACCCTGAGGTCTGGCAATCAGTTTCTGGGGTCTATTCAGATGATGTAAAGTCCCAGCCACAGGAGCAAGTCTCAGAGCAGAACTGCAGAATTGGGTAGGAAGAATCAAAGAGGCAGTTTGGCTTCTTGCCCTAGGAAGCACAATACCACACCATAAACTTTGCAATAATTGCACAATCACACAGACTGGATACAGTGGAAAGAATTTAGGTTCTGAAGATTTTTCATGAGCCTTCACATACAATAGCAAATTTTCTGCTCTATATTTTGATGCAAAGTCACTGATGTCCGTGTTTTTCCACACAACAATGTTTTCTACGCTACAAGAGAGTTGGTGATGCAGCCCTTCCTAAAACAATACTCTAATTCTGCCTCTGGGGTGTTTTTCCAAGTCCCTGGCACCCATTCTGTGAATTTTCATTCTGGCACTATCTTTATCTTATCAGAAAGTGACAATGGAAGGTGTTCAGCCAATGAGCAGGACTCATATTTCTTCCTGAAATGGTTGTTGTTGAGGGAAATGGGGAGGAGTTGTAGTCATTCAGTCATGCCAGCAGAAATAACAACCAAATTCATGGAAACACAATTGTGGTGATGAAATACCATCAATAGCAAAATGAGTCCCAACTTCCAAGGTGTTAAAATGTGGAAACATGTGCATCTTATAATCAAATAGAATATGGTAATTTAAAATAGTTCTTTATCTGAGGTAGTTCAATTAATTCCTTTAATTGCTCAGCAGATATTTACTTTTCACTGGTCATGTGCTGTAAACACTGCCACCCATTCTTATTTCTTCTTTATGCATTTGTGCCTCCTTTCAAATTGCTTAATTAACTAAACTAATTGTTTATGCCACCTGTCTGCCAGTTTGTCATACAGTGTTGTCTTGTGTGTTGCTGTGAGGTGTTTGTGTGATCAGCTGTATGAATCATAACAAATTATGGCTAACATTGGGAAGAACAGGAATTCTGGAACTCTTAACTGTGCTAAAGCGGTACCTGTATGTAGACAAAGAGGCAGTCGTTGGAACAACAAGGGGATGCTGCATGGTTTTAAATCGAAAAAGGCATCCATCAGGGTTCTATCCTTTCACCATACTTATTCAATCTTTATGCTGAGGAAATTACCTGAGAAGCTGGAGTATATGAAGAAGAACTCGGCATCAGGATTGGAAGAAGACTTACCAACAACTTGCAATATGCAGATGACACAATCTTGTTTGCTGAAAGCAAAGAGGACTTGAAGCACTTACTGATGAAGATCAAAGACCACAGCCTGCAGTATGGATTATACCTCAGCATAAAGGAAACAAAAACCCTTACAACTGGACCAACAAGCAACATCATGATAAATGGAGAAAAGATTGAAGTCAAAGATTTCATTTTACTTGAATCCACAATCAATGCACATGGAAGCAGCACTCAAGAAATCAAATGATGAACTGCACTGGGCAAATCTGCTCCTGAACGTGTTAAAAAGCAAAGCTGTCACTTTGAGGACTAAGGTGCACCTCACCCAAGCTGTGATATTTTCAATCATATGCATGCAAAATCTGGACGAAGAAACAGGAAGACTGAACAATTGATGCCTTTGAATTATGGTGTTGATGAAGAATATTGAATATATAATGAACTGTCAGAAGAATGAACAAGTCTGTTTTGGAAGAAGTACAGCTAGCATATTCCTTGAAGTGAGGACGGTGAGACTTTGTCTCATGTACTTTGGACATATTATCAGGAGGGACCATTCCCTGGAGAAGGACATCATGCTTAGTAAGGTAGAGAGAGGGTCATTGACAAACAGGAAGAGTCTTGGCAAGATGTATTGACTTGCAGTGTTTCATTCTGTTGTACATAGGGTCGCTATGAGTCAGAATCAATTCGATGGCACCTAACAACAATGAGAGTTTATAAATTTTTTTTTTCTCTTCCAACCACTGAGCTTTTCTATTTGATTATTTTCTAGTTCTGTTCTTATTAATGGCAGTGGGTTGGTTTTTTTGTTTGTTTGTTTTATTCTTAGTAAATGTTTCCTTTTGTTTATTTTGTGTTTTTCCAAGTATTTTACTTGAATACTTAGTGGTTCACATATGGCATTTGAACTATTGTTATTTCTAGATGTTTGGCAATTTCAATTTGGAGGTTTTTCACTTATGCAAAAAAATTGTTTCAGAGAAAAATTTTAAATTTACATCTAGTGGCATAGTTTATTTTTCCAACTTTGTGAATAATTTCTATGTCTGTTGTATTAGAAGATGTCATCTATATAAATTTTTACTTTTGAGAATTTATTAGTTTTTTGTGTCCTGGTATATAGTCAATTTGAAAATGTTTTATGTGCTCTTGAAAAGTACATAAATCTTCATATAAATTAGTGCATCAAACTTATTGGTTGGGTCATTTGGTTCGTCATTATTTTTTATTCCACTTAATCTGTTATTGCTGAGAGAGGTGAATTATTCTCCCATATCTATTTGTGCTTCTGTTTTAAGAATCTTTTGTTATTTTTTGGTGCATAAATATTCATGACTGTTAGATCTTTATTGTCTAATAGAGACATTGTTCTGAAGTGCCCATATATGCTATATTTTTTACTTTTTGAATTGTGTTCAACATTGTCTGATATCACTATCATGACCCTGCTTTCCCTTGGTTTATATTTGCCAGCTATGTCTTTGATGATCCTTTTATTTTGAATGTTACTATGTCACTTTGTTTCAAGCTTAGCTTTTCTGTACACTGTGTGTTACTCTTTGATCTCATCTGTATTTTTTCTTTTTTTTTGCCTTTCCATTGTTCTAAAAGATGTATATTCTTAAGTCTCTAGTGGTTGTTTTTGTATCTTAAAATAATATGCACAGGATATTATTTAGACTGCACATGGATTATAAGCTTTAAGCAACATTTATTAACTCTCCCCCCTGAAAGAAGAGGGCATCCCCTGACCCTCTTTCACATCAGCACCCCGACTTGGATGGGTCATAGCACCTTGTCCATTGGCTTGGTCAGTGATGTCCTCAGGTTGACCTGTGGCTACTATTGCTATAGCTGTTCAGTCTCAGTTCTATATTCAAATGGGTTCATTGGTCACTGCTAGCACTTTTGCCATGGCTTCTGCTTTGTTTTATTGGTCAGTTGAAGTTCATTTCCTCAGAAAGATTTCATGGGACTGTTTTTGTTGTTGTTAGGTACCATTGAGTTGGTTCCAACTCATAGTGCCCCTACATACAATAGCATGAAACACTGCCCGGTCCTGTGCCACCCTTACAATTGTTATTATGCTTGAGCCCATCGCTGCAGCCACTGTGTCAGTCCATCTTATTTAGGGTCTTCCTCTTTTTCACAGGCCCTCTACTTTACCAAGCATGATGTCCTTCTTCAGGGACTGATCCCCCCGATAACATCATGGGACTTACATTTCCTAAATTCATCCGCGTCTGAAAGTTTCTGATTTTTTTCTCTTTATGGCTGGAGAAAGCTTTGAGTATAAAAATCCCTGGAATGCATGATCTTTTCCCTGAGGACTTGACATTTCTCCATTATGTTTCAGCATTGTATCAAATTATGTCCTTGACTGTGGGAAAGTCCAAACTTAGCTGAGGTTTCTTTATCTTTGAAGTGTAGTATCTTTACCAGGGAAGGCACTTTACCAGTTTGATCAATTCAGTTGCATTTTGATAGAAGCATAATGTGCCCTTTAAATTGGCAGATTTAAATATTTATTTAAAAATGGTTTTTGAATATTATTTTTGAATGCCGTGTGTGTCCTATTCTTTTTTTCAGCAGAACTAAGTGAATGTATATTTGATTTCCTTTGTCTTCTGTAGCTTTTTTTTCCTCTTCTTCTCTCTAGCCCTTTTCAACTCTTTTGGCTGGGCTCAGTGTTCTTAAGCCTGCATTGAGCTTGTTTCACCTGTTCTCCTTTTTATTGCTTCGGTATATGAATTTCCTTTTGCTGATAACATTATTTTTCTCTTCCACTTCTCTTCCCAGTTCTTCCAGCATTTACAGAGGTCATATTTCATTAAGTTCTTTGATTTCCAGGAGAACTGTTTAAAGTTTTTATCAGCTTTATGACAGTACCTTTGAGGTATGCGTTGAGAGTATGTCTGTTTTTTTTGGTCCTATTTCTTTATTATCTTTTTTTTTTTCGTAGATTGTTTATTTCAACCCCATGCTTATTACTTTCTTAAGTTATGACTCATCATTTTAATTATAGAGGAGGCTCTTCTCCTTGGCCCTTGGTTGAAATCTAGAGTGGTAATTGCTTGGCTGCTAACTGGAAGGTTGATGGTTCAAACCCTCCCAGGGGTTCCGTGGGAGAGAGACCTGGTGATCTGCTTCCATCCTAGAAAACCCTATGGGCCATTTTTACTTTGTCACATTGGGTCTCTATGAGTTGGAATTGACCCAACAGCATCTGAAACAACAACAGTCTGTCTCTAAGGTCCTTAGATACCATGGAAGAAAAAGTCTGGCAATCTGCTTCTGTTAAAAAAACCCTATGGAGCAGTTCTACTCTGTAACACACAAAGTTGCCATGGGTCAGAATCAACACACGTATAGCCAACAACAACCTGTCTCTACTCTACTACGATTATTTAAAATGGTTCATATCCATTCTCAACAGGAAAATCCTTTTGTTGAGTGACTTCTAAACCTCATGGGGCCTGCGGTTTTAGTTGTTTAATTTCTTTTTTATTTCACAGATTATAAAAGGAATAGAACTCACAGGTATTATAAAACAATTTAGATAGCATAAAGAACAAAATAAGAATTGCCCCAGATTTCACCATTCAGAGATAATTGTCATCATCTTAATGTATATTACTCTATAATTTAAAAAACTTAAATATATATGTGTGTGTGTGTGTACACACATACACAGAAAAAATGTCACACACATGCCTGTAACTATAGATACATAATAAAGGGATGTAACTTTTTCCTCCCTGAAGCTTAGCTCTATAGTTCTGAAACCGTGTACCGAGGTACCTCAGGGAACTGGAGCAAACTCATAGGGGTGCCATGGGAATTTTTAAGTTCGTGAGAGAAGGGCAGTAATATTGACATCTCCTGGATACCCGTGAACTACTAGATGTGGCAGTTCGCAGTTCCATCATGCTACATTCCTTTCAATGAAGTCATCTGTGGAAAGCTGGTTTTCTGGGGTTGCTGCAATGAAAAGAAAGTACTGTGTGAAAATGTGGAACAGGAAATGAGGGTGGCAGTGTCTATGCTAGTTCCAAGGTTTGAGAAGTTGTTCAGTGTCCAACGTGAAAACACATTCCATTAGCAAGTAATTGTGGCTATTTACAAATGAAATAAAAAATTTCTTTTTTTAATTTATGGTGTAATTTTTTCAAACATAGACATGTGCATAGAAAAATCAATCAAATGTATGGCAGAATAAGGATATTTTCAGACCTTCAAGCTTTCAAAATATTTCTCTCTTGCACTCTTTCATAGATACCCGTTGGAGCTTGTGCTCCTGAAAAACAAAGGAATAACTCAAGAAAGAAGATCCAGGAAACAGGATTTTTCTTGGAAGAGCAGCAAAGGGACTTCCCAGTGTGATGGTAAGTTGCAAAATTACATCTTTTGCCTATTTTTCTAGTGGTCTGTTGATTTTTTTCCTTCTTGGCTTGAAGAGCTTTTTATTAAGGAGATAAAATCATTTTCCTAAGTTTTTTCTTTTTTTTTCTCTTGATTTTCTTTATGGCTTTTCTTTGCTATACAGAAATTAAAAAATTTTATATACCAAATTGATTAATCTGAGAATGATCTTAGCTCTCAAATCCTGTCATTGCACTAAGTTAGCAAAGGGACCAAAGTGGTGTGAGAATAGGGTGCTGGGTGTCATAGATGAAAAAATGTTGGATTGTAGGTCAGGACATGCAGGTTACAGATACAGTAATGCTATAGTTATAGAAACTAAGCCCGCTGCTTGATTTCTTTGGACTTCAGATTTATTATCTGTAAAATGATGAGGTTTTGACTCATACTTGGTAAACCGCTTCCAACTATGTATGTTGTGCTGGTCAATCTGGCCTTACCATATTTTTATGCAAATACGTGCCATCTACATTTGTTAGCCAACTGGGCCCTCCCTGCCCTAGGTGTTTTTCAGTGCACTATGCTAATTTTCCTACAGCAACTTGTAAAAAACAAAATTGGCATAGTATGCTTATGAAAATACCTCTAGGGGAAGGCGTGGTCGGCAAACGTAGAAGGTACGTGTTATTTGTGTAAAAAATATGGTATTGTAATAGGCTTTTGACAACAAATTTAAATTGACCCTTTGGAAGAATACTGCAAATCATCAACAACAGAAGTTTCAGATAAAAACATGAGACTAAGTTTGATAAAACCATAAAAAATACAGATTGAAGTAGAATACAAAAATTCATTTTGACTGTTGCTCAGGAGATGTTGAGGAGGGAAAGCACACGTCCTCATTTTAACTGTGGTCTGGTTTTCCAATGACTGTGTGAATGAAAGACAGGACATTGTCATAGATGGAGCCCAGGAAGGTCAAACTGGTTTCAACTGAGCTTTTCACTGGCAAAGAGGAAACAGATGGGAACTTGCTGAAACGCCACCTGCAATGTGCTTTGAACACAAACATTTTCTTTCTGTGTTTTTTTCTTTTGTTCTAAGAGTGACAACTCATCTACAAAAGAGAGAAGTGGCCGGAGACCTCGGAAACTCACTGACAACCTATAAAGAACTTTCTTTACTCTCTGTAGCTCAGGCAGAAGAGGGGGAAAGAACAGATAATAAAAAGGACGTATTATCCACATGCTTTTCCAGCTGTTTCTCCTTCTGCTTAAATTGCCACCCCCTATAACTTTTGTTCATCTGTATCTATATGGTCCTATATGCAGAATGCATCCATCATTAGCATTATCTGCAAACAGGAATGAGACTTGGCACACATTGGGTCAGGGGCAGATTATCCAATTGGCAAGGTAAGCAGAGTGCTTACCTTGCTTACCAAATCATCTGTAACGAACAGTTTCACATTTTTTGACCGCATCAAAGATTGTTTTTCTAGGTATGGCAGTCATCTGTCTCTCTCCCAGTCCCACCTCACCTTCTTACAGAATCAAAGCCTGTCTTCAAATTTACATTCCCTAATGGGAATGGATTATCCAGTAAACAAGGTAAGCATGGGCTGACTTGTGCCTACTTACTGATCTGTTGTGCACATGTGGTAAAAAACAGGTGAAATTGTGCACTATAGATTAGTAAATAAGCACAAGTCAGCCCATGCTTACCTTGCTTACTGGGTAATCACACCCTGCCAACTGTTCTATTATCTTTAAATGAGTAAAAGTGCTTTTCACCCAGTTGAAGTCTTTCACTTTTCTTTTTCCATAATATAATCGGTAGAAATCAGACCTCCTGGCTCTGCACTGGACTTCTTTTATTTGTCATATTTTCTACTGCTAGTTGGTACTTATGCTCACAAGTATATAGTGATAAAATCATCACAGCTTTATACTTTGTGAAGATTTCATTTGGTTTTGCTGAAAATTACAATGAGAACCATGTCATTAGTAGAGACATTAGAGAGAAAATAATATAAAACTCAAGCCTCAGTCTGTATATATGGTTAGGATTTGAATAAGCTTAAAAGCCCATTGTATTTGCATGCATTTGAGACTTCAGTTTGGGCAGCAGGCTATAAAACAGCTAGTGTAGAAGACAAAGTAAACGCATTAGGTTTTTGGAGCATTGGGAACCACCTCAGATGAATTCTAAATCAGAAAAATAATTCCATGTGCACTAAAAAGAAAAGAAAATTATTGCGCATTAAAGGATGTGTATTCATAATCATTATACAGCTGTTTTAATAATGCTCGTATATGGCCATATGACACTAACAATTTCAAAATGCCAGACTTTTTATTACAAAAATAATGTAAAAGTGTTACAAAACAGTGAAAGACTGCAGTGCCGCTACCTTAATATGCCAATGTTTACATTTTGCTATCCATCCTTACAGGCTTTTGTGTTATGTAGATTTTTACATGGTTGGAGCTGTATTCTCTGTATTCTGTAGTTCATCAAATGTGTTTTTTGCAATTGCTACATTTTTACAACCTTTCTTTTAATGATAGGAGAAGTCTATAAGTGTTCATACTGTAACTTGCTTAAACATTCTATCATGGTTAAGCTACAAATGAATGTATTAATATGCATATACAATTTTTTAATCCATCGTGCATTTTATTATTAGAAAACATTATTATGAAGTTAAAGAGTGTAGCATTTTTTATAGTTCTGGGCACACATGGCCAAATTACTTTCTAAACTGGTGATAGATATTTAGAGTGCATTAACAATATATGAAACTGCTAGTATAATATATAATTTCTTGAAGGCACTGATTAAATAGATTCAATAATACCTTTCTGTTTTGTTTTGTTTGCTTACTTGTTTGTTTTAATCAATGACCTTAGCAGAACAGGCTCAAGGTTTCTGTGGAAATATCATTGTGATCAGAGAGAATACAGAGCAAGAGTTTCAGATCTTTTTTTGTTGGTGGAGTTTAGTAGTCAAGTGGAGGAGTGTTGGAAAGGTGTTTCAGTTGGGTGCCAGGTAGGGTACAGAGAGTTTTCTATTCAAAAACACAGGACTCGAGACAAACTATCCTACTCATCAAAATAAAATACAAGGGAAAAATACAGACTCAGCAGAAACAAAATCAACAACAACAAATACGAGGAAAGGGCAATATATAAAGAAAACCTACTCAGCACATAAAATCAAGTGGGAAAAAGAAACTTTCAACACACAAAAAAAGACATCAGAAGGATAGCACTAAATTCATACCTATCCGTAATTACCCAGAACGTAAATGGACTAAATGCACCAATAAAGAGACAGAGAGTGGCAGAATGGATTAAAAAACAAGATCCATCTATATGCTGCCTACAAGAGACACACCTTAGACTTAGAGACACAAACAAACTAAAACTCAAAGGATGGAGAAAAATATATCAAGCAAACAACAATCAAAAAGAAACAGGACTGGCAATATTAACTTCTGACAAAACAGACTTTAAAGTTAAATCCATCAGAAAGGATAAGGAAGGACACTATATAATGATTAAAGGGACAATACACCAAGAAGATACAACCATATTAAATATTTACGCACCCAGTGACAGGGCTGCAAGATACATAAAACAAACTCTATCAGCATTGAAAAGTGAGATAGACAGCTCCACGATAATAGTAGGAGACTTCAACACACCACTTTCGGTGAAGGACAGGACATCCAGAAAGAAGCTCAGTAAAGACACGGAAGATCTAAATGCCACAATTAACCAAATGGACCTCATAGACATATACAAAACACTCCACCCAACAGCAACCAAGTATACTTTCTTTTCTAGTGCACATGGAACATTCTCTAGAACAGACCACATATTCATAAAGCCAGCTTTAGCAGAATCCAAAACACTGAAATATTACAAAGCATCTTCTCTGACCATAAGGCCATAAAAATGGAAATCAATAACAGGAAGAGCAGGGAAAAGAAATCAAACACTTGGAAACTGAACAATACCCTGCTCCAGAAAGACTGGATTATAGACGACATTAAGGATGGAATAAAGAAATTCAGAGAATCCAATGAGAACCTTAGGGACACAGCAAAAGCGGTGCTCAGAGGCCAATTTATATCAATAAATGCACACGTCCAAAAAGAAGAAAGGGCCAAAATCAAAGAATTATCCCTACAACTTGAACAAATAGAAAGAGGGCAACAAAAGAAACCCACAGGCACCAGAAGAAAACAAATAATAAAAATTAGAGCTGAACTAAATGAAATAGAAAACAGAAAAACAATTGAAAGAATTAACAAGACCAAAAGCTGGTTTTTTGAAAAAAATCAACAAAATTGATAAACTACTGGCCAAACTGACAAAAGAAAAACAGGAGAGGAAGCAAATAACCCGAATAAGAAATGAGATGGGCGATATTACAACAGACCCAAATGAAATTAAAAGAATCACATCAGATTACTATGAAAAACTACACTCAAGCAAATTTGAAAACCTAGAAGAAATGCACGACTTCCTAGAAACACACTTCCTACCTAAACTAACACAAACAGAGGTAGAACAACTATATAGACCCATAACAATAGAAGAGATTGAAAAGGTAATCAAAAAACTCCCAACAAAAAAAAGCCCTGGTCTGGACGGCTTCACTGCAGAGTTCTACCAAACTTTCAGAGAAGAGTTAACACCACTACTGCTAAAGGTATTTCAGAGCACAGAAAAGGACAGAATACTACCAAACTCATTCTATGAAGCCACCGTATCCCTGATACCAAAACCAGGGAAAGACACCACAAGAAAAGAAAATTATAGACCTATATCCCTCATGAATGTAGATGCAAAACTCCTCAACAAAATTCTAGCCAATAGAATTCAACAACATATCAAAAAAATAATTCACCATGACCAAGTGGGATTCATACCAGGTATGCAGGGATGGTTCAACATTAGAAAAACAATTAATGTAATCCACCACATAAATAAAACAAAAGACAAGAATCACATGATTTTATCAATTGATGAAGAAAAGGCATTAGACAAAGTTCAACACTCATTCATGATAAAAACTCTCAGCAAAATAGGAATAGAAGTAAAATTCCTCAGCATAATAAAGGGCATTTATACAAAGCCAACAGCCAACATCACCCTAAATGGAGAGAGCCTGAAAGCATTCCCATTGAGATCAGGAACCAGACAAGGATGCCCTTTATTACCACTCTTATTCAACATTGTGCTGGAAGTCCTGGCCAGAGCAATTAGGCTGGATAAAGAAATAAAGGGCATCCAGATTGGCAAGGAAGAAGTCAAAGTATCTCTCTTTGCAGATGACATGATCTTATACACAGAAAACACGAAGGAATCCTTCAGAAAACTACTGAAACTAATAAAGAGTTCATCAGAGTGTCGGGATACAAGATAAACACACAAAAATCAATTGGATTCCTCTACACCAACAAAAAGAACATCGAAGAGGAAATCACCAAATCAATGCCATTTACAGTAGCCCCCAAGAAGATAAAATACTTAGGAGTAAATCTTACCAAAGATGTAAAAGACTTATACAAAGAAAACTGCAGTACACTTCTGCAAGAAAACAAAAGAGACATAAGTGGAAGAACATACCTTGCTCGTGAATAGGAAGACTTAACATTATAAAAATGCCTATTCTTCCAAAAGCGATCTATACATTTAATGCAATTCTGATCCGAACCCCAAGGACATTCTTTAATGAGATGGAGAAACAAATTACCAATTTCATATGGAAGGGAAAGAGGCCCCGGATAAATAAGGCATTACCAAAAAAGAAGAACAAAGTGGGAGGCCTTACTTTACCTGATTTTAGAACCTATTATAGCACCACACTAGTCAAAACAGCCTGGTACTGGTACAACAACAGATACATGGACCAATGGAACAGAATTGAGAATCCAGACATAAATCCATCTACGTATGAGCAGTTGATATTTGACAAAGGCCCTAAAATAGTTAAATGGGGGAAAAGACAGTCTTTTTAACAAATGGTGCTGGCATAACTGGATATCCATCTGGAAAAAAAAAAATGAAATGAGACCCATACCTCACTCCATGCACAAAAAACTAACTCAAAATGGATCAAAGACCTAAATATAAAATCTAAAACAATAAAGATCACGGAAGAAAAAATAGGGACAACGTTAGGAGCCCTAATACATGGCATTAACAGTATAGAAAACATTATAAAGAATGTAGAAGAAAAACTAGATAACTGGGAGCTCCTAAAAATCAAACACCTATGCTCATCCAAAGACTTCACCAAAAGAGTAAAAAGACTACCTACAGACTGGGAAAAAGTTTTTAGCTATGACATTTCTGATCAGCACCTGATCTCTAAAATCTACGTGATACTACAAAAACTCAACTGCAAAAAGACAAATAGCCCAATTAAAAAATGGGCAAAATATATGAATAGACACTTCACTAAAGAAGACATTCAGGTAGCTAACAGATACATGAGGAAATGTTCACGATCATTAGCCATTAGAGAAATGCAGATCAAAACTACAATGAGATTTCATCTCACTCCAACAAGGCTGGCATTAATCCAAAAAACACAAAAGAATAAATGTCGGAGAGGCTGTGGAGAGATTGGAACACTTATATGCTGCTGGTGGGAATGTAAAATGGTACAACCACTTTGGAAATCGATTTGGTGCTTCCTTAAAAAGCTAGAAATAAAACTACCATACGATCCAGCAATCCCACTCCTTGGAATATATCCTAGAGAAATAAGAGCCTTTATACGAACAGATATATGCACACCCATATTTATTGCAGCACTGTTTACAACAGCAAAAACATGGAAGCAACCAAGGTGCCCATCAATGGATGAATGGGTAAATAAATTATGGTATATTCACGCAATGGAATACTACTCATTGATAAAGAACAGTGAGGAATCTGTGAACCATTTCATAACATGGAGGAACCTGGAAGGCATTATGTTGAGTGAGATTAGTCAGTTGCAGAAGGACAAATAGTGTATAAGACCACTATTATAAGAACTTGAGAAATAGTTTAAACTGAGAAGAAAACATTCTTTTGTGGTTACGAGAGGAGGGAGGGAGGGAGGGACAGGTGTATTCACTAATTAGATAGTAGATAGGAACTACTTTAGGTGAAGGGAAAGACAGCACACAATACAGGGGAGGTCAGCACAATTGGGCTAATAAACTGAATGCGTCGAAGACCAGCGTAGCAGGGGCAGGGGTCTGGGGACCATGGTTTCAGGGGATATTGAAGTCAATTGGCATAATAAAACCTATTAAGAAAACATTCTGCACCCTACTTTGAAGAGTGGCGTCTGGGGTCTTAAACGCTAGCAAGCAGCCATCTAAGATGCATCAATTGGTCTCAACCCACCTTGATCAAAGGAGAATGAAGAACGCCAAGGACACAAGGCGATTATGACCCTAAGAGACAGAAAAGGCCACATGAACCAGAAACTACATCATCCTGAGACCAGAAGAACTAGATGGTGCCTGGCTACAACCAATGACTGCCCTGACAGGGAACACAACAGAGAACCCCTGAGAGAGCAGGAGAGCAGTGGGATAAAACTGCAGACCCCAAATTCTCATAAGACCAGACTTAACGGTCTGACTGAGACTGGAAGGACCCCGGTAGTCATGGCCCCCAGACCTTCTGTAAGGCCAGGACAGGAACCATTTCCAAAGCCAACTCTTCAGACATGGATTGGACTGGACAGTGGGCTGAAGAGCGATACTGGTGAGGAGTGACCTTCTTGGATCAGGTGGACACTTGAGACTATGTTGGCACCTCCTGCCTGGAGGGGAGATGACAGGGTGGAGGGCGTTAGAAGCTGGAGAAATGGACACGAAAAGAGAGAGTGGAGGGAGAGAGCGGGCTGTCTCATTAGGGGGAGAGTAATTGGGAGTGTGTATCATGGTGTATATGGGTTTTTGTGTGAGTGACTGACTTGATTTGTAAACTTTCAGTTAAAGCACAATAAAAATTATTAAAAAAAACAGGACTCTTCTAGTTTTTGGATTCTGGTTTTAAAATTTGTTTTACTTACCTATTTCTCTACTGTGATTTTGCTGAAAGTAAAGGAACAATCCCTACTACTTGCCACTGCCATACGAGATTTATTACTTTCTTCCCAGAGGATACTTGTTTTGTGTGTGGCAGCTGAAGATGGTCTCCTTTGCAGTTTGATCTAGACCTTGCTGTGCACACCAGCCCTCACCACTCTACAGCTCTGGGAAGCTCAGCTAAGTGCAGACATGGGTTTGGTCTGATGAGGGATAACTTTTGAATCTAAAGTTCCACTCCAGAAACTCCAGTAGAGTTTTTGGGGTATGTCTTATAATTTCTGGTACTCAGAAGCCCTAGCCTTCAAACCACCTCAGGCCACTTGCCCGTTGGTTAATTAGAGCAAGTGATTTGACTGCTCCTATGATTGGCAGTAGGCAGGATGAAGGGCCCTGGCTAGGGACTGAGAGTACTTTAGATATCATGGAAAGTCAGCAAGAAGCTGCCACCATGAATGGGGTATGTGCATATGTGTGCAAGGGAAATAACAGGGTTTGGGATTACATTTGTCGTCTAAGTAAGAAAGGGGCTAGAGAATCTGTATAGCCTTGTTCTGTTTTTAATCTTTGGCTGAAGAACCTATTCTCTCTGGGTTGAAAACTAGGTCTTTCCCTGGTTACAGGGTCTCCTAACTAGGGCAAAGTATAAGTTGAACACACCATTCTGTGCGTGGATTAGAGCTAAGGCCAGGACTCTACATGTGTGTGTTCACCTAGGTACCTATGTTCAGCATTGGAAATGGGCCTGATGGGCCACTCAGAGGGATACAGTTTTGAGTGTTCTTGTTCTCAAAAATGGGAAGGACTTGACCAGAATTATAGCCTATGGGCAGGGGTGGATTAACCAGTAAATATGGTACTCACCAGTTTATATAAAGCAAGGTATGCACTGGCTTACTTGTGTTTACTTACTAACCTATAGTGAACAGTTTCACATGGGTTTAACACCAGGTGAAATTGTTCACTACGGATTAGTAAATACACACAATTAAGCCAGTGCATACTTTGTTTATCAGGTAATCCAGCCCCGTCTATGGTGAAAGAGCCTGTGGAACCAGAGAGACGGTGGTTGCCAGAGAGAGAGGGATGGCTGATGGAACAATGTTCCTGGGAATAAGCTTACCCAAAACCGAAGCCACTGCTGTTGAGGTGATTCTGACTCACAGTGACCCTATAGGACAGGGTGGAACTGCCCCACAGGGTTTCCAAGGCTGTAAATCTTGGTGGATTTGAACCACTGACCTTTTGCTTAGCACCTGAGTCCTTAAGCACTGTGCCACCAGGGATCCTGGGAGTGAGCTTACTCCCAAATCTATGGATGACCAGGCAGCAGAAATGGGAGGAGACAGCCCAGGACTTGAAAGTGAATTTAAAAACTGTAAACAAGAGAGAATAACTGAAGCCATGGAAATGGAGAGCGTGTCATGGGACAGCAAGTTGAAGATGGATACATAAAAACAAACTTAGATATGGAGATCGGAAAGGAAGGAGGACGTTGAGAGAAAATCCACAGATGTGTGGTCAGACTTAAATTTCTTACTTTAGAAAATCAGAATTAAATTTTTGTCCCAGGAATTTTAGGATGAAATACATGTAGGCATTCTTCTATCTTATTAAAGGTCTTATAAGAACGATATCTGACAAAATTATAGTAATCTTTTGCCAGCCACAGTTTTTGGAACTCTAGGGTCCATTTATAGTGATTTAAATTTTTATAACAAATTTTTAACATCTGAGATGCTTTACATATGCAAAGCTTAGTTCAGTCCTTTACCAAAAACTTGGGTAAATCACCTATTAAACTTTATAAATATGCAAGACACAATTTCTTGAGCCATGCTCTAGCCCTATTAAATTATTATCTTCGGAAAAAACAATAGAACCCCCCCCCCCGCCGGCAAAAAAACAAATCCATTGCTGTCGAGTTAATTCCCACTCATGGCGACCCTACAGAACAGAGTAGAATTGCCCCATAGGGTTTCAAAGGAGCAGCTGGTGGATTCGAACTGCCTTCCTTTTGATTAGAAGACATAGCTTGTTGTAGTTCTTAGCCACTGCGCCACCAGGGCTCCATCTAGAGAATAAACCAAACTAAAAAACCAAACTCGTTGCCATCAAGTAGATTCTGACTCATAGTGACTCTATAGTACAGAGTAGAACTGCCCCATAGGGTTTTCAAGGAGTGCCTGGTAGATTCAAACTGCTGACGTTTTGGTTAGCAGCTGTAGCACTTAACCACTACACTACCAGGGTTTCCATCTGCAGAACAGAGGCTAGTAATTAGTATTTTAACAGGTGTTTCAGATGATCCTTATGCACCAAAAGAGTACTAAACCCCAAATTGCTCTCTCCTCTCTCAGGCCTGTGTGTGGGTCTATGGGAGTCAAGCAAACAGAAACATTGTTTAAATTTCATCCTTTCAACAAATATATGGAAGACCAGTCTGTAAAAAGAGAACTTATTAATTACGTTGCTAGCTTGTAAAAAAGGTATAAGCGTATTGTAGACGGGGACAGGAAAGCACCAATAACTGATGTAGTTCTTGGCTATTCTTGGTGAGAGGAGGTTCAGAGTCAGGAATTATTTTATTTAGAAGGTAAAGAAATTTGAAAGCTCTCACACCTCAAGTATTTTTGGAACAATTTATACATTTGTGTATTTTTACCATATCTTATTTTAATTGACCTTTATGAGACTCATTATAGGGCAAGACCTTTGGGTTTATATATAGGAAGAATGCAGTGCAAGACATTAAATTATAAGCCAGTAGGTGATGGTTCTCGGTCTTTCTGACTGGTTTGTCAGGTTTATAAGCAGTTTTGCTCCAACAGATCACAAGACAGAAGCAGTGGTTCTAGAACAGCTGAAGGAGGTGCTCATGGATTTCCTATCAAAGCGAGTTTTCAACTATACCTATGATTGGGTTTGAATAAGATACCTTCTAGAACCTTTATTTTGTTTTTTTTAAAAGTTATTTAAATATTTAGTCATTTCATTTTTTCCTCTGTTCAACCTCTTATTTTGTATGAAAAAGAATTGCCAACCGTTTTGCCAGCCCTAGAACTTGTCAACAACACAACACCCTGTGGTTGGCAAGGGGTTACTGCAATTATTTCAGGCATGAAAATAAGCATTTTTATACACACTCTTCATTACCTTAAAGAAAATTGGACAAGTAACTGAAAACACTTTAGTAAGTGTGGCAGGACAAGGTATTCATATTTTAATGGAGTAATTTCCCCTTGCCATTCCCTTTACCCCTCCTGGTGGAACAGAAAAAAGAAAATAGAATCTGGCTGCTTTCTTGGATTAATGCCAAGAGGTCATTTGTGAAGGATCTCAGCCTTGGGGGCAGCCATCAGAGCTCCTTAGTTTGAGCAGATCGTTAGTTGAGGAGGCTGAGGATGCACATCTCTGTAAGCTTTGTAGACTGCTCCATCAGCAATCCCTGATGATAAAAATAGTGAAGGATAAATGTGCCATGATAGAATGCTCAAACCAGGAACAGTAAGATGGCAACCACAATGGACTAAGACGAAACTGGGTCTTCTCTATTTTCTGTGGATCTTGTAATCCTGGAAAAAAAAAAAAAAGAGTCTTGTACAAATCCCTTGAAGAGGATGGGAGGAAGTACCAATAAAGACATATTCATCCTCTTCCCTATGTAGTAGGTCTCAGATGCAAGGAATAATTTGAGATACTTAGAAATATGAATCAAATAATTCTAATACCTCAAGTATAACATGTTACACATGATGATGGATATTGTTTACCATTTCCTTTCTTCTTTTTTATTGTTGAAAAGATGTATAACACAACATTTACCAATTCAAGATTGTTCACCTGTACAATTTAATGACCCTAGGCTTTCACAAGATTTGTTGTATTTTTGAAGAGGGGAAGGTTTTGATTTTAAGGCTTTGATTTTAGCTACGGGGAGATGAGATTTTCCCTTCATCAGGTGTGGAAAGAAGAGAGAAAGACTGTGGGCGTGTGTTTGAGTGACAGTGGATGTGACACTATTGTGAAAAAGATAAACGCAAATTTGATACCAGAAGGTTTTTGAGAATTATTGAGTTTATACAGATTCTGTCTTTAAGGCTAAATTAGCCCCATCTGGATTAAAAAACAAACAAACAAACAAAAACAAACCAAACCTGTTGCGTCGAGTCTATTCTGACTCATAGTGACCCTATAGGACAGAGTGGAACTGCCCCATACGGTTTCCAAGGAGCAGCTGGTGGATTTGAACTGCTGACCTTTTGGTTAGCAGCCAATCTCCTAATTATTGCACCCCAAGGGCTCCTCTGGATCCAGTAAAGACTGATATTGATCCTCTTCCCTACCTATGTGGTGGGGCTCAGATGCAGGGAATTTGGGCTATATAGAAATATGAATCAAATAATCCCAGCACCTCAAGTATAATGGAGCAATTTGTGCATATTATAATTTTTCTTTTTGCATTGCTATTAATATAATAGGTTTCTGTTGAGAGTATGTGTGAAGATTCCAGTATGGAGAACAGGTTTTTTTTTTTTTTTCTTTCCTTTTTTTTTTAACTGATTAAAATGTGTGGAACTGCTGTGATGTTTTCCTCTTTGTTTCCTTTGGCTACAGATAATACCACGAAGCTAACTCAATGACGCACACAAGCAGCTGATAACAGCTGACACATGTGGATCTTAAGCCAAGTATGTATTATCAGAAAATGAGCTAAAAACCCCATAAAACTCCCCACTGCCTGACTTGAAAGCATTTCTGTTAAATTCTCTTAATGACACGGTAGATGATATTTTTAATTTTGTGTGCTAAAACACTTCGAGTGAAATGTGGATATGAGCCAGAGCTATAAAGTCTGTATTAATGTATTTTTCAATAGCAGAATGTCTGAGAATTGCATAAAATTAGTATCATTCACTGGAATTTACATTTAACCATTGGACAATCTGTATCTGCCTTTTAATTTTAGTATTTTAATCAAAGTTACACATGAACAGAATTTAAAAAGCCAGATAGTATCGTAATTAAATGAAAAGTAGCAATCCTCTTCTTTTCTCCATAACACAGGTTCCTGCTCCCTACAGACAACCACTTTCAATCATTTTAGTTATTACTTGTATTGATTGCTTTAGTATTTTTAAACAACCTGCTTACACTGCTATTTCTTAATTTTTTACTTCGAGAAATCATCTAATGACTTCATATTACAGAAGATATAGATTTTGGTCTCTTCTATCCCCCATTCCTCTGTTCACATCTCTTTCCCAACTTTCCAATATCATTTTTTGGTTAAATCATTTTGGAATTTTTTTTGGTATATTTTTCTTAGGTAAAGTCAGCGTTTATGATGATTATACAGATATAATTCAGGGCTGAACAGGTAATCCCCTCAGAGGCTGGTTCCACCTCCTCTCCTGGCTAACAGGTCTATAAAACCAGTTGTTGTGGAGTCAGTTCTGACTCATGTGAGAGAAGAACTATGCTTCATAGGGTTTTTAATGGCTGATTTTTTAGAAGTAGATTGACAGGCTTTTCTTCCAAGGCACCTCTGGGTGAACTTGAACCACCAGCCTATCAGTTAGCAGCTAAGCAAGTTAACCATTTGTACCACACAAGGACCCTGAGAGGTGTATAACTAGGGTTAAATCCCAACACAACTCCACTGGGGATGTGTTGGGCCTGATAAGAACCAAAAACAAACAAAACCCAAACCCATTGCCATTCAGTCATTTCCAACTCAGCAATGAGATAGGACAGAGTAGAACTGCCCTGTAGGGTTTCCAAGGCTGTAAATCTTATAGAAGCAGACTGCCACATCTTTGTCCTGTGGAGCAGCTGGTGGGTTCAAACTGCTTACTTTCTGGTTAGCAGCAAGGTGGTTAACTACTCACTGTATTACCAGGGCTCCTTCCTGGACTGGTAAGAGAGGGAAAAAATTACACATCAAAGGAACTGCAAGAATTAGCTAGCAGACACTGGCAGGAGCCAGAGGAGTACACTTGGGGTTGGATTTTGAGGGTACTTACTCAAGGGGGCCCAGAAGTGAGCCTGGATGTACAACAGTTTATTGATTTGGGAGCAAATTCTTGAGACATGGATTTAACACTCAGGCAAGGACCCAGGAGATTGAGCAAAGTTGTTACTAGGGTGGATCTTCAAAACCTGAGAAGGCAATGGTCTGAGTGAAATGGAAATGGCAGAGAAAGGAGTATAAACGATAAGGGAAGTGAGCACAGAGTGAAGATTTTGTGTCAGATTTTCAGGCCCACCAGAAACCATTCACCATAGAAGAGATGCTGCATAACCACATAGACAAAATGACTCAGGCAGTTGACGTTACCCAGCCTTCAGCATCCATTACCCTAGAAAGTGTCATAGTAAGGACATGAACAAAATAGCCATGGTGTCAGAGATCGAGAATTTGCATGGGCCGCAAATCATGGACTCCCACTTACTGAGGTTGACTCAGCTACTGCTGCCTCTGATAATTCAGGTTGTCAGAAACTGGGGCCAGTGCTGACAGCTTGATGTAGCACTATTACTGCATTACACTAACCAGTCGCTTTATAGCAAGTCAACCACGTTGGGCCTCTTAATATCCTAGAAGAACCAATAACACATTGAGAAATAAGAGACCATGTTATACTACATAAGTCAACCCTTCAGACATTCCAATATCAAAGAAAGTTATACATGACTATGTTGGATCTAATTTTAATTGTTGAAGGGAATGAGGATATTTCATAGTAGTATTTTTCTCTTTAGTCACATGACATTTTTCCAATACCTGAATGCCTGCTTATAAGAGAAAATCCTTTTGAATCAAGAATAAGAATGCATTCAAAAAGACTTAAAGTGAGAAGTTCTACCCTGATTATCTCCTCTTCTCTGAGAAGGGGAAAGGAATTTCTAGGAACTTATTTTTGTTCCATCTTCTTCATGGAATCAATTAAGTGTTCCACCATGACAAAATGAAAGCCATTACATGATGTTGCTATGCCTGTCTGGCTTCTAGTGTTCCTCTCATATTAAAATTGCTTTCTAAAAGCATTGAGATATTTCTCTCTCTTTTAACTAGGCTGGCAATTTTGTACTCATGAATTATCCAAATTTAGACTCCGGAAACTCTTAAGGGCCTGCATGTTCCCAAAGAGTCATTGAACTCACCAGCCAGCGTTTGCTCATAGCAACTCATCATTCTTGCCAAGCTCTTGATAAGTAATTCACTCTACTGATCCATCTCTGTATTTGTTCAAGGATAAAAATTGTTTTGAGAAGTGGAATAGCACTTACCCTCATGGCCTTATTGCAGCCTCTTAGTACGATTTTGGATGTGTTATATGATTTCATTTTTCCTACAAAATTTCCACGTGCACAGGGGGGCCTGTCTTAATCATCTAGTGCTGCCATAACAGAAATACCACATGTGGATGGCTTTAACAAAGAAAAATTTATTTTCTCACAGTCTAGTAGGTTACAAGTCCAAAATCAGGGCATCGGCTCCCGGGGAAAGCTTTCTCTCTCTGTCGGCTCAGGAGGAAGATCCTTGTCCTCCCATGGTTGAGGAGCTTCTCAGGCCAAAGGACGCGCTCTGCTCCTGATGCTGCTTTCTTGGTGGTAGGAGGTCCTCAACTCTCTGCTTGTTTCCCTTTCCTTTTGTCTCTTGAGAGATAAAAGGTGGTGCAGGCCACACCTCAGGGAAACTTCCTTTACCTTGGATCAGGGAGGTGACCTGAGTAAGGGTGGTGTTACCATCCCACCTAATCCTCTCAACATAAAATTACACTCACGAAATGGAAGACAACTACACAATACTGGGAATCATGGCCTAACCGAGTTGATACACACATTTTGGGGGGACATTATTCAATCCATGACAGGGTCAATAATTTTTGTTCTGCTGTAATGGCAACCAATAGAGGAATTAAATAAATAAATAAATCATGCCTCTCAAAAATAGAGTGTGATCCAGACAAAAATCCCATGAATTACAAAAAAAAAAAAGACTGTAACAATGTTAAATCATAAAATTTTTTAAAAATAAATTACTATTATCCTAACTTACAGGCTCATACAAGTAAATATCATTTGAATATGTGTCAATAACTGACTTATGAAGAAATATACTACCATCAATTTAAAATTGTTTTAAAGGATGGGTTAAATGCAACCGCCACCACTCCTCAAACTCACAAGAGTTTTTTTAATTTTGTGCAAACTGTACAACAATTATCAAATTATTTCTTCAAAGTGAGTAGCAATGTAAACTTCAACTCCAGTGAAACACTCTAAATGATGAATCAGTGGTAATTTTACTTTAAGAGTTTAAAAATCCTTGAAGATGTTGGTTTTAAATATATAAGAAGAAAAATTACATGCAAAGATATTAGTCCATCTTCCTAATTGCAATAAATTATGTTGGAGTTCAATTTCTAGACTTATCACTGATAATTTTAATATACTTGGAATAATTTAAATAGCTGTGAGATAATTTACCTGGGTTGTATAAAGCAGTGTCTCATGTGCCCTCTTAGGAAGCCAGGTTAAGGCTCACGGGGCAAACATACTTGTGTTGTGGGGCCATTTTTATTGACGCGTGGTAAAGTGACTAGATTTTGAAATCAGACAATCTGGTTTGTATTATAATAAATTTACTACCTATGCTGCATGTGAAAACTGGACAATGAATAAGGAAGACGGAAGAAGAATTGATGCCTTTCAATTATGGTGTTGGGAAAGAATATTGAATGTATCATTGACTGCCAAAAGTGTGGACAAATCTGTCTTGGAGGAATTACAACTAGAATGCTCCTTAGAAGCGAGGATGGCGAGATGTTATCTCATGTATTTTGGACATGTTTTCGGGAGGGACCAGTTTCTGGAGAAGGACCCCATGCTTGGTAAAGTAGAGGGTCATCGAAAAAGAGGATGACCCTCAACAAAGTGGATTGACACAGTGGCTGCAACAGTGGGCTCAAGCATAACAAAGATTGTGAGGATTGTGCAGGACTGGGCAGTGTTTCATTCTGAAGTACGTAAGGCTGCTATGAGACAAAACTGACTCGACTGTACCTAAAATCAATGATAACAGCAATGCTGAGAACAATGCTTGGTACCTAATTAGTAAATACATGTTAAATGAGTAAGAATCAAACTGGATAAGTAACATTCTGTCCCTTACTCATAAAACTAAAGGTAATAATAGTTAATTCTCAGGATATTATATGATAGAATATAAATATTAGAAATACCTGAAGAGTTTAATACAGTGCCTGACATTATTAGTGCTCAATAAATGGTTTGTAAAAATCCACTTATTTATTCATTGCACTAATATCTAAATAGTATTTATTCTAATTTCATATTTACCTTTTTCTTGCTTTTCTCACGACTCTATTAATACGAAGTCCCTCTCATTCTAAGTAGACAGACTTACCTTAAACTTCAAAGAGAAAATAGAGGCCATCAGATAGGAATGCCTTCGCCATCTGCATCCAAAACTACAAATTTGACTATAAGCACACCATCCTTTCACTCTTCCCTCCAGTCACAATAAAATCATCTCTCCCTTCTCCTGAGCATTCCTCCGTTCTCTTCTATCTTCTCAGGGACCACATTTAGTCACTTATCTCTTCCCTTTCCCATATGTCTTCAATAAATCTCTCTTGCTCTACATTCTTTTCAACAGGCTCTCTCATATTAAATAAAATAAACAACTTGTCACCACAATCCTATCTGGTTACTCTCCTCTCTGTCATTTTCATTATAGCCAACTTCTTGAAGAATCCACTTCTCTGTGCATATCCAGGAAACAGTTTTTCGATAGTTCCCAATGGCATCTCTTCCTGAAAGGAAGCATGGAAGAGTGAAGTTAGTGGGACAGACTATGGTCCCCATCCCTGCAGTTGGTCAAAGGGATGCGATGGGACACTCATCCTCTCCCTACTCCACTATACATTCAAAATTTCACTCATATTCAGCTGTCACCTAAGAAAGTCTTGGGGTTGATCTGGCAGTTGACCCAAACCTTCATTCTCGAGGGGTCTGAGATTTTTCTAATCATAGCTTTCTCAGGCTGATTTGATGCATGTGTCCATTCACAGTGCAGTTGGACAATGGAGTGGCAAGCGGATCACCTGGTTCCATGTGCATTCCTCCCTGTGCCTGCTGTGTAATACCAGGCCTACCTTCTCCTGCTGATTGCCCCTGCCAACCTGCTGACTTCTCACTTTTTGCTCTCTGGACACAAGGAGTCCAAAGTGCCCTTGTAAAAGCTATTCTGTGCCCCCTGACAAGAGAATACTCCCTTTGGGGATGTGGATTTGCAACCCTGAAAATCCCAAAGTTGTGAGGATGGGAAGCACAAAGGCCTCAGTGGGTTACAGGAGGGGGGCCATCCTGTTTCCACCCCTTGGTACCCAGGCTCATGTATTCTTCGTATCAGGGACACAGTGTCATATAGAGGTCTCTGCATTGTACTGCATCCTTACAGAGTATTTCCTCCAAACTAGCACTTCAAGCTGTTCCTTTAGAAAGCGATTGCAACAGTCTATGAGGCTGACTGCTTCTAGATGGTGCAGTATGTCATTTGACCAGTGGATATCCCTCTGGCCGAGACTACAGTGCAAGCAGTTCAAACACCTGGTTCTTGTGTCAGAGAGACTCCAATAATGTTTAAAGTGTTTATGGAAGGTCAGAGTGCTGAGGCAAGTCCTAATAAGAGAATCAAAGAAGACTCCTAGCTTTGGTTTGAGGTGTAGCTGGGATGGATATATGGGTTACTTAACTTCTGCCTCATGGCAACTCTACCACCAAGGAAGCTGGCAGGTACTTGCATAGCTCAGAAGGGTGAGTTAACATCCCCAAGGGCTGCCTTTGACCAGTTTCGGGAAAGAAACAGATGATAAATGCTCCTCCTGCTTTCTTCCTTTTGGTGGACAATTCTGAGAGACAATAAAATTTTCAGAATGTCCCAGCAGAAGAGAGTATCATGCCCGCTAGGAAAAATCAAATCCCAGTTCTCAGCCACTTCTGTTCTGATGCCAGCTGCACATGCAGCACTTCTTCTGGCTCTGTTTTCGTTGTTAGGTGCCGTCGAGTCAGTTCCAACTCATAGTGATCCTATGTACAACAGAACGAAACACTGCTCGGTCCTGCTCCATCCTTACAATCGTTGCTATGCTTGAGCCGACTGTGTTGCACCCACTGTGTCAGTCCATTCCCTTGAGGGTCTTCCTCTTTTTCACTGACCCTCTACCAAGCATGTTGTCCTTCTCCAGGGACTGATCCCTCCTGGTAACATGTCCAAAGTATGTGAAACATAGTCTCTCCATCCTTGCTTCTAAGGAGCCCTCTGGTTGCACTTCTTCTAACACAGATTGGTTCATTCTTTTGACATTCCATGGTATATTCAATATTCTTCAGCAACACCACAATTCAAAGGTGTCAATTCCACTTTGGTCTTCCTTATTTGTTGTCCAGCTTTCATATACATATGGGGCGATTGAAAACACCATGGCTTGGGTCAGGTGCACCTTAGTCCTCAAGGTCTCAAGGTGACATCTTTGCTTTTTAACACTTTAAAGAGATCTCTTGCAGCCAATTTGCAATGTGTCTCTGACCCTAACAACCTGAAATTAGGTCAGACCTCACAAGTTAAAGGGTACCAAGACTATCCAAGATGCTAGTTGCAAGCTTGGTAGTCACTACAACACCCTCACTCTGACCTGCTGACTACAAATTTGAGGTTTTTCGATTACCCCTTCAGGATGCCAGCCATAAGCTCAGGGTCCCCAGACCGTTCACTCTTGACCTGGTGGCTCCCACTGCTCCCTTGGGCTCAACGATTCACTGCAGTGACTCACAGAGCTCACGAAAAGTGCTATACTTATGATTACAGTTTTACAGGAAAAAGGATACAGATGAAGAGATGTATAGGGTGTGGTCTGGGGAAGTTCCCAGTATGTCTCTTCCATGTCCCGAAAAGCTGGGGCTACCTTCCCAGGTTTTACCCGAAGCAGATCCTGCTCAGTGCGGCTTCTCGTCGATAAGTACACACCGAGGTGAAAAGGGAGGAAGAGCTTTAATTGCAAGTGCTCAGTTAAGGAGCAAGGAGGTGTATACATCAAATCAAGCTCCCCAGACAAAGGGAGGCAGAACCTTTTGTACTGTTTCTCACAAGGAAGTATATACAAACATTATGGGCTACATAAATTATCATGGTGCCCAGGTGCAGTAAGACAAATTGCATTTTTTCTTTGGCATGTAAACTGGGTTTGGCTTGAGCCACACTTAGTGCTTTGGGGACAATGGACAGGAGGGGGCAGGTTCTGCTGGGTCTCAGCAGCTGCTAATTGAGTCACAACCATTGCTATCACTTAAGGCTTTGTTTGATAATGGCTAAGCAGCAACTGCCTACATTGACTATCACAGGTGCATCAATGTCTTTCACCAATCAGGAAGCCCAGAGAGCTCCCTGATCCAGAGTCTTTATTGGGTCTTCATTAACATAGGCATGATTGATTGAATCAGCCCAAAATCCCTTGAGGTTTTCTAATATAATGGCCTGACCAGCTCCCAGCTCAGTCACCTCATTAGCATAAGCCCTTAGGTGTGGTCTGGAGTCCTCAAAGATACTTCAGTCACTGGGGAAATTCCAAGGTTTTACAGGTTATCGCTCAGGAACCAAGGACAAATACCAAATTCTTTGGGTAAAATCAATGTAAACCTCATGATGCCCTATAGCCAAAGACCACCTGGAATATACTAGTAATGGAACAAACTGGTTTTAATTCTCCTTGCAAAAAGGGATGATACACACTATGGGAAACCATGGTGTATCTCTATAACAAGGTGCTGGAAAGAACTTAAAGGATTTTTGGCTGTGTTAGGCATTTTGGGGAGTGTTCAAGAAAGGTGGGGCTTTGATCTGGATTAGACACTGTCAGAAAATGAGGGTAATTCTATGATTAGATCTCTTAAATCTTATCTATAAGGTGGGAGGAATAGAGCAAGGCTAAATCTATAATTTGCATGTATCCTAGGTGCTTTGGAGTACTGTACTACCAAAAACTAGGATACATATCTCAAAGAAATACAGTGTTCTGATAGCTCAGTAAATTTTTTGGAATCCAGCAGCCTTGGGCATGAAAAGATAGACATCTTCACTAAAATAAAAATGAGTTGTATATCCTGTACACCCTTCAATATTCTATAAACCTACTTAGATTTTGGAGGTACTTATTCTGCATATGGAAGAAGTAGTCAGTCACTCTTATCAGCTAGGCTAGGAAGATACTTGGTTATTTTTTGGTTTGGACAATGTTCATGTGTTTATCTGGATTCAGGTATGATTATGAAGTGGTCTTTTTGTTCTGATCCATTATAATTACAGAGTGGCCTTGTCTGATATTTATATTCTGTGAAATTGTTTATGTCCCATGGGGGAGTGCCAAAACCCAGCTGTGAGTGCCAAGCCAGCTCTTAATGAACCCAAAGTCTAGTTGATAATTCCAGGCCAGTTCTTATCTGTCAGGGGTTGTTTTTATCTTTCTCAAGAGCCACTGTTGTTCACAGCAATGACCTCAACAAACAGCTTTATACTGTCTTTTTATCCTTCTCTGTCTCATTCTTCCTGGTCCCTCACCCCTGTTCCTTGGGATGGAAATTTGGCTCATTTCTCTTTACCCCAATCTGTACCCTAATCATTCTTCAGGCTATACTTCCAGGGTAATTCATACTTAAACCCATTGCCATCAAGTTGATTTACACTCATAGTGACCCTATAGGACAGAGTAGTACTTACCCCATAGGGTTTCTAAGGCCGTATATCTTTACGGAAGCAGACTGCCACATCTTTCTCCCACAGAGTGGCTGGTGGGTTCCAACTGCCGACCTTTTAGTTAGCAGCCAAGCACTTAACCACTGCACCACCAGGGCTCCTTAACTTTTTTTTTTTTTTGGCAGGGGTGGGAGAAAGTATTCCAAATAGTGTTCTCCTTTTGAGAAAAAGCTATCCATCATGAACAGTGTGCCATTTGATCCATTTGACATAAAGTCAGGGAGGTCCTAGCTATACTCCATAATTAAGTGGATGTAATGTATTCTCAAATAGGACTCAGTAGGTCTGGAAACAAATGTAACTCTCATGAACAGGACATTTTCTGCAGAGGCTACATTTCACACTTACACAGCATAAAAATTACTTTACCAGAAAATTTTTAGCAGTTGACAGTAGTAGACCTCCTAGATGGAAAAGTTGTGTAGTAAAGAAATTTGTTTGGAATCAAATATCACTGAAATTTGGGAGGGTTATAGGGCAATAAAATAAGCACCCAAAATATGAGAATGCTTTTCTTATTTCATTTGAAAAGCCCATTTGTTTGAAAATCAAGGAGTAATTATTTTGCCAGAACAGGAATATTCCCAGCATTTTTAATACAGTGTATTCCTCACTGGCTTGGCTCGAGATAGAAGAACAACAGGGTTAGCTTTTAATGATTGGGTTTTAGGCATTTCTTTCTCCTTCTGTGAGGAGACGATGAAAATGAGCAATGCAAGATAAATAAAGCTGTTCTAAATAGCTCTAACACTCCTGGGGGTTTTATAAATACTCGAGTTTTAATTTCAAACAAGTTATTCTGCCTGACCATAGCTTTTTCACTGCAGATTAATATTAATATCTGACATATCAGATTATTAGACATTCATAACAATTTAGGAAACCCTGGTAGCATAGTGGTTAAGAGCTACGTCTGCTAACCAAAAGGTCAGCAGCTTGAATCCACCAGGTGCTCCTTGGAAACTCTATGGGGCAATTCTACTCTGTCCTTTAGGGTTGCTATGAGTCAGATTTGACTGGACAGCAACAGGTTATAACAATTTATTCCTTTAGATATTATAATTCATTCTTTTTATTTAATAAATATCTATTGAAAGCCTTTGATGAGCCAAGTGCTCTCTGTGGAAATAAAGATGGTAACAGGCAGACAAGGTTCCTATTCTCTTGGAACATGAGTAATTTCATGGGGAAAGGTAGACAATTTTTTTAAAAAGTAAGAGTATATCAGATAGTCATGAGTGCTGTGACAGAGAGTGACTTGGGAGCTCCTTTGGAGTCCCTGGGTGGTGCAAATGGTTAATTCACTTGGGTGCTAACTGAAAGGTTGGAAGTTTGATTCCACTCAGAGGTGCCTCAGAAGAAAGACCTGACAATCGAGTTCTGGAACATCAACCATTGAAAACCCTTGGGAGCACAGTTCTACTCCAACACTGAGGAGGTCGCCATGAGTTGCCCTCAATGGCAGCTGGTTTGTTTGGTTCTTCAGAGAAGTCAAGGTAGTCAGGGAAGACCCGAGTGGCAAGCAGGAGCCAGCTCTGAAAGATCAGTGAAAGAACTTCCCAGGCAGAGGGACCCAATGGAACAAAAGCCGCCAGCCAAGAACCAAGAACTAGGCTGTCCAAGGAAGAGATAACAGAAACCACAGACTGAGTTATCTAGACAAAATAATCAGGAGATTACCAAGCTCATCGCCTTCTGCTGGCTAGGCCACAACCCCACCCTCACAAGACAAATGGGTTACCTGCACACTATTTGGTAAGACTGGTTTTTATTAACTATCTTACAACGGTGGCAGAAGCAACAGAACTGACATACTTGCATAGTAAATAGGAGACTGGTCTGTGGGTGATCTGGAGAAGCTTAGAAATACGACTTCAGCCAGTTTGATAATTAATAGATTAATTCTGTTAACTCTCATTTAATGGTTAATCTTAAAACCCTGAAGAAGAAAGAATACACCAAAGATGACATGGAACCCAGCTTCTTGTTAGCACTTGTTCCTTAGAAAACATTCTCGTTAGCACACAGGCTAAACACTGTTTGCTGTTTGTGGGGTTTATCTGGAGGGCCACGCTTGTGGAGGTTTGTATCCCAAGCACATTCCAGAAGCGCTGGCCCAGGCCTGTTGTTTCCACCTTGTAGCTCACGTGGTTTAGCTATGGTGCTGATGTGCGTAAATGTGGTTTTTCCTGTGGTTTCTTACAGCTTCTGGAGAGTCACAGATTATGCAAAAGGTCACACAGGGCAGTTTATCTTTCCAGATATAGAACAAAGTAAAAAATTCTCTAAAATATTGGTGCTTAGCAAACTAACTCTTATGTTTAGTTTGCCTTTCCGTGATTCAAAACAAAAACACTGAAACATAAAACCAGAAATCATTAGCTCAGAATAATATTCTTGAGCCTATATAGAAAACAAGTAATAAGTAAAAGCCCTCAGTAATGCCTGAGGCTCTTATCTGTCTTTTTGTAGTATTTCTTAGCTATACTTTTCCTAAATCATGAGTATATCTTGTGTTATTTTTGATGTGAGAAAGGATAAAAAAATATACTATACATCTTCCATTTATAGTAACTGATGGAAAAAGAAAAAGACAAGTGGTAACTCAGCAAGAATAAGTCAGGATGTAAATCTGTTGGTAATTCAAGAATATTTAGAAATCCTTCATTGTAAGATTAATTGAAAAGGTATCCTGGTTAAAAAAAAAAAAAAAAATTTTTTTTTTTTGGTGGAGCTAGTAAATTAATTGTTTCCAACCTCAAAATCTCCTTTAAACATTCTCAGAGAAATTAAGATTTTAGTGAGGGAGGGTCCCCTTTATGGCACATTCTCTTTATGGTTAATTCTATCTTAGGGAGCAAGGTGAATCTTCCTTGTTCTCTTTAATTGCAAAATATTTTGTTTCTTAATTATTATTTTTAGATAAAGAGTTTTTTTTTTAAGAAGAGTTTTGGTTTAGAAGAATTGAGCAGAAAGTAGAAAGCTCTCATATACTCTTCCTCTCCCCCACCTCAGTTTCTTCTACTATGAATATCTTACATTAATATAGTTCATTTGTTACAACTGATGAACCAACACTGATATGTTAATATTAACTACCATCCATAGTTTACATTAGGGCTCACTGTATTATATAGTTCTGTGGATTTTGGCAAAGCATAATCTCACATATTCACTAGTATAGTATGATACAGAATCATTTCACTGCCAGAAAAACCTGTGCTCCACCTATTCATCCCTCCCTCCTTCAATGTTTGTTTTTAAAGAAACAAACACTTAGAAGCAATATTTTCCACTATTAAATTGTAGAATGGGAGGATGTGTTGCTTAGTTGCAGTGATTCTCAACCCTGGCTACACATTAGAATCTCCTAGATTTGTGTATCTCAAACCTTAATGGGTGTATATATCATCTGACCGTGTATTAAAATGCAGATTTTGATTCAGAACGTCTGAAGTGGGGCCTGAGATTCTTCATTTCTAACGAGCTCCCAGGTGGTGGTGCTACTGGTCTTCCCAGTTGTACAGCGTCATGGGGAGCCCACGTGTGTCAGAGCAGACCTGTGTTCCGTAAGATTTTTTGGAAGTGGGTCGCCAGGACTTTCTTCCGAGGTGCCTCTAATGTACTCCGTCCTCCAACCCTGTGGTTAGCCTCTGAGCACGTTAAATGTTCGCACCAACAGGGAATCCATGGGTAATGCATAGTCAAGGTAAAAGCACAATTCTAATTCTACACCGGAAAAAAGAAGTCGTCAAAATCAGAAGGAGCCCTGCCGGTGCAGTGGTTAAAGTGCTTGGCTGTTAACGGAGGGGTCTGTGGTTGGAACCCACCAGCTTCCCCTCCATTCTGTTCTGTTTGATTATTTAAATTTAATTTGTTAGAGGTTTGAAATTTAATTTTGAAGACATGAATTCTTACCATTTTATTAAATAATATTTGAAATGCATACACTATTGTATTTCATAAACCTCTAACAACTAGAACAGAATTAAAGATATTACCAAGAAGATATTTTACACTTTTACTTACATTCTTCTGCAATCTAGACCCTGATCTCTTTTAATGTCAGTGATGACAGTGGACTGAATCTGAATTTTTGAAGGTATCCACTTGCAGCTAGAGGGAGAATCTGACCTGAAGGTAGCCCAGAAGCTGTTATTAAGAATTGTTAAAGCTACCACAAGAATTTTTCAGTATTCAGCTATTTCAGTAGGTTTTATTATCTAAAATAGAATTATAATAACTTGTAAAATTGTTCACTGAAAACTTCATCTACTGTGTAAATAGAAAATACTCTCAATTTTTGAGTAAGTATAAAGATTATGAAGAATATTTTGAAAACTACAACTGTGAAAATGTTGAAAATCCTTGATTGTATCTCTATTTTCAATTTCCAAGTGAAAGCCTTGCACAATATATCCGGTGCAAAATAAAGTATTCCATACTTAAAGGAAAAAAGTTTCTTCATGATTTATTTATATGTTATTTATTTGAGAAGAGTTGCTGTACTCAACTAAATAGTCTACTCAAGAGAATTAATTGAAAATTGACTGAATTAATATGACAGGTTAATCCTAAGCCTAGTTAGAAAATCAGTACCTTTCTCATACAAAGAATAACCTGTTAGAAATTCTGATGGAAAAGGGTCCTTTTATAGTAGCAACACAGGAGCTGTCTTGGTTATCTAGTACTGCCATAACAGAAATACCATAAGTAGATGGCTTTAACAAAGAGAAATCTATTTTCTCACAGTCTAGGAGGCCAGAGGTCTGAATCCAAGGTGCCAGCTCCAGGGGAAGGCTTTCTGTCTCTGTTGGCTGTGGGTGAAGGTCCTTGTCATCAATCTTCCTGGGTTGAGGAGCTTCCTAGTGCAGGGACCCTGGGTCCAAAAGAGGTGCTATTTCCCTGGCTCTTGTTTCTTGGTTGTATGAGGTCCCCATGTCCCTCTGTTCTCTTCTCTCTTTTTAATATCTCAAGAGATTGGTTTAAGACACAACCTAATCTTGTAGATTGAGTCCTGCTTCATTAACATCATAGAAGTAGGAGTTACAACACATAAGGTAATCATCAGATGACATGGTGGGCAATCACACAGTACTGGGAATCATGCCCTAGCCAAATTGACACATATTTTGGGGGGAACACAATTCAATCCATGACAGGGGCCCTGGTGGCACATCGGTTTAGCCCTCACTGTTAACCGAAAGGTTGGTGATTTGAACCCACCAGAGCTCTGAGGGAGAAAAGACGTGGCAAGCTGCTCCAGTGAAGATTCCAGCCTTAGAAACCCCTATAGACAGTTCTGCTCTGTCCTGTAGGGTTGCTATGAGTCAACAACAACATAACAGCAACAAAAATTCTAAAATGGCTAAGAACACATTTCGCTAGAGATATAAAGGATCTGTACGACTGAAATTTCCAAAATATTAATGATGAGATTAGAATGATACTTGGATAATTTAAAAGGCATGCCATGTCTACAAATGAGAAGACTAAACATCATAGCATATCCACTTTTCTTTAAATTCATCAGATCCCAATAAAATTTTTTGAAAGCTCTGACAAAACACTTTGGAATATTAATCTGGAAGAATAAGTTTCTAAAATGGCCAACACAAATTTTTGGAGAAAAAAAAAAAAAGAGCAATAGATACGGCCTTGCTCAACAAGGTTTAAAATTGTATAAAGCTAATAAAAATGAAACACTGACATAGAAATAGACTAATAAATCAGTGGAACAGAACATCTAGGAACAAATCCAAGCATTGTGGTAGAATTTAGTACATGATAAAAATGTTATTTTAAATCAGTGAAATAAAGATGAATTATCCAGTGATGGTATTGGAACAACTGGCTATTTTGAAAAAAAGGAAGTTAGATTCTTTACCTCATACATTTACACCAAAGTATGCTCCCGACATAATAAATATTTAAGTGTAAAAACAGAAACAATATAAGTACCAAAAGAAAATACAGGTGAATGTTTTTAAAATCTTGGGGTAGGAGGAATGGGTCCCAAAGTAGGTCACCAAAGGCAGAATTAATCAAGGGAAATATTGATAGATTTTACTACATGAATTTGCAAACTTTGTTAAAATCAGCATAAAAGATGAATAGTACTACAGGATATATAATAGATGAGATATCTTCAAAATATAAGGAGCTATTACATATAAATAAAAACAAAAATGATGGCCCGCATGAGTGTAGAAACCATAAAACAAGAACTATAGAGGCACAACAGATATAAAAGTTAATCAAATAAGTTAAAATTAAAGAAGGGGATAGTGGATCAATTGCTACTTTTGTGTAACAAACGCTTCCAAAACTCAGTGGCTTAAAACAATTATTTGTCTTTTGGTTGGCTCAAAGTTGGCTACTCTAGAAGGATGATTTGAGCTTATTTCACTTGTTTTCGTGTGTGGACTGGGGACTGTCTCCAGCCTGCCCTTAGCTGGGATGGTTTGGATGGGACAGTTACGTAACACGTGTCTTTCCTGTTCAGCCAGGACTCCTGTATCACTCATCTTTTTCCTGGGGCCAGTAGACTAGTCTAAGCATGTCCTTCTTGTGGCAATGGAAAAAGTGCAAAAGAGCAAATCCAGCTGGGAAGTGTTTTCATGCCTCTGCTGATGTCACACCTGTCGCCATTCCATTGACCAAAGCATGGGATATGACCAAACTCAGAATTAAGTGGAAAGGAAATATATTTTGCCTTTCAATAGGAGGAACTATGAAGTCACATGGCAAAGGACATGGATACAGGGAAGGATAATGATTTGGGGCCGTTAATATAATCTACCAGATACCTTCTTTTGTGCATTAGACTAACAGAGATTTTTGAAAAGAGTTATAATATTCAGTGTTGTCAAGAGTGTGAGGAAATGGGTACTCCCATGCACTGCTGCTGGTTGAGAGTGTAAATGGATAATATGCTATCTGGCGGGACAATTTGAGAATATATTTCAAAATCTTGAAGGTGTTTATTCTTGACCCAGCAGTTCCATTGTTGAGACTTTACCCCAAGAAAATAATCAGCTAAATGTACAAAATTGTATAACTATAAACCAGGCTAGTGTAGAGGTAGTTGCACATGGAAGGCTATACTTGTTTTTGGCACTCGACTGGTTTTCTAGCTGTTAAGTATTTTAAATATCATCTCTGAGTGCAAGGATATTAATCACTGAATAGTTTATAATAGTAAATACTTGGAAATGACCTAAGTTCCATTAATATAAAATTGATAAAAATTAATGTTGGTACATCCATACAATGGGTTTCTAAAGAATCATTAAAATAATGATGCTTATTTGTGTTGTCATGAAAGACATCCATACTGTAATTGATTAATTGAAAAGTTGGCGCCTGTTTCAATAATATATATGGTTATGTATGCATTAAAAGGAGTCCGTAGGTGGCACAAATGGTTAAGGACTTGGTTGCTAATGGAAAGTTTGGTGATTCAAACCCAATCAGAGGAATCTTGAAAGAAAGGCTTGGCGATCTGCTTCTAAAAGGTCACAGCCATGAAAACCTTATGGAGCAGCTCTGTTCTGCATGTAGGGGTCACCACGAGTCAGAATCGACTCATTGAAAGCTTTTTTTTTCCTTTTTAATATTCATTAAATATATGAAAAAGTGTTCATCAAGGTAGTCATTCCTACATAGAAGATTATGGGTGATTTAATTTTCTTGCTATTCCTTTTTTATATATTCTCTTTGTAGTATCAGTTAACATAGATTATTTTATAACCATAAAATGACTGAAAATATATTTCTATTTTTTAAAAAAAGATACTGAGAATTTCATTATAATTAGCTTGGATGTGAATATATGGGTAATGATATTCTATGTCATGAAGTCAAAGAATTACATGGAAAAACAGCTACAGCTCTTGAAAAGGAAAGACTTGTCCACTTACATCACAAATGATATCCTGCTGCCTTTTGAGCAAAAGGGCATGACTTTTAATGAAATTAATAGGAAAAACTAAAGTGTATGGAAGATAGACTATTAGTAGGGAAGGTATAAACACTGTTATACTTTTTATATACACATACATAGACAGCCATAGTCTCCATAAAAATAGTGCTTCCTTGGTTTGGAAAATGAGAAAGTATTTCAGGGTTTATGGTAAAGTCATTTTGGAAGTACAGAGACTTATTTGGAAAACTTTCCGCATTTATTATGTTTTCTATCGTGCTTAATAAAAAAATGAGTATGATCTGATGAATGGAACATTGTTAGAGGTCAGAAAACATTCCTGTTTCTCATTATACTTTTCATTAGTCACATGACTTTGATGAAGGACCCTCCTCTTAGCATCAGAGTTCAATACTTAACCAAAAGTATATAGAACATTTCCTTTTCAATGCAGACATTTAATAAACTAATGAATATTAGTTAAAAACTAAACTCTAAGAATTAATTTTTTTCAGAGTTTTCCATTTTTGGCTACAAAGATTAGACCTTAATCAGCCACAATATTTTCTTTACCAAAAAAAAGTAGCAGCAGGTAATTTTAGTTTACTTTTTAAAGCAAAGAGAGACAATGGCGGGGGAGGGGATGCAGATCAGGAATTCTTCAATTTATATTTGAAAAATATTTAAGTTAGATGATTGATTTTGCAAATTTAAACCCAGAAGTTTGCAAACTGTGCTCTTCACAGCCTCTGGTTCTGTAGCATTAGCTTGGGGCCCACGGGGGAGGTGATTGGATGAGGAGGAGGGCAGGCAGAGGAGGCTCCTGGTCCTCACCCCCATTCTACCACTGCAATTGTCATGCATTGAATTATGTCCCCCCAAAAATGTGTGTATCAACTTGGTTAGGCCATGATTCCCAGTATTGTGTGGCTGTCCTCCATTTTGTGATTGTAATTTTATGTTGAGAGGATTGGGGGGGGATTGTAACACCACCCTTAGGTCACCTCCCTGATCCAAGGTAAAGGGAATTTCCCTGGGATGTGGCCTGGGCCACCTTTTATCTCTCAAGAGATAAAAGGAAAGGGAAACAAGCAGAGCATTGGGGGCCTCATACCACCAAGAAAGCAGCACCAGGAGCAGAGCACATCCTTTGGACATGGGGTCCCTGTGCCTGAGAAGCTCCTCAACCAGGGGAAGATTGAGAACAAGGACCTTCCTCTAGAGCTGACACAGAGAGAAACCCTTCCCCTGGAGCCGACACCCTGAATTTGGACTTGTAACCTCCTAGACTGTGAGAAAATAAATTTCTCTTTGTTAAAGCCATCCACTTGCGGTATTTCTGTTATGGCAGCACTAGATAACTAAGAAAGTGACTCTGATTTCATAAGTTTTGTACATCAAACTTACAAAAATTTGACTTGAATGTATTCTATTACAAAAAGCCATTTCAAAAAACTTTTAACTTATTCCATCTCCACAGTATATGGATGAAGAAATTGATATTCAGAGTGGGCTGTGCTCAAGGAAGCAGGGCCAAGATGGTGGAGTAATCAGATACTTCCTGTGGTCCCTCTTACAACAAAGACCTGAAAAAACAAGTGAATCAATTATACATGACACTGTGGGAGTCCTGAACATCAGCAGCAATAGTTGAGGAGTCAGACTGAGTGGCAGGGGGTGGGAGAGATGGTTCAGAAGCAGCGAGGAGTTGCCAGACCTGACCCATTGGGAACTGGCGCCCCACAGGCTGGATCCACTGGCACAAGTGTGGTGAGGCAAGCAGTAATGTTCGGGATGCATTTTCCACATAGGGAGAGAACGAGCAGTGGAGAGTCTACTCACGCCTCCAGAGGCAGCAAAAGGCGGTGCTCAATCAGTAAACAATAAGCACATGTGTCTAATCTAGTGTGCGGATCAAAAAAAAAAAAACCCTTTGGGAAAAAACTCTTCCATTTACCTGACCCTTCCTTGCTCTGCTCCAGTGATAGCCACATTCCCTGGGCCAAAAGTAGGACCTGTCACACACCCAGAGCTATTCTCCAGGCCTTGGAGAAGGAACAAGTTAATAAACAGGGAAAAAATAATCTGCTGGCTCCCCTGAGCTGGGAACTCAGTGCAGAAACAACTCCTTTGCCTAGGCACAGACATAAGGGGTCCATGGACTTTGAATGCCTTTCACTCCTGCATAGACCTGTGTGGGCCCATTTCAACAACGTAGGCCCTCATTAGCACAGTACACCAGGGTATATACTTGAAGTCTAACTTAAGCTGTTTCAGATATACGGTGGAGAGGTAGGTTCGTAATGTTTGACACCACTCTGCCTATTAAACAGGGTCCTCACCCACCCACATCAGGTGCCTGAGGACTGGTGGCTCCACCCATGCCACCTAGCCACCCATGACAGGGGCCCAAGGATAAGTGGTGCCTCCTAGTCCTTACAGCCAACAGCATTGGGTGCCCATAGTCAGGTTGCAAAACCCACTCACCTGTGTGCTCTAGGGACCAGGGTCACACTTTCCTCACAGACACTCAGGGGCAGTTGTCAGCTCTCTGCCTTGCTCAGCATGTGATGCCTTGCTGCAGCCAGATACCTGTGCCTACACCAATCACCCCTGCTCATCTAAGACTGTAGGTAAGAGCTTGCAGCACACACTTGGTGGCCAACTACCTGGGCACCTGAGCTGAATCCATACAAGAAAAGTAAACAGTCTCCTGGGCTTATATACCCAGAAACAGCTCTAACCACCTGATGACAGGATGTTACAGCTTCAAAAGCACCAATAATCAAACTAGCTCACTTGAGCAGCCTATCTGGGCATATCAAAACAAAACAAGAAGCTAGGACACAGTAAGCAAACATAAAATAAATAAATACAATAACTTACTGATGGCTCAAAGACAACAGTCAATATCAAATCACATAAAGAGGCAGGCCATGATGGCTTCATCAAGCTCCCAAAACAAAGAATCCAGAAATCTTGCGGATGAAGGCAACTCCCTGGAATTACCAGAGGTAGAAAACAAAAGATTAATATACAAACCTCTTCAAGAGATCAAGAAGGAGATCAGGCACAATGCAGAACAGAGAGGGCTGTGCTCTTAGCACAGTCATTATTAACACCTGTGTCATGGACTGAATTGTGTCCCCCCAAAAATATGTGTATCAGTTTGGCTTGGCCATGATTTCTAGCATTGTATGGTTGTCCTCCATTTTGTGACTGTAATTTTGTGTTAAAAGGATTAGAGTAGGATTGTAACACCACCCTTGCCAGGTCACATCCCTGATCCAATGTAAAGCGAGTTTCCCTGGGGTGTGGCCTGCACCACCCTTTATCTCTCAAGAGATGAAAAGGAAAGGAAAGCAAGCAGAGAGTTGGGGACCTCATACCACCAAGAAAGCAGCACCAGAGCAGAGCACATCCTTTGCACCCAGGGTCCCTGTGCCTGAGAAGCTCCTTGACCATGGGCAGATTGAGGACAAGGACTTTCTTCCAGAGCTGACAGAGAGAAAGCCATTCCCTCCTTGAATTTGGACTTTTAGCCTACTTTATTGTGTGGAAATAAATTTCTCTTTGTTAAAGCCAACCATTTGTGGTATTTCTGTTATGGCAGCACTAGATGACTAAGACAATCTGATAGATGTACCCAACGATAGATGTAAGATTGCATCAAATACCTTTGCACCATCGTCACTTTTGGTTGTCATGGAGTCCTGTCACGTAGGCTGAGGAGATGTCAGCACCACCATTTGCCAGAAGAGGAAGCATATTCACAGGGTTTCAACAACTTGTCCAAAGGATGATACCTTCACCTTCATCCCTATTTGTGCTCTTTCTCCCACCATTCTCCAAAGCATTTTCTACTTGACAGGGTGCCTTCTCGCCATGGTGGTTCTCTATGTCTGTGTATGCCCCAAACAAGGGAATTTGTCCACCATGTGCCTGTCAGTTTGTCGTACTGTGGTGGCTTGCATATTGCTGTGATACTGGAAGCTTTGCCACCAGTATTTCGAATATGACCAGGGTCATCCTTGATAGACAGGTTTCAGCTGAGCTTCTAGACAAAGACAGACTAAAAAGAAGGACCTGGCAGTCTACTTCTTAAAAAAATTGGCTAGTGAAAACCTTACGAATAGCACTGGAACATTGTCTGATATGGTGCTAGAACATAAGCGCCTCGGGTTGGAAGACACTCAAAAGACAACTGGGGAAGAGCTGCCTCCTCAGAGTTGACCTTAATGATGTGGATGGAGTCCCGCTTTTGGGACCCTTATTTGCTGATGTGGCACGACTCAGCATGAGAAGAAACAGCTGCAAACATCCAATAATAATTGGAATGTGGAATGTATGAAGTATGAATCTAGGAAAATTGGAAGTCATCACAAATGAAATGCATAAACATTGATATCCTAGGCACTAGTTTGCTGAAATGGACTGGTATTGGCCATTTGTAATCAGACAATTCTGTGGTCTGTTATGCTGGGAATGACAAATTGAAGAGGAATGGCGTCACATTCATAGTCAAAAAGAACATTTCAAGATCTATCCTGAAGTACAATGCTGTCAGTAACAGGATAATATCCATATGTCTACAAGGAAGACTAGTTAATATGACTATTATTCAAATTTCTGCACTAAGTACTAAGGCCAAAAATGAAGAAATTGAAGATTTTTACCAACTTCTGCAGTCTGAAATTGATCAAACATGCAGTCAGGATACATTGATAATTACTGGTGATTAAAATGTGAAAGTCGGAAACAAAGAAGAAGGACTGGTAGTTGGAAAATATGGCTTTGCTGGTAGAAATGATGCCAGAGATCACAAGATAGAATTTTGCAAGATCAATGACTTCTTCATTGTGAATAGCTTTCTTCAAAAACATAAACAGTGACTATACATGTGGACCTTGCCAGATGGAATACACAGAAATCAAATCAACTACATCCGTGGGAAGAGATGGTGGAAAGCTCAGTGTCACCAGTCAGAACAAGGCCAGGGGCTGACTGTGGAACAGACCATCAATTGCTCATATGCAAGTTCAAGTTGAATTTGAAGAAGATTAGAACAAGTCCACGAGAACCAAAGTACAACCTTGAGTATATCCCAGGTGAATTTAGAGACCAACCGTCTCAAGAATAGATTTAACACATTAAACGCTAATGACCAAAGACCAGACAAGTTGTGGAATGACATCAGGGAAATCATACATGAAGAAAGCAAGAGGTCATTAAAAAGACAGGAAAGAAAGAAAAGAACAAAATGGATGTCAGAAGAGACTCAAAGTTGCTCTTGAACATAGAGTAGGTAAAGCTCAAGGAAGAAATATTGAAGTAAAAGAGCTGAACAGAACATTTCAAAGGTGGCTTGAGAAGGCAAAGCAAGGCATTACAATGAAGTGCAATGAGCTGGAGATAGAAAACCAAAAGGAAAGAACACGCTTGGCATTTTTCAAGCTGAAAGAGCCAAAGAAAAGAATTCAAGCCTCGAGTTGCAATATTGAAGGATTCTACCGAAAAAATATAAAGCATCAAAAGAAGATGGAAGGAATACCCAGAGTCATTATACCAAAAAGAATTGGTTGACATTCAGCCATTTCAGGAGGTAGCATATGATCAAGAACCCATGGTGCTGAAGAAAGAGGTCCAAGCTGCACTGAAGGCAGTGGAGGAAAACAAGGCTCCAGGAATTGACAGAATACCAATTGAGATATTTCAGCAAATGAATGCAGTGCTGGAAGTGCTCACTTGTCTATGCCAAGAAGTTTGGAAGACAGCTACCTGGTCAACTGACAAAGAGATCCATATTTGTGTCCATTCCAAAAAAAAAAAGGAGATTCAGCACAATGCAGAAATTGTCGAGTACTGTCATTAATAGCACACACAAGAAAATTTTGCTGATGATCATTCAAAAGTGGTTACAGCAATACATCAACAGGGAACTGCCAGAAATTCAAGCTGGATTCAGAAGAGGACATGGAACAAGAGATATCATTGCTAATGTCAGATGGATCTTGGCTAAAAGCAGAGAATACCAGAAAGATGTTTACCTGTTTGTTTTTTTATAAAATTTTTATTCTGCTTTAAGTGAAAGTTTACAAATCAAGTCAGTCTCTCACACAAAAACCTGTATACACCTTGCTATACACTCCCAATTACTCTCCCCCTAATGAGACAGCCCGCTCTCTCCCTCCACTCTCTCTTTTCTTGCCCATTTCACCAGCATCTAACCCCCTCCACCCTCTTATCTCCCCTCCAGGCAGGAGATACCAACATAGTCTCAAGCGTCCACCTGACCCAAGAAGCTCACGCCTCACCAGCATCCCTCTCCAACCCATTGTCCAGTCCAATCCATGTCTGAAGAGTTGGCTTCGGGAATGGTTCCTGTCCTGGGCCAACAGAAGGTCTGGGGACCATGACCACCAAGGTCCTTCTTTACCTGTTTTTTATTGACTATTCAAAGGCATTCAACTGTGTGGAGTATAACAAATTATGGATAATGTTGGGAAGAATGGGAATTCCAGAACAATTGTGTTCATGAGAAACCTGTACTTAAACCCAGAGGCAGTCATTCAAACAGAACAAGGGGATACTGCATGTTTTAAAGTCAGGAAAGGTATGCGTCAGGGTTGTATTCTTTCACCGTACTTTTTAAGTCTGTATGCTGAGCAAATAAATAATCCGAGATGCTGGACTATATGAAGAAAAACACAGCATCAAGAATGGAGGAAGACTCATTAACAACCTGTGATATGCAGATGACACAACCTTGCTTGCTGAAAGTGAAGAGGTCTTGAGGCACTTATTGATGAAGATCAAAGGCCGTAACCTTCAGTATGAATTACACCTCACAATAAAGAAAACAAAAATACTTACAACTGGACCAATAAGCAACATCATGGTAAATGGAGAAAAGATTGACGTCATGGACTTCCTTTTGCTGGGGTCCACAATCAATGCCTATGGAAGTAGCAATCAAGAAATCAAACAACACATTGAATTGGGCAAATCTGCTGCGAAAGACCTCTTTACTGTTAAAAAGCAAAGATGTCACTTTAAGGACTTAGGTGATCCTGATTCAAGCCATGGTATTTTCAATTGCCTCATATGCATGTGAAAGCTGGACAATGAATAAGGAAGAGCAAAGAGGAATTGATACTTTTGAATTATGGTTTTGATGAAGAATACTGGGTATACCGTGGACAGCCAGAAGAACGAACAAATCTATTTTGGAAGAAGTAGAGACAGGATACTCCTTAGAAGCAAGGATGTGACTTTGTCTCACATCACTTGGACATGTTATCAGGAGGGACCAGTCCCTGGAGAAGGACATCATGTGTGGTAAAGTAGAGGGCCAGCAAAAAAGAGGAAGACCCTCAACAAGATGGATTGACACAGTGGCTGCAATAATTGGCTCAAACATAGCAATGATTGTGAAGATGGTACAGGACCAGGCAATGTTTTGGTCGGTTGTACATGGGTCACTATGAGTTGCAACTATTGACCTTTTATGGTTAACATCCGAGCACTTAACCACTGTGCCACCGGGCTTCTTTGTTGACAGTGATAGTGTGGATTAATTTAAAAAATGATTCTTTTAGTTTTTGCTTTTAAAAAATATTGACATTAGGAATGGGCTAGAAGTCTCAACTAAATGTTGCTTGAGCCCTCCACTCTATTTTCTCATGGAAGCATTAATAAATTTCTTTGAAAAATTGCCTTAAAGTACTCTCTAGGCTGTGCTAGAGTCATGATCTTTTTCATATTTATACTCACTCTGTATATCCATACAGCTGGCAGGTGTCTTGCTGGTTACCAGTGGATTAAACTGGTCAGCTGCTTCTGGCTCCTTTTTTAAGGCCACTATGGAATGTGTGGAAACCCTGGTGATGTAGTGGTTAAGAGCCATGGCTGCTAACCAAAAGGTTGGCAGTTTGAATCCACTAGCAGCTCCTTGAAAACCCTATGGGGCAGTTCTATTCTGTCCTATAGGGTCACTATGAGTTGGCATCAACTCGATGGCGATGGGTTTTTTTTTTTTTTTTTTGGTATGAAGTGTGTGGAGCCCTGGTGGCACAGTGGTTAAGAGCTCAGCTGTTAACCAAAAGGTCCACAGTTCAAATTCACTAGCCACTCCTTGGAAACTCTGTAGGGCAGTTCTACTCTGTCCTTTAAGGTCACTATAAGTTGGAAGTGACTCGATGGAAATGGGTTTGATTTTTTGGACTTATGGAGTGTGTATTCTTTAGAGAATCTCCCTGGTGTGGTGTCACAGAAAACTAGTTTAGACTTCCGTGTAAAGGAGGGTTCAGTTAGCCTCTGGTCCTTAACCCACCCCTGTATTTGGCAGCTACCACCCAGAGGAACATCCATTTCTAACTAAAGATCAGGTCATTTATTGGTCAGAATATACTATCAGCTCTTGGTATTTCCATTAGACTTGTTGTGAAGCTATTTTTTGAAATATTTCATCTTCTGATAATTTTAAATCAGAAAGTACAAAACACACAAAGGGTAGAAATAAAGCATCTCTTTCTGTGACCTTCACCAGATGCAGACTCTCACAGGGCTCCATTTCAGCAGAACCCTTAGTTTTATCACATTCTAAGGCTCTAGATCATATTCTATAACTGAACCTTAGGGATGTATATATACAACTTCCCTGTGTCACAGTTGAAATGGTCATCTTGCTGATACTCACATCTACACTTATATGCTCATATTTTTCCTTTAGCACTCACTAAAATATGATATACTAGATATTTTAGTTATTTATTTCGTTGCCTAATCTCTCACTAAAACGTGAACTCCATGAGGTCAGGAAATTTTGTCTGTTCACCGTCATACCTACAGTATCTAAAAAACTGCTTGGCCCTTTGGATGTACATAGTCAACATTTTTTAATGCAATCCAGTAATTCTATTTTGCACAGTTTTTCATAATGTGATGGCTTGTGTTTTGCTGTGATGCTGGAATCTATGCCACCAGTATTTAAAATAGCAGCAGGCTCACCCATGGTAGACAGGTTTCAGTAAAGCTTTCATACAATGACAGACTAGAAAGAAAGGCATGACAATCTACTTTCAAAAATTAGCCAATGAAAATTGTATGGATCACAACAGAACACTGTCAGACTCACTTGCTGTGGACATCATCAGGAGGGATCAATCACCAGAGGAAGAAATGCCATTTGGTGAAGTAAAGGGCCAATGAGGTGAGGGAGACCCTCTTTGAGGTGGACTGGCACAGCAGCTGTAACAATGGACTTGAACATGCTCGTGATTGTGAGGATGGGCAACATTTGTTCTGTTGTACATGATGTCACCATGAGTTGGCGTTAACTCAGTGGCAGCTATTTATCTGTTATCTGTTTTAGTGCATTGTCATGATAAGACCAAGATCCCCAGGCTGTAGAAAATTCTACTACCTCAAGCAGCTTTGCATCAGAATCCTGCTTTCTTGGCTTTGGTTGCCCCACAACTTTTGCATCAGAACCCTGTTTCCTTTGCTCGGCTTCCTTCCCCACACCTTTGCTTTAGAATCTTGCTTTCTTTGCTTGGCATGCCCCATAATTTTACATTAAAATCCTGGTGCTACATGAAGTTCTGGCCTGCATAGTATGATTAGGAATTTTGCTAACACAACTTGTATGAACTCCCTACTCGTAAACCCCTTAGTAACCTTTCTTCTCACCCTCAAGGAGCAGTCTTGGTGGCAGCAGCTCTGACTGACTCTTTTCCTTGTGCAATGAAATAAAGGTGCCTTTTCTGCTCTCCCACCTTGGTCTCTCGTTTATGGGCCAATACGAGTCACGCTGAGCAGAATCTGGGGTTTCCACTCGGTAACAATGATAGGCATTTTGTGGATATTCACAACATTTAGAGGAAAAGCGCTGTATAGAAGAGAAACTAAGGGGACTGATATTTTGGGAGTCACTGGCAACCTGGAAATAGGTATGCACTTGTTAGCACACTTTCAGAAATGAAATAAACTTTTACTGTTAATCCGGATTTACTAGTTTTTCACCATTGTTGTGTAGGTAAAAGTGGCTAGAGCCTGATGTTCTGTGGTGCTCTGCAACATTTCTTTCATAACTGGATGAGACATAATCCTTTTTCCTACACCTTAGATATTATTTTTCAGCCAGGAGCCAATTTTTTTTCTAGAGAAGTCAAGCTTAAAGGTATTAGAAATACAAATCCATTGCCATTGTCCTAAGATGTAGTAAAATCACGTTTTCCAAGATGGGGTTTATCATTATATGTAAAATGCCTCATTGTGTCACTGCCTTAGTGACTGCCCACCCACAATCAAACCATTTTGTCACTCTTTTTTTCTGGTAAGAGTCTACACTGTGTGACCTACAACTGCTTCTGTGAGTATTTATTCTGCCTCTACTATTAAAGAAAACCACTTTGAGATTACACATCAGTGAGGCTAGGGTTAATAATTAGAATTAGTAATGTTACTGAACGACTGTAGGGCTCAATGAAATGGGGACAAATCTCTTCTCCTAATGGCTGTTTTATTTATGTCCCATCCCAGTTCTCACTGCCATGGTGCCACTCACATTCTTCATTGTGATTTAGTTTTTTCATTTTGGTGTGGCAAGTTATTTTCTTAGTAAAAATGACAAAAACAGGTGTGTACGAGGATTAAAAAAAAAAAAAACAACAACCAAACCCATTGCCTCCGAGTCCGTTCCAACTCATAGCAACCCTATAGGACAGAGTAGAATGCCCCATAGGGTTTCTAAGGAGTGGCTGGTGGACTCAAACTGCCGACCTTTTGATTAGTAGCCAAGCTCCTAACCACTGCACCACCAGGGGTATGTATATGAGGATACACGATAATAATAATAAAAAAAATACAAGAGAATAGTTGGTTTAAAACATTTACTATTGTTTACTATTTTGAGGATTTGCGTTGTACTAAGGTATGTGCTAAGCATCTGTTTTAAAAATAAAAAAAAAAGCTGAAGTTTAGAGAAGTAGCTTGCCCAGTGTCATACATTGAGTAAGTCGGGTTGCTGGGATTTGAATTTAAGGGCGTTCTAACTGCAGGGTGGAGTTCTTAGCCATGACGCTTGATGCTCCCTGCTTATTCCCTACATTGAAGAACTGGAGGGATCACACTGACCCTGTAAATCTAACACATGCACCATGTTTCCAGAAGGCAATGAGATAAATTGCATCTGGGAAGCTCTGCCAGGAGAAATTTGAATACTGTTACTATCCCTTACCCTGCAGGCAATTCGAAGATCTCTTGAGTATAGAGTTTAGCAATCCATTTGTCAGTGTTGATAAAATATGCAGTATTTTCCTTCTTCATTTGGTTGAGGATCAATTTGATTTTTTCACATGTTTTCCTTCTATTTGCTGATAAAAGAGAAGAAAAGAGGATAACAGATGTGACGCTTAATCATGTTGCTTAATATTATGGAGTTATAAAAACATGTTCTTTATCTAGGCAGATGTGGTTTTATAAAATAATCATGAATGGTCTTTTTGTTTGACTTGCAGCATGATTATGCACAAAGCTGGAATGTATGCTCTGGAAAGGTCACCTTGACCTTCAAAGGATCTTTTCAGACATTCATGATTGTCACTTCCTGACTAATGTGGTGCAAGTTGAGGTACATTTAACTCTGTTTTGTCTAAAGGAGAATGTTTAATTGAATAAGGTACTTGCCTAGAAATTAAAGAGTTGTGGTTACTGCAACAATTCACTCTAAACCATTCTTAATGCTATCTTTTAAAAAATCTGTAGCCGATTCTTCTTTTTTCAGATATATGAAATAAGAATTTCCATAATGCATTTAGCTTATGCTCAATAAATGGGTGAAAAAATTAATTCACTTAACATGTCCACGATGACACTAAATTAATAATTCAGTGTAGTTAAAATTCTGAAAGTTGCTGAATGGATCAAAGGAACAATTTCAACCCAGCGAATTGGTTTAGAATGAGTGGTCCATCATTAAATAGTAATTAATCACCAAAGGCCTGCAAGAAAGTACGTGTATTAGGGTGATAATGTGAAACAAAACACCTGAATTAATGTTTTATATTTTCATATAATAATTGTGTATCAATTTTCCACTATGTGATGAGAACCAGTATAATGATTTTATTATTTATTAACTATCTAAATTTTATATGATAGTTATGTAGTAATTGTCTATTCTGTGATAGTAGATAGTATGTCACTAAAAGCTATTTTTGCACTAATTGTCAAAAAAGATAATATATGTAAAAGTGCTCTGTACATGAATTTAGTTCTTTTCATTTTATCCCTATGAATGGTGCACTTTGTGGATTTTGTTTGTGTAACTCATATTTGAAAATGTCTGTTCCTTAAATAATAGAAATACGGCAAGTATTTGTGATTTTTGGACCTAAATAAGGGAATTGTTTTAATAAGTCTATCAGTCATCTGAAGCAATAATACCTGGTTCCTTGAACCCTTTCATTTTTTGATGTGGATGTGCATGATGCATGCAAGGATGAGCAGTATTTCAAAGTTGTATTCAAAGAACATTTCAAGATGTATCTTAAAGTACACCATTCTCACTGATAGGATGATATCCATACACCTACAAGGAAGACAAGTTAATCCAACTATTATTCAAATTTACGCACCAACCACTGATGCCAAAGATGAAGAAATTGAAGATTTTTACCAACTTCTGCAGTCTGAAATTGATGAAGCATGCAATCAAGATGCATTGATAATTACTGGTGATTGGAATAGGAAAGTTGGGAACAAAGAAGAAGGATCAGTAGTTGGAAAATACGGCCTTGATGATAGAAGTGATACTGGAGATTGCATGATAGAATTTTGCAAGACAAATGACCTATTCCTTGGAAATACCTTTTTTCAGCAACATAAACATGGACCTTGCCAGATGGGGTACACAGGAATCATATCGGCTATATCTATGGAAAGAGATGATGGAGAAGCTCAATATCAGTCAGAACGAGGCCGGGGGCTGACTACAGAACAGACCAGATATTACTCATACACAATAAATGGGTGAAAATGGGAAGAGCAATATGTATGCTCTTGAACTTAGAGTAGTTAAAGTGAAAGGAAGAAATGATGAATAAAAGAACTGAACAGGAGATTTCAAAGGGGAGCTCAGGAAGACAGAGTAAAGTATTATAATGAAATGTGTAAAGACCTGGAGTTAGAAAATCAAAAGGGAAGAACATGCTTGGTATTCCTCAACCTGAAAGAATTGAAGCAAAAATTCAAGCCTCGAGTTGCAATATTGAAGGATTCTGTGGACAAAATGTTGAACGACACAGGAAGCATCAAAAGCATAAGGAAGGAATACACATAGTCACTGTACCAAAAAGAATTGGTCAATGTTCAACCATTTCAGGAGATAGTGTATGATCAAGAACCTATGGTATTGAAGGAAGAAGTCCAAGCTACACTGAAGGCACTGCCGAAAAACAAGGCTCCAGAAACTGATAGAATACCAATTGAAATGTTTCAACAAATGGATACAATGCTAGAAGCATTTGCTTGTCTATGCCAAGAAATTCAAAAGACAAATACCTGGCCAGCTGCCTGGAAGAAATTCATATTTGTGTCATTTCAAAGAAAGGTGATTCAACGGAATGTGGAAATTATTGAACAATATCATTAATATCACACAGAAGTAAAATTTTGCTGAAGATTATTCAAAACCAGTGGCAGCAGTTCATCAACAGGGAATTCAAGCAGGATTCAGAAGACATGGAATGAAGGATAGATAACGTTGTTGATTTCAGGTGATCCCAGCTGAAAGCAGAGAATACCAGAAAGGTGTTTACCTCTGTTTTGTTGACTATGCAAAGGTATTCGACTGTGTAGATCATAGCAAATTATGGATAACATTTCGAAGAATGAGAATTGTGCTCATGAGGAACCTGTAAATAGACCAAGAGGCAGTTGTTTGAACAAGGGGATACTTGGTGGTTTAAAATCGGGAAAGTTTTGCATCAGGGTTGTACCTTTTACCATACTTATTCAATATGTATGCTGAACAAATCTAAGACGCTGCACTATGTGAAGAAGAACGTAGCATCAGGAATGGAGAAAGACTCATTAACAACCTGCAATATGCAAATTACTCAGCTTTGCTTGCTGAAAGTGAAGAGGACTTCAAGCACTTACCAATGCACCTCAATATAAAGAAAACAAAAATCCTTACAAGTGGACCAAAAATTAACATCATGATTAACGGATAGAAGATTGATGTTGTGAAGGATTTTCGTTTTCTTTGGATCCACAATCAATACCCACAGAAGCAGCAGTCAAGAAATCAAACAATGTATTGCATTGGGAAAGTCTGCAGCAAAAGACCTCTTTAAAGTTAAAAAGCAAAAATGTCACCTTAATGACTAAGGTGCTCCTGACCCAGGCCATGGTATTTTCAATGGCTCGTATGCATTTGAAAACTGGACAATTAGTGAGGAAGACTGAAGAATTGATGCCTTTGAATAATGGTGTTAGCGAAGAATGTTGAATATACTATGGACTGCTAGAAGAATGAACAAATCTGTCCTGGAAGAAGTACAGCTGAGATTCTCCTTATATAGGAGGATTGTGAGACTTCATCTTACATACTTTGGACATGTTATTAGGAGGGACCGGTCCCTGGAGAAGGACATCGTGCTTTGTAAAGCAGAGGGTCAGCAAAATAGAGGAAGACCCTGAATGAGATGGATTGACACAGTGGCTTCAACAATGAGCTCAAGCATAACAATGATTATGAGGGTCTCCCAGAACTGGGCAGTGTTTCCTCTGCTGCAAATAGAGTTGCTATTATTCGGAACCAACTTGATAGCACCTAACAATAACAATTATGTACCTGGCACAGTTCCCAGTGTTTAAGGTGTATTAAGTCATTAATCCTCACAAAAGCAATTTGAAATAGGTACTGGTATTAATTAGATACCAATAGGTATGAGTTTTTTAGAGAGCAAACTGAAGCTTGGGGTGATTGAGTAACCTGCTGCATAGCTGGATGTGGAGGGGTTGGGACTGAAATTTTGCAATTTGGCTACCCGATTAGCATTCTTGATTATTTAATTAAATCATAGCTTCAGATGTTAGTCACAGAAATAGTCTGCTTTCCTGACATTGGTTAAGATGAAAGTTCTAGCCTCCTGCCAATAAATCTGTAATTTATATGGAATTTGTATGTCAAGGATACTCAAGTCCCAGAGTTTATTGTCCCAGTGGTCATTCTAATGTTGTGCCTAAGTCATTTTTGAATTCAGCCCAATTCCTTGTGTTTATTTTTATGACGGTTAGGATAATAGTTATTTTATGCCTTTTTTACGGTCTGTTCCTAAAAGTCCTCCAAGATCTCTCCTATATCTTCTCCTTTTTCCATGCTCAGAGCCACCAATATAGATTCTCTTTAGTTTCCTCAGCAGTGGAAACCTTGGTGGCACAATGGTTAAGAGCTATGTCTGCTAACCAAAAGGTTAGCAGTTTGAATCCACCAGGCACTCCTTGGAAACTTTATGGGGCAGCTCTACTCTGTCCTATAGGGTCATTATGACTCGATGGCAATGGGTTTCTCCTTTTGATTTATTTTCTAAATTAACCTTACTTAAGCAGAGTGCTGATCATGAAACTTTCCAGTTTCTCCCCATTTATCACTTATACAATCCCAGCCCCTTTATCTGATAGTCAAGGCCTTGGTGCTCGGGGTGTACTACCTCTCTTTTCCTATACAAAAATTAATAATAATTATTCGGCACTTACTGTGAATGAAGCACTGTGTTTGCTCCCAGAGATACAAAGATAGCATATTTTCTGCCTTTAACAGTGTCACAGGCATGATTTCACTGAATCTTGGTGATTGGCACCGTTGACTCATAGGAGATACCTACTATTATTGACTCTATTTTACTGGAGAGGAAATGGAGACTTGAAGAATTTATACAGTTTATTCAAGGGCAAAGATTACTACATGGTAGAGATTGGATCACACCCTCATTTTCAACCCCAATACTATACTCCCTGTCACCATTTTTCTATCCATAACCCATTCTTTAGCTATACTGGGTCGCTCTTTGTTCTTTTTACATATCCCACTTTTCCTACTTGACTGGCTCATTTTATTGTTATTCTATCCTCTGTTCCCCATCTCTGTCTGTTGAATAATCGCTGCCCTTTGTTATTGGGCATAAACCAAACCAAAGCCACTGCTGTTGAGTCGATTCCAACTCATAGTGAACCCGTAGCGTTTCTAAGGCTGTAAATCTTTACGGAAGCTGATTGCCACATCTTTCTCCTGCAGAGTGGCTCGTGGGTTTGAAATGCCAACCTTTTGGTTAGCAGCTGAGTGCTTTAACCACCGTGCCACTAGGGTGCCTTGTGAATATAATTGACTTCTCCTACCACAGAACCAGCATTCTTTTTTTTTTTTAAATAAACTCACATAGCACTGTAACCTTGTATTCTGATTATACAAACCATGTCTCTCTTCTATATTTTAAGTTTCTTCAGTTTGAAGATTTATTTTATATTCTTCAAAGTCCCTAACAGTGCCTAGCAAAATAGGTGTTCAACCAATATTTATAAGTAAATTCATGCTTTTAAATTATTGCTATCCTTTATTATTAGAAAAACACAAGAACGAATTCTAACTCATTATTCTATTTGGCAGATTTAAGATTTAAAGAATTATTATTATCAGCCTTTTATATTATACTTATGATTTATTTTGCTATCCAGGTATCTCGTTGAGGTTTCATCAAGGGTGCTAATTTATTTAAAACAAAAGAAACTTTTAATGATGTCACATAATAAAAAAAATCTCAGAGAAGCTGATTCAGACTTTCCACCAAAGGAAGACATAAACACCAACCACATTTTAGCACAACTTTAATCATTCTTCTGTGGTTTGACTTTTCTGATGATGTCTAAACTTAAACATAAAAGGAAACCCCACCTTATATGGATGACTTGGAATGGAAAAGAAGCTCCACAGCTTTCCTGTTCGGCTAGTGCTTTTGGCTTTTTCCACACGTGCATTTGCTTTGAACTCTCCCTAAAGTTAGGTGCTATGTAAATACAAGTTATAATTAACATGCTTTCTTTGGGTGTCCTTGAACAAAGCATTCTCTTTTATGATATGCCATGCATATTTACCTTGAATAAATATGAGTTTTGAATTTAGATTTCAAAAGCAGATATGACTGAAATTTGTGTCGTTTATTTGCTTTCAGTCTAGAGCTTCAGAATTGGGCCCGAATGTGAAGAGAAGAAAACACGGGAGAACCTTATTGTTTAACCATGTAATTACCAGAGATAGCAGGGTTAGCTTATAGGCCCTAATCGGAGGTATTATTTTTCATTTTCTTGAAAACTAGCCTATGATATTACTGTGCTGTTTGTTTTATGTTTTGGTTCTTATGAGCACTCTGCTTTAAATTTATATATTATCTGAGATCCTGAAATAATACTTGCAAATTCCAGGTACTGGTTGGGATTCGTTGTTTGTTATTTTTATATTTTCAGTTTAATCCAGCATGTTTAAAAAGTTTCCTCCTAATTGCTGTTAGGAGTATGTGAATGTTTTTTTAAGCCCGTCCAGAATGGCCTCCGTGCTCAAGTGAGGGTAGGTATTGAAACAATTAATAGACTAATTCAAGCCGTGTTCTCACCTCTCTCCTTCGCCCTTCACTAACCTGCCAAGCTGGTGTGATTGCCTCACTTCTGCATTTAGCGGTGAAGTTGAAGACTTGATCCCTGAAAGAAGAGACACTTACACGCCTACATGTTTACAGATAATAATAAACATTGTGATCATGGAGCAGAAGTCTCAGTCATTTCACGCCTTACCTGGTCTGATGGCAGAATTCCACCATCAGGAGAAAATCCTTTGGCTTGTCACAATGAGTATGGGCTGGGGTCATATAGATCAAGGAATTGTAAACAAAGACATGTGAACAGTATATAAGTACATTATTCGGGATTCACATGGTGTGAAGTTTAAAACACAGTGGAACATATTTATATTATCATTTTTACTGATTAAATGTTGAGATTCAATGAGAACAATAGCTAATACTTACAACACGATGTTATATAATTTTTTAATGTGTATTAACTCGTTTAATCCTCTTGATAAAACCAGTAAAGCAGTTGCTGTTGAGTTGATTCTGACTCATGGTGACCTCGTGTGTGTTAGAGTAGAACTGTGCTCTATAGGGTTTACAGTGGCTGATTTTTCAGAAGTAGATTGCCAGGCCTTTCTTCTGAGGAAACTCTGAGTAGACTGGAACCTCCAACCTTTTAGTTAGCAGCCAAACTGTTTGTACTACACAGGAATTCCCATGGACTCTGTAGGCCATGTTACAGTGTAGCTCCAGAGAGGACGTGAGAACAAGGAAAAGTGCTATTAAATACTTAGCAAATCAATGCTTGCCATTTAAATGCAGAAGACTTAAAATTTACACATTTAAGGTGTATATATATATATATATGCTGTATTTGTCTTCAGAACATTGATTTTCTGGTGTCATAGTGGCTAAGAGCTATGGCTTAAACAAAAGGCTGACAGTTCGAATCCACCAGGCAGTCCTTGGGAAGCACGATGGGGCAGTTCTACTCTGTCCATTAGGGTTGCTATGAGTCGGAATCGACTCAATGGCAACAGGTTTGGTTTCTGGTTTTTATATTAATTGGAAGAAATTAGTAGGTTTTAATAATAGTTCGAAATATCCAAAATAAAGTACTTGCTGGATAAGGTCACACGGAGCCCTGGTAGTGCAGTGGTTAAAGTGCTTGGTTGTGAACAGAAAGGTCGACCGTTGTAACCTGCCAGCTGCTCCACTGGAGAAAGATGTGGCAGTCTGCTTCTGTTAAGATTAAAAAAAAAAAAAAAAAAAAACCAAAACTCGACAGCAGTGGGTAGGGGATAAAGTGACACTTAGTATATGCTTTACAAATGATAGGTACTCCACAAATTATTGAAAAAATGTAGATGGACATTAACAGGCGGAGATGAGCTGGTAGTATCAAAATCTGAGATCCTAATCAGGGTTTGAGGCTTAGCCCCTTAGGGAAGGTAGAGTGAATATGTAAAATGGCAGGGTGTCATTATTAAGATAGGCTATTTGCACAGAAAATGGGCTGAGATCCCAACAGAATGAAGGAGTGAGTATTGTTAGCTGCTGTCAAGCCAACCTTGAACTCTTGGTGACACCATGCATAAGGGAGCAAAGCACAGCCTAGTTGATTACGGATCAGATCATTGTGATCCATAGGGTTTTCACTGGCTGATTTTCAGGAGTAGATCGCTAGGCCTTTCTTCCTAGTCCGTTTTAGGCTGGAAGCTCCACTGAAACCTTTCAGCACCATAGCAACACACAAGCCTCTACCGACAGATGTATGTGGTTGTGCTTGAGGTGCAATGGCCACGAATCGAACCCAGGTCTCCCACACGGGAGATGAGAATGCTAGCACTGAAGCACCACTGCCCCGGAATGAGTGGGTAAGTGAGGCCAATATTTAAGGACTCAGAGATGGACAGAAGTAAGGTATTTTTTTTAGGATAGCACACTTGCCCTGGATGGAGACAGATGTTTGAGATGTAGGTGAGAAGTGTCATCCTATAGATCCAGCGATTTTGCTACCAGATCAAGAAATTAGGCAAGGCCAAAGAACTGCCCCCTGCCGAAGCAGCTATGGAGGGGCTATCCACAAGGTGTAAGTAGGGCTGAACATCATTTGGAAGCAGGAAACCGTTTTAATCCAGTGATTCAAGCCATTTCACTAGCCCACTCTCCAGTTGTCTTCACCTAATCTTAAAGAAGGCCCAAGTGCCTGGAGATTCACAGAGCCCACAAAGTCATAAAGATCACACACAAAAAGGGTAAGTGGAAAGTTTTGCACTTAAGAAACCTTGGGAAAGTGAAGCATGGGGAAGAACTGGATCAATAGTACTTGACATGAAAATAATTTTTTAAAAAAAGCATTGCATTAAAAATTTTTAGATTTAATCTTGACTCTAAAAAAAATTTTTTATTTTTTCTTTCTGCCACAGGATAACTGTGTGGCTTTTGATAAAAAATCTTTTTGAATCTTAATTTCCTCATCTGGGAATGAGGGTATTGGAATAAGATCATCTTCAAGGTTCCTTCTGGCTCTAATTTTATAATTCTATGGTTTAGAGGTTTTTAAGCCATAGTACAAATTTAATATGAAACAATGTTGTGACATATGATGCCAGAAATGTACCTCCAGGCTTCTTTAAGAGAAATACAGACTAGATCTTCTCATTGCATTCAGCATGAGTCACTTCATATGGCTGGACATACCAAGTTCTGGCTGCCATATATTATGAAGGAGATTGATAAAACAATAGCACATCGGGAGGAGGGTGACTGAGGTGGTTATGGTTCTGGGAACAATATCACAGAAGAAATGGGAGAGAAGGAGGTTTCCAATCATTTTCTTCCAATATCTTTTCTGTAAGAGGGATTATATAGCTCTAGGAGGGGAAAAAGTGATGTCACTTTGATAACTAAGGTGTGCCTGCCCCAAACCATGGTATTCTCAATTGTCTTATATGCATGTGAAAGTTGAACAATAAAAAAGGAAGACCAAAATAGAAATGATACCTTTGAATTATGGTATTCACAAAGGATATTGAATATATCATGAACTGCCAGAAGAACAAACAAGTCTATCTTGGAGGAAGGACAGACAGAGTGCTCCTTAGAAGGGAGGATGGCTGTACTTGAACATGTTATCAGGAGGGACAAATCCCTGGAGAAGGACACTGGGTTTGGTAATGCTGAGGATCAGCTAAAAAGAAGAATACCCTCAACGAGATGGATTGACACAGTGGCTACAACAATGGGCTCAAATATACTTACTATTGTGAAGATGGTGCAGGACTGGGCAACGTTTCATTCTGCTATACTTGGGGTCGCTTTGAGCTGGAGCTGACTTCACCAGCACCCAACAGTAACAGGGGGAAAGTTATAGGAAGACAGGCTTTGACTATATAAAAAATAAATAAAACAACTCTCTAATGATCAAAGTTATCTTGTAATAAACTAGATTGCTTTGTGATGAAGCAATTTCCCTCAAAACGGTAAGTTCAGAGAAAAGTTGAATGACCTTCTCTGTGTGGGAAGCTGGACTTGATGACCTTTAAGGTCCCAGGCACTCAAAGTTGGTTCCATCCAATGATTGAGTGCTAATACCAGTTTTGAAACTAAAATAATAAAAATTCAGGTACTAATGTCAGACCTGACTTTCATTGCAAACTAGTTATGTATTTTTTATTAATCATAAGTAAAATGTTATAGTTGTAAACATCAACTTCATTCTGTTCTAAGTAGAGATGTATAAGAGGCACCAACGTGGTCTGGAGGCTCTTACTATCTCCTGCTGCTCCTTCTCCCCCTTATATTGTAAGCATTTCCTTCAGTATGTTTCTTTAATATCTAATCCTATCTGGCATCTGTTTCTCAGAGGATCTTAACCAACACAATAATAAACGTGCAATAAATACTAGCTATTTTTTCTTTCTTTTTCCTTTCTGGCTCCAAATTTATCTTTTTTCTTTCTGTGAACAGTTTCTTTCTGTTGGAGAATATAGAATTAAAATCAGCTGTAATTTTATGGTCTCTTCTAATTGAAAAACTGAAATGTTCTTACTGTTTGATAGTTATAAAATGACTCATTATTTTATTCCTTTAGGAAGACAAAAATGATTTAGAGTTGAAGAATTTTAAGAAGAAATGAATATATTTACTGAAAATAATATTACTTAATATTTAGATTTTACATCTAAATTGAACTAGTAAATTTTTTACTGGTTGTGTACGAGATCACTATTTCTGTACAGACATGACTTAGCGGAGGAATAGCAAGAGGACATTAGAAAGTCAGACACCTGGCCTGGCAAAAGCCATTCCACTGTCTGGGTTCAGCGTCAGCTCCTTCTCTGTCTCCTCTGCTAGCATTTCCAGCCGATGTTCATTCCTGATTACCCAAAAGCCAAGCATTTCCTGCAAGGTAGCAGGAGGGACAGGAAACACCATGTGCTTCCTGGTTTTGGAGGTGGCACAGGACTGTGAGGCAGCCAATAAAAGCAAACACCCAAAGCGGGAAGGGATTTGGTGACCTTGAACAGAGTTTTGCCTTTCAGCAGAATGTTACAATCGCTTGTTGAATTTCAGTCTGGAATCAATTAATAACTACTGGGCACACGCTTACTGCAGAACTTTCACTTTCAGGGGCTCCAGTTTAATACAGATAAGGAGCCCTAGTGGCACAATGGTTAAGTGCTTGGCTGCTAACCATAAGGTCAGAGATTTGGGAGAAAACCTGGCAATCTGCTCCTATAAAGATTTACAGCCTAGGAAATCCCATGGGGGAAGTCCTACTCTGTCCTATAGGGTCACTATGAGTCAGGATCAACTTCATGGTGCATAATAACAACAAGTTTAATAAGGTAGACAGACAAATACTGATCCATTCAGGGGAGAGAAACAAAGGCCCACCACCCTCAGCCGCAGGGAGAACATGGCAGTCCTCTCAGTAATAGTGGTAAGCAAACTTTTTTTTTTGTCCTGGGGTCGGCTAAGGCCATTCAGGAAACCCTTCATTGAGGAGAGTCTTGAGCAGAAAAGATAAAAAGGTATGTTTTTGATGGAAAGAAGGGTGCAGTCATTCCAGCTAAAGGGGATTGTCATAGGTCAGAGCTATGAGGCAGAGGGAATGATTGTGAATGGGCGTGAGGAACTTGAGTATAGTTTTGAGGTTTTTAAACATGGTGTTAAGTGTAAACCAGTTGGCGTTGAGTCAACTGCTAGGCTTTTCTTCTGAGGCCTCTGGGTGGACTTGAACCGCCAACCTTTCACTTAGCAGTTGAGCACATTAACCATTTGCACCACCCAGGGACTCCTTAAACATGGTGTAAAACTCCATATTCAAGAAGTAATGAGTCTCTAGAGAAAAAAAAAAATTTTTTTTAATTATTTAAATTATGTCTCTTCCAAAAAAAAAAAAAATTTCTTTTTAATTATTTAAATTATGTCTCTTCCAAAAAAAAAAAATTTTTTTTTTTTTTATAGAGCAAGGAAAGCAGACCAGAGCTTCTGTGACCTCCCTGAGACTGCCTGCCACTTCTGGTGCTGGTGGCCTTTTGTACAGTGAAACACCATTAAGTTTTTGAAACAGGAAGGAGCTTTTATTCCCAACTGGGAGGCCATATATAGAGAGATTAAAGGCAAGAGATTTGGATACAGAGTGGATATGAACCACAGTTCTACCACCTAATAGCCAGATCATCTTGGGAAAGTTACTTAATCTTTCTGAGCTTCAATTTCCTCATCTATTAAAATTAAATGGGGTAAATAATAGGCTACCACAAAGGACTGTTATGATGATTAAATGAGGTGCAGAACGTTCAGTGTTTAGCATGGTGCCTGGAGTATTTTATGGGCATGCAGATTTAACAGTGGCCAGCTAGAGGAGTTGCCAAGGCATCTCAGCACAGTACCTGTGTTTATTATGAAATTTCTTGCAAAAGTAGGTACACATGACTTTTTAATATTTTTGTTAAAATTGGTTAAGAGCTCAGTTTTTAACCAAAAAGTCAGCAGTTCGAATCTACCAGCCACTCCTTGGAAACTTTATGGGGCAGTTCTACTCTGTCCTGTAGGGTGGCTACGAGTCGGAATCCACTCAAAGGCAACGGGGTTTGGTGTATGTTAGGTTTTATCACATGATGAAATTTATATTTTTAACAGCAGGATCAATTGGACAAGAAGATTTTCCACAGAGAAACAAAAATAATTAAGTATTTTTGCAATAAACTGAAAAACCAAACCAATTGCAGTTGAATCGACACTGACTCATGGTGACCCCATGTGTATCAGAGTAGAACTGTGCTCCATATGGTTTTCAATGGCTGATTTTTCAGAAACAGAGTGCTAGGTCTTTCTTCTGAGGTGCCTCTGGGTGGATTCAAATCTCCAGCCTTTTGGTTAGCAGTTATGTGCTTAAATGTTTGTGCCACCTGGAGACTCCTTTTTTTTGCTAGGAGTTCAATAAAGACTTGTAGAATGAATAAATCCATCCATTCGTTCAACAGCACTTATTTTAAATAGCAATAAGGATTATAAAGGAAATACAATAAGGTGATGTGATGGCAAGTGAGTGAGCTCTGTGTGTGTGTGTGTGTGTGTGTGTGTAGGGGAGAAAGGGGGGTGCTCTGCAGTTTAGCACTGGGATCTAGTCCTAAAGTCTAAATTGCAAAATTGCTTGAAAATTGCGACTGTATTAAGTATGTCTACCTTAAAAATTGCCAGAAAGTATATATTACTTAAATTTAAATTCAACGTTTCCTTGAAGAGAGTCAAATTTTGTTTATTTTAGGATTCGTGGACTTTTTCTGATGTTTTATTTTCCATCTATTTGAAAATGAAATTGGAAAAAACAAAGTTCCTTTCAGTAAGTGAAGGCAAATCCTTGAGTGTGGATTTCTCCCCCTTTGGCTTATGTTTCATTGACTTCTACAGTGTTGGCATTTCTAGAATGTCAACCACACGTGATTACTGTGGATTCTCCCTGGCTGATCTTTGATTGAGGTTATCAGGAAGTGTTGAGAACCCATTTGATCATTGTAAGTTTTTGTGTTTGCATAGTAGATAAATTTCAATCATACACTCTTCTGTTGTGTATGTTGTGAGTGTGTGCACAGTTTTGTTGTGGACACTGTTGACTTGCTGTCAATGTCCTTTCCTATACTGCATTTCACAAATAGAGTAAAATACATGCCTAAATTGTCAGGCTAGTTCATTTGGTTCAGAATTTATAAAGTACTTATCGTGTGCTAAACCCAAAAACCTGTTGCCATGGAGTCAATTCTGACTCACGGCAACCCCATGTGTGTCACAGTAGAACTGTACTCCATATGGTTTTTAATGGCTGTAATCTTGTGGCAGTGGATTGCCAGGCCTTTCTGAGGCACCACTGGTGGCTTCAAACCCCCAACCTTTCCTTAGTAGCTGAGTGCAAATCATTTGCGCCACTCAGGGACCTGACATCATGTGCGAAGGGTTTGTGATATTAGTTGTAAACATATACAAGTATTGATATTCCATATTTCTTAACCTCAAAAATCAGAAATCTCATACGGCTCAACATATTCAAAAATAAGTTTCCTTTTAAAGGGCTTTCAGGCTAACATGAGGTGTTAGGTATATAAACAAATGGATGCTTTTAAATGTTTTATTTACACTTAATTAGAATTTTTGTGACCATGGAGATCTAAAATTCTATAAGTTAAAATATTGCTACATAATGAAGCTATTTAGAGGAATGTGTTTTCTATATTAAGCATCTGAAGCCCTAGTGGCTCAATAGTTAAGAGCTCAGCCACTAAACAAAAGATTGGCAGTTTGAATCAACTGGGTGCACCTTGGAAACCCTATGGAGCAGTTGTTCTCTATCCTATAGGTTCTCTATGAGTTGGAATTGACTCTAGGGTTTAAGAGTTTTTTTTATTAAAAAGCATCTCAGAATAACAAATGATTTCTTAGTCCCTGTGCTGTAACAGAGAATGACTTGTTTTCTACTTCACTGTGATTTTAAAACTAAATTAGCATCAAAATTAAAGTGAAGAGTTGAACAGCAGCCCAGTTTTTGTTGCTGCTTGAAAGAAGCAATTAATCTTTAACTTCCCATATTTCTACCTTAAAACAAAAAAAACCAAACCCAGTGCCACAGAGTCAATTGCGACTCATAGCGACCCTATAGGACAGAGTAGAACTGCCCCATAGATTTTCCAAGGAGCGCCTGGCGAATTCGAACCACTGACCCTTTGGCTAGCAACTGCAGCACTTAACAACTATGCCACCAGGGTTTCCATCTCTACCTTACCTTGAATTCAGGAACTGTTTTTTTTGTTGCTTTTTTTGATTTAATGTCTGATAAGAGCAAAAAAAAAAAAATTTTTTTTTTTTTTTTTTTTTTAAGAGCAGTGGCACGGAGTCCTGCTGACATAATGGTTAATCACTAGACTGCTAACTGATAGGTTGGCGGTTCGACCCTACCCTGGCAATCTGCTTCTTAGAAAAACCCTATGGGGAGTTTCTACTCTGTCCCATGGAGTCACTGTGAGTGGAAATCGACTTGACAACACCTAACAACAACAACAACAAGAGCAGTGGCATACGGGTTCTACCCTTAATCAAAGCCTGATTGTGGTTATGATTCAAGGCAATTTTCACCACTCCAGAAGTCCACCAAGGGCTTTGAATTATTGACAGTACCTGATGACCTTAGAAGAGCTCATAGTACTTGCTCCCTTGAGGGGCAGGAAAAGTGGTGAAGTAGGGTAGGTGGAAGGATGTAAGGAGAACGGGCAAGGAGAGGGATATAGATATTGTAAAATGCTGTTATTTTAAACCTGAAAGTTTTGTTTTAATTTACAGCTGAGACATTGTAATATAATGGCGAGAGCACAGAATTGTAAGTTGAAAAAATGGAGTTCCAGTCAGGCAGTACCCAATGCTTCTTCACCCTCTTATAGGCCTACCTGCCTCTGAGACTATTGTCCCCTCCTTCTTTCATTACAATAGAGGAGGTAACCCCCTTGTGTTGGGGCCAGTCCCTCCACCTGTGCTTGGGATCCCATCCTTTTCTTACTCCTCTAGTCATTATTCCCTTTCCCACCTCTATCTTCATCTTCTTTCTTTTTGCTGGATCCTGCCCATCAGTATTTAAACATGCACCAGTCTCTGCACTTAAAGAATTCTCTTCATCTCATTTTCCCCTTTATTTACCCTCCTAACTTTCTCTTTTATCTACGCACAGGAAATAGCACCGAATGGCTCCATTTCCTTAGCTCACACTTAGTAATTAACCTTCCTTTAAAGGAGGAGCCCTGGTGGTATAGTGGTTAAGAAGCTTGGCTGCTAACCAAAAGGTCAGCAGTTGGATCCACCAGCTGCTCCTTGGAAACCCTATGGGGGCAGTTCTACTCTGTCCTATAGGGTTACTATGAGTTGGAATTGACGGCAATAGGTTTGTTTTTTTAAAGGGCTAACCCAAGTCATTAACTGTCTCCCTGATACTAAGGCCAACACACATCATTAAGATTTTATACCACTTGACCTCTTATCAAAGCACAACAAAGCTGATCATCCCATTCCAATTGAAACTGCTGCTGCCTTGGTTCCAATGCTGCTAGATCCTCTTGGGTTTTCTGCTAACTTTCCAGTTGCTCTTCTCATTCTCCTTTGTCAGCCAATCTTATCCCATCTGACCTGTAAACATTGGATTTCTTCAAGTTTTAATCCTAGTCCCTTTTATATTCTCCCTAGACCTTAATAGTTTTCAGATCTTAGGGAATTGCCGCATAAAAACAACTATTTCTACAGGTCCTGGTATATTTGCATGATAAGTAAGTTGTATATATAATAATAATAACCAATAATAACATTAATGCTCTTTTGAGGAGAGAATGATAGTTTTATGTGACCTACTTGTTTTGTGTGGTTGCCTTCCTGGCTGAGAATATCAGCTCTAATGTAAATCAACATTAGTTTTTCTTTTTTTTTTTAATTTCCTACTTTTTTTTTTAAACCTCATCCAAGTTGACCTAAAAGTCTTTTCACAATTTTCTACTATACAAGATACTAATAAGATGTGGTGTGTGGCATGTGGTATATGGCACCAGTGTTTTTTTCCTATTTAAAACAAACAAAAAATTTTTAGCCAAACTTTTTTGAAAACAAAGTATAAGTTAGCTTACCTTTTAAAAATTAATTTTATTTTTTAAAAATTAAAAAAATCATAAGACAAACAATACATTTATGTTAAATAACCAGATTAAGCTGAAATGGAATTTATTTTTTTAAAGGTATACTTGATAGATTTAAGTAAAGTTTACAAACTGATTTTTGTTACTGTTATTTACAACACAAAGATTTATTGTCAATGCTGAATAGTAAACCTACTAAAATCATAAGCTAAGACAATATACATAAAAATATAGCTTAAGGTACGTATAAAAGCTAAAGCTTTTTATGGGCACTTGGACAAAACATTTTTTTTACTTATTGACGTGATTAGGCTCAAATATAGGCCTAGCAGTTACAGGATTATTGTGCAAACATGTTGATTACTTGATCTCTTTTATAAGTCTGTGTATAGATAAAATATATATCTATTTATTTTTATATAGATAAAAATAAAGGAGTCCCTGGATAGTGCAGATGGTTAAGTGCTTGGCTATTTACTAAACAGTTGGCAGTTTGAATCCACTCAGAGGCACCTGGGAAGAAAGGCTTGGCAATCTACTTCTGAAAGATCACAGCCATTGAAGGCTCTATGGAATGCAGTTCCACTCTGACACACATGGGATTGCCACGAGTTGGAGTTAACTCCATGGCAACTGGTTTGTTTTGTTCACAGACAAAAGTATTATTTGAACCAAAAAAGAAAAAATGAAACTTACCTATTTAAAGTGAAAACCACACTTCTTTTTGTTTTTGTCTTTTGTTGCAAAAATTCTCAGTTCTTGATGAAATATGAAATAAGCATACAGATATTTCATTTTCAACTGTAATCAGATAATTTCCGTACTTGTTAAATCAGAAAACACTTGTTCATACATGAAAGAAGTTGAAAAACACAGCAAAATACTCACTGCTTCCTTATAAGTGGCAGGATACTCTTCTTTCCCAGAAACCCAGAATTCATCTAGGAGCAGAGAAGTAATTGTTATCTTGAGTGTGTAAGTAGACTTAACTCACAAAGTTCTTCCGCTTCTCTCAAAGTCAAGTTCTCATACTGAACTGAAGAATCAAAGACCCAGTCATACTATTAGATTCAAAGGGAAAATACTCTTCAGTGTTGTTCTGAAGTTCTTGAGATGGTTTTCAATATGATTTGAGACTTGCTCATCTCCTCGCTCCCTTCACAAGTCTAAGCAAGGGTTGAAACATTTCAAACTTTTCTTTTGCAACATGTTTTTGATAAAGATTTGATTTCTTTTAAATCAAAGAATCTTGTCACTTGAAGTAAAAAAAAAAAAATTCCTGGGTCTTACAAACGCTTCTTCAACTAGCTAAGTGATAAGCAGTGTTTGCTAAGTAGGCTAGTTTCTGCAGCCATTCTTCATCTTCGAAGTACTCAGAAAAATATGGCCTACTAACAAACTACATAAGAAAACATGCAACCATTCAATATTTTTTGCATGTACGGTTCAATGACATTGGTTACAGTCTTCTCATTGCGTCACCATTCTTACTATTAGAAGCAAGGATGGCGAGACTACATCTCACATACTGCCATGGATTGAATTATGTCCCCCCCAAAATGTGTGTATCAGTTGGGCTGGGCCATGATTCCTGGTATTGTGTGATTTTCCTGTGTGTTGTAAATCCTGCCTCTATGATGTTAATGAGGGAGGATGGGTGGCAGTTGTGTTAGCCAGGCAGGACTCAACCTACAGGATTGGATTGTGTCTTGAGGCAATCTCTTGAGATATAAAAGACAGAAGCAAGCAGAGAGACCGGGGTGGGGAGGTGGCGGGGGAGACCTCATACCACCAAGAAAGCAGCACCAGGAGGAGTGAGTGTTCTTTGGACAGGGGCCCCTGTGCCTGAGAAGCTCCCTGACCCAGGGAAGATTGAAGACAAGGACCTTCCTCTAGAGCCCACAGAGAGAGAAAGGCTTCCTGTGGAGCTGACGCCTTGAATTTGGACTTTTAGCCTACTTTACTGTGAGGAAATAAACTTCTCTTTGTTAAAGCCATCCGCTTATGGTATTTCTAGCAGCACTAGATAACTAAGACACATAATTTGGACATATTTTCAGGAGAAATCAGTCACTGGAGAAGGACATCATGCTTGGTAGAGGGTCAGCAAAAAAGGTGAAGACCCTCAACGAGATGGATTGACATGGTAGCTGCAACAATGGGCACAAGCATAGCAACAATTGTGAGGATGGCATAGGACCGGACAGTGTTTCATTCTGTTGTGCGTCGGGTCACTATGAGTCGGAGTCGACTCAACAGCACCTGACAACAACAACAACTACCCATATTGTTTCATCACCATTTAACCTAGATTCTCTGTCCCCTAAACTTCTCCTCTGGGTTTAGATTTATTGTTGTCAATTTGGTGTATAGGTAATTCTTTAAAAGAGTGCACAGCTCAAGGTGAGTGTTCTTTAACAGTTGAGCTAAACTGTTATTTAGTTTAAAAATGACTTCATGGTATGGTCGCAGTTCAAGGCTTAATGATTATCTCCAGGGCCTAGATTCAGGGGTTCCCCAGGTCTCAATGGGTCCAGTAAGTCTGGTTTCTGTAAGAATTTGAAATTCTGTTCCACATTTTTCCTCTTTTTGAGCAGGATCCATGTATTCGGTCCTTGATCAAAATGTACACGGCGTATTAATTTCTTGAAAAAAGTGCTCATATAATTCTCTTTCAGCTTAAACATCCTGTTGAGATCTCTTTCTGTCGAGCCAGTGTGTGTGTGTAGAAGAGAGTGTATGTGCTCCCATTCCAGATTTTCATACTGTTTTAAAGAATCTGCAATGAACTGGTTGTTGTTAAATACAGTTTATCATTTTTGTAGCATCATCTGGAAGTTTTTTCATTTTGTGTTCAAGACTTTTTGACACCAGTAGCTCTCTGGAAAATATCAGTGTGTTGTGACTCCAGTGTGAATTTTCTCGAGGCACCATAGACGCAGATGCCGGTACAGCTTCTCCAAGATCGACGTTTTGTCTCCTGATATGAAGATAAAAAACCAAAACCAAACCCACTGCCGTCAAGTCGATTCTGACTCATTGTGACCCTATATGACAGAGTAGAATTGCCCCACAGAGTTTCCAAGGAGCTCCTGGTGGATTCGAACTGCCAACCTTTGGTTAGCAGCCATAGCTCTTAACTACTACGGCACCAGTGTTGCCAGATATGAAGATAGCCATCAAATATACCTTTGTCCTTTATTTGTTTGGGCCATTGTTGTGCAGTAAAAAAAAAAAAGAATTCTTGAATTTCACTATTATTTACAAATTTTACAAATGCTACAATATGGCATGACATTTAATGGTGAAATTTGTTTATTCATCAAACTGGATAGAAGAGCTGTTGTTTTCCAGTTTATTACACAAAACCTCTTCAGCATCATGTGGCGTGTCATCAAGTTGTCAACATGGTTGGTAGAGAAATCTTTTCAGTATCTCTTATAGAATCTTGTCTGCGTTTTATTTTCTATAATATTACCTACTGTTAGATTTTCAAAAACTGTGCAACTTTCCCTTTTCTAGGCCATAAATTCTTCCAATAACTCCTAAATAACTTGCCTCCTGAGCCTTTTTACTGAATATGACTTTTTCTTTTTATTCAAACCTTTATCCTGTTTGCTTTGAGATTCAAATAGCTGCTAAATATAATCAGCGTCTTTACTTGTCAAATGGCTGGGATTTGTAGTTAAGTGTCTTTTCAATTTTGCTACGGTTATATGCATGTAAAAGCTGGACAGTGAATAAGGAAGACCGGAGAAGAATATATGTCTTTGGATTATGATGTTGGTGAAGAATACTGAATATACCATGGACTGCCAAAAGAACAAACAAATCTGTCTCAGAATAAATACAGCCAGAGTGTCCCGTGGAAACGAGTATGATGAGAGTTCGTCTCACATACTTTGGACATGTTATCAGGAGGGACCAGTCCCGGAGAAGGTCATCTTGCTTGGTAAAGCAGAAGGTCAGCAAAAAAGAAGAAGACCCTTAATGAGATGGATTGGCACAGTGGCTGCAACAATGGGTTCAAGCATAGCAACGATTGTGAGGATGGTGCAGGACCAGACAGTGTTTCATTCTGTTGTACATAAGGTCTCTAGAGTCGGAACTGACTCAACGGCCCCTAACAGCAACACCAGCATGGCTGCATTTGTAGTTGTTTGCCACAGAGTTTTACAATGATAGGACCACTGGGATGTAAAACTTGTTGATAAGCAGCTGTCATTGTAAAGATGAATTCCTTTGTGTCCCTTGCTGCCCTGGCACAGAAAATTGATACTCCTTGTCTTTAACCTTATCAGAACTGTCCGTATGCCTCAACCTAGAATGCCCCTTTTCCATCTTATACCTTGTCTTCAGAAATCACCGTGCTGGACTGTCAGACATGTTTGTAAAACACAAGGGCGAATAAAATATGAAACAGAAAGTCAAAATAGATAAGTTGATGAAAAAAACTCAAGAAATACCAACACTTCACAAAACAATTTATTTTTAATCTACATTGTGCATGTAATGCAGCATTCACTACAACAGCAAGCAGCAAGGGACAGCTTTATCTTGCTTTGTGAAAGTTTTTCTTTCCAATGAAGATTTCCATCCAATTTTCTTCACGTAGACGGAGCTTATTTGCTTCTTTAAGGAGCCCTGGTGGCGCAGTGGTTAAGTGCTTGGCTGCTAACTGAAAGGTTGGTGGTTCAAACCCACAGAGCAGCTTTGAGAGAGAAAGACTTGCCACGAGGGAAAGACCCGGTGATCTACTTCTGTAAAGATTACAGCCAAGAAAACCATATGGGCCAGTTCTGCTCTGCTACCTGATGTCATGGATTGAATTGCGTCCCCCCAAATCTGTGTCAACTTCATTAGGCCGCGATTCCCATTATTGTGTGGTTGTCCTCCACTTTGTGATTGTAATTCTTTTTTTTAAATAATTTTTATTGTGCTTTAAGTGAAAGTTTACAAATCAAGTCAGTCTGTCACATATAAGCTTGTATACACCTTAGTCCATACTCCCACTCACTCTCCCCCTAATGAGTCAGCCCACTCCCTCCTTCCAGTCTCTCCTTTCGTGACAATTTTGCCAGTTTCTAACCCTCTCTACCCTCCCACCTCCCCTCCAGACAGGAGATGCCAACACAGCCTCAAGGGTCCACCTGATACAAGTAGCTCTCTCTTCATCAGCATCTCTCTCCTACCCATTGTCCAGTCCCTTCCATGTCTGATGAGTTGTCTTCGGGAATGGTTCCTGTCCTGGGCCAACAGAAGGTTTGGGGACCATGACCGCCGGGATTCCTCTAGTCTCGGTCAGACCATTAACTCTGGTCTTTTTATGAGAATTTGGGGTCTGCATCCCACTGATCTCCTGCTCCCTCAGGGGTTCTCTGTTGTGCTCCCTGTCAGGGCAGTCATCGGTTGTGGCCGGGCCACCATCTAGTTCTTCTGGTCTCAGGATGATGTAAGTCTCTAGTTAATGTGGCCCTTTCTGTCTCTTGGGCTCATAGTTATCGTGTGACCTTGGTGTTCTTCATTCTCCTTTGATTCAGGTGGGTTGAGACCAATTGATGCATCTTAGATGGCCGCTTATTAGCATTTAAGACTCCAGACGCCGCATTTCAAAGTGGGATGCAGAATGTTTTCATAATAGAATTATTTTCACAATTGATTTAGAAGTCCCCTTAAGCCACAGTCCCCAAACCCCGCCCTTGCTCCAGTGCACCTTCAAGGCATTCAGTTTATCCCGGAAACTTCTTTGCTTTTGGTCCAGTCCATTTGAGCTGACCTTCCGTGTATTCAGTATTGTCCTTCCCTTCACCTAAAGTAGTTCTTATCTACTAAGTAATCAGTAAATAACTCTCTCCCACCCTCCCTCCCTCCCCCGCTCGTAACCACAAAAGTATGTGTTCTTCTCAGTTTATACTATTTCTCAAGATCTTATAATTGTAGTCTTATACAATATTTGTCCTTTTGCCTCTGACTAATTTCACTCAGCATAATGCCTTCCAGGTTCCTCCATGTTATGAAAGGTTTCACAGATTTGTCACTGTTCTTTATCGATGCGTAGTATTCCATTGTGTGAATATACCATAATTTATTTAACCATTCATCAGTTGATGGACACCTTGGTTGCTTCCAGCTTTTTGCTATTGTAAACAGAGCTGCAATAAACATGGCTGTGCATATATCTGTTCGTGTAAAGGGTCTTATTTCTCTAGGGTAAATTCCAAGGAGTGGAATTTCTGGGTTGTATGGTAGTTCTATTTCTAACTTTTTAAGAAAACGCCAGATAGATTTCCAAAGTGGTTATACCATTTTACATTCCCACCAGCAGTGTATAAGAGTTCCAATCTCTCCGTAGCCTCTCCAACATTTATTCTTTTGTTTTTTGGATTAATGCCAGCCTTGTTGGAGGGAGATGGAATCTCATCGTAGTTTTAATTTGCATTTCTCTAATGGCTAATGACCGAGAGCATTTTCTCATGTATCTGTTAGCTGCCTGAATATCTTCTTTAGTGAAGTGCGTGTTCATATCCTTTGCCCACTTTTTGATCAGGTTATTTGTCTTTTTGTGGTTGAGTTTTAACAGAATCATATAGATTTTAGAGATCAGGCGCTGGTCGGAGATGTCATAGCTGAAAATTCTTTCCCAATCTGGAGGTCGTCTTTTTACTCTTTTGGTGAAGTCTTTGGATGAGCATAGGTGTTTGATTTTTAGGAGCTCCCAGTTTTCTGGTTTCTCTTCATCATTTTTGGTAATATTTTGTGTTCTGTTTATGCCTTGTATTAGTGCTCCTAACGTCCCTATTTTTTCTTCCATGATCTATATCGTTTTAGTCTTTATGTTTAGGTCTTTGATCCACTTGGAGTTAGTTTTTGTGCATGGTGTGAGGTATGGGTCCTGTTTCTTTTTTTTCAAATGGATATCCAGTTATGCCAGCACCATTTGTTAAAAAGACTATCTTTTCCCCAGTTAACTGACACTGGGCCTTTGTCAAATATCAGCTGCTCATATGTGGATGGATTTATATCTGGGTTCTCAATTCTGTTCCATTGGTCTATGTGCCTGTTGTTGTACCAGTACCAGGCAGTTTTGACTACTGTGGCTGTATGATATGTTCTAAAATCAGGTAGAGTGAGGCCTCCCACTTTCTTCTTCTTTTTCAGTGATGCTTTACTTACCCGAGGCTTCTTTCCCTTCCATATGAAGTTGGTGATTTGTTTCTCCATCACATTAAAAAATGTCATTGGACTTTGGATCGGAAGTGCATTGTATGTATAGATGGCTTTTGGCAGAATAGACATTTTTACTATGTTAAGCCTTCCTATCGATGAGCAAGGTATGTTTTTCACTTATGTAGGTCCTTTTCAGTTTCTTGCACTAGTACTTTGTAGTTTTCTTTGTATAGGTCTTTTACATCTTTGGTAAGATTTATTCCTAAGTATTTTATCTTCTTGGGGGCTACTGTGAATGGTAGTGATTTGGTGATTCCCACTTTGATGTTCTTTTTGTTGATGTAGAGGAATCCAAGTGATTTTTGTATGTTTATTTTATAACCTGAGACTCCGCCAAACTCTTCTATTAGTTTCAGTAGTTTTCTGGAGGATTCCTTAGGGTTTTCTGTGTATAAGATCATGTCATCTGCGAACAGAGATAATTTTACTTCCTCCTTGCCAATCCGGATGCCCTTTATTTCTTTGTCTAGCCTAATTGCTCTTGCCAGGACCTCTAGCACAGTGTTGAATAAGAGCGGTGATAAAGGGCATCCTTGTCTGGTTCCCGTTCTCAAGGGAAATGCTTTCAGGCTCTCTCCATTTAGAGTGATGTTGGCTCTTGACTTTGTATAGATGTCCTTTATTATGTTGAGGAATTTTCCTTCTATTCCTATTTTGCTGAGAGTTTTTATCATAAATGGGTGTTGGACTTTGTCAAATGCCTTTTCTGCATCAATTGCTAAGATCATGTGGTTTTTGTCTTTTGTTTTATTTATATGGTGGATTGCATTAATGGTTTTTCTAATATTAAACCAGTGTTGCATACCTGGTATAAATCCCACTTGGTCATGGTGGATTATTGTTTTGATATGTTGTTGAATTCTATTGGCTAGTATTTTGTTGAGGATTTTTGCATCTATGTTCATGCGGGATATACGTCTGTAATTTTCTTTTTTTGTGGTGTCTTTTTTTTTACCTGGTTTTGGTATCAGGGATATGGTGGCTTCATAGAATTAGTTAGGTAGTATTCCGTCATTTTCTGTGCTTTGAAATACCTTTAGTAGTAGTGGTGTTAACTCTTCTCTGAAAGTTTGGTAGAACTCTGCAGTAAAGCCGTCTGGGCCAGGGCTTTTTTTTGTTGGGAGTTTTTTGATTACCTTTTCAATCTCTTTTTTTGTTATGGGTCTATTTAGTTGTTCTACTTCTGATTGTGTTAGTTTAGGTAGGTATTGTTTTTCTAGGCATTCATCCATTTCTTCTAGGTTTGCAAATTTGTTAGAGTACAATTTTTCATAATAATCTGATATGATTCTTTTAATTTCAGTTGGGTCTGTTCTGATGTGGCCCATCCTGTTTCTTATTCGGGTTATTTGTTTCCTTTCCTGTGTTTCTTTAGTCAGTCTGGCCAATGGTTTATCAATTTTGTTAATTTTTTCAAAGAACCAGCTTTTGGCTTTGTCAATTCTTTCAATTGTTTTTCTGTTCTCTAACTCATTTAGTTCAGCTCTAATTTTTATTATTTGTTTTCTTCTGGTGCCCGATGGATTCTTTTGTTGCTCACTTTCTATTTGTTCAAGTAGTAGGGACAGTTCTCTGATTTTGGCTCTTTCTTCTTTTTGTATGTGTGCATTTATCGATATAAATTGATCTCTGAGCACTGCTTTTGCTGTGTCCCAGAGGTGTTGATAGGAAGTGTTTTCATTCTCGTTGCATTCTCTGAATTTCTTTATTCCCCCCTTAATGTCTTCTATAACCCAGTCTTTTTTCAGCAGGGTATTGTTCAGTTTCCGAGTAGTTGATTTCTTTCCCTAATTTTTCTGTTATTGATTTCCACTTTTATGGCCTTGTGGTCTGAGAAGATGCTTTGTAATATTTCGATGTTTTGGATTCTGCAAAGGTTTGTTTTATGACCTAATATTTGGTCTATTCTAGAGAATGTTCCGTGTGCACTAGGAAAAAAAGTATACTTTGCAGCAGTTGGGTGGAGTGTTCTGTATAAGTCTATGAGGTCAAGTTGGTTGATTGTAGCAATTAGGTCTTCCGTGTCTCTATTGAGCTTCTTACTGGAAGTCCTGTCCTTCTGCGAAAGTGGCGTGTTGAAGTCTCCTGCTGTAATTGTGGAGGTGTTTATCTCACTTTTCAGTTGTGTTAAAGTTTGTTTTATGTATCTTGCAGCCCTATCATTGGGTGCATAAATATTTAATATGGTTATATCTTCCTGGTCAATTGTCCCTTTAATCATTATGTAGTGTCCTTCTTTATCCTTTGTGGTGGATTTAACTTTAAAGTCTATTTTGTCAGAAATTAATATTGCTACTCATGCTCTTTTTTGCTTGTTGTTTGCTTGATATATTTTTTCCATGCTTTGAGTTTTAGTTTGTTTGTGTGTCTAAGTCTAAGGTGTGCGTCTTGTAGGCAGCATATAGACGGATCGTGTTTCTTTATCCAGTCTGAGACTCTGTGTCTTTTTATTGGTGCATTTAGTCCATTTACATTTAGCATAATTATAGGTAAGTATGTGTTTAGTGCTGTCATTTTGATGCCTGTTTATGTGTGTTGTTGACAATTTCATTTTTCCACTTACTTTTTTGTGCTGAGACGTTTTTCTTTATAAATTGTGTGTTCCTCATTTTCATAGTATTTGACTTTATGTTTGCTGACTTGTTATGTTTTTCTTGGTTTTTATTTTGAGTTATGGAGTTGTTATACCTCTTTGTGGTTACCTTAATATTTACCCCTATTTTTCTAAGTAGAAACCTAACTTGTATTGTCCTATATCGCCTTGTTTCCCTCTCCCTATGGCAGTTCTATGGCACCTGTATTTAGTCCCTCTTTTTGATTATTGTGATCTTTTACATATTGACCTCAATGATTCCCTGTTTTGAGCGTTTTTTTCTTTTTAAAATTAATCTTAATTTGTTTTTGTGATTTCCCTATTTGAGTTGATATCAGGATGTTCTGTTCTGTGACCTTGTGTTGTGCTGGTATCTGATATTATTGATTTTCTGACCAATTTCCTTTAGTATTTCTTGTAGCTTTGGTTTGGTTTTTGCAAATTCTCTAAGCTTGTGTTTATCTGTAAATGTTTTAATTTTGCCTTCATATTTGAGAGAGAGTTTTGCTGGATATATGATCCTTGGCTGGCAGTTTTTCTCCTTCAGTGCTCTTTATATGTCATCCCATTGCCTTCTTGCCTGCATGGTTTCTGCTGAGTAGTCTGAACTTATTCTTATTGATTCTCCTTTGTAGGAGACCTTTCTTTTATCCCTGGCTGCTTTTAAAATTTTCTGTTTATCTTTGGTTTTGGCAAGTTTGATGATAGTATGTCTTGGTGATTTTCTTTTTGGATCAATCTTATGTGGTGTTCGATGAGCATCTTGGATAGATATCCTTTCGTCTTTCGTGATGTCAGGGAAGTTTTCTGCCAACAGATCTTCAATTATTCTCTCTGTATTTTCTGTTATCCCTCCCTGTCCTGGAACTCCAGTCACATGCAAGTTATTCTTCTTGATAGAGTCCCACATGATTCTTAGGGTTTCTTCATTTTTTTACATTCTTTTATCTGATTTTTTTTCAGCTATATTGGTGTCAATTCCCTTGTGCTCCAGATCCCCCACCCTGCATTCCAATTGCTCGAGTGTGCTCCTCTGACTTCCTCTTGAGTTGTCTTATTCTGTAATTTGACTGTTAATCTTTTGGATTTCTGAATGCTGTCTCTCTATGGATTTTTGTAGCTTATTAATTTTTCTACTGTGTTCTTGAATAATCTTTTTGATTTCTTCCGGTGCTTTATCAGTGTGTTCCTTGGCTTTTTCTGTAGATTGCCTTATTTCATTTCTGAGGTCATCCCTGATGTCTTGAAGCATTCTGTAAATTAGTTTTTTATATTCTGCATCTGGCAATTCCAGGATTGTATCTTCATTTGGGAAAGATTTTGATTCTTTAGTTTGGGGAGTTGTAGAAGCGATCATGGTCTGCTTCTTTATGTGGTTCGATATCGACTGCTGTCTCTGAGCCATCTATAAGATATTGTAGTGATTTGTTCTATATTTGCTCACTGAGTCTTATCTTGTTTTGTTTTCTTTCAATATATGTAGATGGGCTACTAGATTGCGCTGTCTTGATTGTTGTAGCCCTTGATTCACTTATGTCCTATTACCAGCTGGTTTGGGCTGTTACCAGATATATAAGCCTAAGAGTCCATTCACTATTCTTGAGTAGAATCTGATTTTGGGTCACCAAGTGTGTGGTGCAGACTGTCACCTATCCACCTAGAGAAGTAGTGGTGATAGTTGTGTGCACCAGATTCTAGTAACAGCAGGGTTTCACACTCCAGGGCGGGCAGGATGCTGACAGGATTTCCCCAAGTGCCAGTGAGGTAGGTGTGTCTCTATTCCTGGAGCACTTTGGTGGGTGGGCTCTGCAGCTGTATCTGAGGCCCCCAATGCAAGTACCTCTACAGATTGGTAGGTGTCACCTTCCTTATACTCCTAAGAAAGGAGGCTGGGTGGTCTGGGGGGAGCTTCAGCCCTCAGTTCCCTGTTGTGGGTCAGTTAGTGCTCTGTTTAATAGGCAGAGATATCAGACCTGGGAAACTTGTCTTTCCAGTAATCACTTAAACAATTACAGACAGATCCCTATCAGAATTGCCTTTGCATTATAATAGCCACCTTGTTCCCTGTAGGGATGAAAGCCCAAGACTGTGGATCACATATGTTTGGCTGGAGCTGGTTCTGTGTTTTTAGTCCAATTAGGGAAGGATTTTTGGTCCCTGGGTTTTTTGTAGCTGCTTTTGTCAGACCAGGAGACTGGGTTAGGAAAAGACTTAAAAAAAAAAACAAAAAAAAACCGCAGTGCATTTCACTCTCTGGCTCAGGAAATTCCAACATTAATGAAGCCACCTGGGAAGGGGAGGGGAATGTTCAGATAAATAGGAGAGAGTAGCACCCGGAATATAGACAAAGTTACTTGTTTTGCTTGGCGATGACTGTTTTATCTGAGATTCCCGAGGGGCGTGTTGACTGTGTGTGCTGGCTGGGTAGAGATTGCCCCCAAGGGTCAGGCCCGCGTCCTGTGTTTGTGTGTCTCAGAAGCCGTGGTCAGTTCCTCCACTCCCAGTCCAAAGCCCAGCACCAAGTTTCCCTGGCTGGGATGCCACACTCCAGGGTCCAAAACCAGTTGCTGCCTCCCGGTGACTTCTCCTCCTGTCAGCCGCGTCACTGCGCTGCCTGCGTGCACTGGCTGGTCTTCCCCCAAGGTCACTTCTGGGGGCTAAGGCTGCGTCCCATGTTTGTGCCGTCTCAGGATGCCATGCTCAGCTCCCCTGTGCCCAGTCCAAAGCCCGGCGCCAAGGTTTCCTGACTGGGACGCTGGCTCCAGGCTCTGAAAACCATCGTTGCTTCCCCGTGGTTGTTCGTTCTCAGTCTCTGTCACTCAGGTCAACTCTTTAGATCTGTGTTTGATGGTCAGGGTTCGTAGATTGTCATGTATGTGATCGATTCAGTTGTTTTTCTGAGTCTGTTGCAAGAGGGATCCGAGGTAGCTTCTACCTAGTCAGCCATCTTGGCCCCGCCTTGTGATTGTAATTTTATGTTAAAGAGGATTAAGTTGGGATTGTAATACCCTTACTAAGGTCACATCCCTGATCCAAAGTAAAGGGAGTTTCCCTGGGTGTGGCTTGCACCACCTTTTATCTTAGATGAAAGGGAATCAAGCAGAGCAGGGGGAGAACTCATACCACCAAGAAAGAAGCAATGGGAGCAGAGCGGATCCCTTGGACCTGGGGTTCCTATGCAGAGAAGCTCCTAGTCCAGGGGAAGATTGACGAGAAGGACCTTCCTTCAAAGGCGACAGAGAGAGAAAGCCTTCCCCTGGAGCTGACACCCTGAATTTGGACTTGTAACCTAGTAGACTGTGAGAAAATAAATTTCTTTTTGTTAAAGTCATCCACTTTTGGTATTTCTGTTATAGCAGCACTAGATGACTAAGACACATGGGGTCACTATGAGTTGTAAGCGACTTGACGGCATTTGAAAACAACAACATTGCTTCCATAACTCAGTTGGCTGTGCATAAAAGGAGATAATGAAGATAAGTTAGGAGGAGAGGTTGACATCATTAGCCTACCCCCTTCTCCCCTTGTGCAGAACTGAGAGTAACTACATTCAGATGAACACCATCCTACCCCACACTGCAGTATGGGGTCCAAAGTCCTCTAACAAAACTGCTGACAGTTATAGCCCTTCACTGTGAGTGCTAGCATCATGCAGCACGTGAAGTTCAAAAGCTGATGCTTAATATTTTTTTAATTGCTTTTTCACATGGAAGCCATAGTGACATCTCACAAATCCTAGGATTCTGCAAAACTTCTGTTGAGAAACATTGCCCTAGACAATCTCATTCACTCTCATGGCTTCACTTACCCTTTTTCAAATGTATGTATCCTCTTGGTTCTAGACATATAAAGTTGCTTACTCACCATCTCCACTTGAACGTCTCACAGGTACATCGAACTCAATATGCCAGAAACTGAGCTCCTGATTTTGTCTCCATTCCCTTCTCAACCACTCAAAAAAGAAAATTGTGAGCTTCTTCCTGTGCTGCTGATTTCAGCAAATGACACCAATGTCCACTAATTATTAAACCAGATATCTGGATGTCATTCTTTGGTCCATATTCTTGATCCCCCTTCCATGTTTAATCAGTGTCCAACTCCTGTTGATTCTGCCTTCTAGATACCAGTAAATTGGATCTTATTTTCCATCCCCTCCACTCCAGTTGTTGTTAGGTGCTGTTGAGTTGGTTCTGACTCATAGCAACCCTACCTACAACAGAACAAAACACTGCCCAGTCCTGTGCCATCCTCACAATACTTGTTATGCATGAGCCCATTGTTGCTGCTACTAAGTCAACCCATCTTGTTGAGGGTCTCCCTGTTTTTCACTGACAATCCATTTTACCGAGCATGGTGTCCTTCTCCAGGGCCTGGTCCCTCCTGATAACATGTCCAAAGTATATGAGATGCAGTCTTGACATCCTTGCTTTTAAAGAGCATTCTGGATGTATTCTCCCGAGACAGATTTGTTGGTTCTTCTGGCAGTCTGTGGTGTTTTCGATATTCTTTGCCAACACTGTAACTCAAAGGTGTCAATTCTTCTTCAGTCTTCCTTATTCATCTTCCAGATGGCACAACCTTGCTTGCTGAAAGTGAAGAGGACTTGAAGCACTTACTGGTGAAGATCAAAGACTACAGCCCTCAGTATGGATTGTACCTGAACATAAAGGCAACAAATATTCTCATAACTGGACCAATAAGCAATGTCATGATAAATGGAGGAAGGATTGAATTCATCAAAGATTTTTTTTTACTTGGGTCCATAATCAATGCCCATGTAAGCTGCAGTCAAGAAATCAAATGATGCATTGCATTGGGCAAATCTGCTGAAAAAGACCTCTTTAAAGTGTTAGAAAGCAAAGATGTCACTTTGAGGACTAAGGTGTGCCTCACCCAAGCCATGGTATTTTCAATCACCTCATAGGCATTTGAAAGCTGGATAATGAGTACGGAAGACCTCCACCCCTAGTCAAACTCCTTTTTCTGTGTAGAAAAAGGAATAGTCTCTTGAGTGGTGTCCCTCATCTACTTAACCAGTGCAATCCATTCTCTACCAAGTTGTCAACTGGATATTTTTTTTTTTTTAAAAAATCTTATGTCTCTCTCTGCTTGTTACCCTTCAGTAACTACCGATGCATTGCTTTTAAGATGAAGACCAAAATCCTTAACAAGACGTAGAACGATGTGTGTGATCTGTCCCTGCTTACCTTACAAGCCTCACCTTTGACATCTTCCCTTCTCTCCCTGCATTCTATTCACGCAGACCTGTAAATTCCCTATTGTAAAACTCTCCTAACCTCTGGACTATTGCTCACTCTGTCTTCCTGCTGCCTACAACACTTTCCGTCATCTCACTCTTACTCATCCTTCAGCTCTGACTTGCAACAGCATTTCCCCAGAGAAGATGGAAGTTACTTAGTACTGTGTACATCTGCCTAATTTCACTTACGCAATTCTAATCACACAATTAATTGCACACTTAGTTGGTTACTATCTGTCCCTGAAGCTATGCTAATTGCTCCTGGAAGACAGGGATTGTATTTGCTGTGTTTACCACCTTTTATCTCCAGCACTAGCACATGTTAAAAACCATTTGTGGGATAAGTAAATTAATGAATGAATCCTAAGTTTTCTATTTTTCTTCTTTCATGGTACAACTCTCAACTTTAGAAATAGAATTACCATGATCATTACTTAAAAGAAACTGATTTCCTGTTTTAGTTTTTTTTTTTAAAAAAAAAATTAATTGGACTTGTTATTGTAAGCAAATTGCTTAAACATTTTTAATGATGCCTACTCTACCATCCTATGTGTGTTGTAAGTTTTTACATGCTAAAATACAGTTGTGACACATGCAAGGTAAAGAACAACATGAAATTGTAAGTTGTAAAAATACTTATCTGTGACTTGAATTTATTGGAATGAGAAATCATCCCATTTATTTGCAAGAGCAAATAAAAATATTGATTTGAGATTAGCATTGCAGCTGTTGAGCATCTCAGTGTCCATTAAATGTTGGGGGAGGATACTTTTAAAACACACAAATAAAATACAGAGATCATTTTATAGTTTTATTTTTATTACTATATCTTTTAAAAAGACATTTCAGAATCACTATTTCCTATAAATAAAAAATACTTAAATATGTAATTTTAATAAATTTTTATGCCAAAATAATTATTTTCTCTTTTGTTTGGATACAAACCAGCACAGACATGAGCTTAGCTCTTTTCACTTGGGATACAAGAACACACTATTCAAATTCAATCAGAACATCCAGATGTAAATGAACCGTTCGTCCAGAGTTCACAGGATGTTCATTTTGGCTTCAATCCTTCCAGACTGGATCCATATCAAAACTTTTTTTTAAATTAGTTAGCAGTTCTGGTAAAATTAAAGAATATTGTTATTTTAGCTTGAAACCCTTTAGATGGACTAGTGATTTCAAAAAATAGTTGTTAAGATTTGATCAATAATTATTCAAAGTATGAAGATTAAAAATTAAATTCCTGATGTGGTCTATATTTTAGAAAACCAGTCTAGATATTTATCTGATAGGAATACACAGTCAGAGATAGAAAAGGAAGTGCATTTTAACATCTTCTCTATGTTTGTTGCTGTTGGGTGCTGTCCAATCGATTTTGACTCATAGCGAACCCACGTGACAGAGTAGAACTGTCCCATACATTTGCTAGGCTGTAATCTTTATGGAAGCAGATTGCCAGGTTCTTCTCTCCTGGAGCTGCTGGGTGGGTTCAAATGACCAACCTTTCCATTAGCAGCCAAGCACTTAACTGTTGCATCACCAGGGCTTCTCTGTCTTTATTTGTTGTTGTTGTTGTATGCCATCACATTGATTCTAACTCATAGTGACACTCTAGGACAGAGTAGAACTGCCTGATAGGGTTTCCTAAACTGTAATCTTTATAGGAGCAGATTGCCAGGTCTTTTCTCCCTCAGAGACACTGGTGGGTTCAAACCACTAACCTTTTGGTCAGCAGCTGAACACTTAAGGATTGTGCCACTGGTGATCCTTCTATCCCTATTTAGTCTTCCCTTACTTTCCACACTTGAGTCCCCAGATGGTGCAAACAATTAACGTGATCTGATACTAACCAAAAAGTTGGAACTTCGAGTCTACCCACCTGACAATCTACTTTGGAAAAACCAGCCATTGAAAACCCTATAGAGCACAGTTCTACTCTGACATATTTGGGTCACCATGAGACTGAATGGATTCAAGGGCAACTGATTACTGGTTACTTTTCATCCATCACAGATCAAGACTGAGATACTGTTCCAGCTGTTTACTGCTGATGGCTAATTCCCTGCTGATAGGTTGAACATGGCTGTACCAATTGGATATTTTGACTAGAACACCTATCACAGTATCCCAAATCCAAAGAATGAACCAAACCATACAAAACCCAAGCAAGAACGTCAGATATACAAATTATTTATTTAAATTACTTGTCTGACCTCAGATTTTCCTGATGGGAGTATAAGAGATCAACACATTTGTAAAGTTTGGTCTTATTTTTTCAAGATAGCAATTTGTTTTTCTAGAAGTTATTAGCCAGCAAGATTTAAGACAGTTATAGCCTGGGGTTCATATAAAGCCTATTGAGCGTAGGAGTCTTTTACCCTCTAGTAAAATAAACTTGTGTTTGTAGTGTCCTAACCAGAAAACCTTTCACATTAAAAAAAAAAAAAAAAAAAATTTTTTTTATTACCTTCTGTTTAATTTATCTGGGCTTGTGCAATAGGTTTACTAGAAGAATTCTAGCTACAACTCATGTAAGAATAACTGTAGAAAAGCTGTTAGCTACTGTTAGACACTTATATAACTTTAAATGTCTCATTTTTGTTCTAGCGCTTGAAACATAAGAAATAATCAAATTAGACAATACAATTAAATCAGCATGATGACATGCTAATCTCATAATGCCTTTTATAAAACATTGTGGTATACTACATATATTTTATGCTCAGAATTTAATCAAGCCTGGTTCTACATTGAGTATTATGAGTTTAAGAATGTAGCACTCATGCGTTAATTAAAAATAACTAGACTATGGTATCGAGTTATTTAATCAAACAATTTTGATATAGCTGTGAAGGTTTTGTAGATGTGGTTAACATCTGAAATTACTAGACTTAAGTAAAGGAGATAACCCTTGATTATATGGATGGGGTCCCACACAATGAGTTGAAGGCCTTAAGAGCAAAAACTGAGGCTTCCTGGAAAAGAAGAATTTCTGTCTCAAGATTGCTGCAATTTCTCCTGCCTGAGTTTCCAGACTTGTCAGTCCCCAAAATCGCATGAGCTAACTCCTTAAAATAAATCTCTCTCCCTTATGTTGTTGTTGTTAGGTGCTGTTGAGTTGGTTCCGACTCACTACGAGTAACTATGAGTCTCTCTCGTAATAATATATGAAATATAAAAAATAATTTTATTGTTTCTTATATTTCATTACAATTAGAACAGCATGATGTCATGTTAATCTCATAGCACCTTTTTTGAAAGGGACATATATATATATACTCTTGCCTGATGCAGTTGCTGATGATATTAACACTCCTTTCAGTAATTGATTGAACAAATAGACAAAATAATTAGTAAAGATATAAATGACTTGAAAAACAGATGCAGATATAAATTCTTTGAGTGTACATGGAACATTCATCAAGATCAACATAAAACAAACAAGTCTTAATAAATATTAGATATCAACCATTATTAGTCTGGGCATAGGTGACATTTGATATATATTTCTTGTTTTCTATGAGTCACTCAGTCACAAAATATGGTAAGTACTTGATGAATACAGAACTTTTACTTTCTCTCATATAAGAAATGATCTAGTGGGGTGGAGTCAAGAGAAACACAGCTGAAAATATACATGAAAAGATACAGAATGAGGACTCAGGATCTATTAAGGAAAATGCACAGACTATTAAATGTGGTCTGTTCTGATGAGACTTTTAGTGTATTGCCCCTAACTACAAATAGGAACCTGATGATAAGTACTAAAGGATTCTGAGGCTGGTGAAATAAAGAGAGGCATCACCCAAAAAAGGTCATGAGTTCACTGGATAAAAGAAGAGGCAAAAGCATGAGTAACTGGGGTCACAGCCAGAAGAAATAGAATGAACCCTAAGACTAAGGATAAAAGCATAATTGTGATGGGGGAAAAAAACGCCAGAAAAAAACAAACAAAATAGGCCTGTAGCCAGGAAATGAAAAAAAGAATAAGGGAAAAGGTACCAAAAGCACTGGATGATTTAAGGAGCTAGGTCTGAGAGCAAAGGTTACGTACTCGGTTCCTTTCTTCATGTAGTGCCCAGGGAATTGCTCTCCAGGGCTCAAGTGCTTCCTAAAAAGCACCATTCTGCCAAGCTAGACTCCAGGCTAAATGTAATTGTGTTGCTCTCTTCCATTTCAGTGGGTGCCTTCGTTTATTGCTTTTGAGTGACCTTTTCTCAAGAGTGCATCTTCTTAGTTTCATTCTTGAACTTTCAGTATTTTTACCAATAAAAACATGGTCATTTATTTATTTATTTTTTATTCCCTGTGTTTTAGCATCTTGCTGATTTTTAATATTTGGCTTATGAAATTATAGTACCCCTCTTAGCCCCCCTTCCCCAGAGAAATCAAAATGTCAAGGTATAGCATTTCCTAGGCCAAGAAATGTTACAGTTGTCCCCCAAAAGATTAGGGCAACAATCACACAAATTGTAACTGTCTTAATCAGAACACAAGACTGATATTCTTGAGCTCATTTAACAAATATGTATCAAATATCCTCATATGCTTTATCTTTCATGTACATATGCCTTGTATAATATCCATGAGCCTTTCTGGGTATGTGTCCTTATTCTGTGATCATTGGTCTTTAATTTACCAACTCATGCCAACTCTCCAAAGGTTGTGCTGCAGGATTAGGGTGTGGTCTTATTGATGATTTTGATATCACTCACCCACTATTTGTGATTCTATCAGTTTTCATTAATGGGAATATTTCATTAAATGTTAACATTCTTGGAATGAGATTTTGTGGCTCTAATATACGGTTCTTTTTGCCAATCCCTGATATCAGAATTTTATTTGATTTTAATTTTGCAACTGACACCTGAGCTCTTGCTCTTCATTCCGTTTTGTCTCTTGGATAAGAACTTGGATTTAATAGTACATATTAGGGCTTGCGTGTTGCTGTGATGCTGGAAGCTATGCCACTGTTATTCAGATACCAGCAGGGTCACTCACGGAGGACAGGTTTCAGCTGAGCTTCCAGACTAAGACAGACTAGGAAGAAGGTTCTGGCAGTCTACTTCTGAAAACCATTAGCCAGTGAAAACCTTCTGAATAGCAGCGGAACATTGTCTGATATAGTGCTAGAATATGAGCCCCTCAGGTTTGAAGGCAGTCAAAGGATGACTGGTGAAGAGTTGCCTCCTCAAAGTAGAGTCTACCTTAATGACGTGGATGGAGTAAAGCTTTCGGGACCTTCATTTGCTTATGTGCCATGACTCAAAATGAGAAGAAACAGCTGCAAACATCCACTAATAATCGGAACCTGGAATGTATGAAGTACGAATCTAGGAAAATTAGAAATCGTCAAAAATGAAATGGAACACATAAACATCAATATCATAGGCATTAGTGAGCTGAAATGGACTGGTATTGGCCATTTTGAATCAGACAATCATATAGTCTGCTATGCTGGGAATGACTTGAAGAGGAATGGTGTTGCATTCATCGTCAAAAAGAACGTTTCAAGATCTATCCTGAAGTACAATGCTGTCAGTGATAGGATAATATCCATACACCTACAAGGAAGACCAGTTAATACGACTATTATTCAAATTTATGCACCAACCACTAGGGCCAAAGATGAAGAAATAGAAGATTTTTTTCAGCTGCTGCAGTCTGAAATTGATCGAACATGCAATCAAGATGCATTGATAATTACTGGTGATTGGAATGGGAAAGCTGGAAACAAAGCAGAAGGATCAGTAGTTGGAAAATATGGCCTTGGTGATAGAAACAATGCCGGAGATCGAATGATAGAATTTTGCAAGACTAACGACTTCTTCATTGCAAATACCTTCTTTCACCAACATAAACGGTGACTGTACACATGGACCTCGCCAGATGGAACACACAGAAATCAAATTGACTACATCTGTGGAAAGAGATGGTGGAAAAGCTCGATATCATCAGTCAGAACAAGGCCAGGAGCCAACTGTGGATCAGACCATCAATTGCTCATATGTAAGCTCAAGCTGAAACTGAAGAAAATCAGAGCAAGTCTGCGAGAGCCAAAATATGACCTTGAGTATATCCCACCTGAATTTAGAGACCATATGAAGAATAGATTTAATGCACTGAACACTACTGACCGAAGACCAGACAAGTTGTGGAATGACACCAAGGACATCATACATGAAGAAAGCAAGAGGTCATTGAAAAGACAGGAAAGAAAGAAAAGACCAAGATGGATGTCAGAGGAGACTCTGAAACTTGCTCTTGAGCGTCGAGCAGCTAAAGCAAAAGGAAGAATTGATGAAGTGAAAGAATTGAACAGAAGATTTCAAAGGGCATCTCGAGAGGCAAAATTTAAGTATTATAATGACATGTGCAAAGAGCTGGAGATGGAAAACCAAAAGGGAAGAACGCAGTCACCATTTCTCAAGCTGAAAGAACTGAAGAAAAATTCAAGGCTTGAGTTGCAATAGTGAAGGATACCATGGGGAAAATATTAAATGATTCAGGAAGCATCAAAAGAAGATGGAAGGAATACACAGAGTCGTTATACCAAAAAGAATTAGTTGATGTTCAACCATTTCAAGAAGTGCCATATGATCAGGAACTGATGGTACTGAAGGAAGAAGTCCAAGATGCTCTGAAGGCATTGGGGAAAAACAAGGCTCCAGGAATTGATGGGATATCAATTGAGATGTTTCAACAAACAGATGCAGTGCTGGAGGTGCTCACTGGTCTATGCCAAGAAATATGGAAGACAGCTTCCTGGCCAACTGACTGGAAGAGAGCCATATTTATGCCTATTCCCAAAAAAGGTGATCCAACCAAATGTGGAAATTATAGAACAATATCCTTAATATCACATGCAAGCAAAATTTTGCTGAAGATCATTCAAAAACGGCTGCAGCAGTATATTGACAGGGAACCCAAAAATTCAGGCTGATTTCAGAAGAGGATGTGGAACCAGGGATATCATTGCTGATGTCAGATGGATCCTGGCTGAAAGCAGAGAATACCAGAAGGATGTTTACCTGTGTTTTATTGACTATGCAAAGGCATTTGACTGTGTGGATCATAACAAATTATGGATAACATTGTGAAGAATGGGAATTCCAGAACACTTAATTGTGCTCATGAGGAACCTTACATAGATCAAGAGGCGGTTGTTCGGACAGAACAAGGGGATGCTGATTGGCTTAAAGTCAGGAAAGGTGTGCATCAGGGTTATATTCTTTCACCGTACCTATTCAATCTGTATGCTGAGCAAATAGTAAGAGAAGCTGGACTATATGAAGAAGAACGGGGCATCGGGACTGGAGGAAGACTCATTAACAACCTGCGTTATGCAGATGACATAACCTTGCTTGCTGAAAGTGAAGAGGCCTTGAAGCACTTACTAATGAAGATCAAAGACCACAGCCTTCAGTATGGATCGTACCTCAACAAAAAGAAAACAAAAATCCTCACAACTGGACCAGTGAGCAACATCATGATAAATGGAGAAAAGACAGAAGTTATTGAGGAGTTCATTTTTCTTGGATCCACAATCAACAGCCATGGCAGCAGCTGCCAAGGAATCAAAAGATGCATTGCATTGGTAAATCTGCTGCAAAGGACCTCTTCAAAGTGTTGAAGAGAAAAGATGTCACCCTGAAGACTAAGATGTGCCTGACCCAAGCCATGGTATTTGCAATCGCATCGTATGCATATGAAAGCTGGACAATGAATAAGTAAGACTGAAGAAGAATTGATGCCTTTGAATTGTGGTGTGGGTGAAGAATATTGAATATACCATGGACTGCCAAAAGAACGAACAAATCTTTCTTAGAAGAAGTACAACCAGAATGCTCCTTAGATGCAAGGATGGCAAAACTATGTCTTATATACTTTGGACATATTGTCAGGAGGGATCAGTCCCTGGAGAAGGACATCATGCTTGGCAGAGTACAGGGACAGCGGAAAAGAGGAAGACCCTCAACAAGGTGGATTGACACAGTGGTTGCAACCATGAGCTCAAGGAGAACAACAATTGTAAGGATGGCTCAGGACGGGGCAGTGTTTCGTTCTGTTGTGCATAGGGTGACTATGAGTCAGAACCGACCTGACAACACCTGACAACAACAACATTAGGTCAAGGTTACCTCATAAGCTATTTATAGGTTTATCAGGATGAAGCAACACCCCCTTACAAAGTGTTAGAAGGCAAGAATATTCTTCTCTTTTTCTTAGTTATTCAAAAACACTCAGACTGTATTTCACTATATTGACAGGGATTAGTATTGGTAGGGATTTTTTATTGGTAGGGAAGAATTGGTAGATGTTCAACCATTTCATATGATTAAGAACTGATGGTATTGAAGGAAGAAGTTCAAGATTCACTGAAGGTATTGCTGAAAAATAAGGTTACAGGAATTGAAGGAATACCAACTAAGATGTTTCAACAAGCAGAAGCAATGCTAGAAGTGTTCACTTATATACGCCAAAAATTTGGAAGACAGCCTCTTGGCCAGCTGACTGGAAGAGATACATATTTGTGCCCATACCAAAGAAAGGTGACCTAACAATGTGGAAATTACAGAACAATATCACTAATATCACATGCAAGTGAAATCTTGCTGAAGATAATTCAGAAACAGTTGCAACAGTACCTTGACCAGGGACTGCCAGAAATTCAAGCCAGATTCAGAAAAAAGATGTGAAATGAGGGCTATCCTTGCTGATGTCAGGTGGATCTTGGCTGAAAGCAGAGAATACCAGAAAGATGTTTATCTGTGTTTTATTGACTATGCAAAGGCATTGGACTGTGTAGATCATAACAAATTTACAGATAACATTGGGAAGAATGGGAATTCCAGAACACTTGATTGTGCCCATGAGGAGCCTGCACATAGACCAAAAGGCAGTTGTTCAACTACAGCAAAGGGATACTGCACTGTTTAAAGTCAGGAAAGGTGTGCATCAGGGTGGTATCCTTTCACCATACTTATTCAATCTGTATGCTGAGCAAATAATCTGAGAAGCTGGCCTATATGAAGAAGAACAAGGCATCAGGATTGGAGGCAGGCTCATTAAACCTTTTTGCCACTACGTTTTTTTTTCCTTAATTTTTTTTTTGAATTATGGTATTGGCACGTGTTTTCAGTATCGAAATCCATGCTTTCTAATTGAACATGTTTAATTTTTGATTCGTAATATGAATTTTGAGAAATATGATCTGGCAATAGAATCTGCCATCAAGGCAAGTGGCACTGATCTGTGGCATGGCGGTATGCCACTGAGAATTAGATAGATAATTTATTGCTGGTGTCTTTCATTAGGTTACATGAGAAACTTCTGGTTTTCCAAATATGACACAGAAAAACCAAAACAAACCCATCAGAGCTCTTTAACTATCGTACAGGAAAGCTATAATTAGGCTTGCAAGCCTTCTCTCACAGAAATAATGGAAAAAAATGCAAAAGTTTACAAAACTAACACATCCAGGAAGTGTCACCTAATGGAATACTCAACCTATACAACAATGAGTGTCCAACTCTAGTCTGCTGAGCTTCACACATTTCAAAAGGGACCCACCTTGACACTAAAAGCATTAGAACCAGAATAGCACCTTAACTCTGGGGTCCAGAAGCATAAAAAGTGGCTGGCATACCGTTTAGGCCAATGGTAACGAAAAGGTTAACAACCCACCATATGCAGATAACACAACCTTGCTTGCTGAAAGTGACGAGGGCTTGAAGCACTTACAGATGAAAATCAAAAACCACAGCCTTCAGTATGTATTACATCTCAACATAAATAAAACAAAAATCCTCACAACTGGACCAATAAGCAACATCACGATAAACAGTGAAAATATTGAAGTTGCCAAGGATTTCATTTTATTTGGATCCACAATCAACGCCTATGGAAGCAGTTGTCAAGAAATCAAATGATGTATTGCATTGGGTAAATCTGCTGCAAAAGACCTCTTAAAGTGTTAAAAAGCAAAGATGTCACTTTGAGGACTAAGGTGTACCTGACCCAAGCCATGGCACTTTCAGTTGCCTCATACACATGTGAAAGTTGGGCAATGAACAAGGAAGACCAAAAAAAGAGTTGATGTATTTTAGTTATGGTGTTGGTGAAGAAATTTGACTGGACTGCCAGAAGAACGAACAAATCTGTCTTGGAATGAGCACAGCCAAAATGCTCCTTAGAAGCAAGGGTGGTGAGGCTTCGTCTCATGTACTTTGGACATGTTATCAGGAGGGACCAGTCCCTGGAGAAGGGCATCATGCTTAGTAAAATAGAAGGTCAGCGAAAAAGAGGAAGACCCTCAAGGAGGTGGAGTGACACAGTGGCTCCAACAATGGGCTCAAGCGTAAGGACGATTGTGAGGTTGGTGCCTAACTGGGTAGTGTTTTATTCTGTTATACATAGGGTTGCCATGAGTCGGAACTGAGTCGACAGCACCTAAAAACAAAAGATTTATTGTTCAGTACAGGTGGATTGACTTTCTAATTGACTGATCCAAACCCCACTGCCATCGAGTCGATTCTGACTTGTGTGACCCTATAGGACAAAGTAGAGTTTCCAAGGAGCACCTGGTGGATTCAAACTGCCAACACTTTGTTTAGCAGCCAGCACTTAACCACTACACCACCAGTGTTTCCTAATTCACTGAGAACATTTGGAAATTGGCTCTAGGGCAGTGCTTCTCGGACTTGAATGTGCATAGGTTTGTTTTTGGTGTTTTGGGTTGTGAAAATGCAAATTATATTCAGTAGGTCATTTCCTTTCACTGACTTCATGTAATGTCAGAAGCCTCTTCTTGGACTCTGAACCCGGAGACCATCAGCATTACCTGGAGTTCCTTAGAAATGTAGAAATCTCAGGTTCTGCCCCAGACCTACTAAATCAAAATCTGCTCCAGATTCCACCAGATAATTTGTTTGTATATTAAAGTTTGGGAACTGATATCCTGAAAATCACACAGAATCAGCTTTGTAATGACAAAAACACAATTATTATATATTCTCCGAGTCTACCTTTAGTGTGTCCTTCTGTGATTATTCTTTGAGGATACAGCATGCCTAAAGAGAGGCAACCTGCCCAAAATACCTTTCCTTGTGTATTAAATCTTGAAACATTGATATCATTTCTACCACATGTAAATCCATATACCAGTGATTGCAGACCGGTGGCCTAGGGCCGAATGTAGACTGATGATATGTTTTATTGGTCATTTTCTTTGTTCTGTACATGATTAAAAGGCAATGTTACTGGGCAGTTGTAAGCAGATTAATACCTATTTTCTTACACAGAACCTACATCAAATATAGGTGCCGTATAATTATTCCCAATGTAAATTCCATGGAACAATAGTTTGAGAATTATAAATAAGAATTATTTAAAAAAAAAGTTTTTGTGTCTATCAGGCTTGATAAACTGAGTGAAACAATACAAATTTTTGAAAGATACCTCAGAGACTTTAAGTTACAATTTACAGTTTGGATCTCCACAGAAACTTTCCAAACTTATTTAGTTGTGGAATCCTTTGTCACAGAGGATCTCAGAGGATCAGTATTCTATAGAACCTATTTTAGGTTAGGAGTTGGTTAACTACAGCCTGTAGACGAAATTCAACCTGCTGCTTGTTTTTGTTCTGCCATAAGCAAATAATGGTTTTTACATATTTAAATGCTTATAAACAAAAGAAAAACAATATTTCATGACATGTGAAAATTATATGAAATTCAATTTCAGTGTTCACAAAGAAAGTTTTACTGGAACACGGATACACACATATTGCTTATGGCTGCTTTTGTGCCATGATGGCAGAGCTGAGCAGTTAAGACAGAGATCATTTTTCCCACAGGTGAAAATATTTATTAGCTAGCCTTTTACACAAAAGGTTTGTCAACACCTGCTTGAGGTGATATTGCTAAAAAGAGACTGTTTTTTGATGAGTCCTGGTGTACTAAAGAGAACAACATTCTATGGTAAATCGATATTCTTTTGTATCTATTTTATGTCTACATTGGAATAAATGTAAATTTTTAAATATGCATTTTAATAAATTGCAATAGGTATTTCTTTCTGAAGATTACCACAATTTTCAGACTTTTAAAAAATATAGAGAGTTTAAAATCTATAGCAAGGTCACATATCCAGTTATTCTAGATTCTGCCTGAGTATATTTCCACCTTGTCTATTTCAGCAGTTCTCAAACTTTTGGGTTGTCTCAGCAGCTGTTTACAGTCTGAACAATTATTGAGGAACCTCAAAGAACTTTTACTTATGTGGGCTATACTCATCAATGTTTATCAGATAGAAATTAAAAATACATATATATAATACCCATTTAAAAATAAAAGTAAAAAGCGCTTTTCATAATTGTAAATAATATATATCTTTGAAAAATGAACTGTATTTTCCAAAGAGTGGCATTGTTTGACATCTTTAAAAAAGTCTCTTTAATGTCTAGTTTAATAGGAGACATCTAGAATCTCATATCTATTTCTACATTCAGTCTGTTCTGATTATCACAGGTCATGAGGCCTCTGGAAATCGTCACTGAACACTTGTGAGAGAAAGGGGGAAAAAAGGTAAATAACATCACAGAATTATAAGGAAAGCATATTTGACTCCATGGATCCTCTGAAGAGGTCTCAGGGAGCTCCAGTGTTCCCTGTACCACACTTTGAATATGGTTGCTCTTTTGTAACTGAAATTAATCATATACAATACACACACACACACGTTTTCTGTGGCAAAAATTATTGTCAGTCCTCAATTTAGAAACGTGGCATATTTCAAAAGTTTGCTTGTAAAAGGGATTTGATCAGTGGTTTAATCAAAAAAAAAAATTTTTTTTTTTTTTAATCCAATTGACTTGTACTAATAGTGTTTCAGAATCTACCTCTTTGGAGAGTTAATGATTCTTTGTAAAAATGTGTTCAGAGCTCAAGGCTGGATAATAGTAACAGGACTCCTCTCCTGTTGACTAGTGATGGTGTTGGGCATCTATTCCCACATCGCCCTCCCCACCAGCCAGTGAAACATGGAATTGCCTCAGCTCTGAGCTACTGCTGGGCTCCCTTGGTCTGGGCTGGAGGCAAAAGCATGATAAAAAGAGGGGCTTGGGCAGGGGGGTGGGGGGAAGGAGGGAGAGGTGAAAAAATGACTTTTCTTCAACGAAATGCAGGAATTAGTTCAACATTTCTTCATTCTATTGTTTCCGTGCTTTAGAAAAAGAGTTGTCTTCTTGTTTGCTGCAGAATAGAATTCATCCGTTTTCCCCATATTTTCCTGGTTAGGCCTCTTCCAACTCAAACTAGCTCAAAGAAAGGGTAATTTGTTGGTTCACATAACTGAAAGTCTAGGTATAAAGGATAGAGTTGACTTCAGACATGCTTGCATGTAATTAGAACTTTATCTCTCTTCACCTCTGAACTCTACTTTCTCTTCGTTGGCATCATTCCTACTTAAACGTTTAGCTAAGTGAAGCTCACAAAAATGGTTTTCAGCATGCTTTGGATAGATTCTTTCTGTCATTCTGTATCAATATCCCCTAATCAAAGGTGTCCAGGGTACCCTGTTGTTTTGTTCTTCCTCTCCTCCCCCTGACCACACACCTGAGTCCTCTCAATTATTGCCCTAGCATTCCTTACTTCCAGCAAGGCATGGCTTCATGCTCTAGAAAACTCTGTATTTGTTTCTCTACCGATCATTCCTGAAAGTGCTGTTTCCTTATGGTTCTCTCAATGCAGGAACAATTTTGCCCATTTGATTGATAGGAAAGCTGAGACTCAGAGAAGTTAAATAATTTGTCCAAGGTCTCAGCTAGTAAATGGTAGAATCAACTCCTTCTCAATCCAGACTGGTTTTCTTTCCACTATAGACACTACCTCTCCATTAAACATCTTCCTAACCACACTGCTACGTTTATTTATTCTTTCTCCAAATGCTTTGCTGGCAATATTTTGGACACCGAGGATACACAGTGAACAAAGCAGAAAAGTCCTTGCTATCACGAAATTAATGTCCTTGTGTGAAGACAGAAAATAAACAAATAAATATATAGCATGTCAAGTGGCAACAAGTGCTAGGAGGGAAAATAAAGCATCCTAAAAAAAAAAAAAATTTTTTTTTTTTTTTTTTTTAATGGAGAGAAAGTGAAGAGAAAAGGGTGCTTTTTAATTTGAGTAATTAGGAACAGTATTTCTGAAGTTACATTTGAGCAGATACATAAATGAAGCCAGGAAGCCTGTCAGGGGATGTGAGAGGGAAGGGCATCCAAGACAGGAGAAGATGAGCTACAAAGGCTCTGAGGTGTGAATGTTCTTGGCTTGTGAACAGCAGAGGCTGGAGGCCTAGACCCGATTTTGAGTAGACGTGGGAGTGGGAACAGGGATTAGGACAGAAAGGTAACTGAAGAACATTTTATTCAGGAGAATCAGAGAGATGGGAACTATTCAACTTTGTGTTCTCATTTTCTGAAAGAAAAACAACAAAAAATTTTTTTTAATCACATTAAGGTATTTACCTTTAGAACATGGGAGAGAAAAAAAAAAAAGAGAGAGAATCTTTCATCATTTCTACCTTCCATAAAGGAGTATACAAATGTATGTATTCAATCCTTTACTCATTCATTCTTTTAGTCAATATTTATTAGGCATCCACTATACTCTAAATCCTAGGCCCGGTATTGGAGCTGTGGGAAAGGAAAAGATACTTGGTTTTCTGTCCCCAAGGGTCAGTTGTGTGTATGTCATCTACAGCAGGAGGCTGACCAGGTTGGAAAGAATAGCATTGTCATGGATTGAATTGTGTCCCACCAAAATCTGTGTCAACTTGGTTAGGCCATGATTCCCAGTATTGTATGGTTGTGCTCCATTTTGTGAGTGTGATTTTGTGTTAAAGAGGTTTGGGGTGGGATTGTATTCCCCTTACTAAGGCCACATCCCTGACCCAATGTAAGGAGAGTTTCCCTGGGGTGTGGCCTGTACCACCTTTTATCCTACAAGAGATAAAAAAGGAAAGGGAAACAAGCAGAGAGTGGGGACCTCATATCACCAAGAAAGAAGCACCGCAAGCAGAACGTGTCATTTGGACCTGAGGTTCCTGAGCAGAGAAGCTCCTAGTCCAGGGGAAGGTTGATGAGAAGGACCTTCTTCCAGAACCAAAGGAGACAGAAGGCCTTCCCCTGGAGCTGACATCCTGAATTTGGACTTCTAGCCTACTAGGCTGTGAGAAAATAAACTTCTCTTTGTTAAAGCCATCCACTTGTGGTATTTCTGTTATAGCAGCACTAGGTGACTAAGACAAGCATCTTGCATGACTATCCACAATTTTTTTTTCCAAAGAATGGCTCACACAAGCATGAGGTGGAAGCCTTGCATTTACATTTAAATTAAATGTTCTGCTAGAAATGGAATCAGTGTGGTAATGGGCCCATCTTACTACTGTCTCATCAGGGTTTAAAAGCATTTAATTTCCATGTCACATGGATTAAAAATGCATGATGTCATGTACTCTGTGGAGCAATCCATTTCATAATTTGAAGTGAAACTACTAAAACATGATTCAAAAGGAAACTGAAGGTGACAAAGTACAAAATAACATGCAGCAGTATGCTTACACCTATCAGGAGCCTTCCTGGGATTAACCTGACGAGAAACAGAGAAGTTCATGGAAACAAATCAGGGAGCCAAACTGTATTTTCCTCAGAAAGAGAGAAGTGTAAATCAGGATGAAGTAAGGTTAATGTGATATGCAGAAAACGTTTTTAGCGTTGGTTTCCTCTCCACTGCGATGAGGAAAACAGAACATAAGGAAGGCTAAGTGAGGGACCTGCATAATGAGCTGTGGAGTGAGAAAGGATGCCTATCTGTGGAGAGGCCTCTGCCTGCACCATCAGAACTGCTGTCGGACAGTTGGCACCTTCCTGCCCAAGGCTATTTCATGTGCTTGGACTTCAGAACAAGCGAGGAAGCCTGTGGATACGCTCTCTTTCCAACATACACGCCCCTTCCCTTCCATCTCCTTCAAACTTGTTTACATTTGTACTCACATATTTCATATGGGTCATGAAAGTTAGTTATATATTATGGCTACATAGTGCTAAATTACATTGTCAGTGCAGAAAGAGGCTGTCTGTTAATCTGCCAAGTCAAATCCCTGCCAAAATGGTCCAAGCTAATGAGAAGTTTTGTAAATTCCAGTGAAATGGCAGAGATGTGGAGACCAAGGAATTCCACAGAGAGCCAGCAAATGGAATCATTGTGGGTCCCTGGCTCTTTCGCAAGCGTTTCTTTTCACAATCTTAGTTGAACTATTTGAGATTTCAGCATTTATATAGTAATGTTTTAAGAATCCTATAAATTTCAAGCTGGAACTAGGTCTGATGTGATTTAAGCTAAGGGGCCTATTATAATGTTTTTGTACAATACCAATGCTCAATAAATAACTGTTTAATGAAACAGTGTGTATCTACAAAAATAAACAAATATCAAATTCCAGAAATAAGGACAACTTCACTATTTGAGTCTAGTTCTTCCTCTCCCACCCCCATAACCCTACAGATAGAAAATTCTATTAAATTTAGAATTTTTATCACCAAAGAGTTGCTGGTGAATTTGAACTGCTGACCTGGTTAACAGCTGAGCTCTGAACCACTGTACCACTAGGGCTCCTAATAAGACATATAATTTAAATTTAACTAGTCTTAATACTGTACGTATCACATTGGGCAAATCTGTTGCAAAAGACTCCTTTAAAGTGTTAAAAAAAAAAAAAGCAAAGATGTCACCTTGAGGACTAAGATACACCTGACCCAAGCCATGGTATTTTCAGTTGCCTCATATGCATGCTAAAGCTGGACAATGAATAAGGAAGACGGAAGAATTGATGCCTTTGAATTATGGTGTTGGTGAATAATAATGAATATACCATGGAGTACCAGAAGAATGAACAAATCTGTCTTGGAACAAGAACAGCCAGAATGCTCCTTAGAAGCAAGGATGGTAAGACTCTGGATGTACTTTGGACATGTTATCGGAAGGGACCAGTCCCTGGAGAAAGACATCATGCTTGGTAGAGGGTCAGTGAAAAAAAGACCCTCAGTGAGATGGAATGACACAGTGACTACAATGATGGGCTCAAACATAGCAACGATTGTAAGGGTGGCATAGGACTAGGCAGTGTTTTGTTTTGTTGTACATAGAGTTGCTATGAGTGGGAAACAACTTGATGGCACTTAACAACAACACCTTAGAAGTCTTTAAATGGTGCAAATGGTTAACACAATCATCTGCTAACTTTAAGGCTGGCACTTCAAGTCCACCCAGAGGTGCCTTGGAAGACAGGCCTGCCAATCTACTTCTGAAAAATCAGTGATTGAAAACCCTATGGAGCACAGTTCTACTCTGACACATATGGGGTTGCCATGAGTCATAGTCGATTTGATGGCAACTGGATAATAGGAACTGCAAGTCTGGAACACAAAATATGGTCAGGGCAAGTTACTGATATTTGAACATCATCACACATTGATAGGTAGAGACTGGAAAAATACAAATGGGTGATTCTTTCAAAGGAAAGGATATAGAATGAGATTAGATGAGATCTAAAAAAGAGTTTTTCCTGCAATGTAGAGTTGCCACATCAAGACTGATTCAGGAAATAGAGGGCCAGGATGTCTGTTTACACAGGATGATAATTGACTGGTTTTTGCTGTATGGTTGCAGAAGCTAGAGACACACAGAGAGATTTATAGAGTGCAATGTTTATTTGTGACCTAAATAAAAAAAAAAAAAAAAGACTTCCTATTAACTCCTGCAGATATTTACTTTAGGTAGCGAAGACCTCCTTGACACTACAGATTATTAGACACTAGAAGAGTGAATTAAATAAACTGGGTGATCTCTCTCTAGTTCAGTGATTTTCAAATTCTGTTTCTCAGAGAGGTTCAGGAGCTGCTGCAGTATATAAGGGGAAGGGAGAGCAGAGGGACTCCTGTCTCCCAGCTCCACCTTCCCCAGCTCTGCAGTTACTTGTTTTATGTTGTAGGTTTTCTCAGAAGACTTTATTTGAGAAAAAGCATTCCACACCCAAAACAAAATGAACCAACAAAACAAAAACATTTTCCTCTCTACCTACAGTGTTAAAAAGCCTCCGTTGAGATGGTTGCACAACATGATGAATGTACTGAATGTCACTGAATTGTACATATAAAAATGTAGAAACAGCAAATGTTTTGTTATATATATACTTGTTGCTGTTGTTAGGTGCTGTTGAGTCGTTTTCGACTCATACTGACCCCATCTGATAGAGTAGAACTGCCCCCTCAGTTTTCTTGGCTGTAACCTTTACTGAAGCAGATCACCAGCTCTTTCTCTTAAAAAGCTGCTGGGTGGGTTGGAACGGCCAGCATTTTTGGTTAGCAGCCGAGCGCTTAACTATTTGTGTCACTAGCGCTCCTTATAAAGTGAAAAACAAAACAAACAAACGAAAGCCTTAGCTAAGGTTTTCATCATTTCTTGCTTGGATTATTATCGTTCTTCCCACTGGTCTCTTTACCTTTACTCTTGCCCCTTTGTTATCCACCTTCCACATTGCTCCCAAAGTTATCATTCTAAAACACAAATTCAATCCTGACACTTGCTTCTTTGGGACATTTATTGACTTCCTATCACCTTTAGGTATAAAGTTAAACTTCACAGAATGGCCCTTAGAAACCACTTCATGATCTGGCCTCTACTACCTCTCTCCAACCCAATTTTCAAGATGTTGCCATTTGTTCAGTGTGCATGGGTTGTAAGAAACAACATGCATGTGCAGTGCCCTGTATATCTATAGAGACTGTCTTCTCCTTGGCTAATTCAGCTTCTCAGATGCAGTTCCTGTAGAACCTCTTCTTGGAAGACTCCTCTGACCTTGACTAATTCAATCTGGAGTCCTCCTCTGGTGCTCCCACAGTGGCTAATGCATGACAGCACTTACTCCGCATTAATGTATTTACTGACGTTTGAGTTCGTCTCCCCTCTGGACTGTGAGCACCTTGATGAAAGGGACTGGCTTATCAACTGCATTTCCTCAGACCTTGGCCCTGTACTTGGCCCTCATCCTTGTTGTTAAACAAGTAAATAAACGAATGTCTTCCCTTTTGGAGATCTTTTACTACAAGTAATACGTTTTTATTTGATTCATTAGCTAATGCTTGGCCGCTGAATATTGACTAAATAACCTCTTAAGGTTTTGTTCGTGTTTTTTCTATTTTTTGATTTTTATATCCTTAAAATTTAATAGCCCTTGCACGTATTTGTGAAAATAACATTTTAGAATATTGGGAAAGGCTTTTTGACCCTTTAAAATATAAAAAAAAAAAAAACAAGAATTTGGATGAAAAGCACTTCTTTAATGGAAAATATCTCTTCAGTCTTCCTGTTTCAAATGCCCTAAAGCATTACTTTTTTTTTTTTTTGTAATGCTCCAGCCACAAATTTGGTAATAGCATCCATTTCCTACAAGACAGTGTCCAAACTTGTTATCCTAGTTTCCAAGACCTCCGTAATCTGACCCCAAATGACTTTCTCAACCACATTACTCACTAATCTTTGACACACATTTTTGCCTTTCAAAAACCTTTTCCTCTCCTATTTCTACTTATCCTACTTGGCTTTTGGTGGATATTTTCAATCAGAGGATTTACATCTTTTCTTATTTCTGGAAAATTCTCTACCATTATATATTAGAATATCATCTATCCACTCTTTGCTCATGCTTTTGGAATATCTGTGAGGTAGACATTAGAGATTCTGCATTCCTTAATTTCTGGTTTATATACTCCACTCCTTTATCTCTTTCCACTGCGGTACAGGGATATTCTGTTCTATCTTCTAAGTCATCTTCAACTGTGACTTGAATTTTGTATAATCTATTTACTGAAATTTTCAAGAAGTTTAAGGACCGTGTTTCTACTTAGCTTTTTAAAAGCTGTATATTCTTGTTTCATAACTTTCTGTTTTTATTTTATGGTTGTAGTTTCTTCCTTTATATTTTAAATACTGTAAACATACTTATTATAAATTCCTTTTCGTATTGTTCAATTATTGTTAGTTCCTCATGTCCTGTGAACTGTCTTTCATGATGTTGAGTATTCTATTTTGTTTTGTGGTTTTAGTTTGTGAATACTTCAGAGGAAATTATCTTTTTTGGAGATCCAGAAAAACACTCTGGGGTGGCTTCCACTGGTGTGCTTATCAATACTTTCAAGACTCACTGATTCCGAGTTAACTTTTGTATTTTCAGACTGGAATTCTCAGAGTACATTGGTAGTGGAAATCAGACCTCAGTCCCGACTCAGTCATGGGACTCTGTCTCCCAAAAGGATGTCTTTATCCAGTGGCAACCTCAGGTCTGCAGCAAGGCCTGCTCTGACTCTTTTGTTGATAGTGCAATATTTTCCAGGGTTCTCTTGGTTTTGCACAGGGATACCATTCTAATTCTTGCCATGAGCATGTTCTTTGGGCCAGACTCTTGCCTTGAATGTCCGTAAAGACCCCAGACTTTGAGGTCTGGAATCTTTCCTAGTTCCTGACTCGGTATGTGTTCCCTCTGTGTTCTACTATTTGGAGATTTTCTTTCTTGCTTTTGAGTTCCACTACATATTTAACTTCTAAAAAATACTTTTTAATTCCTATTTCTATGCATTGAAGATGTTGGAAGAACTCTGTATGTGTCTAATTCCATCTTATCTGGAGAACTGGTTACTCTTTCTTGACTGTCTGAATATGTTGTCCTTTGTTTCCATTGATCTCTCCATGTTGAATAAAACAAACAAACAAACAAAAAAAAAAAAACCCTGCTGTTGAGTCAATTCCAACTCATAGTGACCCTGTAGGACAGAGTAGAAATGCCCCATAGAGCTTCCACGGCTGTGATCTTTACGGAAGCAGATTGCACATCTTTCTCCCACAGAGCAGCTGGTGAGTTTGAAGCGCCGACCATTTAGTTAGCAGCTGAGCGCTTTACCACTGTGCCACCAGGGCTTCTCTCCTGTGTTGAGTAGTCTTTCAAATTATCACTGCCTGTTGCAAATTTCACTTTTTCTGAAGGTAAGCTCTTCAAGTTTTTTTCCCTCCAGGGAGCAAATTAACCCCGATCTGTTCCTTACCTGAACTCCCTTAACATTCACTTAATACTTAATTCTGTTTTAAAGTGCTTTATGCCTGTTAGCTGTCTTCTTGTGAGATTATAAAATCTTTGAGATTTGAAGTCATTTATTAAACTTCTTAGATTTATCTACAGTGATATATACACAGAACTAGGCACAAACCTGAAACTCAATAAATGCTTCCTAGTGGAAGAATGACTGAAGTAAAAGACACAATGTTGTTGTTAGGTCCTGTCAAGGCAGTTCTGACTCATAGCAACCCTATGTACAACGGAACGAAACACTACCCAGTCCTGCACCATCCTCACAATCGTTGCTATGTTTGAGCCTGTTGTTGCAGCCACTGTGTCAATCCATCTCATTGAGAGTCTTCCTCTTTTTCGCTGACCCTTTCCTTTATCAGGCATGATGTCCTTCTCTAGGGTCTGGTCCCTCCTGATAACAAGTTCAAAGCATGTAAGATGAAGTCTTGCGAGGAATAATTTTACGGTGTTTTAGATTTAAGAGAATCCAGGCACCCAGGAAAACAATATTTGTTTGAATTTTATTTTCTTTTGTATTCTAGTTAATCATTGTATTCAAGAATCATGAATTTATAAGGCCAGGGACATTTCATGCAAGGTCCTAGGTTACAGAAGGAGAACTGAAAGGTTTTATTTCAAGCAGTATAGAATTAATATGATAGATAAAATCTTAAGGAATGTGTTTGTGCCAACAGAAGAAGCCTCCTTAAACCAGTGAGGGAAAATTAGCTACTTTTGTTGATGTCTGCTTGGAAGTTGTACCTGAGTAAATGAACAAACAAACAGCTGATTCTCAGAGCTCCTTTCACAGGGAAATGCTTCTGAGTTCCAGTTCATGGAGCTCAAGAAGGTATGGGATGCAAGTTACATTCCAATACTTAACCAGCCAATCAAACCTTGAGTACTTCTGAGGTCTTCAACTTTGCCTGTGAACCTGGAACACCCAAGGGCACCTTCAAATTAAAAATAAACACACTGTTCTAAAGAGTCCTAGATGTGTAATTTGGTAGAAATTTAAAGGATGTCTTTTTATAGTAACAAAGTCTATAAAGAAAATCAAATTCAGGTAAAGTGAAGTCCTTTCCAGTCTTAAGTGCTTGTAACTGACCTTTAACTCTAAATTCAAATACTTTGAGCATTTTCTTTTCTTTCATACTTTGTGGGTAAAACACATGGTGCAATTTTTAAATTCTAGCCATATTTTTTATAATGATGATTTTTTTATGAGGGGTGATTTTACATTAATAAAAATAATATCTAACATTTGTTGTATGATTGCCTGGTACCAAGCTATGTTATCTCATTTAATACCTAAGATAATCATATGAAGTTAGTATTATTATTATCTCCCACGTGCAGATAAAGACAACTGAGACAGAGAGAGGTTAATTAATTTATGCACGTCACATTGAAGTCCTAAACTATTGTGGAATTCCTCGTGGTTTCCCATTAATGTCTCCACTTTAGAAGACATATATTTGTCCAGGGTCCTCTTACTTATTTTATTGAGATGGGGGGGGGAAAACAACAGTATTGATTAAAATATCACCACCTTATTCCATTTTAAATTCAACTCTTTCCTATTGTGTCATGGTTCACCCATAAATTTCCTCTATGCCTCTTTTTCTGTAAACTTCATTATTGCCACTAATCTAGGTTTAAAATGATGGGTGCTTGCTACTGTCTGAAATTTGACACATATGATATAGATTAAATATAAATTCAAATCCAAAGACTCCAAACCCACCTTTAGCTGTCCCCATCGTACTTGTATACGTTTTGCTGTTTGCATCCCACTTTCTAACCCATCTTGTCTTGGCTACTTGGGAGCATGTCACAAATTATCCTACGTGCCTGGAGCCCTTTTTTACAGTTATTTTCTTTTATCTTAGAGAGTTGTGTGCTGTCATCTAGACTGGTAAAGTAATTCTAGAAAGCTTGTACTTTAATATTTAGAGTAGATTTGTTTAATGGATAGGTATGGTCAAGGCTTTCTCCCTGTTTTCAATAAAGGCTTAGATGTTGGAATTATATTTATTTAAAACATTTAAAACTCTGAGAATTTTGAATAAGAAAATAAAAAGAAATAAGGTTACTATACATAAACAGCTTTACATTGAATTACTTTATCTACAGAATATGTTACTAGGAAAGGTTTTGAAAACCTTTCTCTAGGTCCTTAAAAATGGTTAAAATTTTCGCCGGTACTCCTGAAGATGGGGTAATAGGAGATAAACTTATGGCCTTTTTAATATTACAGATTTCTGGGTCTGTTATTTTATGATTCTACTTCAAATGAAAAATGTAGGCTTTTCTAATGTGTGTTTAGAAAAATGAAGCAACTTTCTGATCTGTATGAATAAAAATATGCGGCTGATGTGAAAATTAAAGACGGTGCTGCTAGCACTCTATTCAAACACTTAGACAACAGAATAAGCAGGGCATTAAATTATAACAAGGTTTCCCAAATTTGATAAACTAGATTCACCTCAGAGAGCTTGTAAAACTATAGATTTCCAGATCTCACCCCTCTACTCCAGATTCTGAGTTTAACTGGATTGGATTTAGCACAATACTGTTAACTGACTATATAATGTATATTTAGTATATATAACATAATATAATTTTATTATAATTAAACAGACTATAATATAATAAATAAATGATAATAATTATAAATAATATTTATCATTTATTTATTAGGGGTTGAAGATTAGTGCTTATAAAAGTCTATTTAGTCTTTTGGTAATGTCAGACAAATTCATTAGAAAGAAATGTTTGGAAAGGAGGGAAAACAAAAGACTATTGACTGTAATTTTCATCATTATACATATTTTCACAAAAATCATAGACAGCTAAGAGAGTCATTGCACCTCAAATTTCCAATCAGGTTTAAGAAATATTTTATCTGCATTTACTAATTCTAAGTGATGAACTGAGTAGACAGACAGTGACCAAACCACATATGACAATAGAACTCTGACACATCCCCCTGCAACCACCAGCCGGGGAAACCAAACCACAGCCACTGGAGCAGTCAGCCGAGAATGGTCAGGACTTAGTCAGTGACTCCCAGATGCCCTATTTTTTGCCCTTGCTTCTAACTCAGGACCAATGAGAGTAATATGCTTTCCGAACAATTGTATAGGATGCCCACTTCCTGCTAGCTGGCCTGCAGCCTCCCCATGCCAACAGCCTCCAATCAGGGCATACCTGAAACTATCCTTTTTTCCACTATAAAGCTTTCTCACTCTCCTGCCTGCCTTTGAGTCTCTGCCAAATTCAAGCGACGCTGGCTAACCCCCTTGCTAGAGTAAGCTCTGGATAAATTGTCTCTTTGTTCTCGTTTGGGTGGTCTTCATTTATTTCCACATAAGAAATTAAAAATGGGGAAGAAATCAGTTATCCTTGCACACACATAAGATAGTTTCTACCAGTTTATAGGAGGAGAAAGCAGATATTGACTCTAAAGCCAATGTTCAAAAGGACAACAATCACAATGACAAGGTGAATCCTAAGCACTTTCCTCCTGAGCAAATATATTTAAAGAAAGCCAAGAGCTTGGAGAACCTGGTCTCTCCTGAGAACTGAGGAATTGTTACTCTGGGCCTCACTGACTCTCCCAGCACCTGCCTAAATTCCCTTGAACCAAGGCATCTGAAGTAGGAAGACTAGAGGCAAGAAAAAGAGGAGCCAGGTAATTAGAGGCAGTAACCTTTTGCTGTGTTGTTGTTAGGTACGTCCTAGTCAATTCCAATGCGTAGTGATCCCATGTGACAGAGTAGAATTACCTTATAGGATTTCCTAGGCTGTAATCTTTATGGGAGCAGATTGACAGGCCTTTCTCCCACAGACGGGCTGAATGGGTTTGAACCTCCAAACTTTACGTTTAGCAGCCGAGCGCTTAACCATTTTGCCACCAGAGCTCCTGGTGACCTTTTAGAAATCTATATTTCTGACAAAAAAAAAAACCACTGCCACTGAGTCGATTCCGACTCATAGCAACCCTATAAAATTTTTTTTTTTTATAGAAGAGGGTAAAAGTGCCCCGTAGGGTTTCCAAGAAGCGCCTGGGGGATTTGAATGGCTGACCTTTTTTTAATCAATAATATTGAAGTCGAGAAGAGGAAATACTTTCATGTGGACAATATGGAATGTTCTAAAACTTGATTCCAAATGCAGATGCTTTTCATAAGCATTTAACATTCCTGATCCTCTCAATAGGCAAAGCCCAAGTCTTTACAGTTACAGACTTTTGTTGATGTTGCTTTAGTCTTACGAAGAAAAAGGCTTTAAGGCAATTTAATTCTAATAACAATCCTGAGTATCTGTTATGTGCAATTCGTAGCACTTGGGAATAAACCTAAGAAAGATGCAGGAGTCTTCACTTTCTCTACCCATTCCTCAAATGAAAGAGCATTTCTGTTGTCATTTGGCAGCAAGATACACTGCCCATTGTTCATGCCATTTAGTTGATCATTCCTAGTTGCAGTATGGTGTCAGAAAAGGAGTCACAAAACCGTATGACTTATTTCATCTTAACTCTGTAGTTTCATAAACTATGTACTGTAAATGCAAACTAATTTCAAATAAATAACTCCTGTCTTTAAAAAATGAAATAACACTCTCCATAAATCCGATATCTGGAATGGTTTCATTGTAGCTAATGGGTTATGTAAATTCAATAATTAATTATATTCTCACTGTCTAGAATAACCTGTATTATTACAAATGAAGCTTGTTGATATGGGGGAGGAAGAGAGAGGAATAGAGCATATCATGGTGTTGATGAAGAATATTGAATCCACGATGGACTGCCAGGAGGACAAACAAATCTGTCTTGGAAGAAGTTCAGCCAGAATGCTCCTTAGAAGCAAGGATGGCGAGATTTGGTCTCATGTACTTTGGACATGTTATCAGGAGGGACCAGTCCCTGGAGAAAGACATCATGCCTAATAAGGTAGACGGTCAGCGAAAAAGAGGAAGACCCTCAATGAGATGGATTGACACAGTGGCTGCAACAGTGGGCTCAAGTATAGCAATGATTGTGAGAATGGTGCAGGATGGGGTAATGTTTCATTATATGGTACATAGAGTCGCTATGAATCCAAATGGACTCAACAGCACCTAACAACAACAATATGTTTCCTATATTAATCAAACACTTTGAATGTAAATATAAGCATTATCAAACAAACTGAAGCATTGATGAGAAAAATTTGGGAGTGTCATGGGAGTAATAATGATTGCTTTGGTTCTCAAACTTGGCTGCCCTTTGGAATCATTTGGGAAATTTTTAAAGTACTAATGCCTGGGTCCAGCCCCCAGGGATTCTAATTTAATTGGTCTGTGGTGAAAATCAGGCCAGGTGATTCTATTATGCAGCAAAGTTTAAGAAACATTGGTTTAGAATTTAGTTTATGACAGCTTCAAAGCTACACACCTCCTCCAGATTCCTGAACTTTTTCCTAATTTCATATATTTGGCAAGCAGTCTTGTGTTGTTAAATTGGTTTCCCTAACAGGTGTTACTCCTGGAAAGAGATAATACTCATTGTAAATTATTAATTGACTTTGTAGTCAAATCAGTCCTTGGTGAGTCTGAGCAGTGTGAGGCAGTCCAGCTCCCCCATCAGCTGATTAGCCTGGAATATGCAGGCTATTAAGATTCCAGACCTACCAAGAACAGGCCAACCCTAGAAACAAAATGGGTGACAGCTACACTGAAGCCCTCCTAGTTTCAGTCTGTTTCCCCAAAATTACTCCATTGCTTGTTTCTTAATCGGCTCATACATCTGCTTAATCTTGCCCACTTAATCGGCTCATACATCTGCTTAATCTTGCCCATAGACCAGTGGTTCTCAATCTTGAGTGTGTGTTAGAATCACCTGGAGAGATTTTAAGACTCCCAGTGAAGACCACCAAAGACCAATTAAATCAAAATCCCTGAGGGTGGGATCCACACAGCAGTGTTTTTTAAAGCTCTCCAGGAGATGCTGAGAACTACTGCCTTAGGGTGTAGTTTGGCATATTTACCTAAAATAGTGTTGAACCTGCATTTTCTTTAGTTGATATTTGAGAACTGTATCTGTAGACATATATATCCCTTTAATTACTCTGATCCAAGTTGATTTAAGGAGCACTGGTGGCACAACGATTAAGCACTCAGCTTCTAAAGAAAGGTTGACAGTTTGACCCATCCAGTGGCTCCTCAGGAGAAGAGATCTGGGGATGTGCTCCCATAAAGATTATAGCCTAGGAAACCCAATGAGGCAGCTCTACTCTGTCATCTAGGGTCGCTATGAGTTGGAATCAATGCTATGACACACAACAAGTTGATTTGTTTGATAACAGATAGATAGTGCTAAAACCTTAAAAATTTGTTTTAAATAAGCTCTGTGTTAATATACTTAGGAGCCCCAGTGGTGCAGTGGTTAAGCACTCAGCTGCTAACTGAAAGGTTGGCAGTTCCAACACACTAGCCGCTTCGCGGGAGAGAGATGTAGCAGTCTGCTTTTGTAAAGATTTACATCCTCAGAAGCTCTATGGGGCAATTCTACTCTGTCTTATAAGGTCCCTGTGAGTCAGAATCAAATCAGTGGCAGTGAGGTTTTGGTAATATTCTTACAGAGCCCTTAGTTTGGGCCAGGACTTCTTGAAATCACCCTACATAGACTGGCTTATTTATTCTATTCCCATTTTACAGGTGAGGAAACTTGTCTAAGGTTACACACGTATCAGTGTTAGGTCAAGTTGGTTAGGTAAGCTTAGCACTTGTCCGTATTAGGGCTGAGGTTCAAGTGAGGCCCTTTGGCTCTGGAGTCAGCAAGCTTAGCCATAGGCAACCGGTGGGTGTGATTATTACAACCCAGATACCACGAGGTAGGAAATATTCACACACTTCCATTTTCTAGGTTAAGACGCTGAGGTACAGAGTAACTTTCCTAGGATCGAAGGGCTCCTTAGTGGCGAAGCTGGGATTTGAACCCAAGCAGTATGCTCTGTTGATAATCTCACCTTCTTTCACAGAAACTCAGCTGATGTGGCTCATTCAGAAACTTCTATCGCTGCATATTGGAATTAAGTACTGCAAGTTTCACATATGCTTCTGGGTGTATTTTTAATACTTTATCCAGAATTTAAAGAAACCAACAGCAAAATGAAAAAACCCTCTTGTAAATTTTTTACTCTAGTGCTGCACTGGAGGGCCCATTAAGAAAGAAATGCTACGGTTGCTTTCTTAATATTAGTCCTTGGTTTTAAAATTTCTTTGATTTGTGAATAGGTAGGGTACCATAAAGGAGCCCTGGTGGCACAATGTTTAAGTGCTCAGCTGCTAATCAAAAGGTTGGCAACTTGAACCAACCCAGCTGCTCTTCGGGAGAAAAGACCTTATGATCTGCTCCCATAAAGAGTACAGCCTGGGAAACCCTCTGGGGCCACTCTATTCTGTCACATGGGGTCACTATGAGTCGGAGTTGACAACACCCAACAACAGAGGACCATAAGGCCATCAAAGCTACATGTAGAAAGAATAATTTTCTCAATGTCTCCTCCCGAATCTTTGCCACTCTTAGTCTGAAATGGTTTTAATTTCCTTTATTAGTTTGCTGTGTCCTTAATTTAGTATTTAAAATCCAGGTTTCTCCCAGCTATTGGACACTGTCCCATTTTAAACTTTTAAAAACACATTCATCTGAGTTTTATGGCAATGACTGTGTAAATAGGACAAACATTTCTCAGGCTTTGGTTTAAGGATTGAAACAATTTTACACTGTAGATTTCAATCAGTGTAATAAGCATTGGGAGTGTAAAGAATCAATTCTGGATTATTAAGAGGTGATTTGAAAAGTTCCTTGCTTCTCACGTTTTAATGTGGAAGCAAATCTCCTGTGGGCTCCTGCTAAAATGCAAAAATCTGATTCAGGAGGTGAGATGCCAGACTCTATTTCTAGCAAGTTCCCAAGTGATGCTGATGCTATTGTCTGTGAACCATACGTTGAGTAGCACGAACACTGTGCTGGTAAACTGGCCTGCAAAGAGAGGAGTCAGCTCTGATTTGTAGCATTTACCAATTTCCATAATATAAGTACTCCCACAATGGTCAAGTTCAAAATACCAACATGATTTCACTGAAAGCTGGGTTGGGAAGAGACACAGCAGATTGCACATGATTGACCCTTATGAGTGGGCACAAGCTGGCCTGGGCACAGCACTGGATCTACGTGACTATAAGCATGCACTATTTCAAGATTCAAAATAATAAATGTTGCTATTCCACCAGGCAATGCATTTTAATAAGGTTAGGGAGACCAAGAAAGGTAGAGGGAAAATGACTAGAGATTAGTTACAAAGTATTAAGAATAAGTGCAAAAACAATGTAGTTCTGAGGTTATAGACTGAGGAGAGGGCACGGTTAAGGAGTTAAAATAGAGATGAGACATTTGAAGAAGGCTTTGGGGAAGGTTTGAACTATATTTTGAAGGTCATGGTTTTGGATGAAGGCGAAAGAACATTCACAGAAAGGAAGTGGAGTAAGAGCTAGCAAAATGATGCTGAACAAGAGTGAAGGAAAAACTTGGAAATACTGAATAGTTGGGAGTAGGATAGTTGTTTCAGAGGCAGGATGAAAGCATCCTACTTTCACAAACATTTTATTCTCTGTTGTGATTGAGGGATAAAATATACAGGTTAATCAAATTAACAGAGTTGACATGTGTACCCGTAGGGGCTTCTGGACTTGCCATGTCTCAAAGTCATAGCTTTGATCATCTTTGGTGCCTAAACTCTGTAATAGAGTTTAGTGATAGAGACTGAGGAGTTCCATTCACGGCGTGCTATAAGAACGGTGTATTCACAAGCCTTTCCCCAAGAGCTGAAAAATGAGAGCATCCTAGAAAATACTTTCCTGTGGAAAGAATTTCTAACTGGGAGAAATGCACTCCCTTGCAGTATAGTGATTCATTAAGAGCCTAACCTCAGGTTCCTCACCTGTAATATGGGGCTAATAATACTTATTTCATATGGTTTTGGAGCCCTGGTGGCACAGTGGTCAAGAACTTGACTGCTAAACAAAAGATTGGCAGTTCAAATCCATTGGCCACTCCTTGTAAACCCTATGGTGCAGTTCTACTCTGTCCTATAGGGTTGCTATGAGTCAGATTCGACTCAACAGCAATGGGTTGTTTGTTCACATAGTTTTTGTGAGAATTAAACACACCATTGATGACATGATTAATAAATGTTCATGTTCACTAAATACAGGTTTCTACATTCCCAATACATCTTTGAGAGAACCCATGGCCAACTATGTGTAATGTTTGAATGCTGAGGGGTCTTCCCTAGACCTTCCGACTTCTCTTTCAGTCAACTATATAAGAATGTCTTCTTAAGTTTCTAAGAGCTGAGTACAGATTTCTTATTCAAACAATTATCTTTTTTTTTTTTTTCTCCTGTCTCTTGGAATAAACGTGCTATCTCATTTTCTCAATTTGTCCTATATTCAGAACCAGAAGAGGGAATTTAGGGTCAATCTGTCTCTCAGGTTGAGAAACTCAAAGCTATAAGCTACAGAATCTTGTCTTTGTCTCTGATTCCAAATGGGTTTGTGGGGAAAAGTGATATAACCATGAGATCACTGTGTTCTTTTAGATGATTTCCTGTTTCCTGTGTATTTAAATACACAGGGAATAATCCCGCTATTAAAATGAGACCCTGTGTGTGTGTATGGGCAGCAGTTCAATGAAAAAGGAAGAAAAATATGCTTGCTGAATACCAGATGTAGAATGCATAAATCCTGTCAGAACAAGTGGGGAATAGCTTTATGGCTGACTTGCAAGAAACCTGAGGGAACTGGGAAGTCAGATAGGCATGTGTCAAACAGACTTATTTAAACCATCCGCTTCCTCAGCAAAATAAAAGTTTGAGAGAATTTTGTTTCCTTTTGTGGTTTGAAATTACAGTTGTAGGCCTCAGAGATCCTGCTTGATTGAGGGCTTTCAAGCAAAGTTACACTACCCAGGTCAGGCATCCGGCAACACTGGGATCACCCAGTGCCTCTGACTGAGGACTCCAACCTTGCCCTGTTTGTGCTTTCTGTCCTTTGTCATCTCAGCAGCTAAATGCAGTGTGGCTGACCACTGCTTCATGGCTGCCCTGTTTGTCAGAGCTAAAAGGCTTGGTTGCGTCTGAAAGACAAAAAAGCTCCCTGGATTACTTTTCAGACCAGCTTAGGTGGCGCTACTGTAGATCCAGAGTGCAGTCCATACCTCTGCAGTCGGTCTTTGGAAACGAGGCAACTCTTGCCTCCCCAGCCTCACCCTGTCTGCAGTTCATCCAAGGTTTATTAGTTTGTGTTAAAAAAAAAAAAAAAAAAAAAACCTGATTTAAAAACTTGTAACCTGTGTGTGCTAGGCCACAAGGCCCGTGCTAATTTGCAGTGAGAAATAAAACTGGATGCCAGTGATTTTCAGTGTGACCTCCTGACAGGTAAGTCCTTCAGGAGACCAAATTATAGTTTAGTAGGTTGTTGGCAGAAGTCCCTGAATAGTGCAGATGGTTATATGCTCAGCTGCTAACTAAAGAGGTAGAGGTTCGAGTCCACCCAGGATGCCTTGGGAGAAAAACCGGGCTATCTACTTCTGAAAAATTAGCCACTGAAAACCTGGAACGCAATTCTACTCTGACACACATGGGATCACCAGGAGTCAGAGTCGACTCAAGGTCAACTGGAAGGTAGTTAATATGTAGATACAAAGCAAAGGTATTTAAGTATTCTCCAGTTGCTTTGATTTCAGCCTTGGAAACCCTACAAGGCAGTTCTACCTTAAGGTGTAGTAGTTCCATAAATTGTTCTTGGGATATTTCTTTTTAAAAATATTCTGTTAAATGTATTATTTCTGTTGTGGCTCCACACCCTAGAATTAAAAAAAATAGAAGAATTCTGTATGTATGTATGTGTGTATATATATATTTGATACCATGGAAAGATCATGGGCTTTGCACTCAAACAGACCTGGGTCCAAATCATTCCAACTTGACTGCCTATTAATGTGTGAACTTTAGTATGCTACTGTACCTCTCTCAGCCTCAGTTCCTTATTTTTTTACTGAGAATATATATGTAAAAGTTATTTATACAGAACCTAGCAAAGTATCTGACACTTTGGGAAACTCTGACAAATACTTACTCTTCACCATTCGTCTATCTGTCTGTCCACCCATCCATCCTTTCATTACGTGTCTCTTGAACATCTTTTATGGTTCAGCGACTGTTTCAGTTAACAGAGCAACGAATGAGCAGAATGTGAGCTGTTGTCTTAAGAAAGAGTGTCACTGTCTAAAATGGGGACAGACATGTGCATACAGGCACATAACAGGCACATTGGTGACATGAAGGAGGGAATGTCCAATCTTTCTGGTCAGAGTGTGAGTATTAGGAAAGCCCTAGCCTAGGAAGTGATCATAAACTGAGCCTTGAAGAATGGTTGTTGTGGGAAACAAACGAGGTAGTGGGTGGCAGGGGTGTGACCGTGGTGAGGATGGGCATTCCAAAAAGAAAGTACAGAGTTTACGAAGACTTAGAGACAGAGAAAAATACAGCACCGCTATTGTTGTTATTAGCTGCTATTGACTCATGGTGACTCCATCACAATGGAATGAAATGCCGCCTGGTCCTGCACCATCTCCATCATCAGTTGCAGATCGAACTGTTGTGACCCATAGAGTTGTCACTGGCTGGTTTTTGGAAGTAGAACGCCAGGGCTTTCTTCCTAGTCTATCTTAGTCTGGAAGCTCCACTGAAACCTGTTCAGCATCATAGCAACATGCAAGTCTCCAATGACAGAAGCGTGATGGCCACTTATGAGGTGCCTTGGCTAGAAATCAAACCCAGATCACCCTCATGGAAGGTGAGAATTCTACCACTGAACAATTAATGTACCCATATGGCACCTTCAGAGAATTGCAGGGCCAGTTTAAGGCATGTGAGGGCCCTAAACACTGATAATCTGTGGCGTCCCCTCCTCTGTTTACTCAAACATTCGAACAGGATATTTGAGTTATATATATACATACGTATACGCACACACACACACGCGCGTTCATCCACCCATCCATGCGTCCATCCGCCCATCCATCCTTTTGTTACATGCCTATTGAACATCTTAGCTATGATGTAACTTAGCTATCTATGATGCGTCTTAGCTGTCTATGATGTAACTTCTTTTTAAATGTGACTGTAATATTAGCTATTTAACCCATAAATTTTAGCGAGGTGAGATGAACTGGATTACAAAATTTTAAGTGGATGCAGGGTACTAAGATTTTTACTGTATACCATATTTGCTACAAAAAGAATATATATTCTACAAAAACAAAAATGAGTCAGTGAGCTTAATCGTTTCAGTAATCAATGTAAAATTCTGTTGATCTCCCACAATGAAAAATTGACTTTCACCAATTTTGTTTTAAACTGCTCGTCCTTCAACTTGATGCTTGTTTTGTAATAAATAAATAAATAAAAAGATGTTATAAAAGAACATTTAATGGTCAGAAAGCAAATAGCACGACAAATTATTGTATTTTATTTTTTAGCTAGCTCTTTCATCGGTAATGTGTTATGATTAAAAAGATTTCTATTCTTTGCTCTTACAAATTCTTAAGTGATTTTGTCACAGTTAAGCTGCTTAACAATATCTACTTCCATATGTAATAAGAATAATGAATTGAGTCTTTCTTAAATCATTGTCAAACTCTGAGGATTTTTTAGTCTTTTTAGGAATGAAGATGAGCATTCTGTTGTGCAGTTTATGGTCATTAAAGTTAGGAATATGAGTAAAGCAATTTCAACATTGGGAAACATGCATTGTATTTCATTTTCTACTATGGAATCACACATGCCTACATGAGTAAAATTTGTCTTTCCTGAATCTGTAAACTTAGTTCTCATGTAAGAATGAAATTGTCACACTTCACTGTAAAGGTTTGTATTTGAGTTATTGGGATAAGCCTGCACTAATTTCTTGAATGCCTTCACGTGTTGTTCAAGTACATCCACATTGTTCAAGAAGGAAAATCTACTTGAAAGAACTTCATACACTTTTGCCCTTCTTTCCACGCAAGATTCGAGTGTGTCAATGATGGTGTAGTACGTGGTTATTGGAAATTGATCTCTGGCACTCGATACTGCTGGAACACTTCTGTCACTTAGTTGTTTCTTTCTAATGATTCTACAACAATGAACTGCTTTATAATCAGTATTTGGCAGCATTTGTTTTTTCGTATTTTCAAAACCGTCTTCTCTTAAATTATGTAAGTACCCTGTTAATGACTGGTAGAGATCTGTGAATGTCTTTAAATTTACTACTGAATTTTGGATAGCTTGGCTCATTTGAGAAAAATGCTCAATATGTTACTCCACATAACCCCCATAAATACATACTCTAGTATTTGCATTTTTTGGGCAATGTTTTCAGCTCCTCTTTCGATACCTCCTTTTTGTGTCTGGTCTTCAGCAATATATTCTAAGGCATCTAGAATCTGAGAATAAGATTCCAGGATTGCACTCATTGCTACAGCATGCCCTTCTCCATGTGTATTAGAAAGATGTTTTAATACTCGATCATCACCTAAATAAGTTTTAAGAACTGCCCATTGGTGAATAGAGGTAACACAAAATGTGTAGAGTTAACTGGCCAAAACAAAAAAAATCAATTGCTTCACAGCACTCTACTGTGCTACATCCCAAGCGAATATGCAGCACATGGTATGAAAATGGTATATTCGTTGTTGTTGTTGTTAGGTGCTGTCTAGTCAGTTCTGACTCAACCATATGTACAGCAGAATGAAACACTGTCCCATCCTGTGCCATCCTCATAATTGTTATGCTTTGAGCCCATTGTTGCAGCCCTTGTGTCAATCCATCTCCTGGAGGGTCTTGCTCATTTTTGCTGACCCTCTACTTTACCAAGCATGATGTCCTTCCCCAGGGACTGGTCCCTCCTGATAACATGTCCAAAGTATGTGAGATGTAGTCTCTCTATCCTTGCTTCTAAGGAACATTCTGGTTGTACTTCTTCCAAGACAAATTTGTTCCATCTTCTAGCAGTTCATGGTCTGTTCAATATTTTTAGCCAACACTGTAATTCAAAGGTGTCAGTTCTTCTTGGGTCTTCCTTATTCATTGTCCAGCTTTAGCATGCATATGAGGTGATCAAAAACACCATGGCTTGGGTCAGAGGCACCTGAGTCCTTAAAGTGAGGTCTTTACTTTTTAATGCTTTAAAAAGGTCTTTTGCGTCAGATTTGCCCAGTGCAATGCGTCGTTTTATTTCTTGACTGCAGCTTCCATGGGTGTTGAATGTGGATTTAAGTAAAATGAAATACATATACATTCTCAATAAAAAAGATAAAACTGAGACTCAGTGAGGTATAGTAACATACTAATGTTTACACATTAATAAGTAGTGAAGTTAGAATGAATTATTAAATGATTTAGTATGTTCGACTGTTGCATGCAAGTAAAATTTTACTGAAGATCATTCAAAAGCGGCTGCAGCAATATATCAACAGCGAACTTCCAGAAATTCAAGCTGTATTCAAAAGAGGACGTGGAACAAGGGATATCATTGCTGACGTCAGATGGATCCTGGCTGAAAGCAAAGAATGCCAGAAAAATGTCTACCTGTGTTTTATTGACTATGCAAAGGCATTTGACTGTGTGGATCATAATGAATTATGGATGACATTGCGAAGAATGGGAATTCCAGACTACTTAATTGTGCTCATGAGGAACCTGGATATAGATCAAGAGGCAGTCATTTGAACAGAAGGGAATACTGCATGGTTTAAAGTCAGGAAAAGTGTGCATCAGGGTTGCATCCTTTCGCCGTACTGATTCAATCTGTACGCTGCACAAATAATCCGAGAAGCTGGTCTATATGAAGAAGAACTTGGCATCAGGATTGAAGGAAGACTCATTAACAACCTGCGATGTGCAGATGACACAACCTTGCTTGCTGAAAATGAAGACAACTTGAGGCACTTACTGATGAAGATCAAAGACCACAGCCTTCAATATGGATTTCACTTCAACACAAAACAAAAATTCTTACAACTGGACCAAAACACAATACCATGATAAACAGAGAAAAGATAGAAGTTGTCAAGGATTTCGTTTTACTTGGATTCACAATCAACATCCATGGAAGCAGCAGTCAAGAAATCAAATGATACATTGCACTGGGCAAATCTGCTACAAAAGGCCACTTTAAAATGTTGAAAAGCGAAGATGTCACTTTAAGGATTTAGGTGCACCTGACCCAAGCCATGGTGTTTTCGACTGCCTCATATGCATGCTAAAGCTGGACAATGATAAAGAAGGCCAAAGAAGGATCGGTGCTTTTGAATTATTAAATGATTATTGAATAATTTACAAACAAAACAATATAGAGAGCTGACTGATAGAGAATACAGTAGCCACTCCTTCTTATAATTTTAACCATTAGCTTTGCACCCTAGAAATATATTCTGGCTACAGAACCTAGTTTGTTTACCATCCAGAAATTCTCGACACGAATTTTAAATGGTCCACTTTGATACTGACAATCTCTTGGCCTTCTTTTGATTCAATAATTTACATTATTAAAAGAAAAATTATTCCACAAAGCAGGATCTGTATTTCTGTTATTTATGGGCTCTGCAGATACACAATTTCAGATTCTAAAATAGTTTCACTTCCTACGTCATAGTTAATTTTTTTACTACAGCAAGGTATGGACACAGAATTTGGGAAAAGTTTTGTTATATCAGTATTGCTATTAGTAATTTCAACACTAGCAGTACTAGTACAATGATTTGCACCCATTAAACTCGAGTGTTCAATGGGAGAAGTCTCTTCGATTCATTATGTTTTAAAAAGGAAATTAATTTTGGAATTTTCTTTAAGGATTCACAAATTCTTTTCTTTTTGTCTTCTGTGAGCTTTCGTTTTTGTGTTCACTTAGTTGTTGCCTTTTCATTTTACCTGGATATAAAAGTATGCCACTTTTCAAATTTGGTTCTACTGTAGCAAATAAATTTGAATAATTGAAAATAAATGAAATTTATAAAACAAGTAAAATTTATAAAATAACATTTATCTTCAAATTTGGACATTAACACAAAAATTTATATTTGAAAATTAGTAAGTAAAAAATTGATTTGGAACATGTAATTTTGTTCTTCAGGTCTGAGATAGTCCAGAGAAATAGTACTTGCAAGGCAGTTGGAAGTAATTTCATTTGTTTGTCATACGATGTTTATTGATGAGCCCTTTGTAGATCTCCACGAGTGTTTTTTGTCTTGAAATGATACTTAAAACTTGCCCACTCACTTTCTGTCCGTTGATGCTGTGTCTTCAAAACTCATTGGACTACCACTGATACCCGATGGTATATTTAAGGGCTTGGAAATGGACTTGAAGAGATGGAAAAACATGAGCTTTTAGTAAGGCAGCGTGACTTGGTGACTGACAGGATGCAGATGTGTTGAAGGTAGAGTCAAAAATAACTACTAAGTTTCTGGATAGTGGAGATAACGGGGATATAAAAAGGCAACCTGGTTTGATGAGCTGAGTTTCAAAGAGATTGAGATGAAAGCCCCTAGGTACAGACATTCAACAAGCAGTTGAATACACAGGGGGATAGTTTGGGGCGATATTTGAGTTAGATGTATAGATATGTCAATAAGTGAAGCCATGGCATTGAATGCAATCACTCAAGGAGAGTTTCTAAAGTAACGAAAGAATAAGGATGAGAATAGAACTCAAGGATCATCGGTATTTCAGTTGTCAATTGAGAAAAAAAAGGAGCCTGGAGAAGTAAGAAAGACCAAATGGAGATATATGATCAAAATAGAAGAAAACAACATCTCACAAGTCAAGATGGATAACGTGATTCCTAAAGGTAAATGCTATCATTACTGACAAGAAACCAGGGAAAAGAGCTTTAACATACCACGGCTGATCCTGGCCTAACAAAAAAGAAATTTCTCATAGAAAGAACTAGGAAATGATCTAAATTATGGACTCTCTCTTCTTTAATATATCTGTAGACTGGGATAAGTGATTTGTCTCATTTGATTTTTATTAAATGCTGATTAAAGTGAGTGAATAAAATGAATAGCTTGCAAAGCCACATTCTGGTTTTACAGTTTAAGTTTTTCTAAATGAAAATTAGTGGTGCTCAAAAGGACAAGAAATAAATATAAAAATAAAACAATAAAGAAGTGAACAGAAAAAAGAAATGAATTGAAGAGGTTATCTAAATAAGAACTTAAAAAAAAACTGAAATGTAAAAAGTCTTACAAAAAAGGGGGAAACAAAACTTGAAATATAAAAAAAGAAATATAGAATTTGAGTTTGTATAAAATGAATAAAAGGGTAAAAATTGGCTCATGAGAAAAAATAAAAAGTCAAGAATTAAATAACTTAAAAGAATAAGAAATGAAAAACTAAAAGAATCTGAGTATTTCAAACAACTCATATATATAAGTAGTGTAAGATACAAAAGAACGCTGACATGAAAGAAGATCCATGAATGCATAAAATGATGAGACAAAAGTCAATACATTGAAATTTTCTTTAAAATAAATGGCAAAAAAATTAATATGTGGTAATATGTTTTTTATAACACAGTTCTTTGGATCTGCAGTAGAAGTTTATTGTATCTTATGTCTCAAAAGAATGTTTTTTTCTTTTTTGTACAAACAAGTAATTTTAAGTCTCTTAAGCATTTTTTTTTTTTAAGCATAGAAATGTAAAATCCCAAATTTTTTTCTTTTTTTTCTGCTGACATCCTCATATCCTATGGAGCCAAACCAAACCCGTTCCCATTGAACTGATTCCGACTCATAGTGACCCTTTGTATCCAAGACCTGTTTAAATGCATTCTGGTGATGTCTTTGAAGGTGAAGTTGCAATAAAGTAAAGGAATAAATCTAAAAGCTATTGTTAACTGGTAAGCAGTTTAGGAAATGGGATTGCATTACCCTTGTTTAACCCAGCAACCTTTCACTGTATAAAGTTTTTGTGTCTTTTTGTTTTGTTGTATCTTTGAAACTATAGATCAGTTTGGGGAAGACCTAACATTTAAAAAATATTGACTCTTCTAATTAATGATCATAGTATGTATCTCTTCATCTTTATATGTGATCTTTGATTTTTCTTATCCATTTTGTACTTTTCAGTATATTTTTGCTAAAATATTGTTCAGGTTTATGCCTATGTATTTATTTTTTTCCTTAGGTGCTATTGTAAACGGTATTGTTTCAATTTTTATTCCCAACATCTCACTACTACTATATAGAAATACAATTGATTTTTTTATTGACCTCATATCTTGTGACTTCACTAAACTCACTCATTAGTTATAATAGCTTTTATATAGATTCTTTGGAATTTTCTATGTAGACGATTATGCTATATGAAAATAGCTTTTCTCCTTCCCTTCTGATCTGTATGTCCCGTATGTATTTTTCTTGCCTTATTGCATTGGCTTGCATGTTTTTTCTGATCTGTATGACTAGAAGCTTTCAAATTTTAGTAACTTTTATCAGAAACTAGCTTATGGTTTGATTTTCATTATTTCTTTTTTGCCTTCAGAAAGAATTTTGCAGGTTATCCAGCTTTTTCTTGTCTTGAAAGGGAGAATAATGCTATTTCCACCTTTCTGCATTTGAGACAGAAGCAGAACTGCCAGAATCTGTATTTTTTAAACAATATATTCAGGTGATTTTGATGACTGTATAGAGGGCTTTCTTTCTTTACTCTTTCCTTCAATAAACCCATGGCTTCTTTTTAATTGCAAGAGCATATTTTCCAGAAATCTCTAAAACATTTCCCTCTTATCTCATTGACTCAAATAGATACTCTTAAACTAGTCCTATGGCCAGTGTGCCTCACGGTGTATACATGAGTGCTTGAGCTATGGTGACTTTGTACTGTATCAGTTTAGCTAAGCTGAAACTACATTTCAGAATTCTTTTCCTTGGATTGTTTTGGTTTGTAGTATCCCAGTAAAAATTTGTGTGTTACATGGAAGGCAGAAGTGAAGTAGCACCCATTTTTTAAGCTCTGAGATTTGGTGTGGTATCAGGCATTCTTGAAGATCTGCTGGCTCATCCTCTCAGCATGGGACAACATCTAGGCTAGGTAACAAATGATATAGTGATACACTCTTCATTCTGAAATCATAGTGAAAGGGATGACCAAATCCTCCCAGGATCATCTGAAAAGGCTGCACAGTGAAAGTGATGTTTGAGATGAACCTTGACATCTAAGGTAAAGGGAAGAAGAAAAGAAATTCCTATCAGAGATTACTACATTTTCAAGGAAACAAGAAGGTGTGTGTGTGATGTGCTTAGGGACCAGTGATATTTCTGAGAAGCTTGAGCATAGGAGGATGGGGACAGAAGATATGCCTGGCAAGCAAGTTTGGATCCAAAGTGTAATGGACTATGAATGCTGTTCTAAAACATAATCTTACAGACTCCAGGGAAGGTAAAACATAATCTTATGGACTCCAGGGAAGGTAGGAATACTTCAAAGCCAATAATTATATTAAACTTGTGTTTTATAAAGAAAGATAATTCTTGTGACAGTTGAAAATATACATGGAGTGTGTCAGAAAACTGGAAGCTTATATACAAGCTAGGATGGCATTTTACAAATCAAAGAAAGTAGTGATGAGGGCCTTAACCTGGGCAGTGGCAGTGGTGGATGCAGCTGAAAGAAGATAGAGATGCTCAGGACAGCATCTTAGATCCAGAGTTGTTGTTGTTTAGTGATGTTGAGTTGATTTTCAACTCATAGTGACCCCATGTGACACAGTAGAACTGCCCCCGTTGGATTTTCTAGGCTGTAATCTTTTTTTCCTTTAAATTTTGTTGTTGTTGTTGAGAATATACATAGCAAAATATACACCAATTTGACAGTTTCTACATTTACAATTCAGTGACATCTGTTATATTCCTTGAGTTGTGCAACCATTCTCACCTTCCATTTCTGAGTATTCCTCTGCATTAACAAAAAATCACTGCCACCTAAGTTTCCTATCTGATCTTTTGAGTTGCTGTTGTCAGTTTGACCAAACAGATGGATTCTTAAAGAGAACAATACTCAAGGCAGACATTCTTTAGTAGTTAAGCTAAACTATTATTAGTTTTTAGGAAGAATTCAGGGGGGTATTTTTGGTCAAAAGTTTAAAGATTATCTCCAAGCAATAGTTTCTGGAGTTTATCCAGCCTCTATGACTACAGAAAATCTGGAGTCCATGAAATTTTAAACTCTGTTTTACATTTTCCCCCTTTTGATCAGAATTCCTCTGTAGAATCTTTGATCAAAATGTTCAGTAATCTTTATGGAAGCAGATCACCAGGTCTCTCTCCTTCAGAGCAACTGGGTGAGTTTGAGCTGCCAACATTTCAGTTAGTAGTTGAGAGCTTAACTGTTGCATCGCTATGGTTCCTTGGACCCAGAGTTTAAAAAAGAAAAAAACAAAAACATTGCTGCCGAGTATAGCGACCCTATAGGACAGAGTAGAATTGCCCCACAGAGTTTTCAAGGAGCAACTGATGGATTCGAACTGCCAACCTTTTGGTTAGCAGCCATAGCACTTAACTATTATGCCACCAGGATTAGTGCTCAAGAAATATCTGCTATGTTTTTGAATGAAAAATGGTACACCTGTGAAATAGAATGGATTGGGCTTGGTGACTAATTAGGTGTTGTAAGAATAGAAAAGAGTCAAGAACTATGAATGTTTTTAGCTCAGTAACTGATTGTATGGCAATGCCATGGGCCAAAGTACAAAATAATGGTGTGGCAGTTTAAGGATAAAGATACTAAATTCAGTTTCTGGCACACTGAATTTTGGTTGTCTGTGGAGCTTTTATACTTGGTGGGGATTTGGCAATGTGATGTGGAGGCAGAGACTGAGGGATCACTGGCAGCACATAGGTCAAGCACGTTTGGCTGGAAAGATCATTCATGTTATGAAAAGGGATCCAGTGCTTGAATCCACTCATTTTTAAACAGTACATAGAAGAGGAAGAGGCATTATTAATATATCTTATGTTACGTGATAAGGGGATAAGAGAGGGAAGAAAACTCTCAATACAGCTTCATTTTCCCCACATGGAAAATAGTTTATTTGCAAAGATAATTCTATAGACTTAGTTTTTTCCCCCTTAGCTCTTCTCCACTCAAGAGAAAAATAGTATTTTGCTTCAGTAAAATCAATTTTATTTTTCTAGAGAAGTATTTTGAAGTACTTCAGAATAACATTTTATTATTTCTTTGGTTCAGTGTATATGCTGATCTTTACCCGAAATTACTCTGAAGATTAACTCCTATAATGGCATGTCTAGGTAACAAGCACTTATCATGTACCTACCACATGCCAGTTACTATGTTTGGCACCAGAATACAAACACAAATAAGGCTACTTCTTTTGAGAAATTCATTCATTTATTCACTCAATAAAATATTTATCTAGCATCTACTAAATGGCAGATATAGGGGCACTGGTGGTTCAGTGGTAGAATTCTTGCCTTCCATGTGGGAGAACTGAGTTTGATCCCAAAGCACCCCATGCACAATCACCACCCATCTGTCAGTGGTGGCATGTGTGTTTCTATGATACTGAACTGATCCCAGCAGGGTTCCTAGACTAATACAGACTAGGAAGAAAAGCCTGGTGATATTTTAAAAAATCAGACAATGAAAATCCTATGGATTACAATGGTCCAATCCTCAACCAATTATAGGGATGGTGCAGGACTGTGCAGTTGTTCGTTCCATTGCACGTGGGGTGGCCATGTGTCAGAGCTGAACTGACAGTAGCTAACAACAACAACAACAACAACAACAAAATGGCATATACTTATGTCAGTGGTCAGATGTATAGCAGGGAATAAAAGCACATGGAGACTCTGAGCTTTTAAAGGTTACATTTACGTGAAGGCAGATAGGCAAGAAAGCTGTAAGCAGGTGAATAAAGAAAATAAATTTAGATGATGTTTAGTGAAGAAAAGAAAAAAGCAAGAATAGGTCAAAGGACTGGAAAAGACCACCATGGGTGGCCAGGAAAGGCTTCTCTGGGAAAGTGAGAAGGGGCATTAGTCTTCTCAGTACCCAGGGCCTAATAGAGTACCTGACATGTTTTTGTTTATTAAACAAACAAAACTATTACATAGTGGGGGCAAAGGAAATTATAGACATCATAAAAACAGTCCAGTAAGGGAGAGGGCTAAAACTACTTTAGAAATAAATTAATTTAGAATTAAATTTTTGTCATTTTAGAGGTTTTAAATGTTCATGGCTCTTACTTTACCCTCATTCTTGACCTAGTGGTGGAACTTAAGATAAGGGAAAAAAATCAGGTTTCTTAGATTCTCCCAAATATTCACTTTGGTAAACATCCTGATTGCAAATTAACCTCAAAAATGTTGGATATAATTTCTGTAATAACTAAGCTTTTTGTGTCAGTAAATACCCAACCAAACAGAGCTTCATTTTCTACATCTTTAAAGTCAAGGCTGGGGTTTTAAAATTTTTTAATTATTTAACTCACATATAGAATCAAACATGGTACTTTAAGTCATAGTACTTTGGAATGGACCATCTTGTTTAAGCCACCCTGTGTTATAGAAGGTAAAGTGAAGGTTGAAAAAAAAAATAACACAAAGTTAAAAAAAAAAAAAAAAGGTAATTGTCAGAACAAGAACAAAAACTTTGGTTTCGTATCCAGTGATTGGGCTCTTTCCGATTATCTCATCCATTCAGTAAACTAGTGCTTCCTTCATGTCAGACACTGTATTAGGCTCTGGGTTCTGAGATGAGTAACAAGTCTTTTTATAGGAAATCACTCTCTCATTTTCTAACCATTGATGACATTTAAAAGATGTCTCAAACAAATTATAATTCATAATCTCTTAAAATACAACAGATATTATTGGAAATGTCACATTGACATATAAGGACAAGTCCTTGCTTATAGTCTATCCTTTTTCATAAAAACTTTTTAAAATGATATTTTAATGGAGAAGGCTTTTGGAGTCATAGATTTTAAGCTTAAATCCAGACTTCGAAACTTACTAACTTAAAAAGAAGGTGAAAGGAATACGCAGAGTCACTATACCAAAAAGAATTGGTTGATGTTCAACCATTTCAGGTGGCAGCATATAATCAGGAATCAATAGTACTGAAGGAAGAGGTCCAAGCTGCATTGAAGGCACTGGTGAAAAACAAGGCTTCAGGAATTGAGGGAATACCACTTGAGGTGTTTCAACAAATGGATGCAGTGCTAGAAGTGCTCACTCGTCTATGCCAAGAAACTTGGAAGACAGCTACCTGGCCAAATGACTAGAAGAGATACATATTTATGCCTATTCCAAAGAAAGGTGATTCAACCAAATTCAGAAATTATTGAACAATATCATTAATATTATGTGCAAGTAAAATTTTGCTGAAGATCATTCAAAAGCAGCTGCAGCAGTACATCGACAGGGAACTGCCAGAAATTCAAGCTGGGTTCAGAAGACTATGTGGAATGAGAGATATCATTGCAGAGGTCAGATGGATCCTGGCTGAAAGCAGAGAATACCAGAAAGATGTTTACCTTTTCTTTATGGACTGCGTGGATCATGACAAATTACAGATAACACTGTGAAGAATGGGAATTCCATAATACTTAATTGTGCTCATGAGGAACTTGTACATCGATCAAGAGGCAGTCCTTGGAACAGAACAAGGAGCTACTATATGGTATAAGGTCAGGAAAGATGTGTGTCAGGGTTGTATCCTTTCATCATACTTATTCAATCTGTGTGCTGAGCAAATAATCAGAGAAGCTGGACTACATGAAGAAAAAGGGGCATCAGGATGGGAGGAAGACTCGTTAACAGTCTGTGTTATGCAGATGACACAGCCTTGCTTGCTGAAAGTGAAGACGACTTGAAACATTGATGAAGATCAAAGACTACAGCTTTCAGTATGGATTACACCTCAACATAAAGAAAACAAAAATCCTCACAACTGGACCGATAAGCAGCATCGTGATAAATGGAGAAAAGATTGAAGTTGTCAAGTATTTCATTTTACTTGGATCCACAATCAACACTCATGGGAGCAGCAGTCAAGAAATCAAAAGATGTATTGCATTGGGCAAATCTAATGCAAGAGGCATCTTTAAAGGGTTGAAAAGCAAAAATGTCACCTTAAAGACTAAGGTGTACCTGACCCAAGCCAAGGTGTTTTCAATCGCCTCATATATGTGTGAAAACTGGACAAAGAATAAGGAAGATCAAAGAAGAATTGATGTGTTTGAATTATAGTGTTGGCAAAGAATATCGAATATACCACAGACTGCCAAAAGAATGAACAAATCTATCTTGGAAGAAGTACAACAAGAATACTCCTTAGAAGCAAGGATGCCGAGACTATGTCTCATATATTTTGGACATGTTATCAGGAGGGATCATTCCTTGGAGAAAGACATTGTCATGGATTGAATTATGTCCCCCAAAATATGTGTGTATCAATTTGCCTGGGCCATGACTTCCAGTATCGTGTGGTCTTCCTCCATTTTGTGATTGTAATTTTATGTTAAAGAGGGTTAAGGTGGGATTTTAACACCCTTACCCAGGTCACATTCCTGATCCAATATAAACGGAGTTTCCCTGGAGTGTGGCCTGCACCATCTTTTATCTCTCAAGAGATGAAAAGGAAAAGGAAGCAAGCAGAGAGCTAGGGAATTCATACCACCAAGAAAGCAGCGCCAGGAGCAGAGCACATCCTTTAGACCCTAGGTTCCTATGCTGAGATGCTCCCAGACTAAGGGAAGACTGATGACAAGGATCTTTCTCCAGAGCTGACAAAAAGAGAAAACCTTCCCTTGGATTCAGACTTCTAGCCTACTGGATTGTGAGAGAATAAACTTCTCTTTGATAAAGCCATCCACTTGTGGTATTTCTGTTATAACAGCAATGGATGACTAAGACAAATTTTCTATCGAGAGAGTGGGGTGCTGCTCTAACAGATACTTAAAATGTAGAAGTGGTTTTGAAACTGTGAATGGATAGAGTTGAGACAGCAGCAGCAGACCAGCGCAACAGAGAACCTACAGCGGCGGTGAGGTGGCAACGTCGGAGAACCAGCAGCAGCAGAACCAGGAGACCAGCATGAGACGGTGCTGGAGCCAACCCACGGAGCGAGAAAGCTGAGTGCCTGAGTGCAGGAGGCTTCCTGGTAGAGTAGGGTACCTCCGGGGACTTAGCGGTGGAGCTACAGAGCTGTGGAGCACTTCCTGCAGCAGAGCAGTTGGGGGCGTAAGGCCTGAGGAGCCAAGAGGCCAAGAAACCAGGAAGCAGAAGCTGAAGAGACAAGGAACATAAGAAGCCAAGCTGCATCAGTCTCAAAAGGTATGACCAGAACCTCTGGGGTTTCCAAGAGTGGAGCCATGTCCCCTGGTGTTTCTAAGAGTGGAGTCGCCACTCAGATGAACTAGGAAAATTGTGCACCTAAAGCTGAGGGAGCAGAGTTGCTGTCCCAGTGGGCCTGGAAGGCAAAGGTGAAGCCCAGGGTCGAGGGGCTTCCACTCAGAATCTGGAGAGTATGGCCAATACCTAGAGTCTGGAGGGCAGAGCCATTGTGTAAATTGTCTTGAGAACAGAGGATTATTTTCAGAGCCTTGAGGGCTAATGTAATATGCTCTGCTAACTTGCTTGGTGCCTGTTATGCCTTCTTTCCCTCCAGTTTCTCCCAGTTGTAATGGAAATGTTTAGCTTGTGACTGTTCTGCCATTGTACTTTTGGAAGCAGATAACTTGTGTTCTAGATTTCACAGATGAAGAGAAATTTTTGGATTTTGGACTTGGACTTGAGACTTTTGCTATGTTATGATGGGCAGAATATATTTTGCATGTAGTAAGGATGTGATTTTTGGGGGGTCAAAGAGTGGAATGTCATGGATTGAATTATGTCCCCCCAAAAATGTGTGTATCAATTTGGCTGGGCCATGATTTCCAGTATTGTGTGGTCATCCTCCATTTTCTGATTGTAATTTTATGTGAGAGAGGATTAGGGCGGGATTGTAACACCCTTACCCAGGTCACATTCCTGATCCGATGTAAAGGAAGTTTCCCTGGGGTATGGCTTGCACCACCTTTTATCTCTCAAGAGATCAAAAGGAAAGAGAAGCTAGTAGAGAGTTGGAACTTATACCACCAAGAAAGCAGCGCCAGGAGCAGTGCGCATCCTTTGGACTGAGGTTCCTGTGCTAATATGCTCCCAGACCAAGGGAAGACTGATGACAAGCAACTTTCTCCAGAGCCGACAAAGAGAGAAAGCCTTCCCCTTGGTTCGGACTTCTAGCCTACTGGACTGTGAGAGAATAAACTTCTCTGTGTTAAAACCATCCATTTGTGGTATTCCTGTTATAGCAGCTCTAGATGACTAAGATGCTTGGTAAAGTAGAAGGTCACAGAAAAAGAGGACGACCCTCAGTGAGATGGATTGACACAGTGGCTGCAACAATGGGCTCAGGCATAACAACGGTTATGAGGATGGCACAGGACCAGACAGTGTTTCGTTCTGCTGTACATGGGGTCGCTATGAGTTGGAACTGACTTGAGGGCACGTAACAACAACTTCCAGCCTAGAGAAAGTTGCTAAGCTTCAGTTTCTAGTGACAAATTGTGACAAAAGTGACCAACACAGTGCCAGGAACATATAGTTAAATATAGTGACAATTACTCTATAATTGGAAACTAATTGTATGGTATTATAAGAATTTGTCTGGATCACTAAACCTTTGTAAACTTTCATTTAGCAAACAGACCAATATATATTTATTTGTATGACATCACGGCTATGTTTGTACAGGGTAATGGAAGGCAAAACAAAAGTTAACTTCATTTATTTCTCATCCCTTTTCTACTTTTTTTCTCTGGCTACAGGACATACAAAAAAAAAAAAAAAAAGAACAGAAACAATGAATCAGTAATCTATGAAACATTAGGCAACCAGGGGGAAGCAATCTAACCTGGCTTTTAATCTCAGCTCTTTTACTTACTAGCTGTATGATTTACGGTAAAATCATACCATGTGTATGACTTTACATGGGATAGCTACATCACTGAGCTTCAGTAGCCTCATCTGTAGCATGTGGATAATAGTACCTATCAAAGCACAGGGTCAGTGAAAAAGAGGAAGACCCTCAATGAGATGGATTGACTTAGTGGCTACAACAATGGGCTCAAACATAGCAAAGATTGTGAAGATGGCATAGGACCGACAGTGTTTCATTTTGTTGTACATAGGGTCGTAGGAGTGGGAACTGACTTGATGGCACCTAACAACAACAACAACATAGGCTTACTAGAAGGATTAAATGAAATAGTATTCGTAACTTTCTTAACACAGTAACTGGCGTGTAGAAAGTGTTCAGTGACTAGTGACTATATTTTTGTTATCTCATTAGATATTTGCTTTCTAAACAGAGTTTGATCTACAAAAGTTGATTGTTGCCTAATGACATAGTTGAACTTGGATGAATATTTGAGATCCTTTCTATCATCTTGGAAACCCTGGTGGTGTAGTGGTTAAGTGCTATGGCTGCTAATCAAAAAGTCAGCAGTTTGAATCCACCAGGCGCTCCTTGGAAACTCTATGGGGCAGTTCTACTCTGTCCTGTAGGGTTGCTGTGAGTCAGAATCGACTCGACAGCAGTGGGTTTGGTTTGGTTTTTGGTTTATCATTTGTCACCTAGGCAATCAGTGTAGTTGTTGTTAGGTAGGTGCTATGCAGTCGCTTCTGGCTCATGGTGATCCCATGTGACAGAACTACTTCACAGGGTTTCCTTGGCTGTAATTTTTACACAAGCAGATCGTTAGGTCTTTCTCCCATGGAGTGGGTAGGTGGATTTGAACTGCCAACCTTTCAGTTAGCAGCTCTGCACTTAACCGTTGTGCCACCAGGCTCCTATAATTAGTGAAGAGCATGATATAAATATTGTCCACACCCTGTATTTTAGAGGCTATCAATAGGAATACTCTTACCTTCCAAAGATTTAAAAATTTTTAATTTATTTGACAAATATCTGTTGAATGCCAGCATTGTATAAGGCATTATGTTGGTTTCTCTGAGGGACAGAAATGAATGAAATATGAACTTTGTTCTCAAAAGGCATAAAGACATATAATAATATAATAAACATAGAAAGAATGATCCGTACACCCATTTTTCTGTCCCCACGTTCTACCCCTCTCCAACTCCTAAAACTCTACTACTCTACCCTCTGGAATTCATAGATACTCATAAGCATAAGTATTTCATATATACTCAGTCTCTAAGTAAATCTGGTTCTTGTCTCAAATGGCTTTTCCACAGGCTTCTTAAAAGCTAATCCTTTCTTTTGTATCCTGGTCCACTGAGCCTAAAGCTAAGATAGATGTCCTCCTTTACTCTCAATGCTGCATTGTCCAGTATGGTAACCACTAGCCATCTGTGGCTATTTAAATTAAAATTCATTAAGATTCAATAAAATTAAAAATTTAGTTCTCCATTCACACCAGCTTCATTTCATGTGCTCAATAGTGACATGTGGCAAGTGGTTACTGTATTGGACAGTGAAGATATAGAAGATCTCCATTAATGCACAGAATTCTATGGGACCCACAATTCTAGATCATTCTTCCAGCCTTCTCCCCAAATTCTCAGCTTTGAGTCTTTTGTCATCAGCCTATATCATGCACTGCCCTAACATTTTAACAGGCATTTATAGGTCTCCAGGTCATTCATTCTCCTTCCATGAGGCAGTCTCAGGTTCATTTCAACATATGCATAGATGACTCTTTTTCTAACTTGACCTTTCACCAATTCCTTGACTTCTTCTCCTCCAGTGATGCTGTCTTTAGGTAAACTTCTATGCCACCTCCCATGGCCATACTCCAACAACTACATCGAGTATTCCAACTTGCTCTTTCCTTTCCCCTACCTTGTATACCTTAGATTTTTTGATTCATTATATTCATTCCTTGCATACACTTTCAATTTTCTTGCCCTGCCCTCGTGTTGTATTACTTATCTGGTAAAACCCTACCCTGGATAAATTCAACTCTCTGTTTATTTTGAACCTACACTCCTTGAGATGAATATAACTGGAAGATAACTAAAACCAAGCTGACTAGTCTCACTTTAAATTCATTCACTGTTCCTGATTGACATTCCTCACTTTTCTCCTTAAACTTTTAACATCTCCTGCCCCATCTTCACCCTCAGCCAATGGCATTTCTTCTCTTACCACTATGAACTTAATCAGAAGAGAACTTCATTCAATTAAAATGGAAATTCTTCCCTTGGCCTCATTTCTTCTTTCTAGATATCTCCTCATTTATCTGCTCCTCTTTATAGGCAAACATCCTAAAAGCAATTTTCTGTGCTCTTTCTTTCATCCATTCCTCTCTTCTCATTCTTTTTAGAATCCTCTTCAAAAAGTTTTTGACCAGATCCCTTTACTAAAATTGTTTTTATCAAGATCTCCAATGGCATGCATGCTGCTAAATCTAATGATCCTGTCTCAGTTACTATCTCACTTATCTGTAACATTGTTTTGAACATTTTATTGTGCTTTAGGTTTACACAACAAATTAGTTTCCCAATCAATAATTCATACACAAATTATTTCATGACATTTGTTTCAATCCCCTCAAAGTGTCAGCACTTATTGACTTATTTCGTTCAGCATCAAATGTCCCCCATTTCCACCCTGGGTTCCCTGTTTCCATTTGTCCAGTTTCCCTACTGCTTCCTGCCTTCTCATTTTTACTTTTAGGCAAATGCTGACCTTTTGTCTTGTATAGTTGATTGTTCTAAGGAGCACATTCTTCACTCGTATTATTGTTTATTTTATACGTCTATCTATTATTTGACTGAAAGGTGGCTTCTGGGAGTGGCTTCAGTTCCATGTTAGAAGGTTGTCTTAGGGCGACAGTCTCGGGGGTTCTCCAGTCTCTATCAGACCAATAAGTCTGGTCTTTTTTATGAATTTGAGTTTTGTTCTACACTTTTCACCCATTCTAACTGGATCCCTCTATTATGATCCTGGTCAGAATGGTCAGTAGTGGTAGCCTGGCACCATCTAGTTCTTCTGTTGTCAGGTTAGAGAAGTATGAGGTTCATGTGGGGTATTAGTCCTTTGGACTAATTGCTTCCTTGAGTCTCCAGGTTTCTTCATTCTCCTTTGCTCCCATCAAGAAGAGACCAATAGTTGTGTCTTAGATGGTAAGCTTTTAAGAACTCAGATGCTACTCACCAAACTAGGATGTAGAACATTACCTTTACGAACTATGTAATGCCAATTGACCTAGATGTCCCCTGATACTGTGGCTCTTAGACTTCAAGCCCAGTAGCTCCGTCCCTTGAGGTGTTTGGTTATGTCTGAGAAGTTTCCACAACTACACGCCCTATGTGCTCTATTACTTATACACGACTGTACATGCAGCCCTTACAGATATGTATGTAGAAATATCTACAAGCATACCCATATATACACACATGATTGTACTCCCCTATGTTCTCCCACACCTATTTAGCATGCATATCTACTTACATATCCATTTACTTATTAGTGTTACTGTTGTCGCAGAATTCTGTATAATATTTACCGTAGTTACCCTTTACTCTTGCATGCCTCTCAAGAGGTGTCTTCCTGTGCCTTGGTCACATTGTGGTGACTTCCCCCATATTTTGTATTACCTTTCCCTTCACCAGAATTAACACATCTATTATTTAGTTAGTCATCCCCCTTCCTCTCCCATCCATGGTAACCATTAAAGAAAGTTTCTTTCTGTGTGTAAACCTATTTTTGTCTTTTTATAATAGTGGTTTCATACAATATTTGTTGTTTTGTGATTAACTTATTTCACTCAGCGTAATGTCCTCCAGGTTCATCCATGTTGTGAAATGTTTTGTGGATTCATCATTGTTATTTATTGTTGTGTAGTATTCCATTGTGCGTATGTACCACATCATCTTTATCCATTCATCCATTGATGGATATTTAGGTTGTTTCTATTTTTTTACTATTGTGAATAATGCTGCAATGAACATGAGTGTGTATATGTCCATTTGTGTCACAGCTTTTATTTCTATCTGTAACATTTTACAAGTTTGATCATTACCTGCTTTTTAATGTACTTTCTTTTTCTTGGCTTCCAGGCCATTTTCTTCTGAGTTTCTCTTACATCATTGACCTCTTCTACTCAGTCTTTTTTCTGCTTGTTCCTTCTCATTTCCCTAACTTCTGATGCTGTAATGTTCCAGGACTCAGTCTTCTTTTCTTCTTTCTGTAGTTGTTCTTATATCTACATTACCCTTGGCAATCTCATCCAGCCTTCTGGTTTTAAATGCCATCTGCACACTAACTCATATTTTTTATTTCCAGTCCAAACCTTCCCCAGAACTCCCAATTCATATATCCAACTACCTACTTAACATCTTCACCTGGCTGTCTAATAAACCAAACTAAACCAAATCAAACCAAACTCATTACTGTTGAGTCAGTTCTGACTCATAGCAACACTATAGGACAGGTAGAACTACCCCACAGCGTCTCTAAGGAGTGGTAAGTGGATTCGAACTGCCAACCTTTCAGGTGGCAGCTGAGCTCTTAACCACTCACAACTAGGGCTCCTGGCTATCTAATAATCATCTCAAAATTAATATATTCTGAACTGAATTCCTGACATCCCTCACCAAACCTCGTCTTCTTATGGTCTTCCTCGACTCACTAAATGCCAACTCCATTCTTGCAGTTGCTTAGGTCAAAAACTTTGTCTTTGATTTCTCTTTTTCTCCCACCCAAAATTTAATCTATCAGCAAATCTTGTTGGTTCTATCTAAAAATACATGGATTCTACTTTTTTACCACCTCCACTGCAACCAATCTGGTCCAGCAACTGACATCTCTTTCCCAAATGATGTAATAGGCACTTAATCAATCACCCCACTTCCTTAATTGCCCTCCCACTGTCTATTCTCAAAAGAGCAGTCAAAAGGATCATAGTAAAATGAGCATTAGACCATATGTTTCTCATTTGTCCAAAATTCTCTAAGAGTTTCCCATCTCACTCAGGGTGAAGGTTAAAGTCCTTATAATGGTCTAAAGTGATCTGTAGAGTCTGGCCCCCATTAACTCTCTGATTCCATCTTGTTTTATTCTCCTACTCAGTTTCTCTAATTCAGTCACACTGACCAACTTTCTGATTTTCAAAGATGAGTGGACTCCTGCCTCAGGAATTTCGCACACGCAGCTTTTTCTACCAGAAATGATTTGCCATCAGAAGTTTGCCAAGCTCACCTTCAGAATGATACCTTCCCTGACTAGTTATTAGCTGCCATTGAGTCAGCCCCTGACTCATGGTTATCCATGTGTTAGTGATTATAACTGCTCCATAGAGTTTTCTTGACTGTAATCTTTACAGAAGATCAGCAGGCCTTTCTTTCACAGAACCATTGGGTGGGTTCAAACTGCCAACTTTTTGGTTAGCTGTTAATTGCAAACTGCTTTCACCGAGCCACCCAGACTCCTGTTCCCTGACTGTTGTTGTTGTTAGGTGCCAACAAGTTAGTTCTGATTCATAGTGACCCTCTGTACAAGAGAATGAAACACTGCCCAGTCCTGTGCCATCCTCACAATTGTTGTTATGCTTGAGCCCATTGTTGCAGCCACTGTGTGAATCCATCTCTTTGAGAGTCTTCCTCTTTTTCGATGACCTTCTACTTTACCAAGCATGATGTCCTTCTCCAGGTACTGATCCCTCCTGAAAACATGTCCAAAGTATGTGAGATGAAGTCTTGTTATTCTTGCTTCTAAGGAGCTTTCTGGCTATTCTTCTTCCTAGACAGATTTGTTCATTCTTCCAGCAGTCCATGGTATATTCAGTATTCTTCACGAACAACGTAATTCAAAGACATCAATTCTTCTTCGATCTTCTTTATTAATTGTCCAGCTTTCACATGCATATGAGGCAATTAAAAACACCATAACTTAGGTCAGGCACACTTTAGTCCTTAAAGTGGCATCTTTACTTTTTTAAAAACTTTAAAGGGGTATTTTGCATCAGATTTGCTCAATGCAATGCGTTGTTTCTTGACTGCTACTTCCATAGGCATTGATTGTGGATCCAAATAAAATGAAATACTTGAAAACTTCAATCTTTTCTCCATTTATCATGATGTTGCTTATTGGTCCAATTGTGAGGATTTTTGTTTTCTTTATGCTGAGGAGTAATCCAAACTGAAGTCTTTCATCTTCATCAGTAAATTTCAAGTCTTCTTCACTTTCAACAAGGAAGGTTGTGTCATCTGCCTGTTGCAGGTTGTTAATGAGTCTTCCTCCAATCCTGATGTTACATTCTTCAAATAGTCCTATTTCTTGGATTATTAAACTCCCTCCAATCTCCAGCTCTCTTCAATTCCCTTCCCGACTTTATTTTTCTACATACTTTGTCTGTCTGTCTCTATCTATCTATCCACCTACCTATCCATCTATCATCCATTATCTATATATACCCACTAAAATGGAAGCAAGATTTTTTCTCTTGTTTTATTCATTGCTAAATCCGTAGTGCTTATGATTTAGTCTCTGACACATATTTTATGTTCCACAAATATGTGTGTGATGAATGATGCTATCCACAGTAATTGTACAATATTTTTTTATTTTATTTTTTAAAATAAAGATGTTATGTTCCTTTTTAAGTTTATTTCTTTTTCAACCAGTTTGAGTCTTTAGATAATATGGGGGTTTGGGGCCAAGAATGAAGTGAGAGGATATATTAAAACTACCAGCAGCATTCTAAAAGCAGAAAAAATCATAAGAAATTATTTCTACAAATGTTAAAAACAAACCATCTGCTCAGAAAAAAAAAAAAGAAGAAGAAGAAAGAAAGAGAAAAATTCCCAAGGGCTAGAGAAGTGAGAGAAAGTGCATCAGAGTGGGGCAAGCCAGGACCACACCAGGATAAAGAGGGTTGGGGTTTTAGTTCTCACTCAGGAGGATAAGCTAAATGCTGCTGGCCAAGGTAGAGGACTCAAGTGGACCACCAGTGAAAGGCTGGAGGTGGAACATGATAGGCAGGGAGTGGAGGTGAGGGATTGAATTAATTCCTTTCAACCAAGAGGAAAAATCACCCGTGAAGGACTAGATCCTGACCCATATCACTTGCATGGGGTCCAAAATTTTACAACTTATTTGGAACAGGGGCCCCAAGGTTCTAATTTAAGGTCAAGTTTGGAGCCATGAAATACAGAGGATCAGACTGCAGCACATCAAACTCTAGGGAGAGAGAGGGGGAAAAGGAAATGGTCAAAGAAGTTTCCAACTGGATCTGCAGTACTTGTTGAGGAATAAAAGGCAAATAGAAAATGTTGCTGATTTTGAATTCTTGATGGAAACATGGGTTTCTTTTCTTTAGTTAATCCACTTTTCTTAATTATTTTAATTGCATAATTACTTTAAAAAGGAATAATTTTAAAAAGACATCAGAGTAGGTTTCCTAGTCTTTCTATATTTCTGGTGGGTCAGGTCTGTTTCCTACATAGTTCATTTGGTAGTATCACGAATGATTTAAAAAAAGAGTAAATCCAGTTCATATATGTATATATTTTTCCTTTTTAAAAGTTATACTGCATTATAATAGTTAAAATGTATGCTCTTCAGATAAAAGTAAAGAAAAAAATCAAATCCAATTATTTCCTTTGATCAATTGTGATAGCACCAACTTGAAAGTAACCTAAACCCGGGGAACTTTCCATGGAATTCACATCACATGACATTTTATAGTGAATTAGAATTGAAACTAAAAGAAGCAGTTAAATATATCCTTGGACTTTTGCATATTATCAAGTAGACTTTATATTTATTATGTGGTTACATGTGTGTATATGTTGCTTTAAATTAAAATTTTAAAAACCTTGTTTAAAAAGTATATAATCTGAGTTCTTTTTTTTTTTTGGTTTGTTTTTTTTCTTGCCCATTGGAGCCTGCTGACATTTAAATCTGGAATATTATTAGTATTTTTTTTTGCCGTAAGGCTTCCTGAAAATTTCTACTGAATACAATAGTCAAGGTGCTATTAATCCTTATTAATATTCTGTACAAAGAGCAATATTTTGCAGACAGCAAATAGCTATTTATGCTAATAATTCTGGTTAAGAAAACTGATATCTTTTGACTATAAATTTGGAATAAGAGCAGCTTTGCTGTTCTGCCTCATCTATTGTGCTTTCAAATGTGTTTTCTAGTCTCTTGAAATCTCATCTTCAAAAAAAATTCCTGCTCTTCAGAAATAATAGTCCCCTGTGAGAAATAATTGCTACTCAAAATGTCATTTAGAAAAATCTGTCTGGGGATTATCTGCTTCTGAATCATCCCCTTCTCACTTTTTGTTTTGTCTTAATGCATCTTTGAAAGCTGCTAAATAGATCTCACTCAGATTTTCCAAAACAATTTTTTATTGGAAAAAGACCAGGAATTAGAAATGTAGAAGTTTAGACTCAAGAATGCTTTTCCAAATTTGAAAAATTTAGCAAAACTAGATGTTTTAAATGAAACACTTTCTCTTTTATACGTTTAACAGTGTTCCCATTGAACTAGATGAAGAAGAATGTGGCATCAGAATTGGAGGAAGGCTTATTAAAAACCTGCTATATGCGGATGACACAACCTTGTTGCTGAAAGAGTAGAAGACTTAAAGCACTTACTAATGAAGATGAAAGACTATTGCACTTCAACATAAAGAAAACAAAAATCCTCACAATTGGACCAATGAGCAACATCATGATAAAGGGAGAAAAGAGTGAAGTTGTCAAAGATTTCATTTTACTTGGGTTCACAATTAATATCTGTGGAAGCAGCAGTAAGGAAATCAAATGACATTGCATTGGGCAAATCTGCCGCAAAAGACCTCTCTAAAGTGTTAATAAGTAAAGATGTCACGTTGGGGACTAAGGTGAGTCTGACCAAGGCCATGATATTTTCAATCGCCTCATATGCATAGGAAAGATGGACAATGAATAAGGAAGACCAAAGAAGAATTGATGTATTCGAATTATGGTACTGGCAAAGAATATTGAATACACCAAGGACTTCTAGAAAAAAGAACCAACCTGTCTTGGAAGAAGTACAACTAGAAGCCTCCTTAGAAGGGAGGATGGTGAGACTTCGTCTTACATACTTTGGACACATTATCAAGAGTGACTAGTCCCTGGAGAAGGACATCGTGCTTGGTAAAGTAGAGGATCAATGAAAAAAAGGAAGACCCTCCATGAGATGGATTGACACAGTGGCTGCAACAGTGGGCACAAACATAACACGATTGTGAGGATGACGCAGGACTGGACAATGTGTTGTTTTGTTGTACGTAGGGTCACCATGAGTTGGAACCAACTGGACTGCACCTAACAACAACAAAACCATTGTAAATTACTTGTCATTTCATGCAGATATAAATGTAGTCAATTTTTTCCTAAAAATATGACGTGCTTGGATCTTATATCCTGTATTAGAACCTGTGGCTGTGATGATGGTTCGAATCTGCTCCCAAGAGAGTGATTATCTATCCTTCTATCGTTTATTACGTTTAGAGTATGTGAATATGCTAATGTATGCAGAGCACTTTGAGATATTAAGTATAAAGGATGTTTATACTTAATCACAGACTTTTGACCAAAGAAGGGCATCTTTCAAATGGAAATTGGGGAAACAAGGAGATGGAATTAGAAGAGGCATTCATAACCAAGGATTAATAAGTAAGTTTATGAGAAATAGAAATGTAGAGAAAAGAACGTAAAAAGAGACCTGGGTATGTTCCCAAGAATAACAAGTCCAGGAGTTCTAACAACAGCTGACAGTGTTTTAAAATTTATATTCTCATTGATCATAATTATGCTTGGGAAATCATATAAGGTGTTAATAATATAGTACCAGTGACAGACTTCAACATGTGTTTGTCAGTTTGTCGTATTGTGGTGGCTTGCATGTTGCTATGATACTGGAAGCTATGCAACCAGTGTTTCAAATACCAAAAGGGCCACCCATAGTATACAGATTCCAGCATCACTTTCCACTCAGGCAGACTAGGAAAAAATGCCTGATAATTTTATTTCCAAAAGTTATTCAATGAAAACCCTAGAATTACAACAGAATACTATCTGATACAGTGTTGGAATATGAACCCCCTAGGCTGGAAGGCACTGCGTAATGGCCTCAATGATGGACTCAAGCATGCTAACAATTATGAGTATGGTGCAGGGCCAGGCAATGGTTTGTTATGTTGTATATAGTGTTCCCATAAGTTGGAGCTGACTCAATGGCAATTAACAAAAACAAATTGATGGGCTTGGGATATAAGGCCATTCTCCTAGGAATTTCAAAGAGTAGGTATAGCTTTCATGAAGTAATGTGTACAGTCTTCAAGGCATCTCAATTAGGAATGGTATTAATGAACTGGGGCTTAATTAGAAATGAGGCCTTTGAGCAGAATTAAGTACCTTTGATTAATATAATTACCATTCTCATTGAATTAATCAGGGTTGATCTCTAATCTATAACCCCAGATCAATAAGTAGAATACTGTATCTGTTTGAAAACAAAATTTTGTAACAGCTTTCACAGAGATTCACTATCCTGGTGTTCCCAAACCTAGCTAATCAACAGAAACTACTGGGAAGTTTAACAGAGTCCAGATTCATGCTCCCTCCATCCCCCACTAACTCAGAGTATCTAGGGTAGAGACTGGGAATCTGACTTCTTTTACAAAACCTCCAAACATTCAAAAATTTCAGAACTTTGAGAAATTTATTAACATTTAGCATATGAAATAACAATAAAACCTACTGCATGTGTACTATGAACCAGATGATAGCATGCATTCTCTCTATCCTCACACTTCTGGGTGTCGTTATTCCCATTCTACAAATTAGCAGTTAAACAATAGAGCAGGTCGGTAGCTTGCCCAAATTCTTAAAGTTAGTAAGAGGTACTTCTGCCTAATCCTGGAGTTTGTGAGACTCTCAGAAGAGCATTGATATAATGTTCTGATCCTTTGTACAATATACTGACCCTATGTATTTGACTTGGTCCAGGCATGTTTGGTAAAAAGAGTTTTATGATTAATTTCCAGAAAGTTCCAACAGTTTTCAACATGGCATTTAAGCATCATTACTGTTCTGCTGTGCTGGTGAGGATTTTGAATTGTGAGATGGTACTAGAATTTTATGTCTGAAACTGTGCAGAACTCTTATGATCTTTTTTAGACTGGTAAATTCTTTGAGATTTGTATTTTCCTGATGACAGAAAGAAAAATATGAATATACTTTCTCTCATTGTATGAAAGAAAGAAGAAACATTATATACTTTTAGAAACTTTCAGAAGCCTAGTATTAAATAAAATATCCCAACCTTAGGCTTTTCTCCCTTTATCTACTTCCTACTCTTCTTCAGAGACTGGCTAGATTTTGGTCCATTAGGAAAGGTGATCAAACAGAATGTGGAAATAATTGAACAATATCATTAATATCACATGATAGCAAAATTTTGCTGAAGATAATTCAAAAACAGCTGCAGTCATACACTGACAAGGAACTGCCAAAAATTCAAGCCAGATTCAGAAGAGGACCTGCAACAAGGGATATCATTGCTTTTGCCAGATGGATCTTGGCCAAAAGCAGAGAATACTAGAAAGATGTTTACTTGTGTTTTCTCAACTATATGAAGGCCTTAAACTGTGTGAATTATAACAAATTATGGATAACATTGGGAAGAATGGAAATTCCAGAACACTAAATTGTTCTCATGTGAAACCTATACATGGATCAAGAGGCAGTTGTTCCAACAGAACAAGGAGGTACTGCCTGGTTTAAAATTAAAAAGATGTATAACAGGGTTGTATTTTTTCACCTTATTTATTCAATCTATATGCTAAACAAATAATTCAAGAAACTATACTGTATGAAGAACATGATATCAGTATTGGAGGACGATCATGAACAACCTGAGATATGAAGCTGATACAACCTTCCTTGGTGAAAGTGAAGATGACTTGAAACACTCATGAAGGTAAAAGACTACAGCCTTCACTATGGATTACACCTGAACAAAAAGAAAATGAAAATACTTACAACTGGACCAATAAACAGCCTCATAATAAATAAATGGCTGGGAAATTGAAATTGTCAAGGGTATCATTCTTCTTGTATCCACAGTCAACTCCTATGGAAGCAGTGGTCAAGGAATCAAATGAAACATTGCATTGGGCAAATCTGCTGCAAAAGACCTCTTTAGTTAAAAAGCAAAGCTGTAACTTTGATGACTAAGATGCACCTCACTCAACCCATGACATTTTCAATTGCTTCATATGTATGCAAAACCGGACAATGAAAAAGGAAGACCAAAGAAGAATTGACACATTCAAATTGTGGCATTGGCAAAAAATATTGAATATACATGGATTTCCAGAAAAATGAACAAATCTGTTTTGGATACAGTTTTTTTTTTATAGCGAGAATGCTCCTTAGAAGCAAGGATGATGAGGCTTTCTCTCACTTTGGACATGTCACCATGAGGGACCAGTCCGTGGACAAGGACATCATGTTTGGCAGAGGGTCAGCAAGAAAGAAGGAGACCCTCAATGAGATGGATTGACACAGTGGCTGCAACAATGGGCTCAAACAGCAGTGATTATGAGGATGGTGCAGAGCTGTTCTTTCTGTTGTCCATGGGGTTGTTATGAGTCAGAACAGCCTCAATGGCATGTAACACCACCAACAACCAGTGGTGTGGGTAACCATAAGATGTTCACTCTGGTTTTCCGGGAGAAACTTCACTGGTAGTGTTCTTTTATTCTTCTGCAGATAGAGACTGCTTAGCTTTATCCACAACTAGGTAGAACTTTGAAAACTGGTAGTAGGGCGGGCACCTTTCCCATTTTCAGGTAATACCTTTAGATTTATAGCAGTTTATTCTGTTTTTGTAGGATTCTCTGCAAATTTGATGCAATTTGTGTTGTACTACAACAAACCCACAAACTATGGCTTCCCACCCATGAGTTTCCTATAGAAAGGCACTACTGTGAATACGAATTCTCCAAGAAATTAATCATTGAGACCAGGCTTCATAGAAACAACATAATATATTCATCTTAAAAAATTTTGAAGCAGAATAGGTGATAGAAAAACACAGAATATTGAAATAAATGGATTATACTTGTTCGTAAAGGAAAAGCACTCTTTTCATTGCATCAGGCTTTTGGTTCACAGGATCATCGTGCATACATGTTCAGAATGGCTTTGTTCAGTTGTTACCTCTCTGCTGCCTGAGTGCACCAAGTAGATGCACACAATTCTGTACGTTCATTAGAGGAGTGAAGATGTTTCTCTGGTACTCAGGCAACTGTGCTGGGGAAGTGTATTTCGTATTCGCACTCTCCGCTCTCCAAAGTCATCACGCTAATTACGTATTAGCTGGGTGTTAACAGTGTGGGGCTATGGAGGAGGGGAAAATAGTTCGGCTAATGTTCACTGACATCAGTGGTTTAAGTCCCAGTCAGTGACTCTTGTTGCTGCTTAGCAAATGCCTGTCCATTTTCTGGTTTAGCTTAAAAAATGCTGACCATTTTCTTGTAGGCCGTATTGGAAAGGAGGGCTCTAGAATGGAAGCAAAAACCCCTTCTGTGAACAAGCATAGTGTGTGTGGTTAACTTACATAAGTCTATCATACAAATATGTATGTATTAATATGTTTAATTATTTATGGAATAATTATCAAGTTTCTATATGAGAAAGGAACAAAAATAGGATTTAGATGGTAGCCTGGCTGTGTGGCATATACAATAGAACTTCCCTACATATCCCTAGCTATCCGTGTAAACTTCGTTTTTCTTAATTAACTTTTTATATCATACAAAATTTCAGTATTTTGAAAAGAATAAAGAATATTCCCTTTTCTTGCCTTTCTCAACATCCTGAACCAGTCATTGGTACTTTTTTTTCCTTAGAGATCTTTACTCTGGCATCATTTGGATGACAGGGCAGAATAGTTTTACTAAAATGCATAAGAATAATACAATAAAATGTAGAAATATCAGAAATATATGCAAACATTTACTCCCCCATGCTCAAAACCAGTGGAAAGCACTGATTTTTAATTTGTTCCTTTTCAAATAGTTTAACAACTGTATAGGGACATAAAGATATATATCGATGTAAATATGGGACAAGCTAGAATGTGATAAAAGCTGTAAAAATGTTACAAGAATATTTAAAGAAGATTGCCAAAGATAAATATCCCATCATAGTGGACTCCATTTCCAGGAATAAAGCAGATAAGATAGTTTTAATAGAGTCTCTGTATAGCACAAGGGAAAAACTGGATAAAATATGAGAAATGTTTTTTAAATGCACCATTCATCATACAAGAAAGAAAAAGTAAATTTCCAGAGAGTAAAAAGGAGTGCTCAAAACCAGAATATTAAATTGACACTAAACATACAGCTGTCCTGGGGAAATCAGCCACTCTCAGCAACATGTTGTCTTGGGTTTTAAATGGATGCATAAAAAAAATAGATGCATAGGTGACAAGAATTCAGACTTTGGGCCTGTGGGAGGGGGCCAATGTATCTCCACCTAAAGCCGGAATCCTTGGATAGCTACACATTCAGTCAGTGAAATGGTGGATTACAAAAACAAACACACAAAAAAATGGACTACTAACAAAGGCAGAAGACAAAAAATTTGGCTTGTCTTCACATAGGGTCTGAATGGAGGAAAATCCCTTCTAAAAATTGGGAACTGCAGGCCTGTTCTTACAGGGCAGTTCATAAACCCCGTGTGGAGAAATTGACTTCAGGCAGCACCGAGTCGGTAGTGCCCCAGAGTGCTTGGGAGAAACAAATCTAACTAGTTCCTGGAAGGATGCACGATCAACTTAGGCCTTTCAAGATTCACACAGATAAAGCACAGAAAAATATAAGCCAGCTATACAAAAGCACTTTAAACAGAGAAACAAGCTACCTTGAGATTGTTTTCTCAAGCACAATTTGACTCCCAGGGGCTTCAGATATTGGACTTCCTACATCCAAAATATAAATAGGCTTAAAATATTTAAAGAAATGATACAGGGATTTAAGGCAAAAGGTATATAAAAAAGACTGATCTGCATAAAAATTAAATAGACTTTCTAGAACTTAAAGATGTAATTGTTGAAATAGCTTCTCCAGTGGGTAGGTTAAACAGATATAACCGAAGAGAGATTTAATGAAGTAGAGGAAAAACCTAAATATATTTCGCAGCATTCCTCAAAGAAAGAGAGACTAAAACCTGGAAACCACGAAAAAGAGATTAAGGGATGTCTTAGACTGGGCTCTCTAGAGAAGCAAAACCAGTAAAGCATATAAATATGTATACAGAGATATCTATATCAAAGAAATGGCTCACATGGTTATAGAGACTGGAATGTCCCAAGTCTGTGGATCAGGCTGGAGGCTTCTGCTGATTCACATAGCTGCAAGAGCTGGTGACCCCAAGATTGGCAAGTCAGGGATCAGGGCTGTTGCTCACAGGCTGCAAAGATTGACAAATCCCAAGATTGGCAGGCAAGACAGCAGGCAAGAACCAGATGTCAGACGAACAGAAGTCAGCTGCAGGATCCAGGGGGAAGCAAAAGCCCACGAGTCTTGCCTGAATGTCCACTTATATTCAATGCAGGCTACATGCCCAAGGAAACTCCCTTTCAACTGATTGGCTACTCACAGCAGACCCCATCATGGAGGTGATCACATTATATCAAATATCAACATGGAAGTGATCACACATGCTATATGACTGCCAAACCACTGAGAATCATGGCCCAACCAAGTTGACACAGAATCTTAAGCATCACAAGGGACATGAAGAATAAAATGGTATGATTCAATAAACATCTCAGTATTGCAGAAAATGAGAATTTGGGAAAGGTAATGAGAACTGAACCTGAAATTCAGGAAGCAGAAAAAAATCCCAAATATGCAAACTAAAAGAAATGAAAACCAGATACATCATATTGAAACATTATGGTAAAATATGCAGAATATCAGAGTTACAAATAAGATCTCAAACAGTAGAGAGAAAAGATAGATTATCTACAAAAGAATAACATTTAGGCCAAGAGCTATCTTCTCAATAACAATAATGGAAGCCAGAAGATACTAGAATAATACCTTTCAAATTTAGAAAGGAAAAAAGTGTCAAACTAGATTTGTATACTCAGAAAACTTTCAAGATTCAAGATTGAATCATGTCATTTTGACGTAAACAAAACTGAGTTTACTGCTAATAACCACTTCTAATGGATAGCGTTTTGAAAGAGGAAAAGTAATCCCAGAGGAAAAATCTAGATGCAGGAATGTAACAAAGAAAGCTGTAAGCTTGTGAGCAAAGCTAAACAAGCATATAATAGAATATACAACTTTGGAAGGTTAAAGAAAGAAATGGACTCATATCAGTGATCATGAAGATGGCATAGGACTGCACGACGTTTGCTTCTGTTATAGGTAAGATCGTCATGAGTCAGAGCCGACTCTAGGGCGACCATCAACAACAAATGTGTCTGTGCACTAATCCTCAAAACCTGTGAACAGTTTAGGTTACACTAGGGTCACTATGAGTCGGAATCAAGTCAACGGCAATGGGTTTGGTTTTGGGTTTTGGTTTAATCCCATCTGACTAGAGGATTTGGACGTGAAATAGTAGATAAAGTTGAAAAGGTAATTCACAGATTTAGCAAAATCAAAAATTGAAGTGCTGTTTGCTGCTTACGAGGAGACCTCCTAAAACAAAAGGACTTCATTTCATCAAAACGATAATCATCATCATGTAATAAGCATAATAGCTGCCACTTATAAAGTGCCCATACAGGTCTGAATCTTCACTAAGCTCTCTATGTGGAGTATTTAATTTTCACCATGACATTCATTTATTTAAGCCTTCTTAGTGATTTTCAATAAAATTTTATAATTATATATGTACATAGCATGCTTGTTTTTATTAGATTTATTCCTAAGTACCTTATAACTTGTTAGGGTAAGTGATAAAAATAGGTATCTACAAAATTTCATTTTCTGTTGTTGCTGTTGTTAATTTCTATTGCAGTGGATTTCTATATTGATTTATATCCAGCCACCTTGTTGAACTCCCCAATTAATGATATTAATTATAATAATTCTTTTGCATATACTCTTGGGTTTTCTGTGGAGATAATTATATTTTCTGAAAAAAAATTGATGGTTATGTTCCTTTATGATATTTATACGTTTAATTCTTAGCCTCTTCTTTCTGGGATGACAAATACCTACAATTAAAAGTTGAATAGAAGCAGTGATAGAGGGCATCCTTGTCTTATCCTGACTTGAAAAGAACACTGTTAACATTTCACTTTTAAATACATTTGTTACAGATTTTATCAGGCTATAGGAGTTCACTTTTATTTTTTAATTTACCAAGAAATTTCTTCTTAAAAATTCTTTTCATTTCCACCCATTATACAGATGTTAAAAAGTGAGGTGTACAGGCTAAATAACTTGCCTAACATTAACATTAGGCCATAGAAGTTGTGTTTGATATATTATTATGTGCAATAATAGAATAATGGAGAAGAAGATTAGGATAAAACCACATGATGGAATTTTTAGAATAATATTTAATGACACAAGAAAATGCTTATAAAATAGTATTCAATAGAAGAAAAAGCAGAATACATCTACTTTATACAGTACCTATAGTAGACCCTTGTCATTTAAAAATTTAACATTTGTTTATTTGTGATGGACCTCAGTGGTCCATGATGTATAGGAGGTTTCCATTTGGGGATGTTGCATATGAAAGATGATTCTTTTCTAGTTAACGTTTGTTTACATTTTTTCCAATTCCTCAATTCCTCTGTTTTTAAAAGACTCTGTAACCAAATCAAAACAAACCCATTGCTGTTGAGTCTATTCCGACTCATAGCAACCGTAAAGGACAGAGTAGAACTGCCCCATAGTGTTTCCAAAGCTGTAAATCTTTATGGAGGTAGACTGCCACATGTTTCTCCCATGGAGCTGCTGGTGGGTTAGAACTACTGCCTTTCAGTTAGCAGCTCAGCACTTAAGCACTGCACTATTAGGGCTCCCAGAGACTGTAAACAGAGTTCTAAATTCTTTGATATAAGAATATTCAACAGATGTATTTAACATATTTTGCTTTTTCTCCAGTTAATTATTATTCACAACTACCTTCCCTTTTTTCCTTATCTACTCCAAGGTATTTACCAGGCCCTGACATACAGGGAAGAAACCCTGGTGTTGCAGTGATTAAGCACTGGCTGCTAACCAAAAGGTCAGCAGTTCAAACCTACCAGCTGCACCGCAGGAGGAAGATGCAACAGTCTGCTTCTGTAAAGTTTATAGCTTTGGAAACCCTATGGAGCAGCCCCACTCTGTCTTATAGGTTCACTATGAGTCAGAATTGACTTGATGGCAGTGGGTTTGTTTTGGGGTTTATAGGGTCACTATGAATCAGAATCGACTTGAGGACAGTGGGTTTGGTTTGGGTTTAGATATACGGAGGGCCCAGTGCTACAGGCACTGGGCTCTCTATAGAACATTAGGTTGATAGAATTTCACTATTTATGAATGGTACAGGGGCCCAGGATCAAGCCAGTGAGGATGCAGGTGCTCTGATTACGGACAAGCTGACATCCTAGTAGAGTATATTTATTTCAAAGCACATCTACAAGTGGAATAAAAGCAAGCTTCAGCGTCAAGACCTCTTCAGTCATTATGGCTAATAAATCCCAGAGTTATATTCTAAAGCAAATCGGTCAGTTATAAGTAATTAATCTGGGTGAAATTGAGGCCGGGATGTCACTGACACCAGGAAGACCTCCCTGGCTTCCCTAACTCCTCCTCACTCTTCAGGTCTCATTTGAATGCCATTTCCTCACAAGAACCTCTGTTGACCCCGAATCTAAATTATTTGTCCTTCTCAGTGCCTCTTGAAGCACCCATTTCTCTTCTGTCACAGCACTGGTTCAGAAGTCAGACCACTGGCACCCAAACCCTTTTTCCACCAGCTGTTTGCTGTATGACTTTGGGCAAGGTACTTGTATTAGTTTCCTGGGGCTGCCGTGACAAAATACCACAAAGTGGATGGCTTTAAACAACTGAAATTTATTGTCTCACAGTTATGGAGGTTGGGAGGCCAGGGTCAGGGTGTTGGCTGTGTTGGTTCCATCCGAGGCTTTGAGGGAGAATCAGCTCCACGCTTCTCTCCTAGCTTCGCCAGGTGTTCCTTAGCTTGCAGCTGCAGCATCACATAGTGTCCTTTTTCTGTTCTTCTGTGTGTCCGTTCTCCTCTTTTATATGGACAGCGCTCAGATGAGATTAGGACCCACCCTACTCTACTGTAATTTCTTGTTGATGTAACTGATGTTGTTGTTAGGTGCCCTTGAGTTGATTCCCACATGACAGAAAAGAACTATTCCATAGGGTTTTCTTGGCTGTAATTTTTACAGAAGCAGATCACCAGGTCTTTCTCCCACAGAGCTGCTGGGTGCATTCAAACCACATACCTTTCAGTTAGCAGCTGACAGCTTAACCGTTCGTGCCACCAGGGCTTCTTAAATTTAACTGATAACATCATAAAAGATCCTACTTCCAAACAAGTCACCTTCACAGGTACTAGGAGTTAGGACTTCAACATATCTTTTTTGGAGGGACACAATTCAATCTGTAGCCATATTTAACTCTTTAAGCCTCAGTTTTCTCATCTATAATTCCTACCACATAGGGCATTGGGATGAATATATGCGATCATTTATTGAAAGTACGTAGCATAGTGCATGGTAAGTGGTAAGCGTTTACACAACGTAAGTCATTCTTCATTTACTTCTCTTACCCAAAATGTATATAGAATGAAGAAAGAACTGGATACATTTTGGTTACTTAATGGTTTACAGTTGCCACAACTGTGTCTTGGACAGACCTATTTCTGGATTTTGAAATCATCTGTAAGAGCCTAAAACCTTGGTTCTCTGGACAATTACCTTATTATTTGAGATAGTGTCATGGATTGAATTGTGTCCCCGAAAATATTGGTCAGCTTGGCTAGGTCATGATTCCCAGTAATGATCATCTACCATTTTGTCATTTGATGAGATTTCCCTATGTGTTGTAAATTCTATCACTCTGATGTAATGAGGTGGATTAGTGGCCATTATATTGATGAGATCTACAAGATTAGATCACATCTTAAGCCAATCTCTTTTGAGATATAAAACAGAGAAGTGAGCAGAGAGACATGGGGACCTCATACCACCAAGAAAGCAGTGCCCAGAGCAGAACATGTCCTTTGGACCTGAGATTCCCGTGCAGAGAAGCTCCTCAACCAAGGCAAGACTGATGGGAGGGACCAGAGCTAAAAGAGAAAGAAAGCCTTCCCCTGCAGTTGGCACCCTGATTTCAGACTTCTAGCCTACTAGACCGTGAGAGAATAAACTTTTGTTTGTTAAACCCATCCACTTGTGATATTTCTGTTATAGCATCACTAGAGTACTAAGACAGAATTTAGTACTGGAAGTGGGGTGCTGCTCTAACAGATACCCAAAATGTGAAACTGTGAATGGATAGAGAACCGGCAGCAGCAGAGGACCAGCAGCAGCAGAGAACTGGCAGCAGCAGAGAAGCGACAGCAGGTGAGAACTGGCAGCAGCAGAACCAGGAGACCAGCACGAAACAGCACTGGAGTCAACCTATGGAGCAAGAGAGCTGAGTGCCTGTGTACAGGAGGCTTCCTGGTGGAGTGGGGTGCCTCCAGGCACTTATCAGTGGAACTAGGCTTGCCAACCCACAGAGCAAGAGAGCTGAGTTCCTTCTGGCCAAAGTTTACTGGTGGAATGGGGTGCCTCCAGGCATTTATTGGTGGAGCTACAGAGCTTTGGAACATGTGCCCCAGCAGGGCAGATGTGGGCATAAGGCCCAAGGGCCATGAGGCCAAGGAATCAAGAAGCAGAAGCTGAAGAGACCAGGAACACAGGAAGCTGAGCTGCCTCAGTCTCAAAAGGTATGGCCTCAACCTCTGGGGTTACAAAGAGTGGAGCCCTGGCCTCTGGTATTTCTAAGGGTGGAGTCCCTACTCAGATAGACTAGGGGAATAGTGTGCCTAAATCCAAGGGAGCAGAGTTACCGTCCCATTGGGCCTGTAAGGTGGAACTGAAGCCCAGAGCTGAGAGGCCTCCACTTGAATCCTGAGAATCCTGGTACTGGTACAACAACAGATACACAGATCAATGGAACAAAATTGAGAATCCAGACATAAATCCATCCACATATGAGCAGTTGATATTGACAAAGGCCCCAAAACAGTTAAATGGGGAAACGACAGTCTTTTTAACAAATGGTGCTGGCATAACTGGATATCCACCTAAAAAAAATGAAACAAGATGCATACCTCACACCATGAACAAAGAGAAGCTCAAAATGGATCAAAGACCTAAATATAAAATCTAAAACAATAAAGATCATGGAAGAAAAAATAGGGACAACGTTAGGAGCCCTAATACGTGGCATAAACAGTATAAAATACATTACTAACAATGCAGAACAAAAAGTAGATAACTGGGAGCTCCTAAAAAATCAAACACTATGCTCACCAAAAAACTTCACCAAAAGAGCAAAAAGACTACCAACAGACTGGGAAAAAGTTTTTAGCTATGACATTTCTGATCAGCGCCTGATCTCTAAGATCTACATGATACTGCAAAAGCTCAACTACAAAAAGACAAATAACCTGATTAAAAAATGGGCAAAAGATACGAACAGACACTTCACTAAAGAAGACATTCAGGTAGCTAACAGATACATGAGGAAATGTTCACGATCATTAGCCATTAGAGAAATGCAGATCAAAACTACCATGAGATTTCATCTCACTCCAGCAAGTCTGGCATTAATCCAAAACATGCAAAATAATAAATGTTGGAGAGGCTGTGGAGAGATTGGAACACTTCTACACTGCTGGTGGGAATGTAAAATGGTACAACCACTTTGGAAATCGATTTGGTGCTTCCTTAAAAAGCTAGAAATAGAACTACCATATGATCCAGCAATCCCACTCCTTGGAATATATCCTAGAGAAATAAGAGCCTTTACATGAACAGGTATATGCACACCCATGTTTATTGCAGCACTGTTTACAATAGCAAAAACATGGAAGCAACCAAGGTGCCCATTGATGGATGAAGGGATAAATAAATTATGGTATATTCACATACAATGGAGTACTACACATCGATAAAGAACAGTGAGGAATCTGTGAAACATTTCATAACATGGAAGAACCTGGAAGGCATTATGCTGAGTGAAATTAGTCAGTTGCAGAAGGACAAATATTGTATAAGACCACTATTATAAGAACTTGAGAAATAGTTTAAACTGAGAAGAAAACATTCTTTCGTGGTTACAAGAGGGGGGAGGGAGGGAGGGTGGGAGAGGTGTATTCACTAATTAGATAGTAGATAGAAACTAGTTTAGGTAAAGGGAAAGACAGCACACAATACAGGGGCGGTCAGCACAGCTGGACTAAACCAAAAGCAAAGAAGTTTCCTGAATAAACTGAATGCTTCGAAGTCCAGTGTAGCAAGGGCACAGGTCTGGCGACCATGGTTTCAGGGGACATCGAAGTCAATTGGCATGAGAAAATCTATTAAGAAAACATTCTGCATCCCACTTTGAAGAGTGGCGTCTGGGGTCTTAAAAAGCTAGCAAGCAGCCATCTAAGATGCATCAATTGGTCTCAACCCACCTGGATCAAAGGAGAATGAAGAACACCAAGGACACAAGGTGATTACAAGCTCAAGAGACAGAAAGGACCACATGAACCAGAGTCTACATCATCCTGAGACCAGAAGAACTAGATGGTGCCTGGCAATAATCGATGACTGCCCTGACAGGGAATACAACAGAGAACCCCTGAGGGAGCAGGAGAAAAGTGGGATACAGACCCCAAATTCTCATAAGACCACACTTAATGGTCTGACTGAGACTAGAAGGATCCCGGTGGTCTTGGCCCCCAGACCTTCTGTTGGTCCAGGACAGGAACCATTCCCAAAGCCAACTTTTCAGACAGGGATTGGGCTGGACAATGGGTTGGAGTGGGATGCTGGTGAGGAGTGAGCTTCTTGGATCAGGTAGACACTTGAGACTTTGTTAGCATCTCCTGCCTGGAGGGGAGATGAGAGGGTGGAGGGGGTTAGAAGCTGGCGAAATGTACACGAAAAGAGAGAGTGGAGGGAGAGAGTGGACTGCCTCATTAGGGGGAGAGTAATTGGGAGTGTGTAGCAAGGTGTATATGGGTTTTTGTGTGAGTGACTGACTTGATTTGTAAACTTTCACTTAAAGAACAATAAAAATTATATACATAAAAAAAAAATTCTGAGACTGTGGCCAATACCTAGAGTTTGAAGGGCAGGGCCATTGTGTAAATTCTCAGAGAACAGAGGATTATTTGGAAAGCCTTCAGGGATAATGTGATGTGTCCTGCTGACTTGCTTGGTGCCTGTTACGCCTTCTTTCCCTCCAATGTCTCTCATTTGTAATGGAAATATCTACCTCTGGAAGCAGATAACTTGTATTCTAGATTTCACAGATGAAGAGGAATTTTTGGATTTTAGACTTAGGGTTGATTTAAGACTTTTGCTATGATATGATGGGGTGAATATGTTTTACATGTGGCAAGGACATGAATTTTGGGGGGCCAAAGGCTGGAATACCAAGGATTGAATTGTGTCCCCCCAAAATATCTGTCAACTTTGCTAGGTCATGATTTCCAGTATTGTATGATTGTCTACCATTTTGTCATCTGATGTGATTTCTCTATGTGTTTTAAATCCTATCCCTATGATGTAATGAGATGTATTAGTGGCAGTTATATTGATGAGATCTACAAAGATTAGATAGTGTCTTAAGCCAGTCTCTTTTGAGATATAAAACAGAAGGGAGCAGAGAGACAAGGGGACCTCATACCACCAAGAAAGCAGTGCTGGAGCAGAGCGCTCTTTGAACCTGAGGTTCCTACGCTGAGGTTCTCTCAGACCAAGGGAAGACTGATGACAAGGACCTTCCTTCAGAGCCGACAGAGAGAGAAAGCCTTTACCTGGAGCCCACGCCCTGAATTCCGACTTCTAGCCTACTGGACTGTAAGAGAATAAACTTTACTTTGTTAAAGCCATCCACTTGTGGTATTTTTGTTATAGCAGCACTAGATGACTAAGATAGGTAGCAAAAGATTGGGAGACATTGGGACTGAAAGACCAATTGAATACAAGATGAGTATTGGTAAAGTAGAATCCCAGACACTTTTAAATATTTTTCTTATGTTTTTCTGATTATCATTTTCATACAAGCTCATTTATATTTATGTATAAACATATAAACCCAATATTTATGTATAAACATATAAAGAGACAAAATATCTCTATCCAGAACCAAATAACATTAATCTTTTGGCATATTTATTTTCTTTCAGCCTAAAATTGGAAGAGCTTTTAGAGTTCATCCAAGTTTAACTCAGATGTCCTATCTCCTGTCTACCTTCCTCTCTATTACTACATAGTGCCTTAGGAAAAGAATGAAGGAAAGTACAGATCAGGGAAGATAAACCAGCCTGAAAATATGGAAAGCATAAAAAATGATTTTAAAACAACAACAACCCCCACCCCCAGAAAAAAAAAAAAAAAAAAACCTTCAATGTTTATTTCCCAGCAGCATCACAGGGAAGTGAATTTGTATAGAGTTTGAACTTTCCTCAATTAAAACCTGCTGGTAAGTTATGTCAGAATTGAAAACGCAAACCACACCCTAGCAAACCAAACCAAGATAAGCCAATCTAAGCCAAACCAAACCAAACCAACCAATCAAACATTCTGCCCACTGCCCCCCACCACCTCTTGCAAATTATCCTGTAAGAATTACTTGCCCAATTTATACTATGTCTTACTCTTGATTAGTACGGACCTGGGTTAAACAAAATGCAGGCAACTGCAGTTATCTTACTTTCCCACATTTACATACATCATGACAATGTAAAAAATATTTGATTAAAACTCAGTGTTCAGTAGACTGGCCACTTAGGACAAGGTGCTTATGGATCAACAACAACAACAAAAAATTACCTCCACAAATACCAAAATTATCTCCACAGCAGTAGTAAATATAGAAGTAAAAAATTATGAATAATTCAAATGTTTTATAACAAAAGCTTGATGTCATGGATTGAATTATGTCCCCCCAAAAATGTGTGTGTCAGTTTGGCTGAGTCATGATTCCCCATATTGTGTGGTTGTCCTCCATTTTGTGATTGTAATTTTATGTTAAAGAGGATTAGGGTGGGATTGTAACACTCTTGCTAAAGTCACATCCCTGATCCAATGTGAAGGGAGTTTCCCTGGGGTGTGGCCTGCACCACCTTTTATCTTAAAAGAGAGAAAAGGAAAGGGAAACAAGCAGAGAGTTGGGGACCTCATACCACCAAGAAAGCAGCGCCAGGAGCAGAGTGCATCCTTTGGACCTGAGCTTCCTGTGCTGAGGTGCTCGCAGACCAAGGCAAGATTAATGACAAGGATCTTCCTCCAGAGCTGACAGAGAGAGAAAGCCTTCCCCTGGAGCTAATGCCCTAAATTTGGACTTGTAGCCTACTAGGCTATGAGAGAATAAACTTCTCTTTATTAAAGCCATCCATTTGTGGTACTTCTTTTATAGCAGCACTAGGACACCTGGTTTAACAACATATTGCACTTCAGTACAGTAGAATGATGTCACTGAATGCTTGGTAGCATGGACATATGATCACAATATTTGAATTAAAAAACTGTTAAAACACTATGTGCGATATGACTCCATTTGTGGAAAAATATATTTATACTTGGGAAAGAGATTAGAAGAACATAGGCTCAAATATTAAGAGGATTTATCTTTGGGTGATGGCATCATCATAGGATTTTATTTCATTATAGGAGCCCTGGTGGCATGGTGGTTAAGAGCTCACCTGCTAACCAAAAGGTCGGCAGTTCAAATCCACCAGCTGCTCCTTGGAAACCCTATGGTGCAGTTCTACTCCTTTCTATAGGGTTGCTGTGAGTAGGAACCAACTTGACGGCACCCAACAACATTTTTGCTTGTTAGTATTTCCCAAATTTTCTACAATGAATATATGTTTCAATTGATTGTCCTACTGGACAATTTCACATTTTTAAACTCAGAGAAGCCATTACTTATTCTTAAACTGGAGTCCTACTTTTTTAAAGGGTTCATAGACAGCTGTCAAAGAATCATTGTCTTATAGGTTGGTGCGTAAATTTGAGTAATAGTCGTATTAACTGGTCTTCCTTGTAGGCATATGGATGTCATCCTATCACTGACAGCATTGTACTTCAGGATAGATCTTGAAACATTCTTTTTGATGACGAATGCAAGCAACATCATTCCTCTTTGAATTGTCATTCCCAGCATAGTAGACTGTATGATTGTCCGATTCAAAATGGCCAATACCAGTCCATTTCAGCTCACTAATGCCTAGGATATCGATGTTCATGCGTTCCATTTCATTTTTGATGATTTCCAATTTTCCTAGATTTATACTTGGTACATTCCAGGTTCCAATTATTAATGGATGTTTGGAGCTGTTTCTTCTCATTTTGAGTCGTGTCACATCAGCGAATGAAGGTCCCGAAAGCTTTACTCCATCCACGTCATTAAGGTGGATTGTACTTTGAGGAGGCAGCTCTTCCCCAGTCATCTTTTGAGTGCCTTCCAACCTGGGGGGCTCATCTTCCAGCACTGTATCAGACAATGTTCTGCTGCTATTCATAAGGTTTTCACTGGCTAATGCTTTTCAGAAGTAGACTGTCAGGTCCTTCTTAGTCTGTCTTAGTCTGGAAGCTCAGCTGAAATCTGTCCTCTATGGGTGACCCTGCTGATATCTGAATACTGGTGGCATAGTTTCCAGCATCACAGCAACACACGAGCCCCCACAGCCTGACAAACTGACAGACATGTCTTAAGTTGTATAAATGAAGAGAAAAAAATATTTGACACACACATACAAAGAAAAAATTCTCATAACAATTTAAGTCCTCATTTCTACAAGTGGTCACGTGGTTGTAATTGGTATTTAGAGCTACTTTCTTTCACCACCCAGTCCATATTTCCTTTGCCCCAGAAAGCAGCTCAGCTGGTCACGGTTCTTTGCTTGGTGTGTTGACCCAAGTCTTCATTCCTGAAGGGTCTGGGCCATTAGTAGTCATGTCAGAATTGGGTTGCTGTAGTTTTCCAGTGACTTTAGACACAGGGCACGGTAGTACTAAGAGACGCCCTAAGGAATCTTCTGCCTTCCAGACATACTCTTCTTTACCTCCATTATGTCATATCAATCTGATTTCCTCTGGATAATCAGGACCTATCCCACCAGCCAATACAGTAACTCCTTTCTTTGCCTGTTGATCCAGAGGCATGAGAAGCCCAAAGCAGCTGGGTAGCATTCTTAACTTCCAGTTAAATGGAATCCATGTTGTGTCCCCAGGTGAGAGCATTCCTCCCTTTGGAGCTAAGATCTCTAGACCCACAGATCATAGGGTCGCAGGGACAGGAATCGTAAAATTTTGGAAGTGGGTCACTAGTGATGCCACTCCCATATCCACCCCTTGATTCCTGTAACCATGAATCCTGGCTGCAGGAAAAACAGCACCATATATCGGACACTGGAATAGAGCATATACTGCCTCCTGGAGATCATTGTTCCAACTCTGCAAGATATTGCCACCTAGATGGCACTGTAATTGTGTCTTTAGAAGGTCATTCTATCGTTCTGTCAAGCCAGCTGCTTTAGGATGATTGGCAACATGGTAAGAACAGTGAACTTCATGAGCATGGGCCCATTGCCACACATCATTTTCTGTGAAGTGAGTCCATTCCAAGGCAATGCTGTGTGGGATACCATGATGGTGGATGAGGCATTCTGTGAGTCCACGGATGGTAGTTTTGGCACAAGCATTGCGTGCAGGGAAGACAAATCTGTATGCAGAGTGTCTATCCCAGTAAGAACAAAACACTGCCCTTTCCATGTGGAAGTGGTCCAATTTAATCAGCCTGCCACCAGGTTGCTAGCTGATCACCTCAAGGAATGGTGCCATATTGAGGACTCAGTGTTGGTCTCTATTGATTATAAATGAAACACTCAGCAGTGGCTATAGCCAAGTCAGCCTTGGTGAGTGGAAGTGCATTTTGCTGAGCCCTTGCATAACTTCCATCCCTGCCACCATGGCCACTTCGTTCATGAATCCTTTGGGCAATGATGGGAATAGCTGGGGAAAAAGGATGACTGGCCTCCACAGAACACATCCTCTTATCCTATTGATTGTTAAAATCCTTCTCTGCTGAGGTCACCGTTTGGTGAGCATTCACCTGAGACACAAATATCTTCACTTCTTTGGCCCATTCTATTCACATACCTCTTCCCCATACCTCTTGTCACCAATTTTCCAATCATGTTCCTTCCAAGTCCCTGACTATCCAGCCAAACCATTGGCCAAAGCCCATGAATTAGTATGCAATCACACATCTGGCCATTTCTCCTCCCAAGGAAAGTGAACAGCGAGGTGCACTGCCCGAAGTTCTCTGCCCATTGGAAAGACTTCCCCTTACCACTGTCCTTCAGGGTGGTCCCATAAAGGAGCTGTAGTGATGCTGCTGTCTGCTTTCAAGTGGTGCCTGCATATTGTACAGAACCATCTGTGTAAACTAGGCATGAGTTTTCTCTTCCTCAGTCAACTCATCCTAAGGAACTCCCCATAGGTGCAGACTGGGAGAGGGCAGGTAATGTGACAGGAGTGGAGACCATAGGCATTTGGGCTACTTCCTCACGCAACTTACTTGTGCTTTCAGGTCCTGCTTGGGTCCAATCTTGTATATACCACTTCGACTTAATGATGGAGTGCTGCGATTCACGTCCGACTTTATGGCTCTGTGGTTCAGTCAATATGCAGTTCTTGATGGGTATCTCAGGCTACATGGTGATCTGGTGGCCCATGGTTAAGTGTTCAGTCTCTACCAAGGCCCAATAACAAGCCAAAAGCTCTTTCTCAGAGAATAGTCATCTGCAGTGGATGGCAGGACTTTGCTCCAAATCCCAAGGTCTGTGCTGTGATTCACCAACAGGGGCCTGCCAAAGATTTCAGACAGCATCTGTAACTGCCACTGCCACTTCAAGCACCATTGGATCAGCCCAGATTATAAGGCCCAAGTGGCAGAGCAGCTTGCACAGCAGCCTGAACCTGTTCCAAAGCCTTCTTTTGGTCTAGACCCCACTCAAAACTACCACTTTTTTTAGTCAACTGATAAATAGGCCAGAGTAGCACAACCCAATTGGGATATGTTGCTTCCAAAATCCAAAGAAGCCAACCAGGTGTTGTGCCTCCTTTTTAGTTGTGGGAGGGGCCAGATGTAACAACTTATCCTTCACTTTATAGGGAATATCTTGACATGCCTCACACCACTGGACTCCTAGAAATTTCACTGAGGTGAAAGGATCTTGAATTTTTGTTGGATTAATTTCCCACCTCTAGCATGCAAATGTTTTAGCAATAAGTCCAGAGTCATTGATACTTCTTCCTTACTCTGTCCAACCAGCATAATGTCATCAATGCTATGGACCAGTGTGACATCTTATGGAAGGAAAAGGTGATCAAGATCCCTGTGGACTAAATTATGACGTATGTCTGGAGAGTTGTATCACTGAGGTAGGACACTGAAGATGTATTGCTTTCAGTTGAAGGCAAACTGCTTCTGCTGTTCCTTTGAAACTGGAATTTAGAAAAAGGCATTGGCCAGCTCTGTAGCTGCATACCAGGTGCCAGGAGATTTGTTTATTTGCTCAACCAAAGAAATCACCTCTAGAAGAACAGCTGCAATTGGAGTCACCACCTAGTTAAGTTTATGATAATCCACTGACGTTCTCCAAGATCCACCTGGTTTTTTTTTTTGCACAAATAGGCTAGTTGAATGGAGATGTGGTGGAAATTACCACCCTTGCGTCGTTCAAGTCCTTGATGGTGGCACTAATTTCTGAAATCCCTCCAGGAATGCAGTATTTTGGTTTAGGTAGCGGCAGTACTAACGGCTTCCACTTGGCTTTTCGTATTATAGTAGCCCTCACTGTACTTGTCAGGGATTCAATGTAGGAGTTATTCCAGTTGCTGAATATATCTATTCCAATTACACATTTAGAACTGGAGAATTCACTACAGAATGTGTTTGGGACCCACTGGACCAACTGTGAAACAAATCTGAACTAAGCCTCCATTAATAGCCTGACCATAAACACTCAGTCTGACAAATGGGCCACAGAGATGTTTTGGGTTGCCTGGAATTAGTGTTAGTTCAGAGCCAGTACTTTTACCCAGTCATCCCTAAAAAGTCTGATTATTTCCTGTTCTCCGGTATAGAGTCACTCTCATAAGAGGCCGTATATGCTTTGAGGAAGACTGGGAGAAAGATTAAGAGTATAAATTTTTGGCAGTGTAGTGAGGTCCTCCCTCAAAGGATCCAGCCTCCCCTTCATTCCAGGGGTTATGAATCTGTAAATTGGCTCAAGTCTGGGAATTGATTGAGGGGCTGTGACTCTCTATTCTTGTGATTTGAGTTAGACTGCTGTTCACTTGACCTAGAACTCTTCTGCTTGTACAGATCAAGTAAACATTTAGTAGATTTCCCATGTATTTCACTCCTAAGGATACCATGATTAAGTAGCCAATGCCATAAGTCCAGACAAGTCAGACTGTTCTGATTTCTGCTTTGACTCCACTGTCCATTATGGTAACCATGCCCATCTTGTCTTTGTCAGTTGAGTGCTGCCACTTGGCCCCTACCACCATGGAGTCCAATCAGCTCCATTGTAGTTAGATGTCTTAATTCAGTTAGGTCAGTTCCCACAGTGAAATCTTACATAAAATAGCAATCACAGCAGCCTTTGAGGATGCTGGGGCTCCCTTCAGAAATTTGTTCCTCACCTTTGTGATAAAAGGTATGTCCTCCATGTGCGGATCTGTTGGGTGGGTTTAACCTATAAATCCAGTCTAACATGCCAAGTTCCCTAGGCCTTGGATTTTTCTTCTACAGTTATACCAAGGCAGGTCTGGTACTTCAACTTGATTTTGTGTAGGCCATCACTTCAGCCATGTGTCAGCAAACTAACCAAATAAACTATTTCATCCTTTTCCTAACCTTTTGAGCTGAAACATTGACTGAAAAATCTCTGCTTAGTGGGCCCATATCAATAAACTCAGACTGATCCAACTTCATGTTCCTTGCACCATTATCCCACACCCTTCCTTAATAACCATTCCCACACATATTCCCCAGGTTTTTGTTTGTACATATTAGAAAAGTCAAGCAGTTATTTTGGTGTTTAGCATATCTCATCCTGGTTTACATTTTATACTTTATCTTTTGGGGCTTGCTGGGCCTTAAGTCTAGTTGTAGGTCTAGCAGCAAAAATAAGTGGTGGGTGTGGATCCTGGAAACATTCAGCAATGTTCCCCAGGTGATACCTGAGGCAGTGACTCAGACACTTCCCCCAGGTGATCTCTCAGACAAAGTCTCTTCAGACACAGTTGAGTTAATCTCACCAGTTGAGGGTGGAGGGGAAAATGGCTTTAATGGGGATGGTAGTTTAGTAGACAAAGAAGGAATAATCACTTCACATGGGAATAAGAGGACTGGTTCTGTTGGCAGGAGTGATTCAATGGGGTTTGGAAACTCAAAGTCTCCAGCTTCTTGATTATCTACCCATATGCCCCCATCCCAAGTTTCAGAATCCCATTTCTTCCCAATCAGTGCTCTAACTTTAACTTCAGACACCACTTGTAATTCAGGCACTTTTACAATAAGACTCTGGGTTTGGCTTTTGGCAATACAGCTCTGTTACTACAAGAAAAAAGGCTTTCTTTCAGGGCACAAGTGGCAATTTTGATGTCTTTTATGCAGTGCTTGAGCTATGGCTCTGAAGCTATAAGCTCATCTCTTTCTTTTACCACTTTGTCTAGTGAAAGTAAAATCAAACAACCAGCTTCCTTATACTTCTCATTCTGACAAAATTGTAGAAAAGAATCAAACATGCAATCACCCAGAGCCTCGCTTTTCACCAATACTTGAACTGTTGGTGGTTATATTTTGCGTATTAATATTGCCACCTCATACTATGGATTAACAGCACCCTCTTCACTATTGGAAGTAGAGTCATAAGTGCCTTTAAGACTAGTCAGACTTGGGAACCAATTTAGAAAACTCATCCTTACAATTTTGCTTCTTTACAACCACCATCAGTACTAAATCTCTTAGGCTGGTTTCTCTAGAGAAGTAAAACTAGTGAAGCATATTTATATAGAAAGATTTATCTCCAAGAAATGGCTCAGGTGGTTGTAGAGGCTGGCAAGTCCCAAGTCCATGGATCAGGCATCAGGCTGAAGACTTCTCCTGACTCATGTAGCTGCAAGGGCTGATGAACCCAAAATTGGAAGGTCAAACAGAAGGGCACTGGTTCATGGGCTGTGGAGGCCGACAAGTCTAAAATTGGCAGGTAAGACAGCAGGCTGTGGAGGTTGACGAATCCCAAGATCGTCAGGCAATATAGCAGGCTGCCGGCTCAAGTCCCAAGAACTGGCAGTCAGATGATAATGAACTGGATGCAGGATCCAGAGCAGGTGAGTGAACTTTGCCAGAACACCCATATATGTATTGGATCCAGACCACACCCCTGAGGAAACTCCCTGTACAACTGATTGGCTAATCACATCAGGTCACGTCATGGAGGATGACTATATCTTTACATAACTGCCAAAGTACATCATTGGCCAACTGCCAAACTACATCTTTGCATAATTGGCAAACTGGATTATTACATAACTGCCAAACCACTGAAAATCCTGGGCTGGCTAAGTTGATACACAACTTTAACCATCACAGACATATATGTGCAGCATTGTTCGTTATGACAGTTTTTATAAAAGTAAAAAAAAAAAAAGCAAATAAGCTAAGTGGCCACAACTGTGGTTTTAGTTCAGCCTTTTTTGGTGTATTCACATAATTAGAAGACAATAAAGCCAAAATCATCTTGTAAAAGAATATTTACTTACATGAGAAAATATTTACAATAGGAAAAAAAAGGACACGAAAGAATTTTTTCATTATAATGTCATGCAGAGAAAGTAAATATGCTTAGAAAACGATAGAAAGACATATACTAAAATGGTAATAGTGGTTTGGAGAGTTGTGGATGATACAAATCTTTTTAATGTTGTGCATTTCTGTTTTTTCCAAATTTTCTTGTCCGTGCAATATGTTTCTAATTTTTTTTAAATGTTAGGAAGGCCTGACCACCTTCCCCCAATTTGGGAGAACGCTATAGGGTCATCCCAGCTCCAGAGCTCCTTGTGCAATTAGCTGAGGCCTTTGTTGAAACTACTTCATAGCACATGTTCTCCATCTGTCCAATCCTGCATCCTCCACTCCCCACATAGTTGTCAATCCTGAGAGCACACTCTAATAACCTTCCTACAGGGAAATTTCCACTGTAGAGTTCACTTTTCAGGGAGGCTGACCTGGAAACATCTACTGTTTAATGGGTACTTTATTACTTCCAAAAGTCTTTCAATTTTGCAAAAATCTTGAAATAAGAATTTAAATTATTGATATCCCTATTTTGAACAGGAGGAAAATTATGTTACGAGAGTTATGTATTATGTGCAAAGACATGCTATTATTAGTAACTGTCAGAGCCAGGATTTGAAAGCAGGTGTCTTTGGGTATAAAGACCATGCTTTTTCCATTAAGCCAAATAGCAATCTGTAGTCAGCCTTGTGTTTTATTATTCTTGTGCTCCCCTTGGTAGATGGTACATTCTTTGGCTGCAGGGATTTTGTCTTATTTTATCTCTGAATTTGCTGCAGGGTATTGCTTGGTACCTGCACATAATAAGTGCTGCATGTTTGTGGAATTGTAGTACAAAAAAAACCCAGTGCCTTCGAGGCGATAGTAGTCAAGGCTTAAAGTGTATTTCTACCCCTGTTCCATAAGAAAGGGATTCCTTGGAAGGAAAAGAATCCTAATGTAGCAGTTGTAATTTACATTTTGTGAAAATAATTTCCTAAAAACTCTTTTCCTTTTCTCTTAATATTAGAAAACAAAATACAATTTTCGAGAACTTTATCTTTAATTACTAATGTAAGCTAATCAGTGATATAATAAATGTATACTGAACTTTGATGGCAAATTTAGGTTTTACATTATTATCTCTGATTCAGACTTCTGTGAAATCTAAGTTGTTGGAGAAGAAAATCTACCTAGAGTAGAAAAATGTAAGGAGGATGTGGGTTTGTTTCTGACATAAGAATTGGACATGTACTAACACAATTGCAGTTTCTGTTGCAGCCGACAGAAATGCCTGAAATGAAGTTTCCAACATTCATTGGAATTTGTGATTGCACGTTGAAGTTCCTTGAAAAGAAAATTTATCAAAGTTATCACTTTTTAAAACACGCAAATGAAATAAATGATGAGTTATGTTGTTAGCAATAAATAATATTACATTCAGGTTTAGATAGAAGGAAGAGAGCATCTGAAAATTAACTACCAAGGATATGCAGTGGAGAAAGTTTTCCTATTGACTAAATTTTATTGTTCATGGACTGCCAGAGAGTCAGTGGTGTAAAAGGATATTATTAATACTGGAAAAGGACAAAGTAACTAAAAATTGTTAATGCTATTAGCTCTAGTAAAGGTCATAATGAATCTGTAGAGTTCCTGATTTGTAATTGGTCCCAACTATGTTATAAAAGTAATTGATATAATAGTGTGGATGTTCTCCTAGTAGATGAAATACACAGCCATAAGTGGGTCAGATACCTTGAGTCCTAAAATTCCACTGTTCGGAATTTATCCCTTTAGTTGACAATTTTGGATCCTATTAAAATAAGCATTTCCCTGAGAAGATAATGCACATCAATTCCTTGATATAAATTTGTCTTTCACTGGAGAGAAGCACAGAAATACATGCCTGAAGGCATGAAATGTAGCTTCAAAAACTGGATAGAATAGACCCTAATATGGTTAAATATGGTTATGTTAACTGTTGAACCTTAAGCCTGAGGCCTAAAAAGTCTACTCTTCAATTAATTTATGTTAGGCTGCATCATCATATTGTTTCCTTTTTATTTAACCTTTTAGAAGTTCTCCAAACATTTCCCTGTAAAGTGTAGGCAACCATCTCCAAGCCTAGAAGAGCAATTGCACTGATCATATTTTTCTCTGGACTCTAGTTCTTCCTTTAGTGTTGAAATATTAGCCCTTGGATCAGTCCTTTAAAATCAGAGAAGGTACGCACCAGGGTTGTATCGTTTTACCATACTTAATCTGTATACTGAGCAAATAATTCAAAAAGCTGGACTATATGAAGAACAATATAGCATCAGGATCAGAGATAGACTTATTAACAACCTGCAATATACAGATGACACAAAATTTTGTTGAAAATGAAGGGGACTTGAAGCACTTACTGATGAAGATTAAAGACTATGCCTTCAGTCTAGATTATACGTCAACATAAAGAAAACAAAAATCCTCACAACTGGACCAATAAGCAACATCATGATAAATGAAGAAAATATTAAATTTATCAAGAATTTCATTTCATTTGGATCCACAATCAATGCCCGTGGAAGCGGCAGTCAAGAAATCAAACAACATAATACATTAGGCACATCTGCTGCAAAAGACCTCTTTAAAGTGTTAAAATACAAAAAATGTCACTTCGAGGACTAAAGTGTTTCTGACCAAGCCACGGTGTTTTCAGTTGCCTCATGTGCATCTGAAAGCTGGACAATGAATAAGAGAGATAGAAGAAGAATTGATGCCTTTGAATTATGGTATTGGAAAAGAATATTGAATATACAGCAGACTGTCAGGAGAATAAATCAGTATTCAAAGAATTACAGCCAGAATGCTCATTAGAAGCATTAACAACACTGCCTGGTCCTGCACCATTCTCATGATCATTGTTATGCTTGAGCCCATTGTTGCAGTCACTGTGTCAATCCATCTCCTTGAGCGTCTTCCTCTTTTTCACTGACTCTCTACTTTACAAGCATAATGTTGTTCTCCAGGGACTGGTCCATGATAATATGTCCAAAGTATGGGAGACAAAGTCCTGCCATCCTTGCTTCTAATGAGCATTCTGGCTGTACTTCTTCCAAGACAGATTTGTTCGTTCCTCTGGCAGTATACGGTATGGTCAATATTCTTCACCAACACCATAATTCAAAGGCATTGATCCTTCTTCAGTTTTCCTTATTCATTGTCCTGCTTTAACATGCGTATCAGGTGATTGAAAATACCTTGTCTTGGGTCAGGAGCACTTTAGTCCTTAAAGCGACATCTTTGCTTTTTAACACTTTAAAGAGGTCTTTAGCAGCGGATTTGCCAAAGCAATATGTCGTTTGATTTCTTGACTGCTGCTTCCATAGGCATTGATTGTGGATCCAAGTAAAATGAAATCCTTGACAACTTCAATCTTTTCTCCGTTTATCATGATGTTGTTTATAGGTCCAGTTGTAAGGATTTTTTTTTTTAATGTTGAGAAGTAATCTGTACTGAAGACTGTAGTCTTTGATGTTTATCAGTAAGTGCTTCAAGTCCTCTTTTCTTTCAGCAAGCAAGGTTATGTCATCTGCATATTGCAGGTTGTTAATGAGTCTTCATCCAAACCTGATGCCCTGTTCCTCTTCATACAGTCCACCTTCTCTGATTATTTGCTCAGCGTAGAGACTAAGTATGGTGGAAGAATACAACCCGGACACACGTCTTTCTTAACTTTAAACCACGTTGTATCCCCTTGATCTGTTCAAACGACTGCCTCTTGGTCTAAGTACAGGTTTCTCACGAGCGCAATCGAGTATTCTGGAATTCCCATTCTTCACAATCTTATCCATAATTTGTTATGATCCACACAGTTGAATGGTCTTGCATAGTCAATAAAGCACAGGTGAACACCTGTCATAGATTAAATTGTGCCCTCCAAAAATATGTGTCAACTTGGTTAGGCCATGATTCCCAGTACTGAGTGGTTGTTCTCCATTTTCTGATATTCCTGTGTTATAAATCATAATCTCTGCCAGTGATTAAAGAGGATTAGAGTGGGACATAACACCCATTCTCAGGTCACATCCCTGATCCAATGTAAAGGGAGTTTCCCTGGGGTGTGGCCTGTACCACCTTTTATCTTACAAGAGATAAAAGGAAAGGGAAGCAGAGACTTGGAGACCTCATACTACCAAAAAAGCAGTGCCAGAAACATAGTGTGTCTTTGAATCGGGAGTTCCTGTGCAGAGAAGGTCCTAATCCAGGGGAAGTTTGATGAGAAGGACCTTCCTCCAGAGCTGACAGAGAGAACGACTTCCCCTGGAGCTGATCCCCTGAATTTGGACTTCTAGCCTAACAAAAAAAAAGACTGTGAAAAAATAAATTTCTCTTTGTTAAAGCCATTCACTTTTGGTATTTCTGTTATAGCAGCACTAGATAACTAAGACAACATCTTTCTGGTATTCTCTCCTTTCAGCCACATTATATCTGACATCAGCAATGATATCTCTTTTTCCACATCCTCTTCTGAATCCAGCTTGAACTTCAGGCAGTTCCCTGTAGATTTACTGCTGCAACCACTTTTGAATGATCTTCAGCAAAATTTAATTGTGTGTGATATTAATGATATTGTTCGATAATTTCTGCATTCTGTTGGATAACCTTCTTTGGAATGGGTACAATTATGGATCTCTTCCAGGTGGTTGGCCAGGAAGCTGTCTTCCAAATTTCTTGGCATAGATGAGTGAGTGCTTCCAGCACTGCATCTGTTTGTTGAAACACCTCAATTGATATTCTGTCAATTCCTGAAGCCTTGTTTTTTGCCAATGTCTTCAGTGCAGTTTGGACCTCTTTCTTCAGTACCATCAGTTCTTGATTTTATATATATATATGTATATATATATGTATATATATGTAATTGATTTTATTATTATAAAATCAAAATGTATATCATTTGTAAATTCATATAAATTATTTTAAACATTTGATTTCTTTTTAGTCTTACCTGAGATGATCTACTAACAGAATAAGATTTTCAATGTGAGGGAAAGAAAGATCATGGATGAAGGGGAATAAAAAGATGCTACTGTGAAGGACACAGGGTAGCATCAAAAACTGGGACTGGAGTACAGACAGTCCTCAACTTACAATGTATTTAAGATAGACGGCATTTACTACTGTCTTTTTTTTGATACATCTTGTTGTTAGTAATATGTACTACATACAGTGTTGCAGCCAGGGCTTCAAACCAGTTTGGAACCATTCAGTAACTGCCAGTGTAAAGGAGGGTAGCTTATGCACTACATAGCAGCTAGATCAATTGCCCCTCAGATTTTGACCCGAGTAGGAAATAAAGGAAACCTTGGTGGCTTAATGGTTAAGAGCTACAAAGGAGACCTGGTGGTGGAATGGTGAAAAGCTTGGCTGCTAATCAAAAGGTCGGGAGTTCAAATCCACCAGCCATTCCTTGGAAACCTTATGGAACAGTTCTACTCTGTCCTATAGGGTGCTATGAGTCGGAATTGATTCCATAAGTTTTTCAGTTTGAAGGAAATAAACAGTGGTACCCTACTCAAAGATGGTGGCCAACTGCCTGCTTTGAATGGTGTGTCACACTCTACAGTCCTTCTAATAATCCATACTTTCACATGTATCCCAAAAGTTTCATAAGCCTGATGCGTGACATTTTATTATTGGTAGGACTGTGGAGAGTGACACACATTCAAAGCATTGTGGTCAGCCACCATCTTTGAGTAGGGGACCGCTGTTTGTTTCCTATTCAGGTCAAAATTTAATGTGCAACAGATTTGATTGCTATGCAATGCATATGTTGCCCTCATTTACACTGGCAAGTACTGAACTGTTGGAATAGGTCTGAAGCCCTGGTTGCAGCATGTAATTTGCTGATGTCATCGTATCTGTAAGTTTATATACAATGTTTCCAATTCCCAAAGATAAGTAAGATTGGATTTATAAAAATACTGATAATAAAAGGCAATAACAATGAAAACTTAAAAAAAAAAGAGGTATTCGACTTATCTCAGAACCAATTTATGACACTCGTCGGAATGGAGCCCCATTGAAAGTTGGGGATTACCTGTATAGAAAAAGACATGGGGTCCTACCAACAACTTCTCTTGTTTCAAAATTTTGCCTTAGATGGGTTTTGATTACGATGAGAGAGAGAGAGGCAGAGCCAAGACGGCGGAATAGACAGACGCTTCTGGCGAGCCGTCTTACAACAGAGACCCGAAAAAACAAGTGGAACGAGTATATTTATGACAAGCTAGGTGCCCTGAACATCAAAGGCAAGCTTAGAAAACAAACTGAGGGGCGGGGGAGGAAGAGAGGGTTCAGAAACGGAGAGGCGTTACTGGACCTGAATCATGGGTAGCCCTCAGGCACCATTCCTGAGCAGCGGCGGGTTGGTACTAGCATTCAGCTGCAGTTTCCTCAGGGAGAAGCAGCCAGCCACACAGCCTACTCACACCTCCAGAACCAGAGAAGAATGATGCTCTCAGCAAAAGCTAAGTACTTGCGTATATTTTACCGCAACCCGCTCCCCTTGCCCCCAAGACACCTTTAGCGCCTGAATTCCCTGGGCCTGAGATAGGCCCTGTCGAGCACCTAGAGCGACCCTCCTGGCCTTGGAGAAGGAAAAAATTTGCAATTAGGGGAAAAGATATTTTGTCAGCTCCACTAACTGGGGGAGATCAGGAGAGAAGTGGCTACTGTCCAGGCATAAATGGTCTGTGAAATTTGAATACCTTTCCTCTCTGTATGGACCTGTGTGGTCCTATTTCAGGAGACTAGACCCTTGTTGGCAGACTCCATTTCAGCTGTGTGGCAGAGACGTGGGTGTTTGATGCTTGACAGTGCTTTGCCTATTAAACAGGGTCCTCACCTACCTACATCAGGGGCCTAAGGACTGGTAGCTCCACTCAGGTCACCCAGCCACCCATGACAGGGGTCCAAGGATAGCTGGTACCTCCCAGTCCTTACAACCAAAAACATTCGGTGCCCATGGTTCATCTGCAGAACCCACCCACCAGCACGCTCTAGGGAATAGGGACGCACTTTCCTCAGAGACACTCGGGAGTCAGTTCTCAACCTCCTGCCTTGTTCAGAGTGTGACCCCCTGCTGCAACCAGATACCGGTACCTACACCAATCACCCCTGCCCCTCCAAGACTGTAGGACAGAGCCTGTACCACATACTTGATAATTAGCTACCTGGAAACCTGATCTGAATTCATACAAGAAGTGAATGGACTCCTAGACTGATATACCTGATAACAGCTCTAGCCATCTGGGCACAGGACATCAGAGCTCCAAAGGCAAAAATAATCAAGCTAGCTCACTCAAGCGACCCATTTGGGCATATCAAAACAAAACAAAGCAAGCAGCTATGACATAGTAAGCAAACATAAACTAATATAATAACTTATAGATGGCTTGGAGACAACGGTCAATATTAAGTCACATAAAGAAACAGATCATGATCACCTCAACAAGCTCTCAAAATGAAGAATCCAGGGATCTTGTAGATGAAAGTGCATTCCTGGAATTACCAGATGCAGAATACAAAAGTTTAATATACAGAACCCTTCAAGACATCAGGAAGGAAATGAGGCAATATGCAGAATAAGCCAAGGAACACACAGATAAAGCAATTGAAGAAATTAAAAAGATTATTCAGAAGCATAATGAAAAATTTAATAAGCTGGAAAAATCCGTAGACAGACAGCAATCAGAAATTTGGAAGATTAACGGTAAAATTACAGAAGTAGACAACTCAGTAGAAAGTCAGAGGAGCAGAATTGAGCAAATAGAAGTCAGAATTTCGGAACTTGAAGATGAGTCACTTGACACTAATATATTTGAAGAAAAATCAGATAAAGGAATTTTAAAAAATGGAGAAAACTTAAGAATCATGTGGGACTCTATCAAGAGAAATAACCTACGAGTGATTGGAGTACCAGAACAGGGAGAGATAACAGAAAATACGGAGAGAATTGTTGAAGATTTGTTGGCAGAAAACTTCCCTGATATTGTGAAAGATGAGAAGATATATCCAAGATGCTCATTGAACTCCACGTAAGGTAGATGTTAAAAGAAAGTCACCAAGACATATTATAATCAAACTTGTCAAAACCAAAGATAGAGAATTTTAAGTGCAGCAAGGGATAAACGAAAAGTCACCTACAAAGGAGAGCCAATAAGAATAAGCTTGGGCTACTCGGCAGAAACCATGCAGGCAAGAAGGCAATGGGATGACATATTTAAAGAATTGAAAGAAAAAAATTGCCATCCAAGAATCATATATCCAGCAAAACTGTCTCTTAAATATGAAGGTGAAATTAGGACATTTCCAGATAAACAAATTTTAGGGAATTTGTAAAAACCAAACCAAAATTACAAGAAATACTAAAGGGAGTTCTTGGTTAGAAAATCAATAATATCAGGTATCAACCCAAGACTAGAACACTGGGCAGAGCAATCAGAAGTCAACACAGTAAGGGAAATTAGAAAACAAAGCAAGATTAAAAAAAAAAAAAAAGGCTTAAAACAGGATAACAGCAATGTTATTATATGCACTAAGAAATGTAATCATAGACCTTCCATATGGAGAGGAAGAAAAGGCAAAACAAAGAAATAAAAGTTAGGTTTAAATTTAGAAAAACAGGTGTAAATAATAAGGTAACCATAAAGGAGACAAAGTATCCTTCTCATCAAAATAAAATACAAGAAAAAAACAGAGACTCAGCAGAAACAAAATCAACAACAACAAATATGAGGAAAGGGCAATATATAAACTACTCAGCACATAAAATTAAGTGGGAAAAAGAAACTGTCAACAACACACAAAAAAAGACATTAAAATGATACCACTAAATCCATAAAAAAAAAATTTTTTTTATACCTATCCATAATTACGCTGAATGTAAATGGACTAAATGCACCAGTAAAGAGACAGAGAGTGGCAGAATGGATTAAAAAACATGGTCCATCTATATGCTGCCTACAAGAAACACACCTTAGACTTAGAGACACAAACAAACTAAAACTCAAAAGATGGAAAAAAATATATCAAGCAACCATATTAAATATGTATGCACCCATTGACAGGGCTGCAAGGTACATAAAATAAACTCTATCAGCGTTGAAAAGTGAGATAGACAGCTCCACAGTATAGTAGGAGACTTCGACACACCACTTTCGGTAAAGGACAGGACATCCAGAAAGAAGCTCAGTAAAGACATGGAAGATCTAAATGCCACAATCAACCAACTTGACCTCACAGACATATACAGAACACTGCACCCAACAGCAGCCAAGTATACTTTCTTTTCTAGTGCACATGGAACATTCTCTAGAATAGACCACATATTAGGTCATAAAGCAAGCCTTAGCAGAATCCAAAACAAAGCACCTTCTCTGACCATAAGGCCATAAGAGTGGAAATCAGTAACGGAAAAAGCAGGGAAAAGAACTCAAATACTTGGAAACTGAACAATACCCTGCTCAAAAAAGACTGGATTATAGAAGACATTAAGGATAGAATACAGAAATTCACAGAATCCAATGAGAATGAAAACACTTCTTATGAGAACCTCTGGGACACAGTGAAAGCAGTGCTCAGAGGTCAATTTATATCAATAAATGCACACATACAAAAAGAAGAAAGAGCCAAAATCAGAGAAATGTCCCGATAACTTGAACAAATAGAAAGTGAGCAACAAAAGAATCCATCAGGCACCAGAAGAAAACAAATAATAAAAATTAGAGCTGAACTAAATGAATTAGAGAACAGAAAAACAATTGAAAGAATTAACAATGCCAAAAGCTGGTTCTTTGAAAAAATTAACAAAATTGATAAACCATTGGCCAGACTAACTAAAGAAATACAGGAAAGGAAACAAATAACCCGAATGAGAAATGAGATGGGCCACATCACAACAGACCCAATTGAAATTAAAAGAATCATATCAGATTATTATGAAAAATTGTACTCTAACAAACTTGAAAACCTAGAAGAAATGGATGAATTCCAAGAAACACACTACCTACCTATACTAACACAGAGGCAGAACAACTAAATAGACCCATAACAAAAGAAGAGATTGAAAAGGTAATCAAAAAACTCCCAACCAAATAAAAAAAGCCCTGGCCCAGATAGCTTCACTGCAGTTCTACCAAACTTTCAGAGAAGAGTTAACACCACCACCGCTAAAGGTATTTCAAAGCATAGAAAAGGACGGAATACTACCAAATTCTATGAAGCCAGCATATCCCTGATACCAAAACCAGGTAAAGGCACCACAAAAAAAGAAAATTACAGACCTATATCCCTCATGAACTTAGATGCAAAAATCCTCAACAAAATTCTAGCCAATAAAATTTAACAACATATCAAAAAAATAATTCACCACGACCAAGCGGGATTCATACTAGGTATGCAGGGATGGTTCAATGTTAGAAAAACAATTAATGTAATCCATCATATAAATAAAAGAAAGGGCAAGAATCACATGATTTTATCGAATGATGCAGAAAAGGCATTGACAAAGTTCAACACCCATTCATGATAAAAACTCTCAGCAAAATAGGAATAGAAGGAAAATTCCTCAACATAATAAAGGGCATTTATACAAAGCCAATAGCCAACATGATCCTAAATGGAGAGACCCTGAAAGCAGTCCCCTTGAGATAAGGAACTAGACAAGGAAGCCCTTTATCTTATTCAACATTGTGCTGGAGGTCCTAGTCAGAGCAACTAGGCTAGATAAAAAAATAAAGGGCATCCAGATTGGCAAGGAAGAAGTAAAAGTATCTCTATTTGCAGATGACATGATCTTATACACAGAAAACCCTAAGGAATCCTCCAGAAAACTACTGAAACTAATAGAAGAGTTCATCAGAGTATCGGGATACAAGAGAAACATACAAAAATCAGTTGGATTCCTCTACACCATCAAAAAGAACATCGAAGAGGAAATCACCAAATCAATGCCATATACAGTAGCCCCCAAGAAGATAAAATACTTAGGAATAAATCTTGCCAGAGATGTAAAAGACTTATATAAAGAAAGCTACAAAACACTTCTGCAAGAAACCAGAAGAGACTTACACAAGTGGAAAAACATCCCTTGCTCATGGGTAGGAAGACTTGACGTTATAAAAATGTCTATTCTACCAAAAGCAATCTATAGATTTAATGCAATTCTGATCCAAATTCCAATATTTTTTTAATGAGATGGAGAAACAAATCACCAACTTCATATAGAAGGGAAAGAGGCCCCAGATAAGTAAAGTATTACCGAAAAAGAAGAACCCATTATACCACCACAGTAGTCAAAACAACCTCGTACTGGTACAACAGATACGTGGACCAATGGAACAGAATTGAGAATCCAGACATAAATCCATCCACATTTGAGCAGTCGATATTTGACAAAGGCCCCAAAGCAGTTAAACGGGGAAATGACAGTCTTTTTAACAAATGGTGCTGGCATAACTGGATATCCATCTAAAAAAAAATGAAACAAGATGCATACCTCACACCATGAACAAAAAGAAGCTCAAAATGGATCAAAGACCTAAATGTAAAATCTAAAATGATAAAGATCATGGAAGAAAAAATAGGGACAACGTTAGGAGCCCTAATACGTGGCACAAACAGTATACAAAACATTACTAACAATGCAGAACAAAAAGTAGATAACTGGGAGCTCCTAAAAAATCAAACACTTATGCTCACCAAAAGACTTCACCAAAAGAGCAAAAAGACTACCAACAGACTGGGAAAAAGTTTTTAGCTATGACATTTCTGATCAGCTCCTGATCTCTAAAATCTACATGATACTGCAAAAACTCAACCACAAAAAGATGAATAACCCAATTTTAAAAGGGGCAAAAGATATGAACAGAGACTTCACTGAAGAAGACATTCAGGTGGCTAACATATACATGAGGAAATGCTCTCGATCATTAGCCATTAGAGAAACACAAATCAAAACTGTAATGAGATTCCATCTCACTCCAACAAGGCTGGCATTAATCCAAAAAACACAAAAGAATAAATGTTGGAGAGGCTGTGGAGAGATTGGAACACTTATACACTGTTGGGAATGTAAAATGGTACAACCACTTTGGAAATCGATTTGGCACTTCCTTAAAAAGCTAGACATAGAAACTACCATATGATCCAGCAATCCCACTCCTTGGAATACAACCTAGAGAAATAAGAGCCTTTATACGAACAAATATATGCACACGCATGTTTATTGCAGCACTGTTTACAATAGCAAAAACATGGAAGCAACCAAGGTGCCCATCAACGGATAAATGGATAAATAAGTTATGGTATATTCACACAATGGAATACTATGCATCGATAAAGAACAGTGATGAATCTGTGAAACATTTCATAATATGGAGGAATCTGGAAGGCATTATGCTGCGTGAAATTAGTCAGTTGCAAAAGGACAAATATTGTACAAGGCCACTATTATAAGAACTCGAGAGATGGTTTAAACAGAGAAGAAAATATTCTTTGATGGTTATGAGAGGGGGGTGGGAGGGAGGGTGGGAGAGGTATATTCACTAGGTAGATAGTAGGTAAGAACTACTTTAGGTGACGAGAAAGACAACACGCAATACAGGGGAGGCCAGCACAACTGTACTAAACCAAAAGCTAAGAAGTTTCCTGAATAAACTGAATGCTTCGAAGGCCAGCGTAGCAGCGGTAGGGGTTTGGGGACCATGGTTTCAGGGGACATCTAAGTCAACAGGCATAATAAAATCTGTTAAGAAAAAAAAAGATGAGAGAGAGAGGGAAAGAAAAGAGGGTGGGGAAGAAGAAGAAGAAAAAGAAGGAGAAGGTGAAAGATTGATTTAAGCTTTTATCTCTTCTTGTCCTTTGCTTTCTACTCTCGCCTTTTTCCTATCCTCAGCCAGGACAAGTGCACTTCTGCCAACAGGGGACTTAAACTATGGCTGGTTTTACTAGAACTTAATTTGAACTACATTATTAGTTAATTGATTTTTTTGCAGGCTGGCCTGGAATTTGTGGCATCAGCTTTTGAATAAAGATGCCTATACAAATCTGAACAACAAACACATAGGTGACATTTTACAACAAATTGATTTATAAATCAGGCACACAGTTACAGACACCATTTTAACTAGAGAAAGCACCTACTAAAGAAGTCAGCTGCCCATCAGATGACTTTAAATAACTATTTGTATTAAGCAAGTAGAAAAGAATGGTGACTTCATTCATTTTACAGTCAGAGCATCCCCATGTGGCAGGGTGGGCCAACTGAAAAGAGAAATGTGGGACTGGTAAATGTGTAGTAATTATTTAGTGTATAAAAACTTTATCCATGGAAATACTTTCTCAGTTAAGCATTATGAGTGTATTTTATAGGCGTTTCAATGATGCATATGCATTTTAGGAAAATGTACACACAGAAATAAAATAAAACAAAATATTGCTCGATACACTCAGAAAAGCCACTTGTCAATATTATTTGAACTTTTAAATATATGTTATTTTCCTTGAGCCCTTTGGCTTCTCCAGCTTGTCCCCTTGCCATTATCCCACCCTTTGCCCCTCTTCCCCCCAACCCACCCTCACAAAAAGCCCCTTTGTTTTTCCATTCCCTTTCCTTAAAACCAGTTGCCGTGGACTCGATTCTGACTCATGGCAAGCCATGTGTGTCAGAGTAGAACTATGTTCCATAGGGTTTTCAATGGCTGATTTTTTGGAAGTAGATCAACAAGCCTTTCTTCTAAAGCACCTCTGGGTAGACTTGATCTTCCAACCTTCCTCTTAGCAAAAGAGCACATTAACCATTTACAGCACCAAGGGACTCCCTTACACAGTGAAACACATTTAAAAATACAACCAGTAACTCTTTTCTTAGAAGGCTATTTTCCAAAAGATAATTCTGCATTTTATCTCCACATTCCTGTGTCTCTCTAGGAAAGATGATGCATAAGGATGCAGTTTTTTTTCTGCTCAAGTCCTTATTTTTGTTAGAAGTGCACCAGATGGATCAATGAGAACCCCCCTTTCCCCAGATGAACTCTGCACTTGTCGAGGTTATGTTTTCAGGCAAAGTTTATGGTTGGTACAGAGAGGTTTAGAGTCTTAACCCTGACATTATGAAGCATATGGAAACTGGAACTTCTGAAGGAAACTTTCCACTTTAGTTTTTGGCAAAGAAAATAAGACTATGCGAGGAAAGGGAATTAGATCATGACACATGTTACTTGGCAAAAGAGGGAACTAGGGAAAATAGAATGAAAAAACGTTGGGAGACAAAATGCTGGTGTGACTTTCATACCTAGGATCCTTCCCCCTTTTTTAGGTGGCCTCTAAACTAATATTTTATTATTCTAACTGCCTTTATGTTCTTCGGTACTTCATATCTCATGAAACATACGTTGAAGGCCACTTAGCTATTTATTTTGCTTGGGAGTTCTGTCTTTAATTTCAGAGTTCTCTCTCGTACTCTTGCGGTTATTTAGTCTGTTTGATTTTTAAGAAATTGACTAGATTCCTGTGGGCAATATATTTTTTTGTTTCCAGTTTTTACCTGGACTATACAGAAGAGGGAATATTTGACTCCTTTTTGGTGGTTTTTCAAAGTATAAGTAACAAATACCTTAAAGATATAAACTCTGATGTTGTAATATCTTGGCTAAATATATGTAGCAGCAAGAAGGAAAATATAAAAATCTGGCACCCTAAACTATAATAATTTATTTCTGAATGAAATTACATTTTCAAAAAAGTGAACGATTATATTCCAGTTATAAGACCAAGAACATAAGAAGGTTATTGTATACTAATATTTTAAGGAATATGAGAAATAGGAACTTGAGTAAACTTTTTTGTTTTCTCTTTATGACTAGAAGGAAATAATTTTGTACATGCATTGAAAATTGTCCACTGAAACCAAATTGTACATCATAGTATGTAAAGTGTATATGATGCTGACAAAGATTAGTTTATTAACATTTGATTAATAGATTTTTACAGAAATATAGAAAAAAATCACAATCAGTGAAAATACAGAATTCTTTAAATTATATAAATGGTCTTAGAATTCAGAAACTTGGTGAATATGAAATAAGAACAAAAATGCACGTTGGGATGAAATTCTATAATTTAAACTGCAAAGTAAGGAAGATTATTTTTATAATTTTGGATTAAATGATATTTTGATAAAATATTTAGCTATTTTTTCCAGTGCGTATGAGCTGTTACACATTTTAGAGTCTTCGTTAGATAAGTCTGCTGTTGTTGGTTGCCATCCAGTCCATTCTGAATCATAGTAACCCTATGCACGGTCCCACACCATCCTCACAATTGCTGCTATGTTTGAGCCCGTTGTTGGAGCCACTGTGTCAATCCATCTCTTCGAGGGCCTTCGCCTTTTTCACTCACCCTCCACCTTACCAAGCATGATGTCCTTCTCCAGGGACTGGTCACTTCTGATGACATTTCCAAAGTATGTGAGATGAAGTCTCACCATCCTCCCTACTAAGGAGTATTCTGGCTATACTTCTTCCGAGACAGACTTGTTTGTCCTTCTGGCAGTCCATGGTATATTCAATATTCTTCACCAAAACCATATTTCAAAGGCATCAATTCTTATTCAGCCTTCCTTATCCATTGACCAGCTTTCCCATGCATATGAGGTGATTGAAAATACCATGGCTTGAGTCAGGTTCACCTTAGTCCTCAAAGTGACATCCTTGTTTTAACACTCTAAAAAGGTCTTTTGCAGCAGATCTGCCCAATGCAATATGCTGTCTTATTTCTTGACTGCTGCTTCCATAGGCATTGACTGTGGATTCAAGTAAAAGGCAATCCTTGACTTCAATTTTTTCCCCATTTATCATGATGTTGCTTGTTGGTACAGTTATGAGGTTTTTTTTTTTTCTTTATGTTGAGGTGTAATCCATACTGAAGGCTGTGGTCTTTGATCTTCATCAGTAAGTGCTTCAAGTCCTCTTCACTTTCAGCAAGCAAGGTTGTGTCATCTGCACAGCACAGGTTGTCAGTAAGTCTTCCACCAATCCTGATACCCTGTTCTTCTTCATACAGTCCAGCTTCTCGGATTAATTGCTCAGCATACAGATTGGATAAGTAAAGTGAAAGGACACAACCTTGACAGACACCTTTCCTGACTTTAAACCATGCAGTATCCCCTTGGTCTGTTTGAACGACTGCCTCTTGATCCATGTACAGATTCCTCATGAGCACAATGAAGTGTTCTGGAATTCCCATTCTTCACAATGTTATCCATAATTTGTTATGATCCACACAGTCAAATGCCTTTGCATAGCCAATAAAATACAAGTAAACATCTTTCTGGTATTCTTTGCCTTCAGACATGATCCATCTGACATCAGCAATAATATCCCTTGTTTCACATCCTCTTCTGAATTCTGGCAGTTCCCTGTGAATGGGTTGGAGCAACTGCTTTTTAATGCTAGCAAAATTTCACCTGTGTGTGATATTAATGATATTGTTTGATAATTTACACATTCTGTTGGATTACCTTTCTTTGAAATGGGCACAAATATAGATATTTTCCAGTTGGTTGGCCGGGAAGCTGTCCTGACATAGAAGAGTGGGTACCTCCAGTGCTGCATCCGTTTGTTGAAACATCTCAATTGGTACTCCACCAATTCCTGTAGCCTTGATTTTTACCATTCCCTTCAGTGCAGCTTGGACTTCTTCCTTCAGTACCATCTGTTCTTTATCATATGCTAACTCCTGAAATGGTTGAAGTTCAACCAATTCTTTTCAATACAGTGAACCTTAATGACCATTTTTTTCAACAAGAGTATATTTTTCTTTTGGTCTATACTGCACTTGAACTTTTATAGGGACAGGTTTCTCACATCCTAAAAAGATAATCCATTCCAATTTTAGACAACTCCAATTGTTAGAAAATCTACCTCACATTAATTGAAATTTACCTCTCTGAGAAATGCTGTAAAGCCATCAGACACTCCCTTCCTGGAGCTTCAACTCTGTTGTGCTTCAAATTCTAACTGCATTTGCTTTAAATTTTTTCTATTTGGAGTTCAATCCCCTCGCGAGAGAGGAAAGAAGCAAAATCAAATCTGAGTGGCTCTACTTTTTCTGTCTTTGAATAACAACTTTTTTGAGCAGGAGGACGTCCCCCCCACCATTTATTACCCTTATTTGTACATAAACTTAAAAAAAAAAAGTTTGCCGTGTCTCGTATTCTCAAATAAGCCAAGGTGTCTCCCAATACTTACTTAAAGACGTAAGTGCCATCATTTTGGTATCTTAAAAAAAAAATCAAATAACTCCGCTTCCATACTTTTCAATTGATGAGGTCATCCTTTCAACTGCAGCAATAAGTGACATATAGTTGTTTTTTTTTTCTTTTAAGTTACACTAAGATTTAACATGATCCATACCAGACATTTTAATAACATCAAACTGCTGTCTTAGAGTGAGTGTTGCAAATGGATTTGTGGCCTTTTGTTTATTCAATGGGGCAATATAATTCAGCACATGCTGAATAAGGCTCAGGAGGCCTGGGTTCTGATCCTGGCCCTGCTACTGTCTAACTCAGTAACCTTGGCATTCATATTTACATCTCTTGAAAGCCAGCAATTTTTAGGCCTTTGGTTGCCATGAATTGGGACTGACTTGATGGCAATTGGTTTGGTTTTTGGTTTAGTGCATCTTCTCTGACTTGCTGTTATTATTGCTTTAAACTTTATCTCGTTACTATGAAATGAATCTTTTCATATACTGGAAGTTTGTTTATGTAGCAATTTTCCCTGGAACTAACTAGGTCTTAGATTATGTTTACAGGTCAAGAGACTGTCCTCACAATATAGGACGATATAGGACATAGCATCATTTATATTAAACATGAGTTTTTTTTTTAGTCATATCTGACTTAATTTTCAGCTCTTAGTAAATGTCATTAGCTCACGAAACTGTTTTAGCATGGCACATGTAGCTCGAATTGCACAAATCAAATACCTAATGATCTGATACTAGTTCTTGTATTTCTTCTTAACCATGACTATTTTGTTTAGTATTTAATATAGGGGAAATAATGATAAAAAATTACATTTGTATTAAAATTCACCATTTAATTTCATATACATCTGATCTTCCCCAAACCCTGTGATATAAGCAGAGCTGGTGTTTTTGACCCTTATGTGGAGTCCTTGAGTAGCACAAATGGTTTGCTCTTAGCTACTAACTGAAGGTTTGGCAATATGAACCCACGCAGCAACACACAGAAGAAAGGCCTGGTGATATGCTTTCATAAAGATTACAGCCAAGAAGAGCCTATGGAATTCCATTCAACTCTCTAATACATGGGATCTTCATGAGCTGTAATTGACTCTATGGCAATAGTTTTATTGTTGTTTGTTTTTGATGTTTAGACAAGGAAACTAAAACTTAGAAAAAGTGGATGAATGAGGACTACCCATAAATCTTTTGAAATATTTCTATTAAAAAAGTTGTTTTTGTTAGATGCTCTCTCAACATGAGTTGATTCCGACTCATAGCAACCCTGAAGGACAGTGTAGAACTACCCCATAGGGTTTCCAAGGAGTGGCTGGTGGAATCAAACTGCCGACCTTTTGGTTGGCAGCCGAGCTCTAAACCACTGCACCACCAGGGCTCCATTATAAAAGTAGCTAGCACTAAAATAATTGTATGTTCAAAGGACCATTATAAGTGCTTTATATATATTAACTCATTTAATCTCACGGCAATATATGAAGTAGTTACTGTTATTATCATCCCCATTTTACAAATAAAGAAACGGGCACAAAGTCACACCATTATTAAGTGGCAGAACTGAATTTAGAATCCAGGTAGCCTGTTTGTAGAGTCTGTGGCTTTATCTCTCATATATTCTCTGAGGCAAACACTTATTGAGAATATAATATGTACAAAATGCTATTTTATGTATACTGAGAGCTATAAGAGGCTAACGAATATTTGAAGGGATAGACATGATCATAACTAATAAAGATGTAACTAATATGCAAATGTTATGGAAGCTTTAAGTTTTCCTTTTTTATGTAATGGAAAAATAGAATTCCAATGGTAAACCTTGGGAATCTACTTGAAGGAGATAAGACTTTGTCTTAGTTAGCTAGTGCTGCTGTAACACGAATACCACAAGTGGGTGACCTTAAAATAACAAAAATTTATTTTTTCACAGATCTGGAAACAAAAAGCCCAAACCAGGGTCTCAAGTCATGTCATTTCTTTTCTTGTTGGTAGTCCAGGATGTTCCTCGGTTCCTTGGAGTTCCTGTGCTTATACATGATTCTCGCATGATGACTGTCTTCTCCAGTGTGTGCTTGCTTTTGGGTCTAATCTGATCTTTTTAAAACTCAAAAGTGATTAGCTTTAGGACATACCCTACACTGGTATGGCCTCATTAACATAACAAAAAACCCTATATCCAAACAGGATTACAGCCACAGGTATAGGGGCTAGGATTCTAATACATATTTTTTTGTGGGGGGGAGTGAGGGAACACAATTCAGTCCATAACAGACTTGTATTACTCTTTGAAGTTTGAGAACGACTCTGACAAGTGGACATCTGAAGAGGAGCATTCAAGTACGACCACATGAGCAGAAGCCCAGGGAATGAGAGTAGGTGGTGGCAAAGGTGAGATTTCCCATGTGGCTGAAGTCAAGGGGGTAGGAGGGAAGCAGGATTTAATGAGAGATAAATTTAGAAACATAGCCTGGAGCCAGATTGTGGTGAGCCTCGAATACTAAACTGAAAAGTTTCGGATTAATTCTATGTGCAGCCTAGAGCTAGCAAAGGTTTTCAAGGACATGTGTTACATAATCAGATAAATTTTAGAATAATATCTCTGGCGGCAAAGCATAGGATTAATTGGAAATGATATGACTGAGAGAAGGAAAGGAGCTCGGATGTAAATGCGATTGTCCAGGCAAAAAGGAGGCAGTGAGTGCCTGAACTAGGCTAGTGAAAATGTGAGTAGGGAGTCTGTTACTAAAGAGGAACAATCTCAGAAACAGGATCAACAAGATTTGACAAATGATATATTAGGAAAATAAATGATAAGGAGAAATTAGAGATGACCATACATTTTGTAGCCGGAACAGTAGAAAAGGTGCCCCTAGTGGTGAGAGGAGATACAGGAGAAAACGGATTTGAAAGGAAAAATATGTTCAGTTTTTCGTTTTTTGAAAAAATGTCCCCTCCCCCATATCTTTCCCACTTGTGAATTTTAATGATGAGTTCTGCACAGTTTGGTTAATTGCATCATTATATGTGTTTATCCCCTATCCACCACGGGTCTGTCAGTTTGTGGCACTGTGGTGGCTTGTCTGTTGGTGTGATGCAGTAGCTGTGTCACTGGTATTTCAAATATCAGTAGGGCCACCCATGCTGGACAGGTTTCAGCAGAGCTTCCAGACTAAGACAGACTAGTGTCAAAAGAAACTGAGTCAAAAATAAAATTAATCTATGGGTTGAGGAGGAACCCCGCGGGCATAGTGGTTAGTAACTCAGCTGCTAACCAAAAAGGTGGACAGTTTGAATCCACCACTCACTCCTTGGAAACCCTATGGGGCAGTTCTACTCTGTCCTACAGGGTCATTGTAAGTCAGAATCGACTCAACAACAGCAAGTTTGGTTTTTGGTTTATGGGATGAGGAAGGAGACCTGGTGGCAAGTGGTTAAAGTGCTAGCCTGCTAACCAAAAGGTCAGTGGTTTGAACTCACCAGCCTCACAACTGGACCAATCAGCAACATCATCATAAACAGAAAAATATTGAAATTGTGAGGGATTTCATTTTACTTGAATCTACAATCAACTCCATGGAAGCAGCAGTCAAGAAATCAAAAGACATGTTGCATTGGGCAAATCTGCAGCAAAAGACCTCTTTAAAATGTTAAAAAGCAAAGATGTCACTTTGGACTAAGGTGCACCTGACCCAAGCCAGGGTATTTTCAATCACCTCACATGCATGTGAAAACTGAAAAATGAATAAGGAAAACAAAGAAGAATTAATGCCTTTGAAATATGGTGTTGGCAAAGAATATTGAATATACCATGGACTTCCAGAAGAATCAACAAATCTATCTTGAAAGAACAGCCAGAATGTTCCTTAGAAGCAAGGATTGCGAGACTTTGTCTCACATACTTTGGACTTATTATCAAGAGGGACCAGTCCCTGGAGAAGGACATCATGCTTGGTAAAATAGATGGTCAGCAAAAAAGAGGAAGATCCTCAACTAGATGGATTGACTCAATGGCTGTTACAATGGGCTTAAACATAGCAATGATTGCGAGGATGGTACAGCACAGGGCAGTGTCTCGTTCTGTTATACTTAGGGTTGCTATGAGTCGGAACTGACTCCAAGGCACCTAACATTCCTGACTGTCCTCTGTTTTTCTTGGCAAATAGAGAACAATCGTTCTTCCTTGGACAGCTGCTTGCAAGAAAGAAGCTTATTTTTGATTGACTAAAAACAATTTAGTGTTGAAAAGCTGTCAGGATTTCATTGATCAACAATGGAGGCCTGATTTACAGGAAAGGTAGACTTAAGATTCAGTAAAGACAGTCATAAGGGTGTTGTTTACTGGACCACAGATGCCATTTTGTCAAACACATTCCATTTTAAATTCATTTACCAGTAGGAAGAAAGGCCTAGTGATCTACTCCTAAAAATTTTGCCAATGAAAACCTTATGGATTGCAATAGAATATTATTCAGTATAGTGATGGAAGATCAGCCCCCTATGCTGAAAAGCACTCAAGATACACAGTGGCCACAACAAGGGACTTAAGCATACTGAGGATCGTGAAGACAGCACAAAACTGGGCAACGTTTTGTTCTGTTGTACGTGGGGTTGCCATGAGTCAGAGCAAACTCAGCGGCAACTGGCAACAACAACACATCTTCCATATTATATAATTGCCCATAGTCCATGTGTGTATTGGAGCTTTGACTGCTTGGTTACATTTGAATCTGCTTGTCACTGTTTTAAAAATGTCTGTGATCATCTTAATAATCCTTTATTAAAACTTGACAGTATTTCTGTCAAGTATTGACATAAATTTGAAAATGATTGGTAAGTGGGATCCATAGTTGAGTGATTTTTTAGCACGTGATTAACATTCTAGTAAAAGGAAGGTATTCTGGGATGTAAAATCATGATTTTGTTCTGACTTTTACATTATTCTTATGCAGTTTCAAGATTTACTACTTTCTAATGAATAGCCCTTCTGATTATACAAGCAGCATTCTATTCAAACCTTTCAGTGGATAATATTTCTAAACATTTGTCTGTATGTTTTTGTACTCATAACCATATTTAAACCAGTGTTAATCTTGGAACTTCACAAGACTTGAGTCAGTATATTTGACATCTTTTAAAGGAGTGGCTCAGCCTTTGCATGGTGTATTTTTCAGTGTTTAGAACTGCCATCTTTTTAGATATTTTGAAAAAGTTAACTTTTATTTCTTTCTGTCATGATTCTATTTTTTGGTAATAGCTTTTGATAATATGTACTTAGTTGTATCTTTTTATTGGCAGTTCTTCATCAATAAGTTATTCAGTAAAAGAAGCTTAAAATTTTTATGTTCTTTAAGATGCCATCTACCTTCGTACATCCAACCCATCAAAACTGGATCTAAGACAAAGGGACACACTCCAGGAAATTAGTCAGAATATCCTGGCAATTGTAATATTGTTTTAAAAAATTCTGCTAATTTTTCCTACTGGGCCTTTCCCTAATGTGGCCCTTCCCCGCAGCAAATTGTACTTCCTACCCCACTGAATTCAGACTTGGCCACATACCTTGCTTTGACCAGTGAAATGTATGTGGAAGTAACATGTTGCACTTTCAAGCAGAATCTATAAGAGTCATTGCCTTCTTCCGCTAACTTTTTTGTCCTCTCTTCCTTTAGACTAGCGTATCACAGATAGGGCCTGAACTTTTGCTTTGGTCTCAAAATAAAGTACGCTTGTAGTAGAACCTCTGTCAGTCTGTAACGATGTGATGGGAATGAGATATAAATCTTTGCTATAGGAAACCCTGGTGATGTAACGGTTAAGTGCTATGGCTGCTAACCAAAAGATCGGCAGTTCAAATCCGCCAGGTGCTCCCTGGAAACTATGGGGCAGTTCTCCTGTGTCCTGTAGGGTCATTATGAGTCGGAATAGACTCGACGGCAACAGGTTTGTTTGTTTGTTTGGTTCATTGGAAGTTACTGGAATTTGGGGATTGTTTATTAACTGGTGTTATAGATTGAATAGTGTCCCCCCAAAATGTGTGTCAACTTGGCTAGGTCATGTTTCCCAGTATTGTGTGATTATCCACCATTTTGTCATCTGATGTGATTTTCCTATGTGTTGTAAATCCTTCCTCTATGATGTTAATGAGGCAGGATTAAAGGCAGTTATGTTAATGAGGCAGGACTCAATCTGTAAGATTAGGTTGTGTCTTAAATCAGTCTCTTCTGAGATATAAAAGAGAGAAGTCAGCAGAGAGACATGGGGCCTCATACCACCAAGAAACAAGAGCCAGGAGAATAGCATGTCCTTTGGACCTGGGGGTCCCTGTGCTGAGAAGGTCCTAGACCAGGGGAAGATCGATGGCAAGGACCTTCCCCCAAAGCTGACAGAGAGAGAAAGACCTCTTCTACAGCTGGCACTCTGAATTCGGACTTCTAGCCTCCTAGACTGTGAGAGAATAAATGTCTCTTGTAAAAGCCACCCACTCGTGGTACATAACAGCACTAGATAGCTAAGACAACCAGTTTAAAAAACAAACAAAAAACCACAAACAAAAAGCAATTGCCTTAGAGTTGATTTTGACTCATAGCAAACCCATGTGTGTCAAAGTAGGATCTTCAATGCCTGATTTTCATAAGCAGATCACCAGGGTTTTCTTCTGAGGCATCTCTCTCGGTGGACTCAACCCATCAATCTTTTGGTAAGCTGATGAGTGCATAAACCATTTGTACCACCTAGGGATGTAATTTTTAGCTTAAGTTGACTAATAAAAGTAACTCTGCATTCCTGATTCTTATTATCTCTTCATTTTGTTATAGGTCATTATAGATATTTTCCTATATAAATATTAGTGTATTTTTTATTAAATGGTATAAAGCTATAAAATAATTGTTGGAAACTTAAAAAAAAATCTTTTTTTTTCTGTTAACAGTATATCGTGAACAGTAAACCAGATGATCGAGTATATAATTGTGTCTTTAATGGCTGAATAGTGTTACATTTATGAAAGGTGATATAGTGTAGTGTTCAAGGGCACAGTTTCTGAGACCAGATTCCCTGCGTTCAAATCACTGCTCTGCTACATACTAGCTGTATGATCATAAGTAAGATATTAAGTTTATTTATGACCTCAAGTAAGAGACTTAATTGGCCCAAGATACAAAATAAAAAACTAAAAACACAAACCTGTTGCTGTTGAGTTGATTCCAACTCATGGTGATCCCATGAGTCACAGAGTAGAACTGCTCCATCAGGTTTTCTTGGTTGTAATCTTTACAGAAGCAGATTGTCAGGACTCTCTTTTGTGGTCTGGTGGTGGTTTGAATCACCAACTGTTACGGTAGTTGTTGTCATCTTTGTTTGTTGTCATTGAGTCGGCTCCAACTCTTAGGGACCCCATGTATAACAGAATGAAATGTTTCCCGATCCTGCACCATTCTCACAATCATTGCTCTTTTTGAGCCCACTGTTGAAGCCATTGTATCAAACCATGTCATTGTGGGTCATAGGTTAGCAGTCAAATACAAACCCTTTGTGCCACCAAAGAACGTAGAAATGATAAACCAATGCCTTATTATTGAAATTTTTTTCACTTTTTTCCTATTATAAAAAATGTGGTGAATAATATCATTGACATGACCTTTCCTTATCCTCATTTCTGCCTTAACCTAATTTCTTACAAACCCTGATGATTTTAGATTTAAATATTTTTTATATCTCCTTTTTTTTTATATCTAGTGTATCTAGTTCAAGTATTAATACTTTCATCTCCTGCCTGAAGTACTAGCCTATTTTCATCTATTTGTATCCTCTTCTAATCTACTTTCCATACTGTAGCCAGAATAACCTTTCCAAACTGTAAATACCATTCATTCTTATGCATAAAACTCTTTGATGGCTTCTAGTTTGTCTTAGAATAAAGACAAATTTTTCTTAACAAAGCTTACCTGTCTTCTTGATCTGGCCTCTGTCTCTCCAGCTCCATTTCTTCCCTTGTTCCCTCATGCTATCTCTATTCCATTTCTGGAAAAACATAAAAAAGGGAGAAAAATCATAAATGTACTAAATTTGAAATGGGAAAGGTGATATGGTTGTTTATAAGTCTTTGTCAATACATAGGAAAAATCTTACTAAAATGGATAATTTTGGAGAAAATGCATCTTTGCCAAGTGGGTCAGTAATAGTGTTTCTGTGATAAAAGTATTTCCTTATGATGAACTATATACTGGGGCGAAAGAGGTAGGGAATAAGAATTTTAGCTGTTAAAAATAGGCACATAAAGAAATTTTGCTATTGCAAAATTTGTACCTTAATATGTTCTGTTGAATAACCACTCTTTCACTTAATATTTATTTGCTTTATATTTTTAATCCTCTGGTTACTAAAATTAATAAAATATAATCAAGAAGAAATAGGAAATCAAAATACACTAACATTCATGAAGAAAAACTATTTTAAGCAATTGAATTATTACCTTGAAACTGGCTCTAGGGGTAGATGGATTTACCAGTGATTTACTTAATCTTCAAGAAATCATCAATTTCCTTGCAATTTGTTATAGAATATAGAAAGAGTATGGAAAGCTATCCAATGCATCTTATGAAGCTAACCTCACAATTCCTAACCTCATACCTGTAAATGTGACCTTATGTGGAAATGGGATCTTTGCAGATGTAATTAAGGTGAGGCCATATTGGATTAGGGTGGGCACAAATTCAATAAGACTAGAGTTTTAATAAGAAGAGAAGAGACGTAGACACGTAAAGAGAATGACGTGGTAACGGAAGCAGAGATTGGAGTGACATGTCTGCAAACCAAGGAGCGCTAAGGATTGCTAGAAACTACCAGAAGCTAGGAAAAAGGCATAGGACAGATTCTTCCCTAGAGCCTTCAGAGAGAGCATGGTCCGGTGGACACCTTGATTTTTGCCCTCTAGCCACCAGATCTGCAAGAGAATAAATTTCTGTTGTTTTTAAACCACCTAGTTTGTGGTGCTTTGTTATGGTCATCCAGGGAAACTAATACACCATCCCTCACTCCTGTTTCCTGGGATAACTTCCCAAAACAAAAAACCTGTATGCAAGCTCTCTTCTCAGACTCTGCTTTTAAGATAAGAACTAAAGATTTCAGTAACTATTTGGTCCTTTTTAATGTGCTGTTGTGACATATCAGCAGGTTTTATCTATATAAAGAGATTGAAGAAGAAAAAACCTAGAAATTTAAATTTTATTTTTATTCAAAATCAACAATTAATGTCCCTGGCTTAGAAGCTGGGAAAAAAAAAATTTCTTTGTAAATGACTGATTTTTTAGTTTGATTCCAGTCCACTTTGGATTTATTTCTATATTTTAAGCTATTTACAGAAGATGGAATGATTTTTGTATGAAATCCGTTTTGGAAGAGTAAAAAGATCTGAAATTTAGGCAAGCTTTTCATATAGATACACATTTTCCAGTTCACATAAAGCATGGACTTTTTTTTCTTGTTATATGAGCTTTGAAGCTCCCTCCTCTGTGACCCCACTACCAATCTATCTTCTTTACACAAAACATATTTGAGTAGACACCTTTGCCAAGTGGGTCAGTAATAGTGTTTCTATGGTAAAAGTGTTTCCTTATGATGAACTGTATATTGGGGCAAAAGAGACAGGGGATAAGAATTTCAGCTGTTAAAAATAGGCACATAAAGAAATTTTGCTATTGCAAAATTTGTAACTTAATGTGTTCTGTTGAATAATCACTGTTTCATTTAACATTTATTTGCTTTATGTTTTTAATCTTCTAGTCTTTTTTTAAATTAATATTTATTTTTTTAACTTTTATCTTGTTCATTTAATTTTAAAATTTTATGGTAAACATTTACGTAAGTATGTATCTTTATATCTGACAAAAAGTGCTCTTAGAGAAAAGATGTGTTAAATAAGTAAGTCAGTGATGGAATGAGGAGTGAAATTATCTTGTTTATGGATGTTATATTAAATAATAACTTGCCCAGCCTCATCTTTAACAATGGAAAGAGCCTCACTCAATGACCTGGAGACTGGATTCTCTTGTGGTCACCTCCATGTCTGCCCTAAAACTGCTCCATCAAAGCATAGGGGACTTGTGTGCATCGTGGCACATTAGATCAACAATACCTGGGTCTCCTTCACATAAATGTTTGACCCTCCTGCCATTAATTACCCAAGAAGACCCCCTCTCCATCCAGCCGTCTAGTCTGACCCAGGTGCTCCTTGCCAAAAGTGGTGGATTGAATAATAGTCCCCCCAAGGATATTTACATCCCAATTTTTGAAACCTATTACTTTATGGGGCTAAAGAATTTTGAAGGCGCAATTAAATTAAGGACCTTGAGATGAGAGGTCTTCCTGGATTATCTGGGTGGAACCAATGTAATTACAAGGGTTTTTAGGGAAGCAAGAAGGCTGAAGGCAGTAGGAAGAGGTATGATGATGGAAGCAACAAATTAGAGTTATATGAGGAAGGGGCATGAACCAAGGTATTCAGGTGGCCTTTACAGGATGAAAAAGTCAAAGAAATGGATTCTCCCCTCTAAAAAGAGCCTCTAAAAGGAACCAGCCCTGCTGACACCTTGACGTTAGCCCTGTAAGACTCATTTCAGACCTCTGATCTCCAGAACTGTAAGAGATAAATTTGCGTTGATTCATGCCACTGAATTTGTGGTAGTTTGTTACTGTAGCAATAGAATGCTAAAACGCCAACTTGACTCCAGTCTCCAAATGATAAAACTCAGCTCTGGTAAAATTCTAGATAATATTTTTAAAAAGGCGGGTGTTTTACATGAAGAATCTCTCCCACCCTTCATACCCCAAACTACTTACTCCAATTAAACATAAGTTCTCTTAATAAAGAATATAGTTTGAAATGCTTACTATGTCCAGACAGACAGAATATGGACTCACAATTGTATATGAATGCTGATTCTGTTTGAATGGAAAGTTTTGAAGTTCACACATGCACACACACACAGACAAATGCACACACATACACACATATACCTGCATATATATATATATATTCCATTATGGATAATATATATTAAAATATGAATATACATGTGCTTTAATTATATACATATACACACATGTATGCATGTACATATGTACACATGTGCATGTATATATATGCATGTGTACATGTATACATATATAATGTATACACATATACATACATATATATCTCCACCACTCTTCTGTCAGTTTGTCATGCTGTGGGGGTTTGCATGTTGCTGTGATGTTGGAAGCTTTGCTACCAGTACTTCAAATACTAGCAGGGTTATGATGGACAGATTTCAGCAGAGCTTCCAGACTAAGACAGACTAGGGAGAAGAACCTGGCAGTCTACTTCTAAAAAAAATTGGCCAGTGAAAACCTTATGAATAATAGCAGAACATTGTCTGATATAGTGCTGGAAGCTGAGCTCTTCAGGTTGGAAAAAGTTGGAAGGCACTCAAAATAAAACTGGGAAAGAGCTGTCCCCTCAAAATACAGTCCACCTTAATGGCCTGAACGGAGTAAAGCTTTCAGGACCTTCATTGGCTGATGTGGTGGGACCTAAAATGAGAAGAAACAGCTGCAAATATTTATTAATAATTGGAACATGGAATGTATGAAATATGAATCATGGAAAATTGAAAGTCGTCAGAAATGAATGGAAAGCTTGAAGATCAATATCCTAGGCATTAGCAAACTGAAATGGACTGGTATTGGCCATTTTGAATCAGACAATCGTATGGTCTATTATGCTGGGAATGACAAATTGAAGAGGAATGGTGTCCCATTCAGCGTCAAAAAGAACATTTCAAGATCTATCCTGAAATACAGTGCTGTGAGTGATAGGACAATAGCATATGCCTACAAGGAAGACCAGTTAATATGATTATTATTCAATTTACTCACCAAACTCTAATGCCAAAGATGAAGAAATTGAAGATTTTTACCAACTTCTGCAGTCTGAAATTGATCAAACATGCAAACAAGATGCATTGATAGTTACTGGTGATTGAAATGAGAAAGTTGGAAACAAAGAAGAAGGATTGGTAGTTGGAAAACATGGCCTTGGTGATAGAAACGATGCCGGAGATCACACGATAGATTTTTGCAAGACCAAAGATTTGTTAACTGGAAATATCTTTTTTCAACAACGTGAACATCAGCTATACATGGACGTCACAGGACGGTATACATAGGAATCCAATCGACTACATCTGTGGGAAGAGAAGATGGAGAAGCTCAATATCAATAGTCAGAACAAGACCACAGACTGACTAAGGAATAGACCATTAATTGTTCATATGCATGTTCAAATTGAAGCTGAAGAAAATTAGAACAAGTCCACGAGAGCCAAAGTGGACTTTGAATGTATCCCACCTGAATTTAGAGACCATTTCAAGATTAGATTTGAAGCCCTGAACACTGATGACCAATCACCAGACCAGTTGTGGGATGATATCAAAGACACCATACATGAAGAAAGCAAGAGGACATTAAAAAGACAGGAAAAAAAAAAAAGACAAAAATAGATGTCAAAAAAGATGCTGAAACTTGCTCTTAAACATATAGTGCCTAAAGAGAAAGGCAGAAATGATGAACCTATATATAGACCAAGAGACAGTTGCGCCTTGCATTGGGCAAATCTTCTGCAGAAGACCTCTTTAAAGTGTTAAAAAGCAGAGATGTCACTTTAAGGACTAAGGTGAAAATACCCAAGCCGTGGTGTTTTCAATTGCCTCATATGCATGCGAACGCTGGACAATGAATAAGGAAGACCGAAGAATTGATGACTTTTAATTATAGTGTTGGTGAAAAATATTGAATATACCAGGGACTGCCAAAAGAACGAACAAGTCAGTCTTGGAAGAAGTACAGCCAGAACCCTCCTTAGAAGTAATATTGGCAAGACTTCATCTTGTGTACTTTGGATGTGTTATCAGGAGGGACCAGTCCCTGGAGAAGGACATCATGTTTGGTCTAGTAGAGGATCAGTGAAATACAGGAAGACGGACTGACACAGTGGCTGCAACAATGGGTTCAAACAAAGCAACGATTATGAGGATGGCACAGGACTAGGCAGTGTTTTGCTCTGTTGAGATGATACATATATATAATATATATACTGACATACACACATATATATACATGTATGGGACCCTGGTGGTGCAGTGGTTAGAAGCATTCAACTGCTAACCGAAAGGTCAGTGGTTTGAATCCACCAGCCCCTCCTTGCAAACCCTGTGGGGCAATTCTACTCTGTCCTACAGGGTCGCTATAAGTGAGAATCAACTTGATGGCAATGGGTTTGGGTTTTTTTTTGGAAACCCTGGTGGCATAGTGATTAATTGCTATGGCTGCTAACCAAAGGGTCAACAGTTCAAATCCGCCAGGCGCTCCTTGGAAACTCTTTGGGGCATATCTACTCTGCCCTATAGGGTCGCTGTGAGTCGGAATCGACTGGATGGCACTGGGTTTTGGGTTTATATATATATATATATATATATATATAAATTAAACTAAGAGGAAAAAACCCAAACCAAAAGCAATTATCAGCCTCCCTATAGATACCATGTTACAAATCACTGTTATTAAAAAACAATATTTCTAGAGAGCAATTTGGCAGTGCCTATCAAAATTAAAACGTGTATATCTCCTAGCCCACCAGTTCAAAGCTGAAAAATTTAGTCTAAAGAAATATTTTTAAAAGTGTTTAAAGATACATGCATAATGATTTTAATTGCGCCACATTGCCTCATAAGAATAAATTGAAAACATACCTATCATTATTTAGATTATGGCTTATTTCATCAAAAGCAAAGAGAGAAATTAGAATGTACTGGCACAGAAGTATGTCCATGATATATTTTTGAGTGATAAAAAGCAAATTTTAGATTAAAATATATCATATGAGACATAAAAATATATATACATTTAGACGTAGTTTAAGAATTTTCTCAGAAAAATAAATTACATCAGTATTTTTAAAAAATATACTAAAAACATTAAAATATATTGCTAGTATCAAGAGCAGAGGAAAAGAGACTTTTAAACTAATAGATTGTAATTTGCATTTCCAGAGTTAAAGTTATATAAGTACTATTTGTCTTTTTTTATTTTTAAGAAGAAAAAGAAATAGATCCTCTTTTTTGTACTGGAGTTTAGGAAAATGTTACATCTCTGAGTAACACTTTGAACATTTTAGTCTTTTGATTTTATCAAACGTCATAAATGAATATTTTTTATTTGTTGAAAACATATTTCATTCCTATTTTTGAGCTTCAAATGCAAGAACAAAATCGAACTCTCTTTTTTGGCAGGGTTGACATGCGAAGTTTTTAAGAACTTCTACTAAATAAATTTTTCCCTGCATTAACTTTATAGATGAGTTGCTCCTTTACATAAGCCAGCTTTTTAAAATTTAAGGGAAAATAAGTAAATACAGTTTTTTTTTTTTTTTTCTTTAAGAGGAGGAACACACACAAATAGAGTGATACTATGTGCCAGTTGGAAACCCTGGTGGCTTAGGGGTTAAGAGCTATGGCTGCTAACCAAAAGGTCAGAAGTTCAAATCCACCAGGCACTCCTTGGAAACTCTATGGGCCAGTTCTACTCTGTCCTATAGGGTCGCTCTGAGTTGGAATCGACTCAATGGCAATGGGTTTTTTGATTATGTGCTAGTCTGTCTTAGTGGTTTCAGAATATTACTTCATTTAATGCTCATGACCACCTGTTGGGGCTGGAATCATCACTCACACAGGCTCCATGAAGCCCAAGGTCACCTTGCCGTATGTTCTGACACAGGGCACATTTTCCTTCCCTATGCCAAAGGACATGAAAAGATTATTTGATTTTATGCAGTCTATTTTTTTTATTAGTGAAATTATTATTTTTTTAATCTAATATTTGGTAAAAGTGAGCCGTTCTCTTGGGCAAGTCCTATAAGGAAGGCTGTGTAATCACAGAGTGCAGCCATTTGAAACATCTAAATGATGTTTTAACTATGCTTGTAAAATTTTATTGTTCTAAAAGAGTACAGTTTAAAATATGTACCTTGAGCATCTCCTTTTTTTTTTTTAGTAATATTTTATTGTGTTTTCAGTGAAGGTTTCACAGCAGTTTAGGTTCCCATTCAACAATTTCTACACAAATTGTTCAGTGACATTGGTTCCATTCTTTATAGTTCATGAACACTCTCAATATTTCTGTTCTGGTCGTTCCTTTTCCATGAGTCTAGTTTCCCTGCCCCCTTACATTCTTATGTTTGCTTTGAGGTAATTGTTGACAGTATGGTCTCATAGAGATGTTTTTTTAAATGAGCACAGTACTCATGGGTGATATTCTGTATTTTGTGAGCCAATGTGTTTTTTAGCTAAAAAGTAACCTCATGGATGAGTTTCAGTGCAAGGTTTAAACAGTATCTCAGGGCAATAGTCTCAGGGAGCCCTCCAGTCTCATCTAATTTAGTAAGTCTGGTTTTTGTTTTGTTATTTTTAGGTATTTGAGGTTCTGTCCCACATTTTTCTTCCATTTTATCAGGGTCCATCTGTTGTAGTAGCCGGGTACCATCTAATTCTTCTGGTCTCTGGATAGATGAGGCCGTGGTTCATGTAGGCAACTGGTCCTGTAGTCTCTTTTTTTTCTTTCTTTATCTTTTGTTCCAGACAAGTGAGACCAATAGTTAAATCTTAGATGGCTGCTTGCAAGCTTTTAAGATCCCAGGCACTACTCACTAAGCTAGGATGTAGAGGAACATTTTCATCTTGAAGACCATCGTTAGACATTTAATCTTAGGTGCTAGGCGATTAGAACTTTTTAGCTATTATCTTTATGCGAAAACTGTATCTGTCAAAGTCTGACTTTAAGCATATACCATGGACATAATTTGATCTTTTTAGACATTATAATTGATTCTTCTAATACTAACCATTGAGATATTTTCCTGCATATTTTAGATTTTACATTTGTGTTGTAGTTGGATAAATACCTACATAAAATTTAACCAGAAGTATGTAAACAGTTAAAGATATTATTAGAGTGATACAAATAATAACATAGCTCCTTTTATAGGTACTGACTGCCCACATTTATCAGGAAGCTAGTGCCTAATACGGGCTAAAAAAAAAAAAAAAACCCTTGCCGTCAAGTTGATTCCAACTCATAGTGACCCTGTAGGACAGAGTAGAACTGCCCCATAGAGTTTCCAAGGAGCACCTGGTAGATTTGAACTTCTGACCTTTTTGTTAGCAGCCATACCCTTTAACCACTATGCCAACAGGGTTCCCTAATATGGGCTAGAAACTCCTAAAGAGTACTGTTGGTATGGACAAGACTAAAACTCCGTGCTCTTAAGGATCTCACAAATTAGATGTGGAAGACCTTTTAAGCACCTACTATGCAAGGCACTATCATATGTACTTCTAAATTTGCTCATTTAAGCCTCGCAGTAGCCTACCTTTGGACAGGACTTTTCCATTTCCTAGAATATGCTTGCTCTTTTGGTTCCTTGGAAAATTCCAGTTGGCTTCGATTAGGATCATGCTGAGATGGTTTCTCTATCAATTCTTCCTTGACCTGCCTCCACTCACTAACCCCACATCCCCAGCCCCCTACAGAACTACTATTCCTATCTCTTAAGTGTTTTTCATATAATTCTATGATACAAATCACTCCGAACTGAAATTTCATGTTTATTTCTCCCATATCTAACAGTTCTCTGAGAAAAAGAATTTCGTTTTGTTTTGTTTATTCAAATTACCCTCTGCCATACAAAAACACATCACTCCACTTGATTAATCACTCAGATTTTTAAAGGCTAACCACCTGATATTACTCATATCTGTTCTCATCCCGACTGCCAGTACCTCAGTTCAACATCTAAAAATTCATTTTCTTCTAGAAAGCTTCGTGATTCCCCAGACTGAGCTGCATGACCATGACCCTCTTTGGTGACTCTTTCACCTTTGTATGTACCTTTGTGAATGAATGTTCATCACCATCTTCTGAAGTCATCCATTTGCTCTTCTGCCTCTTCTACCAGACAATGGCATAAGAGCCAAATCTCATTTGATTTTGTCTCTATTTCGGTAGTAACTGAAGCCTTGAGGGTACTCTGTGTTTGTCAAACTAAACACTGTCCTTACCCTACTCAGTTAAAAAAACAACATTATTGAGATGCAATTTGCATACAATAAAATTTAGACAATTTAAAAGTACAGGTAGAAGATTTTTGACAAGTGTGTACTTCTGAGCACCGATTACTCCAATCAAGTTACAGAATATTTTCATCTTCCAAGAAAGTTCCTTTATGCCCTATTGTAGTCAGCCACCCATCCACCTCTGACTCCAAAAACAAGGATCTCTTTCCTATTGCTGTAAAACAGTGCTGCCTATTTTATAACTCCGTATAAATGGAATCAAACTATATGTATTCTTTTCTCCAACTTCTTTCACTCAGCTTACAGTCCAAGAGATTCATCCATATCGTCACATGTAGAAGCAGCCAGTAGTATTCCATTATAAATGAATCTTGATCAAATATTTGATCAATTTGACACTGCAGAAGTTGGTAAAAAATCTTCAGTTTCCTCATCTTTGTCATTAGTGGTTGGTGAATAAATTTGAATAATAGTCATATTAACTGGTCTTCCTTGTAGGCGTATGGATGTTATCCTATCACTAACAGCATTGTACTTCAATGCAGATCTTGAAATGTCCTTTTTAATGATTAATTCGATACCATTCCTCTTCAATTTGTCATTCCTGGTATGGTAGACCATATGTCTATGTGATTCAAAATGGCCAATACCAGTCCACTTCAGCTTACTAATGCCTAGGATATCAATCTTTATGCATGCCATTTCATTTTTGATGACTTTCAATTTTCCTAGATTCATACTTTGTGCATTCTATATACTGATTATTAACAGATGTTTGTAGCTGTGTCTTCTTATTTTGAGTCATGCCACATCAGTAAATGAAGGTCCCCAAAGCTTCACTTCATCCATGTCATTAAGGTCTGCTCTACTTTGAGGAGGCAGCTCTTCCCCAGTCTTATTTTGAATACCTTCCAACCTGAGGGGCTCATCTTCTGGCCCTCTATCAGACAATAGTCCTTGCTATTCATAAGGTTTTCAGTGGCCAATTTTTTCGGAAGTAGACTGCCAGGTCCTTTTTCCCAGTCTGTCTTAGTCTGGAAGCTCTGCTGAATCCTCTCCACCATGGATGACCCTGCTGGTATTTGGAATACCAGTGGCATAGCTTCCAGAATTACAACAACATGCAAGCTACCACAGTGTAACAAACTGACAGACATGTGGTAGACTATCAATCAAGATACATTGACAATTACTGGTGACTGAAATGCAAAAGTTGGAAACAAAGAAGGATCAGTAGTTGGGAAATACGGCCTTGGTGATAGAAAGGACTCGGAGATAGCATGATAGAACTTTGCAAGACTTAACAACAACAGTGTTCAATTGCGCAAATATGCTACAACTTTTTTATCCATTCACCTGTTGATGGACATTTGGGTTAAAACTAGCTTGGTTATTATGGATAAGCATACCAGAAATATTCATGTACAAACTTACAAAAATGAATACATGTTTTTTTGCTTTCCTCGTGGGTTAATACCTAGGAGTGTGATAACTGGGTAATGCAGTAAGCATAGGTTTAATTTATAAGAAACTTCAAAGTGTTTTCCACCATGTTTGCAGTATTTCACACTCCCATCAGCAGTGTAGGAGTGTTCCAGAGCTCCATACCCTCTTCAAAATTTGGCACTACTCAGCTTCAAAATTTGGCGTTACTGGGCTTTCTAATTCTGGGGGGAGTATGTTGTTGTTAGGTGCCATCGAGTCAGTTTTGACTTGTAGCACTGTTATGTACAAAAGGACGAAGTGCACCATCCTCACAATTGAGCCCATTGTTGCAGCCACTGTGTCAATCCATCCTGTTGAGGGTCTTAGTCTTTTTCACTGACCTTCTACTTTACGAAGCTTGATGTCCTTCTTCAGGAACTCAGCTGTCCTGATAACATGTCCAAATTATGTGCAACATAGTCTCACCATCCTTACTTCTAAGGAGCATTCTGGTTGTACTTCTTCCAAGACAGATTTGTTCATTCTTTTGGCAGTCCATGGTATATTCAATATTCTTCACCAACACTGCAATTCAAAGATGTCAATTTTCCGTCAGTCTTCCCTATTCATTGTCTAGCTTTCACATGCATATGAGGTAATTGAGAATACCAAGGCTTGGATCAGGCATACTTTAGTCTTCAAGACAGCATCTTTTTTTTTTTTTTTTAATACTTTAAAGAGATCTTTTGCGGCAGATTTGCCCAATGTATTGCATCCTTTGATTTCTTTACTGCTGCTTCCCTGGGTGTTGATTGTGGATCCAAGTACAATGAAATCCTTGGCATTTTCAATCTTTTCTCTGTTTATCATGATGTTGCTTTTTGGTCCAGTTGTGAGGTTTTTTCTTTTTTAATGTTAAGGTGTAATCCATAGTGAAGGCTATGGTCTTTGCCAGTGAGTGCTTCAAGTCCTCTTCACTTTCAGCAAGCAAGGTTGTATCATCTACATATTGAAAGTTGTTAATGAGTTTTCCTCCATTCCTGATGCCCTATTTTTCTGCATATAGTCCAGCTTCTCTGATTATTTGCTCAGCATACAGATTGAATAAGTATGGTGAAAACATACAACCCTGACAAACACATTTCCTGACTTTAAACCACACACTATTCCCTTGTTCTGTTTGAACCACTGCCTCTTAGTCTATGTACATGTTCTGCATGAGCACAATTAGGTGTTTTGAAATTCCCACTCTTTGAAAACTTATCCTTTATTTGTTATGATCCACACAGTCGAATGCCTTTGCACAGTCAATAAAACACAGGTAAACATCTTTCTGGTATTCTGTGCTTTCAACCAAGAGCCATCTGACATCAGCAATGATATCCCTTATTCCACAACCTCTTCTGAATCTGGCTTAAATTTCTGGCAGTTCCCTGTCGATGTATTGCTGCAGCTGCTTTTGAATGATCTTCAGCAAAATTTTACATGTGTGTTACATTAAAGGTATTGTTTGATAAATTCCTCGTTTTATCAAATACGCTTTCTTTGGAATGGGCACAAATATGAATCTCTTCCGGTCAACCAGGTAGCTATCTTCCAAATTTCTTGCCATAGAGGAGTAAGCACTTCCAGCGCTACATCTGTTTGTTGAAATATCTCAACTGGTATTCCATCAATTCCTGAAGCACTGTTTTTTTTTGCCAATGAATTTTTTTTTTTTCAGTGCAGCTTGGACCTCTTCCTTCAGTACCATCGGTTCTTGATCATATGCTACCTCCTCAAATGGCTGAGCACCAACCAATTATTTTTGGTACAGTGACTTGGCATATTCCTTCCATCTTCTTTTGATGCTTTCTGTGTCATTTAATATTTTGTCCAGAGAATTCTTCACTATTGCAACTTGAGACTTGAGTTTTCCCTTCAGTTCTTTTAGCTTAAGAAATGATGAGTGTGTTCTTCCCTTTTGGTTTCCTATCTCCAGATCTTTGCACATCGCATTATAATACTTTGCCTTCTTGAGCTGTCCTATGAAATCTTCTCTTCAGCTCTTTTACTTCATCATTTCTTCCTTTCGATTTAGCTGTTCTACATTCCAGAGCAAACTTCAGAGTCTCTTCTGACATCAGTTCTGGTCTTTTCTTTCTTTCCTATCTTTTTAGGAAAGATCTCTTGCTTTCTTCATGTATGATGTCCTTGATATAATTCCACAACTGGTGTGGTCTTGGGGTCGTTAGTGTTTAATGAGTCAAATCTATTCTATAGATAGTTTCTAAATTTAGCAACATATATTCAAGGTCATACTTTGGCTCTGGTGGATTTGCTCTAATTTTCTTCAGCTTCAACTTGACCTTGCATATGAGCAATTGATGGCCTGTTCCTCAGTCAGCCCCTGGCCTTTTCTGACTCTAACTTCTTCCACTACTTATTAGTTTGTATTTTACCTCTCATTTTCTTGGTTATTCTTGTTAGGGATTTAACAAATTTATTAATTTTTTCAAAAAACTAACTTGTGACTTTATTAATGTTACATATTGTTTATCGGTTTTCTTTTTTACTGATGTCTGTTCCTATTTCTAATTGTTTCTTTTCTTCCATTTTCTTTCAATTTACCTTTTAATTTCCATTTACTTCCAGTTATTTTCTTGCTTCTCAAAATCAAATACTCATTAATTTAACCATTTTAATTATTTCTCCTGGCTTCTTAACTATAACTTTTTTATTGGTTTCACTAAGGCTGACAGTATGCATGTTAATGCACTGGAATTTATTTAGAGTTAGTATTGAACCTCTTCATATTCATATGTGATGCTTTATACTACCTACTTCACCCTTCCTACTTTCTACTGTACTTCCCACTTCAGAAATACAATATCCTTGCAACAGTATACTTTCATTTACTTGTCTTGCCATTCTTTGTGGAATAGCTACTATATCTTTTACTTCTTCATCCATGTAATTTTCTACTTGCTTTAAATATCAATTACATTTTAAAGTACACTGTGAGAAGAAAATAAATGCAGCCTTTTATGTTTACTCACTTATTTGCAATTTCTGATGGGTTTCATTCCTTCCTGTAAATCCAAGTTTCCTTGGAGTATCATTTCACTTTGGACTCATGGTGAACCTTTAGAATTTCTGGTTGTATAGTCCACTGGTGGTAAATTCTCTCAGATTCCATTTATCTGAATATGTCTGTATTTCACTCTTGTATGTGAAGGAATTTTTTGCTGGATATTGAATTCTGGATTTCCAGTTTTTTCTTTCAGAACATTGAAGATGCTATTTCATTGTTTTCTGGACTCCAGTTTTATCTGGTAATTTCTAGTCATTGTTCTGCTGTGTACTATGTGTGAAATTCTGGGCAAATAATAACTTTCATAGACTTCAGTTTCTTTTTTTCAAAATGTTTCTAACAATATCTGCTTTTTCTACAATTCAAGTTTAAAATGTAGATCAAAAAATAATGCTTTTTAAAATGATTTGAATACAGTAAGACCCCCAGTTAAGAGCGTCAAGGACTTACCGACAAATGGTACTTAAGATCCCATGCACCCATCTGTAAGTTTGTCATACTGTGATGGCTGGCATGTTGCTGTGATGTGGGAAACTATGCCACCAGTTTTTCAAATACCAGCAGAGTCACCCATGGTAGACAGGTTTCAGTGGAGCTTCCAGACCAAGACAGACTAGGAAGAAGGACCTGGCAGTCTACTTCTGAAAAAATAGGCCACTGAAAACCTTATGATCAGTAGTGTAATATTGTCTGGTATAGTACCAGAAGGTGAGCCCCTCAGGTTGGAAGATACTGAAAATACAACTGGGGAAGAGCTGCCTCCTCAAAGTAGAGTTGACTTTATGACATAGGTGGAATCAAGCTTTTGGGACCTTCATTGGCTGAGGTAGCACAAGTCAAAAAAGAAAGAGAGAAAGAAACAGCTGCAAACATCCATTAATAAGCAGTACATGAAATGTGTGAAGTATGAATCTAGGAAAACTGGAAATTGTCAAAAATGAAATGGAGCACATAAAGATCCTGGGCATTAGTGAGCTGAAATGGACTGGTATTGGCCATTTATAATCAAACAATCCTATGGTCTGCTATGCCAGGAATGAAAATTTGAAGAGGAATGGCTTCGCATTCATTGTCAAAAAGAACATTTCAAGATCTATCCTCAATTACAATGCTGTTAGTGATAGGATAATACCCATACACTTACAAGGAAGACCAGTTAATATGCCTATTATTCAAATTTAAGCACTAACCACTAATGCCAAAGATGAAGAAATTGAAAACTTTTACCAACTTCTGCAGTCTGAAATTGGTCAAATATGCAATCAAGATGCATTGATAATTACTGGTTGTAATTGTAGTGTGAAAGTTGGAAACAAAGAAGGATTGGTAGTTGGAAAATATGGTCTTGGTGATAGAAGACATGACAGAAGAGATGTCATGATAGAACTGTGCAAGACCAACAACTTCTTCATTGCAAATATCTTTTTTTAACAATATAAATGGTGATATATATGTGGACCTCACAGAATGGAATACACAGGAACCAAACCGACTGCATCTGTGGAAATAGATGCCGAAGAAGCTCAATATTACCATTGAGAATAAGGCCAGGGACCGAGTGAGGAACAGACTGTAAGTTCAAGTAGAAGCTGAAGAAAATTTTAAAAAGTCCGAGAGAGCCAAAGTACGACCTTGAGTATATCCCACCTGAATTTAGAGACAATCTGAAGAGTTGATTTGACTCATAGAACACTAATGACCTAGACCAGAGGAGTTATGGGATGACATCAAGGACATCATACACGAAGAAAGCAAAAAGTCATTAAAAAGACATGAAAGAAAGAAAAGACCGAATGGGTGCCGGAAGAGACTTTGAAACTTGCTTATGAACTTAAAGCAGCTAAAGCAAGTGGAAGAAATGATAAAATAAAGGGCTGAACAGAAGATTTCAAAGGGAAGCTTAAGAAGACAAAGTAAAATATTATAATGAAATGTCCAAAGACCTGTAGTTAGAAAACTAAAAGGAAAGAACAAGCTTGGCATTCCTCAAACTTAAAGAACTGAAGAAAAAAAATCAAGCCTCCAGTTGCAATTTTGGAGGATTCTGTATGGAATACATTGAATGATACAGGAAGCATCAAAAGAAGATGGAAGGAATACACAGAGTCGCTATGCCAGAAAGAATTGGTTGACATCCAGCCATTTCAGGAGGTTGCACGTGATCTTGAACTGATGGAATTGACGGAACACCAATTGAGGTGTTTCAACAAGCTGATGTAGCGCTGGAGAGGGACACTCATCTGTGCCAAGAAATCCAGAAAACAGCTACCTGGCTAACCAACTGGAAGAGACCCATACTTGTGCCTACTCCAAAGAAAGGATATCTAATAGAATGCAGAAATTATCAAATAATATCATTTGTATCACACACAAGTAAAATTTTGCTGAAGGTCATTCAATGACAGTTGCAGCAGAGCAGTACATTGACATGGAACTGTCAGAAATTGAAGCCAGATTCAGAAGAGGACAAGGAATGACAGATATCATTGCTGATGTTAGATGAATCTTGGCTGAAAGCAGAGAACACCAGAAAGATGTTTATTTTTGTTTTATTAACTATGCAAAAGCATTCAACTTTATAGATTGTAACAAATTATGGATAACACTGCAAAGAATGGGAATTCCAGAACACTTAATTGTGCTCATGAGGAATCTGTAGTTAGACCAAGAGGTGGTCCTTAGAACACAGCAACAGGATACTGCGTGGTTTAAAATCAGGAAAGGTGTGCGCCAAGGTTATATCCTTTCACTACACTTATTCAGTTTGTACAATGAGCAAATAATCTCAGAAGCTGGACTATATGAAGAAGAACATGGCATCAGGAATGGAGAAAGACTCATTAAAAATCTGCTTTATGCAGATGACACAACCATGCTTGCTGAAGGTGAAGAGGACTTGAAGCACTTACTGATGAAAATCAAAGACCACAGCCTTCAGTATAGATTATACCTCAACATAAATAAAACATAAATCCTCACAACTTGACCAATAAGCAACATCATGAATAACAGAGAAAGCATAGAAGTTGTCAAGGATTTCATTGTACTTGGATCCACAATCAACGCCCTTGGAAGCAGCAGTCAAGAAATCAACCCATGTATTGCACTGGGCAAATCTGTAGCAAAAGACCTCTTTAAAGTGTTAAAAAGCAAAGGTGCCACTTTGAGGACTAAGTTGCACCTGAATAAATAGCTATGTTATTTTCAATTGCCTCATGTGCATGTGAAAGCTGAACTATGAATAAAGAAAACCGAAAAAGAACTGAGGTCTTTGAATTAAGGTGTTGGTAAAAATTATTGAATATACTGTGTGGACTGCCAGAAGAACAAACAGGTCTTCTTGGAAGAAGTACAGCCAAAATGCTCCTTAGGATTGAGGATGATGAGATTTGTCTCAAGTTCTTTGTACAAGTTATCAGGAGGGACCATTCCCTGAGGAAGGACCATTCCCTGAGGAGGGGCATCATGCTTGGTAAAGTAGAGGGTCTGTGAAAAAGAGTTGGATTAACACTGTGATCTCAACAACTGGCTCAAGTATAGCACAGATTGTGAGGATGGCACAGGATTGGACAGTGTTTCATTCTGTTGTACATGGGGTTGCTATGTGTCAGAATTGACTTGATGGCACCTAAAAATAAGAAAGAGCCTACTAGCTATTCTATAACATTGGAGTATGGAATTTCTTTTCATTGAAGAAGTAGCTACATGTGACTTACAGTCTTCTGAAGTAGCAGTATTACCCAAGGAAATTGAAATATTACCCAAGGAAATTTTTACATTTTTTGGACCTAAGAACAGTTCTTCAAATTTTTTCAAGTCATAAGAAGACTCAAGATAAGTACATACAAAATTTTTTGCCATGTGCCAATGGAAAGAATTTTGAGTTTGGAAAATGTTGCTCTGTTCTTTTTATGTGTTCCTCTCCCCCCGTGCTCCCCATAGCAATACATAAAACACCAATATTAATATTCAGGCAGTTTCTGAATAATTGAATAGTCAGCAACTGGCCTCTGAATATTGTGAGAAAGAAACAAACAAAAAAAAAACCCAGGCCCTATAGAAAGTTATTTCTTGTAAACATTTTATTAAATGGTTGAATAAAATATGAGTAGGCTGCATTTGTTTAGTACTTACACAAAACATTTTCACAGAGATTAGTCTAATGAGTCAGTATAGTAGGGTGCGATTTTGTAGACCTTTTTTTACATACAAACACTCGGAGAGTTTAAATTTCCCAAGATCAAATGAATAGTAAGAGTTGGAGTGGAAAACAGGCAGATTTTCTGACTGCAATGGACAGAAATTTCAGTTTGAAAAACAAACCAACAACTAAACAAACAAGAACAAAATGCCTGCCATAAGCATGTTCTTTAAGATTTTTCTACCAAGTGGTGGATATGTTGGCCAAATAGAGAAAAATGAATATGGAGAAATTATAAAACTATAATCAAATGAAACTTCTGTAGTTAAGAAAACAGTATATGAAGTAAAAAAATTCTCTGGACGAGCTACATTTCATCATTTTTATGAAAACTAGTCATAGAGAAAATGTTAAAAAAGAGAAAAAAGACATTTCACGTACTGTGTAACAAAAATAAGAACAATCGAATTGAATACAAGCTATAGAATGACATCTCTAACATAATGAAAGAAAAAAATGTCAACTTGGAATTCTATATGCAGTGAAAATACTCCTTTAAAAGCAAAATAAAGGCATTTTAGCACAAAGGTTGAGAGAATCTGTCATTCTTCTTTAGACTGAAGGAAATGATACCAGATGGAAACTTGTATCTACACGAAGGAATGAAGAGCTCCAGAAATGCCGAATATGTGGGTAAATGTATATTTTAAAAAATGTATCACTTCATAATTCTTTAAAATAAAATTGAATGCTTAAAGCAAAAAATAATAGCAACCTATTTTTTTTTTACGGTGGGGTTCAGTGTGTGAAAACAATACCACAGAGTGCTGCAGGAGGAAAATGGAAATACACTGTTGTAAGATTCTTACATTATTCATGGAGTGATAGAATATTTGATTGTAGAGCATCAAAAGTTGAAGGTGAATGTTGTAATCACCTGAGCAACCACATAAAAAAATAAAATAAAGGAAACATGTACAGCTTTAATGCCGATAGGAGATAAAATGAGATACTGAAAATAATCAAAAAGAAGGAAGATAGGAAAGAATGAACAAAGAACAAATGGGACCAATGGCCAATATGTATACTTAGTCATCTGGGGAATGCAAATTAATACCATGATGACATACCATTGCACACCGATAAAACAGCCGAAATTAAAAAAAAAAATTGTCAACACAAATATTGAAGAAATATAGAGTAACTAGAGCTCTCATTCATTGCTGGTGGAAGTAATTTTTATAACTACTTTGAAGAGCTCTTTGACAATTAATTATAAAGTTAATATACATCTACTCTATGACCCAGCAATACCACTCCCGTGTATCTACCCAAAACGTGTATCTACAAATGGCTTGTACAAGAATATCCTGAGCAGCTTTATTCATAATAGTCAAACTGGAACAATCTAAATTGTTCCAGTTGTTTTGTATTTTCATACAATGGAATTGTACTCAGCAATAAAACAACAAACTATTGATACATTCAGTAACATGAACGAATTTCAAACACATTACAATGAGCCAAAAAAAAAGTCAGACACAAGAATCTATCTACCATCATTCCTCTTAAACATAATTCTATAACAAGCAACAGTGATCTACAGTGACAGAAAGCATATCTATGTTTATACGGAATAATATGGAATTGACAGCAAAGGGGCAGAATAGAACCTGGTGTTCTGATGAACATGTTTTGTATCTTGATTTGGGTGATGATTACACAAAGCTTTATATTTGACAACACACATCGCATTGTACACATAAAATGGATGCATTTTATTGATGTAAATTATACCTCAATAAAGTTGATTTAATTAAAAAAAAATTATAACGCCGTAGACTGTTGTTGTCAGGTGTTGTCCAATCAGTTCCAAATCATAGCGACCCCGAATACAACAGAACAAAACACTGCCCAGTACTTTGGCATGCACTCAATCATTGATATGCTTGAGCACAATGTTGCAGTCACTGTGTCAATCATCTCCTTGAGACTTCCTCTTTTTCACTGACCCCCTACTTTACCAAGCACAATGTTCTTGTCCAGGGACTGGTCCCCCTGATCATATGTCTAAATTACATAAGCATTCTGGCTGCACTTCTTCCAAGACAGATTTGTTCTTTCTTCTGGCAGTCCATGACATATTCAATCTTCTTCACCAACACCATAATTCAAAGGCATCAATTCTTCTTCAGTCTTCCTTATTCATTGTCCAGCTTTCGCATGCATATGAGGTGATCTAAAACACCATGAACTGAGTCAGGTGCACCTTAGTCCTTAAAGAGACATCCTTGCTTTTTAACACTTTAAATAGACCTTTTGCAGCAGACTTGCCCAATGTGATGTTTATGTTGTTAGATGCTGTTAAGTTGGCTCCCACACAAAGACCCTTTGTACAACAGAACAAAACACTGCCTGGTCCTGTGCCATCCTTACAATCGTTGTTATGCTTAAGCCCACTGTTGCTGCCACTGCAGCAATCCATTTCATTGAGGGTCTTCCTCTTTTTCACTAATCCTCTGCTTTACCAAGCATGATGTCCTTCTCCAGCAACTGATCCCTCCTGATAACATGTTTGAAGTATGTGAGACATAGTCTCGCCATCCTTGCTTCTAAAGTGCATTCTGGTTGTACTTCTTCCAAGACAGAATTTCTTCATTTTTTTGGCAGTCCATTATATATTCAACATTTTTTGCCAACACCACAATTCAAAGGCGTCAATCCTTATTTTTTCTCTTCTTTTCGGGGAGGGGCTTTAAGTGAAACTTTACAATTGAAGTCAGGTTCTCATACAAAAACTTCTACACACATTGTTATATGACCCTAGTTGTTCTTCCTATAACGTGACAGCACACTCCTCCTCTCCGCCCTGTATTTCCTGTGTCCATTCAACCAGTTCCTGTCCCTCTCTGCTTTCTCATCTTGCCTCCGGACAGGAGCTGCCCAGACAGTCTCATGTGTCTACTTGAGCTAAGAAGCACACTCCTCACCAGTATCATTTTATGTCTTACAGTCCAGTCTAAACTTTGTCTGAAGAGTTGGCTTGGGGAATGGTTTTAGTTTTGGCTTAGTTAGTTAAACTAAGTTTAGTTTCTCTTTAACAGAGATTCCAGGGCCCATGTCCTCTGTGGTCCCTCCAGTCTCAGTCAGACCATTAAGTCTGGTCTTCTTACTAGAATTTCAGTTCTGCATCGCACTTTTCTCCTGCTCCATCAGGGGTTTTCTGTTGTGTTCCCCTGTCAAAGCAGTCATTGGTGGTAGCCGGGCACCATCTAGTTCTTCCATTCTCAGGCTGATGCAATCTCTGGTTTATGTGGCCCTTTCTGTCTCTTGGGCTCTTATTTTCCTTGTGTCTTTGTTGTTCTTCATTCTCCTTTGCTCCAGCTGGGTTGAGACCAATTGATGCTTCTTAGGTGGCAGCATTCTAGTTCTTAAGACTCCAGACACCACTCATGCAAGTGGGATGCAAAATATTTTCTTAATACACTTTGTTATGCCACTTGACTAGATGTCCCCTGAAACCATGGTCTCCAGACTCCTGACTGACCCTTCTAATTTGTCCCTTGAAGTGTTTGGTTGTATTCAGGAAACTTCTTAGTTTTTGGTTTAGTCCAGCTGTGCTGAATTCCCCTGTATTGTATGTTGACCTTCCCTTCACCTAAAATAATTCTTGTGTACTATCTAATTAGTGAATACCCCTCTCCCTCCCTCCCCACCATTGTAACCATCAAAGAATGTTTTCTTCTGTGTTTAAACCTTTTCTTGAGTTCTTATAATAGTAGCCTCATACAATATCTGTCTTTTTGCAACTGACTAACTTCACTCAGAATAATGCCTTCCAGATTCATCCGTGTTCTGAGATGTTTCACAGATTCATCATTGTTCTTTACCATTGCATAGTACTCCATTGTGTGAATATACCATAATTTGATTATCTATTCATCCGTTGATTGGCACCTTGGTTATTTCGATCTTTTCGCTACTGTGAATAGTGCTGCAATGAACATAGGTGTGCATATACCTATTCTTGTGAGGGCTCTTATTTCTCTAGGATATATTCCAAGGAGTGGGATTGTTAGATCGTATGGTAGTTCTATTTCTAGCTTTTTAAGGAAGCACCAAATCAATTTGCAAAGTGGATGCCCAATTTTACATTCCCACCAGCAGTGTATAAGTACTCCAGTGTCTCCACAACCTCGCCAATATTTATTATTTTGTGTGTGTGTGTGTGTTTTTTTAATGCCAGCCTTGTTGGAGTGAGATGGTATCTCATAGTAGTTTTGATTTGCATTTCTCTAATGGCTAATGATCCTGAGCATTTCCTCATGTATCTGTTAGCCACCTGGATGTCTTCTTTGGTGAAGTTCCTGTTCATATCCTTTGCCCATTTTTTAATTGGGTTATTTATCTTTTTGTTGTTGAGGTTTTACAGTATCTTGTAGATTTTAGAGATTAAATGCTGGTTGGATTTGTCATAGCCAAAAATTTTTTCCCGGTCTGTTGGTTATCTTTTTACTCTTCTGGTGAAGTTTTTGGATGAGCGCAAGTGTTTGATTTTTAGAAGCTCCCAGTTATCTAGTTTCTCTTCTGGTGTTTGTGCATCATTAGTAATGCTTTGTTTTCTTCATGTATGATGTCCTTGATGTCATTCCACAACTCGTCTGGTCTTTAGTCACTAGTGTTCAATGCATCAAATCTATTCTTCAGAAGGTCTCTAAATTCAGGTGGCATATACTCAAGGTCATATTTTGGCTCTCGTGGACTTGCTCTGATTTTCTTCAGTTTTAGCTTGAGTTTGCATATGAGCAATTGATGGTCTGTTCCACAGTTGGCCCCTGGCCTTGTTCTGACTGATAATATTGATCTTTTCCATCATCTCTTTCCACAGATGTAGTCAATTTCATTTCTGTGTGTTCCATCTGGTAAGGTCCATGTGTGTAGTAGCCGTTTATGTTGGTGAAAGAAGGTATTTGCAGTGAAGAAGTCATTGGTCTTGCAAAATTATATCATTCGATCTCCGGCATTGTTTCTATCACCAAGGTCATATTTTCCAACTACTGATCCTTCTTCTTTGTTTCTAACTTTCACATTCCAATCGCCAGTAATTATCAATGCATCTTGATTGCGTGTTCGATGAATTTCAGACTACAGCAGCTGATAAAAATCTTCTATTTCTTCATCTTTGGCCCTGGTGGTTGGCGCATTAATTTGAATAATATTCGTATTAACTGGTCTTCCTTGTAGGTGTGTGAATATTATCCTATCACTGACAGCATCGTACTTCAGGATAGATCTTTAAACGTTCTTTTTGACGATGAATGCAACACCATTCCTCTTCAAGTTGTCATTCCCAGCATAGTAGGCTATATGATTGTCCAATTCAAAATGGCCAATACCAGTCCATTTCATCTCACTAGTGCCTATGATATCAATGTTTATGTGTTCCATTTCATTTTTGATGATTTCCAATTTTCCTAGATTCATACTTCGTACATTCCAGGTTCCAATTATTAGTGGATGTTTGCAGCTGTTTCTTCTCACTTTGAGTCATGCCACATCAGCAAATGAAGGTTCTAAAAGCTTTACTCCATCCACGTCATTAAAGTTGACTCTACTTTGAGGAGGCAGCTCTTCCCCAGTCGTCTTTTGAGTGCCTTCCAACCTGGGGGGCTCATCTTCCAGCACTATATCAGATGATGTTCTGCTGCTATTCATAAGGTTTTCACTGGCTGATGCTTTTCAGAAGTAGACTGCTGGGTCCTTCTTCCTAGTGTGTCTTAGTCTGGAAGCTCAGCTGAAACCTGTCCTCCATGGGTGACCCTGTCACTATCTGAATACCGGTGGCATAGGAAAGAAAGAAAAGACCAAGATGGATGTTGGAGGAGACTCTGAAGCTTGCTTTTGAACATCGAGTAGCTAAAGCAAAAGGAAGAATTGATGAAGTAAAAGAGCTGAACAGAAGATTCCAAAGGGCATCTCGAGAAGAAAAAGTAAAGTATTATAATGACACGTGCAAAGAGCTGGAGATGGAAAATCAAAAGGAAAGGACATGCTTCGCATTTCTCAAGCTGAAAGAACTGAAGAAAAAAATCAAGCCTCGAGTTGCAATACTGAAGGATTCTATGGGGAAAAATATTAAATGAGGCAGGAAGCATCAAAAGAAGATGGAAGGAATACACAGAGACATTATACCAAAAAGAAGTAATCAATGTTCAACAATTTCAAGAGGTGGCATATGATCAGGAACTGATGGTACTGAAGGAAGAAGTCCAAGCTCCTCCAAAGGCATTGGCGAAAAACAAGGCTCCAGGAATTGATGGAATATCAATTGAGATGTTTCAACAAACAGATGCAGCACTGGAGGTGCTCACTCGTCTATGCCAAGAAATATGAAAGACAGCTTCCTGGCCAACTGACTGGAAGAGATCCATATTTATGCCTATTCCCAAGAAAGGTGGTCCAGCCGAATGTGGAAATTATAGAACAATATCATTAATACCACACACAAGCAAGATTTTGCTGAAAATTGTTAAAAAACGGCTGTAGCAGTATATTGACAGGGAACTGCCAGAAATTCAGGCCAGCTTCAGAAGATGACATGGAACCAGGGGTATCAATGCTGATGTCAGATGGATCCTGGCTGAAAGCAGAGAATACCAGAAGGATGTTTACCTGTGTTTTGTTGACTATGCAAAGGCATTTGAATGTGTGTATCATAACAAATTACGGGTAACATTGTGAAGAATGAGAATTCCGGAGCACTTAATTGTGCTCGTGAGGAACCTTTACATAGATCAAGAGGCAGTTGTTCAGACAGAACAAGGGGATACTGATTGGTTTTAAGTCAGGAAAGGTGTGCGTCAGAGTTGTATTCTTTCACCATACGTATTCAATCTGTATGCTGAGCAAATACTATGAGAAGCTGGACTATATAAAGAACAGGGCATCAGGATTGGAGGAAGACTCATTAACAACCTGAGTTATGCAGATGACACAACCTTGCCTGCTGAAAGTGAAAAGGACTTGAAGCACTTACTAATGAAGATCAAAGACCACAGCCTTCAGTATGGATTGCACCTCAACATAAAGAAAACAAAAATCCTTACAACTGGACTAATGAGCAACATCATGATAAACGGAGAAAAGATTGAAGTTGTCAAGGATTTCATTTTACTTGAATCCACAATCAACAGCCATGGAAGCAGCAGTCAAGAAATCAAAAGGCACATTGCACTGGGTAAATCTGCTGCAAAGGACCTCTTTAAAGTGTTGAAGAGGAAAGATGTCACCTTGAAGACTAATGTGCGCCTGACCCAAGCCATGGTATTTTCAATCGCATCATATGCATTCGAAAGCTGGACAATGAATAAGGAAGACTGAAGAAGAATTGACACCTTCGAATTGTGGTGTTGGCAAAGAATATTGAATATACCATGGACTGCCAAAAGAACAAACAAATCTGTCTTAGAAGTACAACCAGAATGCTCCTTAGAAGCAAGGATGGTGAGACTGTGTCTTAAGTACTTTGGACATGTTGTCAGGAGGGATCAGTCCTTGGAGAAGGACATCATGCCTGGCAAAGTACAGGGTCAGCAGAAAAAAGGAAGACCTTCGAAGCGGTGGATTGACAAAGTGGCTGCAACAATGAGCTCGTGCATAACAAGTATTTTCAGGATCCCACAGGACCAGGCAGTTTCATTCCGTTGTGCATAGGGTCACTATGAGTTGGAACTGACTCGACAGTACCTAACAACAACAACAGTAATGTTTTGTATACAGTTTATGCCATGTGTTAGGGCTTCTATCATTGTCCCTAGTTTTTCTTCCATGATACTTATCGTTTTAGATTTTATATTTAGGTCTTTGATCCATTTTGAGTTAGTTTTTGTGCATGGTGTGAGGTATGGGTCTTGTATCATTTTTTTGCAGATGGATATCTAGTGATGCCAGCACCATTCTTTAAAGATACTGTCTTTTCCCCAATTAACAGACTTTGGGCCTTTGTTGAATATCAGCTGCTCAGAAGTGGATGAGTTTACATGTGGATTCTTAATCCTGTTCCATTCGTCTATGTATCTGTTATTGTACCAGTACCAGGCTGTTTTGACTACTGGGGCAGTATAATAGGTTCTTTACAATCAGTTAGTGTGAGGCCTCCCATTTTGTTCTTCTTTTTTAGTAATGCTTTACTTATCTGAGGCCTCTTCCCTTTCTGTATGAATTTGGTGATTTGTTTCTCCATCTCATTAAAAAACACCATTGGAATTTGGATCGGGATTGCACTGTATCTATAGATTGCTTTGGGTAGAATAGAGATTCTCACAATGTTCAGTCTTCCTATCTACGCAAGGTATGTTTTTCCAGTTATGTAGATCTCTTTTGGTTTCTTGCAGTAGTGTCTTGTAGTTTTTTTGTATAGGTCTTTTATGTCTCTGGTTAGATTTATTCCTAAGTATTTTATCTTCTTGGAAACTATCGTCAAGGGTCTTGATTTGGTGATTTCCTCTTCGACGTTCTCTTTGTTGGTGCAGAGGAATCCAACTGATTTTTTTGTCTATCTTGTGTCCTGATGCTTTGCTGAAATATTCTATCAGTTCTAGTAGTTTTCTTGTGGATTCTTTAGGGTTTTCTGTGTATAAGATCATATCATCTGCAAATAAAGATACTTTTACTTCTTCTTTACCAATTTGGATGCCCTTTATTGCTCTGGCTAGGACCTCCAGCACAATGTTGAATAAGAGTGATGATAAAGGGCATCCTTGTCTGGTTCCCCTTCTCAAGGGGAATGCTTTCAGATTCTCTCCATTTAGGATGATGTTGGCCATTGGCTTTGTATAAATACCCCTTATTATGTTGAGGAATTTTCCTTCTGTTCCTATTTTGCTGATAGTTTTTATCGTGGATGGGTGTTGGACTTTGTCAAATGCCAAAGGCGTCAATTCTTCTTTGGTCTTCCTTATTCATTGACCAGCTTTCCCATACATATGAAGCAATTGAAAACATCATGGCTTGGGTCAGGCACACCTTAGTCCTTAAAGTGATATCTTTGTTTTTCAGCACTTAAAAGAGATCTTTTGCAGCAGATTTGCTCAATGCAATGCATTGTTTAATTTTTTGACTGCGGCTTCCATGGGAATTGATTGTGGATCCATGAAAAATGAAATTCTTGACAACTTCAATCTCTTCTCCATTTATCATCTTTTTTTTTTTATGTTGAATTGTAATCCGTACTGAAGACTATGGTCTTTGATCTTCATCAGTAAGTGCTTTAAGTCCTCTTCACTTTCAGCAAGCAAGGTTGTGTCATCTGCATAACACAGGTTGTTAATGAGTTTTCCTCCAATCCTGATGCTGCATTCTTCATCATATAGTCCAGCTTCTTGGTTTATTTGCTTAGCATACAGATTGAATAATTATCATGAGAGGATACAACCCTGACACATACCTTTCCTGACTTTAAAACACACAGTATCCCCTTGTCCTGTCCAAAGGACTGCCTCTTGATCCATGTACAGATCCCTCATGAGTACAATTAAGTGTTCTGAATTCCCATTCTTCACAATGTAATCCATAATTTGTTATGATCCACACAGTCAAATGCCTTTGCATAGTCAATGAAACAAAAGTAAAGATCTCTATGGTATTTTCTATTTCAGCAATGATCCACTTGACATCAGCAATCCTATCCCTTGTTCCATGTCCTCTTTTGAATCCAGCTTGAACTTCTGGCAGTTCCCTGTCAATGTATTGCTGCAACTGCTTTTGAATGATCTTCAGCAAAATTTTATTTGTGTGTGATATTAATGATATTGTTTGATAATTTATGCATTCTTTTGGATCATCTTTCTTTGGAATGGGCACAAATAGCTGTCTTCCAAGTTTCTTGGCACAGACAAGCAAGCACTTCCAGTGCTAATCTGTTTGTTGAAACATCTCAATTGGTATTCTGCCAATTGCTGGGGCCTTGTTTTTCACCTATGCCTTTAGTGCATCTTGGACTTCTTCCTTCAATATCATCGGTTGTTGATCATATGCTGCCTCCTGAAATGATTAAATGTCAACAAATTCTTTTTTGGTATAGTGAGTCTGTGTATTCCTTCCATTTTCTTTTGAGGCTTCTTGCATCCTTTAATATTTTCCCCATAGAATCCTTCAACATTGCAACACAAGCTTTGAATTTTTCTTTCAGTCCTTTGAGCTTGAGAAATGCCGACTGTGTTCTTCCCTTTCAGTTTTCTATCTCCAGGTCTTTGCACATTTCGTTATAATATTTTACTTTGTTATAAGCAACCCTTTGGCATCTTCTGTTCAGCTGTTTTACTTCATCATTTCTTCCATTTCCTTTAACTGCTTTACATTCAAGAGCAAATTTCAGAGTCTCTTCTGACATTCATTTTGGTCTTTTCTTTCTTTTTAATTACCTCTTGCTTTCTTCATATATGATGCCCTTGGTGTCATTCTACAACTCATCTAATCTTCCTTCATTAATGTTCAATGTGTCAAATCTATTCTTGAGATGGTCTCTAAATTCATGTGATGTATACTCAAGGTAGTACTTTGACTCTTGTGGGCTTGTTCTAATTTTCTTCAGCTTCAACTTGAACTTACATATGAGCAACTAATGGTCTGTTCCACAACTGGCCCCTGGCCTTGTTCTGACTGATGATACTGAGTTTTTCCATTGTCTCTTTCCACAGATGTAGTTGATTTGATTCCTGAACACTCTATCTAGCTAGGTCCACGTGTATAGTTGCAGTTTATGTTGTTGAAAAAAGGCATTTGCAATGAAGAAGTCATTAGTCTAGCAAAATTCTATTGCGTGATCTCTGGCATTATTTCTGTCACCAAGACCATATTTTCCAACTATCAATCCTTCTTGTTTCCTGAGTTTCACATTCCAATTATCAGCAATTATCAATGCATCTTGATTGCATGTTTGATCAATTTCAGACTGCAGAAGCTGGTAAAAGTCAATTTCTTAATCTTTGGCCTTAGCGATTGGTGCATAAATTTGAATAACAGTCCTATTAATGGGTCTTCCTTGTAGGCATATGGGTATTATCCTAGCACTGACAACATTGTACTTTAGAATAGATCTTAAAAGGTTCTTTTTGATGATGAATATGATGCCATTCCTCTTCAAGTTGTCATTTCTGGCACAGTAGACCATAGGATGGTCTGATTCAAAATGGCCAATACCAGTCCATTTGAGCTCACTGATGCCTAGGATATTGATGTTTATGCTTTCCATTTCATTTTTGACAATTCCCAATTTTTCTAGATTCATACTTCGTACATTCCAGGTTCTGGATATTAATGGATGTTTGCAGCTGTTTCTTCTCATTTTGAGTCATACCACATCAGCAAATGAAGGTCCCGAAAGCTGGACTCCATGCATATCATTAAGGTCAACTCTACTTTGAGGAGGCAACTCTTCCCCAGTTGTATTTTGAATGCCTTCCAACCTGGCGGGCTCATCTTCTGGCACTATATCAGACAATATTCCACTGCTATTCATAAGGTTTTCACTGGCCGATTGTTTTCAGAAGTAGACTGCTGGGTCCTTCTTCCTAGTCTGTCTTAGTCTGGAAGCTCAATTGAAACCTGCCTACCATGAGTGACCCTGCTGATATTTGAAATACTGGTGGCAAACCTTCTAGTATAACAGAAACATGCAAACCACCATAGTATGACAAACCAACAGCCATAGACTAAGTTCAATCATTAAGATATGAATATACTATTATACATTAGTTCTACCTACTAGCTATACAATTTACAAACAAAAACCTGGAAGTATTTCACATTTATCATCTAGTTTGGAGTGTCTGGGTGGTGCAAATGGTAAACATGCTGGGCTGCTTACCAAAGGCTGGAGATCTGAGTCCACCCAGAGGCACCTCAGAAAAAAGATCTGGCAATCTACTTCAGAAAAAATAAGCCTTTGAAAAACCTATGGAGCATAGTTCTACTCTGACACAAATATGGTCACTCTATGTTTTACTATATGAAATAACTCGACAATAACTGGTTTTATCTCCTAGTTTATCTGAGGTAATTCCTTTAACATCCTCTTCCACTAGTACACTGTCATCAAAATCCCAAATATCTTTTGAGCTTCATGTCAGTTGTAAGTAAAACCAAAGTTTCTCCACATGTCTCAAATAGTGGGAGTTACATAGGTGTATGTTATGAAGAAATATTAATTACAGTTGCTCAACTTGCAGTTAGCCAAACCTTCTGAGACTATTAACAATGCATGGAGTGATGGGAGATGAAATTTGCTGAAATTTCACTGCTTGGGATAAGTCTGATTGGCCTCATGGTACATAATGTGTTCTATGTGTTTGGCAGATGACTTTGAAATAAGAATTATGCCGTGAATCAGTCAGGTATAAATAGGGTGCCAGCATCTAGTTTGAGGGTAAATTAAAACATACACAGACATCATTTGATTTGCACATGACTCTGTAGAATCGTAGTTTGTTGGTGTTGGCAACAGAAAAATACCAAGGAACCTGTTTATCTGCAAGTATTTCTTACTTCTGCCCTCCAGTTTTGGTTTGTCATTATGAGCCACTGAATCTCAGTATTCTGCTCCATTCTGATCACCTGTACCAAGAGGAAGTGAGGAAAGGAAAGAGATTATTGAATTCATTGTTAACAAATTTAAAAAGTTTAACCAGTTATGAAAACTTCTCTCACCACTGCCAAACAAACCAGCCAGCACTTTCTTATTACAGCAATGATCAAAGAATAAAACTCAATCACTAGACGTTTGTTTTCTTGCCCCTTCACAGGTACTAAGATGTGCTGAAGAAGCAGAGGTCAGTTCAGCTAAAGTTTGATTCTTCCTTTCCGCAGTAACTGTGGAACTGTCTGACTGTCAGATCTCTAAAACAGGCAGTTGAACTTAATCCTGAAGGACCCTTTCAATTCTAAAATTCTTTGACTATGTGAAATTGTGGTATAGAGTAGAATAAAAGTAATATCAAGACTAATGACTCCTTTAAAGACATCCAAAAATATTTACCAATATGTACTTTTGATACAAACTTACTCAGAGAATTTCTTATCTAAACAAAATTCAGACACTTTAGAAATAAATATAAAACAAACATTTGAAATGGGATCCAGGACATTGGAACCAAATTTTTTTTTATATTGGAGTAGACATTGAATAAATGGATACTGATTACATTCTATGAAAAAATTGCCATATATTTATGCTGTAATAATTTCCATGATACCTTTGAATTATGTAAGGTTGTAAAAAAAAAGATGTAGGCATGTTACTTTTGTTTTTATTTCAGACCATATGTCCATACCATTGAGTAAATAACAATCTTGTTTCTTATTGTTAATCAGGAAAAAATGCAGGTTATTCTCCTGTTTATTATGATTCAATTGCCGTATTTATATATTTTCTGCCTTTTGATCGATGCATACATCTGTTCTTAATGTTTCTCTGAAAATTATATTAAAACCACCAAGTTACGGTTTTGACGAGCAGCTCAGAAGCAACTCATGCACAATATAAACATTAGAACGTAATGCTTCTCAGGACTAGTAATGAGATGGGGCCACTTTTCATGGAGGCAAAGACAGGGTGGGATATTCAGCAGTAACTATGAGTAACACAGCTGCAGAACCAAAGAGGCCAAAAATTAGAGATATGTCAGCCTCCAGGTTTTAGGGGTCTAATATTGGTAACTGCTTCCAAATGTGCAAATTTATCCAAAGCTACTTTGGCATTATTCTCTTCGGCCAATACTAGGGGTAAAAACTTCCAAGGATAGGTTGACACTTACTTGTGAAACTTCCAAATCATCATATTAAACATCAGGTCAAAATCCTCTTTTAAAGATGTGGAGTGGTAGTGATTCCATACATGTGAAAAAAGTGAACATATAAAGACAAATTTAATGAACTATTCCATGAACAAATCATGAGCAGTGTGTTAGAAATTGAGAAAGTATATTTTAGTGTTTTGAATCTAGCCTGATTCAAATGGTAACCTATCAAGAGAGAACAAACAAGTTTAAGGACCATAAAATAAGGGAATAATACAAACTATAAAGTAGGAATCAGACAATGCTGACCATTCAATGCTGGAATCAGGAATAAGCATTTTCATTTGTCTCTTTGCAGTGGGTCAAATTCTTGTCCCAAAATGGAACACCAAAACATTGTCTTTTAACCTCTTTGACCCTCATCTTCACATCAGTAGTATGTGGGACTTGACTAGTCAGGTAAAACTGACTCAAATATTATTATTCTATTATTCCTTAGATATGTAATCAAACTAAATATGGAATAATGAACTAGATGACATTTCAATATCACTTTCAATAATTAGGTTCTTGGCAATTGTTTGATTTTGTTTTGTTTCAATACTGACATAAAATCATAAAGAATATAAGCACCAAGTTGACAAGAAACAGAGTATTCAAGAGGAATGGCTAGACTCTCTATTTTTTAAAAAAGTAAATCAAGAACAGAAAGATAAAAGGAAAATAGGCTGTATTCTTTTTCAGTTCTGATTCTGTATCATTTTCTATTTAGCATAAACAGTGTTAAAGAACTGAATTTTCTTTTTTTAAGATATAAAGAATGATGTGGTTGCATAAATTGGTTCCACCACTTTGGAGAACACCTTGGCTCAAAAACAAAAATATAAGAATCAAACATTATAGTGCCCCCCCCCAAAAAAAAAGTTACAGGGAGTTTCACATTGTATGATACCTTTCTTTTAATGTTTGGAAAGCATTCGAATCTATATATTTTTTTCTGGATATATACAAATGTTAGAAAAAAAAATTCATGTAAATGATAAACACAAAATCTGAATAGTGTTTATATCTGGGGAAGGAGAAAAGAGAATAAAATTCAGAGAGACAGATCTTCAAATATAATTGTAATGTCTTATTTTTTACAGCAAGTAGTAGGTCTATGGGAGTTATTACAGTATACTTTTACCTCTTGGCATTTCTGAAACATTTCACAATAAGGAAGTTTAATGAAAGCATGATTATATAGCTTGCAGCTAGAAATGTGATTTAATTTTTATATGAAGAATGAGAACCAGCTGTTTACTGCCCCCATAAATAGAATTAGAAAAATAGGTTACATATAAGGCTTACTTTCCCAGTTTAATGTGTTCCTATTTTTGCCATAGGTTGCATTAAGGAAAGTGTTTGTGGCTTTCTGAACGCCTTGATGATGAGGCTGAATTCATCTTTCTGAAGGAGCTTGGGTGGCCTGGCCAAAATTGTCACCTCCCCACTTCCCTCCGGCTTTTAAATTCTTATTGTAAGATGATAATAGCTTAAGATGAGGAAGCAGAAGAGGGAGGGAAGAACATTTATAAGTAGAAATATTAGAGATTAAAGCCCCAAAAAGCAGGCCAAATAATAAGCATCATAAAAAAAGAAGGTCTCTTTATGAGTGCAAATAATTTCTAAGCAAATCAGATATATCATCAATGTCTCTTCACTCAATGTTTTAGATGGTATTTTTTATTCGTATAGGGTGTACCAGTGATGCAATTCTAGACTTCCATGCAGCAGACCCAGGTTTAATTCCTGGCCAAGTCACCTCATGTTTCTCTGTCAGTAGATTTGAGTGTTGCTATGATGCTAAAGAGGATTGAGCGGAGCTTTCAAACCAAGATGGACTAGGAAAAAAGGCCTGGTGATCTACTTCCAAAAATCAGCCAGTGACAACCCTATGGATCACAATGGTCTGACCCACAACTGGCTATGTGGATGCCTCAGTACCAGGCAATGTTTCATTCCATTGTGCTTAGAGATTCCACGAGTTGGGGGCCAACCAGAGGGTAGCTAATAACAACAAAGTCTCCTGGGAAAGTACCTTAGAAATACCCCTCAATATTAGTCAACTGATGGGTACAGTTGTAAAGATCCTGATCTTTTACTTTTCTAATTCTACGTCCAATTGAGATTGTTGCCAACTGCATATGTTCATTACTTCTTTTACTGAGCCAAAATTTAACCTGATCCCAAATCGACTCAATGGCAATGGGTCCGTGTGAATATGGGGCTCGGGTTTGATCTATTGCCTTCTGGTATTTATGGATGAGGGACCATATTCTTGCATTCCACTTTTAAGTGTAGAAAGAACAAGCATTTCTTCAGTAAATTTAGCATTTGTGAGTGTATAAATTTATGTTTTGGTGTCACAGTCCTGAAGTGTTGCAAAATGTGTTATATACATGTTTAGGAATTGATACGCAAATTTACATTTTTAAAAAAACCCAAAAACCAAACCCCTTGCCATTCAGTTGATTCTGATAGTGACACTAGTTTATATATGTGGGGTGAAATCTGATTTATCTCGCTCCTCCTGAATACATGTGTACCAGGGCTGCTTGGGCACCTGCCACCTAAAGAAAGTAGTGATTATGAATCTAAGGTGTTTCTTATGTTGATTACATGTACAAAGGCACTTCCCAGAAAATCACTTTTGCCAATGTTTACTTGAACTGACTCAAACTCAATGACTGCCACGATTTTTGTCTGTTTTGTTCACTGCTGTGCTCCTGGTGCCCAGGGCACAGCACGTAGTTGGTGTTCAAACTTATTTGTTGACCAAAGGAGTAGATTATAATCATGTTTTCATGTGTGGATTTGTCTTTAAGTTTCCAAAAGATTTCCTTGTTTTGATAAATGTTAGGATTTTGATGGGTCTTTTTTATTCCCACTAGATATAAACAAAAGTACTTTTGATTTCTCAGTAACAAATGTTTCTAGAATAAATGTTTAAGCTAAATGTTATGTGGTAAAATAATTTATATTGGTGGAACTGGAGAATCCAGGACTGCCTTTCATATAATCCCAGTTATTTCTACAGTAGTACAAACTTTGCAAGCAGTTTATATGAGTACTATCCACACACACAATACACACACACACAGATATTTGCAAGGAAGGAAAATAACGTGTAGCTCGGACCTGATTTTTTCAGTAACAGTATGAAAAATATCTGACTTCTTCCTTATACTTGGTCTTCCAAAATATTGTTGTTGTTAGCTACAACTGAGTTGACCCCGACTTATGCTGACCCTGTGTACAACAGAGTGAAACACTGCCCAGTCCTGGGCCATCCCCATGATCTACTGTAGATCAAACTGCTGTGATCCATAGAGTTTTTTTTTTGGCTGATTTTTAGAAGTAGATCACCAGATCTGCCTGGAAACTCCACTGAAACCTGGTCAGCATCATAGCAACATGCAAGCCTCCACTAATAGATGTGTGGTGGCTAACACATGGTGCACTGTCTGAGAATTAAACCCAGGTCGCCTGCATGGGAGGTGGTGAGAATTTCACCACTGAATTACAATTGCCTCCTCCAAAATACTAGCTGCCTAAATGTTGCTTGTTGATGCTATTTACTTTTAGTATATCTCTAAATGGGTTTAACTTAATCTACTGCATATATGCAGCGTAGTTGAATGGTAAGTATATTTGAAGGCCTTTTCTAATTTTATTTCCCTAACAGTAAGATTTGGGTCCATAGGTGAGCTCCATTTTTCTGTGTCTCTAGCATAGTGCTGGCAGGATAATATTCAAGAACACACAGGGAATATTCCAAGAGAAGAACGGAAGAGAGAGAACACAAAAATTAGCTCCCAGTTGATCAGCGAAGTGGCAGCAATGTGGAGTGAACCCATGGAGACTGGAACATTAATTCTGGATTTGCCACTAGTTAGCTGTGTAATCTTGGAAGTTTCTTAACTCGTGGGATTTACAGATCTAGGGTAAGGGGGTTGGGACAAATAATCTGAGATTCTTGAAAGCTCTCAAATTCTATGGGCCGACTCATAGTGACCCTATGTACAACAGAATGAAACACTGCCTGGTCCTCTACCATCATAATCGTTGTTATGCTTGAGCCCATCATTGCAGCCACTGTGTCAATCCATCTTGCTGAGACCCTTCCTCTCTTTTGCTGACTCTCTGCTTTACAAGGCATGATGTCCTTCTCCACGGACTGGTCCTTGACCTTCCTGATAACATGTCCAAAGTGCATAAGATGAGAATAAAAAAAGAGATTTCGTCCTTTTACAAACCTCTCATCTTTATTTTTAATTAAGTTGTCCTTAGTGTTTTTTTTTGTCAATAGTAACTTTAGTTTTAGTAAAAAATAAAAATCTTAATTTCCACGTTTTAAGAAATTCTTAGTTTCAGAATCCCAAACCAGAAGTTCCTAAGATTAGTTTGATTCTTACTTTTCTCATTTCTTATTAAATAATGTTTTGACAAGTATACAAATATTCTACAACTCATACTTTTTAAAATTAATATGTGTAATTGCTTAGTATATTCAGCACAAATTAACTGTTAAAAATGAGGCTGTCATTCATTTTGATCAGTAAAACAGAAATATCTTTATTCCGGAAGAACAATGTTTCCAAAGCCATCAGCAATGAAGCATTTGGCAACATTAGTAACTTTGGTGAAAAAATGGACTTGTATCACACCACTCTTGACAAATGGTCTTTTCTCTGAGCCACAAGAGTTGCATGGTCTATCCTGAGAAAGTATCCCCTGTGCTCTCTCCTCCAATGATTGCCATCTACATTCCAGTGTTTGCTTTTTTTCTAGTTCCCCATACACTGAGATTCTTCCCTAATCTAGTGTTCATCTTTTTTTTTTTTTTTTTTAAATCATAAAAGCAAAGTGGAATACCATTTCATTAGGATGGCTAATATCAGAAAAATGGGAGATAACAAATGCTGGCAAGGATGTGGAGAAATTGGAACCTTCGTATATTGCTAGAGAGAATGTAAAATGGTGCAGCCATTGTGGACCAGTTTGGCAAAAAAAAAAACAAAGTTTGGCAGTTCCTCAAAAAGTTAAACATAGAATTACCGTAAACCAAAACACAAACCCATTGCTGCTGAGTCAATTCCAACTCAAAGTGACCCTATAGGGCAGAGAAGAAGTGGCCCATAGGGTTTCCAACGAGTGGCTGGTGAATTTGAATGCTGACCTTTTGGTTAGCAGCAAAGCTCGTAGCCACTGCACCATCATGGCTCCAGAATTGCCATATGACCCGGAAAATCCACCCCTAGATGTATACCCAAAAGAAGTAAAAGCAAGAACTGAAACAGATACTTACACATGAATCTTTTTTGCAGCATTATTCACAATAGCCAAAGAATAGAAAAACCCAAGTGATAAATGAATAAATGCAATGTGTCTGTCAATTTGCCGTACTGTGGGGACTTGCATGGTGCTGTGATGCTGCAAGCTATGCCACCAGTATTCAGATACCAGCAGGGTCACCCATGGAGGACAGGTTTCAGCTGAGCTTCCAGACTAAGACAGACTAGGAAGAACGACCTGGCAGTCTACTTCTGAAAAGCATCATATTTTTCAACTACCAGTTCTTCTTCCTGTTCGCAGCTTTCGCATTCCAATTACCAGTAATTATCAATGCATCTTGATTGATTGCATGTTTAATTCATTTCAGACTTCAGAAGTTGGTAAAAATCTTTAATTTCTTCATCTTTGGTATTAGTGGTTGGTATGTAAATTTGAATGTTGTTGTTAGGTGCCGTCGAGTCAGTTCTGACTCATAGCGACCCTATGCACAATAGAACTAAACGCTGCCCGGTCCTGCGCCGTCCTTACAGTCGTTGTTATGCTCGAGCTCCTTGTTGCAGTCACTGTGTCAATGCACCTCGTGGAAGGTCTTATTAATATTAATAGCCTAATTAACTATACTTCCTTGTAGGTGTATGGATATGGATATTATCTTATCACTGACAGCATTATACTTCAGGATAGATCTTGAAATGTTCTTTTTGGCAATGAATACTTTACTGTTTCTCTTCAATTTGTCATTCCTGGCATAGTAGACCATATGATTGTCTGATTTCACGTGGTCAATTCCAGTCCTTTTCAGATCACTGATGCCTGGGATATTGATCTTTATTCAGCCCATTTCATTTTTGATGACTTCCAATTTTCGTAGATTCATACTTTATACATTCCATGTTCTGATTATTAAGGGATGTTTGCAGCTGTTATTGCTCATTTAGAATCATGCCAAAATGTAATTGTTTACAAAGAGATTGTCTTATGAGATTTAAATACGGCAGTATAATTCCTTAGTCACCTAGGGATTGCATCCTCATCCCAGAGATGCTTCCCCTGCCCAAATATTTTTATGTCATCTATTTTTGTCTGTATTGTAAGATTACAATGTTGAATCTTCTTTGTATCTTCAATGTCAGGATTTTTTTTTTTCTTTTGAATGTCATTCTAAATTTTGGATACTACCAGATCAATCAGAAATAAACACAGTGAGCAATATGGATCATGTATGTGGTCAACACTGTTTTTTGTTATAAAAATCTGGACTGGCTCTGTTTTTGGGGTGTGGCTGAAAAATTAGCCATGAAGGTTCTTTTTAAGAGAGCTTTTAAAAAGATGTCATGGTATGACAGCACCTCTGGAATTTGGGTATAATGTGAAAATATGACAAATTGGAGGATAAATAATAAACACTTTGTTTTGTTTAAAAAATGTCAGTTTCATTAATTTATATCCCACATCATCTTGTTCTTTTTAATATAATGTACAATTTAAATAATATTGCAGATGGCAAAGTACTTATGGCCCAACCAGAACCATAATACCATCACAGAAAAAATTCTACCTAAGTATATGCTTTCTCGGTCCTCATAAAAACTTATACTTTATTGACATGAAAGAAATAACATAAAATTGAAAAAAAAACCTCAGCCAGTGTGACCCCACGTATGTCAAGGTAGAACTGTGTTCCATGGAGTCTTCGACAGCTGATTTTTCAGAAGTTGATCACCAGGCCTTTCTTCTGAGGCACCTGTGAGTGGACTCAAACTTTCAACCTTTTGGTTAGCAGTCAAGCACCAGAACTGCCTGAGGCATCCAGGAACGCCAGTGAGTTAGTTATTCTGTCACGCACAGAGCTATGACAGCTCTCTGCCTATGTCTAACATGCTGCAGAAGTGGTGTGAGGGGCACACTCACCAAGTCATCCTGTGCAAGGTGCTTATTCTCTTGGAACCTTGGTTTACTCATTTACGGAACCTGGCAAACACTATCTATGAGGCCCTAGTGGTGCAGTGGTTAAGAGATCAGGCCTAGGTCACTCCAGAAGCTGTGGTAAAAATCAAATACAGTTACATATTTTTGTTGTTGTTAGCTGTCAGTAAGTTGGCCCTGGTTCATGGCAACCCCGTGCACAATGGGGCAACCCCATGCACAATGGAATGAAACACTACCTGGTTTTGTGCCATCCCCATGATCGGCCGTTCCAAGGATTGGTTGAGTATTCGACCATGTTATACAAAGGGTTTTTATAGGCTGACTTTCAAAATTAGATCACTAGGTATGAATTTTTAAACTCCTTGAAAATGTAAAATGACAAACAAATACTAGACCCTGTAGTACATACTCTCTATACTATTTCACGGGGGTAAAGAATTCCAAATAATGAATGCATTTCTTTTAAAACGGAAATTAAAAGCAAATAAGTTTAATCCCTGTTTGTTCAGTTTGCTTGTTTGTTTGACATCATTAGTTTAAAAAGTTGACCTGTTATAACTGATAAAAGAAATAACAACCTTAGTTTTTTCTTTACCCAACTTTTTTTGCATCTGGTAAAATGCAGAGCTTCCTCAGGCTGTCAAACTAACTTCAAAAGTTGAAATAATGTTCTCCAATAATTAGTTATGCTAATGTTAAGAAAAATCTGTATGCTCTGAAGCCTACATATTCAAGGAGTATCATCTATTTTACTTTCAAATAGGGATTTCCCCACAATGCGTTGTCACAGAACAATTTCTTTCTAGTTAGCATACTTCTCAATTGTAAATATTTTCCCTGGCTCATTAGATCTCATATGGTATAATATTTGTTTCTATTTCTGGTTAGAAAATAAGGACATAATAATTATATTTAATAAGACTGGAATTTAATCCAACCTATGGTAATTTTTTAAAAACATGAATAAATATGCATTTGCAGGAGAGTTGTCAACATAATGAATTTTCAGATTTGGTGTATTACTTTTTAAATATCAGATTTAGAGCCAGGAAGCTGAATGTTGGTTACCTGTGCTGAATTACAACAAATAGAATCACAACAAAATAGTAGCATGTTTTTACCTATTTATTTCCTCAAAATAACACATTTTGAAGAATATCTATCACGCTGCTAGTAAATGCTCAATTATTTGTTAACAAAAAATCCTGTATAACCTGAATTTTTCTATTTGCATTTTAAGGCAATAAAATTTTATTGCATAATAACTCCGACTATGAAACTTCACTAAACATCCTCATAATGTAACCTCATATTTTGAATGTAATAAGAATCATTAATTCTAAAATTATCCCAGTTGGTGTAAACATTTGTTGAGCATGCAGAAAAAAGACTGGGAGCTACAGACATCTGCAAGCATAAAGACGGGAGAAATTTGTTTTAGAAAATTTATCTTCTATTTTTTTATTCAACCAGAGTCATGAGTATGGTAGCAAGATGAAGCCTTTTTTTTTTTTCTGTGCCTGGTAATTTAATTGCATTTTTTAATGTCTCAGAATGTCTTAGTCACCTAGTGCTGCTATAACAGAAATACCACAAGTGGATGGCTTTAACAAAGAGAAATATATTCTCTCACTGTCTAGGAGGCTACAAGTCCAAATTCAGGGCATCACCTCCAGGGGAAACCTTTCTCTCTCTGTCAGTTCTGGAGGAAGTTTTTTGTCATGCATCTGTCTTCCCTTGGTTTGGGAGCATCTCAGCGCAGGAACCTCTGGCCCAGAGGAAGCGCTTTGCTCCCTGCACTGGTTTTTTGGTGGTGTGAGGTCCCCAACTCTCTGCTAGCTTCCCTTTCCTTTTATCTCTTGAGAGACAAAAGGTGGTGCAGGCCACACCCCAAGGAAATTCCCTTTACATTGGATCAGGGATGTGACCTGGTAAGGTTATTACAATCCCATGGCAATCCTCTTTAACATAAAATTACAATGACAAAATGGAGGACAGCCACAGAATAATGGGAACCAAGGCCTAACCAAGTTGTTACACACATTTTTTGGGGGGGACATAATTTAATCCATGACACAGAACCATATGGGACAATTTCCCTTTAAATTAATTTAAATGAGCAGATATATGCAAACCTCTTTACATGCTTTGTTTTTGCTCTTTCAGGAAACAGTGTTTCATATTATTTCAGTTCTTAGAATTGTAAAAAGTATGCAATTCTTTTTAAAAACAGTTAAAAAATATGTTGTGAATACAAAAGCAATTCTTCTAAACCCATTTAAAAAAATTACCTTTTTCTCAGAAATAATAAGCAGATAAAACAAACTGAGATTACAATTACCAGGTGTAAAAAATTCTAAGAGAATTGGAAGACAAATATCTTCCCAAAAGCGTAAGAACAAGCATGTCCAAATGTTTTCTTTCCAACAGAGAATAAAATAAAGCTATAGTCTATAAACCTGAGCATGCAATGTGTCAGCTAAAGAATCAATGCGTATTTCAGAAAATGGTATTGAAATCAATGTTTGTAATTATTTTGAAAATTTCACTTCCATAAGTTAAATTTATTTATATCTTCTTGTTTATTAAAAGCTAGAAGACTTTACATTAACATCTCCCCAAATATTTAGCCAAGAATGCTGGCTGCTGATTATAGGTCTATGACAGAAAATTGGGCATATTTCTAACTGGTTGCCTCTACTGTATCCAAAACATAGCATTTTAAAGTATAGTGCTTCTCTGCTGAAGGATGTTAAATCCCCAAATGAGCAAAGCTGAGCGAATGCAACCTGGGCATTGATGCAAAACCGTTTGACTAGGGAGTAAACATAAAGCTGAAAGACCAGAATATCTGATGATGTGAAACCATTATAGATCAGAAAGGATCACAGTCATACACACACAAACTCACATATACTCACATGCAGAATAATAATCACTAGCATTTTTTAATGCTTCTGTCCAGGCAGCAAGTGATTAACATGTTATTGTTAGTTGCCGTCAAGTTGGCTCTGACTCATGGCAACCTTGTGTATAATAGAATGAAATACTGCCTAGTCCTGAGCATTCTTCATAATTGTTGGTATGTTTGAGTTTATTGTTGTGGCTATCATGTCAATCTATCTCTCTGAGAGTTTCCTGCTTTTTCATGGGCTCTCTACTTTTACCAACCATGATGTCCTTTTCTAGCAATTGGTCTTTCCTGATGATGTCCAAAGTAAAGGAGTTGAAGTCTTGCCATTGTCACTTCTAAGGCACATTCTGCATGTGTTTCTTCTTCTAAGACTGATTTGTTCATTCTTTCGATAATTTGCACAGACTTGCTCATTTAATCCTCACAACAACTCTATGAAGAAGGACCTATTCATATTCCCATCTTAGAGATGAAAAATGGAGGCATATTAAATGTTGTGTTACTTGTCCAAGGTCCCAAGGGTATTTTGACTCCTGAGCTCACATTTTAAACTACTGTGTTATGCAGTGCTATCTCACACGCATGTACGCTCTGATGCAGGGAATAAAGATTCCAATCAGATGAGCAGAACATCAGGTTAGGCATGTATCACTCACAAAGCGGACCCTCCAGCATGATGTCAGACAAGCTGATGGAGTGGCCTTATCACATGAAGCCTACTGTATTTTTGCTTAAACATCGCTGTGCCTAGAGCCAATATTTATCATATGGCTACCTTTAACCACAGGAAAAGGTCACCTTTTTCAAGAAATAAAATCCTAAAACTTCAAAGTTAGCTCCAGTAAGAGAATCTCAGCAGTAACAGGTGGCACATGGGACTGGACTGCCTCCTGGAGGGATTTTGGCTGTTAGATGTTGCTTCCTTTACTATGGCCTTGGCAGCGGATGCTCTACCTTTCATACTGAGGTCCCAGTGTTGAAGAGTGGACTCATAACATGTATAATTATAGCCACCCCTTCTGGAGAACCCTTTGTATGATTTGAATTTAACATGCCTTATGATATTTAAATCCCACAAAACTCCAAATACGGGTTATTTTTCAGATGAGAAAAATGACTGTGAAGATTAACTAAGTTGCCAAAAGTTATTGAGCTAAAAATGGTAGATCTGGGTTGAAACAAATTTTACTTCAGTGCCAGTGTCCTAAAATATTACCCTGAAACTTTCCCCAGCCTTCCCAACAAATTATGCACTATAACAAACGTTTTCAAAATTATATTTGAAATGTTCTATATGGGTCAAATGCTATACTAGGGTTTCAGGTGCTAAGGATTTTTTAATACCACTCTCTTCAAGGAGTCTAGCAGGGAAGCAGCTCATAAAACAAGTTAGGGCTGGATGGTAGGAGAACAAAAACCAGAAGACTTATTCCAGGGTAGGAAGAGCTGAAAGATGATGAAAACAGGTAAAGTGGAGGATGTTGAAGGGTAGGGGAGAAGAGTATCTCAGGTAGACCATAGATACAAAGGGCCTTAGAAGAAAATATGATATCCTCAGGGACTGAAAGATGTTCAAAGCTGGTTAACAGAACATGAGAGGATTATGAGTGAGAAAAGACCAATAGGCAACCAGAGGTCAGATCATGTAGGACCCTACCAATCATGACAAGAAATTGCTTTTAAAAAATTCGAGCAAAGAAAATCATCATTTGGCAACCTCCTGTGTGATGTACTAATAAGGCCACTTTTGAGGTATTCTTGCCAAAAATGTATGGCCTAAATTTAATCATAAGGAAAAAGCAAACAAAACCAAGTGGGGATATAGTCTAAAAAATAAAGGACCCATACTCTTCAAAAATATCCAGGTTGTGAAAGCTAAAAAAGATTGAGGAATTGTATACATTAAAGGAGAATAAAGACATATACCACCACTAGTCAACACTTGAAGATGCATATCTTAGCCATTAGTGAGCTGAAATGGACTGGTACTGGCCATTTTGAATTAGACAATCATATGATCTGCTATGCTGGGAATGACAAATTAAAGAGGAACAGTATCGTATTCATCACCAAAAAGAACATGTCAAGATCTATCCTGAAGTACACCCTGTCAGTGATAGGATAATATTCATACACCTACAAGGAAGACCAGTTAATATGATAATTATTCAAATTTATACACCAACTACTAATGCCAATGATGTAGAAATTAAAGATTTTTTACCAGCTTATGCATTCTGAAATAGATTAAACGCGCAGTCAAGATGCATTGATAATACTGGTGATTGGAATGAGAAAGTCTGAAACAAAGAAGGATTAGTCATTGGAAAATATGGCCTTCATGACAGAAATGACACAGGAAATGATAGAATTTTGCAAAACCAATGACCTATTAATTGGAAATGCCTTTTTTTCAAAAACTTAAGTGGTGTCTATACACATGGAGGTCACTGGATGGAATGTACAGGAAACAAATCGACTACATCTATGGAAAGAGACCATGAAGAAGCTCAATATCATCAGTCAGAACACGGCCAGGGACTGACTGCAGAACAGATCATCAATTGCTTAGATGCAAATTCAAGTTGAAGCTGAAGAAAATTAAAAGAAGTAAATGAGAGCAAAGTATGACCTCGAGTATATCCCACCTGAATTTAAAGATCATCTCAGGAATAGATTTAACTAATTGAACACTAATGACAGAAGACCAGACAAGTTGTGGAATGACATCAAGGACATCATATAGGAAGAAAGCAAAAGGTCATTAAAAAAGACAGGAAAGAAAGAAAAGACCAAAATGGATGTCAGAAGACACTCTGAAACTTGCTTTTGAACATACAGTAGCTAAAGCGAACAGAAGAAATGATGAAGTAAAAAAGCTGAAGATTTCAAAGGGAAGCTTAAGAAGACAAAGTCTTATAATTAAATGTGAAAAGACCTGCAGTTAGAAAAACAAAAGGGAAGAACACACTCAGCATTCCTCAGGCTGAAAGAACTAAAGAGAAAATCCAAGCCTCAAGTTGCAATATTGAAGGACTCTATGGGCAAAATATTGAATGACAAAGAAAGCGTCAAAAGAAGATGGAAGGAATACACAGAATCACTGTACCAAAAAGAATTGGTTTACTCGCAACCATTATGGAGGTAGCATATGATCAAGAACTGATGGTATTGAAGGTAGAAATCCAAGCTGCACAAAAGCAGTGGCAAACAATAAGACATCATGAATTGATGGAATACCAGTTGAGATGTTTCAACAAAAGAATGCAATACTGGAAGCGCTCGCTCTTCTATGCCAAGAAATTTGGAGGAGATATACTTGGCTAACTGACTGGAAGAGATCCATATTTGTGCCCATCCAAAAGAAAGGTGATCCAACAAATGCAGAAATTATCAAACAAAATCATTAATAACACACATAAGTAAAATTTTGCTGAAGAGGAATAAAAAACAGCTCCAGTAGTACACTTATAGGGACTGCTAGAAATTCAAGCCTGATTCAGAAGAGGACGTGAATGGGTATGTCATTACTGATGTCAAGTGAATCCTGGCTGAAAACAGAGAATACCAGAAAGATGTTTACCTGTGTTTTATTGACTATGCAAAGGCATTCAGCTGTGTAGATCGTAACAAATTATGGATAACATTGTGAAGAACGGGAATTCCAGAACATTAAATTGTGCTCATGAGGAACCTGTGCATAGACCAAGAGGCAATCTTTTGAACAAAATAAGGGGATATTGTGTGGTTTAAAATCAAGAAAGGAGTGCATCAGGATTGTCTCCTTTCACTATATTCCATCTGTATGCTGAACAAATAATCTGAGAATTTGGACAATATGAAGAAAAATGCGGCATCAGAATTGGAGGAACACTCGTTAACAACCAACCATATGCAGATGACACAACTTTGTTTGCTGAAAACTTAGAGGATTGAAGCACTTATTAATGAAGATCAAAGACTATAGCATTCAGTACGGATTACTCCTCAACATAAAGGAAAAAAAATCCTCACAAGTGGACCAATAAAGCAACATTTTGAAGTTTTAGTTCTCATATGATAAACAGAGAAAATATTGAAGTTGTCACGGATTTCATTTTACTTCGATCCACAATCAATGCCCATGAAAGCAGCAGTCAGGAAATCAAACAACTTACTGCATTGCATAAATCTTCTGTGAAAGACCTCTTTAAAGTGTTAAAGCAAAGATGTCACCCTGAGGACTAAGGTGGTCCTGACCTAAGATATGATATTTTCAATCGTGCCTCATATGCATGCAAAAGCAGGACAGTAATTAAGGAAGACCAAAAAAGAATTGATGCCTTTGAATTATGATGCTGGTGAAGAATATTGAATATATCATGGACTACCAGAAAAATGAACAAATCTGTCTTGAAGAAGTACAGCCAGAATGCTCCTTAGAAGCGAGGATGGTGAGACTTCTCACATGCTTTGGATGTGTTATCTGGAGGAATCGGTCCCTGGAGAAGGACATCATGCTTGGTAAAGCAGAATCTCAGTGAAAAAGAGAAAGACTTTCGAAGAGATGGATTGGCATAGTGGCTGCAACAATGGACTCAGCCATACCAATGATTGTGAGGATGGCACAGGACCAGGCAGTTTTTCCCATTCTGTTGTAGGTAGGGTTGATATGAGTCAGAACTGACTTGACAGTACCTAACAATAACAACAACAACGATTGTGATTATATAATAGAATATGCTTATTCTTATGAATAACACTAAAGTATTTATGGGTTGTTGTTGTTATTAGGTGTCTTCCAGTTGGTTCTGACTCATAGTGACCCTATGAACAACAGAACGAAACACTGCCCAGCTCTGCACCGTTTTCATCATCGTTCTTATGCTTCAGCCCATTGTTGCAGCCACTGTGTCAATCCATCTTGTTGAAGGATTTCCTCTTTTTCACTGGCCTTCTACTTTATCAAGGATGATGCCCTTCTCCAGGGATAGGTCCCTCCTGATAACACGTCCAAAGCATGTGAGACAAAGTCTTGCCACCCTAAGGTGTATTCTGGCTGTACTTCTTCCAAGACAGATTTGTTTGTTCTTTTGACAGTCCATGATACATTGAATATTCTTTGGCAACACCATAATTCAAAGGCAACAATTCCTCTTCTGCCTTCCTTGTTCATTGTCCAGGTTTCTTTCACCCATATGAGGTGATTGAAAACACCATGGCTTGGATCAGGCACACTTCAGTCCTCAAAGTGACATCTTTGCCCTTCAAAAGTCCAAAAAGTTCTTTTGCAGTAGACATTCTAAAAAAAAAAAATGGTCATTTGATCTTTTGACTTTTACCTCCATGGGTGTTGGCTGTGGATCCAAGTAAACTGAAATCCTTGACAACTTCAGTCTTTTCTTGTTTATCATGATGTTGGTTATTGGTCCAGTTGGGGGTTTTTGTTTTCTTTTTTTTTTTTATGTTGAGGTATAATCCACACTGAAGGCCGTAGCCTTTGATCTTCGTCAGTAAATGCTTCAAGTCCTATTCACTGTCAGCAAGCAAGGTTGCGTCATCTGCATAACACAGATTGTTAATGAGTCTTCCTCCAATCTTGATGCTCCATTTTTCTTCATATAGTTCAGCTTCTCAGATTATTTGCTCAGTATACAAATTGAATAAGTATGGTGAATGGATACAACCCTGATGCATAGCATTCCTGATTTTAAACCACACAGTATTCCCTTGTTCTGTTTGAATGACTGCCTCTTGGTCTATGTACAGGTTCCTCAAGAGCACAATTAAGTGTTGTGGAATTTCCATTATCAAAACCTTATCCATAATTTGTAATGATGCACATAGTTGAATGCCTGTACACAGTCAATAAAATACAGGTAAACATCTTTCTGGTATTCTCTGCTTTCAGCCAGGATCCATCTGACATCAGCAATAATATGCCTTGTTCCATGTCCTCTTCTGAACCTGGCTTGAATTTCTGGCAGTTCTTTGTCAATGTGCTCCTGCAACTGCTTTTGAATGATCTTCAGCAAAATTTTACTTGTGTGTGATATTAATGATTTTTTTTAATAATCTTTGCATTCTGTTGGATCACCTTTCTTTGGAATAAGCGTAAATATAGATCCCTTAGAGTCGGTTCAACAGGTAGCTGTCTTCCAAATTTCTTGGCATAGACTGGTGAGCACTTTCAGCGTTGCATCTCTTTGTCGAAACGTCTCAACTGGTATTCCATCTACTCCTGGAGCGTTGTTTTTCCCCAGTGTCTTCAGTGCAGCTCGGATTTCTTCCTTCAGTACCATAGGTTCTTGATCATATGCTACCTCCTGGAATGATTGGATGTCAACCAGTTCTTTTTGTTTTAGTGACTCTGTGTATTTCTTCCATCTTCTTTTGATGCTTCCTGTGTCATCTAATATTTTCCCAATTGAATCGTTCAATATTGCAACTCAAGGCTTAAATTTTTTCTTCAGTTCTTTTAGCTTGAGAAATGCTGAATATTTTCTTCCCTTTTGGTTTTCTAACTCCAGGTCTTTGCACATGTCATTACAATACTTAACTTTGTCTTCTCCAGCCACCCTTTGAAATCTTCTGTTCAGCTCTTTTACTTCATCATTTTTACCTTTTGCTTTAGCCACTTGACTTTGAAGAGCAAGTTTCAGTCTCTTCTGTCATCTGTTTTGGTCTTTTCTTTCTTCCTTGTCTTTCTAATGACCTCTCGCCTTCTTCATGTATGATGTCTTTGATGTCATTCCACAACTCGTCTAGTCTTCAATCATTAGTATTCAATGAGTCAAATCTATTCTTGAGATGGTCTCTAAATTCAAGCAGGATGTACTAAATGTTGTACTTTGGCTCTTGTGCACTTATTCTAATTTTCTTCAGTTTCAACTTGAATTTGCATGTGAGCAATTGATGGTCCATTTCACATTCAGCCCCTAGCCCTGTTCTGACTAATGATGTTGAGCTTTTCCATTGTCTCTTTCCACAGATGTAGTCTATTTGGTTCCTTCCAGTGAGGTCCACGTGTATTGTCGAGTTTATGTTATCAAAAAAAGGTATTTGCAATAAAGAATTTGGTGGTACTGCAAAATTCTATCATGCAATCTCCAGCATCATTTCTATCACCAAGGCAATAGTTTCCAACTACAGATTGTTCTTCATTTCCAAATTTCACATTCCAATCACCAGTAATTTTTAATGTGTCTGATTGCATGTTCAATCAATTTCAGACTGCAGAAGTTGGTAGAAATCTTCAATTTCTTCCTTCATCTTTGGCCTTAGTGGTTGGTGGGTAAATTTGAATAATAGTCATATTAACTGGTGTTCCTTGTAGGTATATGGATATTATACTATCACTGAGAGCGTTGTACTTCAGGGTAGATCTTGAAATGTTCTTTTTTACAATGAACGCAACACCATTCCTCTTCAATTTGTCATTCCCAGCATAGTAGACCATATGATTGTCCGATTCAAAATGGCCAATACCAGTCTATTTTAGCTCACTGACGCCTAGGATATCAGTGTTTATGTGTTCCATTTCATTGTCAACAATTTCCAATTTTCCCAGATTCATACTTTGTACATTCCACATCCCAGTTATTAATAGACGTTTGCAGCTATGTCTTCTGATTTTGAGTTGTGCCATCTCAGCAAATGAAGGTCCTGAAAGCTTGACTCCATCCATGTCATTAAGGTCAATTCAACTTTGAGGAGGCAGCTCTTCCCCAGTCATATTTTGAGTGCCTCCCAACCTGAGGGGCTCATCTTCCAGCACTATATCAGACAATGTTTCATTGCTGTTCATAAGATTTTCACTGGCTAATTTTTTTCTGAAGTAGACTACCAGGTCCTATTTTCTAATCTGTCTTAGTCTGAAAGCTCAGCTGAAACCTGTCCACTGTGGGTAACCCTCCTGGCATTTGAAATACTGGTGGTGTAGCTTCCAGCATCACGGCAACATGCAAGTCCCTACAGCAGGACAAACTGACAGACTTGGAGGGGCAGGGGTCCTTATATCTGCAACTTACTCCCAAACAAATCAGAAAAGTTACACATACACACAAATGTACATACACATTAATCAACTCAGATAAAATATTTATTTGGAGGATCTGAGTGAAGGTATAGGAAAACTTTTTGTATTATGTTTGTAACTTTTTTGTAAGTGTAAAATTATTTTAAAATAGTTTTCTAAAAAAAAAGTAAAAAAATTAATTGAAAGTTGCTTGGAAGCTCAAACAATCAAAAAGTTTTTTTTGAGGAACAGAAAACAAATACTAAGGATATAAATATATGCAGAATTGCATGTACGATATAAAATTTTTTCATTCATTTTGAGGTTTTAGTTCTCATATGCATCCATATGAGACTGTAGCACCCACTTTCTTGAAACATTTTTTTAGATGCATAAATTCTTTGCAATTTAGACTGACAGAAAAGTTAGAATGTAGATTATATTTTCCTTTTTATCTGAGGCCTACTATACATGTTACAGTTTTCTTTCTATGGATTTTTTTCATAACTTATTTTATATATTTTGTTGTTGAGAATATACACAGCAGAATATTTACCAATTCACCAATCTCTACATATACAATTAATTGATGTTGATTACATTCTTCAAGTTGTGAAACCATTCTCACCCTCTTTTTCTGAATTGTTCCTCCCCTATTAATATAAAATCATTGCCCTCTAAGTTTCTTATCTAATCTTTTGAGTTGTTGTTATCAATTTGATCCCATATAGTTTTTAAAGGAGTACAATGCTCAAGGCAGATATTCTTTACTAGTTAAACTAAACTGTTCTTTGGTTTGGAGCCCTGGTGGTACAGTGGTTAAGAGCTTGGCTGCTAAACAAAAGGTTGGCAGTTTGAATCCACCAACCACTCCTTGGAAACCGTATTGGGCAGTTCTACTCTGTCCTATGGGTCTGAATCGACTTGACGGCAATGGGTTTAGGTTTTATTGTTTATTGTTTGTTTTAAAGAAGACTTCAGGGGATATTTTTGGATTAAAGTTTAAAGATTGATCGTCTCTGGACAATAGTTTTGGGTATTCATCCAACCTCCATGGCTCCAGAGAATCTAGATTTCATGAGAATTTGAAATTTTGTTCCTCATTTTCTCCCTTTTGATCAGGATTCTTTTTTTTTTTTTTTATGATATGTTGTTGAATTCTATTGGCTAGAATTTTGTTGAGGATTTTTGCATCTATGTTCATGAGCGATATAGGTCTGTAATTTTCTTTTTTTGTGGTGTCTTTACCTGGTTTTGGTATCAGGGATATGGTGGCTTCATAGAATGAGTTAGGTAGTATTCCGTCATTTTCCATGCTTTGAAATACCTTTAATAGTATTGGTGTTAGCTCTTCTCTGAAAATTTGGTAGAACTCTGCAGTAAAGCTGTCCGGGCCTGGGCTTTTTTTTGTTGGGAGTTTTTTGATTACCGTTTCAATCTCTTTTTTTGTTATGGGTCTATTTTTTGTTCTACTTCTGATTGTGTTAGTTTAGGTAGGTAGTGTTTTTCTAGGAATTCATCCATTTCTTCTAGGTTTGCAAATTTGTTAGAGTATAATTTTTCATAATAATCTGATATGATTCTTTTAATTTCAGTTGGGTCTGTTGTGATGTGGCCCATCTCATTTCTTATTCGGGTTATTTGTCTCCTTTCCTGTTTTTCTTTAGTCAGTCTGGCCAATGGTTTATCAATTTTGTTAATTTTTTCAAAGAACCAGCTTTTGGCTTTGTTAGTTCTTTCAATTGTTTTTCTGTTCTCTAATTCATTTAGTTCAGCTCTAATTTTTATTATTTGTTTTCTTCTGGTGCCTGATGGATTCTTTCGTTGCTCACTTTCTATTTGTTCAAGTTGTAGGGACAGTTCTCTGATTTTGGCTCTTTCTTCTTTATGTATGTGTGCATTTATCAATATAAATTGACCTCTGAGCACTGCTTTTGCTGTGTCCCAGAGGTTTTGATAGGAAGTGTTTTCATTCTCATTGCATTCTATGAATTTCTTTATTCCCTCCTTAATGTCTTCTATAACCCAGTCTTTTTTCAGCAGGGTATTGTTCAGTTTCCAAGTATTTGATTTCTTTTCCCTAATTTTTCTGTTATTGATTTCCACTTTTATGGCCTTGTGGTCTGAGAAGATGCTTTGTAATATTTTGATGTTTTGGATTCTGCAAAGGTTTGTTTTATGACCTAATATGTGGTCTATTCTAGAGAATGTTTCATGTGTGCTAGGAAAAAAAGTATACTTTGCAGCAGTTGGGTGGAGTGTTCTGTATAAGTCTATGAGGTCAAGTTGGTTGATTGTAGCAATTAGGTCTTCCGTGTCTCTGTTGAGCTTCTTACTGGATGTCCTGTCCCTCTCTGAAAGTGGTGTGTTGAAGTCTCCTACTATAATTGTGGAGGTGTCTATCTCACTTTTCAGTTCTGTTAAAGTTTGTTTTTGTTTCTTGGAGCCCTAACATTGGGTGCATAAATATTTAATATGGTTATATCTTCCTGGTCTATTGTCCCTTTAATCATTATGTAGTGTTCTTCTTTATCCTTTGTGGTGGATTTAACTTTAAAGTCTAGAAATTAATATTGCTACTCCTGCTCTTTTTTGCTTCTTGTTTGCTTGATATATTTTTTTCCATCCTTTGAATTTTAGTTTGTTTGTGTCTCTAAGTCTAAAGTGTGTCGCTTGTAGGCAGCATATAGACGGATCGTGTTTCTTTATCCAGTCTGAGACTCTGTGTCTCTTTATCGGTGCATTTAGTCCATTTTCATTCAGCGTTATTATAGATAAGTATGTGTTTTTTTTTTATGTGTTTAGTGCTGTCATTTTGATGCCTTTTTGTGTGTGTTGTTGACAATTTCATTTTTCCACTTAATTTTTTTGTGCTGAGACTTTTTCTTTGTAAATTGTGTGTTCCTCATTTTCATAGTAGTTGACTTTATGTTTGCTCAGTCATTATGTTTTTATTGGTTTTTATTTTGAGTTATGGAGTTGTTATACCTCTTTGTGGTTACCTTAATATTTACCCCTATTTTTCTAAGTAAAAACCTAACTTGTATTGTCCTATATCGCTTGATCAGGATTCTTTTATAGACTCTTTGATCAAAATGTTCAGTAGTGGTAGCCTGGCACCATCCAGTTCTGGTCTCTTGGCAAAGGAGGCAGTTGTTCATGGAGGCAGTTAGCCACACATTTGATATCCTCCTCCTGTTCCTGATTCTCTTTCCTCTGTTGCTCCAGGCAAATGGAGACCAATTGTTGTACCTTGGATGGCCCTTTGCAAGCTTTTAAGACCCCAGGGACTAAACAATGAACTAGTAGATAGAACAGAAATACTAAACACCATAATAGGCCAATTAACTGGGATGTTTCATGAAACCATGACCCTAAACCTTCAACCCAGGAAACCAAATCCCATGAGGAATTTGGTTGTATATTAGCAGCCTCAGTAGCTGTTCTTTTTGTTGTGGTTGTAAATATGTCTGTCACAAAATTTTTGTCAATTCAGCTTTTTACAGGTATATAACTAATTGACAGTGATTACATTAATCAGCTGTGCAACCCTACTCTTGTTTCCCCCTTTGCTAGTATTCTATACACAAAATGACTTCACCCAATTTCCTTTTCATGTGAATCAACTTGACCTTGAAAACTTTCTTATGATCACCAAATCAGAATGTAATAAAGTAACTCCAATATCCATGAATGAAATATCATAGATTCACATTTACGTTGAGACTGAAGTTGAACTTTAGCACACAGTGTGAATTAGTATATAGTCAAAACTATCTTCGAACAACCTTTACATAGCCCATTAAGTAGAGGATTATTGGTTTGTATAGTAATTCTTACACTAAATTTTGATAACCACTGAGCTGAACAAAATAAAAAATTACATGCATATGTTTGATCATTCAAATGATTCCACTTTTAAGATAACTATCAAATCCTAAGCAATATGGAGTGGGGAGTGGGGATAAGGAGAGAATTTTAAGTGTGTTTGCCTACTCTGGAGCTTATTCCACTTGGGTTAATGTTAAGCCTGTAAAAACATAATATATGTAAATAGATTTGTTCATTGTTAGGATTAAATAAGAGTAGAGCAAATAAATGTTGCTTCCAGTTCCAGAGTAACTGGTATCACAGTAGGACTCTGCCATAAGCAACTATAAAACTGAACAAAGTATATATAATCATTGTTTTTAGATGTTGAACAAAAGGCCATGCATGTCTGTGATCCCTGAAAGAAAGGGCGAAAAATGAGGTGAGCCCTGCAATTGGATCAGCTTTCTGCCTGGAGTCACTTTCTAAACTGAGGCTTAAAAAAAACTTAGGGAAGCCAAAAACACCCATTGCCTTCAAATTGATTCTGACTCATAGCGACCTGATAGGATAGAGTAGAACTGTTTCATAGGATTTCCAAGATTCTAATTTTTATGGAAGCAGGCTGCCACATCTTTCTGCCATGAAGTGGCTCGTGGGTTCAAACCACCAACCTTTCAGTTAGCAGCCAAGCACTCAACCACCGTGCCACCAGGGTTCTTTGTGGGTCAGGGAGGAGGAGCCCAAATAGAACACAGAAGTCTCAGCAGTCTCCCTGAGCTGAGGAGACAAAGATTAGAATTCAGGGCCAGTGAGGTAGCTGGCATTAGTATGGCAGATATCTGGAGGGAAGCATACTGTGTAGAGAAGGAGTTCCAGAATCTACTTAGGGATTCTGTTTAATCTTTGGCTGAATAGTAAGCTGTGCATGTGTAGGTTGATATTTCCTAAGGCTAGGCAAAGTGTAACAATAGGGAAAGAACAGATACTGGTGAGCTGTGAGTTGAACACTGTAAGATATCAATATACACTCACCAAAATGGCGAACTTTAAAAAGACTGACAACGCCAAATCTTGGAGGCAATGTGGAGCAACTGAAACTCTCATATATTGCTGGTTGTTGTTGCTGTTTTTAGGTGCCTTTGAATCAGTTCTGACTCATAGCAACACTATGTACAACAGAAGGAAATACTGCTCAGTCCTACACCATCCTCACAATCATTGCTATGTTTGAGCCCATTGTTGCAGCTGCTGTGCCAATCCATCTCATTGAGGGTTTTCCTCTTTTTCTCCGACCTTCAGCTTTACCAAGAATGATGTCCTTCTCCAGGGACTTGTCCCTCCTGATAACATGTCCAAAGTACACGAGATGAAGTCTCGCCATCCTTGTTTCTAAGGAGCGTTCTGGCTGTACTTCTTTCAAGACAGATTTGTTCGTTCTCCTGGCACTCCATGGAATATTCAATATTCTTAGCTAATACTATAATTCAAAGGCATCACTTCTTCTTAGGTCTTCTTTATTCATTGTCCAGCTTTAGCTTTTGTATGCATATAAGATGATTGAAAATGCCATGGCTTAGGTCAGGGGAACCTTAGTTCTCAGAGGAATATCTTTTCTTTTTAGCACATTAAAGAGGTGTTTTGCAGCAGATTTGCCCAATACAATACATCGTTTGATTTCTTGACTGCTGCTACCATGGATGTTGATGTGGATCCAAGTAAAATGAAATCCTATGAAATCCTTGACAACTTCAATCTTTTCTCCATTTATCATGATGTTGCTTATTGGTCCAGTTGTGAGGACTTTTGCTTTCTTTATGATCAAGTGTCCTCCACTTGTCTATTGGTTTGTCCTATTGTGGGGGCTTATGTGTTGCTGTGATGTTGGAAACTATGCCACCAGTATTCAAATACCAGTAGAGTTACCCTTGGTAGACAGGTTTCAGCTGAGTTTCCAGACTAAGACAGACTAGGAAGAAGGACCCCGTGGTCTGCTTCTGAAAAGAATTAGCCAGTGAAAACTTTATGAATAGCAGCGGAACATTGTCCCATATAGTGTCAGAAGATGAGCCCCTCAGGTTGGAAAGCACTCAAAAGATGACTGGGGAAGAGCTGCCTTCTCAAAATTGAGTCGACCTTAACGACGTGGATGGAGTCAAGTTTTTCGGACCTTCATATGCTAATGTGGTATGACTCAAAATGAGAAGAAACAGCCACAAACATCCATTAATAATCAGAACATGGAATGTATGAAGTACAAATCTAGGAAAATTGGAAATTACCAAAAATGAAATGGAACACATAAAGACTTATATCCTAGGAATTAGCTGAAATGACTGGATTGGTCATTTTCAATTGGATAATCATATGGTCTATTAAGCCAGAAATGACAACTTGAAGAGGAATGGCATTGCATTCATCGTCAAAAAGAACATTTCAAGATCTATCCTGAAGTACAACGCTGTCAGTGATTGAATAATATCCATACCCCTACAAGGAAGACCAGTTAATACAACTACTATTCAAATTCATGCACCAACCGCTAAGGCCAAAGATAAAGAAAATGAAGATATTTACCAACTTCTGCAGTCTGAAATTGATCAAACATGTGATCAGGATGCACTGATAATGGCTGGTGATTAGAATGCAAAAGTTGGAAACAAAGAAAAAGGATCTGTAGTTGGAAAATATGGCCTTGGTGATAGAAATGATGCAGGAGATCGCATGATTGAAGTTTGCAAGACCAAAGACTTCTTCATGGCAAGTACCTTTTTTCACCAATGTAAATGGCATCTATACACATGGACCTCACCAGATGGAATGCACAGGAATCAAATCGACCTCATCTGTGGAAAGAGATGATGAAAAAGCTCAATATCATCAGTCAGAACAAGGCCAATTAATTACTCATATGCAAGTTCAAGTTGAAACTGAAGAAAATTAAAACAAGTCCACAAGAGCCAAAGTACGACCTTGAGTATATCTCATCTGAATTTAGAGACTATCTCAAGAACAGATTTGGTGCATTGAACACTAATGACCAAGGACCAGGTGAGTTGTGGAATGACATCAAGGACGTCATATGTTAAGAAAGCAAGAGGCCATTAAAAAGACAGGAAAGAAAAAAAAGACCTAAATGGATGTCAGAAGAGACTCTGAAGCTTGCTTCTGTACGTTGAGTAGCTAAAGCAAAAGGAAAAACTGTTGGAGTAAAAAAATGGAACAGAAGATTTTAAAGAGTGGCTTGAGAAGACAAAGTATTTCTCAAGCAGAAAGAACTGAAGAAAAAAATTCAAGCCTCAAGTTGCAATACTGAAGGATTCTATGAGGGAAATAGTAAACAACACAGGAAGCATCAAAAGATGATGGAGGGAGTACACAGAGTCACTATACCGAAAAGAATTGGTCAACATTCAACCATTTCAGGAGGTGACATATGATCAGAGACCAATGGTACTGAAGGAAGAAGTCCAAGCTGCACTGAAGGCATTGGCAAAAAACAAGGCTCCAAGAATTGACAGAATACCAGTTGAGATATTTCAACAAACTAATGCAGCACTGGAAGTGCTCGCTCGTCTATGCCAAGAAATTTGGAAGACAGCTACTTGGCCAACAGACTAGAAGAGATTCATATTTTTGTCTATTCCCAAGAAAAGTGATCCAACCCAATGTGGAAATAATCAAACAATATCATTGATATCACATGCAAGTAAAATTTTGCTGAAGATCATTCAAAAGTGGCTGCAGCAGTATATCCACAGGGAACAGCCAGAAATTCAAGCCGGATTTAGAAGAGGACATGGAATCAAGGATATCATTGCTGATGTCAGATGGATCCTGGCTGAAAGCAGAGAATACTAGAAAGATGTTTACCAGTGTTTTATTGACTATGCTAAGGAGTTCGAGTGTGTGGATCATAACAAATTATGGATAACATTGTGGAGAATGGGAATTCTAGAACACCTAATTGTGCTCATCAGGAATCTGTACATGGATCAAGAGGCAGTTGTTCGAACAGAACAAGGGAATACCACATGGTTTAAAGTCAGGACAGGTGTGCATCAGGGTTGTACCCTTTCACCATACCTATTCAATCTATAAGCTGAGCTAATAATCCAAGAAGCTGGACTATATGAAGAAGAATGAGGCATCAGGATTGGAGGAAGACTTATTAACAACCTGCAATATGCAGATGACACAACCTGGCTTGCCGAAAGTGAGGAGGACTTGAAGCACTTACTGATGAAGATCAAAGACCACAGCCTTCAGTATGGATTATACCTCAACATAATGAAAACAAAAATCCTCACAATTGGACCAATTAGTAACATCATGATAAATGGAGAAAAGATTGAGGCTGTTAAAGATTTCATTTTACTTGGATCCACAATCAACACCCAGGAAAGCAGCAGTCAAGAAATCAAAAGACGCATTGCATTCAGCAAATCGGCTGCAATGGATCTCTTTAAAGTGTTGAAAACCAAAGATGTCACCTTTAGGACTAAGGTGCACCTGACCCAAGCCATGGTGTTTTCAGTCGCCTCATATGCATGCAAAAGCTGGACAATGAATAAGGAAGACGGAAGAATTGACACCTTTGAATTGGGGTGTTGCCGAAGAATATTGAATATACCATGGACTGCCTGCCAAAAGAACGAACAAGTCTGTCTTGGAAGAAGTGCAGCCAGAATGCTCCTTAGAAGCAAGGATGACAAGACTATGTCTCACATACTTTGTACATGTTATCAGGAGGGATCAGTCCCTGGAAAAGGACATCATGCTTGGTAAAATACAGGGTCAGCGAAAAAGAGGAAGACCTTCAACAAGATGGATTGACAGAGCGGCTACAACCATGGGCTCAAGCAGAGCAGCAGTTATGAGGATGATGCAGGGCCGGGCAGTGTTTTGTTCAGTTGTGCCTCGGGTCACTAGGCATTGGAACCAGCTCGATGGACCTAACCACCACCACCACGGCAACATGATCAAGTGTAGTCCATACGGAAGGCTGTAGTCTTTGATCTTCCTCAGTAACTGCTTGAAGTCCTCCTCACTTTCAGCATATCGCAGGTTGTTAATGAGTCTTCCTCCAATCCTGATGCCCCATTCTTCTTCATATAGTCCAGCATCTCTGATTATTTGTTCAGCATACAGACTGAATAAGTATGATGAAAGGATACAACCCTGACACACACCTTTTCTGATTTTAAACCACACAGTATTCCCTTATTTTATTTGAACGACAGTCTCTTGGTCCATGTGCAGTTTCTGCATGAGTACAACTAAGTGTTCTGGAATTCCCATTCTTCACAGTGTTATCCATAATTTGTTATGATCCACACAGTCAAATGCCTTTGCCTAGTCAATAAAACACAAGTAAACATTTTACTGGTATTCTCTGCTTTCAGCCAAGAGTCATCCGACATCAGGAATGATATTCCTCATTCAAAATCCTCATCTGAATCTGGCCGAATTCCTGGCAGTCCCTGTGGATGCACTGCTGCAACTGCTTTTGAATTATCTTCAGCAAAATTTTGCTTGCGTGTGACATTAATGGTACTGTTCAATAATTTCCTGATTCTGTTGGATCACCTTTCTTTGGAATGGGCATAATTAAGAATCTCTTCCACTCAGTTGGCCAGGTAGCTGTCTTCCAAATTTTTTGTATAGATGCGTGAGCATGTCCAGCATTGCATTCCATCTCTGTGTTGAAACGTCTCAATTGAGGTATTCCATCAATTCCTAGAGCCTTGTTTTTCACCACTTTCTTCAGTGTAGCTTGGACTTCTTCCTTTGGTATCATCATTTCTTCATCATGTGCTACCTTTTAAAATGTTTGAATGTTGACCAGTTCTTTTTGGTACAGTGTATTCCTTCCATCTTCTTTTGATGCTTCCTACCTTGTTCAATATTTTGCCACAGAATCCTTCACTATTGCAACTCGAGGCTTGAATTTTTTCATCAGTTCTTTCAGCTTTAGAAATGCTGAGTATTTTCTTCCCTTTTGTTGTTCTAACTTGAGATCTTTGCACATTTTGTTGTAATGCTTTACTTTCTCTTCTCGAGCTGCTCTTTGAAATCTTCTGCTCAACCATTTTAGGTGATCATTTCTTCCTTTCGTTTTAGCTACTTTACATTCATGAGCAAGTTTCAAAGTCTCTTCTGACATCTATTTTGGTTTTTTCTTTCTTTCCTGCCTTAATGGCCTTTTGCTTTTTTCATGTATGATGGCCTTGGTATCATCCCACAACCCACCTATTGCTGGCAGGACTGTAAAATGCTCTGACAACTTTGAGAACCAGTCTGACAGTTTCTGGTAAAAGTTAATCATACTTATTCTACGACTCAACAATCCACACTGAAGTATTTGTCTATGAGAAATATTTTTGTATAAACATAAAAAGACTTATACAAACATTTTCTAAGTAGTTTTATTTAAAAATAGTTAAAAACTAGAAATAACTCAAATAGCTATCTACAGTAGACTAGAAAAATCACACATTATATGATTTCACTAATCTTTCATGAAAGTGATCAGAATAGTGATTGCCTCTGGGTGACAGTTCGAGGGATTAACTTGGAAGGAGTAGAGAGAATATTCTGAGGTAGAGAAATATTGTATATTCAAGGGTTTATACATTGTACTCTTAATACCTATAATTTCACAGTATGTAATTGTACAGATAGGGTTGCTGTAAGTCGGAATCGACTGGACGGCAATGAGTTTGGTTTTTTTATTTAATTGTGGAGAGAGAGAGAAGATCATCACAAAAAAATACTCAATGAATGCTTGCTGAACTTGAAAATAAATGATTTTTTATTATACTCTGTGCATAAATTTTTTTTTTTTTTAATTTGCGAGCTCTCTTCCCCAGCTTTTTCCTGTCCTTTTTTTTTCTAAGTCACATTTCCCTCACCAGGCCCTAGTGAAAGTTACTACTCTCATGCCCTTGGGCATTTTTTTCACGACCTCTCACAGCCATCACTGAGCTCTTCTGACTGACTCTGCGTTCCAGAGAAACGGAACTAGTTACTGAAATCAGAAAGTCCGAAAATGCTCCATAGGATGCATATGCACACTACTGCTCAAGTTCACCAGAAGGGTGTAATCTACTAGGCTGAATTCCTAATTTAGGGAAAAAGTCCATCACTTGCATTAAGCTAATTAAAGCTGAGAAAATTATCTAGCATTTATTCTCATCAGCTGGATAGCTTTGAGTGTATAGCAAGATTCCTTTTCAGGTAGTTGTATATTCAATACTAAAGGGTTTAACTCAGAAGCAAACTCGGAGTTTGGCTCCACGTGCTGCTTCCCTAGGCTGTAATCAATGTGCACTGGTCAGTTAGTGTCTGTTAGTGCCATCAAACCTCAGAGTCTATAACTCTGCTCACAAATACACGTAATGCCTGCTGAATGATTTTCTCATTTTATTCAACTGATGAATGAAATCAATTCTTGGGGCAACAAACAAAAATTGAAATGCTTCAATAAAAGATACTGAGAGGGAGAAAACACACACACACACACACACACACAGACACACACACGCACACACTATGAAGCCACCAAAACACCCTCTCAATTTCCTTTATTACAAGATGCCTTTGATGACTTTTTAAAATATTGTATTGTGTTTTAGGTGAAAGTTTACAGAGCAAATTAGTTTCCCATTTGACAAATTGTACACAAATTATTCCATGACATTTGTTGCAATCCCCACCCTATGACAGCACTTCCCTCAGTTCTGCCCTGGGTTCCCCATTTCCTTATGTCTGGTTTTCCTACTCCTTCCTGCCTTCTTATCTTTACTTTTGGGCAAATGTTGCACTTTTGGTCTCACATAATTGTTTGTTCTACAGAGCATATTCCTTCTGGGTGTTATTGTTTATTTTATAAGCCTGTCTGTTTCTTGGCTGAAAAGTAGGTTCTGGGAATGGCTGCAGTTCCCAATCAGAGGGGTGTCTTAGAGCCACAATCTCAGGGCTTCCTCCAGTCTCTATCAGACCAGCAGGTCTGGTCTTTTTTATGAATTTGACTTTTTGTTCTACATTTTTCACCCACTATGTCCTGGACCCCCTCTATTGTGCTCCTGGTTAGAGCGATCAATAGTGGTAGCTGGGCACCATCCTGCTCTTCTGGTCTTGGGGTCGCGAAAGCTGTGTTTGTTAGTCCTTTGGACTAATTGCTCCCTTGCATCTTTGGTTTTTGTCACTCTCCTTTACTCTGGATGGAAGGAGACCACTAGTGGTATCTTAGATGGCTGCTTAGAAGCTTTTAAGACTCAAGACATTACTCACCAAAGTAGGAGGTAGAACATTGTTTTTATGCACTGTGTTATGCCAATTGATATAGATGTCCCCTGAGTCTATAGTCCATAGCCTTCAAGCCTAGTATCTTCATCCCAGGAGGTGTTTTGTTGTGCATAAAAAGTTTCCATGACTATGCCCCTTGTGCGTTGTATTGTTTGTATTAGTATACATGCAGCATCTCCAAATATGTATGTAGAGATAACCACAACCTGACCTACATGTGCAGGTGGGTACACTCACTTAAACCTTCTCTTGCCTCTTAAGCATAACTATCTGCCTATGTATCCCTTTGTAAATTATTGTTTGCTAATACTCTTGTTGCAGGATTGGCTATGTTGTAGTAATTGCCATTGTTGCCTGTCTTAGTCATCTCGTGCTGCTATAACAGAAATATCACAAGTAGATGGCTTTAACAAAGAGAAGTTTATTCTCTCACAGTCCCGTAGGCTAGAAGTCAGAATTCAGGGCGCTGGCTCCAGGGGAAGGCTTTCTCTCTCTGTTGGCTCTGGAGGAAAGTCCTTGTCATCCATTGGTCTTCCCTTGGTCTGGGAGCATCTCGGAAAGAAATCACTGTGCTCCCAGCGCTGCTTTCTTGGTGGTATGAGGTCCACTCTCTGCTTACTTTCCTTTCCTTTTATACCTCAAAAGAGATTGGCTTAAGATACTACCTAATCTTGTACATTTCATGAATATAACTGCCACTAATCCATCTTATTACATCATCGTGATAGGATTTACAATATTTAGGGAGATCACATCAGAAGATAAAATGGTAGACAATCATACAATCATACAGGGCAATCATGAGCTAGCCAAGTTGACAGATATTTTGGGGGGACACAATTCAATCCAAGACATCGCCCTTTGTTCCTATGTCCCTTTCAGTGTCTTCCATTGTCTTTGTTATGTTGTGCTAATTTCTCCCATATAGTGTATTACCTTTCCCTTCACCAATATTACCATGTGTCTTCTATTTAGTAATTTATCCTCTCTCCCTCTTCCTTCCCTGGTAACCATCAAAGAATTTTTTTGTTTTTATATGTGTAAACCTTTTCTTGTTTCTTTTTTATAATAGTGGTCTCATAAAATATTTGTCCTTTTGTGATTGGCTTATTTCACTCAGCATAATGCCTCCCAAATTCATCCATGTGGTGAGATGTTTCATGGGTTCATCGTTGGTCTTTATCATTGTGTAGTATTCCACTGTGTGTGTGTACCACATTTTGTTTATCCATTCATCATTTGATGGGCGTTTAGGTTGTTTCCGTCTTTTTGCTATTGTGTATAATGATGCAGTGAACACGGGTGTGTGTATGTCTATTTGTGTCACGGCTCTTATTTCTCTAGGGTATACAACTAGGAGTGAGATTGGTATTTCTATTTCTAGCTTTTTTGTTTTAAAATAATTTTTATTGTGCTTTAAGTGAAAGTTTACAAATCAAGTCAGTCTGTCACACATAAGCCTATATACACCTTACTACCTACTCCCATTTACTCTCCACCTAATGAGTCAGCCCGCTCCATCCCTCCAGTGTCCCCTTTCGTGACAGTTTTGCCAGTTTCTAACCCTCTCTACCCTCCCATCTCCCCTCCAGACAGGAGATGCCAACACAGTCTCAAGTGTCCACCTGATACAATTAGCTCACTCTTCATCACCATCTCTCCTACCCATTGTCCAGTCCCTTCCATGTCTGATGAGTTGTCTTCAGGAATGATTCCTGTCCTGGGCCAACAGAAGGTTTGGGGACCATGACCGCTGGGATTCTTCTAGTCTCAGTCAGACCATTAAGTCTGGTCTTTTTATGAGAATTTGGGGTCTGCATCTCACTGTTCTCCTGCTCCCTCAAGGGTTCTCTATTTTGCTTCCTAACAGGACAGTCAACAGTTGTGGCCGGGCGTCATCTAGTTCTTCTGGTTTCAGGATGATGTAAGTTTCTAGTTCATGTGGCCCTTTCTGTCTCTTGGGCTCATAGTTATCATGTGACTTTGGTGTTCTTCATTCTCCTTTGATCCAGGTGGGTTGAGACCAATTGATGCATCTTAGACGGGCGCTTGTCAGCATTTAAGACCCCAGATGCCGCACTTCAAAGTGGGATGCAGAATGTTTTCATAATACAATTTATTTTGCCAATTGACTTAGACGTCCCCTTAAGCCATAGTCCCCAAACCCCTACCCTTGCTCCGATGACCTTCAAAGCATTCAGTTTATCCCGGAAACTTCTTTCCTTTTGGTCCAGTCCAGTTGAGCTGACCTTCCGTGTATTGAGTATTGTCCTTCCCTTCACCTAAAGTAGTTCTTGTCTACTAACTAATCAGTAAATAACCCTCTCCCACCCTGCCTCCCTCCCCGCTCTTGTAACCACAAAAGAATGTATTCTTCTCAGTTTATACTATTTCTCAAGATCTTATAATAGTGGTCTTATACAATATTTGTCCTTTTGCATCTAATTTCACTCAGCATAATGCCTTCCAGTTTCCTCCATGTTATGAAATTTTTCACAGATTCATCACTGTTCTTTATCGATGCATAGTACTCCATTGTGTGACTATACCATAACTTATTTAACCATTCATCCATTAATGGACACCTTGGTTGCTTCCAGCTTTTTGCTATTGTAAACAGTGCTGCAATAAACATGGGTGTGCATATATCTGTTCGTGTAAAGGCTCTTATTTCTCTAGGGTATATTCCGAGGAGTGGGATTTCTGGGTTGTATGGCAGTTCTATTTCTAACTTTTTAAGAAAACGCCAGATAGGTTTCCAAAGTGATTGTACCATTTTACATTCCCACCAGCAGTGTATAAGAGTTCCAATCTCTCCGCAGCCTCTCCAACATTTATTCTTTTGTGTTTTTTGGATTAATGCCAGCCTTGTTGGAGAGAGATGGAATCTCATTGTAGTTTTAATTTGCATTTCTCTAATGGCTAATGATTGAGAGCATTTTCTCATGTATCTGTTAGCTGCCTGAATATCTTCTTTAGTGAAGTGTGTGTTCATATCCTTTGCCCACTTTTTGATAAGTTTGTTTTTTTTTTTTGGTTGAGTTTTAACAGAATCATGTAGATTTTAGAGATCAGGCGCTGGTCGGAGATGTCATAGCTGAAAATTTTCTCCCAATCTGTATGTGGTCTTTTACTCTTTTGGTGAAGTCTCTGGATGAACATAGGTGTTTGATTTTTAGGAGCTCCCAGTTATTTGGTTTCTCTTCGTCATTTTTAGTAATGTTTTGTATTCTGTTTATGCCTTGTATTAGGGCTTCTAACGTTGTCCGTATTTTACTTCCATGATCTTTATCGTTTTAGTCTTTATGTTTAGGTGTTTGATCCACTTGGAGTTAGTTTTGTGCATGGTGTGAGGTACGGGTCCTGTTTCATTTTTTTGCAAATGGATATCCAGTTATGCCAGCACCGTTTGTTAAAAAGACTGTCTTTTCCCCCAATTAACTGACACTGGGCCTTTGTCAAATATCAGCTGTTCGTATGTGGATGGATTTATATCTGGGTTCTCAATTCTGTTCCATTGGTCTATGTGCCTGTTGTTGTACCAGTACCAGGCTGTTTTGACTACTGTGACTGTATAATATGTTCTAAAATCAGGTAGAGTGGGCCTCCCACTTTCTTCCTCTTTTTCAGTAATGCTTTACTTATCCGGAGCTTCTTTCCCTTCCATATGAAGTTGGTGATTTGTTTCTCCATCTCATTAAAAAATGTCATTGGAATTTGGATCGGAAGTGCATTGTATGTATAGATGGCTTTTGGTAGAATAGACATTTTTGCTGTGTAAAGTCTTCCTATCCATGAGCAAGGTATGTTTGTCCACTTATGTAGATCCCTTTTAGTTTCTTGCACTAGTACTTTGTAGTTTTCTTTGTATAGGTCTTTTACATCTTTGGTAAGATTTATTCCTAAGTATTTTATCTTCTTGGGGGCTACTGTGAATGGTTTTGATTTGGTGATTTCCTCTTCGATGTTCTTTTTGTTGATGTAGAGGAATCCAAGTGATTTTTGTATGTTTATCTTGTAACTTGAGACTCTGCCGAACTCTTCGATTAGTTTCAGTAGTTTTCTGGAGGATTCCTTAGGGTTTTCTGTGTATAGGATCATGTCATCTGCAGATAGAGATAATTTTACTTCTTCCTTGCCAATCTGGATGCCCTTTGTTTCTTTGTCTACTCTAATTGCTCTGGCTAGGACCTCTAGCACAATGCTGAATAAGAGCGGTGATAAAGGGCATCCTTGTTTGGTTCCCGTTCTCAAGGGAAATGCTTTCAGGCTCTCTCCATTTAGAGTGATGTTGGCTGTTGGCTTTGTATAGATGCCCTTTATTATGTTGAGGAATTTTCCTTCTATTCCTATTTTGCTGAGAGTTTTTATCATAAATGGGTGTTGGACTTTGTCAAATGCCTTTTCTGCATCAATTGATAAGATCAGGTGGTTTTTGTCCTTTGTTTTATTTATATGGTGGATTACATTAATAATTTTTCTAATATTAAACCAGCCTTGCATAAAAAAAAAAAAATCTGGTATAAATCCCACTTGGTCGTGGTGGATTATTGTTTTGATGTGTTGTTGAATTCTATCGGCTACAATTTTGTTGAGGATTTTTGCATCTACGTTCATGAGAGATATAGGTCTGTAATTTTCTTTTTTTGTGGTGTCTTTACCTGGTTTCGGTATCAGGGATATGGTGGCTTCATAGAATGAGTTAGATAGTATTCCATCATTTTCTATGCTTTGAAATACCTTTAGTAGTATTGGTGTTAACTCTTCTCTGAAAGTTTGGTAGAACTCTGCAGTGAAGCCATCTGGGCCAGGGCTTTTTTTTTGGGGGGGGGGAGTTTTTTGTTTACCTTTTCAATCTCTTTTTTTGTTACGGGCTTATTTAGTTGTTCTACTTCTGATTGTGTTAGTTTAGGTAGGTATTGTTTTTCTAGGAATTCATCCATTTCTTCTAGGTTTGCAAATTTGTTAGAGTACAATTTTTCATAATAATCTGATATGATTCTTTTAATTTCAGTTGGGTCTGTTGTGATGTGGCCCATCTCGTTTCTTATTCAGGTTATTTGTTTCCTTTCCTGTGTTTCTTTAGTCAGTCTGGCCAATGGTTTATCAATTTTGTTAATTTTTTCAAAGAACCAGCTTTTGACTTTGTTAATTCTTTCAATTGTTTTTCTGTTCTCTGATTCATTTAGTTCAGCTCTAATTTTTATTATTTGTTTTCTTCTGGTGCCTGATGGATTCTTTTGTTGCTCGCTTTCTATTTGTTCAAGTTGTAGGGACAGTTCTCTGATTTTGGCTCTTTCTTTTTTATGTATGTGTGCATTTATCAATACAAATTGCCCTCTGAGCACTGCTTTTGCTGTGTCCCAGAGGTTTTGATAGGAAGTGTTTTCATTCTTGTTGCATTCTATGCATTTCTTTATTCCCTCCTTAATGTCTTCTATAACCCAGTCTTTTTTCAGCAGGGTATTGTTCAGTTTCCAAGTATTTGATTTCTTTTCCCTAATTTTTCTGTTATTGATTTCCACTTTTATAGCCTTGTGGCCTGAGAAGATGCTTTGTAATATTTCGATATTTTGGATTCTGCAAAGGTTTGTTTTATGACCTAATATGTGATCTATTCTAGAGAATGTTCCATGTGTGCTAGAAAAAAAAGTATACTTTGCAGCTGTTGGGTGGAGTGTTCTGTATAAGTCTATGAGGTCAAGTTGGTTGATTGTAGCAATTAGGTCTTCTGTGTCTCTGTTGAGCTTCTTACTGGAAGTTCTATCCTTCTCTGAAAGTGGTGTGTTGAAGTCTCCTACTATAATTGTGGAGGTGTCTATCTCACTTTTCAGTTCTGTTAAAGTTTGTTTTATGTTTCTTGGAGCCCTAACATTGGGTGCATAAATATTTAATATGGTTATATCTTCCTGGTCAATTGTCCCTTTAATCATTATGTAGTGTCCTTCTTTATTCTTTGTGGTGGATTTAACTTTAAAGTCTGTTTTGTCAGAAATTAATATTGTTACTCCTGCTCTTTTTTGCTTGTTGTTTGCTTGATATATTTTTTCCATCCTTTGAGTTTTAGTTTGTTTGTGTCTCTAAGTCCAAGATGTGTCTCTTGTAGGCAGCATATAGACGTGTCGTGTTTCTTTATCCAGTCTGAGACTCTCTGTCTCTTTATTGGTGCATTTAGTCCATTTACATTCAGCATAATTATAGATATGTGTTTAGTGCTGTCATTTTGATGCCTTTTTGTGTGTGTTGTTGACAATTTCATTTTTCCACTTACTTTTTTGTGCTGAGACATTTTTCTTTGTAAATTGTGTGTTCCTCGTTTTCATAGTAGTTGACTTTATGTTTGCTGAGTTGTTATGTTTTTCTTGGTTTTTATTTTGAGTTATGGAATTGTTAGACCTCTTTGTGGTTACCTTAATATTTACCCCTATTTTTCTAAGTAAAAACTTAACTTGTATCATCCTATATCATCTTGTTTTCCTCTTCATATGGCAGTTCTATGCCTCCTGTATTTAGTCCCTCTTTTTGATTATTGTCATCTTTTACATAATGACTTCAATGATTCCCTGTTTTGAGCATTTTTTTTTTCTCTTTAAAATTAATTTTAATTTGTTTTTGTGATTTCCCTATTTGAGTTGATATCAGGATGTTCTGTTCTGTGACCTTGTGTTGTGCTGGTATCTGATATTATTGATTTTCTGACCAATTTCCTTTAGTATTTCTTGTAGCTTTGGTTTGGTTTTTGCAAATTCTCTAAGCTTGTGTTTATCTGTAAATGTTTTAATTTTGCCTTCATATTTGAGAGAGTTTTGCTGGTTATATGATCCTTGGCTGGCAGTTTTTCTGCTTCAGTGCTCTATAGATGTCATCCCATTGCCTTCTTGCCTGCATGGTTTCTGCTGAGTAGTCTGAACTTATTCTTATTGATTCTCCTTTGTAGCGGACCTTTCTTTTATCCCTGGCTGCTTTAAAAATTTTCTCTTTATCTTTGGTTTTGGCAAGTTTGGTGATAATATGTCTTGGTGCTTTTCTTTTTGGATCAATCTTATATGGTGTTCGATGAGCATCTTGGATAGATATCCTTTCGTCTTTCATGATGTCAGGGAAGTTTTCTGCCAGCAGATCTTCAACTATTCTCTCTGTATTTTCTGTTATCCCTCTCTGTTCTGGAACTCCAATCACACGCAAGTTATTCTTCTTGATAGAGTCCCACATGATTCTTAGGGTTTCTTCATTTTTTTTATTCTTTTATCTGATTTTTCTTCAAGTGTGTTGGTGTCAATTGCTTTATCCTCCACCTCCTCCACTCTGCATTCCAATTGCTCGATTCTGCTCCTCTGACTTCCTATTGAATTGTCTAATTCTGTAATTTTACTGTTAATCTTTTGGATTTCGGAATGCTGTCTCTCTATGGATTCTTGCAGCTTATCAATTTTTCCACTATGTTCTTGGTTAAGCTTTTTGATTTCTTCAACTGCTTTATCAGTGTGTTCCTTGGCCTTTTCTGTAGATTGCCTTATTTCATTTTTGAGGCCATCTCTGATGTCTTGAAGTGTTCTGTAAATTAGTTTTTTATATTCTGCATCTGGCGATTCCAGGATTGTATCTTCATTTGAGAAAGATTTTGATTCTTTAATTTGGGGAGTTGTAGAAGCAATCATGGTCTGCTTCTTTATGTGGGTAGGTATTGACTGCTATCTCTGAGCCATCTATAAGATATTGTAATGATTTATTTTATATTTGCTCACTGAGTCATATCTTGTTTTGTTTTCTTTCAATATACATAGATGGGCTACTAGATTGTACTGTCTTGATTGTTGTAGCCTTTGAATCACTTATGTCCTATTACCAGCTGGTTTGGGCTGTTACTAGATATATAAGCCTAAAAATCTATTCACTATTTTTGAGTAGAATCTGATTTTCGGTCACCAAGTGTGTGGTGTAGACAGTCACCTATTCACTTAGAGGAGTAGTGGTTATAGCTGTGTGCACCAGGTTCTAGTAGCAGCAGGGGGTCACACTCCGGGGGGGCAGGATGCTGACAGGCTTTCCCCAAGTGCCAGTGAGGTAGGTGTGTCTCTATTCCTAAAGCACTTTGGTGGGTGAGCTCTGCAGCTGTACCTTAGGCACACAATGCATGTACCTCTACAGATTGGTAGGTGTCACTATCCTCAGACCCCTAAGGCAGGAGGCTAGGTGGTTTGGGAGGAGCTTCAGCCCTCCCCTCGGCTCCCTGTTGTGGGTCAGTGAGGTCTCTGTTTAATAGGTAGGGATATCAGACCTGGGAAACTTGTCTTTCCAGTAATCCGCTAAAACAATTACAGTCAGATCACTATCAGAATTGCCTTTGCATTATAATAGCCACCTTGTTGCCTGTAGGGATGAAAGCCCAAGACTGTGGATCTCATATGCTTGGCTGGAGCTGGTTCTGTATTTTTAGTCCAATTTTGGGAAGTCAGGGAAGGATTTTTTGTAGCTTCTTTTCTCAGGGCAGGTGAATGGGTTAGGAAAATACAAAAAAAAAAAAAACCCTGCAGAGCACTTCACTCTCTGGCCCAGGAAATTCCAATGTTAATGAAGCCACCTGGGAAGGGGAGGGGAGGGATCAGATAGATAGGAGAGAGTAGCACCCAGGAATATAGATAAAGTTACTTATCTTGCTTGGTGATGACTGCTTTATCTGAGATTCCCGAGGGGCGTGTAGCCTGTGTGCCTTGGCTCAGTCAAGATTGCCCTCGAGGTTCAGGCTAAAGCAATTGACACCAATATAGTTGAAGAAAAATCAGATAAAAGAATTAAAAAAATGGAGAAACCCTAAGAATCATGTGGGACTCTATCAAGAAGAATAACTTGCGTGTGATTGGCATTCCAGAACAGAGAGGGATAACAGAAAATACAGAGAGAATAGTTGAAGATCTGTCGGCAGAAAACTTCCCTGACATCATGAAAGATGAAAGGATATCTATCCAAGGTGCCCACGTCCTGTGCTTGTGCTGTCTCAGAAGCTGTGGTCTGTTCCTCTGCTCCCAGTCCAAAGCCCAACACCAAGGTTCCCAGGCTGGGAAGCTGCTCTCTAGGCTCCAAAACCAGTCACTGCCTCCCAGTGACTTCTCCTCCTGTCAGCCGCATCACTGCGCTGCCTGCGTGCACTGGCTAGGCTTCCCCCGAGGTCACTTCTGTGGGCTAGGGCTGCATCCTGTGTTTGTGCCATCTCAGGATGCTGTGCTCAGCTCCCCTGTGCCCAGTCCAAAACCCGGCGCCAAGGTTTTCTGACCGGGACGCTTGCTCAAGGCTCTGAAAACAGTCGCTGCTTACCCATGGTTGCTCGTTCTCTCATTAGCCCCGTCAGTGTGTAGCCTGCTTGCCCTGGCTGAGTCTCTATGGAGGTTAGCCCAGGGGGCTAGGGGTTAGGGCTGTGTCCCATGCCTGCCCCACCTCAGCAAGCTGCAATCAGCCCCACCACTCGGCACCTGGGAACCGCGAGGGCTCAAGGCTGTGGAGTGGGTCGTGGGTTCCAGAAGCGGTCGCTGCTTCAGGGTGCAGCTTTTTGCTCCCCCGTCACTCAGGTCAACTGTTTAGATCTGTGTTTGATGGTCAGGGTTCGTAGATTGTCATGTAGTTGATCAATTCACTTGTTTTTCCGAGTCTTTTTTGTAAGAGAGATCCGACGTAGCTTCTACCTAGTCAGCCATATTGGCCCCCTATTTCTAGCTTTTTAAGGTAGTGCCATATCATTTTCCATAGTGGTTGAACCATTTTACATTCCCACCAGCAATGTATAAGGGTTCCAGTCTCCCCACAACCTTGTCAGCATTTCTTTTTAATTAGTACCGTTGTTGTCAGGGTGAGATGGCATCTCTTTGTAGTTTTAATTTGCTCCTCTCGTGGCTAATGATCATGATCATTTACTCATGTGTTTGTTAGCTGCCTGAATGTCTTCTTTGGAGAAGTGTTTGTTCATATCCTCTGCCCATTTTTCAGTTGGATTGTTTGTCTTTTTGTTGTTGAGGTGATTTTTTTTCTTAAAAACATACAACTCTATTATCCACACTGAGAAATAATTTTTCTGTAGAACATATTTTGACGTTTTCATTCTGAAAATTCACTCCATAACACATATTGTATTACAAAAAATCAAGTTCATTAATAATCTGATGATTAAGAATATATTTAAATTGTGGCTGTATGTCTCTTATAAACTTTTTAATAAATTATAATTTTTCATGGTTATAGATTTGAGTCTTCAGAAATTCCTTATTCATTCATTTAAATTCATTTGGAATATTTCTATATCCTGTAGCTACTCCTAACAGTAACATATGGAATATTCTTACAGAATGCCTTTAGAACAAACTTATTCTGAACTAGGTATTTGTTATTTGATTAAAGAAAAATAGATTGAATTTACTAGGCATGAGGCGTCCATTAGGAAATTAAAAACAAACAAACAAGCAAACAGTCATTATCAGGTCGATTCTGACTACTAGCGACCTCATGTGTGTTTGAGTAGAACTGTGCTCCACAGAGTTTTCAGTGCTGATTTTTCAGAAGTAGATCACCAGGCCTTTCTTCCAAGGAACCTCTGGGTAGACTTGAATTGCCAAACTTTTGGTTAGTAGCCAAGCATACTAACCATTTGTATCACCCAGAGACTCTCCATTGGGTAGTAGAATGAATCATTTTCTGCAGGTTCCAATGGTAAAATGAGTTGCTTTACGTGGTTTTTGCCAGGATTCTTTGGGAAAAAAAAACACCTTGAGAGATTTTTCTCCTAAGTCCTGAGGAGTTACCTTTGTCTTGTTTTCTACCCCCGAGGGTTTGTTACTTTTATCCAGGTTGATTGACATTCCCTGGGTAAGCTGTAAGCAACTTGGTTTTGATGCTTTTTATCTGGTCCTGGGCTGTAGCCTGCCTCGTGATTGATGTGCACCTTGCAGGGATCAGTTAGTAGACTATGCGAGTTAGGTGAGTTGTAGCTTACTATGCAAATGAAGTGCCTGTGACCTACCAAGAGGGGATTGGTCAGTTTATGGCCCTGGTGGGAGTACCACGCCTTGACACTGACAAGGAGCTTGTGTATTTTAAGTAGCCAGCTCCACAGCGGCTTGGCAGACAGAAGAAGCAAAAAAAAGACACAGCAGGAAGAAGCAGAAGGAAGAAAGAAGCAAAGAGAGAGAGGAGGTAAGGAATCTCCTAAAAAAGCTGTAACACTAGTCAAGGGCTGTAACACTGAAGACAGCAAGAGGCTTGGAAGGGGCCCAGTGGCAGAGGCAGCAGCAACAGATGGTAGGGCCAAGAGGAGCCTGTCCTGAGGGGGCCAAGAAGAGCCTGTCCTGAGGGGGACAAGAGAAGCCCATCCTCAGGGGACCAATAAGAACTGAGAGAGCTGTCTTGCACTGAAGAAGGGAGACCCTGCCTGCATGTTTCCTGATCCTGATACCTAAATTGTAGCCTGTCAATCTTGATCCCGATTTGTACCCTGTTCCCTAATAAACCATTTAACTGTAAGGACAGTGAATTGCCAAACCCAAATGGGGGAGGGAAGAGTGCTGAGGTGGTGGAGAGTGGCCAGTGTCAGAGATGGAGTGGTACAGCAGCTTGAAGAATGTGGAAATCTGAACGTCTGACCTCCACCTCATAGGAATTGGCTTTATGCTGATTCTTATATTTGAAGTTATTTATATAGCCCCATAGTTTATTTCACTTCCCAAAGTACAAATGACCCTGAACGTGGTATCCTTTCTGTTTTGTTCTGTCTGTTACAACTACTACTTGACTTAGTAATATTACATTAGTTTATGCTTTTTCTGTTTAACTGTAATACCTGAGTGAATAGATTTTCAGCTTAAATTGTATGTATGGCAACATAGCTATAGTTTGCATATGTTCAGGGTTCAGTTTTTTTCCAAAGAACCATTTGTTATGTATGGCATGACGTATTTACAGTAAATGCTTGTTATGTTGTAGAATACTTCACTGAGCTATAGATACTCACACCTTTCTTTTCCCTTCAGTTCATTTATCAGTCTGTCAAATAGTCATTAAGCACTTACTGTGATAGGTCCAGGGGACGCAGCTGCACGAAGATAGATGTAGCCCTACCCATAATGGGGCTTTTACTTTTTGACATTTCCAGGTGCTTTTACTTTTTGACAGCTTTGTCATTTTTTAGCCACATGGATTCCAGCCCATCCTCCTGGTGTAGAACAGGTGCTACGCTGATTTGACATTTTTGCCCAATTTAAAAATGGTCCAGATTTTTTGCTTGTTTGCTTATAGTATAGAAACATTCTTATTTTTTGTTTGGATTATATTTACAATTTGACTTAAAATTTCATCTATTTTAGTTTTTTCTCCAATAACTAAGTATAAAATTAACGCTTATTTTCTGAATAGGAAAAAACTTCCAGACATATAATAGATAATTAAATATTAATAAATTTTTGAAAGACAGTATCTTTTCACCTCATGAAAATTGTGCTTATTTTTTTTTCTGGGTGGGGAGTTATGAAGAGTAGAATAGTAAGTTCTTCGTTGGATAAGTTGCTAGAGATTGATGTAGCTCTTCCAAGTTTTGTTTGATATATTTTAGCTGGTATACAAGTTATACCATAAACGCAATCATTATTTGTTGCTTAACTCTATAACCATGTAACTATGTTGCTTAACGATATAACTATAGTTAATATTGTTTAACTATAAATGCTGTAATAAATATCTGAAGGCAAGATTTCATTTTAAAAAGTGCCTAGAACTAGTGAATATTTTCTTCACTTTCAATTTTCTAGCAACTTGTTCAGATTTATACATGAAAATGGACTGTCTTGCATTCACTGTATGGAAATTAAAAACTATCACAAACTTAATTTCATTGCCGAGACATACTTCACTTAGCATGTTAAGTTGCCTTTACTGAGGTTTCAACAGTTATGTTCAGTTTATAGTGATATCCCTGAGAGAAAAACCTGTAGTATAAAGTAATCATAGTTTTGATCACTTTGAAGTACCCCCATATGGAAATTTATTTTAGAAAGCTCAAGATTATATTTATCTTGTGCATTGCTCAGTTCAAGAATAACTAGCTCAATTTTTTCAGGAATAATAGGTGAGTCATTAAAATGTCAGTTTGGTTTAACTCCAAAATCAACAATGCATTGCTTTGCTTAATGAGAATAAACCAACCTCTGATTTTCAAAGCTTGGGTTCTCATCACTAGTGTAGGTCCTTGGATCAAACCGAGATAATCAAATATGATACAAGTTATCAGAGTAACATATCTACTGAAGCTTGTCTTGGTAATAGCATTGAAAAAAGATTTTATTGTGTATATACAATACCCAATATATAAGGGATTGTTATTAAAAGAAGGTATAATAATGTGATGGAGCCTATAAACCAAAACCCAAACCCACTGCCATCGAGTCGATTCCGACTCATAGCGACCCTATAGGACAGAGTAGAACTGCTCCAAAGAGTTTCCAAGGAGCGCCTGGCGGATTCAAACTGCTGACCTTTTGGTTAGCAGCCGTAGCACTTAACCACTACACCACCAGGGTTTCCGATGGAGCCTATAGAGGGTGAAAATAGTTAATGTCCTTGGCTGCTAACCAAGCCTGGAGATTTAAGTACACACAGAGATGCTTTGAAAGAAAGATCTGATGATCTACTTTCAAAAAAATCAGCTATTGAAGACCCTGTGGAGCACAGTTCTACTCAGACACACATGGAGTCACCATCAGTTGGAATTGACCTGATAGTGACTTGTTCTTTGTTTTGTTTTGTCTTAATGATGTGATAGCAATAAACCATATTGTTGTAGACGTACTTTGCTCTTCTGCAGAAAGGACACAAACTAGCAATGCGTTAAAGATTTAGCATTTGCAAAACGGAGTTGAAACACTTGTATAGATATATCAAAAGAAAACTTGCTAAATGGTGGGAAAAATAGGCTTTAGCCTGAATTAACTTCATAATTATTTCAGCTTTTTCTTTATCTAGAGTCCTGGCACAGCTACCCCCCTAGGTTAGAGAGCCAAGGAAGTATGGAACTGAAAAAGTGAGATTTCAGATAGCCTAACATTGAAGACAAAAACAAGCCTGAAAAATACTGCCCTTGGTGAAAGAAGAACTACAAGAACTGCTTTCCAAAGTTAAAATTTCTGTGGTAGAATAAGCACCTCATTCTCATGAAAATGATAACTTCTTAGAATGGATACATATACAAAATAACAACTGGATACAGTTGGATTGCTGCCTGTTTTTTTAGTGCAAGAGTCCTGATGTTTTTCAACCCATAGGCCAGTTGTCATTAAATTTTATGAAGAAAGAACTCCTCAGCTCTGGTAGACTCCTTAGCCATTTGAGAATGGGCACATTCTATGTATAGCTCTGTTCTGCAACCAAGAGCTTTAGACAGAGTCACTTAACTCTCCCAGTGAAGGGGGACAAGAAAAAATAAAAGGGAAGCTAAGAAGAACTCTGCCTGACAAGTAGGGCATTAGTCAGTAGAATTAAGCAGTGAACTTCGACACAGACACAAATTAGCTAGGTGGATAATTTAGGCATCAAAGGGACATAAATCAAGAGGATAAAGTGGTTAGGTCTAGTTTTTAAAATGAGACTTTTGCTGGCTAATGAAACTTTTTTTAATAGGCTAAAGGTATTAAGAATTTTTATTACTCATTAAAAAGCATTTTGATGGCCTGGATGACCAGCCTGATAAAACTCTAAGCAAGAACTAGTGTATAGATTTTTTGTTTGTTTTTTAAACCACTTCATTTAGAGACATCTGGAGAAATGAGAGCTGCAGAAAGGTCATTAGCAATTTGATCCAGCATTCAAATATTTGTCCTTGAAGTAAAAAATAAAGTTCTTTAAGCTTTCTTTGTTAACCAAATTATAAGTTTTAAGAATACCGTTATATGATGAAAAAAGTTTTCATATTTCCTGACAAAAAAGATGTAAAAATGAATAAATCCAATAAAGTACAGTCTTGATAAAAATTTGCTGGTACTGCTAACATGCCATTTAACATAATTTATTTAATATTTTACTCAAACATAAGAATATTGCAAATTTTATAAGAAACTCAGTATAAGAGATGGACTTTATAAAGCAAGACACACATATGGCAGATACTGAGACCATGCCTGTCACATAGTAGTTTCCCTATAAAGATTTGTTGATGCATTGACTGCTTGGCTTAATGTGTATAATTAGTGCGCCATATGTTTTTATGAGGTGCTTTCTGAATATCTTGCATTTATCTTCTAAATGTAACTTTTCTATATTCTCGTACTAACTTTCTTGTGACTTTATTGTGTTATAAGTAACAGACACAACACTGAAATATTAGCTTGGCTTTTCTTTTTATATTTTCTGTTAAATCTTTAAGAGGTATAGCATGGGAGCTATAATTTTTGCATCCAAATTTGCTAAACCCATCTTATATTAAAAGAGGGTGCAAAAGAGCAGCAGAAAACTTCAAGAAATATACCTTTAGCTAAGGACCAGAACCTCATTAGTGAGCTGAAATGGACTGGTTTTGGCTGTTTTGAACCCCACAATCATACGGTCTACTACTCCGGAAATGACAAAGTAAAGAGGAATGGCATTGCAGTCATCATTAAAAAGAGCATTTCAAAATTTATCCTGAAGCACAATGCTATCAGTGATAGAATAATATCCATACACTTACAAAGAAGACCAGTTCATGCTATTATTCATTTATGCACCAACCACTATAGCCAAAGATGCAGAAATTAAAGATTACCAACTTCTGCAGTCTGAAACTGATCAAACATGCAACCAAAATGCATTGAAAATTATTGGTGGTTGGAATATAAAAGTTGGAAACAAAGAAGAAGGATCAATACTTGAAAAATATCCCTTGCTGATAGAAATGATGCCACAGATCACATGATAGAATTTTACAAGGCCAATGACTTATTCATTGCAAACACCTTTTTGTGACGACATAAATGGTGACTATATATATGGACCTCACCAGATAGGAATACAAAGGAATCAGATCAACTATATCTGTGGAAAGAGACCATGGAGAAGCTCAATATCATCTGTCAGAACAAGACCAAGTGCTGACTGAGGAAGAGATCATCAATTGCTCATAGGAAAGATCAAGTTGAAGCTGAAGAAAATCAGAACCAGTCCACAAGAGCCAGAGTATGACCTTGAGTGTATCCCCCCTCAATTTAGAGACAATTTCAAGAATAGATTTGACACATTGAACGCTAATGACCAAAGATCAGATGAGTTGTGGCATGACATCAAGGACATCTTACAAGAAGAAAGCAAAATGTCATCAAAAAGACAGAAAAAAAAAAAGACCAAAATGGATATCAGAATAGATTCTGAAACCTACTCTGGAATGTAGAGTAGCCAAAGTGAAAGGAAGAGATGATTATGTAAAAGAGTTGAACTTAAGATTTCAAAAGGTGACTGAAGAAGTCAAAGTAAAGTATTATAATGAAATGTGCAAAGACCTGGAATTAGAAAACTAAAAGGGAAAAATACACTAGGCATTTCTCAAGCTGAAAGAACTGAAGAAAAAAATTCAAGCCTCAAGTTGCAATACTGAAGGATTCTCTGGGCAAAATATTGAGCAATGTGGGAAGCATCAAAAGAAGATGGAAAAAGTACACAGAGTCACTGCACCAAAAAGAATTGGTCGACATTCATCCATTTCAGGAGGTAGCATATGATCAAGAAATGATGATACTGAAGGAAGAAGTCCAAACCGCAGTGAAGACATTGGTGAAAATCAAGGCTCTAGGAATTGACAGAATACCAATTGAGATGTTTCAACAAATAGATGCAACGCTGCAAGTGCTCACTTATCTATGCCAAGAAATTTGGAAGAGAGCTATCTGGCCAATTGACAGGAAGAGATCCATATATATGCCCATTTCAAAAAAAGGTGATCCAATAGAATGTGGAAATTATTGAACAATATCATATGCAAGTAAAATTTTGCTGAAGATCATTCAAAGGTGGATGCAGCAGTACATAGACAAGAAACTGCCAGAAATTCAAGCCGAATTCAGAAGAGGAGATCGAATGAGTGATATCACTGTTGATGTCAGATGTATCTTGGATGAAAGCAGAGAATACCAGAAAGATGTTTACTTGTATTTTATTGACTATGCAAAGGCATTCAACTGGGTGGATCATAACAAATTATGGATAACATTGCAGAGAATGGGAATTCCAGAACAACTTAATTGTGCTCATGAGGAACCTGTACATAGACCAAGAGACAGTTGTTTGAACTGAACAAGGGGACAGTGGAGGGTTTAAAATCAGGAAAGGTGTGCATAAAGGTTGTATCCTTTCACCATACTTATTCAATCTGTATGCTGATCAAATAATCAGAGAAGCTGGATTCTATGAAGAACGTGGGATCAGGATTGAGGGAAGACTCATTAGGAACCTGTGATATGCAGATGACAGCCTTGCTTGCTGAATGTGAAGAGTACTTGAACCACTCACTGATGAAGATCAAAGACTACAGCCTTCAGTATGGATTGCACCTCAACATGAAGAAAACAAAAATCCTCACAACTGGACCAACGAACAACATCATGATAAACGAAGAAAAGACTGAAGTTGTCAAGGATTTCATTTTACTTGGATCTACAATCAACGCCCATGGACCCAGCAGTCAAGAAATCAAACAATGTATTGCACTGGGCAGATCTACTGCAAAAATTTCTTTGAAGTGTTAAAAAACAAAGATATGCCTTTGAGGACTAAGGTGAACCTGACACAGGTCACAGTAGTTTCGATCACCTTGTATGCATGTGAAAGCTGAACAATGAATAAGGAAGACAGAAGAATAATTTACGCCTTTGAGTTATGGTGTTGGTGAAGAATATTGAATATACCATGGACTGCCAGAAGAATGAACAAATCTGTCTTGGAAGAAGTACAGCCAGAATGCTCCTTAGAAGTGAGGATGGTGAGACTTTGTCTCATGTACTTTGGATATGTTATCAAGAAGGAACAGTCCTTGGAGCAGGACATCATGCACGGTAAAGTAAAGGGTCAGCAAAAAAGAGGAGACCTTCAATGAGATATGCTGACACAGGGGCTGCCACCATGGGCTCAAACATAGCAACGATTGTGAGGATGGTGCAGTGCCAGGCACTGTTTTGTTCTGTGGTACGTTGGGCTGCTATGAGTCAGGATTGACTTGACGGCACCTAATGGCAACAACAACAAAATGTGAGAAAATAAATTTCTATTTGTTAAAGCCATCCACTTGTGATATTTCTGTTATAGCAGCACTAGATAATTAAGATATTTATATTTAAATGTTCTGACATTAAAATATTTTACAGAAAGTTAGGAAATAAGTAGCTTTCAAGAAAGACTACAGGCTTCATAAGTAATGCCTATGAATCAACTAGAAAAAAATACCAATACTCAGTGCGTAAATGGTTTGTATATATGGAAAAACACAGCTTGTCCCAGATTCCTAAATAGCCAGGAGACCATTAGAGCAAGGCAATCAATCACAAAATGTGATTCCTCCATGAATATCATGTCCTTCTGATCTGGACCTATGTTAGCACGTGGAAAGTAGCTTTTATTAGTTACAAAAAAAAGTATACAGCAGGTAAGCAGTCCCCCCAGCCCAAAAGCCATCCAGATGGAGATGTAAAACTTCTGTGCGTACTCTGCTATGCACTGTTGTCTATTCCGGCTCATAATGACCCTATAGGACAGAGTAGAACTGCCCCATCGTGTTCCTGGGGCTGTAGTCTTCATGGAAGCACTGCCACATCTTTCTCCTGGAAGTGGCTGATAGGTTTGGGCCCTGAACCTTTTGGCTGGCAGCCAAACTTTTAGCCGCTGAGCCACCAGGGCTTCTAGAAAAACAAAAGGTAACTTAATTGCTTGGGCTGTTTTCAGAAACCAGAGACAAAAGTCCAAACTTAGTTCTTTGTTCCACAAATGACATCCTTGGCATTAGGCTATGTGTTTTTTTGTTTTTTACTTTGTATCTAACATTTAGAAAATTTCTTCTCGTCTCCCCTTAGTACCAGCAATAGTAGTCTAGTAGAAGGGAGGAACAGGGACGACATGGCCTCCGAAAGGATCCAAAGTACTGCATATATATACATATATAGTCGCTATGGTCACTGTGATTTGAAACCAACTTGACAGCACTTAACAATAACAACATGGTTAACTTCAAGAATAATCAGAAAAATGTGAACGAAAATAAGAACGGGATACTCTTTTCAAACCACTATTAGAAATTGTACTAATTTCTATGGACGCTCAGAAACGTAGAGGGCAAAGGAACATAGAAGCCACCTCTTATACACTGACTTTAGGCCTTCAAGTTGTTCCTCAAATGTGCATTTAAGGAGCACAGAAAAGCCACGTACTCCTTTCTAAAAAATACCTTCCCAACCTAGGTGCTCAGACCCAGAAAATCTACCACCAGAATATATCTAAATGTTTATTCCCTTGGCTTAAACTTTGCCCTCTCCAAACATTCTCATATGAAATGCAAATATCCCTGGATTACTGGGTGTTTACACTTATTGTGGGTTAGTTTATCAACTAGGATTTTTCTCTTGGCAGTAGAGGCCTGACTTCCACAAAGGAAAGGAAGTGTGAGGATGTAGAGGCTTCATGGGCACAGCCAGTTACAACCTTTGCCAACGGCAACCCAAAAACTTCAATGCCACTCAGGAGCAAAGTTTTGAAAAGTTTCACTTATAGCTCTGCCTGTCACCAGCACCGTGATGGGTTGATGAATGGATACATGCTGATATCATCACACTATCAATTTCTCTCTCTCTGTATATATGCACACATGTATGTATGTGTGTGTGTAATCAATGAATCAAACCAAAATTCACTTGTTTTTTGAGGCCATATTTCATCAGTATTGTATTTCATCAGTATTAGTAGCTATCCCTTCAGGCTGGAATTACCTAATTTAAGGGAATAAACACAAAATTATGAATACAAGATTAGGTTCAAAAGGGAATGTTTGTTTCAAATGTGGAACGAAATCATAATAAATTATGAATTTAAAAAAAAAAATGATAAAATGCCATAAGTACTTACTTCTGTGTTCAGCTCCTTATGTACATTATCTATGTAATACCCACAACAATCTCATCAGTTAGATGCTGCTATTATTTTCATTTTACAGCGGAAGAGATGAGGCCAAAGGAATGTAGTGACTTGTCCATAAATAAAGATAAGATGTATTTTTATGTTTCTATTTTTTTGTTGAATGCTTCAAATCTATTCTTGAGATGGTCTCTAAATTCAGGTGGGATATTCTCAAGGTTGCATTTTGGCTCTCGTGGACTTGCTGTAATTTTCTTCATCTTCAAATTGAACTTCCATACCAGCAATTGATGGTATGTTCCCCAGTGAGCCCCTGGCCTTATTCTGACTGATGATATTGAACTTCTCCATCATCTCTTTCCACAGATGTAGTCAATTTGATTCCTGTGTATTCCATCTGGTGATATCCACGTGTATAGTCACCTTCTATGTTGGTGAAAAAGGTATTTGCAGTGAAAAGTTGTTAGTCTTGCAAAATTCTATCATGAAATCTCCAGTGTCATTTCTATCACCAAGGCCATATTTTCTAACTACCGATGCTTCTTGTTTCCAACATTCATATTCCAATCATCGGTAATTATCAGGATATCTTCATTGCATGTTTGATCAATTTCAGACTGCAGAAGTTGGTGAAAATCTTCCATTTCCTCCTTTTTGATATTAGTGATTGGTACATAAATTTGAATTATAGCTGTATTAACTGGTCTTCAAAAAAAAATTTTTTTTTTACCTTGTAGGAATATGGAAATTATCCTGTCACTGACAGCATGGTACTTTAGGATAAATCTCGAAATGTTCTTTTTGATGACAAAAGTGATGCCATTCTTCTTCAATTTGTCATTCCTGGCATAGATATGATTATGCAACTCAAAGTGGCCAATACCAGTCCATTTGAGCTCACTGATGCCTAGGATATCAATGTTTATGTATTCTATTTCATTTTTGACAACTTCCGACTTTCCTAGATTCATACCTTGTACATTCTACGCTTCTATTATTAATGGATGTTTGTAGCTGTTTCTTCTCATTTTGAGAACTGCCACCTCAGCAAATGAAGGTCCCAGTAACTTAACTCCATCCATGTCATTAAGGTTGACTCTATTTGAGAAGGCAGCTCTTCCCCGGTCATATTCTGAGTGCCTTCCAACCTGAGGGGCTCATCTTCCACCAGTATACCAGACAATGTTCTACTGATATTCCTAAGATTTTCACTGGCCAGTTTTTTTCAGAAGTAGACTGCCAGGTCCTTCTTCCTAGTCTGCCTTAGTCTAGAAACTCAGCTGAAATCTGTCCACCATGGGTGACCCAGTTGGTATTTGAAATACCAATGGCATAGTTTCCATCATCACAGTAACACACAAGCCACCACGATATGACAAAGTGACAGAGGAGTTGTGAAAGACCATCATACATGAAGAAAGCATAGGTCATTAAAAAGACAGGAAAGGAAGAAAAAAACAAAACAGATGTTACAAGACACTTTGAAACTTGCTCTTGAACTTAGAGTAGCTAAAGCAAATGGAAACAAGATGAAGTAAAAGAGCTGAACAGAAGATTTCAAAGGATGGCTTGAGAAGACAAAGTAAAGCGTTATAATGAAACGCAAAAAAACCTGGAATTAGAAAACCAAAAGGGAAGAACATGCTCAGCATTTCTCAAGAAGAAGAAACTGAAGAAAAATTCAAGGCTCGAGTTGCAATGATGAAGGTTTTTATAGGAAAAATATTAAATGATGCAGGAAGCATTGAAAGAAGATGGAAAGAATATAGACAGTCACTGTACCAAAAAGAATTGTTCATCATTCAACCATTTCAGGAGGTAGCATATGATCAAGAACCAAGGGTACTGAAGGAAGAAATCCAAGCTACACTGAAGATATTGGCGAAAAATAAGGCTCCAGGAATTGACGGAATACCAACTGAGATGTTTCAACAAACAGATGTGATGCTGGAAGTACTCACTAGTCTATACCAAGAAATTTGGAAGACAGCTGCCTGGTCAACCAACTGGAAGAGATCCATATTTGTGCCCATTCCAAAATAACGTGATCCAACGGAATGCAGAAATTAGCAAAAAATACCATTAATATCACAGACAAGTAAAATTTTGCTGAAGACCATTGAAAAGTGGTTGGAGCAGTACATCAACAGGTAACTGCCGGATGTTCAAGCTAGATTCAGAAGAGGGCTTGGAATGAGGGATATTGTTGTTGATGTCAGACGCAGCTTGGATGAAAGCAGAAAGTACCGGAAAGATGTTTACCTGTGTTTTATTGACTATGCAAAGGCATTTGACTGTGTGGATCACAACAAATTATGGATAACATTGCAAAGAATGGGAATTCCAGAATCGTGCTCATGAGGAACCTGTACATAGACCAAGAGGCAATGGTTCAAACAGAACAAGGGGGTACTCTGTAGTTTAATGTCAGGAAAGGTGTGCATCAGGGTTGTATCCTTTTACCATACTTATTCAATCTGTATGCTGAGCAAACAATCAGAGTGGTTGGGCTACATGAAGAAAAACAGGACATCAGGATTGGACGAAAACACATTAACAACCTGCTATATGCAGATGGCATAGCCTTGCTTGCTGAAAGTGAAGGGGACTTGAACGACTTACTGATGAAGATCAAAGACCATAGCCTTCAGTATGGATTACCCTTAAACATAAAGAAAACAAAAATCCTCACAACTGAACCAGTGAGCAACATCATGACAGAGGGAGAAAAGATTGAAGTTGTCAAGGGTTTTGTTTTACTTGGATTCACAATCAATGCTTATGGGAGCAATAGTCAAGAAATCAAACAACATATTACACTGGGCAAATTTGCTGCAAAAGACCTCTTTAAAGTGTTAAAAATCAAAGATCTCACTTAAAGGACTAAGGTGTGCCTGACCCAAGCCTTGGTGTTTTCAATCTCATATGCATGTGAAAGCTGGACAATGATTAAGGACAATTGAAGAAGAATTGAGGCCTTTGAATTATGGTGCTGGCAAAGAATATTGAATATACCATGGATTGCCAGAAGAACAAACAAATCTTTCTTGGAAGAAGTGTAGCTAGAGTGCTCCTTAGAAGTGAGGATGGCGAGACTGGGGTCTCATGTACTTAGGACATGTTATCAGGAGAGACCAGTCCCTAGAGAAGGACATCGTGCTTCGTAAAGTAGAAGGTCAGAAAAAAAGAGGCAGTCTCTCAGAGAAATGGATTGACACAGTGGCTGCAACAATGGGCCCATGAATAACAAAGATTGTGAGGATGGCGCAGGCCCAGTCAGTGTTTCCTTCTGTTGTACATGGGGTAGCTACGATTAGTAATCGACTTGATGACACCTAACAACAATATTTTGTTGTTCATCAATTTGGTTCATAGAGTCAAATGTGGCAAGGCCAGCACTGGGTCTTCTGACTGTCTCCTCCAGAGTCCATACTGTTAATCACTATTGGTAATGATATGCTACTGGATTCTAAATTCATTTGGAAAAAAAAAAAAAAAATCCTCAACTGGGAGAAGTGAGAAAAAGTCTGGCATTCTCTTTCATATAATGGCTTATTTATTGCTATTGTTTACCTGTCAAATAGGAATGTTTTGTGGTTTGATTTAGAACTTGTATGTGATCCGAAGACTGTTACCCCCTATTAATGCACTAGAACATGGATGTATCATATTTCCTGTGAAAAAGAGTTTAAGAAAATCTGGAACTCCATCCAATGATTTTTTTTTTTCACCCAGATATCAATGTAATGTAGTTTCAAGGTGTAAGCCCATAGACTGACTGTAAAACAACTATCACGTGCCCAACAGAAGAGTTTTTTTTTTTTTTTTTTTAAAGGCTATGTGAATTGGATTTAAGTGTATCTAGAGGTCAGTAATGTAAAGACACCATCTCAAAAGTACACTGATTAATATGCTTGCTTCAAGTAACTGATTTTCATATTACTATTAATCAACTCTTTGTCTGAAAAACACACACAAGAGAATTGTGAGAAAAGAAGATAGCACAATTATTTCTAAAATGTCTTCCCTATTAAAACACATTTGTCAAATCTGGCATTCAAAGCTGCTACTACCTTGGAACAACATCAACAGCAGGGTGATGAGAATCCTAAGTAGCACTTACTCCGAGGACTAACTGGAAGCTGCAATGTGTATGCAAATAAATGTCCCTCAGAGGGAAGAATGAGAGCTCTGCCCTCAAGCTGCAGCTGTGAAAACCTGGTGGCTAGGAAGTGGAGAGGTAGAGACTAATAGAGAATCAATGTAGAAATAACTAACAAATGTAACTGTGCACAGCTCTAACGGTGTTCAGGCAAGTCTTTGTGTGTGTAGCAAGTGTAAATGAAGTGAGGAGAAGATGTATTTTTACGTTTCTATTTTGTTGTTGATAGCAGCCGTCATGTTGGCCCCTGACTCAGGGTGACCTCATGAACAATGGAATGAAATGCTGGCTAGTCCTGAGCTATGCCTATGATCAGTCGCAGATTGGATGGTTGTGATCCATAGGGTTTTCATTGGCTGGCTTTTGGAAGTAGATCACCAGGCTTTTCTTCCTAGTCCCTCTTAGTCTGGAAGTTCCACTGACACCTGTTTAACATCACAGCAACATGCAAGCTTTCACTATACATGAGGTGCATTGGCCAGAAATCAAATCTGAGTCCCTTACGTGGAAGGCAAGAATTCTACCACTGAACCAACAATGCCCCGTCATGTTTCTATAAAGCACCTTCATGTCTGTTATAAGCACTGTGTCACCAAGGTATAGAAAGTTAATAATAATTTCTGCGTTCCATCTCTTTACTTGGGGTGGAGTCCATGTCCTAGGAGACTGACCTCTGCCCATGCCATTAGACTCCAGGCTTCAGTCCTCTCCAGCCGCCACTTCATGCATCCTCTTAACTTTCTCAGATACCCCTGAGATTCCTTCCTCCTTTTCTGTGACATCAGTGCCAATAAGTGGCACACAGGGGTTGGTCCATCTGCTCCTGGGCTACACTAAGGCACAGAAGATTTGATGGAGCTCTCCACAAACAGCTGATCACCATGTTTGTAGGGTGCTGGACCCAGAAATCATCTAACTGTTCCCTGTCATACTAGGGGCTGGCAAAGACTACCTGCCTTGACAGACACACCTCTACCCTACTCTGGAACACTTTCCACCTTCCCAGGCTGTACCTTAGGGAGATACCCAGGGACTTTCTTGGAGAGAACACAGAGCACAGAGACCCCCACAACACTACCACTTTCAGGGACAACATTTGGCTTCTTTGCTAATGTTCATCCCTCCTTCAGCCAAGGAATCTTTTCTAGCTGCCTCAGCTAGAAGTCTTGTCTTGTACCTTCATGCATTCTTCCAGTCTTTTGTTTCTAAGCCTAACAGATATCTGTAACTCAAAATAAAAGGAAAAGACTTTCTTCTTTTCTCTTTCTGTAGGGCATCCTTTCCTTGAAGCAATAAATGTCTCTTGCGTAGAGTAGACCCAATGTACAAAAGAAAGAAACACCGCCTGGTCCTGTGCCATTCTCACAATCATTGTTATGCTTGCGCCCATTGTCGATGCCACTGTGTCAATCCATCTCAATGAATGTCTTCCTCTTTTTCACTGACCCTCTATTTTACCATGCATGATGTCCTTCTCCAGGGACTGATCCCTGCTGATAACATGTCCAAAGTATGTGAGACGAAGTCTTGGCCATCCTTGCTTCTAATGAGCATTCTGGCCATACTTCTTCCAGGACAGATTTGTTCATTCTTCTGGCAGTCCATGGTTGTCTTAGTTATCTAGTGCTGCTATTACAGACATGCCACAAGTGGATGGCTTTAATAAAGAGAAATTTATTCTCTCACAGCCCAGGAGGCTAGAAGGCCGAATTCAGGGCACCAGCTCCAGGGAAAGGCTTTCTGTCTCTGTTGATTCTGGGGGAAGGTCTTTGTAGACAATCTTTCCCTGGTCTAGAGTTTCTCAGTGCAGGGAACCCATGTCCAAAGGACACATGCCCAGGCTCTACTTTTTTGGTGGTATGAGGTTCCCTGTCTCTCTACTCTCTTCTCATTTTTATATCTCAGAAGAGATTAACTCAAGATACAACCTAATCTTGTTGACCCAGTCTGGCTTCAGTAACATAACTGCCTCTAATCCTGCTTCATTAACATCATAGAGGTAGGATTCATAACACATTGGAAAATCACACCAGATGACAACATGGTGGACAATCACACAAGTTGACACATATTTTGGAGGGACACAATTCAATCCATAACATTGGTATATTCAATATTCTTTGCCAACACCATAATTCAAAGGCATCAATTCTTTTTAGGTCTTCCTTATTTATTGTCCAGCTACCTCATGCACATGTGGCGATTGAAAACACCAGGACTTGGATCAGGCACACACAATTTAGTCCTTAAAGTGACGTCTTTGCTTTTTAACACTTTTAATAGATCCTTTGCAGCAGATTTGCCCAGTGCAGTGTGTTTGATTTCTTGACTGCTGGTTCCATGGGCATTGATTATAGATCCAAGTAAAATGAAATCGTGGACAGCTTCTTTCTTTTCTCCATTTATTGGATGTTGTTTATTGGTCTAAGTGTAAGCAATTTTGTATTTATGTTGAGGTGTAATCCGTACTGAAGGCTGTAGTCTTTGGTCTTCATCAGTAAGCGCTTCAAGTGCTCTTCACTTTCAGCAAGCAAGATTGTGTCATCTATATAATGCAGGTTGTTAATGAGTCTTCCTCAAATCCTGATGCCCTGTTTTTCTTCATATAGTCCAGCTTCTTGGATTATTTGCTCAGTATACAGACAGAATAAGTATGGTGAAAGGATACCACCCTGACACACAGATTTCTTGACTTTCGACTATGCAGTATCCCCATGTTCTGGTTGAACAACTGCCTCTTGGTCTAAGTACAGGTTCCTCATGAGCAAAATTAAGTGTTCTGGAATTCCCATTCTTCTCAATGTTATTCATAATTTGTTATGATCCATACAGTCAAATGTCTTTGCATAGTCAGTAAAACACAAATAAACATCTTTCTGGTATTCTCTGCTTTCAGCCAAGATTCACCTGACATCAACAATAATATCCCTTGTTCAATGTCGTCTTCTGAATCTGGCTTGAATTTCTGACAGTTCTCTGTTGATATAGCACTGCAACAAATGCTTTTGAATGATCTTCAGCAAAATTTTACTTTTGTGTGATATTAATGATATTTTTTGGTAATTTCCACATTATATTGGATCACCTTTCTTTGGAATGGGTACAAATATGGATCTCTACCAGTTGGGTGGCCGAGGTAGCTGTCTTCCAAATTTCTTGGCATAGACTAGTAAACAGTTTCAGCACTGTATCCATTTGTCGAAACATCTCAACTGGTATTCCATCAATTCCTGGAGACTTGTTTATGGCCAATGTCTTCAGTGCAGCTTCTTTCAGTACCACTGGTTCCTGATAATATGCTACCTCCTGAAATGGTTGAACGCCAATCAATTCTTTTTGGTACAGTGACTCTGTGTAGTCCTTCCATCTTCTTTTGATGCTTCTTGTGTCATTTAATACTTTCCAGGTTGTTCTTGTTATTGTTGTTAGGTGCTGTTGAGTCAGTTCTGACTCATAGCGACCCTATGCACAACAGAACAGAACGCTGCCTGGTCCTGAGCCATCCTTACAATCATTTATATGCTTGAGCTCATTGCTGAAGCCACTGTGTCAATCCACGTAGTTGAGGGTCTTCCTCTTTTCTGCTGACCCTGTACTTTGCCAAGCATGATGTCCTTCTCCAGGGACTGATCCCTCCTGACATCATGTCCAAAGTTTGTAAGATGCAGTCTCGCCACCCTTGCTTCTAAGGAGCATTGTGGTTGTACTTTTTCTAAGACAGATTTGTTCGTTCTTTTGGCAGTCCATGGTATATTCAATATTCTTTGCCAACACCACAATTGAAAGGCATCAATTTTTCTTCAGTCTTCCTTATTCATTGTCCTGCTTTCACATGCGTATGATGCAATTGAAAATACCATGGCTTGGGTCAGGCACACCTTAGTCTTCAAGGTGACATCTTTCCTCTTCAACACTTGAAAGAGGTCCTTTGCAGCAGATTTGCTCAATGCAATGTGTCTTTTTATTTCTTGACTGCTGCTTCCAAGGCTGTTGATTGTGGATCCAAGTAAAATGAAATCCTTGACAACTTCAATCTTTTCTCTGTTTATCAGGATGTTGCTTGTTGGTCCAGTCGTGAGGATTTTTGTTTTCTTTACATTGAGGTGCAATCCATACTGAAGGCTGTGGTCTTTGATCTTCATTAGTAAGTGCTTCAAGTCCTCTTCACTTTCAGCAAGCAAGGTTGTGTCATCTGCATAACACAGGTTGTTCATGAGTCTTCCTCCAATCCTGATGTCCCATTCTTCTTCATATAGTCCAGCTTGTTGGATTATTTGCTCAGCATACAGATTGAATAGGTATGGTGAAAAAATACAACCCTGGCGCACGTCTTTCCTGACTTTAAACCAATCAGTATCCCTTTGTTCTGTCTGAACAACCGCCTCTTGACCTATGTACAGATTCCTCATGGGCACAAGTGTTTTGGAATCCCCATTCTTTGCACTGTTATCCATAATTTGTTATGATCCACACAGTCGAATGCCTTTGCGTAGTCAATAAAACACAGGTAAACATCCTTCTGGTCTTCTCTGCTTTCAGCCAGGATCCATCTGACATCAGCAATGATATCCCTGGTTCCACGTCCTCTTCTGAAACGGGCCTGAATTTCTGGTAGTTCCCTGTGAATATACTGCTACAGCCATTTTTGAATGATCTTCAGCAAAATTTTGCTTGTGCGTGATATTAATGATATTGTTCTATAATTTCCACATTTGGTCGGATCACCTTTCTTGGGAATAGGCATAAATATGGATCTCTTCCAGTCAGTTGGCCAGGAAGCTGTCTTCCATACTTCTTGGCATAGACAAGTGAGCATCTCCAGTGCTGCGTGTTTGTTGAAACATCTCAATTGATAGTCCATCTATTCCTGGAGCCTTGTTTTTCACCAGTGCCTTCAGAGCAGCTGGGACTTCTTGCTTCAGTACCATCAGTTCCTGATCATATGCCACCTCTTGAAATGGTTGAACATCGACTAATTCTTTTTGGTATAATGACTCTGTCTTCCTTCTATCTTCTTTTGATGTTTCCTGTGTCGTTTAATATTTTCCCCATAGAATCCTTCACTGTTGCAACTCGAGGCTTGAATTTTTCTCCAGTTCTTTCAGCTTGAGAAATGCTGAGCATGTTCTTCCCTTTTGGTTTTCCGTCTCCAGCTCTTTGAACATGTCATTATAATACTTTACTTTATCTTCTCAAGCTGCCCTTTGAAATCTCCTGTTCAGTTCTTTTACTTCATCAATTCTTCCTTTTGCTTTAGCTGCTCGACGTTCGAGAGCAAGTTTCAGAGTCTCCTCTGACATCCATCTTGGTCTTTTCTTTCTTTCATGTCTTTTCAGTGACCTCCCGCTTTCTTCATATATGTTGTCCTTGATGTCATTCCACAACTTGTCTGGTCTTCAGTCACTAGTGTTCAATGTGTCAAATCTGTTCTAGAGATGACTTCTAAATTCAGGTAGGATATACTCAAGGTCTTACTTTGGCTCTCAGGGACTTGTTCTAATTTTCTTTAACTTTACCTTGAACTTCTATAGGAGCAATTGATGATCTGTTCCCCAATCAGCCCCTGGACTTATTCTGGTTGATGATATTGAGCTTCTCCATCGTGTCTTTCCACATATGTAGTCAATCTGATTTCTGTGTATTCCATCTGGCAAGGTCAATGCGTATAGTCATCATTTATGTTGTTGAAAAAGGCATTTGTGATGAAGAAGTCGTTGGTCTTGCAAAATTCTATCATGGGATCTCTGGCATCATTTGTATCACCAACGCCCTATATTCTATCAACACTTCTTTGTTTCTAGCTTTCACATTCCAATCACCAGTAATTATCACTGTATCTTGATTGCACGTTTGATCAATTTCAGACTGCAGAAGTTGGTAAAAATCCTCAGTTTCTTCATCTTTTGTCTTAGTGGTTGATGTGTAAGCATATGGATACTATTCTATCACTGACAGCATTGTACTTCAGGATAGGTCTTGAAATGTTCTTTTTGACAATGAGTGCAAGGCCATTCCTTCTCAACTTGTTATTTCTGGCATAGTGGTCCATATGATTGTCCTATTCAGAATGACCAATACTTGTCTATTTCAACTCACTGATGCCTAGGATTTCAATGTTTATGTGTTCCATCTCATTTTTAATGATTTCTAATTTTCCTAGATTCATACTTCACATGTTTTGTATTCTGATTATTAATGGATGTTTGCAGCTGTTTCTTTTTATTTTGAGTCGTGCCACATAAGCAAACTTGAAAACTTGACTCCATCCATGTCGTTAAAGTTGACTCTACTTTGAGAAGGCAGCTCTTCCACAGTCATATTTTCAGTGCCTTCCAATCTGAGAGGAAACCCTGGTAGAGTAGTGGTTAAGACGTATGGCTGATAACCAAAAGGTCAGCAGTTTGAATCCACCAGGTGCTCCTTGGGAACCCTATGCAGCAGTTCTACTCTGTCCTGTAGGGTTGCTATGAGTTGAAATTGGCTTGATGGCAATGGGTTTGGCTTTTTGGTTTTCCAACCTGAGAGGCTCATTATCCAGCACTATATCACACAAATTTTTGCAGCTAATTATAAGGTTTTCACTGGTTAATTTCCTTCAGAAGTAGACCACCAGGTCCTTCTTCCTAGTCTGTCTTAGTCCGTAAATTCAGCTGAAACCTGTGCACCATAGATGACCCTTCTGGTATTTGAATACTGGTGGCGTAGCTTCCAGTATCACAGCAACAAGCAAGCCACCACAGTAAGACAAAGTGACAGATGCATAGGGAATTAATATTTATTAAATGCTTAATGTGTTCAATCAGTTTATCTAGATTATCTAGTTCAATACCACAGCAACCCTCAGAGGCAGGCGCTTTTATCTTCCTGATGGTACAGACGAGAAAACTGAAAAGTTAAGTAACTTTTCCACAGTAACATAGCTAGCAAGTTGCAGAGCCAGGGTTCCTACTCGTGCAGCACAATTCTAGAGCTCATACCTGTCATCAATGCACTCTACTGTCTACGTCACTCCAGGCATTTCTCCTGGCACTGGGAATTAAAAATTGTAAGTTAGTATTTGGTTGCCTTCCTTGTGAGACTCACATTCTCATGAAAAGAATCAAAATGCATCAGTTTGGTTTCTACTCACTCCAGTAACTGCCAGAATATGGGTATAAGAAAGGTGCTGCTGGAGCACAGAGAAAGAACACTTAACCCAGTTGGTAGTAATCAAAGGTTTGCTAGAGACAATGTCAATCAGGTTAAGTCTTAGAGCTTATTCAGGAATTCCGTAGATTGAGGAGATGGGAGCATGACAGGCAGAGTGAATCATCTGAGCAAAACGCACTATTAAGACATATCACCGCTTGTGCAGAGTAACTTATTGGGGAGTTTGAAGCAGGGAGTGGTAAAAGAAGTGGTCTCCAGGCTTAGCCAGGACAGGCTGTAGAGTGCCTCTTGGACACCAGGGCATTATCCTACAGGGGATGGGGAACCATTGAACTTAACAAGGAAATCATGGCAGAAGCACAGTCAGATACCCAGGCAAAAAGTACATATCAGTTGCCCATCTCAACACCTGGAGACGTCCTATAGGGAAGGAAAGCTTATTGCTAACTTCACACTCGCTGGGCCATCAGCATTTTATTTACTAACGGGTTTGAACTTCTTTTTAAGTTTATGTGTGCTATTTGTTAGCACTCATAAGTGATTTTCAAATAAGCAACATTATATTAAAGGAAAAGTTTGATTCATTTGTAAGGCAGGGTCTATGGGTTTCTTTTTGCTCATTCTCTTTGTGCTTTCAGTGGAACAAACAGTGCAATTTTTATCCTGTCTGTTTTTAGAGCAGCAGCTGTAAAAGTAATTAATGGCTAAAGAGACTCTAGTATGTCCTGCAGACGGCCATTCTGCATTTGGCACTAGCTGGGGAGCTGAGGCAGCTGCCTCTGTACGCTTACAGACCCCTAGCGAGGATCCTGGTGAGTGCTGAAGGACTTGTGTCCCAAACTGGGACTCTACTCAGCACCCTGAGTCATTTTGGTGACTGACATACATACTGAAAAACTCATGTCAACAGGTATTCTCATATTATTTCCAAAGATGAGAACTTTGGTGCACATACAAGTTTTGCTTCGTTTTTTAATAACTGAAAGTTAACAATGCTGGCTATATAGACTTTTTGTGTCTAATCAGTAAAAAAGTGAGATAATCACAAATTGTATAAAACGATGGGCATTTCCCCCGATTATTTTTTCTTTTTCATTTTCAATCTCCAGTTTATTCTGTTTATCTGTTTACCTTCCTTCCAAATACACAAATTAGGCCATTTCCGGTGTAATGAGAAAGCTTGCCACATATGCCATCTGCTCAGTTTTTAGAACTGAAGTGGGGCTCAAATCAGATTAACTGGATTCCAGGCCTAACAAGGCTACTGGTACCTGTGACCTTGAGTGAATTGGTTGACCTTCCAGATTTTTAGTTTTTTCATCTGCAAAATAAGGATAATAATACCTGCCTGGTCCTCTTCAGGGAAACCCTGGTGGTGTAGTGGTTAAGTGCTGCAGCTGCTAACCAAAGGATCAGCAGTTCGAATCCGCCAGACGCTCCTTGGAAACTCTATGGGGCGGTTCTACTCTGTCCTATAGGGTTGCTATGAGTCAGAATCGACTTGACAGCACTGGCTTTTGGGTTGGGTCCTCTTCAGAGTGCTCTTGAGTGATCATGAAAGTTTAAGCACTTTGTAAACTGTGACGTCTTATCCAAACATAAGGGATGATGGTATTGTTGATTTTTTGCTGTTGTTGTTGAAAATATACACAGCAAAATATATACCAATTCAAGACAATTTCTACACGTGCAATTCAGTGACATTGATTACATTCTTCAAGTTATGCAATCATTCTCACCCTCTGTTTCTTAATTGTTCCTCCCTGAATGACATAAACTCACTGTCCCCTAAGCTTCCTATCTAACCTTTCAAGTTGCTGTTGTCAATTTGATCCCATAGAGATAGTTTTTTAAAAGAGCACAATACAGACATTTTTTACTAGTTAAGCTAAACTGTCACCTGGTTTAAAGAAGACTTCAGTGGACAGTTTTGCTTTCAGGTTTAAAGCTTATCCCAGAGCGATAGTTTCAGGGATTCATCCAGCCTCAGTGGCTCCAGGTATTGTTGATTTTGACAGAAAAAGGCTTCAAAAACAGCGTGGGGGCGGGGGTGGGAATCAGGCTGGGATTCCTTTGTTCCTTGTCCTTAACTCACCTAGTAACAGGAGGCAACACCTTGGTGCTATGTTTTCCCTAGTGGACTGGGAGAACACACATTTGCCAGGTATGGAGGGGGCAGACGAGCCTTCTGGACTCCCTCCCATTTCTGCCCTGGAGCTGAGCCCTGCTGCTCCCTACTAGATCAGGGGAAGAGTGTGATCCAGGAATAATCAGATTCACCTCGTTCTGTGTTGGCTGTGCTGTTGCTTCTCCAAAGTGCTCAGGAAAGTGTGTTAGGCTGTTATGGCTGTTGCCCCACCCTTGGGAGACTGCCCAGGGGATGTGGCCCGCCCCCAGGCAGCCCACAGGAAGCTGGACCAGAAAGTGCAGAGTCACTGAGCCCCAAGCACCAGGGTGCAGATCTTTTCTCCACCCCATATATTTTCAAGGGGCTGTCTTGCAAAAAAAAAGTCCAATATTTGAGAAAGTCAGGAAAATGTTTTATTAGTCTTTTATTCACCATTATGAGAAGGTAAGATAATATTTATCCAATTGGTATTGGATAAAACCGGTAAAAATTATGAGTGGACTATAGACTCAGGGCCTAAAATTATTCTGACCATGACCAAGTAAAAACAGCAAAAGCTGAAAATAGCATTCAAGATTTTAGTGAGAATTCATTTTAGCTTTATTCTTTTTTTTTCTCTTATCCTGATATAATTATGGGAAGAATTAAACAAGGAATTCTGTGAAGACTGTAAAAATGCATCTGCTAAACTGATTGATAAGAATATTAATTTCACAAAAAATGTTTTCATTTTTGTAATGCTTCTAAAATAGCAGTTCTCAAACTTCTTAGTCTCACTCATAAATTATTTAGGACCATAATGGGCTTTTGTTTATGTGGATTATATCAATAAATATTTATTGTATTTAAACCTAAGAAGCTTTGAGAATATTTAATAACATACTGAAAATTAACAGTAGTAAAGCCATTGCATGTTAACAGAGTAACGATATGATCACATGTCATGTAACTACTAGAAAACTCTAGTGTATACTCTAGTGTACACTCCTGAGTGAATAAGTGCAAAAAAAGAACTTTCTAATTGCTTCTTGAACACCAATTTGAAAATCCTAGGCTCTAAAATATTTTTATCTCCATAAAAAATACCAAATCAAAAATAGTACGTTATTTTTTTTTTAAATAAAAAATAAGGTACTATAATTTATTATACTGGGATTTTTTTAAGTTATAATTATCCAGTTTCATTAATCTGAAAAAGTATATTAATATTGTTAAGATTATGGGTTAAAAAAAAGTTGCTGTGGAGTCAGTTTTGACACAGGGCAACCACATGTATATCAGAGCAGAACTGTGCTACACAGGGATTTCAATTGTTGATTTTCTAGAAGTAGATTGCCAGGCCTTTCTTCCAAGGCACTTTTGGGTGTACTCGAACTGCTAACCTTTCACTTAGCAGCCAAGCACATTATCCATTTGCACCATCCCAGGATTGCCAAAATTGTGGATAAAAAAGCAAAGAAAAATCCAAACCCGTTGCTGTTGAGTCAATTCCGACGAATAGCAACCCTATAGGACAGAGTAGAATTGCCCCATAGGGTTTCCAAGGAGTGGTTGATGGATTCGAACTGCTGGCCTTTTGGTTAGCAGCCAAGCTCTTAACCATTGTGAGTAGTAAGCTTAATTCCCCCCTCTGCCATTGACTAGTTGAATGACCTTGGGATAAGCTATTTAAATTCCCAGTCCTCAATGTCCTGTCTGTAAAATGAAAATGATAAAACTATACCTACCTCTTAGAGTTGCTGTGGTGAATAAATGACTCAGTACATATAAAGCACTTTGAACAGTGTCTGGCATATATAAAAACAAAACAAAACAAAACAAAACAAAAAAACCCAAACCTGTTGTTGTCGAGTCAATTTCAACTCATAGCAACCCTATAGGATAGAGTAGAACTGCCCCATAGGTTTCCAAAGAGCGCCTGGTATAGTTGAACAGCCAGCCTTTGGTTAACAACCATAGCTGTTAACCACTATGCCATCAGGGTTTCCCTGGCATATATAAACTCTGTTAGTTATTATATATTGTTAGTATTGTATTAAAGATATTAGTTTTTATGTATTGTTGCATGAAAAATCAAGTAATATACAAAATACAATTTTTATTTTTGTTAAGGTAAAGAACGACTAAAACTCATTTGAGATACACACACACACAAATTAAATAAGAAAATATTTTTGAAAGCTTTGGAAAAGGGTAATAAATGGGAATTTAGTGTTTCACCCATGAAAATATTTTAGTGTGTCAGTGGGTAAAAGACAAATCACTTCAGACAAATCAATGGAAAAATACTATGCAGTCCAGAAATACATCTTAATATATATAGTAATATGATGTGGTTAGTTAACATCACAAATCAATGTGGAAATGGAGTTAATTATTCACTAAACAATGTTGAAAACATTGGGTTTTTTTTTTTTTAATCACTTTGTATCCTCACTTTATTCCAACAAGAAAATAAATTACAATTGGATTTAAGATTAAATGCTAAAAAAAAAAACCAAAAAACAAGTACAGATGGCGATATAAATATTTAGCTTTTCTCTGGGCAGAGAGTATTTTCTCATCTTAGAAATCATTGGTGAAATTATAAAACATCAATATATTGATTGCATTGAAATCATCAGTATTAAAGACAACTCACTGAAGAAAAAATATCCACAACAAATAGTATTCACATAAAATAGTTAGCACCCACAGACAAGAGTTAATATAATTAAAATACTATGCGCTAATACAAATTGTTAAAAGCGATCTAAGACCCCAGTAGAAAAAATGGCAGAGGTATCATACTGACTTGTTAGCTTCCTCAGAGGCTCAAGGATGAAAAAATAGTGGTTGCTTGTTGTCATGGAAATTTATGTAGGATTTCTGGGAATATGACCTTAAAGGAGAATTCATCCCTTAGGTAGAATAGTCATCTCAGGTCCCACAGTCCTCTGAGCTTGAGATAGGTGGTTGATTTCAAAGATAATTATGGAAATTGCTCAATTTAGGATGAAAATCTTTTTGTTTACACAGAATGTGTGTTCCATAAAGAAAAAATCTGATTAAATGGTTTGGTAACACTGGATGGGTAGAAGAAGTTGATTTATGGGAATATATTTCGGAATAGATTTTGAACACCAGAAGATAAAATTAAACACTTTCTACAACTTTCATCTTTTTAAACTCTATGCAATGGCTTGTTAATAATGTGTTAGCCCTGCTTTTTGTGAGACTTTATCGTCTTGTCAACTAGGGTCCTTTTCAGGACCATAAGACCCTTGATGGGTGAGGCCTCACTATCCAGGTGGTACCTCTCATAAGCATACCATCTACCCCTATGTCTCAATACCACATATGAGAACAATGGCCTTGAAGGTTTAATTGTTTTTTTAAAAAAGTGTTCCAAGAGGAAGCCCAAATCCTCCGGCTCCCTTTTCCTTAGCATTTCCAGAAGAGGTATTGATTGCACAGGTTGACTCCTGTGTCTGGTTGTCCCAGACCAGAATAAAAGTTCTGGCTTGACTCATGGGGCCTGGCTAAACCTGCTGGGCAAAGGAGCCAAACCGTGATCATGGCTGTTGCATAACAGCCTTCTGTGTGGTCTAGTGGAGAGAATACTGGGCTGGGAGTCAGGAAGTCAGAGACTGGCTCCTGGTCCAGTCAGGAGGGCGGGTGGCAGGGTGACTTTGTTGCACTGCAAGTAGGGCTTTTGGGCCTCCAGCCTTCAGATTTCTCTGTTGCTTAAAAAAAGCAAGGCCTTTGAATTCACGTATCTTTCGGGTTTAATCTCTATCACTTGTTATCTTTGACAGTAAGATTTTATCTCTCTGAATCTCAATTTCCTTATTTATAAAATGGAGAAACTACCTACACCATCCCACTAACAAAAAAAAAAAAAAAGTGAGAATTAAATGAAATAATATTTATTGCGCTGTGCTACGGAATCAACTCGACGGCACTGGTTTTTTTTTTTTTTTTTTAATATACATATAGCATTGTCGCTGGCATGTAAGAATCTCAATAAATGTAGTTTTCCTCACTTTCCCTTGGTGCTTATCTCACATCTTGTTTCTTAACAAACCCACTTTTAATTTTCAGAGAGGAAAAGATCATATAAATCCAGATTGTGTATTATTAGCTAAGAGCCCTGGTGGCGTAGTGGTTAAGAGCTTGGCTGATAACCAGAAGGTCAGCAATTTGAATCCACCAGGTTCTCCTTGGAAACCCTACGGGGCAGTTCTACTCTTTCTTAGAGGGTCTCTATGAGTTGGAATTGACTCCCCAGCAATGGGTTGGTTTTTGTTTTTTTAAGAATTTTAGAAGTTGGGTGGTGCAAAGGGTTAAGTGCTCGAGTACTAGCCAAAAGTTTAACTGTTCAAGCCCACCCAGAGATGCCTCCGAAGATGGGCCTGGTGATCTGCTTCTGAAAGGTCACAGCCTTGAAAACCCTATCGAACAGTTCTAGGCTGCATACGTGGGGCCGCCAGGAGTCAGAACTGACTGGAGAGCAACTAACTACAACAGAACCTGAAATAGTCAAGGACCTGTCTTTAGAGCCAGACCCTGAATTTGGACCTCTAGCCTCCTGAACTATGAGAAAAGAAATTTCTGTTAAAGCCACTCACCGTATTTCCGTAGCTATACCAGTAGGAAACTAAGAGCTTCTGAAACTGAAATTGCCGGTACTTGGGAACAGGTAGCATATCAGGCTCACTATCGGTCACATGTACCTCACTGTGGTTTAGCTTTGCAGACCCCTTTTCAGAGGAGAAGTTTTAAATTCATGTGTGTTGAGAAGCACAGGATGCAGTTCATATAACTTGGATATTTAAAAAGCAAAGGGAGAAAGGGAAAACGGCAAATACGAAATAAAACCTTCCCATAATTCACCGAGAAACCCTGGTGGCGAAGTGGCTACGTACTATGGCTGCTAACCATAAGGTCGCTGTGAGCTGAAATTGACTCGGTGGCAATGGGTACGGTCTTTTTTTTTTTTTTTTTTAATAATTCACACCTGTACCCAGGATTGCAAGGATAAAATAAAATCACTGGTATAAATAATCATTCTTTCATGAAATGGTCTCCAGTTTTAATATACAGTATTTTCATTTACCATTCTTAATTTAGAGATTTTCTATTCAAAAGCACACATCAAATATCCGTGGTCATCATTAGGTCCTCCCCTTATGCATCAATTCCCATGGAAAGTCACACTTCTCTCTCCTTTTGAACTACTGCTCTGGAAATCACAGTAGTATTTTCCAAGGATTTTACTGTTCAAAGTTCCATTGCAGCGTTTGTGGTAAACTATTGTGTACGGTAATACATGACAACTACAACGCATAGTGCCTAAAACTAAAATGACTGGCTATTCTGTGGTCAGTAAAAGGAAATTATATAACCTCAGTTGCCAGTGCCGTGGAGGGAAAAGTCTTCACATTTCTGCAGCCTACCCCTGCCCTTGTCACTTGCCACTAATAGTAGGTTTTACAAATAGGTTGGGGTAAGTGGACCCTGGAGTACTATTCTCTGTACCCCAAAATCCTGCCCAACCCTTCCGCTTGGTTATTTCGAATCAGCAATGGGCAAGTGTTGGTGTCTTTAACTCCCACACAACTTTACTCTGTTCTATCAGAAACCATGTGCGTCTCGTACTATTAATCTAAGCACTTTCATTATTTATTTACATAAAACATTTTTTCAAAGAATAGTTTGACCTAACTAACGTGCAGGTTATCTTGGACCTTCCCATCATGTTATTCTGTTGGTGGTGGTGGTTTTTTTTTTTGTTTTTTTTAATTTCTTGAGCATTTACTATTTAAATAAAACGAGATAGCAGCAATGACTACTATTTCCAGGTCCTTTTGAGCTTTTCCCTTTATGTCAGCTGCTACTTTCACATTTAATGGGATTTCAAGTCAAATCTCTACTAATCTTTATCGTCCAGGGGAGCCACTCCACCAGGGAGATGAGGTCCAGGGCCTCTATCAGCCAGTGCTGCCACATGCTTGCCCTGACCCCACGTCTGGATCACACTGCCCATGATTATGGCTCTTGCTGGCAGCTCAGTGGCCCATGGGATTGTGGGTCAGAAAGCAGAAAAGGAATCTTGAATTACAGGGGGAAATGATGCTTTAAAAAGGCAAGCGTTTACTGCTTTTTTTTTTTTTTCACGCTAAGATATTTTCATATAGTTTGTTCTTTATTTCAGTCAAGTGTGGTTGGCTGCTTTCCTTAAGGAGCTATATTTCAATGTAGTGTGTCTTCATGAAATAATCCTGTTGTAGTTGTTGTGTGCCTTAGAGTCGATTCTGGCTCATAACCACCCTATAGGACAGAGTTGAGCTGCCCCAGAGGGTTTCCTAGACTGTAATCTTTATGGAAGAAGATCACCAGGTCTTTTCTCCCTGGGTTCGAGCCACCGACTTTTCAGTTAGCAGCCGAGTGCTTAACCATTGTGCAACCAGAAGAAAACCATTGCCATCAAGTTGATTTCAACTCATACCGACCCTATAGGACAGAGTAGAACTGCCCCACGGTGTTTCCAAGGAATGTCTGCTGGATTTGAACTGCCAATCTTTTGGTTAGCCATCACTGTACCACCAGGGCTCTTTGAAATAATCCTGGAAGACTCTACTTAAAATATTACATACCCACAGCATTTTTTCACAGAACATTGACTTTTTTAAATGTAAGGAATAATATATTTTGCTTGCTGTTGGTATGTGCTGTGGCGTTGGCCCCACCATGATCCATTGTAGATCTCCAAAAGTAGATCACCAGGCCTTTCTTCCTAGTCCATCTTAGTCTGGAAGCTCTGCCAAAACCTCTCCAACATCACTGCCAAATGCAAGCTTCCAATGACAAATGGGTGGTGGCTGTACATGAGGTCTTTTAGGGAAGCAGGGGCCCCAGACTTGGGTCTCCCTGTACAGAAGGGGAGAATTCTACCACTGAACCACCCCTGCCCCCATATATCTTAGTTAATCAAAAGTATTAAGCACATTAGTGTGGGGTCTTAAAAGCCTGTGAGCGGCCATCTAGGACACTCCACTGGTCTCACCACTTCAGAAACAAGGAATAAAGAAGAAAACTAAAAACACAAAGGAAAGATTAGTCCAAAGGACTAATGGACCATAGCTACCATGACCTCCACCAGACTGAGTCCAGTACAATGAGGTGGTGCCCAGCTACCATCACTGACTGCTCTGACAGGGATCACAACAGACGGCCCTATACAGAGCTGGAAAAAAATGTAGATCAAAATTCTAACTCAAAAAGAAAGACCAGACTTCCTGGCCTGACAGAGACTGGAGAAACTCTGAGAGGATGGACCCCTGACACTCTTTCAGCTCAGTAATGAGGCCACTCCTGAGGTTCACCCTTCATCCAAAGATTGAAGAGGCCTGTGGAACAAAATAAGACTAAAGGGCCCACTAGCCCTGGGGCAGGGCCTGGAAAGTGGGAGGGAACAGGACAGCTGGTAATAAGGGACCCAGGGTTGAGAAGGGAGAGTGTCGACATGTCATGGGGTTGTTAACCAATGTCATACAACAATGTGTGTACTATTTGATGAGCAAGTAGTTTGTTCTGTAAACCTTCATACAAAGTTCAATAAAAAAATAATTTCACACACAAAAGTTTTAAGCATATTATTTTAGGCTTTTTGTTCATATTAACCAGTCATTTAAATGCATTTTATCTGTTCCTGAAGGCAATCTCTTTGTGCATTTTATTTAGTGCTTGGATGGCTGTAGGTACCCTAAAGAAAAAGAAAGGTTAATGGTGATTAAATAATTATGTCCATTTTTTAATCACTTTTTTATTTTTTTAAACTGCTAATAATTTATCCTATTTTATATAGTACTAATGTAATTAGGAAACCCTGGTGGCTTAGTGATTAATAGCTACAGCTACTAACCAAAAGGTCAGCAGTTTGAATCCACCAGGAGCTCCTTGGAAACCATATGGGGCACATCTACTCTGTCCTATAGGGTTGCTATGAGTCAGAATTGACTGGACAGCAATGGGTGTTTTTTTTTTTTTTTTCAGTTTAGTGGTGAAATGGTTAAGTACTCAGCAGCTAACCAAAAGGTCAGCAGTTCCAACCCACTAGCCACTCCTAGGGAGAAAAGACCTGGCAATCTACTCCTGTAAAGATTTATTGCCTTGGAAACCCTACAGGGTAGTTCCACTCTGTCCCATAGGGTCACTATGAGTTGGAATGGACTCCATGGCATACAATAACAACAAATGTAATTATTGAAGTTAGTATTTCTAGTAATAAAAACTTTAGTACAGAAATTCTGTCTTTTATGGTCCTCAAAATTAATTCTCTATTACCTTCCTTCACCTCGAACATTAAGTTCTATCAGTAGTAATGCATTTCCTTATGTTTCTTCATGGAAACCTGGTGGCATAATGGTTAAGTGCTACGGCTGCTAACCAAGAGATCGGCAGTTTGAACCCACCAGGCGCTCCTTGGAAACTCTATGGGGCATTTCTACCCTGTCCTATAGGGTCGCTATGAGTCTTATAGGGTCGCTATGAGCTGAAATCGACTCGATGGCAGTGGGGTTTTTTGGTATGTGTTTCTTATGCTACCAGGTTTGATCCATCAGACTCCGGAGATGAACCCCAGGCTTCTGGCAGCAATGAAATTGTTCAGAAACATAGACTTAAAAGTAAGCCATTAAAGAAGGCTACATAGCCCAGTGAGTGTGGCATTCACACTGGGCAACAGGTGATAAATTTTTCATCACTGCTTCCCTTTGCCCCAGATATCTTCTATCAAAATAGATAGAATTTTACCCTACCAAAGCACATATGTTACTTTTTCCTTCCTAGCCATTTGTGTTTTGTTTTGTTTTGTTTTTTTTAATAGGGCTTCCTAGCCATTTGAATGGAGATTGGCAGAGAATAAACAATTATAGTAGAAAATTACATGATCAATGATGTATTATAATTAGGAATTATGATAGCTTAAAAAGAAATCATAATTCTTAATTATAATACAGCATTGATCATGTAATTTTGTACTATAATTCATAGTTGGGCTCCTGTGACTTTGGATCCTTTGTTCTGCTGTCCTTTTTCCTGGCTTTGTGTTGACTGTTTTCTTTTTCTATTATATTTTTTTCCTAAGACTGTCGAAATATTTCTCAAAGTTTAATTTTACCAAAACTTCTACGTCGGGAACACTTGCATGCTTGGTCAAAATGGCCCTGGTCCTCAGCCTCCAATCCCTGACAGTGGATTTAGATACTCTGGAAGTGGACCTTGTTGTTGTTGTTAGGTGCTTTTGAGTGGGTTCCAACTCATAGTGACCCTACGTACAACAAAAGGAGATAGTGCCCAGTTCTGCATCATCCTCACAATTGTTGTTATGCTTGAGCCCCTTTTTGCAGCCACTGTGGCAATTCATCTTACTGAGGGTCTTCCTCTTTTTCACTGATCCTCCACTTTGCCAAGCTGATGTCCCCCTCCAGGGACTGGTAACTCCTGAGAACATGTCCAAAGTATGTGAAACGAAGTCTTACCATCCTTGCTTTTAAGGAGCATTCTGGCTGTACTTCATCCAAGATAGACTTGTTCGTTCTTTTGGCAGTCCATGGTATATCCAATATTGTTCAACAACACCACAACTTAAAGGTGCCAGTTCTTCTTCAGTCTTCCTTAGTCACTGTCCAGCTTTCACATGCACATGAGGCAATTGAAAATACCATGGCTTGGGTCAGGCCCACCTTAGTCCTCAAAGTGACATCTTTGTTTTTTTAAAACTTTAAAGAGGTCTTTAACTGTAGATTTGCCCAACACAGTGCATCATTTGACTCCTTGACTGCTGCTTCCATAGGTGTTGATTGTGGATCCAAGTAAAATAAAATCCTTGATGACTTCAATCTTTTCTTTGTCATGATGTTGCATATTGGTCCAATCGTGAAAATTTTTGTCTTCTTTATGTTGAGATATAATCCATACTGAAGGCTATAGTCTTTGATCTTCATCAGTAAGTGCTTCAAGTCCTCTTCACTTTCAGCAAGCAAAGTTGTATCATCTGCATAATGCAGGTCGTTAATGAGTCTTGCCCCAAACCTGATAGTGGGTTCTTCTTCATATAGTCCAGCTTCTCAGATTATCTACTCAGAATCCAAATTGAGTAGGTAGAGTGAAAGGATACAACCCTGACATACACCTTTCCTGACTTTAAACTGTGCAGTATTCTCTTGTTCTGTTCAAACCACTGCCTCTTAATGTATGTACAGGTTCCTCATGAGCACAATTAACTATTCTGGAAATACCCATTCTTCTCAATGTTATTCATAATTTATTATGATCCACATAGTCAATGCCTTAGCATAGTCAATAAAATACAGGTAAACATCTTTCTGGTATTCAATGCTTTCAGCCAGGATCCATCTGATATCTGCAATGATATCCCTGGTTCCACATCCTTTTCTGAATCCAGCTTGAATTTCTGGCAGATTTCTGTTGATGTACTGCTACAAATGCCTTCGAATGATCTTCAGCAAAATTTTACTTGCGTGTGATATTAATGATACTGTTCAATAATTTCTGCATTTGGTTGGATCACCTTTCTTTGGCATAGGCATAAAGATGCATCTCCTCCAGTCAGTTGTCCAGGTAGCTGTCTTCCAAATTTCTTGGCATAGACAAGTGAGCACATCTGTTTGTTGAAATATCTCAATCGGTATTTCATCAATTCCTGGAGACTTATTTTTCACCAATTCCTTCAGTGCAGCTTGGACCTCTTCCTTCAGTACCATTGGTTCTAGATCATATGCTACCTCCTGAAATGGTTGAACATCCAACAGTTCTTTTTGGTACAGCGACTGTGTATTCCTTCTTTTGATGCTTCCTGTGTCATTTAATATTTTCCCCATAGAATCCTTAACTATTCCAACTCGAGACTTGAATTTTTTCTTTAGTTCTTTCAGCTTGAGAAATGCTGAACACGTTCTTCAGTTTTGGTTTTCTATCTCCAGGACTTTGCACATGTCATCATAATACTTTACTTTGTCTTCTCAAGACACCCATTGAAATCTTCTGTTCAGCTCTTTTACTCCACCATTTTTTCCTTTTGCTGTAACTATTTGACATTCAAGAGTAAGTTTCAGAGTCTCTTCTGACATCCATTTAGGTCTTTTCTTTCTTTCCTGTCTTTTTAATGACCTCTTGCTTTCTTCATGAATGATGTCCTTGATGTCATCCCACAACTAGTCTGGTCTTTGGTCATTAGTGTTCAATGAGTCAAATCTATTCTTGAGATGGTCTCTAAATTCAGGTGAGATATACTCAAGGTTGTATTTTGGCTTTTGTGGACTTGTTCTAATTTTCTTCAGCTTCAAATTGAAGTTGCATTTGAGCAATTGATGGTCTGTTCCACAGTCAGCCCCTGGCCTTGTTCTGAGTGATGATCTTGAGCTTCTGCATTGTCTCTTTCCACAGGTATAGTCGATTTGATTCCTGTGTATTCCATCTGGCAAGGTCCACGTGTATAGTAGCCATTTATGTTGTTGAAAAAAGATATTTGCAATGAAGAAGTTGTTGGTCTTGCAAAATTCTGTCATGTGATCTCCAACATGGTGTCTGTTACCAAGGCCACGTTTTCCAACTACCTATCCTTCTTCTTTGTTTCCAATTTTTGCATTCCAATCACCAGTAATTATCAATGCATCCTGATTGCATGTTTGATCAGTTTCAGACTGTAGAAGTTGGCATTAGTGGTTGGTGGGTAAATTTGAATAATAGTCGTATTAACTGGTCTTCCTTGGAGGCGTATGGATATTATTCAATTACTGACAGCGTTGTTCTTCAGGATAGATCTTGAAATGTTCTTTTTGATGATGAATGCACCACCATTCCTCAATTTGTCATTCCCATCGTAGTAGACCATATGATCGTCCAATTCAAAATGGCCAACACCCGTCCATTTCAGTTCACTAATATTTATGTGTTTATGTGTTCCATTTTATTTTTGACAATTTCTGATTTTCCTAGATTCATACTTTGTACATTCCACATTCTGATCATTAATGGATGTTTTTAGCTGTTTCTTCTCACTTTGAGTTATGTCACGTCAGCAAATGAAGGTCCGGAAAGCTTGACTTTATCCAAGTCATTAAGGTTGACTCTGCTTTGAGGAGGCAGCTCTTCCCCAGTCATATTTTGAGTGTCTTCCAACCTGAGGGGCTCATCTTCCAGCACTATTTCAGACAGTGTCCTACTGCTATTCTTAAGGTTTTCACTGGCTAATTCTTTTTGAAAATAGATCACCAGGTCCTTCTTCCTAGTCTGTCTTAGTCTGGAAGCTCAGCTGAAACCTGTCTGCTTTGGGTGACCCTGCTGGTATTTGAATAATGGTAGCATAGCTTCCAGCATCACAGGAACACGTAAGCCACCACAGTAAGACAAACTGACAGATGTGGGGTGGCAGGGGAAGTGGACCTAGGAATACACATTTTGAATAAGTATCCCCCCACACACCTTCCCAGATAGATTTATATGTTTAAATGTTAGAAAATCATTGAGGAAGATAGACCTACTACCATCACCTGCAGCATAATTATCCTTCAAATTACATCTTTTTCTGTACTTTCCCTTGTTAAGTATCAATTCCTCCATTTTCAAGAGTGTAAGACCATATATAGCTTAGTTCTGCCCACACAATCTCCATACAGCCCTGTTGTTTTTAGGTGCCGTTGAGTCAGTTCCTACTCATAGTGACCCTATGCACAACAGAATGAAACACTGCCCAGTTCTGCAGCATCCTCAAAATCATTGCTATGTTTAAGCTCATTGTTGCAGCTACTGTGTCAATCCATCTTGTTGAGGGCTTCCTTCTTTTTTACTGAGACTCCACTTACCAAGCATGATGTCTTTCTCCAGGGACTAGTTGCTCCTGATAACATGTCCAAAGTATGTGAGTCTTGCCTTTCTCACTTTTAAGGAGCATTCTGGCTGTACTTCTTCCAAGAGCTATTTGTTCATTCTTCTGGCAGTCCATGGTATATTTAGTATTCTTTGGCAACACCATAATTCAAAGGCATCAATTTTTCTTCAGTTTTCCTTATTCATTGTCCAGCTTTCGCAAGCATATGAGGTGATTGAAAATGTTATGGCTTGGTACTAACCCTAGATGGTACCTATATCAGGAATCACCCAATAAAAATATCCAAACCTGTTCCATAACCCCAAGTCCCATAAACTGATCTTGATGACTCAACACAGTCTTAGAGAAGGATCCCGGTGTTGCATGTTCAGTATCACACCATTGGGTAGATCATTACTTGGCATCACGACAGTCAAAACTGCATTGTGAGATTAGATTGAACATACATGAAATAACAAAAAATAGTTTCATACTTGTTGAGTTTTTCCTTTTCTTACCTGACTATTACAAAAAGCTCCATGTCCAATAAGTCTCTAGATTCTGTCCTATGCCTCTTTTTATTGGGATCTCTGATACTTTCTTCTCCTTATATAGTAATTCTTTTTCCTACAGCAGTATTCTTTGAACATAGCAGGCACTTCAATATGTTATTATTATTAATGCCATCATTTTCATGTTATTTTTACATGGGAAACACTCAGAATAGTGTCTCACACATGAGCTATAATCTGTAAATCTTAGGTATTATAATTTTTAATATCCTTCAGGATTACACTGAAAATGCATTTTAATTAGTATAGCATATCACAAATGAACTGTAAAAGCCCAGCATCTACTTAATTGATTTACCAACATGTTGGTTGATACTTAAAAGAATCTTAGAGTTTACTTCATTTTAAAGTGTATATACATTGTTATTAAGTATCGACTCAGAATAATTAACAAAATTTTCACCCACTTTGTTCTACCTATTTTGGCATAATTTCAACTCAGAAGACTCTCTCCTACTTTAGTGTATAACCAGATTATAAAAGATTGCATGATTTTTAAAGTTGGGTATTTTGTAGCTCTATCATTTAATAGAAAAAAAGGTCAAAATATGTGTCTTACTATTAACCATTTCTTTGATTTGGCACAGTGGTTAAGAGCTAGGCTGCTAACCAAAAGGTCAGCAGTTCGAATCCACCAGCCTCTCCTTGGAAACCCTATGGGGGAATTCTACGCTGTCCTATAGGGTCACTATGAGTCGGAATTGATTCAATGGCAACAGTTTATCCTCAGCTTGGTGGTTAACAACTTGGTTATGCTCATCTACCCCATAACTTTTATCCATCCTGACCTACCTACATACCTGGCTAGCTCTTACTTGTCCATCAGAGGTCATTTTACCGCCCAAATCTGGGTTTGGTGGCCCTGCCAAATGTTCCCACTGCAGCCTCTCTTACTCTACCACAGATAGTATTTCTTAGTATTGTAATTCTTTCTCCATGTATGATACCCTTGATGTCATAAATGAAAAGAGCAAGAGATCTCTAAAAAGACAGGAAAGAAAGAAAAGACCAAAATGGATGTCAGAAGAGACTCTGAAACTTGCTTTTGAATGTAGAGTAGCTAAAGCAAATGGAAGAAATGATGAATTAAAAGAGCTAAACAGAAGATCTCAAAGGGTGGCCTGAGAAGACAAAGTAAAGTATTATAACGACATGTTCAAAGACCTGAAGTTAGAAAACCAAAAAGGAAGAACATACTCGGCGTTTATCAAGCTGAAATAACTGAAGAAAAAAATCGAGTCTTGAGTTGCAATAGTGAAGGATTCTATGAGCAAAATACTGAATGATGCAGGAAGCATCAGAAGAAGATAGTCACTGTACCAAAAAGAATTGGTGGATATTCAACCATTTCAGGAGGCAGTATAAAATCAAGAATGGATGATACTGAAGGAAAAAGCCCAAGGTGCACTAAAGACATTGGCAAAAAACAAGGTTGCAAAAAAACAGAAATTGATGGAATACCAATCGAGATGTTTCAACAAACAGATGCAGTGCTGGAGGTACCCACTTGTCTATGCAAATAAATTTGAAAGAAGCTACCTGGCCAACTGACTGGAAGAGATCCATATTTATGCCTATTCCAGAGAAAAGTGATCCAACTGAATGTGGAAATTATCAAACAAAATCATTAATATTACAGGCAAGTAAAATTTTGCTGAAGATCATTCAAAAGCAGTTGCAGCAGTACATCAACAGGGAACTGCCAGAAATTAAGCTGGATTCAGAAGAAGATGTGGAACCAGGGATATCATTACAGTTGTCAGATGGATCCTGGCTGAAAGCAGAATACCAGAAAGATGTTTGCCTGTGTTTTATTGACTGTGCTAAGGCGTTTGACTGTGTGGATCATAACAAATTATGGATAACACTGCGAAGAATGGAGAATTCCAGAACACTTAATTGTGCTCATTAGGAACCTGTATATAGCTCAGGAGGCAGTGATTCAAACAGGACAAGGGGATATTGCATGGTTTAAAGTCAGGAATGGTGTGCATCAGGGTTATATCCCTTCACCATACTTTTTCAATCTATGCTGAGCAAATAACCCAAGAAACTAAACTATATGAAAAAGAATGTGGCATCAGGATTGGTGGAAGATTCATTAACAACCTACTTTATGCAGATGACACAACTTTGCTTGCTGAAAGTGAAGAGGACTTGAAGCACTTACTGATGAAGATCAAAGACTATAGCCTTTAGTATGGATTATACCTCAACATAAAGGAAACAAAAATCCTCACAAGTGGACCAATAAGCAACATCATAAGAAACAGAAAAGATTGAAGTCATCAAGGATTTCATTTTACTTGGATCCACAATCCATACCCATGGAAGCAGCAGTCAAGAAATCAAAAGAAGCATTGCATTTGGCAAATCTGTTGTTAAAGACCTCTTTAAAGTGTTAAAAAGCAAAGATGTCACTTTAAAGAATAAGGTGGGCCTGACCCAAGCCGTGGTATTTTCAATCATCTTAGATGCATGTGAAAGCTGGGCAATGAGTAGGGAAAACCAAAGAAGAATTGACACTTTTGAATTATGATATTGGTGAAGAATATTGAATGTACCATGAACTGCCAAAAGAACATACAGGTCTGTCTTGGAAGAAGTACAGCCAGAATGCTCCTTAGAAAAGAGGATGGCGAGACTTTGTCTCACATACTTTGGACATGTTGTCAGGAGGGGTGAGTACCTGGAGAAGGATATCATGCTTGGTAAAGTAGAGGGTCAGTGAAAAACACGAAGACCCTCAAGGAGATGGATTGACACAGTGGCTGCAACAATGGGCTCAAGCATAACAAGGATCATGAGGATGGCACAGGACCGGGCAGTGTTACTTTCTGTTGTACATAGGGGTTGCTGTGAGTTGGAAGCGATTCGAGGGCACCTAAGAACAATCACATTGCAATTCTGTTTCTCTGCCTCTTTAGTTGCCTGTAAGTCTGTACTGTTTCATAGTGTAATTCCAGAAGTAAGTCAAGGACCTGGAACGTAAATTAATGCAGCCCGTATGTCAAAGGCAAGCCATGTATACGTTTATGGCACTTACTCAGGACCCTCCTCACTTTACTTTGAGTTCATGACTACTCACTCCCAGTTTTACCTGGCTCCTGCCCTTTGGATCTAACCCCCATTTTTCACACCAGGTCTGCTCCATGAGCTTACTAGTTAACTTCAGTTTTCCCGATCCCATCTTCTGGAGCTCTCCGAGGACTCTGGCTCAGGCTCAACTCTTTAAATCTTCCCAGTTTTTATTGCTTTAGGAGGACCCAGTGACCTTGTTCCAGCCTCTTAACCCAAACTCTGGGGGCCCCTTGAGATAGAGGCCCAAACATTGTATGTCCTTGTAAGTGTTTTTAGTCCAGTGGTATAACCTTCTTGAGATCATGAAAACACATTTATTCTTTGATTCATTTTATCTAAGTGTTTTGGACAGTTCCATAAATGGTTATGTTGATAATAATTATAAACATGCTTTCTTTTAAACTATCTTTCTGAAGAGTATTTGGTGGGTTTAGAAAGAGAATTTTTTGCATATTAGCATGGGGTGTTAAAACCTGAAGTTTAAATAGATGAGGTTGACTTTGAATGGTCTAACTAAGGCAAGGTGTGAAAAAAAAAAAAAAAACTTATACTTGAAAAAGTCTTATGTGGAAAAAGTTTTATGTCTGAAAGGGCTACAAAAATGTTTTCACCACCCAGGGCTGCTTCTGGAAGGACAGAGGTTTATGTTTCCATAAACTCAATTCCAAGTAAAAAAATATCCAGATTTTCCAAAGCTATGGATCTGTATCTTTTTTTTTTTTTTTAATGGATCTGTATCTTAGGCTTGTTGTGTAGATACAGCAGAAAGGAAAGGTGTATCATTTGACTGGGCAGTAACCCTGTTTCATATCTGACCAGGTCAAAAAAAGCAGGCCTCTCTTGACCATGTTATTTTTAGCTTTATTGACAAGTACCTCATTGACATCAAGATGGGCTGCCAGTGAGGAGACCCTGGCTCCTTAGCAGATTGCTGGCTAGAGCCTCAGGAAGAACACAAGGGACCAGTCCACCTGAGAGAACTGGTGGAAGACTTCAGAGAGGGACAAGAAGAGTGCCTTCTACCCAGGAGGGCTGGTCTGAATACAATGATTAAACCCTCCCGGAATTTATTCTTCGTACAGTGCAGAGTACTTAGTATTCACTTAGGTTGTATTTTTTGAATAAATGAATGTGCGATTTAGGTTATGTTAAATTTTTGATCAGAACATAGGGCTCTATTCGTGGTTGACACCTGGAAAAAAGGCTCCAGATCTGGCAATCGGCAACCTCACGCTGTTTGTCATCTTCAACACTTCCTTGAGTTTTACCAGTTCTAGAAGGTGACTAGCAAAGGCTCCCCCACCTCCACCTCATTAACCATTTTAAGGCCCATTTAGTTAAGCAATTGATTATAACCCCCAAACCCAGGTAGTCAGTGCAGAAGCCTGCAACTGAATCCCTTGATACAGCAGAATTGGAGCTAAGATATTGAGCAGGGCCTTGTCTCCCTCACCCTTAAAATGTACATGAGAGACAGCGTGTTTAGGAGTGCTGCCATTTGTGGGGGGTGTGGTATCAGGCTGGAAACCGTGGTGGCATAGTGGTTAAGTGCTTTGGCTGCTAACCAAAGGGTCAGAAGTTCAAGTCCACCAGGCAATCCTTGGAAACTCTATGGGGCAGTTCTACTCTGTCCTGTGGGGACACTAGAAGCCGAAATCAACTCGACAGCAATAGGTTTTTTTTTGGTTTAGTATCAGGCTGATGAAAGGTTTTCCTTATTGAGATGAAAGCCCTACTTCTTGAAGATCAAGGTCTTCTCTGTGGCCTGATGGGCCTGCATCGCAAGCGCACTGTCTTTATACACCCGTTACAGATTTGCTTTGGACTTCTTGTGCTAATAAGGAAAGCTAAATCTCAGCAATGGGTGAGAAAAGATAGGGCTTGTAGGGTCTCAAAGTTTCTAAGAGGCAACTTTGCTGAAGACAAGACAAGGGAAGTTAGGGAGCTAGGCCTAGGACCCAGAATCCATTTTTAAAGTGACCTTGTACTTCTTATGCCAAGGAATAAAACATTGACATGCTGTAGTCCAATGGCTAAGTGTCACCTTTCTTAGGAGTTTGGTGTATTCAGCCTACTACTTCTGCTTTTATTGTTCCTCCCCTTCTAGTCTATTATTTCCGGGTTTACAGATCAGTGAATGAAAGGCTTGGCTATTTAAGATTCTGGTTGAGGTGAGGAAAGCAGGAATGTAAGTTTGATGAGGAAGGGGGAGGGAAGAGCAATCAGCAGCTATATGTTCCCAGAGAGGTTGGCAGGAGCGGGGCCACAGAATGGAATGAGAAGTGCTGAATGAAACTCTGTGTATCTTGTATACACCAGTAATTCTGAGGAGGGAGCCAGGAAGTAGGTAGCTGGGCATGTGGGCTGTCAGAGTAGCCAGGTCTGTTGAGAAGACATGTTTGAGGAAAAACTCTTGCTTTACCAGGAATGGATCCTGAAATGTCAGGGCAAAATAAATGAATGAATGCTAAGTATCCTCTGAATGTGAATGAAATCACTGGAGAATATTAACATCAATTATGACTGTGGATAGCCATACTAACTGAGTACTATCAAAACGAAGGGAACGTTAGGGAGCTCACCAAGCTGGGGGTGAGAAAGTGTTGATTGCTATGGTGAGTACTTTTTTTATGGAGTAGACAAAAAGAGGTTTTTTTTTTTTTTTTTAAATGACTGTTACCTTTTCAAGAGTAAACAGTCAGTAACTGTCTTAGAGGGGCAATACTTGTGAACCAGGCTCTAGGGGGCTGAAGAAAAAGCCTGCACAAAAGTTAAACATCTAAAGTAAATAAAATTTTTATAAAGAAAGTGCATTGTGTATGTATAAAGAAAGTATAAAACCTCTGTGTGTGTTTCTTTAAAAAAACTTTTATTTATGAGGCTAGCACTCAGACATTTTTTCTTGGGCCATTTGACTTTAGATGTATTTGACCATTTAAAATTCAGGAAGAATTGGGTATCTTGGTGCATGTACAAATTCCTAGAGTGGCATCTCCAAATATTCTCTCTCTCACACACACACACACACACACACACACAAGACTATAACAGAATTGTTGTTTTGTCAAAGTTTGATGGTTTTCAGTTTTTGGAAGTTGAATGTTACCAGTTTACTCATTGCCCCTCTGGGAAATGTAGTCCACCTGCCATAGATGAAAATATTGCCAAACTCTCTCCTACATTGCTGAAAGGCCCAAGGAAAAAAATGTATTTTATAACTGACAAAAATATAGGGCCACTTCTTAAGTGTTCTCTCGGGCATTCAAATTGAAACTCAGAACATCTCTATTGATCGTGTTGTGCTAATTAAAGTATATTGATATCAGCGCCAATTATGACAGTGGAAATCCATACTAAATGACTATCATCAAGACTGTATCAAAAGAAACAACATAAATGTTGTTCCCATCACAATTTTAATAATTTTAAATGGGATACGTAAAAATAAACATGAAAAATAGAATATGATTCCTACCTTCTATATTAATGCTCATCACTATCAATTTTTTTCTAGAAACACTTTTAAGGATTTGTGTTTGTCTTTCCATCATTCTCCCCACTATTCCCACCTCACTCCTTCCGGACACCCGTTTTTGTCTGAAGGCTGACAATCCATTCCTTGACAGCCACCTTGGGATCAATGCAGGAGCAGTGGGCCATCCAAGCTTTTCTATGGCATTTTGAATTTAAAGTGGGGAAGTATGAGGAGTGTGGTATGAGAAATATGGTAAAGAGTAGAAGAAAGACTCTCCCATAGAGAAGGCTGTGAGATGTAAAATTTACAAGTTGTCAATAGTCATAGATCCTATCATTTATGGAGAACTGCTCTAAGGTAAGAAAGAATGAGATTGACACACCAAGAAGAGCAGAGACAGGACATGGAGAAATAGTCCTGTCGGTATTCAAGCCCATGGTTCCATTATTTCTCTGGATCACTGCCCATCCTGGGATTTGGTTATTTGATAGCCTTTGGTTGCATGGGAGATAAGCACTGGACTGCTAACCAAAAGGTTGGCAGTTTGAGTTCACCCAGAGGTGACTTAGAAGAAAGACCTGGCAATCTAGTTCCAAAAAGTCAACCACTGAAAACTCTGTGGAGCACAGTTCTCCTCTGACACACATGGGAACCCCATGAGTTGGAATTGACTTCTCAGCAACTGGTTTGATTCTTTTGGTTTTTGTCCTAAACTGCTCTTGCTTGGGTTTTGGGCCATTTAAAAAGAGTCTTATTCCGTAAATCTGGCAAAGTCCTAGGAATGAATATGGAAAACAATCCCAGGAAAATTATTTCAAGGAGTAGTAATTAGAAATATTAATCCATAGCCAGCTCTACCCACGGCGTGAAGTATAGGCCGAATATGTACCATGGGCCACAACACACATATAATCCATTGTCATTGAGTCAATTCAGACTCACAGCAACCCTACAGGACAGAGTAGAACTGCCTCATAGGTTTTCCAAGGAGTGGCTGGTGGATTTGAACTGCAGACCTTTTGGTTAGCAGCCGAACTCTTAACCAGGGCTTCTAACCCGCATATCGTGTTTTTAAAATATGTTGTAAATATTTTGATATTCCTCTCTCCCTTCAAAGGTGGAACCTAGTTCCCCTTCGTCTTGCATATGGACCCTATTTAGTGATTTGCTTCTAACAAGTAGAATATGGCAGAAGTGATGTTATGTGTCTTCCAAGACTGGGTCTTAAAAGAGGATAACTTCCACCGGGCTCTCTTGCTTCTGATCACTTGTTCTGGAATGGCTGTCATGCAGACACTCAAGCAGCCCTGGGAGATACCCACATGATGGGGAACTGAAGCCTTCTGCCAATAGCCAGCACCAACTTGCCAGCCGTGTGAGGGGGCCATCTTGAAAGTGGGTCCTCCAGTCCCAGTGAAGCCTTCAGACCACCACAGTCCTGGTTAGCCTCTTGACTGCAATCTCATGACAGACCTGGAATGAGACTACCCAGCCAGCCCACTCCTGAATTCCTGACCCACAGAAATAATAAAATCTTTATTGTTGTTTTAACAACTACATTTTTAGGAAATTTGTTATGTAGTAACAGATAACTGATACATCACACTATATTTAAAACGAGAAGAAATTATTCTAAAGAGATTTAGTCAATCAGCTTCAGTAGTAAGTAGTGGCAGAGATTGCACAATAGGCAACCCAGTCAGAGAAACAAATGAAGTTCATGATTTAGAAGTTTGTTCCTCCTTGAACTTGGATTTCAGGTAGGAGACACAATTAGTGAAGGCCTGAGAATAGGTAGGAATAGATTGCCGAATATGAAAAAAAGGAAAATAGAATAATATTGTGGTCAAGACTAAGAGTTTTGGACTGAAACATCTTTTGATTCAATTCTGACTAGTGGGGTGGATTCCATAAAAGCGTTCCCAAAGTGAAGGGATTGGGGTGGGGGGCAGTGGTGGTGATAGATGGAGATGGAAAGTGGCCATGAGGAGGCACACGACCAATCACATTGTAAGCGCACGACATTCTCAGTGAAGTTCGACTTTGCCACGTAGTAATTATGTGCCATGCTGTGTACATACTCTGTAGCTTTTTTCTAAAAACATATTTGTGAGTACATTTTTTCCAACGCTATTTTCCTAAGACACATTCCACATCAATGACCAGGAACAGCCAGAAGCAAAACCCACCAAGTCTTGCTTATTTTTTGTTCTCTCTTTGCTGATATACATCAGGACTCAAGATAACTGAATTGATAATTTTCCTACCTACAGTAGAATTGTTTTATAAATTCTTCAGCTAGACTACATGTAATCTGCCTGGATGTCTATGGAATTAAAAGCCAGTAAACTGCTCTATTTTGTACTTGTGTGGTTACGGCTCTCTTGGCACGAAGAAAGGATATTTTTGCCTCTGTTTGCTGACATGATCTACAGAGTCCAGTTGAGAAAACCCTCTGAGTGAAAACAAATAAAGACCCACCAGAACAAATTAGGGACAGGAGAACTTTGAGACAGTGTAAGTGTTGTGAAACCATCAGAACGTTAGGATTTAGGATGCTCCTTTAAAGTTTTTTAGAATTCCTGAGAACTCTCCTTGGGAGATGTTTTTGCTTTCACTGGCCTGACAGCATGAAGGTGCACGTGAAAACTGAAGACTGTGAAAACATTCTCGGCAATAGCCAAGCTGGTAGCAAATGTCTAAAAACTGCATTTTCACAGCTCTGTCAGGATATGAAAAAATTGCCTGTCATCTGTTTTATAAAATTAAAGACGATTTAAGGCAATTGAAGTTTCTATTTCCTCCAAGGAGAAAATGGAGTTTACAAACTTCTGGTGTATATATGAATGCATGACTTACTTCAGATCATCATTTTAGCTGAAATATGTTGTCGTACCAACGCTCACCTGAGGTGCATTTCACTTATAGCAAATCTTTATTTTAACTCTCCTTAAATGGTAGGCAGAAACCCTGGCGGCATAGTGGTTAAGTGCTACGGCTGCTAACCAAGAGGTCAGCAGTTCGAATCTGCCAGGTGCTCCTTGAAAACTCTATGGTGCAGTTCTACTCTGTCCTATAGGGTCACTATGAGTCGGAATCGACTCAACGGCAGTGGGTTTGGTTTTGGTTTTGGTTAAATGGTAGGCATTGATCTGTTGCTGGGTAAACGGATTAAAGAGCATAGCCTTGGCCAACTTAATAAAGAGACAGATTTTAAAAAATTTCAAGCAACCATATGTAGAAACATAATGAAGCCTATCCAATTCTAATTCCACCATTAATTTGCACCTGAAAGAACAAGCAAGGTATGCTTTAGTACATCAGGGAGGTATCCCGGATATTAGCCATTCAGGATATCAAATGGGACCTAGAGAAGATTACAAAGATTTTAAAGTAATAGACTGAAACAATGAGATGTGAGAAAGAACATTGATCTCAGCTTTCTGGATTAGCTGCCTTTTAATGCTCGTGAAGTAAAACTTGAGAAGAAAAGGAAAGGAATTTCAGCCATCAGGTTACATGAAGAGCAGGTATCAGCAGATCTCAGTAGTCTCAGCCAGGCTGGGCCAGAATGTTCTTAGATAATCAGGTGTGGCTTTACTGGTACCAAGCTATCATCCCAAGGGGACCTGCTAGAAAAAGCCTATCTCTGCCGTTTATGTAGCGTGACCTTTGGTGCTTTGACTTTCCTTTCTCGCCTCTAGAAGGTTAAGAGCTACAGCATCATGGGTAAGGGCTTTTGGGCTTGAGTTCTGCTCTGACATTACGTGTACTGGGTCTTGGGTGAGTTACATAGCTTTCCTGTCTTATGAAATGGGAATGCTTACTTCACAGAGTACACCGATCTTAGAGCGCTTTGCACGGAACCTGGAATATGGTAAGGATTCAGTTCCTATGAGCTACAGCAACTGGTTCTGTTAATATTTCCTTGGAGTCCCTGGGTGGTACGAACAGTTAATAGTGGTTTGAGTCCACTCAGAGGTGCCTCAGAAGAAAGTCTGGCAATCTACTTCTGAAAAATCAGCCACTGAAAACCCTATGAAGCACAGTTCTACTCTGACATACGTGGGTCGCCATGAGTCAGAACTGACTCAACAACAACCGGTTTAATATTTTCTCACAGGGAGATCAAGGCCATTGCTTGTTAATCAAAGTGAACCAGCTGACATCATAGGTGGGAAATCCTTCAACAACCGGTTAGCACTAATGATAAACCCTCTTAAAATCAATATTAGCAGTATATAGTTAGGCAGTTAACCAGTTGCCATCAGGTTGAGTCTGTCTCATGGCTACCCTATGTGTGTCAGAGTAGAGCTGTCGTGTTCCATAGGGTTTTCAAGTTAGGCAGTTACCAATTACTAATTCTTCCACACTCAACTATTTCATAATGACGATATGTTTAGAACAGTGATTCAAAAACAAAAAGAAACCCAGACTTGGTTAAGATTTATTTTGCTTCTCTTCAGAAAAGGACAATATTTGAGTGGTGTTCTAAGAAAAACCATAGCATTTTAAAAGGTACCTTATGTGAACTGAATAGTGAAAGGAGAAAAGCACATGAAAAAAGTATGTTACTATTTTAAAATGCTTTTAAACCATATTAGAAGCCACAAACTAAGTTTTGTGCAGTTTTTGCCACTGAGCACGGCTGGGATTTGTCTTCTTATGTCACCAGTAGAGACCCTGGCACTCACCATTCTATTAGTGATGTTCATGGGGGCTTCCATCTGTTAAATACATTCTGTCACTTAAAAAAAAATTTCTAGATTTTAAAATAAACTTACATAAAGAACAGATCAAACATATCATAATCTAAAATAATTCAATGGGAATTCAGCGTGAACATAAACCTACAGGTCTCCATCTTCTCTGGCTCTTTCCCCAAGTCTGAAAAACAGAAGTCTTAGTTTCCTAGAGCCACCATAACAAAATACCACAAAATGGGTGGCTTTAAAGAACAGTAATTTGTTGTCTCACGGTTCTGGAGGCTAGAAGTCCAAATCAGGGTAAGAGCCATGTTGATTCCTTCTGAGGGCTCTGAGGGAAAATCTGTTCCATGCCTTTCTCCTAGCTTTTGGTGACTCTCAGCAATCCCTGGCTTTCCTTCGCTTGTACATTCATCTTCACATAGTGTCTTTCTCCTGTAGGTGTGTCTCTGTGTCTGTTCTCTATTTTTATAGGACACCACCCAGAAGGGATTAGGACGCACTCTACTCTGGTATGATGGCATGTAAATCCAACTGATATCATCTTCAGAGAAAGACCCTATTTCCAAACAAGGATGTTGTTCACAGATACAGGGGTTCAGAATTCAATGTATCTTTTTGGGGGACACAATTCAAAAGTTGGCAGTTTGAGTTCACCCAGAGATGACTTAGAAGACAGACCTGGCAATCTAGTTCCAAAAAGTCAACCACTGAAAACTCTGTGGAGCACAGTTCTCCTCTGACACACATGGGAACCCCATGAGTTGGAATTGACTTCTCAGCAACTGGTTTGATTCTTTTGGTTTTTGTCCTAAACTGCTCTTGCTTGGGTTTTGGGCCATTTAAAAAGAGTCTTATTCCGTAAATCTGGCAAAGTCCTAGGAATGAATATGGAAAAGAATCCCAGGAAAGATACTTAGTAACCTAAGTATGACTTGGCATTCTCCTCAAGCTACTGCTAGCCTTGCTCTCTCCTCTACAGCCAAGAGTATTTAAGGAGTAGTACTCTGAGTCGGAATCGACTCAACGACAATGGGCTTTTTGCTTTTTCCTTTTTCCTCACTGGCTCTAACCAGTTCCATTCACAGCTCAACCTTCTGAAATCCTTGCCATTTTCTTGGAACTGCTCTCCGCCCAGCCAGAGGAGGAAAGCTGGCTGTTCAGAGTTTACTGTGAATGAAAGGAGAGAAGCTTTGCCCAGCCCCTATGGGAGTCTACTTTCTCCCAGGCTGGTATTAAAGGAACATCCCTCTGCAAGCAAGACCAAGGGTTGTACCACTACCAACCCCTGCCCTCTGAGATAGGAAGCAGGAAGAGTTGGGCTGAGAGATAGGATGGGAGCAGGCATCATCAGAAAGACAGACGACACACACATGTGGGTCATGTATTTACCACTGTCGGAAGGGAACATTGGTCATTTTCATCAAAGCCTGTGCTTGTTCTCTAAGAATTCATTTGTACTGTGAATGACCTGAATCTCAAATTATCTAAGTTCCTTAAAGTTGCAAAGATCATATTCATTTCATTTCAATGAATAAATATGTTTGCTTTATAATGGCACTTGGGCTTTCATTTGAAAAACGTAGAGGAAGAGCCCCCTCTGTCTTTAGTCAGTCTCCTAATTACACTAATCTTATTTGATTGATATATTAGGCTCTGGGGGAAAGGGAAACCAGGGGAAAGGAGGCCACAATACAATCTCTTATTCTCAGCTCCAGACGGCACAGGAAATCCTCAATTAAATTGTACCACTTCCCTCAGCACTCAATAAAAGACATGCATTATATTTAATATCTTTAAACTCATTTATAATAATGGTTTTATGTGCAATGGTAAAAGTTAACTCATTTCTGCTAGACTTCCTTTTTATTAGCATTGCAAAGTAATGCACGCATCTTGTAAAGAACATCAAAAGTTCAGAAGACTAAATTGTGAACAATTAAAGTTGTCCGATTCTCCCTATGAATTTCCCAGTACAACTCTTCCCTGGAACAGTTTGCCCCACTTTGTAGAGGTAAACAAGAAGAGATATCCTCACACACAGCCAGGAAACTACGCCTTTAATATCATACTGGCATGGTTTCTTGAAAGGATTGAGAGGAATATAAGATTCCCCAGGCCCAGAGGAAGAAACAAATGCAGAAATATTGCATCTCAGACAATGGAGAAAGTCTGGGCATGGTTATGCTGTAGAATTTTTTCTTCTGCTCCTAAGTCTGACTTAGAACAAAGTCTGCCTTGTGTATACACTTTCAGAAAGGGGTGGCTGGACTCAGACAATTAGTAGCTTGGCACATAGCCTACTAAGTTGGTGGCCCAAAAAGTGTCTGGAAGTGGTTTTGTTTCCATCTCTGCTCCTCAGCCTGGTGTGTATCACTACCCAGGTACAGAGAGCTGAGGAAGAGGAGACATCTCCATCCCCCATTATGCACAACTACACATGCACACCACCTAGAGGCCTGGATGGATCGAAATTGTGGGAATGTACATTTTTACCTTGAAGCAGTAGTGGTTCAGTGATAGAATACGCACCTTCCATGTGAGAGACCCAGATCAATTCCTGGCCAATACACCCCAAGCACAGCTGCCACTTGTCAGCCAGTGGAGGCTTGCGTGTTTCTATGATGCTGAACAGGTTTCAGTGGAGTTCCCAGACTAAGATGGACTAGGAATAAAGGCCTAGCAGTCTACTTCTGAAAACCAGCCAATGAAAACCTTGTAGATCACAACAGTCCGATCCGCAACTGATCATGGGGATGGGGATGGCGCTGGACTTGGTAAGGTTTTGTCTTTTGTGCATGGGTTCACCATGAGTCAGGGGCTAACTCAACGGCAGCTGCAATAATAACATTTATTTTGTGGGAAGCATCTGAGAAGATGCTCAGACCACTGTGAAAGGATGAACCAAGCTTGTCTAGCTCCACCATTCCCTACTCCAACGTGGATCTCAGAGTGTGTTCTTTCCCTAGAACAAGTATCAGAAACCCCTTTGTGCCCTGACTGAGGTGAATATTAAAGCTTATGGTTCTGCCATCAATCCAGAGCATGGTTTGCAGGCTCAGGTGTCACCCAGCCTTAAGCCATCCACGTGAAAAAAAGGGAATTTAGTGGGGCTCAGCACCAAAAGGAGAAAAGAAGGCAAAGATGGAAAGCAGCACTCTTTTCAGAAGTGGCATAATAACAGACTGGGTTTAGCAAGGGTAGGATTCCTGACAAATATCCACCCTTCATGCATTCTCAAAACTTTCTTAGAGATTCTGTTCTAAGAATTCACCCTGATTCAGTGATTTTCCACATTCCCGTGGCCACTCTGTGGTAGAACTGGGAACAGATGGCTAACAGGGTACTATTCATCAAAATTCGGGAACCTTGATCGTCTCGACAGTGTTCTACACGCATTGGTTGCCCTTATACTAAAAGTAAGAATTCTGAGTAAGTAAGAAGGAAACTGGCAACATCAGCAACAGGTACCTCTGGGTAAATGATGACCAGGCAAGACATTTAGATAAACTTTTTTTTATCCTTCCTAAAAATGTTAGTTTTAATAACATTTTTAGATTCTGAAGATTATTTGGTTACGATACTAGCTTGTCAACAATTATTATGTTGTAAAAAATATGATTTTATCATTAAACCTAATTTATACTAATGAGAAAATTACTGTAAACCTCAGAGTAGATTATTTTTTACTACTTTTAAAGACGTTTGAAACACTTCGGTAATCTTTCTAGCTTCTCTTCCACTCAAAATTTTATGTTATCCAGATAACTGACATCAGATCTAAGCTGCCCATAGTAAAAGGTAGTAGAAATTTATCTTTCTTACACTCCTTTGTATCCCGCATATCCACACAGTGCCTTGTATTTAGTGAGAGTTCAATAATTTGTCAATAATAAGTCAGTTAATACCTGCTGTCATCGAATCAATCCTGACTCATAGCGACCCTATAGGACAGTGTAGAACTAACCCATGGGATTTACAAGGCTGTAACCTTTACAGAAGCAGACTGCCACATCTTTCTCCCAAGGAGCACCTGGTGGGTTTGAGCGAATGACTTTTCGGTTAGCAGCCAAGTACTTAGCCACTGCACAGCCAGCTGCAGCGTTAGGTACTCAGAAAACATTTGTTTAAAAGCCTGGATGGATAGGCTAAGGAATACATGAATAAATAAGTGTATGTTATCCTTCTAGTGTTACTTTGAGGAAAAGATTACAGCTCTGGTAACCCTATGGGGCTCCACCTTCTCCTATACGGTCACTATGAGTTTCAATCAACTCTACAGAAATGGGTTAAAGCTGCCAAAATTCCCTGGCTGGCATAAATAGTTCATGCTCAAATAGTAATTGAAAGGTTGGCGGTTCAATCCCACCAAGTGAGACTGCAGAAGAAAGGCCTGGCAATCTGCTTCTGTAACGATTACAGCCCAAGAAAACCCTATGGAGCTCAATTCCACTCTGTAGCACCTGGGGTCATCTTGAATCAGAATCGACTCAACGGCAATGGGTTTGGCTTGGTTTTGGAAACAGCAAACATCGTGCAAAGAAAGAGGGCTTACAAAGAAATGTGAAGACATGATTTCTCCTTCAACGAACTTATCAATTCTTCCACTTTATCAATCCCCCACCTGATTTTCCATTGTGGAGAAAGAAGAGAGGCAGACCAAAAGTTGGGGGTGATGGGGATGGGGAAGGTAAAGAAATAAAACACATTTCTTCCTTATATTCTTTAAAACCAAATAGTATAAAAATGAAGAGCTTGTAAAAACAAAAAGATAATAGAGGGAATGATGAAATTTTGCTGTGCAGTACGTACCAAGGAAAACTGTGGAGTCACCTTCTGTTTGTAGGAGTCAAGGCACAGTTAAGTTACACTTGGGTTTGTGGAATGTACTCTGAAGTTTTAATTGAAGTGAGTAATATTTTGCTGTTTATCCCAGTCTATTTTCTGAGTATTTCTTTGGGTTGTTCTTGTCTGAGTTGCCAGACATGTCTAGGATATAATTAGTTGATATCATCCAATTCATAAACTCTTCCTTTTCAACAAATGTTCACATTGTTGTGGTGAGTAGCACTGTGTTCCCTTACACCTACTGACTGTGTTAACATTGAAACCAGGATGTGCCCAGGTTGAAGCCTTCTGCAGTACCTTTTATACATTTTTGCTGCCTTTTGAGAGTGTTCTCTTTTCCCAGCTTTAAATCTTAGATCAGGAATCAAGCCTGTATCTCTCAGGCATAGCTGATACTGACCTAAAACTGAGTCAGGGATATTTGAACTTTTGATTTTGCCTGATTTGGGAAGAAGCGTGAAGAGGTGTTCATTTAATTTGTTTCAGAATGCAGAAACGGATGCATAAGCAGTAATATTCTCCAGAACTTCTCTCTCCTCCCTCCACTATCCCCAAAATGTAGGAGAGAGCTGGATTCTGACAACTGTCTGCAGGGAGGAATTTTTAGCTATTCTCACGTATATTTATCTGTCATCAGTTGGTAACATGATTTTTGAATATGGATATCGGTTCTTTTTAATGGGGAAAAACTCTTTGCATTCCAAACTTAGCGTGCATTTTAGTGAGAGAAAAGAGGGCTGAAAACGAGGCTACTGTTGCTGGTAAGCCCTGTCCTTGGCTCTAGTACAATCCAAACTGATCTAAAGAGTACTCAGTCCCCAAGTCTGTCCTTCCTTCCCAGAAAGTCATTAGAGTCCTGCTCTGAAGTCTCAGCGGACTGTACTCTGAGAGCCAGTGAGGCTAAGGTAGAGCTTTTATACCATGCTCATGGTCACAAACTCCAGCAGCTTCTAAAGGGTTCTATGAAGCACTTACCTCCTTGCCATCTTTAGCTTTAGTCTCTTGGGTTCCCATGCTCTTGTTCCGCTATGTCTTGGCATGGGGCCTTTGAGCAAGGGCAGTATTATCTGACTCCTTACCTAGTGGTCTGAGACCTGCTATTATGGATTAAATTTCATCCCCCCAAAATATATATTGAAATCCTATAGCCTGGTGGTGCAGTGGTTAAGCACTCAGCCACTAACCAGAAAGTTGGTGATTTGAACCCACCAGCTGCTCCTAGGCAGAAAGATGTGGCAACCTGCTTCCATAAAGATTTATAGACTTGGGAACCCTATGGGCAGTTCTACTCTGTCCTATAGGGTTGCTATGAATCAGAATCAACTTGAAGGCAACAGTTTTTTGTTTTTTGTTTTTTTTTAAACCTGTGGATATAATCCCATTTGGGCATAAGCTTTTCTTTGTTATGTTGATAAGACCTGCCTTAGTTATCTAATGCTGCTATAACAGAAATACCACTAGTAGATGGCTTTAGCAAAAAGAAGGTTATTCTCTCACAGTTTAGGAGGCTAGAAGTCTGAATTCAGGGTACCAGGTCTAGAGGAAGGCTCTCTCTTTCTCTATTGGCTCTGGGGGAAGGTTGTTGGCATCAATCTTCCCCTGCTCTAGGAGATTCTCAGTGCAGGGGTCCTGGGTGCAATGGATGCACATGCCTGGCTCTTCTTTCTTGGTGATATAAGGTCACCATGTCTCTCTGCTCACTTCTCTCTTTTATATCTCAAAAAAGATTGGCTTAAAATACAACCTAATCCTGTAGATTGAGTCTCATCAACATAACTAATCCCATCTCATAATTCCATCTCATTAACATCATAGAGACAGGATTTAAAACACACAGGAAAATCACATCAGATCACAAAATGGTGGACAATCACAATACTGGGAATAGTGGCCTAGCCCAAGTGACACACATTTGGGGGGGACACAATTCAATCCATGACAAGGCCCTATCAGTGTAGGGTGTGTCCTAAACCTAAAGTTTTTGTTCTAAAAAGAGCAGATTAGACACAGAAGCAAGCACAAAAGAGGAAGACAGATGTCACGTGATGATCACCAAAGAACTAAGGAATGGAAGCTGAAAGAGACAAGGATCTTCTCTCAGAGCCAACCAGAAGATAACTAACCCTATTGTCACTGCCGTTAATTCAAACTTCTAGCCTTTTTTTTTAGCCTTATAAACTATAAGAAAAATAAATTTCTTTTCAGTACAGGATGAAAATACATCAGAAATTAACTTTAGTGTGTCAGTTGCTCTTAGAGCAAGTTTAGGCATTAAAATGAAAAATACAAACCAATGGATAGACAAAGCATTACACAGAAAAATTATTCTCAACTTTTTTTTTTAAACATCAAGAATTCTTTATTTTTCTTTCCATTAAGAGATACTATAATTTTGAAAGATTTCATCTGCAAAGCAGATGCACCCTGCATTGATTTTTACTTCCTACTAGTGAGGTTTCTCTTCATATCACACAAATATATTCCCTTTACTATCAGAACAAATATGTTTTTGGTTTTATTACTTAATGACAAAAGTAATAATCCAGTGGAGCTTCTGAACAGCGGAAGGTGGTAAACAGAGACTTGCCAGTTAAGTTAATAAAATGAAGAACTTGGACAACTGCATTGGCCTGTGAAGCCTTTTCATTTCAAATGAGCTTTTTACAGACATGAAAATTGCTCTAGGGTTCCCACCCTGTCACTGTTTTCCCTGAGCCCTAGATTTCTAAACTCAAGTTCAGTATCCCTGGTTAGAGCTTATTGAGAAAAGATTTAGGCTTTACCTTCCCACTTCCTGTAGCAGCTTCAATTTCCACGTTTTGATGCTCACCAAGCAGTCAAAAAAATTCAAGCATGACATCTTATGATCCTAATAAAGGGTTTTCTAATTGCACCAAATGTGCTAAGAGTATTCTCATAGCCTGGGACAGAAAACTCAAGGGGAAAAAGTGTCAGGAACAGAAGGACCTGAATTGAAAGAATGAGGGAAAGTCAGCTTCCTCCCCATAGGTTTTTTCACTCTAAGTGCCATTCACAGAAATTTGGTATCCAAGGAGATGAGCGCAGTACATGCTAACATTACATATTCTCTGCAGATACAAAAGGCTATCTATTCGATCTGATACTACATTTCAAAGTAGCAGAGGGAAAGTGTTTGGGGAAAGTATTGAATAATTAAGTGAGTACTTACCATATGCAGAGAACCATGATGTATTCAATGAAGGATGCAAAATATGCACTAAGTGATGATAAATATGGGACCACTTATTTCCACGTAAGGCTCTTGGCAATCTTTTTAGCATTCTGGCTTTTATTAAGTTCACATTATTACCTTTGAAAATCTGAAGAAATGCCCTTGTCATAAATTTACTTTTTACCCTCTGCTTTGGTAGAAAACAAAATGTTATCAATTATAAAATGACGTTTTCCTGAGACCAATTTTATAATTGAATGATACAACAGAGAGTGAGGACTCTCGGAGTTGAATAAGAAGATGGTAGCAGCCTTGCAGGCTAGTGACCAGAAATGAGGCAAAGCTGGGAGAAAGGGAAATAACTGAGAGAAGCAAGTGTTCCACAGTATGATGATTTAATCAGGGGTGAAGGAGTTGCCACAAGTAGCAAGAAAAGAGCACGTTCAGATGAAGGGAGAGTGAGGAACCATCTGGAAACAAGAACCCATTCAAGAAGTTGATGAAGGTTACGACTAGGAAAGGGAAGTTCACAGAGATTTCTGTGAAAGCAGGGAGAGAAGCACCCCTTCACATGATAGAAAATTATTGGGCTGCAATTCCGCCTGAACTCAAGGGTATAGAGACAACAGCTTAAGAGAACTTTACTTTCTTAATAACCAGTGGAATTGGGTGAGTTTTGGCATAGTATTGGGATATAAGCTTGGATGTCTAGAAAATGATAAGAAGTTGACTCCTTTTACTCAGAATTCATGATCACAAAACTTAAATCCATACTAAATATTCCCTAGACAGCCCACTGTGTTTTCTAGTTGAATCTGTTTTTTATTCCACTCTGTAAAACTCCTTCTCCCACCCAGTTTTACCCTCACCTCAGTCTTTGTCAGAAAACAGAAGCTAGCACCAACCTACAGCTGATTTACATCTGCATCTATCTTCTCTCCCTTAACCTCCCTTTAAATGAGAAAGTCTCTCCCATTAAAGCCATTCCCATCATGTGAACTCCAGATCCTATCTTTTTTCACTTTTTCAAGATGTGAGTACCTTACATTATTTTGTCTTCTCCTGAATCATCAATTTCTTCCTCTCTACAGGGTCATTCTTACAGCACACCAGCATGCTTATGTATCTCCCATTAAGGGGCGGGGGTGGGGGAAGTCTTTCCACAAAGACCATCCCACGTGCTACCAACTCCTTTCTCATTTCTTGCCCCCCAGGCTTAGCCGAACTCTTCCAAAATGTTCTCCATACATTCTCTCCTCACCTCTATCCCATCTTCCCCTTCAACTCAGTTCAAAGTGAATTCTGTCCCAACAACTCTACTAAAGGGATTGCTATCAAAGACTTGAACAATATTGAATGCTGCCAGACCCAAAGGGCACTGACTTTCCTCTTGCTCAAAAAGTCCTCAGATCTTGATGGAATTGAACAGATTCTCCATCTGGAAACCCTGACTTGTATGATTCCATACTATTTTTGTTTGTTTGTTTTTCTTTTAAACGTGTTTGACCTTTCTATTTTGGTCTTATCTGGCTGACTTCTAAATATTAGAACGTCTTAGGTATTCGTCCTGGCCTTTCTCTCTCCATTACATGCTCTCAGTGTATAATCTCAACCCATTCCCATGACTATATCCTATTCCCACCTATATCCTAAAGGTTCACAAATGTATATTGCCAGCCTTTACCCTCTCTGAGCTCCAATCCAAACTGGTATATCAGACTTACTTGATTTATTCTCTTGAATGCCTTAGAATCTCTCAAGTTTAGCATGTACAAAAATAGAGCTCTTCCTTCTCCCACCAACAAAAAATAAGGAAAAAAACCATTGTTCCTGCCCATAATCTTCAGCACATTTCAGCAAGTGGTATAACTACCAATCCAGTTATTCAAATCAGAAGTTAGAAATTTTGATTGATTCCCCACCTCCAAATAGTCCATCAATTTTTTTGGATTCTATCTGAAATACATCTTCAAAAGGTCCATTTCTCTCCCCATCTCTCTGCCTTATGCAAGTCCACTCCATCAACATCTTTCACCAAGATTACCACAGCACTTCCTCACTGGTCTCAGTGTTCCCATTCGTGCCTCTGGCTCTCTGTTCTATTGCCCCTACCCACCAAAATCTGTCTTCCTGCAAAATAAGAGCCTCATGTCTTGATCACTCCTTAAAGTGTCAAATTTCTTTCTCCTTGATCCATATAATATGGACAGTTTAACACCTTCTGGGTTAATGGGAATCCTCTTGCAAGGGACTCCTTTTAGTCTCTTTGAATTTTGTTATTAGACTTAAACGTAACTTCTCCACGCACTCCCATTTAGCCATCAATTCAGTCATTAAAAAAAAAAAAAATCGGTCATTAGACAGCTACATATTGATGGCTTCTAAATGCCAGGTACCTTACTAGGTGCTGGAAACACATTGTTGTTGTTGTTAGGTGCCGTCAAGCTGGTTCCCACTCATAGCAACCTTATGTACAATAGAACTAAACATGGCCCTGTTCTATGCTATCCTCAATATTGTTGTTAGGCTTGAGTCAATTGTTGCAGCCACTGTGTCAATCCATCTTATTGAGGGTCTTCCTCTTTTTTGCTGACCCTCTACCTTACCAAGCATGATGTCCTTCTCTAGGGACTGGTCCCTCCTGATAACATGTCCAAATTTCATGAGATGAAGGCTCGCCGTCCTTGCTTCCAGCAAGCGTTTAGCTGTACTTCTTCCAAGACAGATTTGTCTGTTTTTTCGTCGGTCCGTGGTATATTCAATATTCTTTGCTGACACCATAATTCGAAGGCATGGATTCTCCTTTTTCTTCTTTATTCATTGTCCAGCTTTCTCATTCATATGAGGTGATTGAAAACACCATAGCTTGGGTCAGGTGACCCTCAGTCCTTAAAGTGGCATCTTTGTTTAAACACTTTAAAGAGGTCTTGTGCAGCAGATTTGCCCAATGCAATGCATCATTTAATTTCTTGACTGCTGCTTCCATGGGTGTTGATTGTGGATCCAAGTAAAATGAAATCCTTGTCAATTTCAATCTTTTCTCCTTCATAGTGATGTTGCTTATTGGTCCACTTGTGAGGGTTTTTGTTTTCTTTATGTTAGGTGTAATCCATACTGAAGGCTGTAATGGATATACTGCTACAGTTGTTTTTGAATGATCTTCAGAAAAATTTTATTTGTTTGTGGTATTAATGTTATTGTTTGATAATTTCTGCATTTGGTTGGATCACCTTCCTTGGGAATAGGCATAAATATGCATCTCTTCCAGTCTGTTGGCCAGGTAGCTGTTTTCCAAATTTCTTGGCATAAACAAGTGAGTGCTTCCAGTGCTGCATCTGTGTGTTGAAACATCTCAACTGGTATTCCATCAACTTCTGAAGGCTTGTTTTTCACCAGTGCCTTCAGTGTAGCTTGAACTTCTTTCAGTACCATCAGTTGTTGATAGTATGCTACTTCCTGAAATGGTAATGTCAATCAATTCTTTTTGGTACAGTTACTGTCTGTATTACTTCCATCTTCTTTTGATGCTCCCTTCATCGTTCAGTATTTTTCCTGTAGAATCCTTCAATATTGTAATTCAAGGCTTGAATTTTTTCTTCAGCTCTTTCAGCTTGAGAAATGTCAAGCATGTTCTTCCCTTTTAGTTTTGTAACTCCAGGTCTTTGCACATTTCATTGTAATATTTTGTCTTCTGGAGCTGCCCTATGAAATCTTCTGTTCAGTTCTTTTACTTCATCATCTTTTCCATTTACTTTAGGTACTCTACGTTCATGAGCAAGTTTCACAGTCTCTTCTGGCATCCATTTTGGTTTTTTCTTCCTCTTCTGTCTTTTTAATGACTTTTTGCTTGTTACCATTTCGGTAGGTTTGTATATTACTAGGTACTTAAGACAGCTATGTTGTGCTTTCCAAAAATACAGGTAGGATGTCTTAGTAACTTAGCGCTAATGTAACAAAAGTGGATAGCTTTAAAGAACAGAATTTCACTTTTTCACAGTTTTGGAGGCTAAAAGTTCAAATCACTCTCTCAGCCATGTTGATTCCTTCTGTGAGCCTCTCCTAGTTTCTGGTGTTTGCTGGCAATATTTGGTGTTCCTTGGCATCTGTCTCACCCTGTGTGTGTCTCTGTCTATTCTGGTCAGAAGCCATTAGGTTTAGGATGCACTCTACACTATTATGATCTCACTAATATGACAAAACAAAAATCTTCTTTCTAAATAAGATCACATCCACAGGTACAAAGGCCAGGAATTCAACACATATTTTGGGGGGACATAATTCAATCCATAAACAGGTATTTTCCTACTCACTAGAAGACTCCTTAAAAAACAACATGTGAGTTAAATGGAATCCAGATTTTTAATGCCTTCATGTAGTTTGCTATTTTAAGGAATCTTATAAAGTTAATAATCAAACTCTAATTTTTATATAAATTTGAACTTTTACATTAGTAATTTTCTTTGATCAATTTTATAGAGCTCCAAAAACACATCAAAAGTAAACCATTGTAATTGGAATCTCTATTTTAAACACACTAAGGGATTTGCTATATAAAGAAATCCTGTTATAACACTTTATAAAGAAAGTAATCATTAACTTATCATTAGTAAATTTGGACTTTTTAAATTATAATTTCTATATCACAGAATGTAAAACTTTTAGAAATATATAGATGTAATCAATAAGAAAAAACAAACTGTAAATTATGGGAAAATATATGTTGTTATAATAGAAAGAACACGCAAGCAATCCAATGCTTAAGACACTTTACCTCTTGTGTTTTGAAGAAGCACCCTTCCCCAAGGTATTTGCCTTAAGAGCTACGTTATGGCATATCTCTAGATTAGAAAATTCCAGTTTGAAAATAAATAACCATTGGAGTCATGACACAATAACTTTTTTTTTTTTCCCTGCTATATTAAAACTTTAGTGTGGATTAGGTTATCAGGAAACTGTTGCCCAGAACAGGCACTTTCTAAAGCTCTATTGATGACATGATAACAGCACCCAGTTTGGAAAACAGAGAACAAAGAATGAAAAATAGACTCATAAAATGGGTGGAAAAATGGGGTTAGAAAACTGATGTCAAAAAGGTGTGCTCACAGGTAGGTGGATGGGGGAAGGGCCACACAGAAAGGCTCTTGGTGCTGTAGGCTGAGTCCAATTACACATGAGGAAGATGCAATCAAACCTAAATTTTGATTTACAAATTTGTCCTGGTAGTGAATGGTCAATGATAAACATGAAATGGTAGAGTTTAGAAAAAAGATTTCTTCCTTTTTGCTTTCTAACTGTCCTTTCTATTTGACATTTTTGCCATGAATTTGGGCTAAATTAACATGTTGAAACACAGTCCTAAGATAGCCTGTTGATTTGAGAAACTGTTTTGGTGATCATCAGGTAGCAGAAGGAAAAGAGAACATAATTTGAAATATGAAGTATTTTAAATGAATGGGAGGAAAACCCGGTAGTAGGGCCATTATTTCTCTCTCATCAGAGTTTAAGTAATTAATTCATAATGTATTTTGTTTCTGATCATATAAGCTCTGGCTCATAGTAGGCACTCAATACTCAATAAGTATTTGTAAATATTATTTAATATATGTTGAGATGTTTCAACAAACAAATGCAGCACTGGAAGTACTCACGAATCTATGCCAAGAAATTTGAAATACATCTACCTGGCCAACCAACAGGAAGAGATCCATATTTATGCTTATTCCCAAGAAAGGTGATCCAATTGAATGTGGAAATTATTATACAATATCATTAATATCACATGCAAGTAAAATTTTGCTGAAGATCATTCAAAAGCGGTTCCAGCAGTATATCAATAGGGAACTGCCAGAAATTCAAGCCAGATTCAGAAAGGACGTGAAATGAGAGATATCATTGCTGGTGTCAGATGGATCCTGGCTGGAAGGAGAGAATACCACAAAGATGTTTATTTGTATTTTATCAACTATGCAAAGGCATTCGACTCTGTGAATCATAGCAAATTATGGATAACATTGTGAAGGATGGGAATTCCAGAACACTTAATTGTGCTCATGAGGAACCTGTACATAGACCAAGAGGCACCCATTCAAACAAAACAAGGGAATACTTGTGGTTTAAAATCAGCAAAGGTGTGCCTCAGGGTTGTATCCTTTTACCATACTTTTTCAATCTGTACGCTGATCAAATAATCCGAGAACCTGGACAATGTGAAGAGTAGAGCATCAGGATTGGAGGAAGACTTCGTTAACAACCTGCATTATGCAGATAACACAATCTTGCTTGCTGAAAGTGAAGAGGACTTGAAGCACTTACTGGTGAAGATCAAAGACCACAGCCTTCAGTATGTGTCATGGATTGAATTGTGTTCCCCAAAAATAGGTGTATCAATTTGGCTAGCCCATGATTCCCAGTATTGTGTGATTGTCCACCAGTTTGTCATCTGATGTGATTTTCCTGTGTGTTGTAAATCCTACCCCTACTTTGGTGACGTAGTGTTTAAGTGCTAGGGCTGCTAACCAACAGGTTGGCAGTTTGAATCTACCAGGCACTCCTTGGAAACTCTATGGGGCAGTTCTACTCTGTTCTACAGCAATGGGTTTGGGTTTTTGATGTTAATGAGGTGGGATAAGTGGCATTTGTATTAGTGAGGCAGGACTCAGTCTACAAGATTGGATTGTGTCTTAAGCCAATCTCTTTTGAGATACAAAAAAGAGAAGCAAACAGAGAGACAGGGGGACATCATACCTCCAAGAAAGCAGCACTGAGAGCAGAGCATGTCCTTTGGACCTACGGTTCCTTCATGGAGAAGCTCCTAGACCAGGGGAAGATTGATGACAAGGATATTTCTCAAGAGCAAACAGAGAAAGCCCTCCCCTGGAGCTGACACCCTGAATTTTGGCTTCTACCGTACTAGACTGTGAGAGAATAAACTTCTGTTTGTTCAAGTCAACCACTTGTGGTATTTCTGTTAGAGCAACACTAGATAACCAAGATAGTATGGATTACATCTCAACATAAAGCAAACAAAAATCCTCACAACTGGACCAATAAGCAACATCATGATAAACAGAGAAAGGATTGAAATTGTCAAGGATTTCCTTTTGCTTGGATCCATAATCAATGCCCATAGAAGCAGCAGTCAAGAAAGCAAAAGACACATTGCACTGGGCAAATCTGCAGCAAAAGACCTCTTTAAAGTGTTGAAAAACAAAGATGTCATTTTGAGGACTAAGGTGCACCTGACCCAAGCCATGATATTTTCAATTGTCTCATATGCATGTGAAAGCTGGACAATGAATAAGGAAGACTGAAGAAGAATTGATGCATTTGAATTTTGGTGTTGGGAAAGAATATTGACTATACCATGGACTGCCAGAAGAACAGACAAATCTGTCTTGGAAAAAGTAGAGTCGGAGTGTTCCTTGAAAGCTAGGATGATGAGACTTGGTCTCATTTACTTTGGACATGTTTTCAGGAGGGATCAGTCCCTGGAGAAGGACATCGTGCTTGGCAAGGTAGAAAATCAGCCTCAAACCTGTTGCCGTCGAGTCGATTCCAACTCATAGCGACCCTATAGGACAGAATAGAACTGCCCATAGAGTATCCAAGGAGCATCTGGTGGATTTGAACTACTGACCTTTTGGTTAGTAGCCATAGCACTTAACCACTCTGCCACCAGGGTTTCCTGGTAAGGCAGAGGGTCAGCAAAAAAGAGGAAGGCCCTCAATGAGATGGACTGACACAGTGTCTGCAACAATGGGTTCAAATGTAGCAATGATTGTGGGGATGGCGCAGGACGAGGCAGTGTTTCATTCTGTTGTACATAGGGTCGCTATGAGTCAGAACCTTGACGGCATCTAACAACAACAATAACATCCAGCATTAGAGCATTTTACTAATAGGAATACACTACTGCTATATTTGGTTTTTTGTATTACTTCCTTACTTGCAAACCTGTAATAATTCCTCATTGCCTAATGAATAAAGGTCGAATTCCAAATTTGACTTTCTTTTAATTTGTACCAACCTGCCATGTTGAGGTCACAATATATTATTCCTTTTCCATATCCTATACTCCCATCATAATGAACACAGAAATCAGTCCCTCAATGTACTATGTGTCTTCCTGGTACAAGACAAATGAATCTTTCTACAATGTCTTTCCAATTGTCACCAGGTGGAAGTAACCTCCCCTTCCTCTCAATTTCCATTACACTTTTTCTATCTTTAAAACCCTTGTTACATCTTTCCTCTTATTACTACTATCAGAAGATAAGTCCTCTACTTGCTGCAGAGTATATGAATTTTAAAGATGGAGACCTCATGCTATTGATCTTCGTCAGCTCTGTACATTGAGTATATACCACTGGGTTCTTCAATGAGTATTTCTTGCATAAATAAATATCTATAAATTCTCTGAGAAATTTACCACCCCAGATATACAGCAAAAGAATTGTATTTTCTATTCCATTAATAAAGAAAATAGAGTGATGAATTGTAAAGGAAAAAAAATTATTGAGAGTGGTCATTTCTGTAAGTCATGGGCCATTTAAGAAGGAAATCTGAGAAAAAAAAGTTCGGAAGAAAATGAACAGGTTGAAATCAGGTTGCTGCTCCTTTTAAAGTATTTTTACAACTAACAAATTGCACAAAGTGTGATTACTTCAAATGCTGTGCTTCAAAGAACATTCCAAAGTATGTATTAAATGACGGCAACTCTGCGGACCAGTTAATAATATAGTATTTTTAAACTTGGTTGTCATATATGGATATTATTACATTTAGTTGATAAAAATTTATATATATATGTATACACACATATATATATTACTTTCAGGAGAGATATATGTGTGTGTGTGTGTGTGTGTCAGGGAGAAGATTGTTGACAGTCACCTCCAACAGACATGACCACTATCTATTGAATTTTATTTGCTAGAACAAATTCTTCTTGTTACAAGTAACAGAAACTCAATTCAAATGGCCTCAGGCAAAAAAAGAATTCATTGACTCACATAACTGAATGTTGGAACTTCACCTCTGAATGACCACTATCTTGGTTGTATGTTTGCCTTTGTGGCCACTCCTTTGTGGTCTCCTTTGCTGAATCCTTTCAACTTCCCAGTGTCTAAACATTGGAGGGTCCCAGAATTTAACCCCTCTCATTCTTTAAGTGATCTCATGCCCTTCCATGGCTTCCCATACCACTTTATCTGTCAGTGACTCTCCAGAATATTATCCCGCCTATGTGACATTTCTGTTTGGATATCTTACAGGTATTGTAAAGGTAACGTGCTGTGCTTATGATGACTGAACTCAAGTGAGCACTTAGTGCTTCCTGACAATGAATTATGTTGGAAGAGAGGCCTGGTGATCTACTTCCAAAAAATCAATCATTGAAAACCCTGTGGAGCACAGTTCTACTCTGTTACACATGGGGTTTCCATAAAATAGAATTAACTCAACAGCAATTGGGAACTGAGAACTGGTAATCCCTACTCTCTACTCTCCTGGATGGCTATTTTGTATCTTCTCTCTCCCCAAACCTCCACCACTTCTCCTGTTCTCTCTCTTCGCCAATAATCCTAACTCCTATTTCACTCAGAAATGAGACACAGTCAGGAAAGAGTTTTCACCACCATTGCCACCCACTTACCAGCTCCTGAGCTATATACTCTGCCTTCCCTTTTGTTTCTATAGATGAACCATCCATGTTCTTTTCTAAAGACAATCACTCCGTATTAAGTTTCTATCACAACTCTAACAAATTACCACAAACTTACTAGTTCACAGTTCTCTAGGTGGCTTACGTGGGTCCTCTGCTTAGAGGGTCATAAGGTGGAAATCAGGCATTGGCAGGGCTGAGTTCCTTCTAGGAGGCTCTGGGGAAGAATCCATTTCTAAGCTGATTCAGGTTGCTGGCAGCGTCCAGTCGTTTATGGTTGTAGGAGTGAGGTGCCCATTTCCTTGCTGATGTTAGCTGAGGGCTGCCCATAGCTGCTAAATTTCCTTGCATATGGTCCTTCCATCTCAGAGACAGCAGCAGAGCATTGAATCCTTCTCACACTTGGAATCTCTCTGACCTCTTCTTTTAAGAGTTTATATAAATAGACTGGACGCACTAAAATAATCCAGGATAATATCCCTATTTTAAGGTCCATAACTTAATTTATATCTGCAAATCCTCTCTTGTTATGTAATGTAGCATTTTGTTATTCACAGGTTCCAGAGACTAGAGCATGGACATCTTTGAGGGCCATTCTGCCTACCACACATTCCCTTTGTGCTCCAGCAATTTTTCCCTCTCTCTTCTGCATCACTAATTCCTTTCAACCAGATCTTTTCCATCAGTGTTCAATCGTACTGCTATATTTCTCCTATGTTAAAAAACAAAACAGACAAACAAAAACAACATCTCTCCCTTGACTCCACTTTCCCTTCTAATTATGGCCCCACTTCTCTGTTCTATTTAGAGAAAAACACCCGGAAATAATTGCCTATCCTCTCTGTCTCTGATCCTTCTCTTATTTTCTCTTGAGTTTTCATCCTTTCTACTGCCCTGAACATACATTTGTCAAGGGCACAAATGATAACACATTCCAAGTTCAAGTATCAATTATCAATCTTCATCTAACTTGCATTTTACAGAGACAATCCCTGACATATTTTATTTGGCTTCCAAGATACGGCATTCTCTTAGTTTTTCTCTTACCTCATGGATGGGGAAGACTTATTAATCTCCTGTGCTGGTTCTTTGACATATTCCTGGCTTCTTAATATTGGACTGCCTGGTGCTTTTCCAACTAAAGTCATTCTCTTTGTAATCTCAGCTCATTTAAAGCCAGTCTCATGGCTTTAAATATCATACATACACAATCACTTCCAAATTGTATTTATAGACCAGAACTGTTCCCTGAACTCCAGGCTTATATATCCAACTGCCTACTCAACATTTCCATGCAGGTATCTTAAAGGTAAAGTTAATATATTCAATATAAACTTTTCATCTTCCCCACAAGAACTGCTCCTCCCCCTTTCTCTTGGTCAATTCCAACTTCCTTCTTTTAGTTGATAGTGCCAGGTTTTTGGAGATGTCATGGGTTCCAGTTAACCATCTCTCTCCTTTACAATTAGTATCCAATCCATTTAAAAAATCCTATTCTCCTAAGTCACCATGGAGCTGTTGGCATAGTGGTTAAGAGCTCAGCTGCTAACCAAAAAGGTCAGCAGTTCAAATACACCAGCCACTCCTTGGAAACCCTATATGGCAGTTCCACTCTGATCTATAGGATTGCTGTGGGTTAGAAACGACTCGACAGCACCTAACAACAATAACAACACTGTCTTTAACATAAAAATATAGTCAGAAGCCAACCGCTCTCACCACCTCTAACAAAACCATTCTGGTCAATATTGCCATCATCTTTTGCTTGTTTTATTGCAATGTATCCTTTATTGTTGTTGTTAGGTGTCCTTGAGTTGGTTCCAACTCATAGCGACCATATGTCCAACACAATGAAACACTGCCCAGTCCTGGGCCATCCTCAAAATCTTCACTATGTTTTAGCCTGCCATTGTAGCAACTGTGTCAAAACATCTCATTAAGGGTCTTCTTTTTAGCTGACCCTGTGCTTTACCAAGCACCTTGTCCTTCTCCAAAAGACTGGTCGCTCTTGATAACATGTCCAAAGTATGTATGACGAATTCTCGCCAACCTTGCTTCTAAGGAGCATTCTGGCTATACTTCTTACAAGACAGATTTGTTCCTTTGTCTGGCAGTCCATAGTATATTCAATATTCTTTGCCAACACTATAGTTCAAACGCATCAACTCTTCTTTGGTCTTCTTACTGATAGTCCAGCTTTTGCATGTATATGAGGTGATTGAAAATAAAATGGCTTGGGTCAAGCCCACCTTAGTCCTCAAGGTGATGTCTTTGCTTCTCAACACTCTAAAGAGATCTTTTACAGCAGATTTGCCCAATGCAACAAGATGTTTAATTTCTTCAATACTGCTTCCATGGGCATGGATTGTGGATCAAAGTAATGGCAATCCTTGACAACTTCAACATTTTCTCCGTTTATCATGATGTTGCTTATTAGTCGGTCCAGCTGTGAAGACTTTTGTTTTCTTTATGTTGAGGTGTAATACATACTGAAGGCTGTGGTCTTTGAGCTTCATCAGTAAGTGCTTCTAGTCCTTTTTGTTTTCAGCAAGCAAGATTGTGTCATTGCCATATTGCAGGTTGTTAATGCATCTTTCTCCAAACCTGATGCTCTTCCATCTAATCCAACTTCTCATATTATTTGCTCAGCATACAGATTGCAAAAGTATGAGGAAAGGACACAACCTTGACGCACATCTTTCTTGATTTTAAACCATGTAGTATCCCCTTGTTCTGTTCAAATGACTGCCTCTTGTTCTATGTACAGGTTCCAAATGAACACAATTAAGCACTCTAGAATTCCCATTCTTAGCAGTGTTACCCATAATTTTGGTAAGGCCATATTTTCCAACTACTGATCCTTCTTTTTTGTTTACAACTTTCACATTCCAACCCAATTATCACGTCCACACGTCAAATGCCTTTGCATATTCCATAAAACATAGGTAGACATCTTTCTGGTACTCTCTGCTTTCAGCCAAGATCCATGTGATATCAGCAATGATATCCCTCATTCCACATCCTCTTCTGAATTCAGCTTGAATTTCTAGCAGTTCCCTGTTGATGTACTGCTGCAACCATTTTTGGATTATCTGCAACAAAATTTTACTTGCCTGTGATATTAATGATAGTGTTCAAAAATTTCCATTTTCTCTTGCATCACCTTTCTTTGGAATGGGCTCATATATGGATCTCTTCCAGTCAGTTGGCCAGGCAGCTGTCTTAGAAATTTCTTGGCATAAACAAGTGAGCACTTCCAGCATTGCATCTGTTTGTTGAAACATCTCAATTGGTATTCTGTCAATTCCTGAAGGCTTGTTTTTCATCAGTGCCTTCAGTGCAACTTGGATTTCTTCCTTCAACATCATCAGTTCTTGATCATATGCTACCTCCTGAAATGATTGAACATCAACCAATTCTTTGGTGCAGTGGCTCTGTATTCCTTCCATCTTCTTTTGATGCATCCTTTGTTGTTCAATATTTCACCCATAAAATCCTTCAGTATTGCAACTCGAGGCTTGAATTTTTTCTTCAATTCTTTCAACTTGAGAAATGCCAAGCATGTTCTTTATTTTTGGTTTTCTAGCTCCAGATCTTTGCACATGTCATTATAATACTTTACTTTGTCTTTTCAAGCCACCCTTTGAAATCTTCTGTTCAGCTCTTTTACTTCATCATTTCTTCCTTCGACTTTAGATACTTTATGTTCAAGAATAAATTTCAGTCTCTTCTGACACTCATTTTGGTCTTTTCTTTCTTTTCTGTCATTTTAATGACTTTTTGTTCTCTTTATGTATGATGTCCTTGATGTTATCCCACAACTACTCTGGTCTTCAGTCATTAGCATTCAGTGCATCGAATATATTCTTAAGTTGGTTTCTAAATTCAGGTGGGATACACTCAAGGTCATACTTTGGCTCTCGTGGACTTGTTTCAATGTTCTTTAGCTTCAACTTGAACTTGCATATGAGCAATTGATGGTCTGTTCCATAGTCAGCCCCAGGCCTTGTTCTGACTGATAATACTGAACTTCTCCATTTTCTGTTTCCACGGATGTGGTTGATTTGATTTGTGTGTATTGCATCTGGTGAGGTCCATATGTCTAGTTGCCATTTACGTTGTTGAGAAAAGATTATTTCCGATGAACAGTTAGATGGTCTTGCAAAATTCTGTCATAAGGTCTTCAGCATGGTTTCTATCACCAAGGCCATATTTTCCAACTACTGAACCTTCTTTTTTGTTTACAACTTTCACATTCCAATCATCAGTGATTATCAGTGTATCTTGATTGCATGTTTGATCAATTTCAGACTGCAGAAGTTGGTAAAAGTCTTCAATTTCTTCATCTTTGACACTACTGGTTGGTGCATAAATTTGAATAATAGTCATATTAACTAACCTTCCTCGTAGGCATATGGATATTATTCCATCACTGACAGTGTCGTATTTCAGAACAGATTTTGAAATGTTCTTTTTGACAATGAATGTGACACCACTCCTCTTCGTTTTTTCATCCCTCTCATAGTAAACCATATGATGGTCCAATTCAGAATGGCCAGTCCCAGTCCATTTCAGCTCACTAATGCCTAAGATATCTATCTTCAAGCATTCCTTTATTAGTGCCCCTGTTTCCACCCTGACCTCCACACAGAGGCCAGATAGATCTTATTAAAATGTAAATCAGATCACTTCATCCCTTTGCTTAAAACTCCTTTTTATTGATTAAAAATCACAGTCCTTTTAATGATCTAGAAAGCCCTACAAGATGTGCTCCTTCTAGATCCTTTGCCATCTCCAACTAATTACCAGCCATCCTCCCACCTCATTGCTTTTGTGCTGGGTGTTTGCTCTGCCTGTAATGCTCTTCTTCCCCTTCAAGTTTGTGCTCAAATGTCATCTTTCCAGAGATACCTTCCCTGGATACTCTACTTAAATTTATAAGCTCTGTTTTTTTTTTTTTTATCTGACCAGTAATCCTTTTTCCATTTTTTTCCTCTAGAATATTATCACCATTTAATATCCTACATATTTTTTAAATTTCCTTTAATGGTATGTCTCTGCTCTTAAGAACGTAAGTTCAAGAGGGCAAGGAATTTTGTGGTTTTTTTTTTTTTTTTCTGTTGCTTTGTCTCCAACGTATAGAACAGTGTTTGGTGCAGAGTGAGCAATGGATAAATCTTTGTTGTTGTTGAATGAAGGTCCACAACCACTCTTTATAATACCCAGTACCAGGTTCTTCTCCCAGTTTTTACCATCCCAATAAAGGTCAAGTCTGTTCTAGTTTCCTGAAGCCAGGAATTTTGAAATCATTCTTTATTCCTTTCTCTCACTTCTCACAGCTTCAAATCCTGACAACTATATCTACAAATACACACACACATATCCAAAACCTGGGCCTTTCACCTCCTCCACTGCTTTCACCCAAATTCAAGCCATTATCACAATTCCTTCATTATTGCTGTCCTTGCTTCTCCCTTGCTCCCTAGAATCAATTTTCTACACAAAAGTCAGAGAAATTCTTTTAAAATTTAAGTCAGATCATGGGCATTCCTCAGCTCAAAACCCTCTGATAGGTTTCCCAACTTAGACTATGAGTCAACTCAGGACAGAATCCAAATATTTTACATGGCCGACAGGACACTTCCTCATCTTGCCCTAGACATACCTCTGAACTCATTCCCCCCCACCCCCAGTCTCATTATCTCCCAGTCACCCTATTTCTCTTTTTGCTCCTTGAACGTACCAAGTATTCACCTTTATACTGCTTAGAAGGCAAAGAAACCTATGACCTGCTTCTTTACACCACTCAGACCTCTGCTCAAAGTTGCTTTATCAGAGTGCTTCCTTAACTATCCTGCCTCAAATAGCATGCACATAAACTCTGTTCACTTACCCTTCTTTATTTAAAGCCCCTATTATCATCTGAGATTATATATTTACTTATTCTTATTGTTCGTCTTTCCCCCTCCCCAGCATGTAAACTCCATGAGAGTGGACACTATTTTCTTCACCACTCTATCTTCAACACCAAAGATGAACCCCAATGACTACAGTCTTTCTTAATCTCTAGATTAGAGATATAAATACCTTCTTTTCCAAAGAGTCAATATTAATCCTTGAAAAAGAACTCTGGCCTTTCTTGACTGTTGTTCCTACCTCTAAAACATTTTCTGTGCCCAGAGCAATGGAGAAATCCGATTGGCCAGCCTGGGTCACACGCTCCTCTAGAGTTGGGGGATGGGGCAGGAGACTATGTGATCCATATATAAAGGAAAGAAATTTCCCAAAAGAAAAGAAGAGGTTGTTAGCAGAGTCCAGGAGGTGGGGATAATATAGGGGAAGCAGAAACAACAGATGGCTACCATGGAGGTTTTCCAGAGTTAGAAGAGAAACAGGGATAAGTTGGGGCCCCTGGTTGAGGAAGTAATCTAAATAAGTGTTCCTTCATGGGTTTTTTGGGTTTATGCACTTTGGGGGAGAGGATCAGCCAGTACCACAGGCAAGCGTGCATACACTCCTGTGCCCTGCTTCTTGAATGACTCCCTGTGGGAAGTTGCAGGAAGGATCTCCCTAGCATGGAAAATCCTGGACTTCACTACATAAACTGGAGGAAAGTCAGGGAAGCCAGGACCAGCTGCATAAACTGATAGGTGATTTCTATTTTCCACCACACATAATATTGTTCAGCAGCTCATTTGCACAAGTCTTCATCCATGTCCATACAGATTAACTAATAATTCATTTTTAGGTCAGGGAAATGAATCTATCTCAAAAATAAGCAACAGCTGTGAAGTGGGCACACGTACATATACACTCACATGTGCAAAGAATATAAATCTTGCTGCTATTTTTTAACTCGGGGTTTTGTGTTTGTTTTATGACTTTTTTTGTTGTTGTTACACCCAACTGCAAGGTATTTAAAATGTTTTGAATGTATTTCTGAATACAGAAAATGTTTCTTGGGTTCTCCTGAGAGTGGGGTGCCCAGGTTAACCACAGGCACACATTCTTCTCATAGTACAGTACTTTAAAATTAATAGCACATGCAGAGGAAAAACTAAATCCTTTGACGTCACTCCTGAAATGAGGAAACATAAACAGAAAAGGCTCCACTCCAGCAAGCTGCCAAAGTTGAAGCCGATTGGTCTCTGCTTTTCCTTGCCTCTGGCAACTGACAGCGCGCCCCAGCCTCGCAGGGCTGCCTGCTCCCCGAGCCACTCGGAAGGTCTGGGCACTGCAGCAGGCTCGGCTCGGTCCCAGCCCTTGTCTGGGAGAAAAGTGGTGTACTCACCCACAGAGAATCTTTCTACCTTCCTTCTTTCTCGATCTCTCTGTGCGCTCTTGTGCTTCTTTCTTTTTCTTCTTCTTTTTTTTTTTTTTTTTGCCTTAATTATATTCCTAATCCTGGATGAAGTTGCTGGATTCTGCAGCACAAGTCTTCATGAACAAGCAGCACCGTTCAGAGATTTCACGGCATTCAAAGGTCACAGAACTGCCACTATGGTTAAATGTCTTGTTTAATGGTTGAGGTATGTACAACAAATTTAAGCGGCAAGCTAATTTTTCTCGAGTGAAATCACAGACGGCAGGATATTTATTTAAAATGAACCTGTACATATATATATTTTTTGCCTGTGATTGTTACTATAGCAACTAGCTTTTGAATTTCCTTCCTTTTTCTACGCGACTTGACTAAACATTATCACTTACCCTGAATTAACCTTTTGAAGGCAACAGGGTTTCATTCCAGCGGGTGTAATGAGAGACTCCGAGATTCTTAATGTACTTTGAGCCCCGACTGAGCAAGGCTTTTTAAATTTATTTATTTTATTGTGAATGCAATATTTCTTCTCTAACATAAATCTTACAGTTGAGTCATTTTCGTTTCTGGTGGGATAGGGTGAAAAATATGTCGGTAAAGGGATTGATGTGGGCTATGGAAAAGAGACGAAAGAAACACTTTTTTCTTTTGAGTTTGTCATGTTGGTTGATATCAAACTTCAAAATAAAATTAGTAGAAGGAGGGGGAGGAGCTGGTAACGAGATTGAAGATGGACAAATCTCTAGAAAGTGTGTCAGAAAAAATGAATTCTTGGGGAAAATTGACTTTATCGTCTTGTGTCATTAAAAAAAAAGTTAGGATTTAGAAGTCAATAGAGGAACAGAGGAGATGTAGGTGCTGAGTTGTATGACCAGTAATTTCTATCTTATTTTTTTTAATAAAGGAAAATAAAAACTTCTTTCTTGCCATTGTAAATTTTCTAATTATCTTTTCTATAACAGTCGAATGCAGAGTGAGATATTTAATTAGTGACTTAAGTGATGGAGCCTGAGGGCTAATAAAGGATCTATAGATACTGTTCTTCCTGTGCTCTAGCCTGCAAGACTGTTGCAATGTCAGAGTAAACCTCTCTGCCCAGGAAAGAAAGCACATGCATTCATATACAGTAACACGCTAAGCCCTGCAGGAAGCAGGGCAGTTCAGCCCAGGGCTGACGTTGTTGGCACATTATTATCCTGTATTGAGGGAAACGCTTGCTGAAAATCTTTCCTAGCCAAAGAACCAATTTTTGTAAGAGCAATTCAAGTGATACATGGTTAACATGAATTTCCCCTTTTTAAAGTTACACAATCACAAATTAGGATTATTTGAAACCATTACTGTTTACAAAATTGCTTACTTGATGTTTTTAAAGTTTCAGTTCTCAGCATTGAGAACCAGAAATCTTTTAAAACTGGGTCAGGTAGCAGGGATATTAAGCAAGGTATTCAAACATATAGTGTATTTCCAAGGGGTAACAAAATTAACTGCATAAGACTGTAATGTACCAAGTTAGGAACTGCAAAAATATTAGCTCTCAAATGCAGAGGATGTGCTGTGAATGGACAATTGCTTTTCTGCAGCGCCTAGTGGGAAAACAAGGACTTTGTGTGTTGCAAGTACATAACCGCAGCTCCTCCATTTCCTCTGCTTCATCTTTTATTACTGGCTGGTGAAACAAAGATGGGTGTCAGTAGTTACATGTTGATTGACATCTTCCCTAATAAAATGAAGTTGCTTTTTGTCTCAAGTAGAAGCCCAAAGTTAACTGCAGGCAGTCCCTGGATTAGGAACAAGATCCGTTCCTAAGTCTGTGTTTAAGTCGAGTTTGTAGGTCTAAGTTGGGGCAGGTGCATATGGTTCTTATCTAGCCTTACTTTATTCCAAGAAAAGGCTCCAAGCCTTTTCAATGATTTAAAAGCTGCACATGCAGCAAGTGAAGGTGATCGTGATGAAGAATTTGTTGCAAATAGGGGTTGGTTCAACAGTATCAAAGTGAGGGCAAATTTACACAACATTAAAGGGCAAGTACAAGCTGTCTGTAAACTGGATTGATAACTGGAGGACTTACTGTAGTTGCAACTCCAAAACCTATATCCTTTTATAAAGATTTTTATACGACACTATAAGCTCTCTGATTTCAGAATACTCAATTGAACAGCAGGAGACAAAACCAGTAGTAATTATATGTCTGCAAATTAGCTGGGAGAAATATATATATTTTTTTTAATAAAGTTACTTAGGGCAAGGGTGGAAAAATCCAGGTTGTGTCAGGGACAGGCATCAATTTAGGGAAAATAATTACACCCATTGCATCTTTTAATGCTCTGCATGGTGTCCAACACAAAGCTACCCATTGTCAGTTCTTCATAAGTATCTAGTTAAAACGTTTGATATTTTACTACCCTTCATATAGTATAGATGTTAAATAAATTTCAAACATAGCATTTTCAACTGTCTTTGAAACATATTTTGGGGGTTAGTCCAGCTTAAAATATAATCTAGAAATCAACACATCAATGGTACAGAGGAGGGCATTCCAAACGTTGACTTGTGTTATTTCAGCCAAAGAACGTCTTACTGCAAACAGATGCGAATGTAAAATGACCAAGTTTCCTCAGAGTGGGAATGTGCCACCTGGAAAATGCCTTCGCCTAGTAATTAATCTTCCAAAGTCTAGTTTGTTGTTAGCCAGGCTCAAATCACAGGGGAAGCTGCTTGTTGACTCACAGAACATAGTGTTGGAAGGAATTTATTAAGTGGTGAACTAATCCAAGCAAGACTAAAAGGGATTCGTTATATTAAAGAGAACTGTCCAAATTTTTTTTTTTATATTTGTCCAAATTAATCATCAGAACAGAATTCAAAACATCGAAATGTAGAAGCTAACAGGTATTCTAAGTAGTTCAACTCCCATTGCTGAAGCGGGTAACTTAACTATGTACAGAAATTCTTATCCAAAGAACCCACCTTCCTATGGATTCAGCTCATGCATCCAAAGAGAAGTCCAAATAGATGACTGAAAGACTCCTTTTTAGGAGGCACATCTGGCTGAGGAAAGAGGAGTTTAGAATTTGAGGATTTATTGGGCCCCTCACAGAGCAATGAGACCATCCTCCACCCCTGTGCCCCTCTGGTGACATCCCCATTTCTTCTCCGAATGCACTTTAGGGTGCCCTTCTGTCATATACACGGGAGTAGGCTTTGGCTCAGTAACATTGGCTCCTACAAGCACCCTAGGTGGTTCTGTCAACATCCGCACTTCAATTTGTGAGATGATGCTTGCTTGATAAATTGCCAGTATTTAAAGCGGTTGATGCAAACATTTTTTAGTGGGGTGGGAGAAGGGAAAAGGGCATGTATAAACCAAAATTGACTCAATATCTACTATGGTTCAGGCATTGTTAGTGATTTGAATGCAGAACATGAAAATGTGTCAAAGTTCTAGTGTATAGTCAAGGTATTTATACTTTTCTACTTCCCCAAGAATCATGTAGTATCCAAGTGAGCTAATTTCTATTTAGAGATTGATTGTGTGGTGTGTACTAAAAAGGGCAGCAGATAGAGACAGGGAACCAGGGTCAGCATCGTCATTCAGATGCTGACTAGCTGGGTGACTTTGAGCCACTCATTTACTCTTGACCACAGTTTCTTCATCTATAAAAGGAATTGGTTGTACTGGGTTATTTTTAATATCCTTTTTAGATGCAACTTTTTCTAGTATTCTTATCAATTTGGGTTTTTTTTTTTTAACTCCATTTGTATATAAACATGAAAGTGTCAAATTTTTATTCATAAAGTATTACTGCATGCTTTCTACAGTCAAAGGCTGTGTTTGTTGAGGTGAATAAAAAGATAGGTAAAATATGATTCCCACCTTCAAGCAGCTTATATTCTGGTAGAAAGACATTTGAACAAATGAGTAGTCTGTGCAGAGTAATGGAAGAAGGAAAAAAGGAGAAATTTGGAAGGGAGGTGACAATGAAGTAAAACTCCATAGAAGAAATGACCTTATGCAACTTGGAATTCAAGAAAACCAGGAATTCAAGAGCAAAACTTAATCTTATGTCTTCATAGATATTTATGATGATGACCAGTTGAAGACATTGTAGTTATTTTGAAATAATACATTTGTAACGGTGTTCTTAAAAAATGTAATGTTAAAGAGGCCTAAATTTTCCCATAGGTCAATTAAACTACTTACAGGACTGAGAGGACTAGTTAAATCATAGCATTGGCATCTTCTTCATCATCATTTGAGCTTAGAGCCCCTAGGAGTTAAGGCAAGAGTTCTTAGAGAGCTTGGACAGCGGCCCCAGATCCCAGTAGCCATTTGGCTCAAGAGAGAAATGGTCACAAGCTGTGATGGGCTTGAACATTTACAAAATATGGTGTCATGGGAAATGCTCTGGGCTTCAGGAAACCTCGAATAGTGGCTCAGAATTTCCAGAAATTGCCTGTTGGAATTGAGGAAAATTTCTTAAACTTTGGAAGGCTCTGTTTCTTCATCTGTAAAATGAGGCTATTGGAATACTTGCAGAATGCCTGTTTCCTTTCCAAATTTTGTAACTTACCCTGACAAGATTAATAAAGAATTATTAGTATGTATTTGTTTTTATTCTTTCACCTCTCCCATCCCTATAAACCAAAAATGTTCCCACTGCCAAGAAAAAACAAAAATAAAACAAGGCCTTGGATTTTGGAGAATTTTTCCCCGGAAAGACTATCACCCCCATGGGAAGGTCCCCAGCCTCACCCCATTTCTCTCATGATGGGTTTATGCCTGATCTCAGGAATGTAGCATTCCTTGAGAGAAAAGGGAAACATTTTGTGTTCATTGTAACTGGGTACTTTCAGACTACAGGCACATGTGTTTTTCCTAAGTGCCAATCACTATCTTAGATTTTCTGTATTATTTTACTGAATATATCCTCAACTCTAATTCTGGTTTCTTTGGAGAATAATTGAAAACATGTTGATAGCTAAGTTGGGAATTCTGAGAAGAAGATGTTTTTTAGATTATCCATTGAGTATCTGCACTGAGACTTTGCCCAAGTACACAGCCTCACCTCACCCTTGTAGTGGGATTTGATGCAATTCATTTGTTCTAATCCAGAGATGGGTGGGATCCCACGTGGTGCAGAGCATTCCTGCTAGCATCTTCTCTGAGGGTTTATAACAGCTCAAGTATGGGGAATAAGGGCAAGTGTTTGTGTTTCTAAAAATGGTACGCCACAAAAAAGGACATATGATCTACTAAATGATATATAATTCTTATTTATATCTTATTTATACTACTGTATAAATACTCCAATATTCTGAAATTTTAAATCCTTTCATGAATACTTTATAGATTTATTTGCATATAGTATAGCAAAACGAAAATAATTGCCTCAGTCAATATACCATTAAAGAAAGTTTGTCCTACGAAGTTTCTTCCTTCCTTCTTTTCCGTCTTTCCCTGTCTTCCCTCCCTCCCTCTTTCTCTCTCTCTCTTTCCTCCTTTATTCTTTTCTGCCTTTCTTTCTGGTATTAGTAAGGAGAAGATGGAAAAAATAAAGTTTGGCAATGAGGTTTTGACGAATTTTCCTTTTTAAAAAAACGAGGTAAGGTTTATTTTAGTTTTTGCTTTCTGGTGGTTGGTGAACTCACATAAAATGTTTCATTAAAATTGCTGTTCAGATTTTTTTTTCTTATATTACCCCCCCATGTTTTATATTGTCATAATTAACATATGAATAATAAATACATAAAGTTTCCTTTCTACAAGATAAAAATCATCATAAATAAACCACTGCTTTACACACACAAGAAGAGGATTCTATTCAAGAAAAGAGTTTACACAATAACTGAATATACTGAAGGAGATTTAAGATATTTGAGCTCTCAGAATCTCTTTTCCCCCTGAGATAGGAGGTAACTGTCCAGGGTTAGTCTGATGTGGGGGTATGTTTCCATGGGTCCAGATGTAGGTAGATATGAATAGGCTACCACGTGCCTTAGTGGATCAAACCTTGATATCTAATGCTACCAAGTAGTCAATATTTTACATACTCTTGACCTTAGCAAATCATAGTTTAAAGACATATATAAATATGTTTTTTTTAGCATTGTTTGTAATATAAAAAAAAAAAGCAGAAACTGCATGAGCTCAGTAGTTGGTGAATTATTGGATATGTTATTTTAAATAAATACAGTAGAGTACTGCACAGTCATTTAAAAGAATGAGGTAGCTCTATGCACACAAATCTGGAATGATTTTCAACAGATATTAAGTTAAGAAAAGATACGCTGCAGTACCATTCACCTAAACCCATACATACATTCACACACACTAATAGAAAATTGCTAGAAGTACGCACAAGAAACTTAACAACGGATGCCTCTGGGAGGAAAACTTGGATGGGGTAGGAACAAGATTTCTTTTCATGTATACACTTTAGAATTATTTCTCTTCTCCCCTTAGTAAACTGGTTACATTTATAATGGAAAAACAAATACTGACACTTATTTGTTATCTTGTGATATTTTGAGAGAAAAATTAGAGGGCAAAGAAGAAAGAGTTCTGATGTGTTTTCATTCCTTCATTAGCTTGTTCCTTTGAGCCTTCCTGAATTTCTCCTACATGCCATTCACACTGCTAGGGAGCACAGCGTGGCCTGGAAACAGAAGTCCTGGAAGTGAAGACATAGATGGTTCATCACTCCTGCTTGAGCAACTTTGAGTCAATCATCCCTCTGGGTGCCAGTTTTCACATGTAAAAATGAAAGGCTTAGTTGAGCTCAAAGTTCCTTCCAGCTTCCATGTGTGCTAAGGCAGCTTATTGTTCTCTTGCATGCCCAACTATTTGGGATCTTTCTCCACAAACTAAATGCACATATTTTATTGCACATTTTAACTAAACTTTCTGTTTCAGAATTGATCGATCTGGTCTAATTTTTTAAATCAATTAAATATGCAAAATATATATTTATGCCACTAGTGTTTTAGGAAGCCCACACCCACTGCCCTCAAGTTGATTCTGACTCATAGTGACCCCATAGGGTTTCCAAGGCTGTAAATCTCTAGGGAAGCAAACTGCCACATCTTTCTCCCACAGAGCCACTGGTGGTTTTGAACCACCAACCTTTTGATCGCTTTTAACTACTGCGACACGAGGGCTCCTTAGTGTTTTAGAAAACCACACATTATTGATAGAACTTTATACTCAATATAATTTATTCAAAAGACAGTAGAAAACATCCTTTATATTAAGATGTGTAGTTGGCGGAGTAAGGCAAGCAACTAATGCTTTTTCAATTTGAAATATGATTTATACATGCCTTGGTTTTCCAGGAGGGGGGAAATAAAACCCTTCATTTCCCTTTCTCATTATGGCACTTGCCAGCTGTGTCCAGTCAGATGAAAGAACTCAGTCATTCACAAAAGTGTGGAAAGCATTCTCATAAAAGGAGATGCTGCCGTAATACAGAGGTCTAAAGAACGCCTTGATTTAAAAAAGGTCATTAAATCTTAGAAAAAAGTTGTTTTTCTATGTGATAGAAATACAGTTTATTTCCATGTATTTGAGACATGTGTTATTGCTTTTTCAATTAAACTAAAACTTAATTTTAATTTGCTTTTAGTTTTATTTGGAAAATGTTAGTATTAATCATTTTACTTACTGAGTAATTTTTATTTTCTATTTTTCCAGACCTGTATTACTCAGGAGTACAGAATAGTCTTTAAGTTAAAATAAAACAAAAGGTATGAACATGAAACTGGTAGGAATTTGTGTGATAGCTGTATGGAATGGCCAGAACCAACATTCTAAACTTTTCTCTCTAATTATCTTTTAGTCATTGCAAAACCATTAAGCATTATAAAAATAATTCAATGGCCTACAAATGAAATAATTGAGAAATATTGTCATTTCTTTCATTGACTATGTTGCCCCCAAGTGTCCATGTATGGATGCATGAGAGAACACAAGAAAAAAGCCTTTCTCAAACTTGCAGACAAGATACATACAAAAGCTTTTTACAGATTATTCATGTCAAAAAAAAAAAAAAAAACAGTGATTTGGAGAACATAGGCTGTTTAAAAATAGATTGTCTCTATTAGCTGTGAATCTTTCAAAATGAAATAAATATATTTATTAAGTGGCAATAATATATTATTTTTAGAAATTCAGTTTGCATATTTTATGTGGAGTGAGAGAAGGGAAAGGAGAAAGAAAAAAAAATGAGGATCAAACATTTTTCAAGAAACACTAGACTTTGTAACCTAAAGCCGTGAGTTCAAGTTCCTGAAGCTAGTCTTACTGAGAGTGGTACTTTTGTCAAGTTATTGAACATTTTTTGGCTTTCAAGTCTCTAAAATGTAAATTTAAAGTGAGATATTTTTGGGTCCTAAGACTTCTAGGATTTACTTAGTTTGCAAATGGCCTGGCTTTTATACCTAATTAATAGCTTAGTTAGTTCGTAACAACAATGCCATGCCCCTTCATTCTCGGAACATTCTGTTTGGTTAGTCTTGGTTTTTCCCAATTGAAAGACAAGGAAATTGACAGTCAGAGAAATTATAACTAATAGAATTGGGATTCAACCCTAGCTTGTCTAATGACCATTTTTAATTGTTTTTGTATGTTGTAAATGAGTTATGTTTAAAATTCATCTTTAATCATTGTTATCATGAGTTAAAATAAAAAAAATTTACACAAAACATAAAAATATGTATTATAAAAGTGGTAAAGCAAACTACTTAATATGTTTACATTCAAATATATATATATATATTTTACATTCAAGTATATAAAACCATTGCCTTGCGTCAAGTTGATTCTGACTTACAGAGAACCTATAGGGCAGAGTAGGGTTTCCAGGGAGCCACATAGGGTTTCCAAGGAGCAGCTGGTGAATTCAAACTGCTGACCTTTTGGTTAGCTGCTGAACCTTAACAACTGTACCACCAGGGCTCCATTCAAGTGTGTAGAGGGAACAATATTATTTCATTTTAAATGTATTCACAACTGATGAATCTGACACTTCAAACTCCAGGAGTTTTGCTCTAAGAGGCAGTAGACTGTAGAACCTGGCACCATTCTATATTATTCACTTATTAGCTGTGTGACCTAAGAAGTTACTTAATCTCTCTGGGCCTTATGCTCCTTATTTATCAGATGGGATGTTCACAGTATCTGTATCATAAGATTATTGGGAAGATTGAATGAGTTTTATTTGTAAAGTGTTTAGAACAGTGTATGGAAGATGGTACACATTATGTCAGTGCATCCGCTGGTATTATTTGCTTAGAAGTTTTAAAAATTATTCCATTCTGAGTACAGTGCTGTTGGGTTCTTATGCATTTAAAAGAAAAATAATTTCTTTTTAACTTTCTATATTGAACTATAGTACAGATGAAGAAAAATAACTAATGTAAATGTACAACTCAATGACTTATCATAAGTGAACCTCTGTGCAACCATTATCCTAGCAAAAAATAGAACATTATTACATTCTTGGCACCTCAGAAAGCCCGTCATACCCTCCCGCATTCTTTCACTTAACATTGTATCTTGAGATTTCATTAGGTTGTTGCATTTAAGTGTATTTTGATCATTTTCATTGTTTATTTCATTATCTGAATATAAAACAGTTTATCCATTTTTCTGTGGCAGAACATTTGGGTTGTACTTATTTTTTAATATAATTACTCGATATTTATGCAAATAATGCATGCCTTCTACATTTGTTTGCCAACCACGCCTCCCCCCTCACAAGGTATTTTCATGTTTCATGTTTTCATGTTACAGCAACATATAAAAAAAATTGGCATAACAGCACTTATGAAAATACCTCGTGGGAGGAGGATGCAGTTGGTAAACAAATGTAGAAGGTGTGTGATGTTTGCATAAAAATATGTGATAACACTGAACTGAGTATTCTTGTACCTGTTTTTTTGGTGCATATGTACATAATTTTCTGGTTAGTATATACTTAGGAATAAAGCTGCTGGGCTACTTTATTTTTAAATTTATGTTCAGTTTTAGTAGAAAATTCGAACTCTCTCAAAGGAGTTAAAATAATTTACACTCCCACCAACAATTATCACAGTTCAGTATTCAGTTGCTCTCCGTACTCATTAACTCTTACATCTTAGCAATTCTGATAAGTGTGTAGTGGTAGCTTACTGTGGTTTTAACTTGCATTTCCTTAATTACTATTGAGTTTGAACATTTTCTCAGGTGTTTACCAGCGATGTAAACATCCTCTTTGATAATTGTCTAATGAAGTTTTTTTTTTTTTTTTTTGTATATTGATTTGTAGGATTGGTTATATATTTTTGATAATGCAAAATCAAGACCACTCAAGCAAATCCCACACTCATCGCCAGTTGTATCAAACCAGGCCAGGGAGGCTAAGATCACCTACTTCTGATACTAAATATATGGTGGATAATAAATTCCACTCCACATGCCATCTGCATCCTGTGGAAATCTCAGCTTCCCTTCTCTGGTCAGCTCAGACCCCCACTGCCAGCATAACCTTTTCTCTCTCATACCCACTTATCTGGGGCTAGGTGAGTGGGTACTGACTCTCTCTTTCATCACCATTTACTTAGGGTTAAGTAAGCAGCTACTAGCCCCTTCTCTCTCTCATTCCCATTCACCTGGGGCTAGGTCAGTGGTTACCAGCCCCTTCTGTGTTTCTTAGGTCTGATAATCTGATGCAATGATTGACAATCTCCAGGAAAAGGGCTATCTTTAATCTAGCAGAATAAAGGATACAAAAACATAGGGTGAGGTCCAGGAGGGGTTTTGGCACAAAGCTTCCATGTCCCCAGAGGACATACTTACCCTCATGAGAGCAAATATTTACTCTCGCCACCCAGAAACCTCAACAGAGCCTCTATCTTCCAAGGCTTTTATTGACCTCATCATGTGATAGATTATATCATGTCTCCTGAGGTTTAGTCAGCATCAGGCCCCGAGGTGGTCCCTCTTAGTCTGGCCAGCCCCCACTCATTGGCCTCAGGAGTGATCCAGCTCTTAGGAATCAGAACCAAAAGCCAAATTGTTTTCTGCAAGGGTTTCCACACCTCACAGAAACGTTGATTGTTATGTATGTTGTAAATATTTTCTCCCATTGATAAAATCTCCTGATTTGTTCTTCTTCAAGATCATCTTGGCCATTCTTGGTTCTATGCATTTCCATATAAATTCTAGAATTAGCTTAAGATTCCCCCCTAAAATAAATACATAAATAAAAACATTTTAGATATAGATCATTTTGGGAAGATTTTATATCTTCCTGGTGAATCGAAACCTTCTTTATAATAAAACATCCCTTTTTCTCTCAATTAATCCTTTTTATCTTCAATTCTACTTTGACTAATACTAAAACCTGTATAGCCATCTTTTTCAGTGTTCGTATGGCTTATAATATTCCATTCTCTTAAATTTTAATTTTCTATGTGTGTTTTTTTTTATGTGTTTATATTTTAGATGTGTCTCTTTCAAGCAGCAGATAGGTAATTTTTTTTTTATCATTCAGTTTGATTATGTTTGTCTTTTCAGTGGAGTATTTTGTTCTTTCATACACCTACACCTCATTTATCAACTATCTCATTATCTGACATTTTACATCTACAACAATAGTAAAAAATCGACTATCTGACTATTTTGCACATTAATAATGTACATCTAGCAGTAATGAATGCTGAGGTGCAAGGTAACACTGGCTATGGTTAAGGTTATGTGTCAATTTGTGTAGGCCGTGATTCTCAGTGGTTTGGCAGTTATGTAATAATGTAATTGGCCATTATGTAATGACAAAATTTGGCAGTTATGTAATGATGTAGTCATCCTCCATTTTGTGACCACATGTGGTCATCCTCCATTTTCCCATAATGCTGATTTTTACATAAAAACCTGGTCTTTGGAACTTAACACATCGATAAGTGAGGAGTGGGTGTATTTAATGTAATTAGTGATATATTTGGGTTTAAATATGCTGTTTTAAAATGTGCATTCTGTTTGTCCTGCCTGTTCTATATTTCTTTTTCTCTACTTGCTTCCCTTCTTTTGGACTGGGTATTTTTGTCATTACACTGCCCCTTGCCATTAACTTGTTATTTTCACCTTACTTTTCATTGTTTCACTGGTTATTATTGAGTATACATCTTTGGCCTAGTCAAAGTGCAATGCATGTTAGTACTTTTATCTCTTTTTGGGGAGTTTGAGAACCTTAGAATGGTTTAAGTACTTTTGTACTGCTCTTGAATATATGCTGCTATTATATATTTTATCTTGTATAATTTAAATCCCATAAGAATTATCATTATTGTTTTATACATTTATATATACTCATTTCTTCCTGCATCTCTGAGATTACATGTATGATTTATTTAATGCAGTGATGACTTGGTTCAGTGTTTTTTTTTTATTTTTTTCTTTCATCTGAAATGTCTTTATTTCTAAAGCACACTTTCTCTGGGAATAAAATTCTAGATTGGTAGATGTCTTTTCCCACTCTAAGATATTATCCGTTGTCTTATAACATCCATTATTTTTGTTGATACGTCAGCTAACAGTCTTTTAAATAAAATTTGCCCTTTTTCTCTGACTGTAATACTCCTTTCCATCTTTTACTTTCAGTAGTTTTACTATGATTGCTTAGGTGTGGTTTTCTTTGCATTTATCCCACCTTGAGCTTGTATAGTTTCTTGGATGTAGATCTTGATGTCTTTTGACAATTTTAGAAAATTCCCATTAATGATCTCTTTTAATATTGCTTCTGCCCCATTCTCTCTCACCTTTCTTAATGGGACTACAATTACAAGTATGTTAGAACTTTTGCAGTTCCTACTCACAGTGATTCTCTTTTCAGTGTTTTTTATCCTTTAGTCTCTTTGTTTTCATTTTGGATATTTCCTCTTGGCAAATATTTTATTTTCTTTATTCTTTCTTTGGCTATATCTAATCTGTCACTTAACTCATTGATTGATTTGTTAATTTCAGTTATGGTATTTTTCTGTTCTAGAATTTTTACAGTTTTTTAAATGTTTGTTTTAGTTCTTTTTGCTTGTTTGTTAGCTTTTGTAGTGTATTACCTTCCTAGGTGGTGCAGTATTTAAGAGCACAGGTGCTAACAGTTCAGCAACTCGAATCCACCAGCAACTCCTTGGAAACCCTATGGGGCAGTTCTACTCTGTTCTATAGGGCCGCTATGAGTCAGAATTGACTCAACAACAACTGGTTTGGTTTTGGTTTTTGGAGGTGTTTAAAACAGTGACTGGTACATAATAAGCACTATGCAACTTTTCCTTTTTTTCTTTCTTTGTTTTCTTTAAAGAATGTGGAAAGAAAGAAAAAAAAGCATTCATAATATGCACCAGAAATAGATTCTCAATTTTTTGCATTGTCTTTTTCATTTTGACTGTATAAATTAAAAATGAAACTTGCATTCATAAAAATCACATACTAAGTACCTAAAAATTAATAAGTATGTGTTCAATTTTCATATTTTACTGTGCCCATTATAACCATTTTGCAAAAACTTTTTAAAAGATGTACAATTTCAATAGGGTAATTATTTTATAACAGTTGTTTGCCAGTAATACTTTGAAAAACATTATCCTTTTTGCGATTGCTAATACCCTACAGAAATTGTGGGTCAAAGAGCTATTTGTAATAAACTGTCTTTCATTTCCACCTCACATTTCCTATTAAGGATACTTACAAAGTGTATCATTTAATTTCTGATGTATGGTTTTTCTGCATGGAAGTTAATGTTGTCATATATAGTAAAAAGTTGGTATAAATTAGCTGAACTGAGTTGTTAACAACTTTCTTCATTATCCCAAATGTTCTTCAGTTTACAGGTTCCATACAAACAAATCTAATCTCTCTGAATAAAAATGATAACACATGTATGCTATAAACATACAAAAACATTTGTTTTCACTACACTCACCATGCTGTGGGGAGCTAGCAAATTAATTATTTAAGTGGTTGGAAAAAAGAGAAACACTAGAGTAAATGTAGCCATCTCACAGACAAATTCTGGTCTAGTTGTACAAAACCAGGTCTTTATTGTCTCTTACAGTTTGTTACCTTTTCTTGGGTATTTGTCTTTTATTAGCACTTTATGTAGGTTTTTTTCAACGCCAGGGTATCTCTGGGGCACAGGTGAACTTGAAATAACAGCTAACAAATACAAAATATGCTAAGTCCTAAACCTAGAATCTAATAAGTTGTTTATGAGCAACTTACAAACAACTTGAAATATATATATTTGGAAGAGAAATATTAAATAGTTAATAAAAATATACTTGATATATCCTGCTGTATTGATGCTCTTTTTAAACAGATGTATAATTTTAGTTTTCATAAATCATGTGGTCTTTTCAAAAAATAAATTAGAAAATTGGAATTTTAAAAAGAATTAATGTCCAATAATTAAAAAAAAAGAGTATAATAGAAGTTATTAAATTAAAAACATATTAATAGATGGTAAGTTTTATAGTAGAATTTGTTAAGTTAAAAACATATTAACAAGTGGTAAGTTTTATAGTGGAACTTGTAAAATTAAAAACATACTAGTAAGTGGTAAGTTTTGCTGAAAGGTTGGTAGTTTGAACCCATCCGGAGGCACCCCAGAAGACAGGCCTGATGATCTGCTTCCAAAAGGTTACAGCCTTGAAAACGCTATGGAGCAGCTCTACTCTATACACATAGGGTTGCCGTGGGTTGAAATCAACTCAATGGCAACTAACAACAAGTTTTATGAAATGTACTATTTTCAATTGATAATATCATACCTTACAGGTGATAGTATAAACCAAGGAAAATTTGCATAATATTTAAGCCAAAAGATTAACTCATGATACTTCATGAATTTTTAAACTGACAAAATATTTTTAGCTTTAAAACATTATAGAGTAATAACAAAGAGTTATTGCAAACTGTTAAGTAACTAAATAGCAGTTACATATAGTTTTTGTTTGACACTTTCTCAAATTCTTGTGAAAGGGCATGTAAGTTATTTGTTCTCTTATTAATACAGCAAACATTTACTGTGTTCCTTCTTAAAAGAAATACAAAAAGGTAACTTAAGGAATCCATAAAGGACTTTTTCAAAGCTCATTTTATGTTTTCTTGGAAACTCTATGGGGCAGTTCTACTCTGTCCTATAGAGTCGCTATGAGTCGGAATCGACTCGATGGCAGTGGTTGGGGTTGGATTTTATGTGTAGAATTTCAATTTAAAAGAAAAAGAAAAAGGACCTGGTATTTTGACCTGCATTTTTTTTTTCTTTTAATTCATGAAATCTCGAGTATGCAGGATTACTTCAATGATTATCTAACTGTGAAGTAGGCCTGAAATTATGTCAGAGATCTGAGATCATAGCCTTTTTTTTTTTTTTTTAATTAGGGTTTCAGGCTAGGACAGGTATTTTGGTGTGGCTGAAATCATTTCCAGATTCCACATAGCAGAGGTTTCTCTGAGTCTTCGTTCTTGTCCTGGGTCATTTGTTCCCACTAGTAGAAACCGAGATGGACATGCCAATCATTTGCATCTGGCTACACAAGTGGTTATTTATTTTGAATATCACCCCTTCCAGTGTTTATATCTTAAAAAATCAGGGCAATAATTGAACAAATCAAAGGTGGAGAAAATTTTTGAAAATACTAGCTGTAAGGGCTGTCATGGAGACCCAGAATTGCAATCTGGTGGGTCTTCTCTGGCTTTCCCCATAGGGCACGGGCAGCATCAGAACTGTGTTCAGTATTCAACCCAAGTGAGTTTTTACATATGCTTAACTGAAATTGAACTTTAGTCCCAGTATTTTATATTCCATTTTTTAGTATGGCCTAGATGTTTTAAGCATGCTGGCTGTATTTTTTTTTTTTTACTTAAAGAGTCTCAGTTCAATAATCAGATGATTTTGTTTTTCTTACTGTACTAGGTTGGGTACTTACGTGTATGTGTGCATGTGCATATAAATATATATATATAGTTCAAACCACTGAGATTACCATTTTTTAATCAGAAAACTGTTGACTATCAGTAATTTCGTATGTGTGTGCATGTATGTGTGTGTGTGTATTATACACACAGAAAAAGAATGCTATAGGAGTATGACTGAAGCATAATATCCTCTAATGAATAGAATCTAGAATTATAAGTTGTCATGACAGATTTTAGAACCGAGTGGATATATATAAAACAAACAAACAAAAAACCTGTTGCCAGCGAGTTGATTCTGAATTATAGCGACCATGTAGGACAGAGTAGAACTGCCCCATAGGGTTTCCAAGGAAAGCCTGGTGGATTCGAACTGCCAACCTTTTGGTTAGCAGCCATAGCTCTTAACTACTACTCCACCAGTGTTTCCAAGTGGATATAAGACTTCCATAACGTGTGTGAGTGTATGTGTAAATACACACACACATTTAGGACTGGGCCTGGTAGTAAGTACTGTGTGTATTGTGTATATTCTGTATGTGTCATTTAAATAAAATAAATTTGGGATCAATTGATGAAGTCTAGATTTTGGGCTGTATCTCTGGGTGGTACCAGGTACTCAAATGGAGAAGATTGAGGAAGGATCAAGTTGGAGGAAGGGAGATACAAGAAAGAAGTAAACAGTTCTCTCTTGAACATATTAAGTTTGAGATATCTATTACTGAAACAGAGATGAAGAAATCTAGAGTTTGGGGGCAAGATCAAAATAGAGCTTAGATTTATTAATATAAAACCAAAAACCAAACCCACTGCCATCGAGTCGATTCCGACTCATGGTGACCCTATATATATGCTATTTAAAGCCCTGAAACCAGATGAGATCACCTAGGAAGACAATACAAATAGGAAGAGGGTGGAGGAGTAGCCTTCCACTGGCATTCAGAGGTCGGGAGAAGAGGAGGAGCCAGGAAATGATTCAAATGCATACGCATCTGGTTTTTACATGGTGCTGCCTATATTACTGGAGCCCTGCCAGAGCTCATGCTTCAGAAAACTCTGTAGACATGAAAGCCTCTTTATACATTTCTAGTGGTGAGGGGCTGAGGCTTCTGGCTTGGACCCTGATGACAGGAATTTTCCATTTATATTTGAGAGTAGCTGCGGTATTAGTATGTTGTTCCGTGTTTACTCGTAGACTCTTTTTTTTAGTGCAATCATATTATATGTGGCCCCTAATGATAGCTTGACTCTTTTAAATTGTGTCATTATTAATATCTTTTCCTTTACATGAAAGTGTGAACATTTCCAATATACAAAGATGTTTTGGCACAAAAGTCAAGAGCTGAAAAAGAATTATTCCATAGATGCTGCATTATTCATGATGATTTGATTTCCAGTTAGCCCACAAAAACTTATGCAGCCCACAAGGATATGAAATCAAAGTGCAACGAGTACATAGACGTTAAACAATACAGCCAATAGTTTATGGAAATATTTGCTTAGTGTTTTCATGATACCTGGGACACCTTCTTCGCCTCTTGTTTGGGTCTATTTGGTCCTCATAAGGTGAGGACAGGGAGTCACTTGTTGGGTAAGAGTGGAGAGGGGACAGGGAAAGGCACTTCTGTGGCCACGTCACTGATGGGTAAGGTAATCAGTGATTGTAGAAAACTTAGGTGTAAGCATTGAGAAACAGAATTCTAGGGGAAAGACAGGAATCTTTAAATCTAATCCTGGCTTTCACAGTCACCTATACTACAGTCTCAAGGAAGTCACCAGCCTTTGTGTATGATAATGCCTGCGGTGTTATGGTAAGGATAAGTGGAGCAAATGGTTAATGCACTTGGCTGCTAACTGAAAAAAGTGAGAGGTTTGAATCCACCCAGAGGCACCTTGAAAGAAAGGCCTGGTTGATCTACTCCCCCAAAATCAGCCATTGAAAACTGTGTGGAGCACAGTTCTACTCTCTGACACACCTGAGATCACCATGGGTCAGAATTGGCTCAGTGGCAACTGGTACTGGTGTGTATAAACATATACATTTACATATACATATACTCACATATATATGTATATAAATAATATTTATTCATGGGTGGTAGTGTGGATGGTGGAAAGATCTATGTAACTTAACTACTGTTCATCATTATTGTTATTGTATAGGCTCCTGTCATCATTTTGTTTCTTATTTAAATTTCTGATACATAAGAAAATATGAATCCAGGATTTTAATAATGTGGAGTAATAATAATATAGAAAGGAGATTTGAAAGAAAACAACTAAGTTGAGCATGTCGGGGGAAATTTTTTCACAATAACGTTGAGATTAGGTCACCTAGTTTCTTATTAGTTCTTCTAGTTTTTCCTAACAGATGCTTCAGCGAGTTGTCAAAAGTGATCTAATTCCAGCTTTCTTAAGGGCTGAATGCTTGCAGAGAAGAGTTCAGTCACCTTAGCAGTTGTTATGTAAATATAATCAGCAACATACTTATAATTCGCCTCCAGAAAGCAATCTAGGATTTCTTTACAAATTGTGATTCACTATTTTACTGCTGCTCCATGCACTAAGCCAGGAAGAATTCCTGGTTAAGATTTTATAATTTTATCATTAACTCCCAATTGCTTAAGCTTCTCTCATGCAGTATCATCCACATCACACTAACACTGTTTTGGGATTTTTAAGAATACTTTTGATTTCACCTTAAAAAAAAAAAAGAAAAAAAACCGTTGCCATCGTGTCTATTCCAACTCATAGCAACCCTATAAAGTAGAACTGGCCCATAAAGTTTCCAAGGAGCACCTGGTGGATTTGAACTGCCAGCCTTTGCTTAGCAACCATAGCTCTTAACCACTACGCCACCAGGGTTTCCATTTTGGGCTTTTTAAGGATATTTTTTATTTCACCTAAGAGACTATAAAACAAAACAAAAAAAATACATACAGAAAAAAATATGCCTTACAAATTGTGTAGCTTTGCTGAGGCATGCAATGTGTCAAATGCAAGTGTTCATAGTATATTAAAAAGTGTACAGAAGTCAAAAGTTTCCTTTTTATTCTGTGGGTCTTCTGCACCTTACGATGTCTCATAAGGTAAACCCATTCTATGTTTGAGGTGGGTTCATAAGATAAATGCTATCAAACCAGTTGCCATTGAATTGACTCCAACTCATGGTGTCCCCATAGGATTTTCAATGACTGATTTTTCAAAAGCAGATTGCCAGACCTTTCTTTCAGTTCACCTCTGGGTATCTCAAATCTCCAACCTCAGTGAGCAGCCAAGCCTGTTAACTGTTTGTACCACCCAGGAACTCTAAATATTATCAAGGACTATGTAAACACATTAATTGAAATCTACCACAATAGTTTTATCTGGAAGCTCATTTCTCTGCCCATTTAATCAACTTTTGGGGTTACATAACTAGCTCAAATGTAATAAGATGCATACAATATGTATGTGAACTTTGGAAAATATAACCTCATCTAATACTATATATTTACATATTATGTTTGGCTTCTAACCAAAAGGTTGGCAGTTCAAATCCACCAGCTGCTCCTTGGAAACCCCATGGGGCAGTTCTACTCTGTCCTAAAGGGTCACTAGACGTCAACAAATTTTGTTTTTGGTTTTTATTGGGTGAATGTTCTACATTTCTTATTTCTTCATACCCAAAACTTTCACTTAAATTCTGCTTTTGAAAACTTCATCAGCAGCAGATTAAAAGTACCTTGGATTTAGTGAGGAATTTTCTCAGTTTAGATTTTATTCTACAAATAAATAGATGTAAAGTTCTATTACGGAAAGTATTCTATGTAACAATAATTTTTGTGTCTTGGTGTATTGTCAAAAGTATAAGTGTTTTTGATCATCTGGTTTCAATTAACTTTCTACAATTACTGTTGCATTAATATATTTTACAAGCATGAAAACTTCACTCTGACTACAGTCCCTGCAACAACTGTTCCCTAAAATGAAGGTACGTGATTATTATAGGAGCCCTGGTGGTGCAGTGGTTAAGAGCTCAGGCTGCTGATCAAAAGGTCGGCAGTTAGAATCCACCAGCTGCCCCCTGGAAACCCTGTGGGGCAGTTCTACTTTGTCCTGTAGGGACCTCTGAGTTGGAATTGACTCAATGGCAATGGGTCTGTTTGTTTGCTGGGTTTTGATTATTATACTTACATTGAAGATGGGGGGAATAAAGAGCTGTGAGCTGTGAGAAGTACTGATCAAGTGATCTTTAATAAGTGGCAATTATTTTTCAATTTCCTTCACTCCTTTCTACTACAGACTTCTAAGTTTTCCTGGGGCGGGGTGGGGGGGGTCGGGTGATAATGGGGGAAAACACATCTGGATCCCTAAACCATCCACAAACAAGAAAAGAAACAATTGACAAAAGTATCAAAGGGTGATGGTAGGATGTCTTCCCAATGCATCCCAGTGTCTCCTTTGTCTCCAACAATTGCAGGTTTGATATTTGAGTCTAAGAACATTCTCAAAATTTTTTTCACTAAAATAATACAACATCCTGTGAGTACAGTCAGCCCTCCATGTCCACAGTCCCACGTCTGAGGATTCAACCAACCACAGATTGAAAATATTCAAGAAAAAAAAAAGGTTCCAAAAAGCAAAACTTGAAAACCCTGCACACGGAGCACTATGCGGAACCTACTGGAATGAAGTGATGTGCAGGCATCCCCTGCTGTAGCCTCCCGCCATCTCAGACACTCAGTTTCTCTCCAGCTCTGGTTGTTTGAGCATTTTTGAGAGGATGTCTGTAGGTTAGATGCAAATACTATGCAACTTCATATGAGGGACTTGAGCATCTGCTGATTTTGGTATCCCCAGAAACCAAACCCTGCAGATATCGAGGGACCACTATATGTTTATTATGGAGCTTTTGCCTAAATTGTTTTTGAAGGCTTCTTGAATGATATTTTATGAATATTGTTGTTGTTGTATGCTGTTGAGTGGGTTCTAACTCATAGCGACCATGTAGAACGGAGAACGGCCCCATAGGGTTTCCTAGGCTGTTAAGGGAACAGATTGCTAGGTGTTTTCTCCCAGAGTAGCTGGTGAATTCGAACTGCCTACATTTTATTAGCTGCCGAGCACTCAAGCATTGTACCACCAGGGCTCCTTCTTCCAAGGAGAGGGTATAGCAAGTGCAAATGCTCTCAGGTCAGCGTGTCTTATCTCTTTTCTGTTTAATTTCTATCCTGAATGTTAGGTTTTCTTTATTCTACTGACTAGTTTACTCTGTTGCTGAGTTATAGTCGTTCTTCTTTTTTTAATTTATACTTTCCAAGCTATGAATTCCTTTCCCTGCCCCAAGTACCTTTTTAGCTGAACATCATATCTTTGAACTATGACCTATTCATTTCTAAGTACTTTGTAATTTCTGTGATTTTTAAAACTCAATAATTACTTAGAAGTGGTTGTTTTAAATTTCTAAGCGTGGAGGTGAAGAAAAGGTTGGTTTCTGTTATTATTGATTTCTAAATTTAATGCATTGTGTTCAGAGGATTTTGCTTATGTAAAATGATTCTTAGGTATTTTTGAGACTTGCTCTGTAGCTTAATAAGTCACTAAAAAAAAAATTTTTATAAAAGAAAATCCTCTGAGAAAGAAAAAAATGCATTTTTTTCTAATAGTTGGAAAGTGTTTCTATTGCTCAATCTTGCTAACCGTGTTTTCAAAATTGTCTATTCCCTTACAGTTTTTTGACTGCTTGATCAATGACTAGGGTAGGTCCACTAAAATCTCCTGCTATAACTATGGATTTATGAATTTCTCTTTGTAATTCTGTCAATTTTTGGTTTCTATACTTAGAGGTTTGCTGGTAGGAGAATACAAATACAAGATGATTGTACCTTTATGGTAATTGTCTCTTTTATCCTGATTCCCAAAATCACTTCTGCTGTGAAGCCTGTTCCATCTAATATTAAAAACACTATTCCATTTCTCTTTTGGTTTTTATTCTCCTGGCGTATCTTTTTTTCACCTTCTTACTTTCAACATTTCTGTGAGTGTATGTTTTGGGTGTGTCTTTTTTTAAACAATTTTATTTTTAATGTAATTGGAGACTCTTTGTCTTTTAACCATAGTTAAATTTATATATACATTTAGATTTGTTTATTCAGTATTAACAGTGATTTTCTATTTATTATTCTTTTTTCTTCTTTATTTGCTTTTTTCCTGTTTTCAGTTTAATGGATTGAGTTTTTAATGCTCCATTTTCCCTCTATTGGTTTGGAGATTACGTATTTTATTTTTATGGCTTCAGTGATTACTCTTAAATCTTTAACATTCATACTGTAATTAAAATATAAAAATGTTTATATTCATTCAATATCTTTACCACACCCCAGAATAATGTAAGAAACTTATTTAAAATTAGTTGTCGTGGAGTCAGTTCTGGCTCATGGCTATTCCATTTGTGTCAGAGTAGAACTATCCTCAGTACAGTTTCCAATGGCTGATTTCTCAGGCTTTTTCTTCCAAGGTGCCTCTGGGTGACCTCCAACCTCCAACCTTTTGGTTAGTAGCCAAATGTGTTAACTATTTGCACCACCACGGGACTTAATTTTCTTAAATCAGAGCACGCGCATCCCCAAAACCATGTTATTATTGTCTAATATTTGACAATATTAAACCACTGCGCTACCAGGGCTCCAAATACAAAAGCTGTCTTGTATTTGGAGCCCTGGTAATGCAGTGGTAAAGAGCTAGGCTGCTAACCAAAAGGTCAGCAGTTTGGATCCACTAGCCAGTCCTTGGAAACCCTGTGGGGTAGTTGTACTCTGTCCTATAGGGTCACTGTGAGTCGGAACTAACTCAACGGCAAGGGTTTGGTTTTTATATCTTGTTTTTAAACTCTGAGCTACTATCTTTCACAATTTTTTATGGTACATGCTTATTTAAATTTACCTACCTGCTTTCCAACATTGTTTCCTACATCAGGTTCTTTCTTTTTAGGTTCAGATTCTTTCTTTGAGAGCCTGTTAGTAGTAAATACTTTCAGTGTTAAAAAGAAAAATGTCCTTATTTAGCCCTTGCTTTTTTTTTTTTTTTTGAATGATAGTTAACAGACTATAGAAGAGTTCTTTCTCTTAGCACTTCGAAGATAACATTCACATGCTTTTGGTCTGTATGTTGCTGATAAAAATTCTTCTGTAAGTCTAATTGTTACTTTCTGGCGACCTGTCTTTTCTGATGGCTTTTAAGATTTTCTATTTGGGTTCAGGCCCTCCACAAAGCACATACCCAAACAAAATTAAAACTACAAGATATTTCTTGGCAGGTCAGGGAGGATATCCACAAAGGATAAAGGGGAAAGGAAGGAGTAGTAGACAGGGCAAACCTTCAGACTACAATGCCAGTCTGAAACTCCTGAAAGGAGTAGGAGAAGAAAGGAGTTTGGGGTAGTAGAGCTCTCAGAAACTCAACCAGGCTTGTGGGGATCTCCTAAGTCAAATTGCTTGGTAGAAGAGTTTGGCTATGGGCAGAAATGCCTCAGCTCAGCCCTGGCGGGAACAGTCTGGCAAGAAATGGCCTCAGTGTGAATACTGCTGTAGATCTGGAAGGTGCAGCTGTTGAAGGCTGTTTAGGGGAGGGCTGAGGGCTACCACACTCTGTCTTCCATCTTCTGCGGATGCATAAAAATATCTAGATTTACTTTTATTTATCCTGTTTTTTAATCTCATATTCCTTCTATTTTATAGGTCATGTATTTCATCACATCTAATAAAATTGCAGCCTCTCTTTCGTTGAAAATTGTGTCTCCTGTATTTCCTCATTTTCTTAAATGTCTATTAAATACATGTTCAACAGTCTCATTCTATCCTTCATTTTTCTTATTTACTCTTTCATATCTACCATATCTTTATTTCACTGTACTTCATTGTGAAAAAAGCTCTCAGATTTATCTTCCAGTACAGTCATATTCTTTGGAGCCATGACTAAAATGCTTTTAATCCATATTTGAGTTTTTATTATCACATTTCTTACTTGTAGAAGCTATATTTGTTCTTAAAAATGCTGCCCATTCCTATTTCAGTGTCCTACTATTTCCCTGGAAACCCTGGTGGCGTAGTGGTTAAGTGCTACGGCTGCTAACCAAAGGGCTGGCAGTTTGAATCCGCCAGGTGCTCCTTGGAAACTCTATGGGGCAGTTCTACTCTGCCCTCTAGGATCGCTATGAGTCGGAATCGACTTGACGGCACTGAGTTTGGTTTACTCTTTCCCTACGGTTTCAATTCTTTTGTTCATCCCCAATAATTTTTCTCCCACTTCTTTTGTGGATTCCTTCAGATTGTTCTATTAACTTGTGTTCTACTTCTCCTGTCTGCTGACTCCTTCTTGATGGATTTATTTTAATTTTTATTGTAATTTTTATCATTTAGCTTATATTCAACAGAGATTTCTTGTTTTCCTGTTTTGTATTTGCTTCTAAGCAATGTCTCAGGAATTTTGCCATTCTAGAACTAGTTTTCACATTCATTTTTATATCTGAGGATTTCTGTACCCTTCAGATGCCAGGATCAAATCTTAGTTTTCAATTTCTCATGTGAATTTGTTTGCTTGTGTCTTTGTTTTTTCCCAACCTGGATAACAGAGACACTGCCTTGCCACATCTCTGGGATAGCAAACAGAGACACTTGATTTCTCTTTTCCTTGAAGGGAAGCCCAGGGTCATGTTAATACAAGGCTCTAGTTTTCTTCACTTTTGCTTCTGAATAGACATCCCCAATCCTATCTCCTGGGCCTTATGAGTAATTAATATCTTTCTTAGTTTGGGTTCCCCAGAAGCAGATCCTAAGACAAGGACTCAAGAGCATATAGACTCTTTGGGAGGTGCACAGAGCCCCAGTAAGGCAGTGAGGAACTGATATAAGGAGTCAAAAACAACCAATAGAGGATGTGTTTTTAAGCTAGCTACTTCATTGGGTGATTTAAGTGGGAAACACTGGGAAAAAGTACACATGCCTCAGAATTATCCCATGTAAGAGGTGAAAGCTAGTATATTTTACACATCACATATGGGGAGTCATAGGTTGAGGATTTCTGGAGTGTGGGGAGAGAGGGATATTATTCCCTAGCATTTCTAACATGCCGTGTGTAGTCAGAGCAAACTTCCAGAGTTCCGGGGAAAGAAATCCCTAAGTTACAGAGATTCAAATACTGGGAATTGAAAGTTAACAGGTTCCAAGAGGTGTGGGCTGAGCACTCTCGGCAGCTTCTATAATACCCTGCTGGTTATACAGTTCTCTCTTCGCTTCTGGTTCTTAGGGACTTTTTTTCTTTGTTTTAACTTTAACAAGATATTTACATTTTTGTTATATACTTTATCAATTTTTGTTAATAGTTTAAAATACATTAGTTCATGTTGCTAGAAGTGAAATTCCAAGATATTTTGATGTATGTTTTAATTATATAAAATGAGATCATAACTAAATATGCCATCCACAACTTCCCTTTGTATTCAAAATAACTTTGTCCCTTTTTCCATAACCACACGTTGTTGTTAGTTGCCATCAAGTTGACTCTGACTCATGGCAACCTATCTACAGCATAACAACAAAACATTGCCTGGTCTTCTCCATCTTCAGGATTGTTGACAGGTTTGAGTCCATTGCTGCAGTGATTATACAGTGCCCTCCAACCTAAGGGCTCATATCATTATATTGGACATTATTCTGTTGTGGTCTATAGGGTTTTCATTGGCTAATTTTTAGAAGTAGATCACCAGGCTCTGCTTCCTACTCTCTCTTACCCTGGAAGCTTCACTGAAACTTGCCCACCATTGTGACCCTGCTGGTGTTTGAAATACCAGAGGCATAGCTTTCAGCATCATAGCAACATGAAAGCTACCACAGTACAGCAAACTGACAGATGGGTGGTGGAATTATACGTGTGTTGTTGTTATTGTTAGTTGCCATCAAGTCAGCTCCGACTCATGGTTACCTTCTGTGTAGCAGAATGAAACATCTCTGGGTCCTGCACCATCTTCATGATCTTTAATATATTTGAGCCCATTGTTGTGACTATTGTGTCAATCTGTCTCATTGAGAGTTTCCCTCATTTTTGCTGACCCTCTACTTTACCATGATATCCTTGTCAAGGGATTGGTCTTTCTTGATGACATGTCCAAAGTAAGCAAGATGAAGTTTCGCCATCATTGCTTCTAAGGAGCATTACAGTTTTATTTCTTCTAAGACTGATTTGTTTATTGTTTCGGAAGTCCATGGCACACTCAATATTCTTTGCTAACACCATAATTCAAATGCATCAATTCTTCTGTCTTTTTTTCCTTGTCCAATTTTTGCATGCATTTGAGGTGATTGAAAAGACCATGGTTTGGATGAAACGCCTTAATCATCAAAGTGACATCTTTGCTTTTGAAAACTTTAAAGAGGCCTTTTACAGCAAATCTGCCCAATGCAATACATCCTTTGGTCTACTTTATTCTTTTTAATTTATTTTTTCAAACTCCCGTAGATAGCATTTATTTATAGGATGTCACAGTAATGAAGAATACAATAAATATTGTTTCACCTACATTCTTGCATACTTATGCTGGTATTTCTGTGGCAAATGTTTCTAGTACTAGAATTTATGGGTCAGTGCTTTTATCACATTTAAATTTTAAAAGATATTACAAAATCCACCTAAATTCTCACCAATGTTCTACTTTCACTCACAGCATGTGAGGGTATCTTTTTCCCCCACCCTTACCAATATATAATATCAGTCATTTGATTCTTTGCCAGTCTGGCAAGTGAAAAGTGATAGATCATTTTAAACTGTAGTTTATTTTAATTATTAGTGAAGGTAAGTAATTTTATATGCATCTACTCTTTGGTATTCTTATTCTGTGAATGGCTTGTGTAACTTCCACTCATATTTTTATTGGCCTGCTCTTTTTTTATTTGATTAATAAGGAAGTTTTTTTTTTTTAATATTTTGAACACTACTTCTTTCTCATATATCTTGAATATATTTTTTTAAGAATACATTTCATCCTCTTAATTTGTTTATTGTGTTTTATTACCCATGTAAAATTTTATGTAACCAATTTCATCCATTTTTGATGTTGTGGCTTCTCATTTTCATACTGTGTTTTGAGAAATTAGTAAATATTAAAAAATTAAGCTGTTATTGAATGCTTACTATGAACTAGATATACCTTGGCATGAGGGACGAGGAACAAAGATGAATAAGAAGCCTTCTATTGCTTCAAAGAGTATTATATTACATATAAAATATTTTGTTCCGTAGAAGGCATGAAGTAAATAGACTTTTCCCCAATACAAATAAATAAGGGAACAGATAACAATCTTCAAATTTCTGTATTTTTTTTAAAGAAAAACCTAAACCAGTCAAAACATCAACAAGTGTAGTAAATAATAATATTTAGAACAGATCAGCAAGAAAGCCAGGCCTAGAACTCAAGGTCTGTTTACATACCGATACTGTAAGACTGTCAAACAGTGCTATTTCTTTATTAGCTGAGGCAAGTCCTGCAGGAATTACTAAAAGAGCTTTTTTTTTAAAAAAAAATGCACTTTTATGTTCAACCAAGGCTCATCTCAGTAGCATTTTTAGACATCTACTATATGACCAGACTTTGCTAAACGTGGATTCCAGAGAAATACAGTCTGAGACATAATCCCTGCCTTAAGGAAATACAGTTAGAGAGGCAAGATATCCATAAGTGAAACACCCAGAGAACAACTAGAGGGCAAAACAGTGTGGACAGACCCTGTACATATATACTGACAAAGCTTAGGAGAATGGTACTCAGTGTCCCTGTGGCAATCAACAAGTATTCATACTAACTTAATGTAGAGAGTCCTTAAGTTATAACATCTTAGATTATACTGACATATGCTGACATAAAGAACTCTTGAACAGCGGGAAATATACAAATATAAATAAAATTTTATGAGAATAAAATGTTGTATAAATATATATTGTTGTTAGGTACCATTAAGTTGATTTTTGACTCATGGTATCCCCATGTGACAGAGTAGAACTGCCCCATAGGGTTTTCTAAAATCTAATATTTACTGAAGCAGGTCTCCAAGTCTTTTTCGTGCAGAGCAGCTGGGTGGGCTCAAACCGTCAACCTTTCAGTTAGCAACTGAGTGCTTAACTGTTGTGCCACTAGGGTTCCTTTAAAAATACTTACATATGTGTGTATATATATATGTACATGTGTGGGGCAGTTCTATTCTGTCCTGTAGGGTTGCTATGAGTCAGAATTGACTCGACGGCAATGGGTTTTTTATACATATATATACCAAAAATTTATATTTAAAACATTTTATATTTTAAAAGGAATTTATTTTTAATTATGTATTTTTAAGAAATATAAGCATATACCAAAAAAAAAAATTAATGACATAAAGACAAATCATCAGTCTCGATTTCCTACATTACTCAAGTGGAGGAGAACAGTGAACAAACCACGAAGGCAGATGCTCTAGAAAAGTCATTTATCTTTGTTCTCATATACAAAGCAAATATCATGCCACAAATCACATACTGATATTGCTGACATCTCATCCCCGACATGCCCCACCGACCCTCCTTGGCTGGAGTTGCCCACCAGCAAAACAGGATTCAGAGGGAAGGTCAAAGGGAGAAAACAGTGGACTACAAATAATCCGCCACACAGAAAATCTACTCATGGAAGACTCTGCTCTTGGCCACATACTTTGGAAGCAGAAATGTTATATATAACTTAAGAACTCATAAATTTATTCATCCAACAAACATTTATCAAATTCATACTATAAGCCAAGCAGTGTATGTTTACATGGGTAAAGTCGAGTCACTTTTTAGTCAGTTCTAGGGAAGGAGAGTCTCAGGCAAGAACTGTGATAGGTTGAAATGGTAAGTTGGGTGGCGAGCTAATAAGAACACCACAGACAGTCTGATGGTTTAGGAGGATGATTCAGATTAGAAGAGTGAAAACTGAAAGTAAAACGGAATTGAAAACAGTGCTTGGGCACGGCATTACGAGTACGAAGAAGTAAATGTGTCTTTATTCTCCTGTCTGGAGACTTAAGAAAAAAAAAAAAAATTGGACCCGACCTTCTACTGGGCCTTAAAGATGAGGGAGGCAGAGGAAATTAAACCCAAGATTCTAAGGTAAAGAAATCCTTCAGCAAGGGGATTGCAAAGTGCTTAGCTGAAGAATTTCCATTTGGGGCCAGTGAAGAGAGGGAGTTACATTCAGGGTAGGGAAGCAGAGAGGAAGAAACTGTTGTCTGGATGCTTTCTTTGCTATCTAGATTATACTGCTGTACTGTTTGCCGTTGAGTCTATTCCAGCTCATAGCAACCATATAGGATACAGTAGAACTGCCCCCACCGGGTTTCCAAGGCTGTATTCTTCACAGAAGCAGACTGCCACGTCTTTATCTCGTGGAGCCTGGTGGGTTCCAACTGTCAACCTTTCAGTTAGTAGGCAAGCACTTAACTACTGTGCCACTAGAGCTCAGCAAATGAATAAACAAAATTATAAATTTGCTAATAGTTTCAATACCAGAGATGCTGAAGAAGGGAATTTCCCCCCCCGGGCCAGAGTCTTCTCAGGGTAAATCTCAGACCAGGTTTGGTGTTTGTACTTTTTTTGAGTGTATTTCAGAGCTGGAAAGTACAGAGGCCCCACAGGGAGGATATGCATCATTTACTTTTATTGCTTGTAACTTTTGGAACAATCAAGTGGCCTGTGCTGTCCTATCAGGCTATGCTGTTGTTTGGTGCCATCGAGTTGCCTGCAACTCATAGGGACTCCATGTGACAGAGTAGAACTTCCCCATAGAATTTCCTAGGTTGTAATCTTTATGGAAGCAGATCGTGGGGGCTTTCTCCTGCAGAGCCACTGAGTGGGTTCAAAGTGCCAACCTTTCAGTTAGCAGCTTTCTGTTGCGCCACCACGCTACATGGGGGCATAACTTCAAGACAGACTGTAGTGGAATCACGGTGTTGTATAAAAGAAATAGTAAGGTCAGTGCTGGAGTCTGCAAGCTAGTAGCCAAGTCCTGCAATGTGTTTTTAATAACAAATACCTATGCAATGACCTGTTAATCTAGAACAGCCCTACGCCTACAGACCTTAAGGGGTTATAAACTAATAAAGCAAAGCTGAAGTCCACTGTAAATAAGGCAACTCGCACAGACACCAGGATGGAATCTGCTTGCAAGTCACTAACATCTCTCTAGACATTTGTCCTCTCTTTCTCCACATTGTATGGGATTTTATGTTAAAGGAACTCAAGACATTCTGGAAGAACGCAGTTGAAATAACTGCATTCTGTCGTTGAACTAATTGCGTAATTCTACTACATGTTGTAAAAAAAAGTTTGAAGTGTATTGAAAAGAAACTTGAGGAAGACGTGTCTACCTCAGTGGCCTCACTAGGGGGGTTGGAATCCATAGGGGTGGGCTGCAGACCGCACCAGGTAGCACTGTCAGAGGGGGTGACACCAAAATGTCTGCCTATAAAATTTTTGTTCACTGTTTCAGTGGAAATTTATTATGTTTTATAAAAATATCCATGTAGTTAGTTATAACAACAACATCTTTCATAAACCCAGCTTAAAACCCGCTGCCGCCGAGTCTATGCGGACTCATAGCAATCCTATAGGGCAGAGTAAAATCGCTCCGTAGAGTTTCCAAAGAGCGCCCGGTGGATTCCAACTGCCGACCTTTTGGTTAGCAGCCCTAGTACTTAACCGCTAAGCCACCAAGGAACCCCGGCTTACATGTATCAATATACCTACAAAGTTAAAACTTTATGCTAACTTACTTTTTGAACCTTCTTATGCACTCCGGTGAGAGCTGTCATTATTGCCCCATTACAGTGAATCTCTGAATCATGTGGTTTCATCTGCACGTGCGACAAGCACTCACTGTTGTTTAAGTTACTGCTGGTGTTCACATTACTGCTGGTGTTTTTATAGTTGCTAACTTTGTCAAATTTTCTGGTGTTTCAGCTACAATATTATGGTAACTAGTATTTGTGAACCTATATCGATAATTTTTTTTTTTGAGAATGAAGTAATAATTAAAGGAAAAGGAGAAAAATCAGTTACTAATAATGTAAATTCAATATAGAAAGATTTTATAAAACAATTTTGTTGTTAGTATTCACATAATCTAAGAAAATTTCGTTTAATTTAAAATTATATTTATCACATATTATTCTATGATTAAAATTCATAAGAAACGTTACTAAGGAAACCCTGATGGCATAGTGGTTAATTGCTATAGCTGCTAACCAAAAGGTTGCAGTTCGAATCCTTGGAAACTCTATGGGGCAGTTCTACTCTGTTTTGTAGGGCCGAGATGAGTCCACTCGACAGGAACGGGTTTACGGTTTTCTGTATCGCCTGGTACCAGAGGAGGTCCATGGGGTAGGGGTGGGGGGGGTGACACCATGAGTTACAACACTAGGTGTCACCAACCCTAGTGATGCCACTGGTCCACCTTAACCTTTCCACCCTCCCACTTGCTTTTAACTTGTGGAACACATTTAGAATAAGTGTATTCTTTTTCACCTAGAGAGAAAGTTATTTTGCTCTGTTTTTAACAACATGCTTTGTAGCCGTTCTTCAAATCGTGCTTAAATGTGTGGAAAGTGATTAGACTTGGGAAGAGGAGGCAGGTCAGCCAGAGCAGCTGGTCTGATTTGCTGAGGGGAATCACACAAAGCCTTTTAGGTGTAAGATTTGTGGCTAATTCCTGTTAGGTGTCCAGGGCATACCAAGTACTTGTTTATTAGCATGCAGTGTGACCAGCTGGGAACAAAGAGGTTTGCTAAATAATCTCCCTCCTCCCTGAGTTCTTTATAGTGCTGACTAAAATGTTATATGTACTTCACATTAAAAAAAAAAAAAAAAAAGGTCTTCAACTGAGAAAACATAATTTTTAACTTTTGTGCTCTGTTTCCTGACCCCTTTTTGTTTACCCTCAATATCAAATCATATTCTACTCTGTTTCTTTCAATTTAAATATTCTCCATTTGTCTCTTTCCATTCATCAACCCTTCTGCCACCTTTCCCTAAAGTTTCTCAATTTAAACCTTATTCAGTAAATAAATATACTTCACAGACTGAACAGATGGGTCACTGGACTTTTCACCGGACATTTCCATCTGTAGCAATTTTCATTTCCCAAACAAAATGATAATGATGATGATAAAATGTTCGGCCCTTGTAGAATGTCTACAAAGCTTTTTTAAAACTGTATTTCCACATGGGGCTTGCAACTTCAGAAGGCAGGCTCTAATGCGTTTGATTTATAATTTTTATTTTGTTAATTGACCCATTCTATAGAGTGATGGAGCCCTGGTGGTACAAAGGTTAAGAACTTGGCTGCTAACCAAAAGGTCCAGCAGTTTGAATCCACCAGCCACTCCTTGGAAACCCTGTGGGGCAGTTCTACTCTGTCCTATAGGGTTGCTATGAGTTGGAATCGACCAGAGGGCAGCTAGTTTGGTTTTTTGGGTTTGATTATACAGTGGTGATGGCATCTAGTTCTATTTGAACATTTCCAATGAGTGACAGAGATCTCAGTACTTCACTAGGTACCCAGCATTTCGACACTTTCAGTCATATGGTTTTCCATTATACTGATCTGAAATATTTCACTATTAGTACTAAAGAGAACAGTATATGCTTCCTTTCACGTGGCAGACCCTGAAATATTGTGTGACAAATCTCTTCTTTTTCAAACTAAGTATCCTCAATTACTCCAGGCACTCCTCAAATGGGGTTTCCAGGACCGTCATATTCATGGTTTCTTTTTTCTGACACACTCCAATTTGTCAAGTCTCTTTTGTGATCGATCATGAGGAACAGATTGGCAATACACAATTTATAACCACCACCAAAATATTAATATGTATGCCACCCATCTCTCAGTGGAGATTTGTGCTACTAACTCAAAGGTCGGTTGTTTGAATCCACCCAGAGACACCTCAGAAGGAATACCTGGTGATCTACTTTTGGAAAATCAGCCATCAAAACCCCTGTGGAGCACAGTTCTAGTCTGACGCTCACGGGGTCACCATGAGTCCGAACTGACTTGACGGCAAGTGGTAGGATGCTGAACAGATGTCAGTAGAGCCTCCAGACTAAGACAGACTAGGAAGAGAGTCCTGGAAAACTACTTCCAAAATCAGCCAATGGAAACCCTGTAAATCACAATAGTAGCATCTGCAGTCAGTCATGGAAATGGCAGAGGGCTGGGCGGCATTTCGTTCCATTGCGCACGCAGTCACTTTGAGTCTGGGGCCGATTTCAGACAGTTAGTAACAGCAAATACTATATATGGGAAATCCCTGAAAAGATCTGTTAAACACATGGCCCAAGGATGTGGGTCACTGTCACCTAAAGGAGCTGCCGTATTAATTGGATACACACTAGGTACTCTAACAGCTCTGTTAAAGCTGTGACACTCAGCCTTCACAAGGAGGCCTTGAAACCTGCTCGATTCATGTTTGCTTATGCATTCCACAGCTGGTATAATAATAATTCCGCAAAGCTAAGAGAAAAAAAGTGTCTCTAATGTCTAATCTTTATTAATAGAAAAAAAAAAAAGCTGTATTAATTCTCCTCCGCCATCAAATCCTAGGAAAGTAAAATTGTTTCTCCAAAAAGGGATTTCTAATGGGGTCTACAAGATCTGATGGTGTTTATTGCTTGAAATATGAGCCTGCAATAGACAATGCTTTAGTCAACGGGGCAATTATAGTGAAGGAGTTTTATCAATGAGATCAATGGGGAAATCTGCTTTTAGTCAAAGAACTTTCATCAAGTGTTCACAATGTGCCAGGCGCTGAAACAAAAACCATGCCGTCAAGTCGATTCTGACTCACAGTGACCCTATAGGACAGAGTAGAACTGCCCCATACGGTTTCCAAGAAGCAACTGGTGAACCTGAACTGCCAACCTGATTAGCAGCCTAGCTAGGCTCTATTTTCAGCCTTTGATCCGGACTCTTTTTGGGCTTTCAATACGGGACAAAATAAACACAAAGTGTCCACGTCATCCCGGATCACCAAATGTCCCCCACAGAATTCATTTCAGGGACTCCCTCATAGGGCTGTGGCCTCTCCCATTGTGCTCCTGAACTCTGATGGACTCAGATTACCAACGAAGGTTGCTGATTTCTCATCGGCTTCTGCCAATACTCACTTGACTAATTCCGCCTGATTGATACCTCCATCTGCAAAGTTATTTGATTTCCAGATTTGTTTCATTTCTGGTAGGAAGTACTTATTTAACATGCATGATATTTTTTTTCAAATGTTTCATGTAGAATAACCTCTGAATCTCACTTCATATAAATTCTTGCCCATTTAAATCTTAGCAGCTCACATCCTATACACTCATGTAGCTAGGATACCAAGACTATCCATATGGAATAAATACATAAAAGCATTTATGTATCTTATGGGTCCACAATACCCTAATATTTTGCTGAAAGAGTAGATGTGATTTACACATCCCAAATTTACTAGAAAATTCAGATCTTGGTAGCAACCATTTAGTATATATTGACTCTTCAGAATTTTCAGAATTTTTCTGATTCTGTATCACTGAAATGTTCCCCAGGTTTTCTTCATTCTCCACATTCAGATTGGACTCTTCTTGTGCCCTTCCTCCCCTTTCCTTCCTTTCTACATTCTTTCCTTTAACAAATGTTTGCAAACGTTTACTGAGCATTTATACTGTGCATGGCCCTATGCAAGGGACTGGAGATGCAAAAATTAGTCTTACCTTTGAGTACTTTATCATTTCTCTGCAGACTAAATGCACAGGCTTAAGAGAAAAGAATGGCAGCTGGGTGGTGCAAATGGTTAAGCACTCAACTACTGATTAAGCACTTGACTACTAGCCGAAAGGTTGGCTGTTCAAACCCACCCAGCGCCTTGGAAGACAGGCCTGGTGATCTGCTCCTGAAAGGTCAGGTCACAGCCTTGAAAACCCTATGGAGCAGTTCTATTCTGCACACCTGGGGTCGCCATGAGTTGGAATCGACTCAGCGGAAACTAACAACAACAATAAAGAGAAAAGAATTCTTCTGTAAACAGCAACCCCACCAGAAAATGGTAACAAAATATGAGTCTGCTTCAATTAGAAAGGGGAATATGCCAATTAGATTAAAAAACAGTGGCTACATAAGACACTCGCCATCCTCCCTTCTAAGGAGCATTCTGACTGTACTTCTTCCAAGACAGATTTGTTCACTCTTCTGGCAGTCCGTGGTATATTCAATATTCTTCGCCAACACCATAACTCAAAGGCATCAGTTCTTCTTTGGTCTTCCTTATTCATTGTCCAGCTCTCAAATGCATATCAAGCATTGACTATACTATGGCTTGGTCAGATGCACCTTAGTCCTCAAAGTGATACCTTTGCTTTTTAACACTTTAAAGAGATCTCTTGCAGCAGATTTGTCCAATAAAATACGTCATTTGATTTCTTGACTGCTGCTTCGATGGGCATTGATTGTGGATACAGAGTAAAATGAAATCCTTGGCAACTTGAATATTTTCTCTGTTTATGATGATGTTGCTTACTGGTCCAGTTGTGAGGAGAAGGACATCATGCTTGGTAAAGTAGAGGATCAGCAAAAAAGAGGAAGGCTCTCCATCAGATGGATTGACACAGTGGCTGCAACAATGGGCTCAAACATAGCAATGATTGAGAGGATGGCACAGGACCAGGCGGTGTTTCATTCTGTTGTACGTAGGGTTTCTATGAGTTGGAACTGACTCAATGGCACCTAACAACAACGATGATGGCTAAAACAATACTGACACAGAAAAAGTTATAAATATACACTTGGGGGTTGGTATTTATTTAAATTTTGTGTACGGTATTCTGCTTTCAAGATTGCTAAGCAAAGTCTTGTACTTCATAATTACCCAGCATTTATAAATAATATTTTAATTAAGTGCTTTATTTTACTGGCAATACCTCATTGGCTGTGTTAACCTATGCCCTCTCAGTTATCCACATTTGAGGAAGAGTTTAGTCAGGTGCTCTACATAGGCACAACTTACGGGGTTACCTTGGTGTAACCACCTGCTCTACATAAGCACAACTTACGGGGTTACCTTGGTGTAACCACCTGCTCTACATAAGCACAGCTTATGGGGTTACCTTGGTGTAACCACCTGCTCTACATAAGCACAACTTACGGGGTTACCTTGGTGTAACCACCTGCCATAGAGTCAACTGCAACTCATGGCAACCCACGTGTGTCTGAGTAGAACTCTGCTCTATGGGGCTTTTTATGGGTGATTTTCCAGAAGTAGAGTGTCAGGGCTTTCTTCCAAGGTGCTTTTCGGTTAGCAGCCAAGTGAGTTAACTGTTTGCAACACCCAGGGACTCCTGCCTTGGTGTAGCCAAATCTAAACCTGAAAAGTAAAAAAAAAAAAAGGCCACATAGCTCTTTCTCAATGGCTCCTCTGGCTCCTCATTGTTTCTAGTACCAAACTCAATCTATTAGCCTGATGTTCAGATTATTCCATAATCTGGTCACAACCTAACTTCTGACAATTTATGTCACTTGACTCCCAACACTTTATTTCACTACGCTCGCTATTTTCCTGCATATGGTTTGGTGTTTACTTTCATTTCTCTTCCTGAAGTATCATCTCATAATCCTTTCCATCTAGAATACTGTCTCCTTTTTTAAATTCTTACTCTGTGTCAGCTACTGCGTTAACTGCTTTCCTCATATTATCTCATATAATTCTTATGGTAGCCCTATGATTCCACAATGGTCCCGATTGTAAAGAACCAAAAATAAAAGAAAAATGAGGCTTACAGAGACTAAGTAGCCTGCCTGAGGTCACATAGTTAGTAAGTGACAAAGCCACTCTTGAATCCAGATTTGTCTGACTGCAAAGTCTAGGTGTCTAATCATTATATTCTGTTACTTCTGAGGGCTTACAGCTCTGGTGAATTATCTTTGGAACCTGAGATAAATTATCCAACACCACTGAGCTCCAGAAAAGCTGGGATGGTATGCACACTACCTTACAGAGTGTTCTTGTTATTTCATTTATCGTTAATACAGGAGCCCTGATGGTGCTGTGGTTAAGAGCTACAACTGCTAACCAAAAGGTTGACAGTTTGAATCCACCAGTTGCAACTTGGAAACCCTATGGAGTGATTCTACTCTGTTCTATAGGGTTGCTATGAGTCTGAATAGAATAAATGCCACTCTTCTGAATTATTTAGCATCACAGATCAAGAATCAAAACTAATGGCAACAGTGAAGTATAATAGTTTTATTTTTCAGTGTTTGTAAATGTTTTCCAACTATGTACTTCCAGGTACCTGAAAAACAAATGTAGTTAATATGATCTTCCTCAATGCCCATACACTTAAGGAAAACAAACATAAACACTATAAATTTATATAAAGCTGTATTTTTTTCTGAAAAATAGAAGTGAATTAATACCCAGTCCAGAATATTTTTCTAATTATGTAGCCTTCCTGTGTAGAGAAAATACACCTGGAAAGAATCTTGGTATTCTTTATGAGAACCTGAAAGGGTTAATTCACTCATTCGTTTAGGAAAAAAAAATCACTATTTGGAGATCGCTGCTAGACTCAGGAGATACACTCATGAAAAAAGGCAGACAAGGTTCTTGTTCTCGTGGAGCTTAGAATCTGAGGAATAAGCAAATGAGTAAATAACTATTTGATTACAACTGAGGAAAGTGCTTTAAAGAGAAGAACATGCTGTGATTGGAGTGTTGAAGCGAGGGAGCACAGACTGGGTAAATAAAAAATGCTTTCTGTAGAAGAGATATTTAAGCAGTGACATGAAGAATGTGTAAGAGTTGGTTAGCTACAGCAGGTGGGGCAGAGGTATTGCTGACAGGAGAAACAGCATATACTCAGCCTCAGAGAAGGACAAGAAGGCCACTGTGGCTGGACTCCAGAAAAGAGGTAGGAGAAAGTTCTAGAATGGTTCTAGACGAGGCTTGAGTGATGGCCTTTGTGCATATTTTAGATTTTAGTCTAAAAGAAATGGGAGATAATTAAAGATTTTAAGTGTGTGTGTGTGTGTAAAAGTAAGCAACATGATCAGAATTTTTATTTCAGAAATATTTCTCTGGCTGGTCCATGGAGAATAGATTGGGAGGAAGACCAAATATGAGGCTTTTGCAGTCTACCCGAAAATGTTGATGGCTGTACTACGATGGGGGAACAGGAAATGGGAAGAAGTTGACCGATAGATGTGATACATGCTTCACAAGTAAATTAGGCAGAAATTGATGATTGTTTGAATGTGGAATGTGATGGAGAAAAGATACCAAGATTGACTCCTAGGTGTCTGCGCAAAAACTTGTACTCAAATGTTCATATCAGCTTTATTCACAGTAGCCAAAAACTAGAAGCAATTCAAATATTTATTAGCTGGGTGAGTGAATAAACAAAATGTAGAATATCTCTACAATAGAATATTATTCATCAATAAAAAGAAACAAGCTGTTTATACATACAATGACGTGGATGGACTTCCAAAACATTATACTAAGTAAAATAAACCAGACAAAAAAACCCACATATTGTAAAATTCCATTTACATGAAACATCTTTTAAAAGGTGAATTCATACAGAGAATAGATCAGTGGTTGCTGAGACTGGGGGTGGGAGCAAGCACAAGGGAACTTTGGAGGATGATAGAAATATTCTGAAACTGGATTGCAGAAATAGTTTCACACTGGATAAACGAACTAAAAATCACAAAACTGTAGACTTATAACAGGTGGATTTTATGCGTGTAAATTATACTTTAATAAACCTTAAAAAAGCAGAAGAAGAGGTGGTGCTCGGGGGTGGTGCTCCTTCTTCACTAACATACAATGAGGTTGTCCCTATATCCCTTTTCTTTCTTCCACCCCACTTAATTTTACTATTTGTTTCAAATCTTCCTTATATGATAGAAATGTATCCCCATTTGTTTTTTATCCTAATTTCACTTTTCAGCAGAACTTCAGTTCTGGAGTTTACCTGAGACTATAAATGGAATCTCTTCGTTCAACAGTTTGATCTTGCATGTGTCATGACCACTTTACAGATTCTCAAGGACTTCTTTCAGGTCTCTTCAGGAAGCTGGTTCATTGTAGAGGACCTAGAGGAGGCCTGAGGTTTGGAGACTATGACCACCCAACAGATGCTCAGGGCTATGTCAGATACCATTCAGGCTCTTAACGAACCCTGTCTTCCTGACCTCATAGGACCTTGGCATCGGGGCTACCCCCACCTGGCTTACTCCAGCCAGAAGATACCACCCTCAATGTCAATAGTACAGGGATATGTGGGTAACAGGTCTTTGGCTTATATAACTTTTTTTTTTTTACTCTTGTAATATACAGAATTTGCAATATTTTATAAACTTGTTCTGATAAAAAACATGACATTTTCAAAAATGAATTTCCATAATCAGAGACTTCTGAGGATGCATAATGATGGACTGTAGTAGACCAGTCAAGAGTCTCCTTAGAAAACTGTCCTTTACTTTCTGATTCATTAACACACTATGGTTTGTCAGGCAGGTTCTAGGCATTTCCTATGGTGATTCGATCTATGGATATATTGTACGTTCACACAGGTCAAAGTAGCAGATCAGAGTGCTGCTATTGATTTGTTTCACTCCGGTGAATGTAAATGATTCATGTGAAGCTGCACTTGTCCTGCTAGAGATAAAACAGAAGGAATAAAAAAGGCACAGCTTCAAAGTGGGTAGCCCAGCTTCTCAGTCAGTATAAATGGCATTTTTAAGTATGCATCATAAACTCTGTAAGGAATCTGCACCATCTTCTTTGAAATCATTACAGATTTACAAAAATGAGTAGAAGGAGGAGAACTTGGAGAAGAATCAAAACAGGCAGCAACTACAAGCTCATCTTTTTTGTTGGAGGCATGAGACAAGTTGCACTAAGTCTAGGAGAGGAAAAATACACTTTCAAGGTGCACAGAGGAAAATGCAGAAATAAGCGAAGTGAAAATGGCCATGGTCAGCATTGTTGTTATTGCTGTGTGCTCCCAAGTCAGTTCTGACTCATAGTCACCCTACAGGACAGAGTAGCACTGCCCCATAGGGTTTTGTAGGCTGCAATCTTTACGGAAGCAGACAGCCAGGTCTCTTCTCCTGGGGAGCAGCTGGTGGGTTCAAACGGCCTACCTTTTGGTTAACAGCCAAGCGCTTAACCATGGCACCTCCGGGGCTCCTTGTGGTCGACATAGTACTGTTCTGTTTTGGATTCTCCTTCTCTACTCATGCTGCTTAACCACGACCAACCCATTCTCCAAGAAACTAGTGAAAGTTGAAGTGTTTATTCACATTTTATATTTTAAAAAATCGAAATAGTATAAAAGAAAGGCATATTTTCCTTTCCTGAAACCATAAGCCATGTGCCAACAAAGCCCCTGTTTAACCTGCTTCCTAAGATTAAGAGGGTTTCTGCTGCAAATGGGCTTGGGTCGTACCTTTTTGTGGAGGACCTTGTGCCTCAGCTTTAACAGGGCACATTACACAGGTGATGTTGCATTTAAACCAGTTGCCGTTGAATCGTATCCAAGTCATGGCAACCCCATGTGTATAAGAGTAGAATTATGCTCCTTAGGTTTTCAGTGGGTGATTTTTCAGAAGTAGATTGTCAGGTTTTTCTTCTGGTTCATCTCTGAGTTGGCTCAAAACTCCAACTTTTTGGTTAGCAGCTGAGCACTTTAACCATTCTCCCCACCCAGGAACCCTAATGTTGTATTTACGGGAACAATATGTTTTCTTCCAGGACAAGCCAAAGAATAGGGATATTTCTTAATCTCTAAACAAGCCCTTAACTATAATATTGTGCTATATTTGGAAAATCAGATTTCAGAGCAGAAGCAATGATTTTAATTTCAAGGTGAGAATCCCAAAGGATAATAAAAATGATCAGTGAGGAGAATTGGAAAGAGTGGGACTTATTGAAATGAGAATCTTTATGGCGATGGTGCACATAAAATCATAGATCAAGAATGTGTATGCCACACATTGAAATGGCCAATTAGTTTTATCTTTTACTAACATTTGTTAAAAATTCAATCCACCTGTCTCATTAAGAATGTTAGGAAATGCAGGGCAACTTTTGGGAGCATTAAGGAAATTATAGATGCATTAGAGTGAAGTCAGAGCAAAATTTAGGAAAGTTGTTCTGAAGCCTTTCTAGACCAGAGGACCACACTAGAATCATCTGGAGAGATCTTCTCAACATGCACACAGTGGGCTCCACTCCCGGCCACATTCAAATCTGAATTGTTACTTTCTTTTTTTTTTTTTTATAGACTATCACCCAAACTCATGGCATTGATTTTGTTCTGCCTTCTTTTAGACTTTCTACCAATTGTAAACACCTGTAGGGAGGGTGCCTCTCTCAGTCATCCTGCATCTGCTATATGACAAGCGCATACAAGGTACACAATTATAGCCTTATTGAATTGGTAATCTGTTATCCAGAAATCAATGATAACGTCTTTTTAATCCCAAGAATAACTACTCCATTGTCACTGAAGTAAAAAGAGAACACTTAACTTCAAATTTTGAAGTCTTTTAAAAATACAGTTTTAGAAGCTGATGTAAAGTGGATCTTTTAGGCTGTCACCAAAGGCATTTATTCTAGTTAAAAACCTGATTTATATACATATATATATATACACACACACACACATTCAAAATTTATATCCTACCTACTTCCAAAAATTAATTGAAGGAGCCATTAAAATAATACCAATTATGGGAACTGCTAAGATATCGTTAATGAAGCCAGTCACAAAAAGTTTCAGGCCTCAACTTATCTCAGTATTTTTAAGCTATGGGTCAAAACGTTGATAACACCTGTGCGTGCCATTATCTCCACACCAAGTAGAGTCTTGAGAGTTTATTTGTTAAATATTTTAAAACTAGTTACTAGGATATCATATGATTCCATTTCAAACATAGAATTCTATATTATTTGTAATATACATCACTAATTTACACTGTTATTTTAAATGTTATGAACTATACAGTACCTTAAACATCTCTCTACGTATACACCTATATATGTGTGTGTGTATATATATATACACTCAGAGGTGAAAATGATCTTAACCACTAGCTTCAAGTAAGTCCAAAAATGGAGAATTCCAAGGAATTGGGAAATCCACCAAACATTTTACCATCTCAGCAAAGCCTCAGTAACAAGAATTATAACTGGTTCCCATTTTCTTTAAAAGGTGACTGGAGATGAGGGCTTCAAGGAAACAAAACAGTTCTGTCCTAAGAGAGAAACACTAGGTAAACAGAGACAAAAGGAGAGTGGAGATCCCAAGGAAAAAAGTCTCCCACATTCCATCTAAAGTACACCTACCAAATTACATGATTCCAACGAGCTCTTACCATTAATCTGTCCAAAGGGGTGGTATTGTAGACACTTAGGTTTCCACCTAGCTTTGGTGAAGCATACAGTATGTCTTGAACATCTCATTTAAATTGAAAATGAAACATTTGGACACATCAGTACAAGATGGATCCTGCTAAATACGGGAACATGTTTACTCAGGTAGGTTCAATCATAACTTCCACTCTCGAAATAAAATTTCAATCTAGCTTGCAAAACTAAAGAATGGTTTTATAGTTTTCTTTAAGAAAAATTTTCTCACAAAGAGAATTGTAGTTCATTTTAAAATGTTGGATAATTAGATCAGATGCCTTTATACTTAACGTGCAGGAAAGGATTTGAGATGGGATTAGAGTAGGATTTAATTAATGAATTCTCATTAAAATCATATGTAAGTAGTTAAATTATAGAAATCAGGCAAATCCTGTTTGCTCAATTAAGAAAATTAAGCAATGGAATAAAAATAAAGGACTTAGATAAACCTTTTTTGACATCAGTACTCTCAGTTGACAATATGAAGGCTGCCCAGCAGCTTTTAGAAGGTACCCGTGCAATAAAAGAACTTTGTGTCATCCAGAGAAAAATCCATAAGTGATTCGAAATCCATTAATAATAATGGTGAACAGTGAAAGCTAAAGGCTTTAAAAAAATGAAATCTATATAAGACCAAAAGGCTTTAAAAAAATGAAATCTATATAAGACCAAAAGGCCAATAATTACCCTAAAACAAAGAAGAGCAGATAAAGGGGCAAGGAAACTAGAGTACCGGAAACAAAACGACCAGAACACAATTACAGAGAATGTTGACACACTGTGAAAAATGAAACTAAGATTGCTGAACAATTTGTGTAGAAATTGTCAAATGGGAACCTAGTTTGCTGTGTAGACTTTCACCAAAAGCACAGTAAGATATTCTTTAAAAAAAAAAAAAAAACATAAGGATTTTGTGTTCAAAGCAGATGATGCTTCATCAAGCCCTAGGATATAAACTCAAGTTTCTTCTAACACATGAGATGAAGTCACCGCCAAAGGTGAGGGGCTGTGAGAGCCTGGAACAGAGAAAAGAAAGATTTGTTTGTGGACTAGAAAGAAGCCTGGTGTCCTATGACTTCTCTCTAATGGCTGCCAACTTTGCCTGGTTCCTGCGTAATTCAGTAAACTGGTGCCTAGTCTTGACCCAGAAAACAAGTCTTTTATCCAGTGTACCTTAGTTCAGTGCTGATCTGCCTGTAAGGACTTAAACAAAGATTAGAATCCAATGTGGTTGCAGACTCATCCAAGGCAGTTATGGATAAGACCGGTTTGGAAATATTGCCTAAAAAGCAGGTTGCTTGTAGCCTAGGGAATGGAAATAAGGTCCCGTGAAAACACTTAAAACATTAGAACCAAGTAGAGTTTTCTACTTGTAAATAAAGGCTTCTGTAGTGTACAGAAGGAACCCTGGTGGCACAGTGGTTAAGTGCTCTGCTGCTAACCAAAAGGTCAGCAGTTTGAACCCACCAGCCGCTCCTCAGGAGAAAGATGCGGCAATCTGCTTCTGTGAAGATTTACAGCCTTGGAAACCCTATGGAAGGGTTTTACTTTGTTCTACAATGTCCCTGTGAGTCGGAATCAACGGCAGTGGGTTTGGTTTTGGTTTGGTTGAGTACAGACTGGACTTGCTAAGCCATTAGTTTTAGTTTTCTTGGTGGGGGCAAGGGAAAACAGCAGAAAGGGAAATAATAGAGGGGGATTTTGACAAAGAATATTTAACTTTGTGTTCAGTATTTCTCCTCCAACTACTCTTCTTCAGCTAGTACGCACTCTGTCACCTTCCATAGCTCATGCAGGCTTTCCCAAGTCTGCCCCAGTGTCCCTTTTTCTTCAGTTGTGCCAATCTTCTTGTTTTCTGTGAAACAGATATCTTGAAAGATATTCACCCTTTTCCACATATCTTTCTCTCCATCTGGTATACATCTTTGTGGCTAACTTCAAAACACAATACCACTTACGGAAGTTTAACCATCAAACAAAAAGAGGACAATTTTTAGAGATTGGGCCTAGAATGTGCCAAATAGTCAATATACGAGAAAGTGAGGAAAGTTCATCATTGATTGATGAACTGACAATCTGGTGCAGAATACGAGTGGTGGGGTGAATTAGAGCTGAAGGGACTCACAAACTGGTGCAGAACATGAGTGGTAGGGTGAATTAGAGCTGAAGTGTGAACTTATGTATATGAGCCTTACTTCATATGAACCAATTCATTTCTGAATAGATTACCCCAGCCCTTGGAGACCCTGAAAAAAAGCCTCCTTTGGGCCCCAAGATTGGCCAAGCCACTTTTCCCTAGTTTCGGCTCAGCCAATGCCACACTAAACATTCTTTTGACATAGACCTCCTAAATTTAGCACTCATATTCACAGGCCCAACCTATTATTGTGCACCTGTTCCTTTGAGCTCACCCAGAGTTGACTCAGAAGAAAGGCCTGGCAATCTACTTTTGAAGAATCAGCCATTGAAAACCTTATGGTGCACAGTTCTACTCTGACACACATGGAGTCGTCATGAGTCAAAATTGGCTTGATGTCAACTGGTGTTTTTTGGTTCCAATCAGATCTGACGAGTTCAATCTTCTACTTTGAAACTATAATAATTGTTACCATTTACTGGGTATCTACGCTATAGCCGGTCAACTGTTAGGTGCTTTACATGTATCTACTATGATTCTTGTAATAGTACCGTAAAGTATATATCACTATCCTCATTTTACAGATGAGGAAAAAGAGATTGGAGAGGTGAAATCATTTGCCTAAGGTTACAAATGTTCTGAGAATCAAACAAAATCAGTCTGGCTCCAAAGCCAATGTTAAATTTACCAAATCACATACTACAGTTCCTCAGCATGCTTCCCAAAGCCCTCCATGATTCTAATACTGCCTGCTTTCCAGCTCCACCTCGGGCCCTCCTCGCCTTCTACTCAATGCTACAGCAGTAGTTAAAGACTTGTAGTCCACCCCCATTCTCTTATCCTCTTCAGTGTTTTCAATCATGCTCTTTCTTCTGTCTGAAATACCGCTCTCCAATCTAACTTGGCATCTACTCGTCTTTCAAGACTTGGGTTTCCTAAGGAAGGACTTCCTGATATCCTCCCCCCGCCTCAACCACTCCACCATCTACACAGCAGTCTATGCCCTTCCCCAAACTGTGCTGTCAAAATGAGCAATTTTAGGTGTCCTTCCACCTACGGAGCCCTATTGGCTCAGTGCTTAAGCATTCAGCTGCTGACCAAAAGGTCGGCAGTTCAAATCCACCAGTTGCTCCTTGGAAAACCTATGGGGCAGTTCTATTCTGACCTATAGAGTTGCTATGAGTAGGAATTGACTTGATGGCGATAGGTTTTTTTCTCCCTCCTACACAGTAACCCTCACATCTCCAATGCCCAGAGCAGTGTTTGACACAGGCAGAAACTCTAAAAATGCTTGTTGAATGGAACTCATTTGAAACTTTCGGGGTGCTTTCCCATTCGCGTATGTGTGTGTGTGTGTGTGTGTGTGTGTGTGTGTGTGAGAGAGAGAGAGAGATAAAGAGGCAAAGACAGAGACAAGAGACAGAGAGACAGAAAAGAGAGACAGAAACACACAGACAGAGAATATGTTTTAATCTTCCAAACTAGATTTCATGTTTTGTAATAGGGACAGTGTCTTCTACTTTTATTATTATTGTTCTCTCTCAAAGCCTCCTGTCTACTAAAGACAACAAAGAGAATGGTCTTGTGTTCATATCAGTGTTGAATACACCCAGGAGGGTGAACTATACATAAGGGAAAGGCAGTGAGGGGGGAAGATAGCAGCAAATTTGTGTCTTTTTTAAATTTTTTTCCATATTGCCTGTTGACGTCCCTTGCCCATTTTCTACTGGAATATTGGTAGTTTTCAAACTGATGTATAAAAGCTCTTTCTATATAGTAAACAGTAATTCTTGTTCATGAAATGTGTTAGTTATTCATTTTTTTATTTTTAATTTTGCTTATAGTGCTCTTTGATCCCTCCCTCTTTCGTTTTAAGTATAGGCCTTTATGGAATTTTAAAAAGAAATATACATGGGTGGTAGCTTTTCAAAACCGTTGCTAATATGATAGTCTTTCTGTTGTCTTCACATATGCCCTTGGATACAACTGAGCATATCACTCTTTGTTCACATTCTATTAACATCAAAACTCTAGTTGTTTCCTAACACAACTTCTGTGATTCAATGTTCTATACAATTCTTTGTTAACACCCTTTTAAGCCTCAGAATTCTAGCTACTTCCCTGTTCGACTTAGAGAATGTAACGTTGTAGACAAGCTATCTAAAGTTAGTCTGAGATTACTTCTTTATCGCTAACTTTTCTCTCACATCTCCAGGTTTTTATGAAAATATTTTCTTTCTCTTTTAATAATGGAAAACCTCTGCCAGAGAGCTTGTTAGTGGGAATGCTTCTCTTTCTCATTTTAAAAATTTTAATATTTTTAGGGCCTGGTGAGCATGTTTAATCTGAATATATGGACCTTTTTAGCATAAATATATTTCTTTAGCTATGTCTTGATCATTTCTCCTTTGTATTTCTTCTTCAGGAACACCAGTAAATCTTAGGTTAGATTTTTAATATATTGTTCCCCATATTTGCCATCTTAGTTTCCAACTCTCTTTATTCTGTTTATCTACATTCTTTAAAAGTTTCTTATAGTTTTCTATGTCTCTGATTCAATTTTCTACAGTACTAATTCTGCTCTTTATTCTTTCCATTGAGAATTCAGATTTTTTTATTGCATCTCCAGCTTCCTTTTAATGCTACTCTATTTCACTCAGTTCTCTTCGTCTTGCTTCTCGTCCTGATGTTTTCTGCCTTCTCTGACTCTTCATGCCTCTCTGGTCCTATTTTATAGAAGGTATGTCTGCTTGCTGCCCATTTCAGGAGGCAAGTTTTTTCTAAATATTTTATTTTAGCTGTGACAATAATTATTTTTTGTTTTATATCTTCAGCATGATTTCCTCATTCTGAATTTTTTTTTTTTTTTTTCGAAATACTCATGTAGGGGATAGCCTGCCATACTCAGTATTGCCAGTTGATAGGATGTTTGCTTGATCCCAGACCTTCTCACAGTTAGTTTTGGTGTTGGTAGTGGGAGATTCTTCTAGCCCCATTTCCAGTGTCTAAAAACCAAAAAACCAACCCTGTTGTCGTCTAGTCCATTCCAACTCATAGCGACCCTATAGGACAGAGTAGAAGTGCGTGCCCCATAGGGTTTCCAAGGAGTGGCTAGTGGATTCAAACTGCTGACCTTTTGGTTAACAGCCATAGCTCTTAACCGCTGCACTACCCCGGCTCCTTTCAGTGTCTGGGTAGCATTAATCTGGATTAGTTTTGCTAAATCGATGCAATATCGTCTATTCTCAATCTATCTATTCTCAATCATCTATCTCAATATCTGGTTCCTTGACACAGTGAATATGAAGGCCACTGGCCCTTCTGAAATCCTTACCCTAGAGCAGGGAGATTAAGACCTTGGGCCTGCACTTAGGACTGCTGGGAACAATTATCAAGGGAATTAAAGTGGCAACCACTGCCAGTGTCTCTAACTCAGCCACAGAGTGGTGGCCTCTTGCCAGTAAAGAAGGCTTCTCTTTAGGAAGAAGCAGAATGAGGCAATTCAAAAACGAGAAAACTCTACATTCATACATAGCTTCACCTATCGATTGAAATTTACAAGTCTGGTTAAATAACAGGTAATAATACCTATTCAGGAGCATAATAAATCTATCAATTCTCCTATGGATGTGACACAGATGATAGCTGAAACTGACCATAGTTTATATGGGATCTCTGATTAGAGGAGAATAGTGATTATATATAATGTGATTCTTTGAGTCTGAAAATGCTTTCAGTAGCTGAAAGTTCACAGCCTATCTCATAGTAGATGTTCAATCATTTTTTTTAATAAATGAATGAGTAGACACCATATCTTTGCAAGAAAAAAATCAGAAACAGATGGGGAGCTATCACGGGGATGAGAATACTTTCCTCTTCTTCTGCCCTGGAGGTAGCCTTTGTGAGCTATGGGAAACTGGGCACATAGAATTGAGAAGGCCCCAAGTGAAAGGGTCAAGCTCTAACTTAATACCCAGCAGCACTTTCTAAGCCTCCCACTGGCTCCTTCATCTTTTTAGTTTCAACGAACAATGTTTAGCTTATTGTGTCTACAGAAGTTCGGTAACCTCTGCAGTGCAGAAAATCTCTAATTTCATGGACTGTCACCTCAGTGCTTGGAGTATGACAAGAGAGAAGTGTAAAGAAACATTTTTTATTGCTCATCCTATTGTCCTGAGCTGAGCAAGGAACTAGAAAGCAGAATGCCTAGGTTCTCATTTGGCACTGTCTGGGAACGTTTCTGAATCTCTCTGAGCTTCAGTGTCCATATCTGGAAAGAGGAGGAACTGAACAAGATCATCTCTAAGAGTCACTTTGGCTGTAACACCCTACAACTCCCTCTTACAGATAGAGGACGCCGTTCCCTTAACTGGACACTAAGGAGGTTTATTCTGCGAATGTAGTCCTCAGAGCTCCACAGGTGTTTGTTAAATGTAAACAGGAAAATTGCTTATGATGCTGCTCTCCTTACTGTAGTTTGAGATGAAAAGGGTACATTTTTTTCAATATGTTCAGTTTTCAAAAGACTTGCTGGAGGAAGTCAGCCAATTTCTGCCCACACAACTTCCAAGTGACGTCAATGGGAGCAGAGAACACAGATCTCTAGGCAAGTTTTGGCTCATTATGTGAGGATTTTTTTTTTTTTTCATTTTCAAAAGAACAACTGCAAAAATGATTCCTCTCAACTCAAATTACACAATTTGTTCTTCTTTGTGCCCTGAGTCAGCAATAGGCATAATGTGGAAAATAAAGCTAGATCTGCTTTTCACACATCAAGTAAAATAGGACAGAGTTATGTGAAACACTGGATGTTTGAGATTTGCAAGCGCTGTCTAACCAATGCTCTCTAGTGACAGCCCCCCACTAAATTCAATATAAAAGCTTGATCAGTGGACAACTAACCTAATTATTCTTAAATTAATCCTAGATTTGGTCCCCAATCCTGTTACTGATGTTGTATACCTTGGGCTGTGAACTAACCCTCTAAAGAATCTTTGAAAGAATTGCATGGGAAGAAAAAATAATTTGCATTTTGTCCTCAGCTAAGCTTTATATGATAAAGTCAAATAGATCTGGTAATTGTGTTCTACTGAATATAAATATAACTCTAACAAGAAGAATAATTAATAGTCACTTAACTCTTATGTATGATAGACACATACTGACTCAATCCTCACAGCAACCCTGTTAGGCTGGTGGTGTTATTCTCCTGATTTTACTGAGGCTCAGAGAAGTTAATTTGTCCAAAGTCACATAGCTGAACAAGTGGCATTTGGATTCCAACCCAAGCAGTCTGGTTTCAGAATCTGTGTTCCTAACCACTATGCTATCTGGATGATAATTTGTTTATGTATCCATTCTAACTTGCAGAAGCAAATTTTCAGAAAGGGGCTTTACTACTGCTAGGGAGTGTCCCCACCCCCGTCCCCTCCCTTACTCTGACCACCAATTCTATCCTCTCCCCACTTCTGGCTTAACTGTTCCAGGCTCTGAGTAAAGTCTGTTTATTAAGAAATGTGGGATAATGACATAGAAACAAGTAAGTAGACAGGGGAGGGAATTCGGATTCATTGTGTACCTACTGTGGGCCAGACACTGTATTAGACCACTCACGTTTATTTAACCCTGACAAAGATGAACGAGATCGAGCTCTCAGTGACACTTTACTGATGATGAAACTGAATTTTAGGGAGGTTGTCAGTTGCCAAAGATCACACATCTGGTAAAGCGGTAAGGCTAGAATTCTAACCCGGGTCTTTATGTTCCCACTAACTGCACTTTCTTCACTACAGCATGCTGTCTACAAGGAGTATGCACAAAGAAAATAAAGTTCAGGGTCTTAGCTAGAACAGGGCCACACAAAGGTATTATAATTTGCAAAGTACTTTCAGAGCTTGGAGTTGGGAGAGCCTCACTTTGCCTGAAAGAGTCAGGAAGGCTTCATAGAAGTATTGGCATCAATTGTAAACATCTAGCATCTAGCACATGGTAAGTGCTCAATAAACACTTGGAGAATAAAGAAGGACCACATTGTCTCGCTTGAGATTGCTGTTTCCTTCATATAGATCAAAATAGTAACATGCATTAGTTAATCCTCTTCATTAGCTCTACATACATGATTGCTGAAATACAATTGATTTTATTTCCTGAAACTTTGAGTTTAAGCAAATTTCAGTACAGAGAAAATCACACTAGTTGGTAGTACCAATGATTTATAGGATACCACTCTCCATTTTGGGAAACCCTGGTGGTGTAGTGGTTAAGTGCTACAGCTGCTAACAAAAAAGTCAGTGGTTCAAATCCACCAGGCACTCCTTGTAAACTCTATGGGGCAGTTCTACTCTGTCCTATAAGGTCGCTATGAGTCAGAATTGACTTGACGGCAGTGGGTTTGGTATGGTACTCTCCATTTTTATTAAACATCGCAAACATGCCATCAAAAGAAGAAGGGAACAACATTTTGAAGCTATAAGAAGGAAATCTGAGGTACCCCAGATCTTTGACAAGCTCTTAGAGTTGCTTAGGGGTGACGATGACCAAAGGGAATTTGTAGCTTTGAGATTTTCTGCTATATTATTCCATGGGTCAAACAGTGTTGGGAGGACTTTATTCAATTCTGGGCTCAAAGAGGTACGTGGACAAATTGCAATATAATGTTGATTAATAGATATTTCAACTAAACAGGATTGACTTACCTGATTTCTTTTTCAAGCAATTATAACTCAGTTCAGTGTTTTATGCATAAACCCTGGTATTTTTAGAGGAATTTGAAAATTTTTGAGTGAAATTGTGAAGTGCTACATGAGTTCATGTAGAAATGAAAACTGATGCCCTGTATCTGATATCCTAGAAGGACCAGTCTATACATATTAAAAAAAAAAGGGGAAATATATGAGAAATATGTGTAAAAGGGTTGTAAATTTTTTTTAATGAGGTATAACATAATTTAAAGTTATTTTATTTGAAAAAGAACACTCTTCCTCAAAAATATTACCAATTAATCAAGAGGCAGTTTGGGTTTAAATTGTCCTCCTTTCATAGTTTGTTCGCATCCCACCAAATGTCTTATTTACATTCAAATACCACAGGGAATGGGCAAGAAATTGTATGTTTAAACTGGACTTTTTCAAGGCTTTTAAGGCCAGAATATTTGCTGTGCCAAAGACTAAATTATTGCAAAGTGGAGAAAGCACCTGATCTTGTGGTGAGTCAGGATAAGTAAATATCTCCACCTGGAAATGGAAATGAGTGCTCCCAAGACCCTGGAGCACTATTTATTAGCCTGGTGACAGCTGTTTTCTCCTCGTGGCTCAGCCTGATTACACGTCTTTAGAATGGGGATCACCTGGTGATTCTCCTTTCCTAGCACATAGCCCACATCACTTATTACTTTTTCAAATTGCATCACCTCCCAGTCCACTCACAAGTTCTAGTAAATTCAGAAATGCCTATAGACAACAGGTTACCTTGATCCATATTTTCCCCATGTTTAAATGGACATTCAGATATGAGATAACATTTCTAACCAACATTCATTCATAAGGGTCTCAATAAGCCTTCCTCCCAACCATGCTATGGTCTTCTAATCATGATATTAACTGTATTATATTATTAAATCAATTACTATGATATAAAGTAACTAACATGTGTTGTTGCTGTTGTTCTTGTCATTGTGGGGTGCCATCGGATCAATTCTGGCTCATAGCAACCCCATGTGACAGAGTAGAGCTGCCCCATAGGAGTTTTTTTGGCTGTAATGTTTACAGAAGCTGAGCGCCATTTTTTTTCCCCCTTTGGTGAGGCTACTGGGTAGGTTTGAACTGCCAGCCTGTCAGTTAACATCCAAGTGCTTAACCATTGCCCCAGCAGGGTTTCTTTAACAGGTGCAGTGACATAATATTGCTTTTAATCACAGCCAGTGCAACTGTAATGAAAATTTTAGATTCCACTTCCTTTTGTGGAAGGAACCCTGGTGACACAATGGTTAAAGCACTCAGCTGCTAACTGAAAGGTTGGTGGTTCGAAATCACCAGATGGTCGTCAGGAGAAAATGTGACAGTTGGCTTCCGTAAATAATCACAGCCTTGGAAACCCTATGGGGTAATTCTACTTTGTCCTACAGGGTCGCTGTGAGTCGGAATGAACTCTAGGGCAGTGGGTTTGGTTTGGTCCCTTTGTAGGATACACAGGGATCTCTGAGGATTCCATGTACACTTAAGGTCAAATACCAGTTGTTTCTGTCCATTGAGCGTGAATAACAGAGCATGCGACTCATTGCTGTTCATTGACCTCTCAGTTAATTTACCTTGTATAGATACAAAATTTACCTACTGTCTTAGCTTCCTAGGCTACAGTAACAAATACCATGAAAGAGGTGGCTTCAAAAAACAGAAATTTATCATCTCACAGTTCTAGCTGCTAGAAGTCCAAGTCAGAGTATCAGCTGTGTTGAGTCCTTCTGATGTTGATTCCTTCTGAAGGTTCTGAGAGAGAAACTGTTCTATGTCTTTCCGAAATTTTAGTGGTTGCTGGCAATCCTTGGCGTTTCTTTGCTGCTTGTAGATGTATCTTCACATGGCATCCTCCCCCCACCCCGCATACGACCCTGTTTCCGTGAGTGTTCTCCCCTTTTAGTAGACACCCCTCAGAGGGATTGAGGATTGGAACCCACCCTACTCCCAGTGACTTCATTTAATTTAACTGATAACAAAAGAAAAACCCTATTTCCAGACAAGGGCACATTCCTAGGAACACGGATTATGACTTCAACATATGTTTGGGGGCGGCACAATTCCATCCATGACACTTGCTCTTTGTAAATCTGGATTACGGAACATTTAGGCTTCCTGAAAGCCACATTTAGAGCTGGCATATGGAGTTGTGGTTAAGAGGTACCAAAAGGCCAGTAGTTCGAATCCACCAGGTGCTCTTTGGAAACTCTATGGGGCAGTGCTACTCTATCCTATAGGGCCGCTATGAGTCGGAATTGACTCGACGGCAACGAGTTTGGTTTTTTTTTGGTTATAGAATTGTACAGGACCCTACTCTCAGCAGGGCCTAGGCTTGATTTAATGCTCTGCTATGCCCATCTTGAAATCCTTAGTAACTTTTGAACAAGGGACATCGCGTTTTCATTTTACACTGTGCTCTGCAAATTATGTAGCCAGTCCTGGTCGCATTGGAACAAATACAGTGTTGATTTAAAGTCTAATAATTACGATTAAAAAACTCAGCAAAATGCTGCTAATACATTAGAGAGCTTTTCCAATTAAGATGTGCCATTTAATAAATAAAACTGGATTTTTATTTATTTATATTGGTGAAGTATAAAATAATCCTGTTTTTAACACTTTCCTACTCATCTAATGTATTATGTGATACATGTATGCATGCATACGTATGTATATATATAGGCTTTGGGCAAGGAGTACTTTTCTTTAATGGTTGATAAGGAAATTGAGTAGGAGGGAAGTGAAAAAGGAGCGTCCAAAACCTTTTAACTTAAAAAAAAAAAAAACTGTGGCTAAACACGTAAAACATTCAACACTCTCTTCTTTCACTATAATCATTACATTGCTTCCTTCTCCTTCAGAGAATTCATAATCCTTTCTTATTTATTTTTGAATTACTATAGTTTATAAAAATATTGCAAATGTGCAAAATGTCACCAACGTTGAGATTGAAGATGGCCAGACGGGCAGCTTGGAGGCCTGGGGCCTGAATGCCTTTCTAACAGTCAGTGAGCGCGACCAAATAGTCTTGCCATGTTTCTCTTTCTTTCTGTGTGTGGGTGCAAGGGCGTGGGGAGTGGGCCAACATGACGCTAAATGCACTATGCAAAAGCCAGCATGAATCCCAGGCCTTTTTGTGGACAGAAAGGACTGATTGTGTGGCAAGCAGCTGGAATGCATGCCCATCACTTTTTGGACTGGTGGTAGCAGGCATCGTTTTGCTGGATTGTTCAAGGAGAAGCCCAGTAAGGACAGAAGGGAGCTCTCGTACCCTGGATTTCTGTGGCCTTGTAATTCTCCTCCTCTTTTTGGTTCCAATTACGAAGAAGAGTCCCATACATTAGGAATTCTTCAACCCTGCTTTCTCAGTTGGAAGCTGTTGTTTCAGAAATGCCACCCTCCTGTTCTGTCTGCTTAGAAGTAGACTGTGCCTTGTGTGTGATGAGAATAATACGAGTTAGGGCAGCTGCTGAATAGGCCTATGTTGGAGAGTGGGGGACATTTTAGTCAGAGTCCATGCATGAGACCTGAGGTAGAGCAGTAGTAAGCTTGGAAATAGCACTTGAGAGAATTTCTTGTGTAGAATGGTAAGAGAAAGACCCAGAATGATATTTTTTTTGTGAAATTTCTAAATTCTTGACAACAACCAAAAACCTTACCCATTGGACCACTTACAGATCTACTGGCAATAATTTTACAAAATTAAAGAATCTCTGAGCTCTGCCTTTTTTTTTTTTTTTTTCTGCTGTTAGATATTTGATCATCGCTCGGTCAGTCTGTGTCTCAGTCTTCCAGAATATTCATTATGTTACAGCACTCCTCCCCACACCAAAACTTACAGGCCCTATGCACCCAAATCGTCTACTGAGAAAAGACATTATAGATAAAACCTTACAAGAGGAAGAGGTTCCAAATGTCTTCTGCACTTTGCTATTTTTGTTGGATTTAATTCAAGTTAAAATTAGAGAGAGTTGAAGTTCTGGATTATATGTAATTTGCTTTGTAAGCATTTACTGCAATAAATGGTGTGAATATGAATATACTTACATAGTGTCCTCATACAATGAGACATAAATATTTTTAATGACATTTTGATATTTATATTGCTTATGTTGACTCATATTTTAATGAGGCTTTTTTTTAAAGCTCCTCTAGGCCTTTCCCAGGATGTCTTTGTGAAAATGTCATTAATAAGATTCCACTTGAGCCCACATGCATTTTTAACTTTCATATTATAGTTGGTACGGTAACTGAATTGAGCCAATTAAACTGATGTCTAACTGCCCATCCCACCTAGGCTTCCCAGCTCACAAAAATCTCTGGAATGACTAAGTAAGATCAGATGAAAGCTACTAATGAAACTTCTTACTTGGTAAACTGCAAACTCTGTCTCCCCAGGGCCAGAAATCTCTGCTGAAATTTCTGTTGTTGTTAGGTGCCATCGAGTCTCTTCCAACTCATAGTGACCCTATGCACAGCAGAAGGAAAAGCTGCCCAGTCCTGTGCCATCCTTATCGTTGTTGTTATGCCTGAGCTCGTTGTTGCAGCCATCGTGTCAATCCACCTCACTGAGGGTCTTCCTCTTTTCTGCTGACTCTGTACTTTGCCAAGCATGATGTCCTTCTCCATGAACTGATCCCTCCTGACAACATGTCCAAAGTATGTAAGATGCAGTCTCGCCATCCTTGCTTCTAAGGAACATTCTGGCTGTACTTCTTCCAAGACAGATTTGTTCATTCTTTTGGCAGTCCATGGTATATTCAATATTCTTCGCCAACACCATAATTCAAAGGCATCAATTCTTCTTTGGTCTTCCTTATTCATTGTCCAGCTTTCACATGTGTATGATACGATTGAAAATACCATGCCTTGGGTCAGGCGCACCTTAGTCTTCAAGGTGACATCTTTGCTTTTCAAAACTTTGAAGAGGTCTTTTGCAGCAGATTTACCCAATGCAATGCATCATGTGATTTCTTGACTGCTGCTTTCATGGCTGCTGATTGTGAATCCAAGTAAAATGAAATCCATGACAACTTCAGTATTTTCTCTGTTTATCAGGATGTTGCTCATCAGCCAAGTTATGAGGGTTTTTGTTTTCTTTATGTTGAGGTGCAATCCATACTGAAGGCTGTGGTCTTCGATCTTCATTAGTAAGTGCTTCAAGTCTTTTTCACTTTCAGCAAGCAAGGTTGTGTCATCTGTTTAACACGGTTGTTAATGAGTCTCCCTCCAATCCTGATGCACCATTCTTCTTCATATAGTCCACATTATTGGATTATTTGCTCAGCATACAGATTGAATAGGCATGGTGAAAGGACACAACCCTGATACACACCTTTCCTGACTTTAAACCCCCATGTGTCTGTTAGTTTGTCATACTGTGGGGGCTTGGGTGTTGTTGTGATGCTGGAAGCTATGCCACCAGTATTCAGATACCAGCAGGGTCATCCATGGAGGACAGGTTTCAGTTGAGCTTCCAGACTAAGACAGACTGGGCAGAAGGACCCAGCAGTCTACTTCTGAAAAGCATCAGCCAGTGAAAACCTTATGAATAGCTGAAATTTCTGCTCAGCTCCAATTTAACCTCCTGGCTACTGCTTCCCACTGCTTTCTGCAGCGTTCTTTGAGACCCTCACTGCACATGCGCTGATTAGTGTTCAGGCAATAAGTTAAGAGAAGCTTATACGGATTTGAGGGATCCACCCCTATGAGTCCCCCTTCTTTGGGGTTACCTTCTACTTCCAGCTCTTTCAGCAGCCCCAAACCTGACCTCTAAGTCAGTAAGACTGTGACAGCCTACTTGGGCTGTCTTCCCTTCTGAGCATCCTTCCCCCTCCAACATCTGCCTGCTTTGATTGCTCCACAGCACCTTCAGTCAGTTGTTTATATTTTATCCAGCTTCTATAATTGTTATCAGAAGGAGAGTTAGATCAGCAAGCTACTCTGCCATGCTCAGCCCTGGAACACCTATATCACTACAATTAATGGAGGTGCAGTGGTTAAGAGCTCTGCTGATAACCAAAAAGTTGACAGTTCAAATCCACCAGCCCCTCTTTGGGAACCCTATGGGGCGGTTCTACTCTGTCCTATAGGTTTGCCGTAAGTCAGAGTCGACTCATGCAAAGGGATTAGCAAAATGCTGGGACATGTCCCTGGGTTGTGCAGTTTACACTCAGCTGCTAACTAAAGGGTTAGTGGTTTGAATCCATCCAGCAGTGCTACAGAAGAAAGCCTTGGCAATTTGCTTCCATAAGATTAATCAAAACTAAACCCTTTGCCATCAAGTCAGTTCCAACTCATGGTGACCTCATGTACTTCAAAGTAGAAATGCACTCCATAAGGTTGGCACACCAAAGATCAGCAGCCACAGCTTTGGGGTCTGCAGCAATGAACATGCACTTGTGATCTGCGGAGTGGGTCCAGGCTGAAGAGGTCAAGCCTAGTTCTACAGCATACTCAGCAATTCCACAAGCTACCTAGTATTCACATAATCATGTCCCCTACCACTTAAATAAGGAGGCCTGGTGGTGCAATGGTGAAGCACTTGGCTGCTAACTGAATGGTTAGCAGTTCAAACCTACTGGTCGCTCCGTGGGAGAAAGACCTCAATATCTGCTCTCTTAAAGATCACAGAAAACCCTATGGGACAGTTCTACTCTGTCCTCTAGGGCCTCTGTGAGTCGGGATTGACTCAGTGGCACACAACAACAACAATAAACTGCTTAAATAAGCCGGAACAAGTTTCCGTTGCTTGCAACTCAAATCCCTGACTGGCGTATTGTTTTTAAGGTATCTGCTGGAATGGGAGAGGCTATTCAATAAAAAAAAAAATTAAAATAGGGCCATTGAAATATGGGTTTGAAATTTAGGTCTGGTTTGTGATATAGATGTTACCAATGTACAGTTGAAACTGCGACTGCAGAAGAAGTCATCAGAGAACTGTGAGGCACAGGCCTCAAAGAGGATCTACTACAACACCCGTGGGGCTGCAGCTTCTCATCTGCCAATACCTTGTGCTGGGCTGATCTTGTGGGTTCCTCTCCAAACCAGGTTTATAGGTTCTATTTTAGAAACATGGGTAACATCTATGGGTATACTCAAATACTTACTGACTGGATTTCTTTTTTTACTTTCTTTGATTACATTACCTCCACACAACTAGGGATACTATATTGTGGCTTGAGGAAAACTTCTATAAAAGTGACCCAATATGCCTAGAAATATATGAGACCACTATTCTGTGTAATTAACCTACATTCTGGTATTGAAAGCATGATGAAGGAGTTAAGAAATAGAATTGGAGGGCAGTAATTTTTTAATATTTAGTTGATAGCACAAGGCCCTACTCTGTATACATAAATCATCCACAGGAGGAAAAATATTTGAAATGTTAGAATGAAAGGAAAAAGCAAAAACATTTGGCCATAAAAAACTGTGTAGTAATTACAGTGAAGCATCTCATTAAACAAAGTCTTTATTTGCAAAAAGGCTAGAGAACGCTAATTAAATTCATAAAGCTGTCCCTATGAATAATTAACCGTGGCAGGAAAATTCAAGGTGGTCCATTAAATCTCCACACACACAACAGTTCAGGGAAAAATATAAGCAAACTCGACATTTGCCCTGATTTCTGATGGGTTGTGAATTTTCTCTAGTGGCCAACTGGATGACTGTGGCCACTACAGCTCGTGTATGTCGAGCTCAGAAGGAAGGCTTACTTCATTTCTCCAGTGAAAAGTAAAGCCCTCTTTTTCTATAAGTAAGAACTGAATTTTCTCAACACTTCAAAAATAGCATCTTCATCCTTGAACTAACTTTTTAACCAATGAGATGTAAACAATTTACAGAACTTTTAGATATAGATCCTTACAAATTGACCCAGGATTACTTTCCTAAGTCTGTGTTTGAATATGACTTTTCACTACATTATCTTTGTGTTTCTCTGTTTATCATGTACAAAATGATATCAACTAATTATTAGGGGGAAACCCTGATGACATAGTGGTTAAGAGCTATTGCTGCTAACCAAAAGGTTGGCAGTTTGAATCTATCAGGTGCTTCTTGGAAACTCTATAGGACAGTGCTTCTCTGTCCTATAGGGTCAGTGTGAGTAGGAATCAACTCAATGGCAACAGATTTGGTTTGTTTTTTAATTATTAGGGGTCAGGCACTATGTATCTACAGAGAAAACCACTAAAGCCCAAACCTACTCTGTCTAATATGGTAGCCATGAACCCTGTGTGGGTCTTGAGCTCTTGCTTGGGGGCTGTAAATACACACCACAAAGACTTTCAAAAACCTAGTATGGAAAAAGAATGTAAAATCTCATGAAAAATTTTATATGTATTATATGTTGAAATGATAATTTTTTGACATATTAGGTTAAATATAATGGCTACAAGAAATTTTTTAATTTCATATGTATCTTGCATTTACAGTTTGCATTACATTTATATTGGACAACACTGGTATAAGTGGTTCCTTTGGATTTGTGGGACAAATGTACACTTGGGAATATTTTTTAAAAGAAGCCTGGAGATCCTAGAGCTATATAATTTCCTAGATAGAAGGGGCTTTCAAAAGTAAATGGCTTAAAAATGCTTATATCTCTCCAACATAATTCCACCACCACCACCACTCACACATGCATATGCACACTCACACTCAAATTTTCAGTCATCTAAAACTGTAGTGAATATAAGTCAGAAGGAGCTATAAAAGTTTGACATTTTGGAAGAATATTGTAACTAGTGTTTCTAACTGTTCTATTAGTGTGTGAATAGAGGAGTTAGAGGAAGACTATAACTGAAAGAATAAACTGAGAGAACAGACAGGAGGGATCAATGACAGACAGTAAATGGAAAAGTAGAAGGGCATTCCAGAAAAGGAAAATAAAAGGGACAAAATCTGAAAGGAAAAAAAAAAGCATGGGTCTCTAGAACACTGACAATTATGCAATTGATAACAATAATTAATACCTGAAAATAGCTTATAGTTTACCAATATTTCTTTTGAAGCATTGTTTTACTTCACTTCCACAGAAGTCCAAGAAGCAAACATTTTTATCATTCCATTGTACAGATAAGGAATTGAACCCCCATTTTAAGAAACTTGCCCAACATCACAAAGTTAGTCAATAGTGGGGCCAGAACTTAGGGAGGCCAATTGCCCATTTGCCAGGGACTGGGTTTCTTGGAATTAGGACTTTCAGTACTACAACTAGAAATGTGTTGGGCAGACCAGGGCAGTTGGTCACCCTACATTTGAACTGAAATCTTCTGACTCTAAATACCATTCTTTTTGCATTAATAATAATGACAAACATTTACTTATCACTTTCTATGTGCCAAAAACTCTAATAAGGCCCTTAAGTGAATTATCTTTTTAATCTGCAAAACAACCCTGTAAATGAAGTAGTCATTTTTCTCTCCCTTTCCTACCACCCCACATAGTCCAGATAAAGAAATTAAGTCTCCCAGATATTTGGTAACTGTCTTAGTTATCTAGTGCTGCTAAAACAGAAATACCACACGTGGATGGCTATAACAAAGAGAAATTTATTCTCTCAGAGCCTAGTAGGCAAGAAGTCCAAATTCTGGGTGCCAGTTCCAGGGGAACGTTGTCTATCTCTGTTGGCTCTGGGAAAAGGTCCTTGTCATCAATCTTCCCCTGCTCTAGGACCTTCTCAGAGCAGGGACCCCAAGTCCAAAGGACTCATGCTCCTGGCTCTACTTTCTTAGTGATCTGCGGTCCCCCTGTCTCTCAACTGGCTTCTCTCTTCTATATCTCAAAAGAGATTGTCTTAAAACACAATCTGATCTTGTAGATTGAGTCCTGCCTCATTAACACAACTGCCTCTAATCCCATCTCATTAACATCATAAAGGTAGGATTTACAACACACAGGACAATCACATCAGGTGACAAAATGGTAGACAATCACACAATACTGGGAACCATGGACTAGCCAAGTTGACACACATTATTTTGCGGGGACACAATTCAATCCATAGCAGTAACTTAGTCAAAGTCACATAGAGTTAATAAGTGTCTGAATTCAAACTCAGGCCATCCCAGCCAAGGGCCCACACTGCTAACCACACAAGTTGCCCGGCCGCAGGCCGTCACGTCACACATGTGCTGAGGATCAGGGTGCCTGTTGGACCTTTTGTTCCACTCCAGCATTTTTCCATCGTGTTAATATGGAAATATAGCTTAACTGAAACCCGTAGGTTTTCCTCTCCAGCATCCACCTTCTACTGCAGTCACTCTCTACTGCATAAAACATATTCATTCCTACGGGCTTTTACCCTGTCCCCCATTTGAAAAGAGGAAAGTACAATTTCCAGTCGTGTTTAAAATGTCAGCATCTACATTTTGTAATGAACAAAAAGTTCTCATTCAAATTATTTCTGTGAGACTATTGGTATATTTTAACATGAAGATTGTTTTGTGTGGTTTATTTCCTCTGTGATCTTATAGGAACTTTCTAAAGCTAACTGCCTTGTATATAAACTGAAAATGCAATTATAATTCCTAATAGGGGTAAATATGAAAGCATCAAGATATCATAATCACTCTTTCAGGTCAACTGCATATGGGGGTCATTCTCCTGGGGTGAATGTGTGTTCGGCTTGTGGAAGGAATCACAAGTAGAGAACTCTTCTGGCTATGGTATGAGAGGACAGCAACCGAGCCAATCTTTCCACTTGTGCTACCAAACGCCTCCTTTTTTGAAAGTCTCTTGCTGTAGCTTCGATTGAAAATTAAGGGCAGCAGATAATGAAAGCTTTCTTCATTTTGACCTAACAAGGAGGCTTTTAGAAGGCTTACCTAAGGATCCAGTCTCCCAGATGTTACGTCTGCAACTCTGTGGTTTATTATGGCTTCCTGAACTTTGCTAAGAAAAAAAAAAAAAAAAAAAGATATGGCCCCTAATAAAACGTTATTGAGAATTATGTAATTTATACCCCCAAGTAATCTTCGTACCCTTGCTGTAAAATGCTTTCTCTCTCCCTGCAACCACATGGAGATGGATTTTATCTCAACGTAACAGCAGTACATCCCTGCCGTGGTTACATAATAAGTGCCATTAGATTACTAAGGCTGTTTTTACTATGTAGGGGTCATTAGGCAAAACACTCTGTATTTTGTTTTTCCTAGTACTTCCTGTAGGAATTAACTTTAGAAACAGAGTCAGAAGTTTCAATTCTGACTCTACCACTTGCTAACTAAATGATGTTGAAATTTTGTATGTAAAACGGTTATGATGATAGTACCTGCTTCATAAGGCACTTGTGAAAATTAAAGGAGTTAATACAGGACAGAATAGTGCCTGGCACAGAATATGCACTAATCAACACTACGAATATTACTTATTATTTGCGAATCTCTTAGAGAATACTTAGCTCGTTTAGCCCTTACAACAGATCTTTGACCCATTTTATGGATAAGCAAACCAAAGTTAAATCTAGGTCTTCTATCTCCAAAAAGCTACCTTTTTGTCTCAATTCTTTTAAGTAATATTAAAGTATTCACACTTTTTTAATGTTGATGCTGAACCTTTGGTAATCTCAGCTTGGTCATCAGCTTAAACTAAATGACAATTATATAAGGATATTTTTAGTGTAATCCAAAAAATTTCTTGGCAAATGAGTGTTTAAGATTACAGTCTATTTCTACTAACAGAAAATGTGCCTATATCTGTTTAGTCTCCTACAATATTTTCCAATTAGAATACAGAACTCTCTGCTATAATATATAACGAAAATGTTCGGTGTTTAGCAAGCTCCAAAGCTGGCACACAGCATGTCAATTCCCCTTTTGCTTCTAAATAAAGGTGTCAAATTTTTATCTCTTCATCTTTTGAAAGGTTATATCTTTGATCCCAGTTTTCAACTCCAAAATACACAATACCCTCCAGCAATGCGCACGATGCACTTTCAAACCATTCGCAGCTCAACTTTCTATCTTTAGGAATATTTTTGCATGTTATCTATGTAATAGGCTCCTCGAACTTTTTCAATTCCCTAGGCTAAGCTAGGAAACCCTCGTGGCATTGTGATTAGGAGCTCGGCTGCTAACCAAATGGTCAGTAGTTCAAATCCACCAGCTGCTCCTTGGAAACCCTAAGGCCAGTTCTACTCTGTCCTATAGGGTCGCTATGACTGGAACCGACTTCAGGGCACCTAACAACAACAACAACAATCCAAGGGAATAGCAAGGCTCCACTAGTTTAACGATGTTTCAAAAGGAGATTCACCTAAATGTCAACAATTACAGTCAACTTATAGAAAAATACCACAGCACGTGAAGTTCTTTTGGAACCCCCTTAAGTACTGGTTTAGCGTGAGTCTGTGATTTAGATTACTTTCCACTTCTTTTAAGAGCTAAATACAACCTAGTAAAGGAAAAGTCTTTGAAGTGAGAGCTGGTTGACCATTTCCTGCGCAAAGTATCCAATCCAGTTGAAAATGTCTTGGAAATGCCTCAAGCTTCATCAGCAAGTGCTGGGGGGTGACGTCACTGTGGGATTTCTACCGAACTTTAAGTTCTGAGAAACAATGCGGTGGTGTTGGTCGTTGTCACTGGTGAATTCTTTTTCCCTTGGGAGTTGCCAGCAAAGTTCTTTATTCATTTTCAAGCTTTGTTTAAAGAGCAACAGAGGGTAAGACAGCAAGAGCTTGGGAGTGATCAGATGCCAGCCAAGGAGGACCACCTATTAAAATCAGTGAGTGCTGAGCAGAATGTTTTGCTTTAGTTCAACTCCTCTTACAGCATAGGATAAGGAAATAAGGGAGTTTCTTGGAAAATAAGCTATTTCCCACTAACCACCACTTGTCTCCTGTTTCAATCTCCATCCTACTAGAGAATTCAACAAGAAAACACTCTGCGGTAGAATCCAGATGGCCAGACTTATCTTGGATTTAATGCTTTTCTTAGATGAATAGATGCATTCAGGAGGCTGGTGGGGTGACATAGCAGTGGTGAAAGCCCCTCCAGTGGCAACAATAACAATGAAAGAACCCAACAGGCAGTTTTGTAAGCTTTAGCCCTGAAAAAAAAAGCCAAGAAAACATATTGCTTGTCACCAAACTGGAAATAAAAATAATACTGTATTTTTTACAGAAATGAACACATGGCAACGCACTGCTTATTAAGCTGTTTCCATTATGTTATGTTCTGTTATATTAAAATTTTCACAGCAGAATGTGTCTCATCCTCTGAGCATTCTAAGACACCCTCCCCACCCCCGCCCCACCAGTGCCCTCCAAGGAATACTACTTAGGTAACTGTTGACTGTAGAAAGGGATTTTCATTTTCTTCAAGAAACAAGACTGATACATCAATAAAACATATCTCACAATTTTATTCTAATGCCTTCAGAGAAAGTTAAACCAGGTTGCAAAAAGCAACCTGGTGGGTTGTGAGTGTTTCGGAATTTGGAGTAATGTTGTTGTTAGGTGCCGTTAAGTCATTTCTGACTTGTAGTGACCCTATGTACAAGAACGAAACACTGCCCGGTCCTGCACCATCCCCACAATCATTGTTATACTTGAGCCCATTGTTGCAACCACTGTGCCAATCCATACTGTTGAGGGTCTTCCTCTTTTTTGCTGGCCCTCTATTTTACCAAGCATGATGTCCTTCTCCAGGGACTGATCCCTCCTGATAACACGTCCAAAGTATGTGAGATGTAGTCTTGCCATCCTTGCTTCTAAGGAGCATTCTGATTGTAATGTTATCGAACATCAAATGACAATAGCCAAAGTCTCTTTCTAATCTGTTCTCCACAAAACTTCCTACTACAAGAAAGACCAAAAAAAAAAAAAAAAACCTTCAAATTCCCCTTGTACTCTCATCCTAACCTCCAATTTTAGTATTTACTATTAGCCCCCCACTATCCTTTGCAAAAGCATCCCTCAAAAAATGAAAAATAAAATTTACTCAGTCAGATTGAAAATATCCAGTGCACAGGCTTCTCTCTCCTACATCTCAACAACGTGAAACGAGCATCAGTGTTAGAACTCACTTTGCAACCAACATAAGGGTTATTTCCACTGTAGTTTATGTATGGTAAATTGTGCTTCTAAATTTTAACAGACTAACACTTTTTAACACTGTTCACTCTAACTCCTATTTCCTTTTATTCCCCTGTAGACTTCCACTTTCAAGACTTCTCAAACTAAAAGTCTTTAGTTCCTCATATACAACTCTGGATAATGTAAAGGAAAAGGAAACACTGCCCGGAGTAGTGTTTTATATAAGTCAGTATGCTGTTTCTGTGTCCCAAATGGTGTGGGACCCAGGGAGTAATTTTGAGTTCTGAGGTTCAATAGAGAAACTCGATAGCTTTTTTGGCCTCTCCAAAACCAGGTCACAGCTGCCTGGCTTCCTAATTTGGTTTGATGTACTGTGAATTCCTGAAGGGATGAGTCACTCTTTTTTCACATGTAAATTCAGGAACCATTCTAAAACAAAAATGAATCTAGGTTTACCTGTGATTTTATGTGCCTTCTTCTACCCCACCACACAGATAATATAATTGACTGTCAGTAATTGTTTACTATGCCTGAGAGTAAGTAGACGGCATTTTTTCATCTTTTGCGAGGCGCGATTTCATTACTTCAGATATTCAGGAAGATAATATTCCCAGGGGATTTCTTTTTCTGCTTTAGGAATGTTATACACTGAAAATGGATATCTATTATAAAACACTGAATCCTAAACCAATGTCATATAGGAAAGTAATAAAATCAGTTATAAAATACCTTAAACCAAGTCCTTTGTGAAGCCTGTGTTATAGTAATATCATACATTTCTCTTGTTACGTATTAAGCTCACGAGGACACCATAAATCACTTTGTTTTATGAGATTTGATGAGGCAGAAAGACCATCCCTGCTGGTTGTCAAATTAAGATGCAGTATGATTTTACACTTTGTTCCATCTCAGATTTTGGCCGCGTTCTATCTTTCTGTGATTTACCAGAGCCGGCCTCTTCAGGGTGTTTGGATCTCTGCCAGTGGCCATGGCATAGATGCTTTTAATAAAGGGATGCAATCACCTTCTGGAAAATCTACTGCTTTACTAGAACTTTCAAGCGATATCAATCCTGTTTTATTAATGTTTATTAAAAAAAAAAAACTTAAGTAGCCAGCAGTGTATGTAATCTGCTTTGTGCTCCTTCTTTTCTTGTACAAAATCTAATATTTCTCATTAAACAGTTCAGTACAGTTCCACAAATGTATGTTGTTCACCTACTCTGTGCCAAACTCTGCATTAGGCAATGTAGACACCAAGAAGATATACTAGCTGCCCTGGAGGATGGATCCAACATGTGGATCCAATATTATTTACTCTAGATAAAACTGAATCAAAATTAATCTAAGAGGTATGTAAAGGTACTTGTATAAACACCTCATCTGGTAGATCATTTAAAAGTATCTAAAATTGAGGCTAAGTGATTTTCTTTTATGTGAAATAATATATGATAGATAAAACTTCAAGTAATGGAAAAGTGTGGGTCATTCAATAAATGGTACCAGGAGAATTGACAAATCAGAAAAAATACTTAAGTTATATACTAACCTCAGACAAAACAGCAAAAAAAAAAAGGTGAGTTAAGAGTTAATTGTATTAAGAAACATAAAAAGTAGAAAGGCATATTACTGAATACATGTAATAGCCTCAGGATAGGGAAGGAGTTTCTAGGTATAAAAGTCATGGAGAAAAGAATAAGTGTCAGATCTGGTAACATAAAAATGTAGAACTTAAATATATAAAATTTTTAAATTAAAATACAAGTGAGAAGCTACAAAATACTTGCAAAATATGACAAAGAATTAATAGTTTTGATAATCAATAACTATTACGAATCAACTAGTAGTTAACAGCGTAATAAAAAAAAAATAGCAAGTTAGATGATTCAAAATGCCTAGCAAAAAAGCACAAAGAAGTGATAGACATAAACATATATTAAATTCACTTGTAACCAAAGCAATCTGGCTAAAAAGCAATAATAAATATGTTTTTCCTATCAAATTAACAAAATTTTTTTAATATAGTGTCAATGAGTGGTACAAAGGTGCATAGACAGGCAACCTCATTTAATTTGGTTAAAACGAGAACAAATTTTCTGGAAATTTAACAAAGAGCATTAAGAAAAATTTAAAAGTCAACACCCTTTTTTAATAATTCCAGTTCCAGAAAAGTGTCCTCAACTAATAATAAAAGACTTAGGCAAACACACATTCATCACTGTGGTCTTTGTTATTTTAAAAACTGGAAACAATTGTTCCACTATAAATAGGTAAATATAGTGGCACAAATGATTAAGGGCTCAGCTGCTAACCAAATGGTTGGTGGTTCAAACCTACCCAGTGGCTCCAAGGGAGAAAAGACCTGATGATCTGTTTCCGTAAAGATTACAGCCTAGAAGACTCAATGGGACAGTTCTACTCTGTCACACGGGGTCGCAATGAGTCAAAATTGGCTCAATGGCACCTAACAACAACATCCAAAGGGTACAATTTTTTTTTTTCAAAATAACTTAATGACCGGAGGGAAGTCTCTTGAAATATTGATAAGTGCAAAACCTTAGATACACTAAAACTACAGTTTTTAAAAATGTATATATATTCATTCAACAAATACTATTATTTAAACATTTACTATGTGACAGGCAGTGTTCTAAGTGCTTTATGTACTTTATCTCTTTTAATACCCACAAAAACCCTATAAGGTATATACTATTTGAGTCTGTGTATTAAAGATGGAAAAACTGAGGTACTTGCTTAGAAACTTGCCAAAGATATCCAGTAATTATTAGAACAAACAAGGTCCTTAATCTCACATAATTTACGAACTAGAAGGGGAGAGAGATATCAATCAAATAAGCAAATCAATGATCAAATTAATTAAAATAAATGCAAAATTATAGCAATGATAATAACCCAGAAAGTAGAGGTTCTTTCTAGAGAGTTTGACCTAGTCAGTAAGAAGAAGGAATGCTTGCTTCAGGGGACAATAATTACACTGATGGTTTAAGAAAGAGTAGGAGTTAACTGAAAAAGATGAGAGAAGATTATTCCAGGTAGAGGGAGCAGCAGGTGCAGAGACCTTCTGATGAGAGGACGCACAGCATGCTGGGGGAACTGAATAAACTAAAATGGAGCAGAGCAGTGAGAGTGCATGGAGGCAACATGATGTAAGACAACTCTCAGAGCTCTCACATGTGGAAAAAAGATGATCTGTTTATAGGTGTGTAATCTGAGAGTCCCAGAGGCTGGGTGACTAGGGCAAAGTCACATCATCTACTTGGTGACAATCTGAAATCTAATTCAGATCTTCTGATTGCAGTATCAGTCGTTGTTCAACCTCATTATGTTTGCTTAGAAAAATGGTTTCCAAGCATTTTGAGTGGCAGAATCTTAGCAAAATTTCCAATAAATGAAAGAGATCAAAGTATCATAGTGATAGTTTTTCACTTCCAATGCATAATTTCACAAAGCCTAAGTCAATCAGTAAGAAGAATGTGGCTGTATCAGTAACAGGAAAATTTGAATCTGGGTGATGGCTGATAATTACTGTCCATCTTATATCAAATTCAGCATACGATGAACCTGTATATTTTGTTTTTTCTGTAGCGTGGAGAAGAACCTGTTTCCCTGTTTCACATGGATAAGTACCTGCAAATGACAACAGCTTTAATAGCTTGAATGGCAATCTCAGAATATTATTCAGTTAAACTTAACCAGAAGCTGAAAGGAAAGTAGAAAGTTTTCTATTTTATACATAAATCGTTAAGAATATGTAAGAACTATCATAACCCCTTGTTGCCAAGAGTTCAGTTTGGACATGTCAGTCACATGTTCTTCAGCCAGTTTAGATCTTCATTATCTGGAGTGAAAACTTAGCAAACTTATCTTGGAACATTATCAGATGTTCAATACGTCATTTAAACAACTCTCAGAGTATCCAGTAAGGGGATATCTCACTCTCTACCCTAGCTAGGGAAACCCTGGTGACGTAGTGGTTAAGAGCTACGGCTGCTAACCAAAAGGTAGGCAGTTTGAATCCACTAGGCACTCCTTGGAAACCCTATGGGGCAGTTCTACTCTGTCCGTTTGGGTCACTATGAGTCCGAATCAACTGGACGGCAATGGGGCTTTTTTCCGGCCCTAGCTAGACAGATATTCACATTAAGTTTTCAGTCAAATTCATTTCATTGCTTACACTTTACTTGCAGTTTTAAGTATAACTGTGTTGTGATCGTGCATTGTCAAATTAAGATTATTCAATTTATTATAAAAAAAAAAATAGTATCGTGTGCAAACCAGGAAAACCAACCTGGAGATATATTTTTCTAGAGGAAATTCAACAAAAAGGAATTCTTAGCAATACCTTGCCACAAAACAGGAAAGGTATTTTAGTATGAAAAAAATTATATTCTGAAACTAACACTACACATATTGTCAAAATAACTCTGAAAGAAAATCTATAATTTAAAGACAATGTTTAATAACACTTGAAACTGGAATTATCTTAAAACATTGCTTTGAAAGATGTTCTTAGCAGTTTATGTTCTCCTATGCTACATAAATAGCTTTTCAGAAATAGCTTTTCTGCAAGGCACTAGCCTTGCTGTATTTTCCCCGGCACTCATTTTGTACTCCCGCCCAGTTTTGTATACATTTTTTGTCATTTTGTTTGTTGGTATATTAAAAAGCAACCTAACCACTCAACCTATATTTCTCCTATACGACAAGTGTTTAATAAATTTTCCTGGTATTTTCCTATAAACCTACTAAACAAAACAGAAAAATCAGCAACTGTGGTACTCATAAAGATTATCCGTAATCTTAGTTTATGAACTAATTTATAACTTTTGTTGAATTCATGTTCTTAGATTATCCTCTAGATTACATTATAACACCATGGTTCTAATTATTTTTTCAATAGAATCTTACCCATCCAACATTCTTGTTAGCACACAGTTTAATGAGCTTTTTCTTGAGAAAAATGTGTATTGTTTCACATACAATATAATAATTTTTCTGTAATATTTATGCTAAATTTACTTGAGAGTCTTATTTCAGTACATCAGTTTTTTAAATAACTTTGTGGCTTGGTAGAAAGTGTAGAACTATTGTGCAAAATTTCACTATCTATTATACTATGAGAAGCACTGGTAACTGAAAAGTAGGTGGTTTGAGTCCACCCAAAGGCTCCTCAGGAGGACAATGTGGCAGTGTGCTTTCATAAAGATTATAGCCTTAGAAACGCTTTGGGGCAGTTGTACTGTGTCCTATAGGGTCACTATGAGTTGACATCGACCCAATGGCAATGGGTTTGGTTTGTTTTATAATACAGTGAGGACTTAGATGATTTTTTTATCATCCTAAAAAGTGAATCCTGCCATTAATAACATTCAATGCAATTTCCAAGTGGCTCTCTGGGAGATTCTTCTAGAAAGCACATTTCTTTCATGTTGCTTATTGTTAAAGTGTGGTAAACACTGATGAAAGCACTTATTGGTGTCAGCGTATCAAGTCATTGTTTTATCCATATGCTCTTATCCAATCTTTTGTCAATTTTCTTTCCAAATTTCTGGTTTTAAAAAGTGACCTGTTTCTAACTTAAGAGTTTTGTTCCATCTTACTTTTTAAAAACTATAAATATAAAAGTTAATTCAAAAGAGTACTTAAAGCTTACAATAAACTTATGGAAACCATAAAAAGCAGACAAAAAAGCACCTAGTTACATACACGTAAGAGTTATATCTAGAACTGCACTGTCCATATGTGGCTATTGAGCAATTAAAATGTAACTAATCCAAATTGACTCATAGCAACCCTATAGGACAGAGTAGAACTGCCCCCATAGAGTTTCTAAGGAGCGCCTGGTGGATTCAAACTGCTGACCCTTTGGTTAGCAGCCATAGCACTTAACCACTAAGCCACCAGGGTTTCCAATGAGTCAGAATTGACTCAAGGGCACTGGGTTTGGTTTTGGTTTTTTTGTAATCCAAATTGAGATTTGCTGCTAAGTGTAAAACATACACTGAAATTTAAATACTTAGTACAAAAAAAATATATAAAATACCTTATCACTAATTTAATGTTGAAATAATATTTTGGCTATATTGTATCAAATTAAATACATTACTAAATTAACTTTACTTGTTAGCTTTTCTTTTATTGTTTTTGTTTTCATTTTTTTCTCGTTCCTTTCCTTTTTTAATGTGGCTACTAGAAAATTTGAGATTGCATATGTGGCTTGCATTATGTTTCTAAAGAACACTGCTAGTTTACGGTATCATATCATCAATATTCTGTGGCTTATTTCTGCCCTGCCAAGAGAATGTGTTAAGCAAATATGCCTGGATTTACCTAGCATTAATTGAGTGGAGTGCACTGAAGCTATAGTCATGTACCTGCTGAAAGAATTTCATGTGAGGTGACAAACACAGGCCTGCAGAACTAGAAATCTTCCATTCAGGGATACATTCAGAACAAGTTCAAATACAAGGCCATGGAATGCAGGAGACACTATATACCTGACCTCACGAGTGCCTCTACAGTGGTCTACAGCCAATCAAACTTTGCTGAAGAACCATTTTAATTGTGCATGGTATTTTTTTATTACATTATTTTATTTTATTACATTATTTTAAAAACTTGTAAAATATTTTTAACTGAAATTTTAATCAAATAGTTGGTACCCTTTGTCATAATCATCTAGTGCTTGCTCTAACACATACCACAAGTGGATGGCTTTAACAATAGACATTTATTTTCTTTCAGTCTAGTAGGCTAGAAGTCAAAATTCAAGGCAGCAGCTCCAGGGGAAGGCTTTCTCTCTCTCCCTCTCTCTCTCTGCTCTGGAGGAAGGTCCTTGTCTTCAATCTTCCACTGGTCTAGGAGCTTCCCTGCACAGGAAGCTTGGTCCAAATGATATGCTCTGGTCCCAGCACTGCTTTCTTGGTAGTATGAGGTTCCCATCTCTCTGCTCACCGCTCTCTTTTGTGTCTCAAAAGAGACTGACTCAAGACACAATCCAATCTTGTAGGTTGAGTCCTGTCTCATCAACATAACTGCTGGTAATCTCTTCTCATCAACATCATAGGGACAGGATTTACAACACATAGGAAAATCACATCGGATGACAAAATGGTGGACAATCACATAATACCGGGAATTATAGCCTAGCCAAATTGATATACATATTTGGAGCAGGGCACAATTCAACCCATAACACTCTCCTTGAAAGTACATCTGAAAATCCAAGTGGTTCTACCAAACCTGCCTGAGAGCGCTGCTTTTAGAAGAATCTTTACACATACTAAGGCTTAGTTTATTAGTCTGACTATACTTATGGGCCTGGCTTTAGCTTTGACTCCTCCCTCTTTCGTTTACATTAGTGCTGCTTAAACTTTGTATACTTAAGTGTGACCTAGGCCACTATTACCAAAGCAAATTGCTGGCCCACCACAAGAGACTGGGATCTGGTAGGGCTAAGGTGGGGCCATTTCATTTTTGGCAATTTCCAATTTTCCTAGATTCATACTTTGTCCATTCCAGGTTCTGATTATTAATGAAATGAAACACATAAACATCAACATCCTAGGCATTAATGAGCTGAAATGGACTGGTATTGGCCATTTTGAATCAAACAATCATATAGTCTACTATGCTGGAAATGACAACTTGAAGAGGAATGATGTTGCATTCATTATCAAAAAGAATATTTCGAGATCAATCCCGAAGTACAATGCTGTCAGTGATAGGATAATATCCATACGCCTACGAGGAAGACCAGTTAATACTACTATTATTCAAACTTACACACCAATCACCAGGGCCAAAGATGAAGAAATAGAAGATTTTTATCAGCTGCTGCAGTCTGAAAATGATCGAACATGCAATCAAGATGCATTGATAATTACTGGTGATTGTAATGTGAGAGTTGGAAACAAAAAGAAGGATTGATAGTTGGAAAATATGGCCTTGGTGATAGAAACAATGCCGGAGATCGAATGATAGAATTTTGCAAGACCAACGACTTTTTCATTGCAAATACCTTCTTTCACCAACATAAACGGTGACTATACAAATGGACCTTGCCAGACGGAACACACAGAAATCAAATGGACTACATCTGTGGAGGGAGACGATGGAAAAGCTCGATATCATCAGTCAGAACAAGGCCAGGGGCCGACTGTGGAACAGACCGTCAGTTGCTCATACGCAAGTTCAAGCTGAAACTGAAGAAAATTAGAGCAAGTCCACAAGAGCCAAAATATGACCTTGAGTATATCCCACCTGAATTTAGAGACCATCTCAAGAATAGATTTAACACACTGAACACTAGTGACTGAAGACCAGACGAGTTGTGGAATGACATCAAGGACATCATCCATGAAGAAAGCAAGAGATCATTGAAAAGACAGGAAAGAAAGAAAAGACCAAGATGGATGTCAGAGGAGACTCTGAAACTTGCTCTTGAGCGTCGAGCAGCTAAACCAAAAGGAAGAATTGATGAAGTAAAGAACTGAACAGAAGGTTTCAAAGGGTGGCTTGAGAAGACAAAGTAAAGTATTATAATGACATGTGCAAAGAGCTGGAGATGGAAAACCAAGAGGAAAGAACACACTCGGCATTTCTCAAGCTGAAAGAATTGAAGAAAACTTTCAAGCCTCGGGTTGCAATAGTGAAGGATTCTATGGGGAAAATATTAAACGATGCAGGAAGCATCCAAAGAAGATGGAAGGAATACACAGAGTCATTATACCAAAAAGAATTAGTCGATGTTCAACCATTTCGAGAGGTAGCATATGATCAGGAACTGATTGTACTGAAGGAAGAAGTCCAAGCTGCTCTGAAGGCATTGGTGAAAAACAAGGCTCCAGGAATTGATGGAATCTCAACTGAGATATTTGAACAAACGGATGCAGCACTGGAGGTGCTCACTCGTCTATGCCAAGAAATATGGAAGACAGTTTCCTGGCCAACTGACTGGAAGAGATCCATATTTATGCCTATTCCCAAGAAAGGTAATCCAACCAAATGTGGAAATTATAGAATAATATCATTAATATCACAAGCAAGTGAAATTTTGCTGAAGATCATTCAAAAATGGCTGTAGCAGTATATCGACAGGGAACAGCCAGAAATTCAGGCTAGTTTGAGAAGAGGACGTGGAACCGGGGATATCATTGCTGATGTCAGATGGATCCTGGCTGAAAGCAGAGAAGACCAGAAGGATGTTTACCTGTGTTTTATTGACTATGCAAAGGCATTCGACTGTGTGGATCATAACAAATTATGGATGACATTGCAAAGAATGGGAATTCCAGAACACTTAATTGTGCTCATGAGGAACCTTTACATAGATCAAGAGGCAGTTGTTCGGACAGAACAGGGGGATACTGATTGGTTTTAAGTCAGGAAAGGAGTGTGTCAGGGTTGTATTCTTTCACTATACCTGTTCAATCTGTATGCTGAGCAAATAATATGAGAAGCTGGACTATATGAAGAAGAACAGGGCATCAGGATTGGAGGAAGACTCATTAACAACCTGCATTATGCAGATGACACAGCCTTGCTTGCTGAAAGTGAAAAGGACTTGAAGCACTTACTAATGAAGATCAAAGACCACAGCCTTCAGTATGGCTTGCACCTCAACATTAAGAAAACAAAAATCCTCACAACTGGACCAATGAGCAACATCATGATAAATGGAGAAAAGATTGAAGTTGTCAAGGATTTCATTTTATTGGATCCACAACCAACGGCCATGAAAGCAGCAGTCAAGAACTCAAAAGACACATTGCACTGGGTAAATCTGCTGCAAAGGACCTCTTTAAAGTGCTGAAGAGCAAAGATGTCACCTTGAAGACTAAGGTGCACCTGACCCAAGCCATGGTAAGCATCATATGCTTGTGAAAGCTGGACAATGAATAAGGAAGACTGAAGAAAAATTGAGGCCTTTGAATTCTGGTGTTAGCAAAGAATATTGAATGTACCATGGACTGCCAAAAGAACAAACATCTGTCTTAGAAGGAGTACAACCAGAATGCTCCTTAGAAGCAAGGATGGCGAGACTGCGTCTTACATACTTTGGACATGTTGTCAGGAGGAATCAGTCCCTGGAGAAGGACATCATGCTTGGCAGAGTACAGGGTCAGCAGAAAAGGGGAAGACTGTCAACGAGGTGGATTGACACAGTGGCTGCAACAATGAGCTCAAGCATAACAGTGATTGTGGGGATGGGGAAGGACTGGGCAGTGTTTCGTTCTGTTGTGCATAGGGTCACTATGAGTCAGAACCAACACAACGGCACCTAACAACTACAACTAGGTGGGGGCTGGAATCTGAATATGTTTATTAAGTTTCCACCCTGACACAATAAGTCTTCACCCACCTCCCTGGCAAGGGCAGTGTTGCCAGCCGTCATGGACAACATCAAAGCCTTGTTCATTTTAAACATCTGCTGAAATGCCATCTTTGAGATCATTAGGTTGGACCCTGAGACAGACTGCAGGGAATGAGAAAGGGTGGCCAGCGATCCTTACAAAAAGACAGAGAACAGCGACAGGCTTTCTAATTGTTGCTGTTCAGAGTAAATAAAGTATTTAGCTTTTTAAGTTTGCTCGTGAATTTTAAAATTGAGTTCACAAACCATACATTCAAGGGTTGAGAATAAGCTGCATAAGGTCATTATGAGTTAATGCATAAAAAGCCTCTAGACTATGCCTTTTGTGGAGAAAGTACTACCTTCTCTGTTTTTTCAAGTGTGTGTGTGTATCAATAGCAATTCTTTGTCAATAGCTCCGCTCTACCAGATGTATAGGTCCCTGGATGGCACAAATGGTTTGCACTTGACTACTAACCTAAACAAAAATGCTCACAACTGGACCAGTAAGCAACATCATGACAAACAGAGAAAATAATGAAGTTGTCAAGGATTTCATTTTACTTGGACCTGTAATCAACACCTATGGAAGCAACAGTCAAGAAATCAAATGACATATTGCATTGGGCAAATCTGCAGCAAAAGACCTCTTTAAAGTGTTGAAAGGCAAAGATGTCACTTTAAGGACTAAGAGTCACCTGACTCAAGCCATGATATTTTCAATCACCTTATACACATGCAAAAGCTGGACAATAAATAAGGAAGACTGAAGAAGAACTGACTTTGAATTACGGTGTTGGAGAAGAATATTGAATATACCATGGACAGCCAGAGGAGGGAAGAAGAAGTGCAGCCAGAATGCTCCTTAGAAGCAAGGATGGTGAAACTTTGTCTCATTTTCCTTAGATATGTTATCAGGAGGGACCAGTCCCTGGAGAAGGACATCATGATTGATAAACTAGAGGATCAGCTAAAAAGAGGAAGACCCTCAAAGAGATGGAATGACACAGTGGCTGCAACAATGGGCTCAAGCATAACAATGATAATGAGTATGATGCAGGACCAGGCAGTGTTTCGTTCTGTTGTGCATGAGGTTGCTATGAGTTGGAACTGACTCAAGAGCATCTAACAATAACAACAACTAACCTAAAGGTTGACAGTAAGAACCCACCCAGCCTCACTATGGAAGAAAGTCTTGGCGATCTGCTTTCACAAAGATTACAGCCAAGAAAATCTTAAGGAGCAGTTCTACTCTGTAATACATGAGGTTACCATGAATTGGAATAGACTAGACAGCAACAGGTTTGGTTTTTTTTTACTGTTTATCAGATATGTATAGAAACTAAAGCACACAAGTTATGGCTATTTAAATATAAACAGCAAAATAATCTTTTTTGTCTTTCTGGAGTTTCCAAATTCTATTGTTCCTTGCCATTTAACGTCTGTCAATGACTAAAAACTAAATTGCCAAAAGAAGCAAGTTTTCTTTGCAAGAAGCCAGCTACTAGTAAGATGTTTTTGAAATAGTGAATTCAGTGTCAACACTGGCTATTTCTTAACAGACGAACAGAAGAGTCCCCATAGGGCAGTGAAATACCACATAAAACACACAAAAAATATAAACCAAAACCAATATTTTGTTATCATTCCACTGGATTGTATTACATCCAGATGTAAAGACTGGCCAGACTTAGACTTTTCTTGACTTCAGTGATTTGTGTGCATCTATCAATTTTAAATAGAGTATGCTTTTGAAAAGTTTCTAGCTTGCTACGGTAGAATGAGGTTTTAGTTCTCGACTGTTTCTCTAGGTTACAATCTATAATACAGTGTGCTATTGTGAATCACATCATACATTTAAACAACTCTTTTTCAGTACGTTTATAAAAGTAGACTCGTTCTTGTGGTCCATGAGATCAGTTTTATTTGTTTATACTGAGCTTGGGAGAAGAAAATGTAGCTGATAGTATATTTTGACTATTTTTCTGAAGTGTAAAAGCTGGCAAAGTAAGCAATGTTTCACAAAACTGTTGAGAAATTCTTGTTTTTGTTAAAGATACACCAATTCTGCGAATTATAAAACTGGTCAGTGCAATGAGTCAGATTACATATTCACTTAAAGACTTAATCCTTAGGGAATAACGCCCTTCTAGTCTGATTTTGATGGTGGAGTGGTTAAAGCTATTGACTGCTAACCAAAGTGTTAGCGATTCTAAAGATGTGGCAGTCTGCAGCCTTGGAAAACCTACAGGGTCTCTATAGTCAGAATGGACTCATCTGCAGTCGGTTTGGTTTTTGTTTTTTTTGTTGTTTTTGTTTGTTTTTGGTTTTTAGTCTGATTGAAAAGAGCCTGGAGGTGCTGTGGTTAAGCACTTGGCTGCCAGACAAAAGGTCTGCAGTTCGAATCCACCAGCCACTCTGCGGGAGAAAGATGTGGCAGTTTTTTTTTTTTCTGTAAAGATTACAGCCTTGGAAACTGTATGGTACAATTCTACTCAGGCCTATAGGGTCGCTGTGAGTTGGAATTGACTCCATGCAATGAGTTAGGTTAGTCTGACTAACTTTCTGTGTGCTCGATTTGCCTTGTTTGTGGCTAAGTCTATAAAATGAGGCAAATAAGCATAACTAGAATAAATTCAAAGAATTTTAGAGATTCAAGGACCATGAGCCCTATGAAACCTTCCTGAGGTCTCAGTTCTGGACCTGGGACTCAGGATCTCTAACCCTTGAAGGTTTCCCCTTTGCTCAGTACTAACCCATGTTCAAAAGAAGAACCCAAAAGAAAAACCAAGTTTTTAGGCCTGAAGGGAGTTGAGGAATATCTAGTTAAACTTGGATTTTACCAAAGGGGAAGCTGAGGCTCACAGGCCAAGGAACTTGCCCAAGATCAGATAGCCCATTATTCACAGAGCTGAAGCTAGTACCTGCTCTTAATTTAATTGTTTTTTTGCCAGCATTTCCCAAGATAACACAAAAGGACACCAGCATGAGCATCACCAGGGGTGCTTTGTAGTTATTTAAATTCCTGGGTCCTGTTCTTTTCCTCTCTCACTGTACAGGAACATTTGAACACATACATTGGGTAACTTTATGCCAAATAAAACTTGAGAGTGAATGCATCTTGATCTATTTTACACTTTTAAACAAAAATACAACAAATTATTTTATTTAAACAATATATAAAATATATGTAGAGGCAGGCAATTTGGAAAACTGATCGAAATTAATTAATTGAGATTAATTAAGACAGCCTTCCTGGAATAAGACAGGTGAGCCAGTGAAGTATGTGATCATCCAACATTAGTGAGGTTAGAGGAGGTAAAGTCTCGTTTTGGAAGAAAGCATCAAAGTGGAAATAAACAAAGCACATATGTATATGGAGAATATTGTACCAGTGGGACCTAAGAATCATTCTGGGAAGTGAGGGAAAAATAAGATTGCATGGAAAGGGATTCTCATGGGATAAATGTTAGTTCCTATGAAACAGCCAAGTTTTAATACTGCTAGAAGCTTTGGAATTTTACAAGTATTATTGGGGATGAAATAAAAAAACACAACTGAAAAATCAAATATGTGCTAGTTATTTCTATTTGTCAGAGATTTAATTCAATGGTTCCTTGTGTTATCTAGGTCATGCTGGGAATCCAAAGAGGAAAAATATTTCCAGGCCTTAAAGAGTTTAAAATCTAAATAAACCTGTTGCCGTCGAGTCGATGCTAACTCATAGTGACCCTATAGGACAGAGTAGAACTGCCCCATGGAGTTTCCAAGGAGCACCCAGTGGATTAGAAATGCTGACCTTTTGGTTAGCAGCTGTAGCAGTTAGCCATTATGCCACCAGGGTTTCCAAAATCTAAATGGGGGTAATATATCTTAACATAAAAATATTGCTTACAAGGCAGACTAGGCATACTACAAAAAGATGCAAACTGGCATGAAGATTTGGTGAAAGAAAATGACTGGCACAGCAATGAGGCATCGTGGGTGCAGGCCAGGAGGGTGGTCTTTAGGCTGGATCTGGGTAGGCAGGTGGGATTTACTAAGTAATGATATACTGATTTTGGTCACTTAAAAGGGCCACTGTTGTTGCTTAAATTTGAATTGGGAGCTTTAAATTTCATTTAAATTTTAAGTGAAACCTCCTCAAATAGAAAGCTTGTCTGTATCTCTCTTTTTTTTTTTAAATGAGAATCATGTAACTTATTTGAAAGCATCAAAGTGTGCTTACAAAATATGTTTAAAAGACAATTTCTTTTTTTTTTTTTTTAAACTTCATTGTGCTTCAGGGGAAAGTTTACAGCACAAGTTAGTTTCTCATTCAAAAATTTACACACAAATTGTTTTGTGACATTGGCTGAAATCCCCACGATGTGATGGCACTCTCCCCCTTTCCATCCTGGGTTCCCTCTATCCATTTGTCAGGTTTTCCTGTCCCTTCCTGCTTTCTTGTCTTGCTTGGGGCAGGTGTTGCCCATTTGGTCTCGTATATTTGACTAAACTAAAAATCACGTTCCTCAGGTGTGTTATTGTTTGTTTTATGGGCCTGTTTAAACTTTGTCTGAAAAGTGGACTTCGGGAGTGGCTTCAGCTCTGAGTTAACAGGGTGTCCAGAGGCCATAGTCTCAAGGGTTCCTCCAGCCTCTGCTAGACCAGTAAGTCTGGTCTTTTTTTTTTTTTTGTAAATTTAAACTTTGTTCTACATTTTTCTCCTTGTCTCTTATTCAATTTATTTTTCAAAAAGAAATAAAATAAAATTGAGTTCAATTTTCTCCTTATCTCTTTTGGGTCTAGAATAAGCAAGCAAAAAGCGTTTAGTTCAAAAAAAAAAAAAAAAGTAATAAAACCTTAAGATTAATGAGAATTTTTCATATTTTTTTAAAAAATTACAAATAGTTTTTGCTGCTTGTATAAAATTTTTAAATTCCCTTACTATATGTCTAATTGTGTTTAATAGTTGTCCAAAAATACATTAGTATGTGCTGATGCAGAAAAAGAACTTACTCTTGATACTTCTGATTGTAAGGCTTGCTTTCTTTAATAAATCTAAACTTCAAAATGCAAATGGACCGTGCAAGTTATGTCTCTGCATTTAAACAGCAAGCAGAGGTCCAAGACTAAAGGCACTGCACCTCCATCGAATTCTGTTCTTTTCCAATAATATATTTTGGTGCAAATAACAATAAACGTGAAACGTACATACATACCTGGCTTACTTTGTTCTCCAGCAAGATAAAAACCCAGCCATCAACAGAGTGTCGGGGATTTATTTGATTGTTTATTTACTCAGGTTTGAAATTCAGGTTTTGTCACTCCTTGAATGCCCAGTACTGTTTGATTCCTCCTGTATAACTAGGTAGACTTTTGTGGATGTGTCCTTTTTATTCTATTAGTATCTACTGGTATCACACCCCTGCTTCCTTCCTTCATTTATTCAACACAAATTTATTAAGCACCTATTAAGTAGAGGATACTGTGTGAGACAACAGGAAAGTAACTGTTATTTCTATTTGTCAGAGATTTAACTCAGTAATTATTTGTTGTGTTATCTATGTTACTGAAAGTAAGTCAGAGGCCTTCCATGACCTTTATAGTAGGAATTAGACCAGTGTGATTAGTGCTTCAATAGGCATCTATCCTGGGTCCTACTGGGTTCAAGAGGCCTCCAGGAGGAGGAGATGACGCCAAAGCTATACCTTGAAGGAAAGGGAGAGCTATTCTGCGACATGTGCAAGGACCTAGAGGTAAGAGAGAATAGTGGGGCCTTGGAAAGGTAGCTCAGCAAGGCTAGAGCAGAGTACAATTGGGGAACAAGAGACAGAGGATGCAGGTCTAAGAATTCTGAGTTATTTTGAGGGAAAACGGTAGCTTTGAAGGCTTTTGGTCAGGGAAGAGATTGAATCGATGGTAGATAACACTGTTTGCTGTGTGACAAATAGAATGGAATGGGGCAAGAGGGCAACGGGTTTGGTTTTGGTTTTGGGGTACAAGACTAGCAAAAGAAGGATACATTAGGTGACTGTGCAGGATGAGAAAGCTGGGAGCTGAGGAGCTGGTGGTGGGATAGGGAAAGGTAGATGAATTTGAGAAACAGAAGCAAAAGGACTTGAACATTCATTGAATTACTTTGAAGCTAAAGGAAGGTACTTGTAGTGGGAAGGGAGAGAAAGGGAGAAATCAAGTAAGTTACCCAGAATTCCAGCTTGTGCAAGTGAGTAGGAAAATAAAGGAGAAATCAAGATGTTATTAAAGTTATTTTCAAGATATTCAAGTCCCAGATATTTTAATGCTGCATGCATGACCAAAGCTACTTTATTTTTCATCATAAGATTTCTGAGGCTACATGGAGTTATATTTATAATTGAAAATCTGTGTCATATTTTGTTTTTTTAAAGTATCATTTACCAAAGCCTTTTGACATTATTATTTTGATCATCAAAATAATTTCCTGATGGGGAAACATTCTTGCCCACTTACCTAACCGCCTATTTGAAACATCAGCTGCTAATAGGTTAGCTGATATTTTATCTTCTTTAAAACCTTACACTAAAGGTTTTGCATGCTAAAGTTCAGAAAAGATATTTGTTTTCTCTTTTAGGAAGTAAAGGCCACATAAACAAACAAACAAAAAAACCAAACCCGTGGCCGTTGAGTCGATTCTACCTCATAAAAAAAATGCCACCCTATAAAATACATGTCTAAAATTTGAAAAATAAAATAAAGATTATCTCACATAACTAAGATACGTGCATAATGAGTGGTTTTCTTAAAGATACCCAAAACATGATCTTTGATTTTAGAACTTTATTTTAAATAAAGTTTTTTATTTAAATAAAGTATTTTATTCCTTTATACATCAATTTCAACTGTTTTCTTTTAAAAAATATCCATTGACTATCTGATATTAATGATACTATATGAAGTACTGACGACCTGTGAAAATGGATGACATTAAAAGGAAGTTATCCAATATCTCAATCATTAGTTGGAAAAATAAAAAAGAAATACCTTTGGGGTTTATACGAAGAAATGTTTCACTAGCAAAGGCCTCTGAAAGAATGCTGGCAGCAGTAACCATAAGAGGTATGAATGGTGGCGGGCCAAGAAAGCAAGTGAAGATTACTTCCTGATTCCAAAGTTTAATATTTTCATTAGTAATAAATGAGTAACAGAGATCATAATTTTTTCCTGGAATAATAATAACAAAATATATTACAGGAAGTGTTACAAGGGAATGCCTTCCCTCTTAATAGTTTCAAAATAAATAGGTGATTTTCAACATGAAGAATGTAACACCACAATAATTTTGGCACTGCACCCTACATGTGATTTTGGGGACCATTTTTAGGTTTTCATTTAAGGCTTTAGGGTAGGTTTAATACTGTTTATGATATATCAGTGTGCAGGTGTGTGTATGGGGGTGGGTGGTTCGTGTGTAAACACGTACGTGAGCACACAAAGAGAAATGTACATCTACTTCAAATCTTTGTTGAATAAGGCAGGGTACAAACGAGATTTAAAAAAAACGGATGCTTGTTAATGTATCTTTCATTACCATACAGGTAAACACACACCCAAACACACACATATACTGATATATACACTATTCTAGAGGTTGAGTGGGATATACAAATGAAATAAACCTGGATTTGGGCCTTAACAATCTCACGGTATAATAGAAAAATAAATGACAATGTTAAGTAGAAAATGGAAAGTGACTAAAAATATTACAGAAAATTCTGAAAAGAAAGATTAATTTAAGCTAAAAAATTAGGAAAGATTCGTAAAGAATCATCATTTTAGCTAGGCCTTTAATGAGTGGTGCAGTGGTTCACACACTTGACTGCTAACTGCAAGTCTAGAGGTTTGAGTCCTTGCAGAGGTACCTCAGAAGAGAGGCCTGGTGATCTACTTCTGAAAAAAACTGCCATTGAAAACTTTATGAAGCACAGTTCTACTCTGACGTACATGGGTCACCACAAGTCGCAGTTGACTCAATGGCAACTTGGTATTTTTGTTCATTTGTTTGTTTAATGACAGGGATAATTTGAAGATAAGGAGAAGGGGAGATAGATATTGAAAGTAAAAAAAGGAAAAAAGAGAGAAAAAGATAGATAAATACATACAAAAAAACCTATTGCCATTGAGTTGATTCAGACTCATAATGACCCTATAGGACAGAGTAGAACTGCCCCATAAGATTTCCAAGGAGTAGCTGGTGTATTTGAACTGCCAACCTTTTGTCTAGCAGCTAAACACTTAACCACTGTGCCACCAGAGATCCCAATACACACATACATACAATAATACCATTGAGCCAGGCACTTTACTGATAATATCTAATCCTCAGAACAACCCTGAGAGGTAGACATATTTTATCCACATCTTTGTGATGAAGAAATAGATTGAGGTTTCCTGAGGTCACACAACTAGCTGCTGGATCCAAAGCCCACTTTACACTTCCTCAAAGATTTTGAAACACAAACTTGCAGGACAAGAAAAGAAAACAGCAAAGGTTCACTTTGATTGGACTGCAGGGTAGTACAAGGTCAAGAGTGAAAAGTAAGGTTTTTCTTTCTGAAGGCAGTGTGTAAGGGTAGAACAGTCATAGATGGCACACACTTTATATAGTTCCTGTGTACCAGACACTGTGCTAAGAACCTTATGTGTTTTATCTCATTTAATCTTATAACTATATATTGTCTAGGTTAGCAAGGTAAGGAAACAGAGGCTTGGAAAGAATAAGGAAATTTATTTCCAAGGTCAAAGAGCTAGAAATTGGTAGAACTGGATTCAAACTGACTGTTATTAGATGCTAGACAAGAGCCTGGCTCTTAAACACTGTACACTAGAAAGCACAGTTATGTAATATGTATTGCGTGAGTATGTATGTATGTGCACGAGTTTGTGTGTGTATGGATTTGAACCTGTATATATATGTGTGTGTGTGTGTGTGTACATGTGTGTGTTTACTCAATTCATACTTATCGGTGACCTACAGAAGTGCTTCTAGTTGACTTTTCTGAGTTTAATAGAATTTGTTTCACTGATTACTTTTCCTTGATATGTGATCTTTTCTTCACTCAGTCATTCATTGTTGTTGCTATTAGGTGACATTGAGTCAGTTCCAGTTAATAGCAATCCTATGTACAACAGATGCCCAGTCCTGTGCCATCTTCACAATCAGTGCTTTTTGAGCCCATTGTTGCAGCCACTGTGTCAATTTATCACGTTGAGGGTCTTCCTCTTTTTCGCTGAGCCCCTACTTTACCAAGCATAATGTCTTTCTCCAGGGACTGGTCCTTCCTGATAACATGTCCAAAGCATATAAGGAGTCTCGCCATTCTTGCTTCTTGGGAGCATTCTGGCCATACTTCTACCAAGATAGATGTGTTTGTTCTTCTGGAAGTCCATGGTATATTCAATATTCTTTACCAACACCATGATTAAAATGCATCAATTCCTCTTTGGTCTTCCTTATCCATTGTCCATCTTTTTCATGCACATAAGGCAATTGAAAATACCATGGCTTAGGTCAGGTTCACCTTAGTCTTCGAAGTGACATCATTGGTTTTTAATATTTTAAAGAGGCCTTTTGTAGCAGATTTTGCCCAATGTAGTATGTTGTTTGATTTCTTCACTGTTGCCTACATGGACTTTGATTGTGGACAACTTCAAAGCTGTCAATTTATTCATTAAAGAGCATTAATTGGGCAACTTTTTATGCCAAACATTCTGTTACATACCAGGATTCAAAGCTAAGAATGTCCCCTGCCCTTGAATAGCCCAGTTTCTTGAAATTTAAGGCTGGTAAATTAATAAAATGTATCTACAGACATTGCTTTATTTCCAAGGTTATTTGCTATTTTTGTTTTCATTTTCTTTCTTGCTTTGCTAAGAATACATTTAGGGACAGAGCAAAATGGTGAAGTAAGTGGTTGCTCCCATTTACTCCTCCAGCAACTAACCCAATGAATAACAATTAAAAACAAGCACAGACTGAGATCTCAGAACTCTGGATGGCAGCTGAGGTGCTGGAAAGTTGGAGTGAGTCCAGAAGTGGGGTAGAGGAAGAACAGAGATGGCACAGAAGCTGAGAGAACCTACCTGCTTACATTGGGAACATTCACTTATCACAGCCATTTTGGGACAGGGCTGGGCAACATCCTGAACAGGGGTCACAGAAAGGGAGCTAATCTGATGAAGTTGTAGCTGGAATTTTTAAGGCCGCACAGATTGGCCATGGGAGTTCACAGACCATGCAATTAGGAAGAGGCAAAGGGAGACCGTGGTACTATGAGAGAGTGCTGTTGAATGTCACTGAGGTCTGAGACATCAGGGCACTAGAACTGGAAGGATATGCAAGGGCAGCAGGGCTAGGCTAGGGGGATACTTAAAACAGATGGGAAACATAGAGGGTAATGGCTGGCTCACAGCAGGATGCCATGGGAAAGCCTGTTCAGTGGCACCCATGAGGAAGAGACATAGAGAGACCCCACATTTGCCACAGGAAAGTCAAGCCACACCACTTACATCAGTGTCTGTGACAAGCTAAACTCCCACCCTGCACAAGTGTATTGAATTCCAGAGATCGAGCATCCAGAACTCCTGAATCAGCACTGAAAAAAAAAGTAAGTACAAGTGTGCTGTGTAATGGATCTCAGGAAAAGCAACCAAGCCCAGTGCTGCTGGGTCAATTCTGACTCATAGTAACCCTCTGGGACAGGGTGGATCTGTCCTGTGAGGTCCTACCATTGTGAGCTTTTGGAGAGACGGGATGCCACATCCTTCTTCCACAGAGTAGTTGATGGATGCAGGCCCCAGGCTTTCGAATGACAGTCAGGTGCTTGACCATTGCACCAATAGGGTGCCCGATCACAAAATTTTCACTAAAACCTAGAATACAAAAATTTAAAGTGAAAAAAAAAAGATAAAATGACACAAGTTCAACAAAAAATGATAAAACACAAAAAAATCACAAGAGAAGAAGAACCAGTTAAAAGCAAAACATGAAGAAGAGGAAATTTCTTCAATAGAAGTCAAAGTAAAGAATTGATCGTTTTCAGACTATGATGCTAAATATGTTTAAACCAAGCAAAAAGCCTACAGAAAACAAACAAAGAGAGATCAGGAAACAAATGAATGGACAAAATGAAAGACTCAGCAAGAAAACTGAAAACATTAAAAAAAAAAAAAAAAAAGAGAGAACTACTGAAATTGAAGAATAAAGCAACTGAATTAGAAAAAGTAAGAAACACTCAACAACAGAGTCAAAGAGACAGAAGATAGATGAACTAGAAGACAAAATAACTGAACTTACGACATCTCAAGAGAAAAGAATAAAGAAAAGCGAACAAACTTGAAAGGAAATATGGGATTCAATTAAGAAATCTAACATTAAAATTACTGGAATCTCGGAGCACCGTGACAACAATAAAGATATAGAAACAATTTCCCAAGAGATAATCAGAGAGGATTTCCCAGACCTGAATGGAGAACTAAGCCTGCAAATAGAGGAAGCTACATAAACTTCAATTAGAAGAGACAGAAAAAAATCAACTCTGTACCATATCCTAGTAAAATTCCTGAAAACCAAACACAAGGAGAGAATTCTGCAAGTAGCAAGAGAAAAACACAACATAACATACCAAAGCTCTTTCATAATTGATGCAGATTTCTCCCAAGAAACTCTAGAGGCCAGAAGACAGTGGAGCAGCATATATAAAATATTGAAGGAAAACGATTGCCAATCAAGAATTCTTTACCCAGCAAAGTTGTTATTCAAAAACGAAGGGGAAATCAAGACATCCCCAAATAAACAGAAGCTCTGGGAATTTGCTACTATCAGACCAGCTTTGCAAGTAATACTCAAGGGAGTACTCCCAATAGAAAGGCAAAAGCAAGAGCATTAAATAAATACTTGCATATGAAGTTTCATGTACTTTAGACATGTTATCAGGAGTTACCAGTCCCTAGAGAAGGACATCGTGCTTGGTAAAGTAGAGGGTCAGCAAAAAAGAGAAGGACCCTCGATGAGATATATCAGTGTGCAGGTGTGTGTATGGGGGTGGGTGGTTCGTGTGTAAACACGTACGTGAGCACACAAAGAGAAATGTACATCTACTTCAAATCTTTGTTGAATAAGGCAGGGTACAAACGAGATTTAAAAAAAACGGATGCTTGTTAATGTATCTTTCATTACCATACAGGTAAACACACACCCAAACACACACATATACTGATATATACACTATTCTAGAGGTTGAGTGGGATATACAAATGAAATAAACCTGGATTTGGGCCTTAACAATCTCACGGTATAATAGAAAAATAAATGACAATGTTAAGTAGAAAATGGAAAGTGACTAAAAATATTACAGAAAATTCTGAAAAGAAGGACCCTCGATGAGATGGACTGACACAGTGTCTGCAACAGTGGGCTCAAACATAGCAACAATTGAGGATGGCACAGGAATGGTCAGTGTTTCGTTCTGTTGTACATAGGATTGCTATGAGTTGGAACCAACGTGACAACACCTAACAACAACAACAATATATATTTAAAAAAAAAATACCTGAGAATAAATAAATAATGAGAGAGAGATCTCCAAAATACTCAACAATACAGGCAATCATAAGGACCAAGTATATGATATTTTCAGGGAATAAACTCAATAATTTAATCCCCAAACAATACAACATCAAGTTTGTAAGAAATAAATACAAAGTAAACATCAAATATTGGTTGTATGTTGACATTAGTGGAGACACACCAACCGAAACGAGGAGGGTGGAGCATATCAGGAATAGACTTATTATGTTAAGGTTGTATGTTAACTGTTGTGCATATGTCAAACATTGTTGCAAATGTAAGTAGTATAATGTAATATGTAGTAACCACTAAGAAATCACCAAGAAAAAAAAAACATTCAAAAGATAAGAAGGAAAAAAGCAAAAAGGCTCATCACAAGAAAGCAGGCAAATACAAACAAAAACAGAAAAATCAGAATAAAAAACTAAACAGATGTGAAACACTTAAAAAACAAATAGCAAAATGAGTGAGGTAAACACCTCATTTTCAGTAATAACCTTAAATGTCTTAAATGTAAATGGTCTAAATGCTTCTTGCAAAAGGCAAAGGATGACAGAAAATTAAAAAAAAAAATGATCCACCCTTTTGCTGTCTACAAGAATTACACCTTAGGCATAATGACACAAATAGACTGAAAATAAAGGATGGAGAAAAATATTCCATGCAACCAGTAGACAAAAAGAACAGGGGTGGCCATACTGGTATCAGATAAAATAGACTTTAAATCATATCTATTACAAGCGATAACGAAGGACATTAGAAAAAAAAAGGATAATACATGCTAATAAAACAAAGAAGCTCTAGAAATTTGCCACTACCAGACCAGCTTTGCAAGTGTTACTCAAAGGAGTACTCCAAATGGAAAGGCAAGAACATTAAATAAATACTCATATCTATACAAGGGAAAAAATATCCAGCAAGAAGACATAACAATTACAAATATATATGCACCTAACAGCAATACACAAAAACACATGAAACAAATACTGACTAATATGAAAGGAGAAATGGGCAACTCCACAATAATAGTAGGAAACTTCAATATACCACTTTCAATTATTGACAGAACATCTGAAAACAAAGATCTCTAACACTGAGAACTTAGATAAAACCATAATCCAATTAGACCTAATGGGCATACATAGAACACACCACTCAGCCTCAGAATAACACACATTCTTCTCCAGCTCACATGAATCATTTTCCAGACTAGGCCATATACTAGAACACAAAACGAGTCTCAACAAATTTAAAAAGATTGAAATCATACAAAGCATCTTCTCTGACCATAACAGTATGAAGCTAGAAATCAACAACAGGAAAAATAAGGAAAAAATAAATACATGAAAACTAAATAATACACTACTACAAAACTATTGAGTCACAGAAGAAATCAAAAGTGAAATTAAAAAATTCCTGGAATCAAATGAAAATGAAAACACAACATATCAAAACCTTTGGGATACAGCAAAAGCAGTAATCAAAGGGAAGTCCATAGCAATAAATGCCTACATTAAAGAAGAAGAAAGATCCAAAATCAGTAATTTAAACCAACAACTTGAACAAATAGAAAAGGAGGAGAAAAAGGAACCAAAAACTATCAGAAAAAGGTAAATAATAAAGATCAGGGCAGAAATAAACTAAATATAAAAACCATAGAAAGTATTAACAAAACCAGAAGTTGGTTCTTTGAAAGGATCAATAAAATAGACAAGACGCTGGTTAGATTGACAAAAGGAAAAAACCAGAAAAGACAAATAACCAAATTAAGAAACAAAATTCATGACATTACAACTGAATTTCAAAGAATTTCATAATTAATTACTGTGAAAAATTATACTTCAATGAATTTGAAAATCTAGATGAAATGGACAAATTCCTAGAAACATACTACCTACCTAAACTAACACAGAGGTAAAAATATAAACAGACCCATTACAAAAGAAGAGATTGAAGATGTCATAACAAAAATTGCCAACAAAAAAAAAGCCCAGGACCAGATGGCTACACTGGAGAATTCTACCAAACATTCAGAGAAAAGTTGACACCAATCATACTCAACCTTTTTAAAAACATAGAGGAGGAAGAAACACTACTGAACTGTTTCTAGGAAGCCAGTATAACCCTGATACCTAAACTAGGATATCATAAAAAAAGAAAATTACAGACCAATATTCCTTATGAGGGAGCCCTGGTAGCACAGTGGTTAAGAGTTCAGGCTGCTAAACAAAAAGTCAGCAGCCTGAATCCACTAACTGCTCCTTGGAGACCCTATGGGGCAGTTCTACCCTGTTTTATAGGGTTAGTATGAATCGGAATCAGCTCGATGGCAATGGGTTTGGTTTGGTTTTTATTCCTTATGAATACAGATGCAAAAATTTTCAACAAAATTCTAGCCAACAGACTTCAGCAACATATCAAAAAAATCATAAACCAAGATCAAGTGAAATTCATACCAGGATTACAAGGGCGGTTCAACATTAGAAAACCGAACAATGTAATCCAACCACATAAATAAAACAAAGGAAAAGAACCATATGAGAATATCAATTGGCACAGAAAAGGCATTTAATAAAATCCAACACCCTTTCTTGATAAAAATTCTCGGCAAAATCGAAATCTAAAAAAGAAAACCAAACCCGTTGCCATAGAGTCAATTCCAACTATAAGTAACCCTATAGGACAGAGCAGAACTGCTCCATAGCGTTTCCAAGGAGCGGTGGGTAGATTCCAACTGCCTGCTTTTCGGTTAGCAGTCAATTGCTTTAACTACTGTGCCACCAGGGCTCCAAATTGGGAATAGAAATGAAATTCCTAATTAAGGGGCAAATATGCAAAACCAACAGCCAACGTTATACCTAATGGAGAAAGGCTGAGAGCCTTCCTTTTCAGAAAGGGAATGAGGCAAGCATGCTCATTATCACCACACATTATAACGGATGTCCCAGCCAGACCAATAAGACAAGAAAGAGAAATAAAAATCACCCAGATTGGAAAAGGAGAAGTAAAATCGTCTTTATTTGCAGATGACATGATCCTATACGTAGAAGACTCTAAAGATTCCACAAGAAAACTGCTGCAACGTTGCAAGGTACAAGATAACACACAAAAATCAGTTAGATTTCTCTACACTAACAAAGATTACTCTAAAAAAAAAAAAATCAAGAAAATAATACCATTTACAATAGCCCCCAAATCGATAAAAATACCTAGGAATTAACACAACCAGGGACATAAAAGACTTATACAATGAAAACTATGAAACACTACTACAAGAGACTAAAAGAGGCTTATGAAATATGGAAAGACATTCTGTGCTCACGGATTGGAAGACTTAATATAGTGAAAATGTCAACCCTACCTAAAGCGATCTACAGATACAATGCAATTGTGATACAAATCCCAACATTCTTTACTGAAATGGAAAAACTAATGACTAACTTCATATGAAAACGAAAGAAACCCCAAATAGCGAGAGCAATATTGAAGAAAAAAAGCAGGAGGCCTTGCACTCCCTGATATCAAAACATGCTATAAAGCAATTGTAATCAAAACAGCCTGGTATTGGTTCAACGATAGACACATAGATCAGTGGAATAGAATTGTTATTAGACGCCATTGAGTCAGTTCCAACTCATAGCAAACCTATGCACAACAGAACGAAACACTGCCCCATCCTATGCCATCCTCATGATGGTTGTTATGCTTGAGCCCATTGTTGCAGCCACTGTGTCAATCCATCATGTTGAGGGTCTTTCTTTTTTTCACTGACCCTCTACTTTACCAAGCATGACGTCCTTCTCCAGGGATTGATCCCTCCTGATAGCATGTCCAAAGTATGTGCGATGAAGTCTCGACATCCTCGTTTCTAAAGAGTGTTCTGGCGGTACTTTTCCCGAGACAGATTTGTTTATTCTTTTGGCAGTTCATGGTATGTTCAATATTCTTCACCAACACACACAATCAACACCCATGGAAGCAGCAGTCAAGAAATCAGACAACACATTGCACTGGCCAAATCTGCTGCAAAAGGCCTCTTTAAAGTGTTAAAAAGCAAAGATGTTACTTTCAGGACTAAGGTGCCCCTAGCCCAAGCCATGGTTTTTTTTAACCGCCTCACATGCATGAGAAAGCTGGACAATAAATAAGGAATAGAATTAAGAACTCAGAATTAAACCCAGCCATCTACAGATAACGGATTTTCAACAAAGGCTCAAAGTCCATTCAATGGGGCAGAAACAATCTCTTGCAGAAAAACGGAACAAGAAGCATACTTCACACCATACATAAAAACTAACTCAAAATGGGTCAAAAAGCTAAATGCTAAACCTAAAACCATAAAATTCCCGGGAGAAAACTATGGGATGTAATCTTTTGTAAAAATATGATAAGCATAGCAAAAAATGCAAGATAGAAGACAAATACTCATAACCAAAAAACCTACTGCCGTCGAGTCGATTCCGACTCATATAGGGCCTCATAAAAATTAAAAACTATACCTCATAAGAAGACTTTTTAAAGGAGTAAATAGACAACCTACAGACAGGGAAAAATCTTCAGAAACAGCTTGTCCAATAAGGGTCTATTCTCTAATATAGAGAGCTGCAACAACGCAACAAGAGAAAGACAGCCCAATCACGAAATAGGCAAAGGACTGAACAGAACTTTCACCAGAGAGAACATTCAAGCAGCCAGTAAACATATGAAAAGATGTTCATGATCATTAACCATTAGAGTCGAATCAAAACTACGATAACATCCTACCTCAGCGAAATGGCATTGATTAAAAAAGCAGATAACAATAAATGTGGACAGGGATTCAGGGAGATTGGAACTCTTATCTGTTGCTGGTGGGACTGTGAAGTGGTACAACCACTATGGAACATGGTATGGTGCTTTCTCAAAAACTTAGAAATAGAACTACCCTTAAAAAAAAAAAAAATTTTTTTTTTTTTTATGATCTAGCCATCCCACTCCTAGGTATATACCGTAAACCAAAAACCAAGCCAAACTCATTGCCATCAAATCGATTCTGATTCGTAACGACCCTCTAGGACAGAATAGAACTGCTCCATAGAGTTTCCAAGGAGCAGCTGGTGAATTCGAACTGCTGACCTTTTTGGTTAGCAGCTGAGTTCTTAACCACTGCACCACCAGGGCTGATATATAACCTGTTGTTTTTAGGTGCTGCTGAGTTGGTTCCGACTCATAGCAACCCTATGCACAACAGAACGAAACACTGCCCCGTCCTGCACCATCCTTGCAATCGTTGCTATGCTTGAGCTCATTGTTGCAGCCACTATGTCAATCCACCTTGTTGAGGGTCTTCCTCTTTTCTGCTGACCCTGTACTCTGCCAAGCATGATGTCCTTCTCCAGGGACTGATCCCTCCTGACGACATGTCCAAAGTATGTAAGACGCAGTCTTGCCATCCTTGCCTAAGGATGCATTCTGGCTGTACTTCTTCTAAGACAGATTTTTTCGTTCTTTAGGCAGTCCATGATATAGTCAATATTCTTCCCCAACACCACAATTCAAAGGCGTCAATTCTTCTTCGCTCTTCCATATTCATTGTCCAGCTTTCACATGCATATGATGCAATTGAAAATACCATGGCTTGGATCAGGCTCACCTCAGTCTAAGGGTGACATCTTTGCTCTTCAACACTTTGAAGAGGTCCTTTGCAGCAGATTTACCCAATGCAATGCATCTTTTGATTTCTTGACTGCTGCTTCCATGGCTGTTGATCATGGATCCAAGAAAAATGAAATCCTTGACAAAGTCAATCTTTTCTCCGTTTACCATGATGTTGCTCATTGGTCCAGATATATAACCTACAGACCTAAAAATAATGACACGAACAGACATATGCACACCTATGTTCATTGCTGCTTTATTCACAAGAGCAAATGGAAGCAACCAAAATGCCCATCAACAGATGAATGGATAAGCAAATTATGGTACATACATACCATGGAATATTATACAACCATAAAGAACAACAATGAGTCTACAAAATGGCATGGATGACCTGGAGGACATAATGCTAAATAAAATAAGTGACCCATACAAGAACAAATACTGTATGATACCTCTTTTATAAGAAGACAAGAATAGATATATAGAGAGACCAGTGTTCACTGGTGGTTACCAGGAAAAGGCGGGGGGAGAGGAAAGTATACTTTAGACTGTAGAGACTTGTTATCTATTTTGGTGATGGAAAAAACGGCACTGAATGTGCCTGTAGTAAGCACAGCACAACTAAAGTAAAAACCAGTTTTTGAGCATATATGGATTGGTATAGGCATATTGGTATATGGGCAGATATAAGTGTGTTCATACATGTGTGTGTCATGGATGGCATTATGTCCGCCAAAAAATATGTTTATCAATTTGGCTGGCCTGTAATTCCTGGTATTTTGTGACTTTCCTTCATGTTGTAAATCCTACTTCTATGATGTTAATGAGGGAGGATAGACGGCAGTTGTGTTAGTGAGGGAGAACTCAATCTACAGGATTGCATTGTGTCTTGAGGCAATCTCTTGAGACATAAAAGGAAGAAGTGAGCAGAGAGACAGGGGACCTCAAGCAACTAAGAAAGCAATGCGGGGAGCAGAACACATCCTTTGGACTCAGGGTTCCTGCGCAGAGAAGTTCCTAGTCTGGGGGAAGATTGATGAGAAGGCCAACAGAGAGAGGAAGACTTCCTGTGGAGCTGACACCCTGAATTTGGATTTTTAGACTACTTTATTTATTTTACTGTGAGAGAATAAATTTCTCTTTGTTAAAGCCATCCACTTGTGGTATTTCTGTTACAGCAGCACTAGGTGAGTAAGACTGTGTGTAAATACAAATATGTGGGTACAGGTACATATATTCATTGAAGACACAAATACAGATACTCATCAGACAAAACCAAGCACTTTCCTGGGTTTGAAATCTTAGGATCATATATTCTCATGGGACAACTCAGTCAATTGGCATAACATAGTTAAAAAAATCACGGTCTGCATCCTAGTGAATTGAGTAGACTCTAGGGTATTAAAAGCTTGCAAGCAGCCATCTAACACAACGATGGGTATCTACTCACCAGGAGCAAAATAGTAAGTGGTAACAAAAAGCTCAGAGAAGAAACAAGTCTACACAAGCCATACATCATCTACCCTGAAACTAGAATAACTAAATGGTGCCTGGCTACCAACACTGACCGTTCTGACTGGGGTCGCAATAGTTGGTTCCAGATAGAATGGTAGAAAAACATACAGCAGAACTCAAATTCTTATTAAAAAAAAGAAAAGAAAGAAAAAAGCTAGACAAACGGGAACAGTAAAGAACAGAGGACTCCCTGAGATATCACCCTGAGATGCTCTTTAAACCTAGAACAGAGCCTATCTCCTGAGACCACCCTTTAGCAAAATACCAAACTGGCACACAAAATAAAGGCTATTATTACCCATAAGAATGGTGCTTTACTTAAAAACTATTAGTATGAGACCAAAAAGTCAACAATTAACTCAAATGCAAAGATGAGAAGACAAAGGGACAGGAAAACTAGAGGACTGGAGACGGAACAAACAGAACACACTTAAGGAGAATGTTGACACATTGTGATAAACGTAACTAATGTCACTGAACCACTTGTGCAGAAATTGTCAAATGAGAACCTAACTTGCTGTGTAAACTTTCACCAAAAACTCAATAAAGTATTATTTTAAAAAACTGAATACATAGAAAAAATCTTTTTAAATCATTAGATTAAAAAGATTCAAAATAAGCAAAAATCTGCTAGTTTGCTAAGCTTAAGTTAATTAATGAGCAATATTAATTAATGGATGTATATTATGAGGTGGAATCGACTCGACGGCAACGGGTTATATACCGTATTGCAACATCAGCTTCGTGGGCAGATTTATGAAGCATGATCTCAATTTTACTGACACCTTCCAAGGTTGTATTCTTAATTTTGTGTCCATTAATTTGTGTTCCTATTCCTAAAGATCCCTCTGTCTAAATTTTATGAATTTTAGGCTCCAAAGAACCAATTCTGCTGCTGATCAATCTTGGTAACTTAAAAACAACTCAATAATTTGGGAGTTGATTACACAGTTCACAAAAAATAAAGAATGATTTCATTCCTATCTCTCTTGGTCCTCACCTCTTTGGTGTTTATGTTTTAATTGCTTCATTAGGTGCTAGTACTAGAATTAAAACTCCAATCAGTGATTGCCTGTCCTTGTAAGAAAGCTGCAGAGGGTCAAAAGGTAATGAATTAATTAGAATGTGAACTACAAAACATCAACAACACAGCCCCACCCCCACCCCAAGTAATCCCAGTGACCTTCACACATAATTTCCTTTCAGATACTTGAAATATTTTCCTGATTTAACCCTTTAAGACTGTACTAATAGAACGTGAATACTACCTTCATTTTCCTTGTGTAAACTCTGAGACAGAAAATTTAAAACAAATTTTGTTTGTTTAATTTGGTAGTATTTGTCAGTGGAAAGAGCTACTGATGGAAAAAAAAAAAAAGATTCATAAGTCTTACTTTCTAATGGAAATTACCTTTCAAAGATATAATACTTGGAGAATCCTTTGCTTTGGAGGGAACACCACTTAAAGTGCTCATAGTAGATCCACTGCACAACTCCAGATGCCAACTTCTTAATGGAGTAATGGCATCAAAACTTGCTAATTTAAACTTATTTAATTTTTAGGTATAACTTTATTTACTTATTTGTCTCTTTTAATTTGAGTTTTCACTGTCTCACAGACTTTTAACTTGGCTGCCATGAAGTAATGAATGGATTTGGTATATTTTTGTCCCAAATCATTCATTCGTTGTTGTGATAAGCTGTGATCTAGGTGCTGGGGACTAGACAGGAAGATCTCCCCTTCATGAAGTAAGAAGTTCATAAAGAGGTGACTTTCAAGTACTGTTCTAGCCAAAGTCTATTGTGGGGTTTAGTAAACCCATAAAACCTGTCAGTCATTTCTCCAAAGTATTGGATTTTCCAACCCTAGCCTGAGGTTCCCATTGATTAGTAGTAGAACTTACAGGAATCTTTCAGAGCTGTCCGTATGGAGATGGTCACCACTATTCGACCAGCAATAGTTTTTTGATTGTCTAATGGGAAAATCTGGATCTTTGACCTCCTGGGAAGTTATACAACAAGGCCTTATCCCTGTGGAAAAGAGTTTGTTCCTTTGTGGCTCAGAGGCCCTGTGTTTGCATGTCAGGCTTGATGTTCTGGGAGTCATTTTCTCTAGCACTGGGGCTATTTAATTCCGAGGGCTGGTTTGAATTTCTTTTAAAACTGTAAGTGTATAGGATTACATTTAATTGTTGGTTTATGCACAGGAGCATTACTGCACTGAGATGCAAGGAGCACATTATAAGTACTTCTTTGTCCTGAGTAAATATTCATTCAGTTACAGGCTGGATGAGGTCCCACAAACCTCTCAATCATGACGTCTGAACAAAGATTTGAAGATACTGCTGATATTACCTATTAAGCTTTTGCTGTCCATAGGTCTTATAAAGTAGCCTGAAAATTACAGTGTAGATCAAGAAACCCAATGTCTAAAACTTGGACGCTTGGATCAAATGGCTAGAGTCTAGCAATCGTGAGTATATATTTGTTGGCAATACACAGGTCAGAACAAAAAGACAGTTGTTCCAAGCGCTCACTGTGTCAGTTTTCCATGGCGACAATGGCTCGTGCTGACACACTGCTGCACGATATGTAGGGCTAAAGAGCAAAAACCCACAAAAAGAGGGCGTGGAATCCCATTCTGGTTTAAATTTCCTTCTGAATGTAACAGTCAGATAAGGAAATGATTTTATTGAAGGACAGCATGCTATTCCAGTAGTTTCTAAGGACCAGATTCCCTTTAAAATGTAAGGGGAGGACTCTTATGCGAGGCTCCTACCTCCATCTTCTCTCACCTTTCACCCTGTGCATGATTTGGAATGTTGTGGTCTCATAATATATTTGTATTAGGTTTGGAAATTTGACAACTTACATTCATATTTCTATGATCTCTTCATTGTAAAGGCCATTGGGATTACACTAAATATAAGGAAATCTATCTGATTGAGAACATTCTGTGTGAAGTAACACTGGGTGTGGAGTCAGATTTGGTGGACATTTCGGCTGGTACTTCCCATCTTTGCTAATTGTCAAAATCATGAGTACTGGGGATAATGTCATTTAACAGTAAGATGGTGCCTACTTAACAGAATGCTTTTTCTACCTAAGGATATTTCCAAGTGTGGTAAGGGGCCGCATCAGTCAGCGAACGTGGAGTTTGTGTAATATTTCCTTTCTAAATTATTCTGAAGGCTTTTGGAATCTCCCTACTGCCTTGGCCAGATGGCCCGTGACCTGCAGTGACTTTACTCAGGTCCATAGCCTCCAGAATCCAGACTTGTGTCCAGTCACTAAGTGGAGTCCTGCAAGGCCCTGCATGATCAGGCCCCTGCCAACTTGCCCAGCCCAACTCTCCCGTTTCCCTGAACCCCATTCCCTTCCAGCCATCCTTAAATCCCTTCACTGCCTTAATCATCTGTCAAATTTCCAAGTCTAGCATGAATATGTTATGAAGACCACAGCATTTCAAATCGTGTGCAGGGTGAATACTGAGAGAAGGAGCTAGGAGACTAAAACGTGAGTCCTTCCTTAACACTTTAAAGGGAAACTAATCTTTAGAAACTACTGGAAGGTGATCGAACCTACCTGGAGTCATCGTAGGTTTTTTCACCTACAGTTTATTGTACCTAAAACAACCACCTTTCCTGCCTATCTTGTGCCTTCAGCCTCCATTAGGACTTGTCTAACATTAGTTCCTCTCTCCACTATCCAATCAGAATACATTAACCAGAAACTCGTCCACACCCCTTAGGATGTGACCAGTGTGTCTGATCACTTATGGGGAACTTCCTCTTTCCCAGACCCAATTGTGTTCTCCTTTATCCTCGATGCCAAAGAAAACGGTGCCTCAAAGACCACGCAGGGTTAGACAGTTCCTGGGCATCACTCTAGAATCCAGATGGTCTGGAGAAAACCTGTCAGAGTCAACTTTTCCCAATGCCTAATTAATCTTTCTTAATTGAGACAAATAAACAAATAAAAATTACTTGAGAGTAATGTAATCAAAATAGAGATAAACTGTACTGAATTTAATATATTCAGCATAAGCAGCTAACTACAGATATGTCAGCACCTAATCCATGGAAAGCCCCCAGTGAAGGGTTGCTGAATGAATATTTTGAAAGAATAGTCAATAAAAGTTGCTTTAGATGTTCAAACTCTTCTCTTTCAGGAGTTGGAAATAGTTGTCCAGTCAAGACTGATTCAGTTTTTCATCTGCTCTTTCTCTCTGATTTCCCACTCATTCATTAAACATATATTTGATAGACACTCCCATCTAACAGGTATTACAGGTTTCTGTCCTTTAATGTATCCTTCAGGGGCTTGTAGATGCCCACAGCTATGGCTTAAGGTTGATTCTAAGGAGACAACTTAGATGGCAGTTGAAAAAGTCCCAGTTTTCATGGCTTTTCTGCCAACAAGTAATTGTATATTCTTGGAAATAATACCACCAGTATTAATTAGGTGCTTACTGAGTGTTGTTGTTATTGGTTGACGTCAACTTGATTCTGATTCAGAATGACCCCATGTGTGCAGAATAGAACTGTTCCACAGGATTTTCAAGGCTGTGACCTTTCAGAAGCAGAGTGCCAGGCCTGTCTTCCAAGGTACCTCTAGGTGGGTTCAAACCACCAGCCTTTTAGTTAGTAATAGAGCACTTAACCACTGGTGCCTCCCAGGGACTCCATGCTTACTATGTACCAGGCACTATTCTAAGTGCTTTACTATATTAACTCATTCAAGCTTCATGATAAACCCATGAGGTAGATAGTAATATTATTCTCATTTTACATATAAGGAAAATGAGGCAAAGAATATTGAATAACTTACCCAAGGTGGCGTATTTTGTCAATATTTAATCTTGATTTGAACCCAGGCAAGCTGGCTCAAGAGTCCAGACTCTGATCATCATAAGACCCTGGAATGGAGAGTGACCCAGCCTCCATGGGACCTTGCTTGTTTTCTACATGTGTAAAATGACTTGGTTGACCACAGTGGTCTCCGGGTTCCCTCCTAGATTGACAGTGTGTGTTTCTGGTACTGGAGCTGTGCTGTCCCTGCTGGAAACCCTCACCCAGTCCCTCTTTCTTTTTCACGTTCTTTCTTGACTGCAGCTTGCACTACACTCTCCTGCCTTTCTCTCTCCCTCTCCATCCTCCTCTCTCTCAGGCTGCTACTCTGCCCAGCTTTGAGCTTATCACCTCCATCCTACCCTACCAACTTCTGTTTTCTAGGCCTTTGGCTTTGCAGGTAATCCTCTGAAGGACCAGTGTTTGCCGTGATGGGAAGAGCAATTTTTCCCACTGAGAAAACCCCATGACCTATGCCGAAGAACAGTGTTTTATATCTTGTACACAGTACGGCCAAATAGCCCTCTCCTACTTCTACCTCCTTTCTTCCACAAAACAACTACCACTTTAGATTGTACAAGGTGCCTTCATATACATTACATTATTTCAATTGAGGGATGTATTAGTTTGCTACAGTTGCTATAACAAAGAACCACAACCAGGGTGCCTTAAAACAACAGAAATTTATTCTCTCACAGTTCTGGAGGCTAGAAGTCTAAAATCAAGGTGTTGGCAAAGCCATGTCCCCCCTGAAGGCTCTAGAGAAGAGTACTTTCTTGTCTCTTTCCTGGCTTCTGGTAGTTGTAGCAATCCTTAGCGTTACTTGGCTTGAAAATGCATCATTCCAACCCATGTCTCAGCCATCATGGCATTCTCCCTGTGTATGTCCATGTGTCTCCAAATCTTCCTCTTCTTATAAGGCCATGAGTCACATTGGACTTAAGGCCCCCCCTAATCCAGTATGACCTCATCCTAATTTAGCTAATTACATTTGCTAAGGCCCTATTTCCAAGTAAGGTCACATGCCAGGGAAACATGAGTTTGGGGTGAGACACTATTCAACCCAGTACAAGGGGTGGGCATTGTTCCTCCCTTTGTTCTACAATGAGGTTCAAAAAGGTAAATAGTAATATGCCCAAGATTACACAGCTAGTGAGGGACAGATTTGGGATTTGACCCCAGATGTTCTAAGTTCTTTCTATTACATGCATCAGTCTGGTCTCTTTCTGTATTGCTTCTTGTATTCTCCACCACAAAGTGTCTATGGACTTAATCTTTAAACATTCATTTTATATATAGGTTAAATATATATTGGCTTTAATTGTTTTACGTTTAGAGAAGTGTCTACCTTTCTCTCTGAAAAATATCTGTAGCTAGTTGTGAACCCTGGGGGCTCTGGGTTGATTAATAAAAGATGAAATTGTGCTGAAAAATTTCATTCATCAAGAATTGTGGCATATGTACTTCTGTCTGATATTTGGGGATTCTCACAGTCCATGCCAGAATTATTTCCTAAGGACCTTGGACCAAAACGCCTACTAAGGTCCTATACCTGGATGCATTAGAGAGATAGTTGTTGTGCACCATCAAGTCAATTCCAACTCATAGTGACACTATAGGACAGAGTGGAACCACACCATAGGGTTTCCTAGGCCATAATCTGTATGGGTGCAGATTTCCAGTCCTTTTCTCCCGTGGAACCACTGGTGGGTTCGAACCAACAACCTTTCAGTTAGCAGCCAAGCATGTCACCATTGCACCACCAGGGCTCCTTACTCCAGTTATATTTCACCTGCCATCAGCCTTCACAGGCATAGATTCTGCTAAAGTTGTCATTTTACAGTCATCGTTTTGCATGATGACAATGTGATTTTCATTGTGTATTTCAGTATGTGCAAGGAATGCCAGGACTAAAAGTGGTGCATGGAGTCAGGCTGCTTGAATTGAAGAACACAACATAAGATTAAGTGGCTCCAAACCTGCAGCTCTCTGACCCCAGGATCCCCTTGTAGAAGGTCCAACCAGACATTAGAAATATAGCCTTTCTAGCGCCTGTTACTATCCAGGGCCAAAATAACAGAAAGCACAGTTCTGAGTTCTGAATGTTTGCTTATAACTTAAAAAAAAAAAAACACTCCTGGGCTGAAATCAAGTTTTCCAAGTTTTGGTTCATAATAAGTAGTTTTTAAACATTTAAAAATAGGGATGTGTAATAAAGTGCGGGGAGATTCTCTGGAGACTGCTCTTGCTGGCACTGCTCTAATAGAAAGCATACGCCATTGAGCTAACATTTTGTTCTTTGACAGAAGAAGAAAACAAAGCTGTTAAAAGCTGGTAGGCTCATTTTCCAATAGCAATAGCATTAATATCTTTCAAGTCACTCCTAGCCATAGCTAATTAGAGGTTTATGAGGGATGGCCCTTCCTCAAGGGTCACCTCGGGTTACGTAGCCCACAGATTTGCTGTTGGCTGTTGGCAACAATGGATTTGTTGAGAATTTCTGCTCAGCTCGAGGTGATTATCTCTCTCTTTTTTTTTTTTTTCTGTTACTAGTATGCCTCATATTTTGACTGGCCGAGGTTGGGTTGGACAATGAGGCCCTGATTAAAAAGGCAGTGCCAGGTTGTTGCTGGAGATCTGCACTGACAGATTGTTGAAAACTTATTAGTCTGACGTTTTCACAGCCTGCCCTGGAATGGAAATCTGCTCTTTCACTGGAAAAGCTTAGGAAGGAAAACATGAGCTCGAGCTGAAATCAGCCCCAGTTCCAAATCTGCCGTCTTCTGGCAACAGAGTGCCAAGGGCTGCCGCAGTGTTTAGAGATTCAGGCCTGCCTATGCCACCCACACAGAAGACAGGACTGCATAAAATAACGTGCACTCGGGCCATGGTAAAGTAGAAGACCCTGAAAACACATCCTCCGGAAACTGGGAAATTGTGACGTGCTGCTCAACACGGGGTGCTGATGGCTTGAGCAGCTGCTGAAGTCAGCCTAGAGTAGGGCTTCAACTGCGTTCTGCGTGGGAATTCTTTTGGCTATCCTGTGGAATAGTCCAAGGGAAAGAATAAGGTACACCTCAGGCTTCGTGCCCTCTCGAGGGTAGAAATGGGCAAAAAATTTGTGACCGATACTATCGGTGACGAGATATCTGGTGCAATTGTATTGCAATTGTTCGTTACAATGCTAAAAGAATTCATTAAGTATTCTAGCTCTTCCAGAGCAAATCCAGCCTCTCTAACATGTCTATAAATAATTTTTTAAATCAATATTTGGCCCCTGGTTTCCTCCACTCTTATCTTTGACAACCACTTTAATTAATCTCTCTAACCATAGCTCCTGGCTTTGTTCCCATTATGGGTGGTTACTTGAAGGATCCTAACAAGAGATCTGTAGCCCTGGTGGTGCAGTGGATAAGAGGTACAGCTGCTAACCAAAAGGCTGGCAGTTCAAGTCCACCAGCCGCTGCTTGGGAAACCTAGGGGGCAGTTCCCCTCTGTCCTACATGGTCGCTATGAGTCGGAATAGACCTGACAGCAACAGGTAGCAAGACATCTGAACTTTGGCTATGCCTAGAGGAGTCCCCTGTTTTGTTAGCTGTCTCCTTCCTGTCCTCTAGACTCAGGAATGTAAGCATCTCATTCAGAAGCCTTCTCTGAGAGCCTCGAACAGAGCTGGGTGCCCCAACATTGGGGTGCCCCTTTACCTTCTGCATTTCTGACTCCAGACTAGGTTATAAACTTCCTGAAGCCAGGATTTATTTAACTAACATTCATTCATTTAACTAACATTTCTGAGTGCCCATTATGCATTAGCATCATGCTAAATACTTAGGGATTCAAAAATAAACAAATAAAACAAATGCAATCACAATTAGTACATCAGCGTACAAGTGTATGCTGGCCTGAATCTCACTTGGTTTTATATCATGCTCACAGTACAGTGCCTGCACAAGTAAAAAAGTAGGCACTCAGTAATAATGTCTTTTTGAATGTTCTTTCATTCATTCACTGATTTGATAGATATTAAGGGAATTCCAAACTTCCCTCTTAACAGAAGCTATCTTTTCATTGTCTAAGACCTAAAACACTTTCTCCAGACCTATCTTCTAGGGTTCTGGCTTTCATCAGTCCTAAAAATGTTTCTGCTGGGGGGAATGTAAGAAAGGAAGTGAACCCATGTTTCAAAATCTTCTCAATGTCAGGTTGCTCCCTTCCTAATCCCATTGCATCTCCCGGTCATGTGGCAGCACCCATGGCAGCACTTTGTTGTTGTTAGTTGTAGTAGAGTCAATTCTGACTCAAGATGACCCCATGTGTGCAGAGTAGAATGGCTGCATAGGGCTTTCAAGGCTGTGACCTTTCAGAAACAACTTGTGCCTGAAGCCTAGCCGACTCCAGGTTGTCTTTGTTGCTCCTGGCACAGATGAAGCTCACTTCACCTTTCACCTAACTTTAGGAACTGCCTGAGTAGTTTGACAATAGTTGGCACTTTTTCAAGCTCAGGAAACCCAGTCTTGATGGTTTTTTCTAAAAATAAGTCTAGTCATATGTCAGGTTGTTTCTTTTGTGTTTGTTTTTGTTTTTAATGAGCTGTCAAGCACAGTCATGGAGATGTTGGGTTTTTCTGCATTTTTGCAGCAGCATTTCAATGTCAGGCACAAGCTTTATGGGTGTCAAGAAGCAGTTGTGCCAATAGCTGTCTAGTCCCTGGATCATTGTGATGGTGCTGTGTTCTTGAAGTCAGGAATTCCAGTAATGTTTCCTGGCTCCCCATCTTCCCAATTATGGCTTTCCAGCAACTCTCCTGGTGAGTCAATTTTGCAGTCGTTCCTGAAGGCCAAGCCTAGAGCCTACTTCTCCCATGAATTTATAAGTGCCTCATGCTAAAAAAGGAGACCTGGTGGTACAGTGGTTAAGAGCTAGGCTGTTAACCAAAGCGGTTGACAGTTTGGATCCACCAGCCACTCCTCGGAAGCCCTATGGAGCCGTTCTACTCTGTCTATAGGGTCCCTGTGAGTTGAAACTGACTCTAAAGTAACAGGTTTTAGGTTTTTCAATGCTGTTTTTTTTTTTTTTTAACTATAATGGTGGTAAGAAAATAATAAAAATTGTAGCCTATTAATTGCTTGCTGATAACATTTAACATTACGTACTTGCTGAAAATTATTATTGCCTCAGCTGACACTACAGCAAACCTCCAAGCAATAAGGATTTCTACCTTTGGTTTTATTTATTTGCTGATGTTTCTCTCATTCAAAAATAATACCGAGACACCTTCTCTAGAAGGATTAGCTGTCGGAGGCCTGTTGAGAGACTAATAGATTCAAGTGATATCAAGTATTCATAAAAACATTCAGATGTGTGAAAGCTTATTTGAAGTAGGAAAAATAACTGGCTTAAGAAAGCTGCAAGTGTTGCCAATTGAACAATGGGAACAAAAAGTCAGTCTTTCATTGTTTCTAACAAATCTTTTTGAGTATAACATGGTACTATTACTAATATTTAAATATTATTATCAGACCAGATATAATTTTCTTTGGAAAAAAAGATTTTCTGAATACTGAAGTGTGATTTTTAAAATTATATCTAATGTAATTTTTGCAACTAATTTTATGATGAAAGCAATAAAAAAAATACTGTTCATATAAGAGAAATGTGTTTTATTGTACATCTTCCTGGAATGTATGATTTGGCTAATGGAAATAAAATATTTTTAATTTCAAAAGTTTTAATGTACTATGATAGATACAGACCGAGTAGTGTTTCTTTTTGTTGTATGTAGGGTTGCTACGAGTCAGAACAGACTCGAAGGCACTTAACAACAAAACTAACAACATGATAGATGCACTATTTTATCATACCCATCTTGTTCTTAATTAAAAGGCAAATTTTAGATTTAAAATAGAAAATTTTTAATAAATATTAGCAACCAGCTTGTGAAATATTCTGAATTTTCCATTAGAATTTTTTTTCATTTTTAATCCTAAATAACAATACGGGAATTCAAATAGAACTTAAATGTATGAGTTAGATTTACATTCTTATTTTTGTACTATAATATCATCTATAATAATACAATTCAGTATATTTTTGTTCATAATGAATTAAAAACTAAACTTGCAATGATACTATGAGGTAAATATCCTGTTTTACAGATGAGAAATCAGGTTTGGAAAAACTAACTAAATTACCTATGACAGTACAATAGATAAGTGGAGACAGCAACAGGATTTGAACTGCACCAGTATGACAACTCTCACAGTCAGTGGCTAATGGGTGAGAAAAGGGGATGTAATCTAAGATGAGATACTCTACTCAGCCAAGGCAATGAGGAGGCCAAGAGTATTCAATATGTGAGAATTTATGTGTGCCTTGGAAGAAAGTCTTTGTGGTCTATTTCTGAAAAATCAGCCATTGGAAACCCATGGAGCGCAGTTGTACTCTGACACACATGGGGTAGCCATGAGTCAGAATAGACTCCATTGCGACTGGTTTATGTGTACTGGTCAATCACCAGGTAAGCTGTCGATGTTCATTCTCTCGCTTACTGCAGGAGAGTATGCTACAGTGAGTGGTACTCTGTGCCTCAATTTTCTCCTTTATTCAAAGTATATAATGTGGGTATGAGATGATATATATCCAGCACTTAGAACAATGTTTTGCCCATATTATGGACTCAATAAATGCTAGATATCTATTAGTCCACAAGTAATTACTGAAAGCTTGGTATGTAATGGAAGTCCTGGTGGCACAGTGGTTAAGAGTTCAGCTACTAACCAAAAGGTCAGCAGTTCAAATCCACCGGCTGTTCCTTAGAAACTCTATGGGGCAGTTCTATTCTGAGTTGGAATGCTATGAGTCAGAATCAACTCAGCGGCAACAGGTTTGATTTTGTTTTTTGTTTTTGGTATGTGATGAGGCATATTAGGGACACTAGCAAGAGGTGGTTTGATTCCTTAAGGTCTATGATGGTGACAGGCATTATACATGTAAATTCACATACAGTATACTCTAATAAATGTCTTCGGGTAAGTTCTCTAGAGAAGCAAAGCCAGTAAAGTGTATAAATAAATAAAGAGAGAGATTTATATCAAGGAAACAGCTTAAGTGCTTGTAGAGGCTGGTAACATCCGAAGTCCATGGATCAGGATAGATGCCTCTCCCAAATCACAGAGCCACAGAAGCTGGTGAACCCAAGATCAGCAGGTTGGAGAGCAGGGCTCCCATCCACAGGCTGTGAATGTCAACAAATCCCATGATCGGCAGGCAAGATACCAAGGTTTCTCCTGATTCATGAAGCTGCAAGGGCTGGAAAATCCAAGATCAGCAAGTTGGGGAGCAGGACTCTTGCTTGCAAGCTGTGAAGATTGATGAATCCCAGGGCTGACAGGTAAGTTGCTAGCTCAAGTCCCAAGGACCAGAGGTCAGATGACAAGAAGCAGCTGCTGAATCCAGAACAAGCCAAAACACTGAAAATCATGGCCCAGCCAAGTTGACACATAATCTTAATGATCACAGTCCACCTCTTGTCAAGTTGGCACTGTACACATCACCAACTGACTGCAACAGATCCACATTTATGCCTATTCCCAAGAAACGTGACCCAACGGAATGGAGAAAATATTGAACAATATCATAAATATCACACGCAAGTAAATATTTTGCTGAAGATCATTCAAAAGTGTCTGCAGCAGTATATCAACAGGCAACTGCCAGAAATTCAAGCCAGATTCAGAAGAAGACATGGAACCAGGGATATCATCGCTGATGTCAGATGGATCCCAGCTGAAAGTGGAGAATACTAGAAAGATGTTTACCTGTGTTTTATTGACTATGCAAAGGCATTTGACTGTGTGGATCATAACAAATTATGGATAACGTTGTGAAAAATGGCAATTCCAGAACACTTAATGGTGCTCATGAGGAACCCATACATAGATCAAGAGGCAGTTATTCAGACAGAACAAGGGGATACTGCATGGTTTAAAGTCAGGAAAGGTATGTGTCAGGGTTGTGTCCTTTCACCATACCTATTCAATCTGTATGCTGAACAAATAATTTGAGACGCTGGACTGTATGAAGAATGGGGCATCAGGATTGGAGGAAAACTCATTAACAACCTGTGTTATGCAGATGACACAACTTTGCTTGCTGAAAATGAAAAGGACTTGAAGCACTTACTGATGAAGATCAAAGACCACAGCCTTTAGTATGGATTGCACCTCAACATAAAGAAAACAAAAATCCTCACAACTGGACCAATAAGCAACATCATGATAAACAGAGAAAAGGCTGAATTTGTCAAGGATTTCATTTTACTTGGACGCACAGTCAACACCCATGGAAGCAGCAGTCGAGAAATCAAATGACGTATTACGTTGGGCAAATCTGCTGCGAAAGATCTCTTTAAAGTGTTGAAAAGTAAAGATGTCACCTTGAAGACTAAGGTGTGCCTGACCCAAGCCATGGTATTTCCAATCTCATCATATGCATTCGAAAGCTAGACAATCAATAAGGAAGACCGAAGAAGAATTGACTTCTTTGAATTGAGGTGTTGGCAAAGAATACTGAATATACCATGGACCTCCAAAAGAATGATCAAATCTGTCTTAGAAGTACAACCAGAATGCTCCTTAGAAGCAAGAATGGCGAGACTACGTCTTACATACTTTGGACGTCTTATAAGGAGGGATCAGTCCTTGGAGAAGGGCATCATGCTTGGTAAAGTAGAGGGTCATCAAAAAAGAGGAAGACCCTCAACGAGATGGATTTACACAGTAACTGCAACAATGTGCTCAAGCATAACAATTGTGTGCATGCGCAGGACCAGGCAATGTTTCGTTCTGTAGTACCTAGGTTCACTATGAGTCGGAAATGACTCAACAGCACCTAACAACAACAACAACATACTCTACATGCTATAGAATGAGAACATATGCCAGGAGTATCTCAGCCGCCCAGGTGGGGCAGTGTTAACAGGAGAGATGGGCAAGAACAAGGTGAGTTGGTCCCAGTAGTTCTGGTACAAGCAATAAAACAAAGATGGAGTCCCTAAGCAAAGCCAGGAACCTGAGAATTAAGCAGAAGCCTGGTGGTCAGAACCGGGCCTAAAGTCAAGGTGGCGTAAAGCAGCAGGATACACACGTGACCAGGTATAGCAGGGCCTACAGTTGAGTTTCCATGACCTCAGCAGTCAAGGAAGAGAGCTGCAGCGCCCGAGAACCCAACAGGGCTCAAGACCTTCTCCAATGGCAAATTCTGCAGTTTCTGGAGACTTTGGACCTGTGACTTAGCTCCCAAACTTGGCCATCCCCCTGGGTTCAGAGCAAGCAGGAGCCTGGCAGGGAAGGCCTCGTGAACACTGACATCAATGAGAAAAAGCACTGTGAAGAGTCTGGTTTCTTTCAAGTCTGATGACCAGTCAGATTGCCTCTTGGGCATTGCTTTCAAATCTGTTACTATCATTAGGTAACTTTACAAAGAAATGCAATCAAAGAACTAGTTCAAGGTGCCTGAGCCACTTTCCAGACTCCCGGGGAGACAAAGATGAGGAAGCAGACTGCATCACGGTGGGAAGGGCTGCCGCACCCACACTCCCTGCTTTGTGATTAGCTTGTCTGGTCAGTGAACCTGAGAAGACCAAGACTGTTAAGGAATGCATACTTCATGGGAGTTGCAGAAACTGGCCCTGGATTTGTATATAGCCAGAAAAGAGGGTAGGACCAGCGCAGCAGCATCCCACCCACACCACGGTGCCTGTCGAGTGCCAAATATAAGGCTGCCCTTGGTCTTTGGGGAACTGTGGAAAGTTCTACCACCTCCAACTGCCATCCGCTGGAAACGCCTGCAAAGAAAGCTTTTCCACTGCTCATCTATGGGCTTTGTCATTAGTAAAGGATAAAGGGGTAAAGGGAGCACCTCGGCATTATTTCCTTGTAGAACCCAGGATATGGAATGATAGCACTTCCTAGGATTATGTTTTGCCAAGGAGCTGAAAGCATTTTAGAAAACATTGATCTTTCATTTAAAAATAATTATTAACTCTTTCAAGTCATAAAAATACCACTTTCAAAAGCAAGTAATGTAGGAAATGTATCCCAGCGATCTGAAAGAGTTTAAGCTCTGGGCCAAACACAAGCAAAACAGGAACAGACAGTAGGATCAGACTGCACGGGTCATTAATCCACACATTTGCTCTCTGATTTGACTTTGTGGCATATATTAGCATCCCCAAGTTACTCATGAAGAAATGAAGCATGAAGAGATTAAATAACACGATGAAATATCATACTAGGTCAACAGAGTAGGTGGAAAAAGGAACTTGTAATACAGACATCTCCATCTAACATCAGATGCCCTCTTGCCAACCCCCCTTCTCACCAGTCCATTTTCTTGGCTCATCAAAGCAACATTCTTCTTTTTTAGGTCCCTGAGCCAATTGCCAATCTCCTTGTGCACAAGCAGGCCATCCAAAAAAAAAAAAAGGATTGATTTGAATATAATTGAGTCATCCTTTCCCATATCAACCTGCCTCTCTTTGTATCAAAGAATTTCATAATTAGGGGTTAACAAGGCAAGTTCTTACAGCCAGGAATTTTTTCCCCCAGAAATTACTTTGCCTTATAATACACTAGCTATCTTAAAGAATGGCCGGAGTGAAATTAAGTGGTGAACAGAGAAAGAAAGAGGAGAACGTGTGAATGTAACTCATCCCCAGACTCCCTAAGGGCAAAGGAAATAAATGATAGAACAAGTCACTGGGGCAGACAGTTCACTCTGCTACCAAATGGCCTGATAAGCCCAAAACAGATGGGTGAGGAGAAGCAACGCGCACAGAGCCGTTTTTATATTCAGAGTGGTGCATATGTGAGTTATTCCTTTATATTATGAAATAGAAGAAAGTTCAGAGGAAAACTTAAGGAACAAATCATTATGGGAAAAGTTGATACCCTGTGTGCCCTCCAACATTTCATCACTCTTTGTCTCTTCTTCCTATCCTGAGTTGGACGTTCATTGTGCCAGTGCCTGTGTTTATGCTTTTTCTATAAATTAATGTATCCATGAACAATAAGTGCCATTTTTAGATATTTTCAGCTTCATAAAAAAAATTGCATCATATTGGAGGCTTGGTTGTTGAGGATTCTGGGGGTTTTCTTTTGCTTAACCGTATACGATTTAAACATTACATACATTTTATGTGATTTGAGCCTTATATTTATTTGATAAGATTTGAACATTACACATTTTATATATAGATGCTGAATGTGTCATATATGTTTAAGCAGTGTATGCAGCCCTGATTTATTCATTCTAACTGCTGGGTAGTGTTCCAATATATGAATAATATATTATTTATATGTTTTGTGTCCGTACATTAAAGCTGTACCTGAGACTTTCTCTAGTTATAAACTCAGAAGATGATTTGCTGTGTCATAGGATATGCACATTTCAACTCCACCAGACTTTGCCAATTCTTCTGTAAAGTAGTTCCACTCTCCTCCACAATGTGTAAGGTTATCCATTTATTTACATTATTGAAAACCTTTGGTATTGCCAGACTTCTAAGTTTTGCTAAGCCAATGAACTCAAAATGGATCCCATTTTATTTTTAATTTGCTGATCTAGCTTTAATTTGGTTAGACTAAAAATATTTTCTATGCGTTCTGACCACGAAGCTATCCTCTTCCATGAACTGCTTGTTCGTGTCCTATATCCATTTTTCTGTTGGGTTGTTATTTTCTAATTGATTCAGAGGATTTACTTATATATCCAGATATCAATCATTTCTGAATTATGTATGTCACATAAGTATGGACTACTCTTAAATAAGTGATTGTATCTCTGTAGTTTGTCTTGCACAAAACTTTTAACAAGCAAGTTAAAACTAAGATATAGATATGAAAGTTAATTTTTCCGTGAGTTTTTGGGTTCAGGAAAAACATTATAAAAGCCACTTTTTTAAATCATTTCTTTGTTGGTTTTTTTTTTTTCCTAAGTTCAGAGAGTTAAGTATAGGCCACCTAGCCTGGTACTTGGTAATATTTATGCTTGATTGTGGAGTGGGTAGTTTAGAGTAATTTAGGCGCTGAATACGGTCCAATTAGGGGAGAGATTAACCTCAGATTGTTGGTCCTAATGGGTTGCATACCTTCCACTGAAATAGAAACCTTTGAAGCTGAGTGTATCCTTGGCCAGCATTCCTTATAGAAGCACACAGAATTAGCCCTAGCCAGGAGGCGGCGGGAGGCACGCAGGAACTGTCCATCCTAACTTATCTCCAAAATGTTTTACTACCAGGAAAATCTCTGCTCATGACATAAGTCCCTGGCCTCAGGTAACCAAAGAACACATGAGGATGAGGAGTGGAATAATATGGTCATTAGGTTGCATGGACGTATTGTCTTGGAAATCTTGATATGAAATCTTAAAATAACTGTGTTCTTTCTCTTTCAGAGGTGTGGCGAAATCTTGTTTGAGAACCCTGATCAGAATGCCAAATGTGTTTGCATGCTAGGTAAGAAGGCCTCCCGTTTTAAATATATTAAGCATGCTGATGTCAGATGGACTTAAAAGTGTTCTGTTGCCTTACAAGCTACCTCTTGTTCCACTTTGCAGTGTTCCACTTTGCAGAGGCTTATGGGCTGTTTTATAGGTTTATAGATAGCTATAAAACATTTTCAAGTGGAACACTTAATGGTGAAAAAAGGTTGTGATTTGAATAACGTCAGGAGTCATACTTTCTGTGTCTTTGAAATTTTGGGGAGAATCGTCAGCATAACATAGAGTTGGGTGCTCTTTACTCAGGCAACTGTGACAAAAGGTATGACAAACCCCATTGTAATTCCTGAACCAGAGATGATGAAATAGTCTACTATTACTGAAAGTAAACTACTGTTAAGTATTTACATTGAAGCACAAAGTCTTTACTTATAATGCCTGGGAGAAATATATATTTGAACCAGTCTGAAGTCAGCACAACCATTACCCACACTGTGTTTGTAACAAAATATTATCATTATAATGAATATTCATTTATTCTTATGGGACATTATATCATCAATGCCTTTTGTAAATATATAATATTCTGTTAGGAAATTAAGTTGCTATTATTTTCCTCATTTTATAGGTTAGAAAACTAGTACAGAGAATATATATTATGCACTTAACCTCAAAGTGAAAAATTACCCAAATCATGGTATGAAAGTTTCTAAACTGTAAAATTTTAGGCCTGGTGTTTAGATTTTCTTTAAGTCACTTACCTGGGTAAACTTTCAATTAATTACATTTATGAATCAAAACAGTAATATAGATAAATAAAAATAATTCTTTAATTTTCACCAACATTTTACCCTCGTCCATTCTAACCTTTGACCATACTCATAAGCAAAGAACAAAATAATTCATTTCAGCTCCTTTAATTTTCTCTGGCTACCCCATTTGCTGGCAATCCAGATTATCAAGTGAGATGACCCAAAAGCAAACAGCAGAGGAAGGCCTAGATAATTCCTAATTCAAGATAATCATGTACCAAATAATCAAAGGTTGTTCGTACTTAAAAAGCAAAACAAAGACATTCTTCTAGCTTTCTGATTTTTCTTAGTTTCTTGCACTATTGTCTTAAGCCTCTCAGATGCAGTTCTCATATATTTTTATTTTAATTGAGATGATAACTCTACAGTAACACATTCATTGGAAAATGAACACTTTACTGGAAGTACACAAATAATGAATATAGCGCACACACGCCACATCGAATATTCAGTATTCCTTTCCCTTAAGTATGGAAATGCCTTATAAATGCCAACATGTAGAGTAAAATCTAGATAGAAAAATAAAGGAAGGAAGGAAGGAAACAGAAAAAATTCTTTCATATGCATGTGTGTTCAACAACAGGTTTAGGGAACCATCTCCCCACCATATCATCACATACTGGGTGTTCACCAAGTACCAAGCTCTGCTCTAAGATCTATTCATCAATTAATTCCTTTAATTTTCACAATAACAAGATGAGGTTGGTGCTATAATTATCCCCATTTTACAGATAAGGAAATTGAGGCAAATGGCCTAATATTACAAGCACTTTAATGCCACTAAAATATTATTTCATGTAACTTCTACCTGATCTACTAACTTGAATCTATTTTTAGCCCATAATTATTTTAAGCACATGAACACATGATCCATTCCCTGCCCTTGCTCCCATGTGATTCACTTGCTTACTTTATAGCTAGGACAAGGACAGCAATAGATCTTGCTATTCTTCTAAAGCGCTGCCTGTAGACTTGACTTCACCTAAAGTAAGATCAATCACCTTTCCATCTCTTATGTGGCATTATTTATATAGCTCTCAGAAGGCATTCCTGACCACCATATACCTCCCCAGTGAATCTGCCAGACTGCACAAAATTTCAAAATTAGAAATATATTCATATATATCCAGTTTTGCTGTTACGACCATTGTCAAAATAGCTACAATTCGTTGAGTGTTAATATGTAACAGGTTAGGTCCATCCTAAGAACCTTACATAATTAGATCATTTATCCTAAGTAAAACATAACTTCTCTTTCAAAATGTAGATAGCCTTGGCAATGGCAGTTTATTAACTAAGCTGCTATTCATTATTAACCTTGTAGGTTTAATTCGTTTGCTCAATTTCTATTTTCTTAGAGGCATGGAACTGGTGTAAAGGAACCAAGAGAATGGGAGTTTTTATTAGTTTGAGACACGGAAGAAATAAGGATGGAAAAGAAAGGAAAATTGTATATTTTACCCTTAAAATCGGTGGTAAATATTTATGGAATGTTCAAAGATAATTTTATGTCGAGTAAGCTTGAGTTACTCATAAAGAAAATTGTGCCCTCAAGAGCTTACATCTAAAAGGCTTAGACTTTTCCCTACTTATCTTTTTAATAGGATTGCTGCAAAAGTCATTGAAACATTTACAAAGTCCTTTGAAATCTTAGATAAAAGAGAGTGCCAAAATAAAATTATCATGGATATCAACACACATGGATCCACCTGCCATTAGGTTATGTTCATCTCGGGCCCAAGGTATTGCCATTTCATGGCAAGGTCCTGCAAGGTGATAAGAAAAGAACTGAAGTTGAATAGTGTATTCACTTAAAGCAAACCAGAGAAATTCAAGTTATGAATGTATAACTCAGCTAAAACTGAGACTACATCTTATATTTCTTTGAAAGAGAGCAACTGTATTAAAGCAGCAACCAAATAAAGCACCTCTTCACCATAGTATGAGGCAATGATTAGTTCATTGTTTCCTTTGAGAAGAGCCAGTCATAGTGCCCATATCATTTTCTGAAGCATTTCTTGAGAAAACTTGGTATCTCCAACAGCAAAGGATAATGAGTCTCTGATATTTTAAATGGCGATTAAGTTTTATAAGTATTGACAACCATTAACATAGTTAATATTTTTGCTGGTATTGTATAACATTTCCCTAAATAAATAAAAATTTCCAAACAAGAAAACCAAATATATAAAGCCTGCATTTCCAAAACTTCAACTCTGTTCTTTATGTCACTCTAATACTGAAATCCATGATGTGAGTCAACCTGAGACATCCCACAGATTTAAATTATCAGGGTCTTGGTTCACTCCAGTGAGATCCCATCTCTGCCCACCCCAACTGCAGGTCTGAGTGTCCTCTTGGAACCTAGCTGGGCTTTCGGTTTCAGCATAGCTAAGACGGAATATGGAAGAGGGTTATGAGTCAGGGACACCATTTGAAGTTCTCTTGCCCACTGAAGAGTCCCCAGATCATTCTGAAAAATACAGTTTTTAAGCTTTGAGTTATCTACCTCACAACATGCACGAATAAGCCATCTTCACCAAAATCATGTTCCTGAATCATTACATTAAATGAGATGTAAGTGTAAAATTCACCCCGAGTTACTCTGAAGCACTGAATTCAATGCAGTTTGAGTGAGAACAAACTACAGTCATGTATGGGTGTTATGGGGGATAATTTCTGGGTTCAGGGAAATAATTTGTATTAGGTTAGCTATGAAGGTAAATAAGGTGTCCACAGAGCTGGCTGTACTGAACATAACTATTCATTCCTTAAAATTATTCAGAGAGGCCAAATGTGGACAATCAAGTTAAGCACCAAATGGTAATAGATGTTGCTTTGCTTCTTTCCTCCAGGCTTAGAGCATAACATTCAGAATTTTTTCTTGTTCTTTCATTTAGCCATAAGATTTCTCTCAAGATCAAATTGGCCTCAGAAGTTTATAGAACTATAGCAAGGAATATACAAATGTATAGGAAGACTTGTACCTTAATTAGGTGTAATGCACTTATATCAAAGGAAACAGGGAGTGGAAGACAAATGATCTCTTATTCCACAATTAATATAAAAAGCATGATGAGTTACTAAAAGGATTTTACTTTTCAAAGTATAATGAAAACTGTTTGGTAAAAAGAGCCTAGAGCATTTAAAGATATTGCGTAAAATGTTGACTGTTAATTCACTTCATAGTTCATTTGGTATCCTTGTTGTTATTAGCTGCTCTTGAATTGGATCCCAACACATGGCTAACCCATACACAACAGAACCCACTGACAAACAGGTCATGGCTGTGCATGAGATATATTGGCTAGGAATCAAACCCAGATCTCCCACATGGAAGGCAAGAATTCTACCACTGAACCACCAATGCCCCCTGTGGAACAACATCTTGGAAAAAGAAACTCTCAGAAAAAAATCCCAGGTCAGATTTGGGGTCTCTTTCCCTGTGTTCTTAGAGTGGGGTTATTTCAGATGCTAAGCCTTAATTTGTAATTAATGGATATTTGTGGGCTCGATTTCTTTATCCTCTTTATCAACCTTTTATTTTTTCCAATTTGAAAAACTCCAATGGCCCTGCTTTCCTCCATGAACAATTCCTTTCATGCTGATCAGTGTCATTATCATTTGAAAGTACAATTAGCACCCTCTGACTGGTCATGCATTCATACCAGTCAGTTTTTTGGTTAAGGTTTGTTATAAATCATTTATATGCACTGTCAGTTTTCAAAGCAATAGAATACCAAGAAATCAATATTTTATTAACACTCAGAATAAGCAAAGAAAGACTTTCTAGTCCTAGCTCTGAAAAAATTAACTGTGTACTCATAGAAGTTGCTTAGTTTCTCTAGGCTTCAGTTTACAGTTTTTCCACAAACTAGAAATAAAAATATCTGTCCTTCTCAGCCCAAAGAGTTGCTATGATGGTAGAATGAGATATTCTGTAAGCAGAGACTGCCTGCTGTAATGTCCTAAATGTCATTTATGTGTGTTGTGCAGTTGGTTTTTCTTGTATATGGCCTTTCTGGCCTTGGGTTTTTAATTTTGCCAAAATGATTGGCTAAGCCACATTTTTGCAAGGGATTGGTTAGTATGCTATGCAAATAGCCTGCATAGAACCATGTAATAGAATTAAGTGACCTTGTGAGAATTGGTGAATTACTAAGCAATTTGAAAGATTGTGGTCAACGAAGGGGATTGGTCAGTTCGTGGTTTGGATGGGAGTGCCATGCTTTGAAATTGAATATAAAGGCCAATCCCACAGAAATTGAGGGGGACCTCACTACTGTTAAGAAGAGCCTGGAGTCAAGGCATCTTTGGACCCAGGGTCCCTGCACTGAGAATTGCCTAGACCCAGAAGAGGGAGCTGTAACCCTGAAGAAGATGAGAGGTGACAAGAAAAAATGGCAAGGACAGCAGAGGCCAACAGCAGAGAAACAGCAGCAGCAATACCAGCGATGAGACCCTCAGGACTGCAGACAGCTGCAGTGGGCTTACCCATGGAGCTAGAGAGAGCTCAGCACGTTTGGACAGGAGGCTTGCTGGCAGAGTGGGGTGCCTCCAAGCACTTGTCAGCAGAGCTAAAGAGCTGTAACACTTGCCCAAGCAGGGTAGAGGCCCAGCAGCAGAGGCCATCTGCTGGCATAGCTGAGAGAAGGACCCACCTGCGGGCACAGCCAAGAACGAGCTGAAAGCCATCTTGTTTGGAAGCTGTCCGGATTAATGAACTGTATCCTGCCTCATGAGTTGTATCCTCTTACTTCCAAGTTGATCCTGGCCTTGAGTGATAGCCTGTTATTTTCCTAATAAACCACATAATCGTGAGTGTGGTCTGTGCGTTCTGTGTGGCCATTGCAACAAATTATCAAACCCAGCAAAGAAGTAGAGATTGCCATAGGGGAGGACGGCTGGTGTCAGAAATGGTGAAAAACTTGGAAAGTGGAGGTATGTGTAACCTCCATCTTATAGGAATCAGTTTTGGGCTGAACTTGATTCTTATCCCTCCTCCTGAATGAAGACAGGCTCAGATACTGGATTACAATGTGTCAATAAATTTATAAATAAATACTAAATAACTGAAAATAAACAAATTAATAATGAAAATAATCAACTGATAAATAAGCAATAAATAATTGTTGATGTCATTGATAATGTTTACAAAAGCAATTATACAAAGCTGAAGGCAATTATTAAGAGTAATTAAATAGGTTCTTCAAAACTGTGCAGTGTTTTCCGGACACCTTTTCAGCTCAGTATTGAAGTTGCTCCTGAGGTTCACCATTCAGCCAAAGATTGGATAGGCCCATAAAACAAAAGGAGACTGAAGGGGCTCACCAGCCCAGGGGCAAGGACTAGAAGGACAGGAAAGCTGGTAAGAGGGTACCCAGGTTTAAGAAGGGAAGTGTTGACATGTCGTGGGGTTGTTAACCAATGTCATAAGACAATATGTGTACTAACTGTTTAATGAGAAACTAGCTTATTCTGTAAACCTTCATTTAAAGTACAATTAAAAAAATTTTTTTTAATTAAAAAGGAGTCTCAAAAGTTTGGATTTTGGCAAAGTCCAAAAATCTAAATAAATAAATAAGCAAACTAGAATGATTTAGATTGATTTAAAAAAATATATTGTGCAGTGTTTCAAGGGCAGTATGAAACATTCCTCCAATAGTCATTCAACAACTATGCATTAAAAAAAAAATTTTTTTTTTTTTTTTATGTGCAAGCCCTGATGGTGCAGTGGTTAAAGCCGTCAACTGCTAACCAAAGGATTGCCAGTTCGAACCCACCAGCCACTCCGTGGGAGAAAAATATGTCAGCCTACTTCTGTAAAGGTTACAGCCCTGGAAACCCTATGAGGAAGTTCTACTCTGTCTTATAGGGTCTTTATGAGTCAGAATCAACTTAACAGCTACAGGGGTTTGGATATACAAGGCTTACCACCCATCCATCAGTCTGTTGTACTGTGGTGGCTTTCAAGTTGCTATGATACTGGAAGCTATGCCACTGGTATTTCAAATGCCAACAGGGTACTCGTGATGGACAGTTTTCAGTGAAGCTTCCAGACTAAGACAGACTAAGAAGAAAGGCCTGATGATCAACTTCTGAAAATTAGCCAATGAAAACCTAGAGGAGGATCACAACAGAATATTGCCTGATGTAGTGCTAGGAGATGAGCCCCTTAGGTTGGAAGTCTCTCGAAATACACAGTGGCTACAACAATGGACCAGAGCATACAAGCAGTTATGAAGATGGTGCAGGACTGGGCAACATTTCATTCTGTTGTGCATGGGTTGCCATGAGTTGGAGCCGATTCCAAGGCAACTAACAACAATATGCAAGGTACTCTGCTAGGCACTGGGAATCCAAAGATCAGTTTAGGCACAGGTCCTGCCCATCGCAGGGTTTATGGTCCAGCAAGAGATTCAAGACTTGAATCCCTATGTCTGCAACACTAGCTAGAGCGATAAATGATACAAGAGAGATAAAGTGTGTTAAGATATCACTAGATGGAGAGAGAACGTATCACTCAGATTTACATATGCAAAGGCTGGGAAAGTGGCAGCATTCTACATGGACAGCCTCACACTCAAAAACCCAGATATGAGACAGCTAGGGAGTGGTGGGGGCAGAGAGTTTAAGCTCAAGGGTCTACAAAGACAAATTGGAAAGGAACTTGGGGCCTGATTGTAGAGGTTTGAATGTCATCATTGCTCTAAAAAGGACAGAAACACCAGATAAAAAAGAGTTCTGGTCTATAGAATGCTCTATATACCAGTTTCTACTGGATGATATTGGAGCCCTGGCGGCGCAGTGGTTAAGCATTCAACTGCTAACCAAACGGACAGCAGTTCAAATCCACCAGCCACTCCCTGGAAACTCTATGGGGCAGTTCTTCTCTATCCTATGAGGTCGCTATGAGTCGGAATCAACTCGACAGCAACAGGTTCATTTTTTTGGTTTACTGGACCATATTAAGTACAGCATTCACCTGATACGTGTGAAATCAAATCACTTCAATTCAATGTGTATTTAAACTTAATGACCTGAATTCTATGGTCGAAGGGCTGATTTTTTTTTTTTTAAATACATGTTAACCTCATTTTTTTTTTTTTTTGCTTGACACCAAATATCATAGCATTTTATTTTAGGAATAAGTGAGTATTGCCATCTTTTACAATGGAAAAAAATCTATATTTTTCTCATTTTGTGGAACTTTGTCATCTAATAACACTGGGATTTTTTTTATATCACTATTTGCTATTATCACTTGCATCTGACTGTGATTTTTGTATGTAGACATTTTTGCACTCTGTAAATTGTTTCTTAAAAATTAAATACACGATCTGTTTTAAGGCAAAATAAGATCTGGTATCAAAGTAGGCCTCTGTAGTGCAGTAGAAAGAAGAGGGCATTTAAAGACCTGTGTGACCATAGACAAGTTGCATAAAGTGACATACATGGATTTCAGTTTACTCTTCTCAAAAATGGAACAATACATAATAATAACAATATTATCTATTTTAACGGGTTTTTTGAGGATCAAATGACCCAATGACTATGAAAGCATTTGGTAAATTTTTAGAAGTTTTATACATATTATTTTTATTAGTACTAATAATAAATGCATCCTGTCCTTGAATTTTATCTTATATTAGTAGTATTTTTTTTCTACAAACTGACTGCTTTGATATATTTTTAATATTAAACTATCTCAGTTTGAATCAACTAAATAGATAGTTTCAAGGGCATATTTGCAATTTAGAAATAAGTATATTATCCTCACAGGTTATAAAAGAAAGATTATTTTAAGGACCATTTTATGTGTACTTGACTTTGAAAGTAAAGGTCTATGTATAAAGACAAGTTTTAAAGTGGCTTAACTTTGATTTATTAAAAGATCTCAGGAGTTTGAATCTTAACTTATACTTACAAAGTACTTCATTCAAATCGCATGGACGCATAAATTCACTCCTATATGCATAATCAAATAACAAAATCTCTGGGCTATATTTCCAAATTCTGGCCAAAGAGAGCAAATTGTAACCTGGATATTGCCAAGGGAGGACAGTGGGGATATTATTCCCATCATTCTCTGCCCTGTGACCTTGCCTTATTTTATTGTCATTGTACTTATCATCAAATGAAATATTTTATACTTATTTGTTATTCACTATCTCCCAGCCTGCCCCCACCAGAAACCCATACACAGAATGTAATGACGATGAAAGTAGGGAATTCGTTTTATTCGCCTCTGAGGTGCCAGCACCTTGAACAGTGTCTGGCTGCCTACCCCCGAGTAAACCAAACCGAACTAGCAGCCCTAGAGTCCCTTCTGATTCATGGAGACCACATGTGGGTTAGAGTAGAGCTACTCTCCATAGGGTTTTAGGGCTGTGACCTTTTGGAAGCAACTCACCAGGCTTCTTTTCCCAGGCTTTTCTGGGTAGATTTGAACCACCAAACTTTTGGTTAGTGCCATCATTTAACTTTTGCACCACCCAGGAACTGCTATCCCCAATAGGAGCTCAGTATTTGCTGAATGGATACTTGCTGAATGTGTGTGTGATAGCAGCCAAGGTCAGAGTCAGCCCCTCCATGAACTAATTGACAGTTTCCCAACCAAAGGACTATAAATTACAGGATGAGAAATATGTAGCTCTCTGCAAATATTCAATTAAAACCTATCGTAGGAATCAGGTGATGAACAAATACTTGCTGAGTGCCTGCTATATGCCCAACTCTCTGCCAGGAGTGCTGTGGAAGATGACATAATAAGGAGCAAGATGGAGTTTCTATCCCCACAGAGTTTATTTACCTGCAGATGTAACATTGTGTTATGCAAACAGAAGGCGGTCCATTATTCTGTCCTCTGTATGTTTAGAGAAATGCATGGAAAATTATATAATTCTCAGGTGTTATGGATATGGATTGAATTGTGTCCGCAAATATGTGTGTTAACGTGGCTAGGCTATGATTCCCAATATTGTGTGGTTGTCCTCCATTTTGTAATCTGATGAGATTATCCTATATGTTATAAATCCTAACCTCTATGATGTTAATAAGTCAGGATTAGAGGCAGTTATGTTAATGAGACAGGACACAATCTATAATATTAGGTTGTATCTTGAGTCAATCTAGGTAGAGAGGTAAAGACATTGAAGTTCTGGTTCCTGCCCTAAAGAAGCTTCCAATCTAATTGTCATGGATTGAATTGTGTCCCCCCAAGTATGTGTCAGCTTGGTTAGGCCATTATTCCCAGTACTGTGAGGTTATCCTCCATTTTATGATTTTTCGATGTGTTCTAAACCATAATCTCTGCCTGTGGTTAAAGAGGATTAGGGTGGGATGTAACACCGTTGCTCTGGTCACATCCCTGATCCAAAGTAAAGGGAGTTTCCCTGGGGTGTAGCCTGCTCCACCTTTTATCTTACAAGGAATGAAAGGAAAGGGATGCAAGCAGAGAGTTGGGGACCTCATACCACCAAGAAAGAACCACTGGGAGCAGAGTGAGTCCTTTGGACCCAGGGTTCCTGCGGGGGAAAAGCTCTTAGTACAGGGGAAGATTGACGAGAAGGACTTTCCTCCAGAGCCAACAGAGAGAGAAAGCCTTCCCCTGAATTTGGACTTCTAGCCTGCTTTTTAGCCTGCTGGACTGTGAAAAAATAATTTTCTCTTTGTTAAAGCCATCCACTTGTGGTATTTCTGTTATAGCAGCACTAGATGACTAAGACAGTAGTGGAACATGAACAACTACACAGATAATGGCCACATATCATGATAAATCATAATAAGGATGAGTGCAGGGTCCTGCAGCAAGCATAAGGGGAAGGATGGAGTGGTGAGTGTCAGGAAAGTTCTCCTGTAAAAGGTGATAAGGAGCTTAGTGTCAAAGAGAGGCAGCAGCCAGCTCCATGAGGCTGGGAAGGGGAGAGCCCATTGAGGAAGGTGTTGGTGTTTCTAGGCAGGAGGAGCAACATGTTAAGGAAGCTTAGGTTTGAGAGGATAGGGCCAGTGACAGAAACAGTAAAAAGGTCATTATAGCTGGAGAATAGAATAAGAGGAATGACATGATAAGATACTCAGTGTGGAAAGGAAGATGGGGCAGATTATGAAGGGCTTTGTAACTGGCTGAAGAATCATTTAAGGATGTCAAGCTGAGAAGCTATGGTGTTAGATGCAGGCTTCAGGCAGATTACCTGGCACAGATGTTGCTTTCCTGGCACTTGAAGTTTGAAAGCAGATTGGAGGATCAAGTAGGAGAAACCTGGTTAACTGCCTGGAGTCCAGAAGTTCAGGGAACAGGTCTCAGACATGTGGCCACACAGAATCATGTAAGGTTCTAGGCCATTATAAGAAATAAAAGATTTTGCCCCTGTAGCAATTGTGTAGTTGAAAATAGAGAGGTATCGGACTAAGAAAAAAAGCTCGAATGTCTATTTTCTTTTACTTTGCTTTAGGGAAAACTTCCTGGAAGATCAGCTTCAAATGTTAACATCTTTAAGAGAGCAAGTTTTCAATTAGGGTACTTAATACTAGTAAATATGAACTGTCGGTACATGTCCTAACTTATATTTATCGATAGCCTATGCCCCTTAACAATGGAATTTATAGCTTATATATTTATTAGCACGTCTAATTCTCCTGCTGTTGGTTTATTTACCTCTCGGTTTACTTATATACAAAATGTTTTTTCTTCTTTTTCATTGAAATATAATTTAACTACTGAGAAATAGCCAATTTTTAAGTATATAGCATAGGAAATTTTTACAAAGTTAACATATCCATATATATACAGCTTCTCCTGTACCTCCTTCCCAGCCATTTCATCTCAAAGATTCCATTCTGACCCTACTGACTTCTATCACCATTCCCTAACTTTGAAATTTATGTAAATGGAATCAAAGAGAATATTTTTTGTTTGTTTTCTTTCACTCAAATTGTCTATAATTACCATCCATAATCATGCTGTTGAATAATTCTTTTTTTTTTTTTTTTTTTGCTATTTAATTGGAGTCAGCAAATTATAGCCCATAGGTCAAATTCAGCCTATCACCTAATTTTATAAATAAATTTTTGTTAGAATCCAGACATGCCCATCATTTGTATATTATCTACAACTGTTTTCAGACTACACTGACAGAGTACAGAAAGTGTGATAGAGACCATATGACCCTCAAAGACTAAAATGTTTGCTATGCAACCCTTTACAGAAAAAGATTGCTGGCCTTTGTATAGCGTATTCCTGTGTGTGTGTGTGTGTGCGAGAGAGGGAAAGAAAAAGAGTGAGAAAATTTATTAATACTAGTGGTAATGAACATTTGGCTTTCTCTAATTTGAGACTCTTACAAATAATACAGTTATGAACATTTTTGTTCATATCTTTTTGTCCACAAAATTACACATTTCTGTTGGGTTTACTTAGAATTGCAACTATTAAGTCATAGAATATCTATATATTCAGCTTTAACTGACTCTGCCAAATAGTTTTCCAAAGTGTCTGTACCAATTTACCCTTCCATCAGCTGTATATGAAGGTTCCATAAATAATTTAACACTCAATAATTATCTTTGAGTAAAAGAATACGTAGATTCATCATTCAACTCAGTACAAACAACATTTTATGTAATAGCATCTAATGAAGATCATGATTATCATTGATGTAAACAAACCATCGAGTTGATTATGGTGGTAATAAAACAGGTATATTTTGTTTGTTGATTATCAATGAACATTAAAGAGTTGATGGAGTGTTGCCTAAGCCAAACTAATGATTACTCTTTGTTGAACGTAGGGAAATAAATGCCCCACAAATTATCCCAATAAGTGCCCACTCATCCACAGTGGAACTATAAACAAAACCCTGGTTCTTTAATAAAAACTCTTAACTTCTATTTTTTTTCTTTTACTGAAAAAAATAGGCAATTAATTATTTCCTACAATCTGAAGTTATAATACAAAAACTATCATTAAGGCATCTAATTCTGGAAAATAAGTAGTCTAGTTTCTTACTATGAAATCACATGGGACAATATTTCTAAAATTAACTTCCATGAGCTGTTTCCATGGCTTTCATGCACACTTCCTCTGGGAATGAAGCAGTAAAGTATATTCATTTTGCCTTTTGATCAGCTCATCTCAGTATTAGACATGTGCAGATGGGGATAGGAGGGTCACCTTAGCCAATATCAGAAAGGAATTGAGTGAGAGATTATACTTTTCCAGTACTTAGGAAGTGTTTTGGGTTTGATGGGGAGTGAAATCACACACAATTTTTATTTCCTTCTTTTTACCTCTCTGTATTTTCCAAGTATTCAACAAAGAATCATTTTTGTTTTACAGTAAGAAAAGATTTTTCAGTTGTTCTTCTGATTTCTAAGGGTGCAAAGATTGTTTCTTATTGTTCATTTGCTTTATTAAAACCTACACCTGACAAGTGCCAAAGCTTTAATCATTTGCTCCAGTGGGGTAAAGGTATCAACATAAATGGAGAAGGGGCTCCAACGATAACTGTGCCTTGTGGAAACAACTGTGCCAATTGCTACATCTTGGAGGCAAGGCAGGGCTTTTATTGACCTAGCTTTCACAAAGTCATCTTCCCCAAACAAACGCACTTTTTGAGATCAGCCATTCCCTTTGCATAGTGCATATAATCCCAGCAATCCTGTGCCTTGTGTCATAAATAAAAGTGCCACCCATTGACACACAGCCCATGAAATGGCATAGAAGTTGCAAAACAATATGAAAGTCAAGTAACTGAGCTTTGTGGTTCTGTGGCAAATGGAAGCCTTCCAGAACAAACTCTCCAAGAGTCTGTTGTACCAGCGATGGTTAAGGGCTTATTCCACAAATAGTATCTAACAATATAGAGCAAAACAATGTGGAACGTCCTTAGTGTCTCAATATTGTAATATGTAACACACGCTTGCATGCACGCACGCACGCACACAAGTGTGCGCACGTACACACACAAACCCAGCCACTGCTTTCAGTTGTTAGTTGCCATCAAGTTGATTCTGACTAATGGCGACCCCATGTATGCAGAGTAGTACTGCTCCATAGGGTTTTTCAAGGCTGTGACCTTTTGGAAGCAGATTGCCAGGCCTGTCTTCCAAGATTCCTTTGAGTGGATTTGAACTGCCAACCTTTCAGCTAGTAGCTGAGTGCTTGAATATTTGTGCCACCCAGGCGCCTTCTGCCTGCAGAGACTCTCTCAAATGTGAACCAAGAAGTGTATCAATTTTGTCAGGACAGTTCACAGCTTTCATTAGGCTAGGAAACAAACAAAAGACAATTGCATGTTTCCAAGTTCAAGATCTCTATTTTGTCCTTTTCTTCTCAACTGCAAAAAGTACCGGGTTTTTGACTAAGGGAATAAAGATGTGTGTGTGGTACAACCCATTAGTTCAGAGACGAAATGGGGAAATGTTTAGGGACACTGAGTATCCTAAACTCTGTCTCATACAAAGGAAAATCCTTCAGATGCACAAACTATACAAAAATCCTACATATAGTGTGTTTTTCCAAATACATGTAACCGTATATATGTGTGTGTATGTATATAATTTCGAGGGTTAGGAAAAAGTCCTTCATCGTTATTTTTTTTTTTTTGCATTTTACAGCTTTCCTAACATCAGCCTGGATTACTTTTATAGTAGAAAAAATAAAATAAACATAAAAAAGGACTTGCCAGTAACTTAAAAAAAAAAAAAAACATAAAAGGGAGATAAAAAGAGATGGTAAAAAAGCTGTGTGCAGTTGTGGTCCTCTGAGCACTGAAGACACTTCAAAAGGTTGCTCAGAGACAGGAGCCTGAGGGAGAACTTTTCAGAGAACTAAGAGGCAGGCAAGCCTTTGTTTAGGCTCTATCCTCTAGTTTATTGTTTTCCTGCAAGAAAATTAAAATATGTTGGGACCCCTTTAGCAATCCACCTGTTTTTCAAACAAAGTTTTTCTGGGTCCATTTTTAAAGTAAACCATCACACTAGAAGGGAATTCAGTGACTTCCCAAAGATAGATAGCTTTTAATTTGCTCTCATAACCATTGCGATTACAAAGAGCAGTGTTGAATAACAGTAATGTACTAAGATTTCTAATGTGCAATTATGTATTAACTACAAGCCCAAAACAAACAAACTCATTGCCATCTAGTCGATTCAGACTCGTGGTGACCCCATGTGTTACAGGGTAGAACTGTTGCTTAGAAATTTCTTGGCTGTAATCTTTACGGAAGCATAATACCAGGCCTTTCTTCCATGGGCCACTGGGTGGTTTTGAACAACCAAACTTTTGGTTAGTAGTTGAACGCAGACCGCTTGTAAGGAAAGGAAAATATTGCTTTGAATAACATTTTGTTTATAACTGGAGCTGGTTAATCCAGAGTTTATATCATATAATATTCTATAGTTACATGATCTGATAATACTGTATTCATTCAACAAAAATATGTGTTGAGTACCTACCAAGTATGTACACTGTTTTGGGCACCAGAAAAACAGCAAAGAATAAAATATGCATTATGCTGAGTGAAATTAGTCAGAGGCAAAAGGACAAATATTGTAAAAGACCGCTATTATAAGATCTTGAGAAATAGCAAACCTGAGAAGAACACATACTTTTGTGGTTACGAGCGGGGGGAGGGAGGGAGGGTGGGAGAGGGTTTTTTATTGAATAATCAATAGATAAGAACTGCTTTAGGTGACGGGAAAGACAACACTCAATACATGGAAGGTCAGCTCAATTGGACTGGACCAAAAGCAAAGAAGTTTCCGGGATAAAATGAATGCTGCAAAGGTCAGCGGAGCAGGGGCGGGGGTCTGGGGAACATGGTTTGCGGGGACTTCTAAGTCAATTGGCAAAATAATTCTATTATGAAATCATTCTGCATCCCACCTTGAAATGTGGTGTCTGGGGTCTTAAATGCTAACAAGCGGCCATCTAAGATGCATCAGTTGGTCTCAACCCACCTGGAGCAAAGGAAAATGAAGAACACCAAGGCCACACGACAACTAAGAGCCCAAGAGACAGAAAGGGCCACATGAACCAGAGACCTACATCACCCTGAGACCAGAAGAACTAGTTGGTGCCCGGCCACAATCGATGACTGCCCTGACAGGGAGCACAACAGAGGACCCCTGAGGGAGCAGGAGATCAGTGGGATGCAGACCCCAAATTCTCATAAAAAGACCAAACTTAATGGTCTGACTGAGACTAGAGGAATCCCGGCGGCCATGGTCCCCAGACCTTCTGTTGGCACAGGACAGGAACCATCCCCGAAGACAACTCATCAGACATGAAAGGGACTGGTCAGCGGGTGGGAGAGAGATGCTGATGAAGAGTGAGCTAATTATATCAGGTGGACACTTGAGATTGTGTTGGCAACTCTTGTCTGGAGGGGGGATGGGAGGATAGAGAGAGAGGGAAGCCGGCAAAATTCTCACGAAAGGAGAGACTGAAAGGGCTGACTCAAGAGGGGGAGAGCAAGTGGGAGTACGGAGTAAGATGTGTGTAAACTTATATGTGACAGACTGATTGGATTTGTAAACGTTCACTTGAAGCTTAATAAAAGTTAATAAAAAAAAAAAATAGGCAAAAATCCTTGCCCTGTGGAGCTTAAGTTCTAGTGGGAATAGGAGATGGGACTGGGAAGTAAATCATATGCAAGGTTATTTTAAAAGGTGATAAAAAATAATAATAATAAATCAGGGCTGCCTGTGAGGGGCAGCATAATGGTAGTGGTGGTAAACAGAACAGCCAGAGGATATTTCCTGCTCTGCAGAAAGAGTGTCCTAGGTAGAATGCTTGCTTTCCACACTGGAGATCAGGTTCAGTTCCTGGCCAAGGCCCCTCAGGCCCAGCCACCACCCGTCTGTCAGTGGAGCCTCGTGTGTTGCTATGATGCTGAACGAGTTTCAGCAGAGCTTCCAGACTAAGAAGGACAAGGAAGAAAGGCCTGGTGATCTACTTCTGAAAATCAGCCAGTGAAAACCCCATGGATCATGACAGTTCTATTCACAGCTGGTCATGACAGTTCTATTCACAGCTGGTCATACAGGGAGAAGCAGCATTTTGTTCGGTTGTGCATGGGGTCTCCATGAGTTAGGAGCCAGCCAGTGCGAGACAACAGCCAACAACAACGACAAGATAAAAGGAACAGAATCAGAGGGTGATGTGTATGGCTGGAGCCAGAAATGAGGAGTAGGAGATGAGAGGTTATGGGAGCCAAATCACGTAGGGCCTTATAGGTCACTGTGAGGACTCCAGGTTTATTCTGCAACGGATGAGGAGCCTTTGGAAATTTTTAGGCACTAATGTCACATGACCTGACTTCCATTTTAAAACACTGGACATATTGTGTTGATTTAAAAATTAACAACATAAGGAAAGAATATTTGTATTATGGTTTCTGCCCTGAAATAAATGGATATATTTAGGGAACTAACAATAAGCAGACTAAAAAAAAAAAAACCCATATGTAAATATGCTCCAGATAAATAATATGATTAATATTCATCTAACTTCAAAAGGTCAACCAGAGGAAGTGTCACTTTAAAGTGGGTGGAGCTTAGAAGGAGTCTCTGGGTGGCACAAATGGCTAAGCACTCAACTACTAGCCAAAAGGTTGGCAGTTTGAACCTACCCAGAGGAGCCTCGGAAGATAGGCCAGGCGATCAGCTTCCAAAAGGTCACAGCCTTGAAAACCCTACGGAGCAGTTCTCTGCACACATGGGGTCACCATGAGTCAGAGTCAATCTGACGGCAACTGACAACAACCACAGAGCCTAGAAAGGAAAGGTGATTGGCAACTCACCCCTAGAAAATTTTCCTTAGCAAGTCCTGTTTTTGTTTGATTTGTCTTTAGAGTGACTTTTTTTTTTTTCTAATGGAGGGACCTATCTTGTTCCTGTTTTCCCCTCTTTGATTCTTTAATTTTCTTAAATAGTAGTTTGGTATCATAGTTAATGGCCCACTCAGGAAACCAGTTTCACTAACTAAAAACCAAAGGAAAAGGAAACCTCTCCTTTTCCTATTATCTTTAAAGTAAGTGTTTGCAAATGCCAATGGAGTGAAGCAGGCCCTGAGAGTCTTAATATGACAATAGGCAGGAACACCAGGGATTCTTGGAAGGTTGTGCACCCACAAGCCCAGACACACCACTGACCTAGACTAGAATGTGAATGGCGCCCCCTGGAGGTGCAACGGGGAGACCCGGGGTACGAGTTGGTGCCGTACCGCAGAAGAGGCTGAAAGGCTCTCGGCAGCCCAATCTATCCAGGAGCCACAGGCTGATCCAAACACCCTCTCCTTGATTTATTCAGTTAGAAAACGAGAATACTAGCATTTCTTTGCCCCCATACTCTTTAATTTTATCTCAAAGGAAAAATTTGTGAGAAGGTCTTAAGAAAAACAAATCTAGACAGGATTTATAAGGGAACTAAGTAAAAAGGCTTCCCAAAACACAATACAGTACATAATTTCTATTCAGATCAGCTAACACTTATTGAGCACCTGTTGTAATCTTAGAACTATGGTTGCAATTAGAGCTAGGGAGAAATAAGGGATGCCCCCGCCCACAATGTTCTGAGTCTCTAGTATTATACAGTCAAACCCCTCAGCTCTGTAAGCTAAAAAGAGAGGTACCACAGAGTGAGATATGACTGGTCCACTCCCTGAAGTGATAGTTTTCTTAAAAACTTACTAGTTTTCAGAGCAAAGGAGAATGAAGAACACCAAGGTCACACGATAACTACAAGCCCAAGAGACAGAAAGGGCCACATGAACCAGAGACCTACATCATCCTGAGACCAGAAGAACTAGATGGTGCCCGGCCACAATTGATGACTGCCCTGACAGGGAGCACAATAGAGAACTCCTGAGGGAGCAGGAGATCAGTGGGATGCAGACCCCAAATTCTCATAAAAATACCCTACTTAATGGTCTGACTGAGACTAGAGGAATCCCGGCGGTCATGGTCCCCAAACCTTCTGTTGGCCCAGTACAGGAACCATCCCCGAAGACAATTCATCAGACATGAAAGGGACTGGACAGTGGGTAGGAGAGAGATGCTGATGAAGAGTGAGCTAATTATATCAGGTGGATACTTGAGACTGTGTTGGCATCTCCTGTCTGGAGGGGGGATGGGAGGGTAGAGAGAGTTGGAAGCTGGCAAAATTGTCACAAAAGGAGAGACTGGAAGGGCTGACTCATTAGGGGGAGAGCAAGTGGGAGTACGGAGTAAGATGTATGTAGACTTCTATGTGACAGACTGACTTGATTTGTAAACGTTCACTTGAAGCTCAATAAAAGTTAATAAAAAAAAAAAAACTTAACTACTTTTCATGGGTACACATCAGCCTGGTACCTGGTCATCCCCTCTTGAGTTGTTTCATGCTAATCCTTAGCGGCAAGGGGTTTGGTTTTGGTTTTGGTAATCCTGGTAAAAGCATTGACACCAGTTGCCATCGAGTTGATTCCAAGTCATGGCCAGCCCATGTGTTTCAGATTAGAACTGTGCTCCACGGAGTTTTCATGGTTGTGACCTTTCACAAACAGATCACCAGGCCTTTCTTCTGAGGTGCCTCTGGGTGAGTTCAAACTGCCAGCTTTTCAGTTAGCAGCCCAACGCTTAACCATTTGCCCCACCCAGGAACTCCAAAGCATTGATAGGTCCAGAAAAATCTCTAGTGGGAAGATTTGATTGAGAGTCTAAGGATCTAACGTTCTGTCCTGCCTCTTCTTAATTGTCACAATCTTTCCTTATCTCAAGTTTCTTGTCCTTCAGGTGGGCCCAACAACCACCTAATAACTCCAACTTTAACTTCATTGCTTATGGTTTTGAACACAAAATAAGATAGTATGAGTAAAAGATTTGGGGGTAAAAAATTGTCTAGGTTGTTGTATGGTATATGCAGAGTATGACTGATTTCTATTTAGAAACCATGGTAGTAAAATTAATTAGCTTTTCCTTGAGTTTGCCTTCAGTGAAAGAAGGCTAATTGAACAAAATTAATTTTATCAGACTATCAACTTCCAAAACCCCAAGATACTGCTGTGGAAGAGATAACCTTGATACCTGTAACCCGATAATCAGATGTAACAATCTGCCTGCTATCAAGTGCCAATGGCCAATATCCCTGACAAATTTCCTGATTAACTTTATAGGATCTATTTCCATAATTGTATTTTTAAAAGTCAGCAGTGCTTAACTTTATATTAGACTGCATGATTTGGCTTATCCGCTTTCCCCAAAACACATACCGACTGCAGAAAAGCTTGTGGCAGAATGAAGACTGGAATAAAGAGGAGACTACAAGAAGTCGTGGGAGAAAGAACATGAAAGATAACTAATAGGGAGCCAGTGCCACTTTGGCTGAACCTGAATGCCCACCAAGAATGTAAATTCCCAAGCCAAGATGGCTGAGAACAGAGAAATTCAGTGACTCCTGAGGAAGCTTTCTCTTCAGACGACTTGGCAAGAATACTGTTGCTTTTGAAGAAAGGCCTGTTTTTTTGGCAACACTGAGCCAGATTTAAATTCACACTGAAGCAAATGACTCAAGAATCTCCATCTGAAATACCCTTTTATTTATATATGAAAGTACATACACACACATATATATACATGCTGTTGTTGTTGTGTGCCATGGAATTGATTCCAACTCATAGCAACCCTATATGACAAAGTAGAACAGCCTCATAGGGTTCCCTAGACTGTAATTTTTATGGGAGCAGATTGCCAAGTCTCTTCTCCTGTGGAGCTGCTGGATTAGTTCGAACCATCAACCTTTAGGTTAGTAGCCAAGTGCTTAACCATTGTACCACTAGGCTTTTTATATACCATATTTTTACACAAATCATGCACACCTTCAATGCTGGCTTGCCAACAGCTCCCTCCCCTGCCATGTAAGCATGCTATGCTAATTTTTTTCACAGCAACGTGTACAAAAAATGGCCATAGTGTCAAGAAAATACCTTGCAGGGGAAGCAGTTGGCAAACAAATGTAGAAGGCGCACATTATTTGCGTGAAAATACAGTAGTGTATTCTATATGTATTTTTCTGGCAATAGCTTTGGAAAAAAACCTTCACTGTAATAAAGAACTAACCAGAGGTCATTGGCACATAATCTTATTTCAGAATCTTCCTTGGCTCTTTAAAGATCTCACAGATCAAGAGATGAGATCTCGAGCTTGTAAGTATGCCTTGAAATGTTAACTCTATCTGTGTTAACTTTACTGCTAAGAATTAATAGTAATATTGTTTTTGTTTGTTTGTTTGTTCTTTTTGATTTCAAGAACTTTAAGTCCAGAGACGCCAGACAGTACTTGCCATACAATAAAATCATTCTTAAGCCTATATTATCTCATGTTGCTTTGGAAAGTTTACTAGAAACTTCTAGCTCCATCGCTCGAAGTCATCCTTAACATAGTATACAATGGGAAAGAACTCCATGGCTGTTCCAGCAGAAGAGGAGGAAATGAGATGCTTCGCATCACCCAGGGTGGGAAATTAAGACGATAGTGGTGAATTAGTAAATGCCATGCTACAATCAACAGCACACTCAAAGGACTTTACTAGAGAAAGTAATTAATTGAATCAGTATAAAAACGACCCACTGTATGCCAAAAGACCAGGTATTTATTGCATCGGGAAATATTTATTGAGTACCTACAATGTGCCAGCCATTCTTCTAGACCAGATGGGGATATAGCAATGAATAAACTAGCCAAACTCTCTATTCTCTGAAAGTTTACATTTAAGTGGTCTAGGTATAAAAATATCAGTAGGCGCATAACTATATAAATTCAGGTAGTGATAAAGACTATGCAGGAAAACAACTCAGGTTAAGGGGGTAGAGAGTGACATAATGGTAGAGGGGGAGGGAGTAGCTTTTAGATAGACAGCCTCTAGGAAAGCATTTCAGAAAGAGAGGAGTAGGAAGAAGGCCAGAGTCTAGAACAGGATGAACCAGAGTAGGAGTGGTAGGTAGGAAGGAAAGAGTTTGAAGAGGCAGGTCGGGCAGGATCACATAGCATCCTCTAGGCCAGTACTTCTCAAACTTTACAGCGCACACAAATCACCTGGGGAAATGCAGATTTCGATTTGGTAAGTCTGAGTTGGAATCCAACTCTCACATGACGCTGATGCTGATACTGTTCCCAGAATACACTTTGAGTAGTAAACCCTAGTCCACGATCAGTGAGGCGTTGGTGGTTCAGTGGTAGGATTCTTTCCTTCCATGAGGGAGACCTGGGTTTGATTCCTGGCCAATATACCTCATGTGCAACCACCACCCATCTGTCAGTGGATACTTACATGTTGCTATGATACTAAACAGGTTTCAGCAGAGTTTCCAGACTAAGACAAACTAGGAAGAAAGTCTTCACAATCTACTTGCAAAAATCAGCCAGTAAAAACTCTGTGGATCACAATAATCCAATCCAAAACCAGTCATGAGGATGATGCAGGAACAGACAACATTTTATTTCACTGTGCATAGAGTCACTGTGAGTTGGGGCCTACTTGGCAACAGCTACCAAAGCTCAAATTTTATTCTACATGCAATGATTTGAACAGAGAGTGGTATAACATAATTTATGTCTTAAAGAGGCCACACTTGCTTCTGTGTGGAAAATAGATGCTACATAGGCCCTGGAAAGGAACAACATTAGTTCAAGAACATGAGATTGGTGGTTTGGATGAGCATAGCTAAAGTGAGGACAATAAGAAGCTCGGATTCAGGCAATATTTTGAAAGTAGAGCTGATATAACTGGCTGATGAATTGGATGTAGTAAATAGTCGCCTCAGCAACTGGAAGGAATCCTTGGGTGGCACCAATGTTTAAGTGCTCCACTGCCAGCCTAAAGGTTGGTGGTTTGAACCCACTCAGGGGCACCTCAGAAGATAATCCTGGAGATCTGCTTCCAAAACGATACAGCCTTAAAAACCCCATGGAGCAGTTCTCCTCCGCACACATGGATCACTACGATTTGGAATCAACTAGACAGCAACTGGCTACAAAAACCAACTGGACAGATGGTGATGCCGTTAGCTCCGACGGAAAGCAGAAGGAGACTGGGTAGTGAGTGACATGGGGCAGGTTTGGGGGGGCGCGCTCTTTTAGGCAAGTGTCAGAAAAGCCCTCTCTGAGGAGGAGTTGATTTTAATGATCTAGGGAAGGGGCATTCCAGAAAGAGGTAACTGCATGCGTGAAAGTTGGAAACTTCTGCAGAAGAAAATGGGAACAAGTAGTGTAAAAATCAGGACTTTGTTTTGGACCCAAAGGAAGTGACATTATCGAGTCATAGTGTTAGAATAAAAAGGTCACTGGACTTTTCAAAAGACATTAGTGTGAGCTCTAGCTCTGCCACTTATTAGCTGCATGATGGGGAGCAAGTCCCTTAAACTCTCTGAACCTTGGTTTCACCTCACAAATGGCAATAACAGCACCCATGGCACCTACCTCACCAGGCAACTGTGAGATCCAAAAAAAATTAAAATGCAAGTGAAGGTCATTCCTAAAGTGCAAGACACATTGTAAACATTGGTTGTGGCAGTTGTTTTGTTGTTGTTTCACCCACAATAAATAATGTACTGTAATGCTGTAGAAAGTGGACATAAATACACCAGACGTGTAATTCAGGGGTCCTGTGCCTTGATGTTCTAAGAATGCTAGAGAGTCTCTTTTGGCAAGCATCAAGTCATCCATCTTATTTTTTAGAAGCTAAAAAATCCAAGTTCATGTGATTTTCATTATAGCCATATTTTTATTTAAAGTGGGAAGCAACAGAAGATTGTAGTAGCATTAATCACAAGTCATCTAATCTCATTTAGATTATATGAAAACAAGATGGAAATCTTTGAAGTTAGTGTTTATTTGCTAACTCCCTCCCCTCCCTGAACACACACACAATCACATTATGGTTCTCAGATCTGTTTGGAAAGGAAATATTATTTGTAGGAATTTTTATTTAAAAAAATAATGAGTTCAGTGCCTATGCTATAAATCAGTACTCAATGGTCTGAAATGAACCATCTTAGCTGCCACTGCTCCATCGAATTGTGCAGCTCACTGAACTAAACCAAGAAGCTTCCTGATCATTGGTAGTGGGCTAAATAGAAAAACCAAGATAGGTAGATGACAGGTGTGAAGTTCGCAGTACAGCCTAAGTAAGACGGGGTTGATTTTCGGGAGAGGGAGGTACCTAAATTGTCTTAAAAACAATCATCCACTTCCGAAAGTCTTTGATGCTTATTTTAATCTATTTCATATTGTCCTCAGTTTTCTTAAATAAATTATTTGAAAGATGCTCGTTAGAATTGTGATAATATTAGTTGCCGATTGTTAGCTGCCGTTGAGTCGGCCCCCAACCCATGATGACCCCATGCGCAGTGGGATCACACCAGTGTCACTGGGTTTTCATTACTCGTTTTTGGAAGTAGATTGTCAGGCTTTTCTTCCTAGTCTTAGTCTGGAAGCTCCACTAAAATCTGTTCAGTATCACAGCAACATGCAAGCCTCCAGTGACAGACAGGTGATGGGTTCCCTTGAGGTGCATTGGTCAGGAATTGAACCTGGGTCTTCCGCATGGAAGGTGAGAATTCTACCACTGCCCTCATTAGTTGCCTGAACAACAAACAAACAAACTCACTGTTGTTGAGTTGATTCTGACTCATAATGACTTGATATGTTACAGAGTACAGCTGGCCTCCACAGGGTTTTCATGACTGTAATCTTTCTGGAAGCACATCGTCAGGCCTTTCTTCCGCAGCACCACTGGATGGGTTCAAACTACCAACCTTTAGAATAGTAGTGGAGAGCAAACCATTTGCACCCCGGTGACCCTCATTAATTGCCTAGTGGAGAAAAATCAGCAAACTAAGCAAGACCAGCTACATATGCTACCCTAGCTGTTTGTTTCCCTACTCACGGGAGCAGGAAGACAATTCAGCTGTCATGTCCTTGGCGTTCTCTGCTCCTCAACTACTACTCAGAAATTATAAAGTAGGTATTGGCACTAACAAATGAACAAGACTATACCATTCCTAACATCTTGGTAATGTTATTGATGTTGCTGTTGTTATTGTTAGGTGCCATCGAGTTGGTTCTGACTCATAGCGACCCTATGCACAACAGAACAAAACATTTCCCGGTCCTGTGCCATCCTCACAGTCTTTGCTACGAGTGAGCCCATTGTTCCAGCTACTGTGTCAATCCATCTCTTTGAGAATCTTCCTCTTTTTCGCATGTCTTTCTCCAGGGACTGGTCCCTCCTGATAACATGTCCAAAGTATGTAAGATGAAAGTCTCACCATCCTTCCTTCTATGGAGTATTCTGGCTGTACTTCCTCCAAGACAGATCTGTTCGTTCTTCTGGCAGTCTGTGGTGTATTCAATATTCTTTGCCAACACCATAATTTAAAGGCATCCATTTTTCTTCCATCTTCCTTATTCATTGTCCAGCTTTCACATGCATATGAGGTGATTGAAAACACCATGGTTTGGGTCAGGATCCTTAGTCCTCAAAGTGGCATCTTTGCTTTTTAAAACACTTTAAAGAGGTCCTTTGCAGCAGATTTGCCCAGCGTAACACGTCGTCTTTTGATTTCTTGAGTACTGCTCCAATAGGTGCTGATTGTGGATCCAAGTAAAATGAAATCCCTGACAACTTCAATATTTTCTCCACTTATCATGATGTTGCTCATTGGTCCAGTTGTGAGGATTTTTGTTTTCTTTATGCTGAGGTGTAATCCATACTGAAGGCTGTGGTCTTTGATCTTCATCAGTAAGTGCTTCAGGTCCTCTTCACTTTCAGCAAGCACGGTTGTATCATCTGCATAATGCAGGTTGTTAATAAGTCTTCCTCCAATCCTGATGCCATGTTCTTTTTCACATAGTCCAGCTTCTCGAATTATTTGCTCAGCATGCAGATTGAATAAGTATGGTGAAATTATATAACCCTGATGCACATCTTTCATTTAATCCTCAAATTAGCCCTGTGAAACTTAGAAGTGCTACCAATTTCCTCTCATTCCAATTAACCAAATTATTTATGTTCTACTTTATCCTCTTTATCTTCAACATAATGAACTTCACTTATTTTCATTTTATGGGTACACCTTACATTCCCTAAGACGCTGATCCCGAGGTACCACCCAATTACAGCTGAACATTTTAGTGATTTATTTTCAACGATTTAAATGCTATTATATATAGCAGGTTAAAGTGAAAGAAAAGTTAAACTATTTCTCATCAAATGGCTCAAACTGGACAAACTTGGAAATAGTAAACGTTGTGTATCAATTCTGTGGTTCTCTTTTACGGACTAGGGGCTTGTTAAGCATGTGTCATTTCTGAGCAGTAGGCCTGATAAAATAACTAGGACTTAAATCTCAGAAAGTGTAATCCTGACATGTAGGGAATATGTGACAGATGCTTCTTGTACTTGGACTAAATCAAAGTTTATAGCCATCTTTAACTACAGCTATCCAATCACCAAGGAGTACCTGGGTCCCACAAGCAGGTAAGTGCTCAATGATCAACTGAAAAGGTGATTCAAACCCACTCAGAGGCACCTCAGAAGAGAGAACTGGTGATCTGCCTCTGAAAGGTCACAGCCATGAAACTCTACGGAATGCAGTTCTACACTGCAACACGTGGGGCTGTCGTGAGTCGGAATCAACTCAACAGCAGCTGGTTTTGTTGGTTTATACACTCCTCATTACCATATATGTTTAGTATCCTCTTGGTGTAGCCTTTTCTGGTCCAAAGATTCAATAACCACATCAATTCAATAAGTACGTGTTGGGTGCTTATTGTTTCCAAGATATGGTGCTGGTGATTCTATGTGTAGATTTCCAAACCTACAAACGTCCCTCTCCAGAGCTACTATCAGAGGTCACACACTCAAATACCTCCGGAAGGGGGATATAAAAGAGTAAAGCCAACTAGTTCAATACAAGAGACAGAGGAGATGCTGAGGTCACCTGAAGAGAGCATATGCCACCTAAAATGGGCAGTGGCTACTCAGCTCCAGCCACCTGATGCCATGAGGGAATGTAGGCTCCATGAGGCCAACTCCACTGATTTTTCAAGAATACCTGGAAATACAGCTGTTTGTGTAAAATATTCTGATTTGTAAATGTTAACAGCATATGTGGGTTTGTTTTTTTTTTTTCTTCTTCTTCTTTCTTTTAAATACAATGCAACCAAATCCACTAGGTAACCATTTTGCGACTTTTGGTTTAGGGATTCTCGGTAGGGAAGAGAGACTTGCCAGAATGTCTGTCCCCACTCTTCGCAGCAGCTTTTCGCTGTCTGCCCTCTCACATCAGAACGACAACATGAACAGCCACCTCCTGTCCACTCAAAAAGTTACAAGCTTTGAGGAAGGTGAAAGCCACCTCCCGTCCACTCAAAAAGTTACAAGCGTTGAGGAAGGTGAAAAGCAGATCCTTCAAAGAAAACTTGGCCTCCCAAATCCAGCCCCTTCCCGGCTGCCTTTGGACAGAGCCATAGGTAATACAATCACAGACAAGAAGGCTGCAAGTTTGAATTTCTCCAAAGAAGGAGAGCCTTAGAGAACCTCCATGCCCTTATAGATCACTTGGGTGGGGCGGGGTGGGGGGTGGTTGTGGGGAGGAAGGGGGTCACTGAGAGAGACAGGGAAGCTGGGAAATGGAAGATGAAATCTCTCTTTCAATGTATTGAATTTAAGGGAATAGTAAGACATACAAAGTAATACAGTTTAAGAAGTTAAGGTAGATTTTAAACGAGATGCAAGACTACACATTACAGATCGGTGAGCTATGAAAATAGAGGGAACAACTAAAACAAGAGAACTGATATAATCTGCAGTGGGGATGCCCTAGGTGTCCTATTTGGTACCATGGCCAGGACTAGCAGGCCTAAGAAATGGATCTGAACTAGACCCACTCACAGTGGTGGGACATTACAGTAAGCTAGAGGAGATGTTTCCAACCAGAAGAAAGAATGAATGGCGACAGAAAGCAGGATTTGGCAACTGTGGGCATCCCTATATGGAGGTTCCTTTTAGAAAAGCAAAGTCTAGCCTCAGGGAACCCAGAAATTTTGATGTTCCCATATCCAGACCTGCCCCGGGCATCAGAGAGGTCTATTTATGATGGGCTCCTCAAAACACTCCATTTACTGGATCCCACATAGTGAAACTAGTTAAAAATGAGTCTAGCATACATTTAGAAGGCAGGGAACTATGCAATTTCTCTAGAATGATTTTTATCAAGAATGACTAAAGATTTAAAATGAATTCCTTCTGAACTTGTACTCTTTCTTCCTCAAGTAGTATTCTCCAGAGTTCAACTTTTACTTTCCTGGGCCCCTTGGGGGAGATGGGGGAGCCGAGGGAGCTGTGAGGGTCCTCTGGTCGTCACAGTGGGCTCCCAATGGTCCTCAGGGGCCAATTTTACTATTTCCCCAAGGACTGCAGCTGGGAGCTCGGTTCCCCACCTCTCACTGGGGAAATGTTGTGGTGATAAGACTCTTGTTATAGGGCAGAGAGGAAGTAAGTAAAACAGACCTCTAGGGAGAATGAAGGGCATCTTTCCAATCTTTTTTCAGGTCTCTGGAATTCATTTGTTTTACCCTTCTCTAAATCATTCTATCGAAAAGGCTTCTAAAAAAAACCCATTGCCATAGAGTTGATTCCAACTCATAGTGACCCTAAAGGGCATAGTAGAACTGCCCCATATAGTTTCCAAGGAGCAGCTGGTAGATTCAAACTATTGACCTTTTGGTTAGCAGCCAAGCTCGTAACCATTGTGCCACCAGGGCTCTAAAAGCCATGTAGACAGCTTAAATAGTGAAATGGAGAAAATTCCTTAACCCATATTTTAAATAACAGCAAATGCCAAGATATGTTTCAGAGGCCCCATGTGATTCCTTTACCTGGAGTTCCATCCTAGGGCTGTTTTACCCATTCTTTTGTTCAACTTGGCATTCAGATTCCTTATGATCCCCAAGTAGACTGTGATCTCAAAATCATATGGTAATGACTTTGGGATGCCAAGATTTTCTATTGGTCTGGACTTATAGTAGGTCCACCATACTATTTTATGCCTTATTTAAATCACACACTTTGTACCCATTACCTAGAAACCTGTTGTCACTGAGTCGATTCCAACTCATAGCGACACTATAGGACAGAGTAGAACTGCCCCATAGTGTTCCCAAGGAAAGCCTGGTGAATTCGAACTGCTGGCCTTTTGATCAGCAGCTGAGCTTTTAATCACTGCGCCACCAGGGCTCCACTCAATACCTAGAGCTCACCATATATAAGCACTAGAGAACGGGCATTAGTGGCTCTACCTAACATTCGAATTCAATGAGTAGGTCCAGATATGAGGGAAAAGAAATCCATCTTCTGAATTCTCCGTATTCTGAGAGAGCTTAAGATCAACTTGTCACAACTACCAGTATTATCATTAACGTGGAAAAAAGGGTAGCTGAAATCAGCTGGGGAAGGACTTGCCCCTGACAGCAAGGAGTCAACAGCCTACATCACCCAGCCCGAGCAGATAGAGTTTTCTGCTTCTGGTTAAGCCAGTAATAATAGCCAACCCATTGGAGCAGGGGAACAGGGGAGCAGGCCAGAGTATGGGAGAGGGACTTGTGGCAGACTCATAGTATGAAGAATGTCTATAGAATCATAGTTGTAGGGATCTAGCCTAGATCATATAAGGATGAGTGGATGCATGATCCAGCTCCAGGAAAGAGGCTTGAAGAAATACGGTGAGGAACCAGGATCCATTTACCATCTGCTGAGATTCAGACTAGGCTGTAAGTCTACCAAGAAAACTTGAACAGACTCAGGGGCTCAAAGATCCAAGGAGAAAACAAGTCGAATAAGCCAGCTGTTCATGGCATTGAGGACACTGCCTCACACTCACCCAGACTTTAAGGTTGTCATCCCTCTGGGCACACCAAAGAAAGTGTAACAGCAGAGTAGCTTCCAGATCCTAGTCAAAGGTGAGGACAAGTCTTCTAACCTGACATGCCTAACTCTCCCTGGGCCAAAATAGGGACAGAGACCAATTATTACCACCAGCAGTGGTCAGGCCCAGAACAGGATCAGTGAATGTGATGTGACAGGAAAGGAGGGGAAGAAGAGCAGTGGTGGGTGGTATAAAAATCAATGGCCAACTCAGCTGACCATCCTAAAAGTGCCCCTGATTTGAAATAAGATTCCATAAAGTGAAATGGGAATAGCATAAAAGTGCATTCCAATCACTTGAGAACATTAGTTAAGGTGTGTGGGTGGTTCACACATAATGAGTATACTATCACTTGTGCCCACCAGGGCTCATTTAGGCAAAACAGTAGTTATAATCTGGCCCCTACCTGCCTCCCTTTTCTAGACCCAACTCAAACTCCCACTACCTGTATTTATTAGAACTCTCTGTTCCACGTATCAAATGTAATGCCAGGCTGGCTTAACCACAAAGCATATTTATTCTAGGAACCTAAGGGGTGCTTTGTGGAACTCAGACTTAGTAAACCTCTAGTCCAGACTTGGGAAGGAACTTTAAGTAGAAACTAGAGAACAGTGTCTCTGCTTCCCTGAACATCTCCTTCAGGCTGTGACTCTGGTCCACATGAAGAAACAGATTACATGTTAACATTTTGCACTCTCTCTCTCCTCTCTCTTTCTCTCTCATTTCCTTCTCTCTGCCCCAGTTTACAAATACAAGGAGAGAATCTCATTAGACCAACTTGAATCCGATGTCCATGCCCTATTCAATCAGCTAGGGGCAGGTTTATGTATCACAACATGACCAAGAATGATCAAGTCCTAGAGGCCTATGCTTCTCAAATTTTAATAAACATATGATCACCTGGCCATTTTGTTTAAATGCAAAATCTGACTAAGTCTGGGATGAGCCCCAAGATTCTGTATTTTTCACAAGGTCCCAGGTGATACCTGATGGTCTATGAATCACATGGTCTAGAAGATGAGCTGGGGCAATTTCCAGACATACAGTAAGGCCACTTTTTCTGTGAATGATGCAGCACTTGTACTTTTTCATGCCATTCTGTTGGCCCACAGATGCTCATCACCTTTTGTTGTGAGTGGGGTTCGTGCAGACACGCTTGTCCTCTTTGAGGAGACTCTCGTGCTCTCTAAGAATTTTTTCCTCACGCTCTTCTAATGACTAACCTCTTGAATCTCCCAATCCCTCAATGCTTTGTTCTCATAAAGTTTTCATGAAGATAAGTGATTTGATGAGCAAAACGAAACCATTAATGGCAGTTAAACCAACAAGTATTATTCAATTAAAAAGTGTTTACGCTCTTTATCTTTAAGAACATTTGTTTCACGTCCAAAGGAATGAATTATAGGGGAATTTCAATCAGTGTGGTAGATAGGTAAAGAAAATTTTTAAGACAGAATAGATATAAACAGTGATATCTGTTGTCTTAAAATATTACATTTATAAGTACAAAAACTTCACACGGGCTCTGGACAAGTCATGGATTCTGGTTGCCACACTGGGCCATTGCTGACTCAGCAATATCTCCAGTGGGCTGGACTGGCTACAGAACCAAGGGCAGTGGCCAAAAAGGCCAAAGTGGCTGTGACCTACCTAAAAACATCCAGGAAATTTATGCAAAATCAAAACTACATGGTATGCATAATATGAAGTATTTTCATAGGGAACACTACCTACGCTGTATGTAAACGCTCAGCCACCCGAAGAGTCAGGAGGGACCAATCGTGAGCATCTGAATTCTCAGTTGATGCAGAGTTTAGGAACTGTCCTAAATAATTATTGAGTTTGTCTTAAAGCCTATAAAAGTTAAAACACACACACATATGCACACACACGCACACACACGTGTGCACACACATATGCACATACATGTAAAGCAAGTTGGTCACGGCACTAGAGTTTTCTAGGTGGAGCCTTCTTTTTCTTGTCTCATATGTGAGCATTTTAATGAAAATATTTCCTAAATATCCTGTAGGCATTTCTCTAAGCCTTCCCAGGCAACTGATTCTCTGCAGACTAATTAGGATTTCATTGATTCCTCAAGGTAAAAATGTATTGATCTTCCACATAAACACCCGGAATCCATTTCAAAATGCTACAGGATTTTGTTGCCTCTTGCCCCCACTGGCCTGACTATCTGGGAAGGTGTCAGTCGCTGCCAGCAAGGCTCTATGTCTACGCGGGTTTCTTTATTTCCCATATGTGTAAGCTTGCACACCAAAGCAGGAGCATTTACTCCCATCATTTATAACCTCTTCCAAAATAGACTTCCTCAATTTACTGCAAATTCTGAGGGAATAAGGAATGAAATGAAGGCTTGGTGTACCTCTTTTTGGAACCAGATGCTGCTACCATGTGTATTTGGCAATTCTTTCATCCACCTACTGTTGTTGTTGTCAGGTGCCGTCAAGTCAGTTCCAACTCATAGCGACCCTATGTACCACAGAACAAAACACTGCCCAGTCCTGCGCCATGCTCACAATCGTTGTTATGTTTGAGCCCATTTTTGCAGCCACTGTATCAATCCATCTCGTGAGGGACTTCCTCTTTTCCTCTAACTCTCTACTTTACCAAGCATAATGTCCCTCTCCAGGGACTGATCCCTCCTGACAACATGTCCAAAGTACGTAAGACAGAGTCTCGCCAACCTTGCTTCTAAAGAGCATTCAGTTGTACCTCTTCCAAGACAGATTTGATCATTCTATTGGCAATCCATGGTATATTCAATATTCTGCCCCAACACCACAATTCAAAGGCATCAATTCTTCAGTCTTCTTTATTCTTTGTCCAGCTTTCACACGCCTATGATGCAAGTGAAAACACCATGGCTTGGGTCAGGTATACCGTAGTCTTCAAGGTGACATCTTTGCTTTTCAACACTTTAAAAAGGTTCTTTGCAGAAGATTTGCCCAATGCAATGTCTTTTGATTTCTTCACTGCTGCCTCCATGGGTGTTGATTGTGGATCCAAGAAAATGAAATCCTTGACAACTTCAGTCTTTTCTCCATTTATCATGATGTTGCTTATTGGCCCAGTATTGAGGATTTTTGTTTTCTTTATGTTGAGGTGTAATCCATATTGGAGGCTGTGGTCTTTGATCTTCATTAGTAAGTGCTTCAAGTCCTCTTCACTTTCAGCAAGCAAGGTTGTGTCATCTGCATAATTGTTAATGAGCCTTCTCCCAATCCTAATGCCCTGTTCTTCTTCATATAGTCCAGCTTTTTGAATTATTTGCTCGGCATACAGATTGAATAGGTATTGTGAAAGGATACAACCCTGACTCACACTTTTCCTGACTTTAAACCACTCAGTATCCGCTTGTTCTGTCTGAACAACTGCCTCTTGATCTATGTACAGGTTCTTCATAAGCACAATTAAGTGTTCTGGAATTCCCGTTTTCTGCAATGTTATCCATAATTTGTTATGATCCACACAGTTGAATGCCTTTGCATAGTCAATAAAACACAGGTAAACATCCTTCTGGTGTTCTGTGCTTTCATCCAGGATCCATCTGACATCAGCAATGATATTCCTAGCTCTACGTCCTTTTCTGAATCCAGCCTGAATTTCTGGCAGTTCCCTGTCAATATACTGCTACAGGCACTTTTGAATGATCTTCGGCAAAATATTTACTTGTGTGTGATATTAATGATACTGTTCATTAATTTCTGCCTTCAATTGGATCACCCTTCTTGGCAATAGGCATAAATATGGATCTCTTCCAGTCAGTTGGCCAGGTAGCTATCTTCCAAATTTCTTGGCATAGACGAGTGGGCACTTGCAGTGCTACATCCATTTGTTGAAACATCTCAATGGGTATTTTGTCAATTCCTGGGGCCTTGTTTTTCACCAATGCCTTCTGTGCAGCTTGGACTTCTTCCTTCAGTACCATCAGTTCCTGATCATATGCTACCTCTTGAAATGGTTGAATGTTGACTCATTCTTTTTGGTATAATGGCTCTGTATATTCCTTCCATCTTCTTTTGATGCTTCCTGAGCCATTTAATATTTTCCCCATAGAATCCTTCACTATTGCAATTCGAGGCTCGAATTTTTTCTTCAGTTCTCTCAGCTTGAGAAATGCCAAGGCTGTTCTTCTCTTTTGGTTTTCTATCTCCAGCTTTTTGCATGTGTCATTATAATACTTTACTTTGTCTTCTTGAGCAGCCCTTTGAAATCTTCCATTCAGTTCTTTTACTTCATCATTTCTTCCTTTTGCTTTAGTGGCTCAACGTTCACGAGCAAGTTTCAGAGTCTCTTCTGACATGCATTTTGGTCTTTTCCTGTCTTTTTAATGACCTTTTGCTTTCTTCATGTATGATGTCCTTGACGTCATTCCACAACTTGTCTGGTCTTCAATCATAAGTGTTCAATGTGTCAAATCTATTATTGAGATGGTCTGTAAAATTCAAGTGAGATATACTCAGGTCGTGCTTTGGCTCTCGTGGACTTATTCTAATTTTCTTAAAAGAAAAAAATTTCAACTCGAACCTGCATATGAGCAATTGATGGTCTGTTCCACAGTCAGCCCCCGGCCTTGCTCTGACTGATGATATTGAGCTTTTCCATCATCTCTTTCCACATATGTAGTAGATTTGATTCCTGCGTATACCATCTGACAAGGACCATGTGTATAGTTGCAGTTTCTGTTAGTGAAAAAGGTATTTGCAATGAAGTTACTGGTTTTGCAAAATTCAATCATGCCATCTTCAGCATTGTTTCTCTCACCAAAGCCATGTTTTCCAACTACTGATTCTTCCTTGTTTCCAATTTTTGTGTTCCAATCTCCAGTAATTATTAATGCATCTTGATGGCATGTTCAGCCAATTTCAGACTGCAGAAGTTGGTAAAAATCTCGTTTCTTCATCTTTGGCCTTAATGGTTGGTGAGTAAATTTGAATAATAGTCGTATTAACTGGTCTTGCTTGTAGGCATATGGATATTATCTGATCACAGGCAGTGTTATACTTCAGGATAGATCTTGAAATGTTCTTTTTGACGATGAATGCAACACCATTCCTCTTCAAGTTGTCATTCCTGGCATAGTAGACCATATGACTATCCGATTCAAAATGGCCAATACCAGTCCATATGAGCTCACTAATGCCTAGCATATCAATATTTATGTGTTCCATTTCATTTCAGATGATTTCCAGTTTTCCTAGTTTCATACTTTGTACATTCCACATTCTGATTATTAATGGATATTTGCAGCTGTTTCTTGTCACTTTGAGTCATGCCACATCAGCAATTGAAGGTCCCGAAAGCTTGAGGCCATCCACATCATTAAAGTCAACTCTATTTTGAGGAAGCAGCTCTTCCCCTGTCGTCGTCTGAGTGACTTCCAACTTGGGGGGCTCATCTTCCAGCAGTACCTCAGACAGTGTTCTCCTGCTATTCGTAAAATTTTCACTGGCTAACTCTTTTCAGAAGTAGACTGCCAGGTCCTTCTTCCTAGTCTGTCTTAGTCTGGAAGCTCACCTGAAATCTGTCCACCATGGGTGACCCTGCTGGTATCTAAATACAGGTGGCACAGCTTCAAGCATCACAACAACATGCAAGCTCCCACGGAATGAAAAACTGACAGACACGTGGGGGATGCACCTATTTAAAAAAATGGGGGGATTGAAGTAAGGAGTGATAAACATGTGAGGCCCTACCTAAGACTACAAGGTTATTCATCAGGGTTCCTGGAAGTAATTCATAATCTCTCAATTAAATAATAAAAAAAAAAGACTAAAGCCATTCAGATGATAGTACACAATTAAGGATGATAGTTCCTGGCTACTGCTTACTTAGAACCTCCCAGATCACGTTTCTATTAATCTTTCGAAGTATTTTTATCTAATCTGAAAGATACAGACATTTTCGATTGTAGCATTTAATTTCCCTAACCAGCAGAAATTGGTTAGCAAATTCTTCTTTTAATTTGCCAATTAAAGGGACCAGTTGGATGATCAGTGACACCCCACACAGCGTGTCATAGATCTAATAAATACCCAATTCAAGGCTATTCGAGGCAAAAAAGTACATTGAATTTTTATGACAAACATAAGATTTAGACCAGAGTTTAAGATGAGAAGAAAGAGAAGACTAAAGATGATTCCTTATTGTGATGGTTACAAAACCTGGATTCTGGCATCAGGCTTGAACTTGAATTCTCATTAGAAAACTTTCTTATTCATGGTGAGCTAAGTTCCTCACCTGCAATATGGAAGTAATCACTGTAAGGGTACACTGAGCTCACGTGGGGGATGTGCTTCCACAGAGTCTGTAATGGGGAGAGACCAGAGGATCTAAAGTGTTTGTTGTTCCATTTCTCTCTGGTCCTGCCTGCTCAGTCAATCCAATTTTCACCAGTCCTAAGGACAAAAGCTCCACGCGTCTGTCAATTTGTTGTACCGTGGTGGCTTGCGTGTTGCTATGATGCTAAAAGCTATACCACCTGTATTCAAATACCAGCAGGGTCACCTATGGTGGACAGTTGAGCTTCCAAACTAAGACAAACTAGGAAGAAGGACAGAGGGGTCTACTTTTGAAAAGAATTAGCCAGTGAAAACCTTATGAATGGCAGCAGACCATTGCCTGATATAATGCCCAAAGATGAGCTCTTCAGGTTGGAAGGCACTCAAAAGACAACTGGGGGAGAGCTTCATCCTCAAAGTAGAGTCATCCTTAATGACATGGGTGGAGTCTAGCTTTTGGGATCTTCATTTGCTAATGTGGCACAACTCAAATTAAGAAACAGCTACAAACATTCATTAACAATCAGAACATGGAATGTATGAAGTATGAATCTAAGAAAACTGGAAGTTTTCAAAAATGAAATGTAATGCATAAACATCAATATCCTAGGCATTAGTAAGTTGAAATGGACTGGTATTGGCCATTTTGAATTGGATAATAATATGGCCTACTATAGAGGGAATGACAAATTGAAGAGGAATGACATTGTGTTTATTGTTTAAAAAAAAAAAAAAGAACATTTTCAAGATCTATCCTAAAGTACAATGCTGTCAGTGATAGGACAATATTCGTACAACTACAAGAATGACCAGTTAATATGACTATTATTCAAATCTACACACAAACCACTAAGACCAAAGATAAAGAAATTGAAGATTTTTACCAACTTCTGCAGTCTGAAATTGATTATACATGTGATCAAGATGCATTCATAATTACTGGTGATTGAAATGGGAAATCTGGAAGAAAGAAGAAGGACCGGTAGTTGGAAAATATGACCTTGGTGATTGAAATGATGCCAGAGATCATGTGATAGAATTTTGCAAGACCAAAGACTCCTTCATTGCAAATACCTTTTCTCAACAACATAACCTGCAACTATACACATGGACCTTGCCACGTGGAATAAGTAGGGATCAAATCAACTACATTTGTAGAAAGAGATAATGAAAAAGGTCAATATCATCAGTCAGGACAAGGCCAGGGGCCAAATGTGGAACAAGCCATCAATTGCTCAGATGCAAGCTGAAGTTGAAGCTGAAGAAAATTAAAACAAGTCCACGAGAGCCAAAGTATGACCTTGAGTATATCCCACCTGAATTTAGAGACCATCTCAAGAACAGATTTGACACATTGGACACTAATGACAGAAAACCAGATGAGTTATGAAATGACAACAGGGGCATCACACATGAAGAAAGCAAGAAGTTATTACAAACACAGCAAAGAAAGGAAAGACTGAAATGGATGTCAGAAGAGATTCTGAAATTTGCTCTCAAACATTGAGTAGCTAAAGCTAGTAGGAGAAATGATGAAGTAAAAAAGCTTGTCCTGGGTTGCATTGCATCCCCCCAAAATATGTGTCAACTTGGTTCGGCTATGATCCCCAGCATTGTGTATTTATTCTCCATTTTGTGATTTTCCTATGTGTTATAAATCATAATCTCTGCCTGTGGTTAAAGAGGATTAGGGTGGGATATAACACCCTTGCTCAGGTCACATCCCTGATCCAATGTAAAGGAAGTTTCCCTGGGGTGTGGCCTGCACCAGTTTTTATCTTACAAGAGATAAAAGGAAAGGGAAGCAAGCAGATAGGGGACTTTGTACCACTAAGAAAGCAGTGCCAGTAGCAGAGCATGTCCTTTGGACCTGAGCTTCCTGTGCATAGATACTCCTAGGCCAAGGGAGGATTGATGATACAGACCTTCCTCCAGAGCCAACAGACAGAGCCTTCCCCCCTGGAGCTGACCCCCTGAATTTGGACTTGTAGCCTACTACACGATGAGAGAATAAGTTTCTCTTTGTTAAAGCCATCCACTTGTGGCATTTCTATTATAGCAGCAGTAGATGACTAAGACAGAATTTGGTACTGGGAGCAGGGTGCTGCTCTAAGAGATACCTAAAATGTGGAAGCGGTTTTGAAACTGCAAATGGATAGAAGACTCAGAAGGAAGTGAGGAGAACTGTTAACACCAGAGAAGGCGCGATGGTGAGAAACAGCAGCACAGGATCAGCAGCAGCAGTGAACCAGGAGACAGAGCTGGAGCCGACCCATGGAGCGAGAGACCTGAATGCCTGTGTGCAGAAGACTTCCTGGAGGAGTGGGGTGCTTCAGGCACTTATCAGTATAACTACTGGGCTTTGGGACACTTTGGAACACTTGCCCCAGCAGGGCAGATGCAGGCGTGAGGCCCTAGAGCTGAAAAGACAAGGAACACAGGAAGCTGAGCTGCCTCAGCCTCAAAAGGCATGGCCTCGACCTCTGGAGTTTCAAAGGGTGGAGCCATGGCCTCTGGTGTCTCCAAGAGTGGAGTTGCCACTCAGGTGGACTAGGGGAATGGTTTGTCTAAAGCCAAGGGAGGAGAGTTGCCATCCCAGGGAGCCTGAAAGGCAGAGCTGAGTTGAAGGGCCTCCACTCAGAATCCAGAGAGTGTGGCCAATACCTACAGTCTGGAGGGCAGGGCCATTGTGTTAACCGTCTCAGAGAACAGAGGATTATTTTCAAAGCCTTGAGGGCTAATGTAATGTGTCCTGCTCCTTTGCTTGGTGCCTGTTATCCCTTCTTTCCCTCCAATTCACCCATTTGTAATGCAAATGTCTAGCTTGTGCCTGTTCTGCCATTGTATTTTGGAAGTGGATAACTTGTATTCTAGATTTCACAAATGAACAGGAATTTATTTATTTATTTATTTTGGACTTGGAGTGGGTTTAATACTTTGCTATATTATGATGGGATGAATGTGTCTTACATGTAGCAAGGACATGAATTTTGGGGCGTGAAAGTGTGGAATGTCATGGATTGAATTGTGTCCCCCAAAATACCTGTCAACTTGGTTCAGCTATGACCCCCAGTATTGTGTGGTTGTCTCCATTTTGTGATTTTCCTATGTGTTATAAATCATAATCTCTGCCTTTGGTTAAAGAGGATTAGGGTGGGATGTAACACTCTGTTCAGAGAAGCAACTAGGCCAAGCGAGGATTGATGACACAGACCTTTCTCCAGAGCTGACAGACAAAGTCTTCCACTGGAGCTGACATCCTGAATTTGGACTTGTAGCCTACTAGACTGTAGGAGAATAAATTTCTCTTTATTAAAGCTTGTGGTATTTCTGTTATAGCAGCACTAGATGATTAAGACAGAGCTGAACAAAAGGTTTCAAAGGTGGCTAGAGAAGTCAAAATGAAGTATTATAATAACATGTGCAAAGACCTGAGATGTTTCAACAAATGGATGCAGCGCTGAAAGTGCTCACCCATCTATGCCAAGAAATTTGGAAGACAGCTGTCTGGCCAACCGACTAGAAGAGATCCATATTTATGCCTATTCCCAAGAAAGGTGATCCAACTGAAGGCAGAAATTAGAGAATACCAGAAAGATGTTTACCTGTGTTTTATTGACTATGCAAAGGCATTCAACTGTGTGGATCATAACAGATGATGGATAACATTGCAAAGAATGGGAATTCCAGAACACTTAATTGTGCTCATGAAGAACCTGTACATAGACCAAGAGGCAGTGGTTCAAACAGAACAAGGGGATACTGAGTAGTTTAAAGCAAGGAAAGGTGTGCGTCAGGGTTGTATTCTTTCACCATACTTATTCAAACCGTACGCTGAGCAAATCATCAGAGAAGCTGGAGAATATGAAGAAGAATGGGGCACCAGGATTGGAAGGAAAACTCATTAACAACTGCGATATGCTGACGACACAACCTTGCTTGCTGAAAGTGAAGAGGACTTGAAGCACTTACTAATGAAGATCAAACACTACAGCCTTTAGTATAGATTACACCTCAACATAAAGAAAACAAAAATTCTTACAACTGGACCAAAAAGTGACACCATGATAAATGGAGTAAAGACTGATGTTGTCAAGGATTTCATTTTGCTTGGATTCACAGTCAACACCCATGGAAGCAGCAGTCAAGAAATAGAAAGACACATTGCATTGGGCAAATCTGCTGCAAAAGACCTCTTTAAAGCATTCAAAAGCAAAGATGTCACTTTAAGGACTAAGGTGCACCTGGCCCAAGCCACAGTGTTTTCAATCACCTTTTAATGCATGCAAAAGCTGGATAGTGAAAAAGGAAGACCAAAGAAGAATTGATGCCTTTGAGTTATGGTGTTGGCAAAGACTACTGAACATACCATGGACTACCAGAATGAACAAATCTGTCTCAGAAGAAGTACAGCCAGAATGCTCCTCAGAAACAAGGATGCCAAGACTTCATCTCACATACTTTGGATGTTTTATCAGGAGGGACCAGTCCCTGGAGTAGGCCATCATGCCTGGTAAAGGAAAGTGTCAGCAAAAAAGAGGGAGACCCTCAACCAGATGAATTGACGCAGTGGCTGCAACAGTGGGCTCAAGCTTAACAACGATTATGTGGATGATGCAGGACCAGGCAGTGTTTCATTCTGTTGTACACAGGGTCACTATGAGTCAGAAGCATCCAACAACAAGGACAAAAGAACAGAAACAAACAAAAAGACATGCAAGGAAGAGAAAAAAAAAAAAAGGCTACATGGGAAGGAGGATGGCAGGAATCTTGGAAAACTTTCTGGAACCATTGTCATTCCCTTAGAAGTAATGGAATAAAATTAAAGCGTTGGATAAGAGAACTGGGCACCACTCCCCGTTACCTGCCCTTTTGCTACCAGGCTAATCCTGTTTAAGCGCTAGACTTTATACTTTGCTTATGTTTGCATTCCTTTCTCCGTGACTGTTCTCAAAAGGAAAGGGAGTGTCATGTTGCTGTATTTTCCACAAATTCAGAGGAAAACCCCACTGGGAAAAGAACAAAACCTTCCAAATAGCTTGGTTTCCCTTATTCAGCCACAACCATCCTGTAGTGCCATCTGCTCTCATAGACAAGCCGAGCAGAGGTTTTGGGAACCCCAAAGGCTCATGGAGGCTGGATAGGATGAGGTGACGGGAGGTCTCTAGACCCTCCCATAAATGTTGCTTCTCTGGTGTTCCAAGGTTTTCTACCCTTTTTTTTTCTACACAGGTGGAGAAATAAAAATGGAAGGGGGAAAAAGATAAATACAAAGATCTTTCTCATCTTTAAAGAAAAGGATTTCTTTGGACATAGGCTCTCCTTTGGAGAAGCTGCTGCATCAAAACCCTACACTGTGGACAACTTTACTTCAACTAGCTGCATTTCTTGCACACACTCAAAGGATAAAACAGAGAGCCATAGTTTGGAAAACTCAAGAGTATTTCTATTCCTTGGAAGGATTTGTTTTGTAGGAAAAACAAAGCGAGTTATCTTTTCATTAGCTCAAGCCTGGCTTAATTCCAAGGAATTTCGTATTCAGAGTAACTGCAGCCTTCCTGGGGGCACTGTCAAGTTTACAGCTTAGAAAAGTGTTCGCTATGGTGGGCCTGAGCAGGGTGGCAGCAGACGGAGCCCCCTGGGCCCTGGAGAACATTTTTTCCACCTCCAGATCCCTGACAGCAGGGTGTTTGCGAGGTATGTTGCTCAGGAACCCAGGTGATGCTCTCTTTTCCCTTTCTGTCCCACTGCTAATAAAACTCCTGGGATTCAATTACACTGCAGTTACTTCTCTAGCAGAGATTTCAGCCCTGCATCTCCTAGGAGGTACCATACTGTTCACCAGAGAGCCTGAGTCCAAACTGTTTGGTATCCGCTCCCATTTACTGGAGCTTTCACGTTACTGAACCTGTAAAGAAGACAAGCCTTGCTTTTTTTGAACATATGTAGATCAGACTGGTTGATGGTGGGTGCAAGCTGCCTTGATTTGTTTATCAAAACATCTTTGAAATAAGAGTAATTTCAATAACTGAGGTGATGACCCTTTCCTGTTAACCTCTCCTCTGAGTGCATTTTGTGTGAAAATGTCTAAATAAACAAAAATGTTTCTCCTGAAGATTGCAAAATGGTGAGCTTTAGAACAACTTATTAATATTGTTTATTCAAGGTAAAACATTTAGAAAAGTGTAATAATCACCCAGTTAGACAAGCTTCTTAGAAACTGAATACTAAGGAAACTCAACCCAGCTTTGTTTCCTGAGCTAGGGTGGTAATTAGGAAGTTAAAATGTGTTTATGTTAGAAGCTATGCCACTGGTTTTTCAAATACCACCAGGATCACCCATGGTGGACAAGTTTCAGTGGAACTTCAACACAAGACAGACTAGGAAGAAAAGCGTGATGATCTACATCCCAAAATTAGCCAATGAAAACTCTGTGGATCACAACCCAATATTGTTCAATACAATGCTGGAAGATTGGCCCCCTAGGTGGAGGAAACAGCAACAGCCACAACAACGGACTCAAACATACTGACAATCATGAAGATGGCACTGGACCCAACAACATTTCATTTTGTTGTACATGGGGTGTTCACGAGGTGGAGCTGACTCAGGGGAAACTAACAACTAACAACAATAAGCTTGTTGCAAGAAAAATTAATCTCAGTTAATCTCAAATAAAATTGATCTACCTTGCCAGTTATTTGCCATTACTAAGGAGATGTATCCCTGACATAATCTTCCCTACTTTTATTTAATCAGAGTTTCTGGAATATAGCCCACTGTCTCTTATTTTTTTTTTATGTTGAAAGTACGTAAGAATTCACTTTCTTCTAGCAAAGATACATGTTCCAAATTAATTTGCTCTCTCTTCTGGAAAATTAAATCCTTTTTAAAACAACTTAATGGCTATCAATTAGAAGAACTTGGCAATATGCTTACAGCCCCAGAAACTGGATAAACGCACTAGAATATGAGATCATAAGGGCAGAACAGTATCTATTATCCATCAGTGTATTCCTTTTTGCCCTTCAGGGTACCTGACACTAGGAGGTCATCAGTAAAAAAATTATCAGTGAATGAATAAGTGATCTGCAGGGAGCTAATGATTTAATTGATGAGATATATCAAAACATATTAGTCAATATAAGCTGGAGAATTGCTTCAATTACAATGGTCCATGTTGGTTTTTTAGGAGCTGACTACCCACTTCGTGCATCATCCAGGACTTCTGGTTTCTTCCTGTTTCACTCTTCCTGTTTGACGCTGGTTATTGCATTTGCAAGAGATGTATATGAAAAACATGAAACTCGTATTAGAAGATTTGAATATTGCTTATACCTCTTACAGAAAGTTTGGTTAGTAAGATTATGGATTTAGGGAATTATCTAGTAGTAGATTCTATTCATAGAGGGTATGTTTCAATGAAATGCTTATGGGTCAGAAGCAAAGTCTGACTAAAGCAAAGGTGTTTGTTGTTATTGTTAGATGCCATCGATTCAGTCCTGACTCATAGGACCCTATGTAAAGCAGAATGAAACTCTGCATGGTCCTGTACCATCCTCACAATTATTGCTGTGTTTGAGCCCATTGTTGCAATCCATCTAGCTGAGGGTCTTCCTCTTTTTTGCTAACCCTCTACCAAGCATGATGTCCTACTCCAGGGCCTGGTTTCTCTGATAACATGTCCAAAGTATGTAAGACGAAGTCTTGGCACCCTTGTTTCTAAGGAGCATTCTGGCTGTACTTCTTCCAAGGCAGATTTGTTTGTTCTTCTGGAAGTCCGTGGTATATTCAAATTTTTTCACCGACACCACCATTCAAACACATCAATTCTTTGGTCTTCCTTTTTCATTGTTCAGCTTTCACATGCATATGAAGCAACCGAAAATACCATGGCTTTGGTCAGGCACACCTTGGTCCTTAAGGTGACATCTTTGCTTTTTAACACTTTAAAGAGGTCTTTTGCAGCAGATTGCCCAGTGCAATATGCTATATGATTTCTTGATTACTGCTTCCATGGGCATTAATTATGGATCCAAGTAAAATGAAATCCTTGATGTCAATCTTTTCCCTGTTTATCATGCTGTTGCTCATTGGTACAGTTGTGAGGATTTTTTTATATTGAGGTGCAATCCATACTGAAGGCTGTAGTCTTTGATCTTCATCAGTAAGTGCTTCAAGCCCTCTTCACTTTCAGCAAGCAAGGTTGTTTCATCTGCATATTGCAGGTTGTTAATGAGTCTTCCTCCAATCTTGATGGCCCATTCTACTTCATATAGTCGGCTTCTCTGATTATTTGCTCAGCGTACAGATTGAATAAGTTTGGTGAAAGGTTACAACGCACACCTTTCCTGAGTTTAAACCGTACAGCATCCCCTTGTTCTATCTAAATGACTGCCTCTTGGTCTATGTATAGGTTCCTCATGAGCACAATTAAGTGTTCTGTAATTCCCATTTTCGAAACGTTATTCTTAATTTATTATGATCCACACAGTTAAATGCCTTTGCATAGTCAATAAAACACAGGTAAATATCTTTTTGATATTCTCTGCTTTCAACCAAGATGCATCTGACATCATTCCATATCCTTTTCTGAATCCAGCTTGAATTTCTGGCAGTTCCCTGTAGATGTACTGTTGCAATCATTTTTGAATGATCTTCAGCAAAATTTTACTTTCAAGTGATATTAATGATATTGTTCGATAATTTCCACATTCTGTTGGATCACCTTTCTTTGGAATGGGCACAAAAGTGTATCTCTTCCAATTGGTCGATCAGGAAGCTCTCTTCCAAATTCCTTGACGTAGACGAGTGAGCAACTCCAGAGCTACATCCATTTGTACGAACATCTCAATTGGTATTCTGTCAATTTCTGGAGCCTCATTTTTCACCATTTCTTTCAGCACAATTTGGATGTCTACCTTCAGTACCATCAGTTCTTGATCATATGCTACCTCCTGAAATGGTTGCACATCAACCAATTCTTTTTGGTACAGTGACTCTGTGTATTCCCTCCATCTTCTTTTGATGCTTCCTATGTCATTAAATATTTTCCCTGTAATATCCTTCAATATTGCAACTCAAGGCTTGAATTTTTTCTTCAGTTCTTTCAGCTCAAGAAACGCCAAGCATATTCTTCCTTTTTGGTTTTCTAACTCCCGGTCTTTGCACATTTCATTATAATAATTTATTTTGTCTTCTCTAGCCACCCTTTGAAACCTTATGTCCAGCTCTTTTACGTCATCATTTCTTCTGTTTACTTTAGCTACTTGATGTTCAAGAGCAAGTTTCAGAGTCTCTTCTGACATCATTGTAATCTTTTCTTTCTTTCCTGTCTTTTTAATGACCTTTTCTTCATGCGTGATATCCTTGATGTCGTCTCACAACTAATCTGGTCTTCAGTCATTAGCGTTCAATACGTCAAATCTATTCTTGAGATGGTCTTTAAATTCAGGTGGGATATACTCAAGGTCATACATGGGCTCTTGTGGATGTGTTTTAACTTTTTTCAGCTTCAACTTGAATGTGTGTATGAGCAATTGATAGTCTGTTCCACAGTCGGCCCCTGGCTGTGTTCTGACTGATGATATTGAGCTTCTCCATTATCTCTTTCCACACATGTAGTTGATTTGATTCCGGTGATTTCATCTGGTGTAGCTAGTATGAATTATATAGGGATGGCATTGTTGTAGACTGTGCCCACAGAATAAAAAATAATGGAAACAACAACAAAAAAAAAAGTATATTTGAGTTTGTAACGCACCGTTTCATTATGTGAAAGTAGAGGATTCAGTCAGAAAAATCACTGGCCTAAGGGTTAGGAACAAGGGTCTTTGCTGTCACTTAGTACTCTAAATTCCAATTAGCTCATCAATAAAATGGAAGGTAGTACTTAGTCACAGAGGTGAGTATAAGGCAATGATTCTTGAAATATGTTCCTTCAGCATCGCTTCCGAATTTGACAGAAATGCAAATTCTCTGGCGCACACCAGGACTAAATGGATCAGAAACTCTGGGGGTGGGACCCAGCAATCTGTATCAACAAGTCCTCCAAGTGGTTGTGCACACTGAATTTTGAGAACCGTGAACCTTGGGTTTTCTTGGAAACCAGTGGTGAGGGTTTTATTGCTGTTGTTATTGGGTGTAGTCGAGTTGATTCCAATTCATAGTGACCCCAAGTGACAGAGTAGAACTGCTCCGTAGGATCTTCTTGACTGTAATATTTACAGAAGCAGATCACCAGGTTGTTGTCCTGTGGAGACACTGGGTGGGCTCAAACTACCAACCTTTTGGTTAACAGCTGACTGCTTAATCACTATACCACCAGGCTCCTTTGGTGAGGTCTTTAAAGGCTCCTTTTTCCCGCTACCCTCAACAGCTGTTGAGACACAGCCTCCTACAACCCAGAGAGTAGTATCCTTCCAGTCAGAATTCTGGTTAGACATAAAGAAATTGAGTATTGTTCTTTTACTACTCCCTCTTCCCACTCCCTACTCTTCCTCTCCCCACACTCATACCCACCAATGCAAGCACATTGACGGCAAGGGACTACTCTGTGTCTGCTGACACCTGAAATTCCTTTAGCCAGGAGAAAAGCATATTGATCCACGATTAGATTAATATGTAACTCTTGATTGAGGGGATATTTTATGTGAATACTTTTTAGTCAGAGCTCTGGTGGCATAGTGGTTAAGAGCTTGGCTGCTAACGAAAATGTCAGCAGTTCAAATGTACCAGCTGCTCCTTGGAAACCCTATGGAGCAGTTTACTCTGCCCTATAGGGTCACTATGATTTGGAACCAACTTGAAGGCACATAAGGACAGTAACAACAACTTCTTAGTCAAAGGTAATTAATCACTCTATGAGTGGGAGCTCCCTGAATGCAAAAAGAGAGGAGTCTCCATAATATGGGTGATCAGAGAGCTATTGGAAGAAAAAAGAGGCTGTAAAATTTCAAGACTTTATAACCATGCCTTGAATTGCCTTCAATGTGTGTATTTACTGAGAACACATTCATGAAGATGGATTTCTTTTCCTGTAGCTACAAAATCAAACTGTTCTGTCTCATGTGGTTCTTGGAGAATTTTAGGGTTTATTTGCTTGCTTTGGGATTTTTTTTGTTTGTTTGCTGGTTTTGTTTTTGTTTAATCCACAAAAGGTCTTCCTTGACAAAGAATTTCTTAAGTAAAGTGTCACCATAATCCATAGTTTACCCATCTTCATCACCAATATGATAAATCAAAGCAAAAGTAGGAGATGACTTTCTCTCCATTCCTTCCCATAATGTTAGTCTAGAAACTCTCACCAAAGCAGTACTTCATAAATACTCTGTTTTGGGTGACAATTCTAGTTCATTTTAACTTTTAAGTATACGTCATTTATTTGCATTTTAGATTATCTTTAGTTTATAATCTCCTACAGTTCAAATCAAGCCTGCACTATACTATACCTAACATATAGTCATGGGCAATAAACACTTAATAAGAGTTGTGATGATACTTCCTTTCTAGCTTTGAAATTCAAGAAAATGGGTAAACTTTTCTTTATATTTAATTGTTCCCTGTAGCCAGAATGTGCGAATGATTTATAATCAGGAAAAATCATTTGAAAAATAAAGGAAAAAATGACTCAAAATGTGAGCTACATGTCCAATATTCATGTTTCATTTACAGATATGAGAATATCATTTTCCAGTGTTTGGTTCATGGAAAGAACACTTCAAAGAATCTTTCAAAATAATTCTGATACATAAGTAGGAATAGTAATTTCCATGAAGTGTGAAAATTTCTAACATGACTCTCCCAACAGCCCTGTGAAATAGGCATAGGGTTATTACCTTTAATTTTCTTGGGTGAATAAAAGGGTCTAGGGAGATCCGATGATTTTCCAATGTCAAAAAAAAAAAAAAACAGTGAGTTACAAAACCAATCCTTGACCCAGATGCTCCTGTTGCCCATGCTCAGTTGCCTTTCCCAATTTCATCATGAGCCAGGCTGCCCCATCATGACCTCTGGAGTCTGGTCAACCACCACCGCACTGGGCCAGGTCACATTTCAGTAGGTGATATCCAAGGAAAGGAGAAAACTCTTTGATAGGTGGACTTTTGGTCAGAGGGAGGAGGGGGCTACCCTGTATCTGACTCTAGAGGTAAATGTAAAAAGTCTACTCCTAGACATCATCTCAGCATAACATAGTAGAGTAGAAAGTATCAATCATGCCAGCTTTCAGATGAGTATACCTTCTTGATCCTAAGCTCAGTGGTTTTCAATCCTGACTAACCATTAGAATCACCTGGGAAGCTTTTTAAAAACTCAGATGCTCCAGCCCCCTAGTGAATCTAGGGTGGGGCTCAAGCGTTGGTATTTTTGAAAGCTCTCCAAGTGACTATAACGTGTAGCCAGAGTTGAGATCCACTGATATAGCTGAAATGGAAGCAAGACTGTTATAAACTGGCACAGAAGCAGTCTTTTTTCCTCCTCCCACTAGGTAAAAAGAGTGTGTTTATTGACAGTCTCAACTATTTCTATGTGGAGGCCTTGTATAATTTCCAAACAAACCAGAAAGTTGTGTCTACCAGAGAATTCCTGTGGGATATTATTAAAGGGTTTATGGTTAACTGATGGACTGAATTAATGGTGAGCATTAAGGCAGATAGAACCTCAAAATTCAGGCAGATTAACAAAGTGACCAATGTGGAGGTACAGATTTCAAGTTTAACTTTGAGTTTCCTATCTCTCACAAGACAAGCACCGGTGGTAATAAAAAGGATGCTTTCTTTCCTTTGCCAGTCAAGTGTGCATTGACCAGCCCATGTAAAAACTTGAGTCTTCCAGATAGACATAGGAGGAGAGGTATAATTAACTTGAGTAAGCAAAGAATAAACAGCAGCCTGAAAAACAACTTCAAGAAATCTAAGAGAAACCCAGGGTCTGTCCTTAAACTACCCCGTCCTTTAATAATCTCCTGCACAGAGAAATCCCTATAAATTACATAAATACCTAAAGTTGTCTCTCCTTGCATTGTATTCATCTCTCTCTGTGTGTGTGTGTGTGTGTAGTGTGTGTAGTGGGGAGGGAAGATAAAAGAAGAGAGGACGTTGGTTTAATTGCCATTGAGATTCTGTCCTTTGAGTCCCATTATGGGAACACTAATACGCAATGTGTTAAAGTGGATGGGTTAGGAAAAAAAATACATTTCATAGAAAAATAAGGAAATGAGTGTATCATACAAATCTAGTTACATTACTAGAGACAAAAAACAAGATGGTGCTTCTTCACAGCATTGAATTATATAACATCTATCTGAAGTTTCTATGCTGTCAAATAAATACATTTGACCCCCATTCAACCTGGAGCAAACAAAAAAAAACCAAACCCATTGTCGTTGAGTTGATTCTGACTCATAGAGACCCTATAGGACAGAGTAGAACTGCCCCATAAGGTTTCCAAGGAGCACCTGGTAGATTCGAACTGCTGACTTTTTGGTTAGCAGCCGAGCTCTTAACCACTGTGCCATCAGGGCTCCAACCTGGAGCAGGGAGCTATCTAATTATTAATTAGTTCGCTGTTTGCGGCTAAGCACATGTATAAATGGGTTCATAATCAGAAAGCCATTGAAACACTCAAAGCCAACTGAAATGTCATCACAATTTATGAAAGTCACGGATATAAATGGACCCCAAACAAGCCAACTGGAAGACATTTTTAAACTCAAGAACTTGTCTTCATTATATTAGAAGGGTAAAGAACCTTATTTATTCAATTACATTCAATATACTTTTTGAGGATCTATCATGGATTTGGCATTGTAGGGAGTAAAAAATAATATAGTACTTCCTCATAGCAACTACAATACACATAGCAAACAATTAGTGAATTCTGAGATTTATTATATAAGACAGCATATATTTATGTTCTCATTTAAATATGTGCTACCACCAAAAAAAAAAAAAACTGTGGAATAGAAACAGAAAGTACTGTCAGCAGTTTGAAGAATGTAAAGCAAAGTTTGTCAGAGCCATAGCGCACAATTTCAATCTTTCCTCACTCTAGCAAATCTTCCTGAAACAACACTTTTATCAATAACAAATATTGGCTTCCCTTTGCCCTCAAATTAAGTCTAATTTCCTCATTTCAGAATCAATGCTTGTTCAGAGTTAAAGCCATCCAACCTTATTCTTTCACACTCCTCTCCAAATTGTAGTCAAGTCGAGTTCACATCCCTTCACTCTTTTCTGTATCCTGTAGTCTTGTGTCCCAAAATCTATAGATCAGGCAAAGGAAGAGTAAAGAGCAAAGAAGTTCTGGCAAAATGCCTTTTAATAATCTGAAAGGAAAATACCTCCTAGGGAAAACTCCCTTTTTGCTCTTAAGGCCTTCACCTGATTAGGCAAGGCCCACCCACAGTAAGGACAGTATTCTGCTTTACTTAACGTCAAGTGATTTATTCATATATAACTACTTCATAACAGAGTCTAGATTAGTGTTTGACCCAATAACTGAGCACTTAGCCTAGCCAAGGTGATGCATAAAATTAACCATCACAGCCTGTAAAGCCTTCTGACCATAAGACAAGTTGAGAGAGCTATATGGAAATGTCCTAGTTAATATGTTCGCCATTTTTAAAAATTAGTGCAAAGGGAATTGAAATAAACTTGTTTTCTTAAAGAGACTATTTTTAAAGAAACGTTTGTTAATTGAATTGTTAAATAACACTTAATTTCTCAGCATTTTTAAAATAAAGGGATACACAATACACACACATAAAGAGAGAGAGAAGGTTTTTCTGGTTTTTCTTTTTAATGCTTCTCCGAGTTCAATTAAAGTTCACCCTTGACAGAAAAAAAAAAAAAAAAAACTCTTTTTCACGGCAATACATACAGGAATCTTACCAAGAGGACACAGATTCCTGAATACCAAATATGCAAACCCAAATAAATATATTGAAAGTAATAGCAGAGAACTTTCCAATTTCAAAACATTACTTTACATTTTGGCATAATTATTGGCTGATTTGTAAATCAGCATGTCTTTCAAACTTATTTTTGTAGCAGAGCGATATTACATACAACACGACAAATGGAGAAATGAAACTTGCTTCTTGCTGTTATTTGGGTCATAAATATTTTGAGCAAAAATTAACCTCACTTAGAAAGCCACTGCTTTGCCAAATGATTTGGCAACCAGCTATTTTATAGGACAGATTTAGATTTCCTTTAACTTCTATTGATACAGACTTTCTAAAACTAAGAAAGAAAGCAATAGCATATTGGTTTTCTACCACTACAAAGGAGGGGGAAATGACAGAGACAAAAGTATAGATTTTTATCAATATAGGACAAGGAGGAGTGTTTTGTAATTCGGTTCTCTCTTGATTAACCTGTTTAAACAATATAGCTTTGTTGCAGAGAGGACAAGCATACTTTCTTCTTTTTAACTCACATTCTGTCCCATCATTGTGGAATGTTAAACAGCAGAAAAATACCCATTTGACCCAAAATGTAGTCTTTTACCTTGGCTTGATTGTTTTGACCCAGTACTGAGGAAGAAAATCTACCCAATCACCCTAATTATTTTCCAATGTGCACAGCACATTTATGAATAAATGTGACGGATCCAGGGCAGATTGCAGTAAATATACTGTCTGGGTGTTTTCCTTCTCTGAGAAATAACAATCTCCACTTAGAGCACAGGGATGCTCTGAGGATTTGCCATATTAAGTTGGAATTCCAATCCTTTGGAAACAGAGTACTGCGATTAGTTATTAAGACTGGTCAGAGCTCAATAAATGTCATTGATATTATTGAAGGATTCTGTCAGAATAGGCTAGGTTCTGTTGCAGTAAAAAAGAAGTCCTGAAATCTCAGTAGCTTACCGCAATATAGGTTTATTTCCTTCTCACATCATAGTTCAGTGCCACTCTCCTCCAAGTATTGACTCAGGAACCTGGATAGCTTCCATTTGTAGCTACACAGTTTGGAGTACATAGGCTCCAAGGTTACCACGGTAGGGAAAGAGAGGTCTAGAGGATTGCTGTTGTTGTTAGGCGCCATTGAGTCAGCTCCAATTCATAGTGACCCTAGGCATAACAAAATAAAGCATCGCCTGGTCCTGTACCTTTCTCACAATAGTAGGTATGTTTGAGCTCATTGGTGCAGCCACTATGTCAATCCATCTCATTGAGGGTCTTCCTCTTTTTCACTGACCTTTTGCTTTCATTGTTGTTGTGTACTGTCGAGTAGATTCTGACTCACGGCAACCCTATAGGACAGAGTAGAACTGCCCCATAGGATTTCCTAGGCTATAATTTTTACAGGAGTACTTGGTCTTTTTCCTGCAGAGCCACTGGGTAGGTTTGAACTGCCGACATTTCAGTTAGCAGCCAAGGGCTTAACCATTGTGCCACCAGGGCCCCTTCTACCTTCTACTTCACCAAGTATGATGTCCTTTTCCGGGGATTGGTCCCTCCTGATAATGTGCCCAGAGTAAGCAAGATAAAATCTGGCCATCCCTCCTTCTAAGGAGCATTCTAGCTATACTTCCTCCAAGAGACATAGTGTGGGATAATTTAAAGGGCCAGGACCTGAAGTGGCCTACATCAGTTTCCACCAGCCAGAACTCAAAAATATGGCTCCCAAATTTACTGCAGGGGAGGTTGGGAAATACGTTTTTCCTTTATGCTGACATAGAGCAAACAGAATGGTAAACACATCACCTTGTCTCTGCTATAGATTCCTAGATGGAGGGGGAAGTAATGACACTCAGATATAAAGGAATCCTAGAGGATTTGAGCCAATAAGTTACCTGTGGTTCAGACTAATTTGGGAAGGGCATAGATATTGCATATCCTGAAAGATATTTCTAAAATCTTTTATAAACAAATGGTGTAAAAAAAATTGTAGGCTTTATAAGCTATAGAACTTTTGTTTGCCTTTTGAGGCCAACACTTTTTAACAGAACTTGGCTACTAACCAAAAAGCTGGCAGTTTGAATCTACCAGCCACTCCTTGGAAATCCTACAGGACAGTTCTACTCTGTCTTATAAGGTCACTATGACTCAGAATCAATGGGTACACCAGGCTTTAGGAACTTTTAATTCACAGATATATAGTTAGGCATTGGACCTAATACCTTGTCCATCTTTTAATTCACATCCCAGTTTTTGTTCTTATCTCCTAGAACGAACAATTTAGGCTTGGCAGGTACTTTGACAAAGTTAGTATGACTCGAGGTCAGCTTCTCGTCTGTAAGCAGAATCAGAGAGAGCAAGCAGCTGTAAATCCAAAGTAAGGTCAGAAACACAGGGATGAGAATTGGACGCCTTAGCTGAGATCACAGAGACCTAGGAGGTCAAGGTCAGGAGGTTAGAGGAAAACAGTTGCAGTTCTGGTTCCAAGCCTGGAACAATGTAGTCAGGCCAGAGACACAGGACCAAGAGGCTAGTCCCTGACGGCCTAATGAGGCCGCACACTATAGCCTTGCCTCTGCTAGTCACCCGGGGTTACAGCCCATGCCATGCATGACAGCTTGCTTTCCAGCCAAATTCTGACATGACCAAGGGATTTACTCACACCTCAGAACTGGTTACCCCTTCCTCCCTTCCTCCCTTCCTCCCTTCCTCCCTTCCTCCCTTCCTCCCTTCCTCTTCCTTTTCCCCTTCCTTTCTTTCTCTTTCCCTCCTTTCTTCCCTTCCTCCCTCCCTTCATTCCTTCCGTCTTTCCTCCCTTGCCCCTCCCTTCTTCCCCCATTCTTCTGTTTCTCTCATTCTTTCTTTTACTTTCTCAGATTGTTGGTGGAGAAGGAGACTCATTTTAACAGTGATTTTTCACTGCCAACAGCTCTGAAAAACTCTGAAGATTTTTCTTTTCTTTACTGCAGAAATAAATGTAGATTTTTCCCTGGAGTATCAGGCTTCCCCTTTTATTCACATAACAATACTCCATGGCTTGTAGTACTTAGTCACCTCCCTCCTCAAGTGAACATTAAACATGGAGCACCTTTGTTCTCGGAGAAGACTTTAGATCGCTCGGAGCTCGTTTATCATTATTTGTTTAAAATATCACAGAGTCTATTGAATCTTATAGCCAAAGCAATGAAAAAGGTAGTTTTCATTTCATAACAGGTCTTTTATTATTAATAGTTGCATGGGCTGCCTGACCTTGGAATCTCTATTTTGCATGATTGCAGTACCACTGTGTCCTAATGTGGATCTTGGCCTTTCGAATAATGTTCTCATTCTCTACACTAACTTGTCTGTCTTGGCTAAGCAGAGGCTTACTGTGGACCGCTCAGAGTAGGGAAGCATTACACTGTGTGTATATTTCTAAGTGCCTGAACTAATATGGGACAGGCATCATGGATAGTGGCTAACCTGGTGAAACAGCCTCAAGTAGTCCTCATCTCTGACATTACCCCGAGTGGTATGGCTGGTGTCTTAGTTTCTTAGTGCTGCTATAACAGAAATACCACAAGTGGATGACTTTAACAAACAAATTTATTTTCTCAGGTTAGGAGGCTAGAAGTCTGAATTCAGGGCACAGGCTGTAGGGGAAGGCTTTCTCTCTCTGTTGGCTCTGGGGACAGGTCTTCATCTCTTTTCAGCTTCTGTTCCTCAGTTCCTTGTTGATTTTCACATGGCGTGTGTATCTTCCCTTCTGTGCTACCTTCTCTGTGCCTAGTTTGCTCTTTTTATATCTCAAAGATGATTGGTTTATGACACACTCTACACTGATATGGTTTCATTAGCATAACAAAATCCAATTTGCAAGTAGGATTACATCTACAGGTATAGAGGGTTAGGATTTACAGCACGTATTTTGGGGGACGCAATTCAATCACTAACAGCTGAGAATCACAGAATGGGCAGACATCTGTTGTCAGCTTTACACTTAAAAAACACACGCACACACAAAAAGAAGTTTCAGAGTATAGGTTTTCTAAGCACTGAGCTTCTGTTAAAAACCAAACCCAGTGCCATCAAGTCAATTCCTACTCAGAGTGACCCTATAGGACAGAGTAGAACTGCCCCATATGGTTTCCAAGGAGTGCCTGGTGGATTCGAACTTGCAACCTTTTGGTTAGCAGCTATAGCTCTTAATCACTACACCACCGAGGTTTCCAGCAAGTGTGTTGTGAAAACTTGGAAGTAGATGATGGTGATGGTTGAATAATATGATGAACATAATCAACGTCACAGAATTGTACATGTGAAGAATGTTGAAATGGCAAATATTTTGTTATATATATATTTCCAAAAATCAATTCCTTTGCCTTCAAGTTGATTCTGACTTATAGTGACATCACAGAACAGAGATGAACTGCCCCAGAGGGTTTCCATGGTTGTAATCTTTATGGGAGCAGACTGCCACTCTTTCTCCCATGGAGCAGCTGTATGTTTGAATCTCAGACCTTTTGGTTAGCAATGAGCACCTAACCACTGTGCCTCCAGGGCTCCCTATATATATGTATATATTTACCACACTAAAAAAAAATAGAGTAGCTTTTATTGGATTTGGGGAATTGAAGTTCTTGTGAGATGATAATGATTTAGAATATAGATTATGTGTCTCCCCCTGGGTCTTTGTTTTGCGCACGCCCATCTCATTAGGTGAAGGAGCCCTGGTGGCGAAAATCATTAAGTGCTCTGCTGCTAACCAAAAGGCTGGCGGTTGGAGCCCACCTAGCAACTGAGTAGGACAAAAGACCTGGCGATCTACTCCCGTACAGATTACAGCCTAGGAAACCCTACGCGGCAGTTCTGCTCTGTTACATGGGGTCGATACGAGTCAGAATCAACTCTACAGCACCTAAGAACAACAACTCATTAGGTGGAAGGTCTAATTCCAAGCCAGGAACACATTTGTGACAATTTAATGAAGAAAAAATATACAGAAAAGCGCTTGAGGAAACCCTTGACTTTTCGGTTTTACCAGCCTTGATTTAAAATATACTACTCCGCACCTGTCTCTTAACTCCCCTTTCCCACAGACTCTCTACTCCCTTCTCAGCCCATTGCCCACAGGTTACCTGCCCACCTTCTGATTGCTCAGGAGGAACCAATGCCCGGCAAAATGAGGCCTCAGGGCTCACTTTTCCCCCAGACTCCCTGCTCCCTTGTCCCTGTTTGTTTTACTCTCTGTCTGGCAATGGCCCCCACACTGTAAATTGTAGACCCCACACATTATCAGCCATGTCTCGATAACAGGAGAAATCAAGATCCATTCAGAGATTGGCATGTAAACTGAACCTGTATAGATGGAGCCTGACTGACGTTTAATGTAACTGCTTACTTTGTCCAAACTTTTTCATTTTATTAATTCACCTATTCACAGATAGTTTCAGCGTCATGATATGGAAAGTTCGGGAACGAGGAATGTGTGTTTAATGTCTCTTCCATTTTTGTGTGACCATTTATCAAGTCATCTTTCAACAATACCCTGCTTTTCAACAGTTCTATCTTTTTAGCTTTGGTTAAAGAAGGGAAGTGTATTAGCTTCCTGGGGCTTCAGTAACATAGTATATAATTTGGGTGGCTTTTAAGAACAGAAATGTATTGTCTCACAGTTCTGGAGGCTGGGAGTTCAAATTTAGGTTGTAAGTGGGAACACAGTCTCTCTGAAGGCTGTAGGGGAAGAATCTTTCTTGTCTCTGTCTGGTTCCTGGAAGCCCCAGGCATTCCTTGGCTTGCTGCTGAAGCCTAACGCCCTTGTCACATGACTGTCTTCCTTTTGTCTCTGTTGCTCTTATCTTCTTTTATAGGATGCCACTCAAATTGGATTAAGACTCACCCTAGTCCAGAATGACATCATATTAACTGATAACATCTTAAAGGACCCTATTTCCAAACAAGGGCACATTCATAGACACCAGGGGTTAGGACTTCAACATAAATTTGGGGGGGACACAATTCAATCCATTACAGGGAGTATCAAGGCCTACGTATTGAAAGAGGCAATTAAACATATAAGAAAAGGAGGATATAATTTTCCTTTGGCTAAATACAGTACTCTAACAATAGCTATACTATAAAAGCAATTTTCCCACTTTAATTAATAGCAGGCTAACATCTCTATCAGAGTCTGAGCTTTTTCCCAACATAATTGTTGGAAATTATGGAAAGCATAGTAACCCCATTCTACAGTTAGAAAAATGGAGACACAAATCACTCCAGGCTCTCATCCAATATAACGAAAGAGCCAGACAAAAGCTAACAACTTACAGATGGAAGATATTTTTCAAAGAAGAAGCACAAATCATGTTATCTTTGATGTAACATGTGTAGAACAAACACAAAGGGTTTGCCTTGGAGACTTACAATAGTCAGAGGGAAAAAAAAAAACTTTTTCTTCTTTATTTTAAAATTCCTATGTGTATGTAGTCACTTCTCTAAGACCAGGCCAAGGTATTTTTTTAACGAATCACAAATTTGACTAAATAAATTATACAGCAAGCTAAATTAAAATTTCCTTTTTTATACATCTTAAAACCCTCTCTTTTTACCAGTGCTTTTATGGGGAAAAAAAATTCACATAGGCATGATGACAATAATCAAGATTAAGATCTTTCTTCTTTCTTCCCAAATCTAGTGGGTTGGAATAGTTGTTGAACTAGGGGAAGTCACATTTATCTGGTGAGTCACATTTACTGTGTGCCAGGCACAAAGGACTCTCCTCTCAAGTGGCTTTAAGATCACAGTGTACTGTTAGCAGTTAACATGGTTGGCCACAGGAATACATGGGAGGGCACAGACTTGGACTTGGGGACGAAGATATGATTTTTGGAAGAGGTGACAGCCAAACTAATACCTTAAAAATGCATAGGAATGAGTGTGGTGGAGAAGTTTGGATAATGTTCCAGAAAGGAAGAACACGCTGTGAGAAGGCCTAGAGGTGTGAGAACTCACAGCGTCCTAGAGGAACTCAAAGAGATCCTATGTGACAGGAAGCCTGGGGAGTAGGGATTACTTACCTATAAGAATCTGCCTTTTGCACTTTTTGAATACATTAAATTTATTTACACTCAATAGTATGCTAGGTTGAATAGATAAGACTAGAGCCTATAGCTGACACTACATACAAGCCTGTGGATAAAAAGACTGGACTTCAGCAGACACTTCGAATATTTTCCATGAATAATAAATTTACTCTGAGCTGTTCTCCCTATTATAAACTGAATTCAAACCCAGGTACTACAGGACTAGCACTAAATTTGACCAACTTGACATTTGCACTCTATCAAATAATTTTTCCCTTTCCAGATAGCTTTTCTTAAAGACATTTATTGAGATTGTTTTCCTGCCTTTCGAAGAACCACACGTTTATTGTAGGAAACTAAGAATATATAAGAGGGTCGTAGGGAAGAAAATAAAAATCGTCGTAATCTCATCAATGGTGGTAACCATCGTCAATATTAACTTATACTGAGCCTTCAATGGATTATTTTCTGAGTTTTTCTATAAAAATAATTCATAGTAAATTTTTCAACAATTTGAGTGTATTCCTTCTTTCTGTGTACACATATGATATATATTCCATTCATTGTAAATTTAGTTTTAATTACGTAATTTATAAATACACTCTTATTTTGCAACTTACAGAGCTACATCTAGTGTGTAACTTTTAGTCCCATGAAAAATAGTTTGTAAACTAGAAGTTGGTTGTATTTCAAAGAGCTGGGGCTCATGCAGTCCTCTCTTCATTAGTTTTACAACACCACTGTGAAATGACGTAGGTGGCAAATATTATTATCCCTGTATTGCAGATGGGGCGTCCAAAGTAGACAGCAGTTGCACAACTGAGATGGCTGGAAATAGAGCTGGGGTTGTTTTCAAAGTAGGTGAAATATAAATTATAAGTAAAATTAAATATGGGTGATTGGTATCTCTATTCAAAAGCCTCATCTCTTTGAAATACTAATGCATAAAACATATTGGCCCTCTTATTTTTCCGTAAATTAAGAACCAAATCTGACCTTGGGGAGTCCACATGGATATCAATAGAAAGCTAAGTCAGTTGCATGTGAATAGTTGCTGCCAGAATTTTGTCTGAAAGCTCAAACACACTGTTAGAGCTACAATGAATGCTAAAAGATTAAGTTGAATAGAAATTTTGAAGTTAAAGCGCATGTATATATGCACGTGTGTGGAAACACAACACACACACACTCAGAATTTTAAGGACAAAAGTAGCACCAGAGCCAATTGCATGATATTTTTATTAGTAATCTTTACTTGGGCACAATTTCCCTTGAAGCTGGTGGGGTTATTTTCCCTGAATCAAGCCTGCAGAATCAAGCCTGTTGGGAGTCAGCAAACCACAACAGACGTCATCAGGTCTCTCAAGCTTCAGGATATACATACTGATCACTGCAGGGGTCGGGAAGAGTTTTTTTCCTCACTTGCGCAGGCTTGCACAATTGTCAGCGGATATAACCCTTGCTTTTCTTTGAAGTGTAAGCTATCAAAAACTAAATAAACCAGATGAAGTCGCTTTCTGATTCAAGATGACAGAGCAGACCAATGCTTCAATGAGAATTCTTTTTAAAGATGGAAATAGAGTTACAAATTTGCTACATCTAATTTGCGCCTTCCTTTGGAAAAAGAAATTTTTCCCAAGTGCCTTTTCCTCCTGAGAACAAGTAATAAAATTGAAATAAGAGAAAGGTAGAAGGAGTGACCATACATGGAGTTGGCAAGAGAATGAGGCAGGAATTGTCAACCATGAAAGAAAAGTGAGAAATGCTGAGTCCGTGGCATTCAAATAAACTTTATTCTCCTTGTGACCAGATAAATATACATTCTTCTTTCCCGAATTCCTTCCATTCTTGGTGCAATACTTGAAAAAAAAATTTTACCAGCTTTTTGGCATTTTCATCTTTTCTGGGAATATTTCTAAATGACCTAGGGGAAATTTTCTAAACCAAAGAACAGTTTTGGCAGCAGTAACAAGCCTCAGTATGTATTATGACTGAAACAAAGTAGCTTAGCCTTTTGCTCATGCAAGGATCTATGAGGACATCTGTGTTAAGCAGGATAAATGAATTTGCTATCTCTCATTTTAATGTGTGGAAAAAGTTGTTTTTCAATTTATTATTTTAACTATAAAAGAAAACATTAATTGATGATTTGCTAATAAATAAGAGAAGATTAATTAGATTATTAATGTCAATGTTATGACTTACAGAATTAAGCTCTCAATGTAGTATATCTGTTCTATTTATGTTCAAACTACTCTGTCTGTTATTATGTAGAAAAGTATGAAACAACCTCTTTGGGCCTTTGTTTTTCACATCTATAAAATGGGCATACTAAGCCTTATTTCAAAGGGTTACTGAGATGATTGGATCACATAGTAAAGTAAATTGTCTAACCAAGTGCCTGTAATGGTAGATTCTTTCTGGTTTATTCTCTTCTACCTTCTTGCTGTTTTATATGCCATTTTAAAAACAAAAAAAATATGTGAGGACCTCAGTGGACTCGTTGTGTAAAGTCCAACTAGTAAGGACTCAAAGCCAAACATGTCTAAAGGAGCTACCATTTATGAGTGCCTGGCACATAATAAATGCTCAATAAATATTAGCTATTATCATACCACACACCTCATTTTATGCTCATGATAATTCTGGAGAGTGTTTATTTTCATTCTTATTTTTCCAGTTGATGAAACGAAAAGCTTGGGAGGTAAAGGAACTTGCCCAATGTTACACAGTAGGATTGTGGCAAAGCCAGGATCCAAACTGAGGTCAGCTCTGGGGCTCCTGGCCTCATCACTGCTCCGTGCAACACCTCCGCTTACTCGGCAGGCAGGCCTCTGGCAAGTGTGATCATCCAGGACCTAATGGGGAAAACAGAAGTAAGCTAAAAGGAATTCTGAAAAAAGACAAAGTAGCTGCCATTCTCATCTGTGCATTCTCACAGCAACTCTCAGTAGCTAACTCTAAGCCTTCTTATGTACAGAGATAATGCCCTTCAAGGACACTATTAGCCAGATTAGTTATCTGGTTCACAATGTCTAGAATATTTGAAGCACTAGAATTGAAGGGAGGGACAGGTTGTTACAGCCGATCTCCCTAAAAACAGTAAAAAAGACTTCTGACAGCCTGCCAAATGGGACACAAAATTTTAAGAACTATAGTAGCCTGGAGCCACTTAGCACAGAAGTAAATAGCTTGAAACATCCAAATAGTCCTCGAAGTATGATCACTGATATTCATCCTAAAATCCTTTAAATTGGTAAATTGTGGACAACAAAACTGCATTATACATTTTATATAAAAAGCATATTTCATACAAATATCCTTTTTTAGTTTGAAGACTGAAATAGGAAGTGTCTGTGAAAAAGGTAAATAACTTAAACAGAACACGTCACTAACCCTGAAATCTTAACCACTTAAATTTTAATCTTTGGCCTTGCTCGGCTTTTTTCTATCATACATTCAGGGATCTAAGTTGTACCAATGGAACGTCTTACATTATGCAGAATTCAAATATCACTGGTAAGTATGGGAAAAGTGTTCTTGCTTGACTTAAGGAGTTGGCAACTTTTAATTTTACTGCCAAAATTATAACCTCAAACAGGGTCAAGAAGAAAATTAGCACATTTTCTGGAAACACACAAGCACACACATACCTCTAATCATTCTAATTTTAAGCGTTTTTGAGTGAACATGTGATATTTCAGTATGCCTTTACAATGTTGGCATAGTGGTTAACAGCTAAGACTGCGAACCAAAAGGTCGGCAGTTTGAGTCCACCAGGCTCTCCTTGGAAACCCTATGCGTCAACTCTACTATGTACTGTAGGATCATTATGAGTTGGAATCGACTCGATGGCAACAGGTTTTACAACGTTAGTTTCGTAGCCCTGAAACGTTAGAGACTGCAGCAGCAGCAGTGGATAAGGAAGACAGAAAAATGTTCAACAGTATTTAATGGAGACTTGGGATTTCAAAAGACCTAGATTGTCTTCTGATTTTCACCTCTAACTTTTCATCTTGGGACAAATCATTCGATTCCCATAGGAATATCATAGCTTCCCAATCTCAGCATGATTGGTAAGAATGAATGATGAGGCAGAGTTTATTCAGTCCTAGATTGTGGATTACTGGATCCAACATGTCAGTGAGACACATCTCCACCCCCAGAGATCTGGCCAGTCCTTGGGCAGCCCATAAAGTAAGTGTCAGATAAAACTGAACCTGAGAGGTGGACCTATTTCTTTGGTTAGAACATTGCCACATTAACTATTTAGTCTCGGGCTGCTATTATGACTTCCGGTTCACAGTAGCTCCATGCAGATCAGATCAATATGTGATCATTCTGGGATTATATTCTTCACCTGAGGACTTTTGGTCCTTCTAATGCATTGTCTTGGAAAAAAGCATGGAAAAATCATGAAGTGGATTTATTGCATGACCATTATGGCCAACCTGATCAAATATGAGACCAAATTCTCAGCAGCACAAACAATCCTGAATACAACCCAGTCAAGAAAAAGGAGGCCAACACCTTGCATGCGTCTGGGCCACTCAGAGTCGAATGAAGACTTTTGACCCCTCTGAGCAATGGAAAGAGCATGGTGCCTCCTCACCATAAGCAATTCAAAACAAAAACAATAGATAAGTAGATAAATAGGCAGATGCCTAAAGCTGGCTCTGATTCATGGTGGTCTTATGTACAACAGAACAAAATGTTATACAGTCCGGCATTATCCTCACAATCACCAGCATGTTTGAGTCCATTGTTTCAACCATTGTGCCAGCCTGCCTTACCAAGCATCTCCCTTGGCCCTCTACTTAACCAAACACTATGTTCTCCTCCAGCAATCGATCCCTACTGATGATGTGTCCAAAGCAAGTTGGACAATATTCTGTTGTGATCCATAAAGTTTTCATTGACTAAATTTCAGAAGTAGATCACCAAGCCTTTCTTCCTAGTCTGTCTTAGTCTGGAAGCTTTGCTGAAACCTGTCCATCATGGGTGACCCTGCTGGTATTTGAAATACTGGTGGCGTAGCTTCAGCCATAGCAACACTCAAGCCACCACAGTATGGCAAACTGACAGCTGAGTGGTGTCAAAAACAATACTAAACTTTAAATAATAGTAAAGAAGTCAAAGTTCTGATGCTTCTTAAAATATTTATTTCTTGGTTTCCATCTTTGTAAGAATGTATTGTCTGCTTGTATCTACTTCCTGGCACTAGTATGTATATTACTAAGTGAATTCTTTAAAATATTAACCTGACAGTAAATATTCTAGAAATGCAAATTACTGTTATTAAAATTCACCTGATCTTAAGGTTAAAAAATGATTCTCTAAGAATAAATGGTTCAGCCAAATAAGACGAACAAATTTAAGAGCATTACAGGACTATTTAGCTATTTTTCTTCTGGTAAATTACAGGGTGCTTTGCAAAAATTGCTTTTTTTCCTACGATTAAGAAATTAGTTCCCAGAAACAAACACTTTTAAATTTTACAAATACTGGAACTACGTAGTAAAGGAGTTGAGTAGCTAGTACAACTAAAAAGAAGAAAGAAAGAAAGAAAGAAAAAGTCTTCGAAATCTAGGTGCATACCTATTAGGGCTGGCAATGACCCTATAAATCATCCAGGCCACAAATGCACAAATCTTGCACACCAATACACTTTTTATTATTTTGTGTCCGAAGGCACTCCATAATTTGAGAAATCCATCCGTGAAACTCCATTGATTTGGCAATAATTATTTTGTTTTCCCTTTCTTTTCTTTATTAACCAGAATCAATTAGAGCTCCTGAGCAATGAAGCATACCAATATCATTTCTCGGAGTGGTTCATTTAAGTTAAAACAAAGACACATGTAACATTTTTAGCAATCTATACAATCTTATCAAGGCTAAATATTTTCTACTAGCCATATATGTACATATATGTATATATTATATGTCATATATATAAAGTATTATAAATATTTGTGTACGTACATATTAAGCCACTTAATATATTGAAATATATTTATATGATAATATAGCCTTTTAATATATTTAAAAATAACCTGTGGACCTGGATTCCTATCTTATTGTCTCTCTGAGACAGAAGACTGATGATCAAATTCAATCTTCTCTTTGTGCAGAGGAGAGTGTCGAGTCTCAGAATTATTATTGACTTGTCCAAGATCGTACAGCTCTTAAACATTGAATTTTCCTTTGTCCGTATAATACTTCTGCAACTGATCCCATCTGTTTGCCATGCTCTCTAAATAAGCACTCATATTAAGGGCAAGGCACTCATAAGAAATTGCTCCTGTCAACTATCTTTCAGGTGACTCGTTTTCTCTTCTGTCCCTGCCCATTCTAGGTATAATTACTTGTTCCATAATATAAGTTCCCTTACATTTATACCTATCTCCATTTCACCATTTGCATTAAAACCTTAAAACTTTGATCTGCATCTCCCTCTCATAATAGTTCCTAAAAGGGCAAGAATTAGGTCTTTCTGATCTGTTTATCCTCAACATGTTTCCATAAGAGTTGATTTGGGGTCCAGGAGATTGTACTGAATTGGATCCATTGCTACTTTTTTGTTTAAATGTCTTCTGTATGCCAATAATTCCCAAATTAATATTTAAGGACCAACCTTTCCTCTGTCCTCTAGACTCAAACTGCCTGCTTGATATCTAGTTGGATATTTAGGAGGCATTCCAAACTTAACATCCAACAGAATGCTTGATTAACCCCTATATCTAAATATATTTCTTACCATCCAGAAAATGACATTAGATACCTAGTTGCTCTCTTTCCCTAATACACCAATCCTACACTCTGTTGTTGTTGTTGTTAGTTGCTGTCAAGTGGATTCCAACTCATAGCAACACTAAGAATGCAGAGAAGAATTGTTCCATAGGGTTTTCAAGACTGTGACCTTTCAGAAGCAGATAGCCAGGCCTTACTTCTGAGGCACTTCTGAATGAGTTTGAACCACCAACCTTTCAGTTAATAGTCCTGCATTTAGCCATTTGTGCCACCCAGGCACTCCCTAAATACCCTATCTCCAAAATATTTCTTGAACCCATATATTTTTCCTTCCATTCCACTGCTAACTAGAGCTGTTCTTTCTGTATTTTATTAGCATCCTAGCTGATCTCTGCTTCTACTCTTGCTTCTTTATAATCCCTTCTCCATAGTTTACCAGCTTGTTCTTATAACAACTACATTAGATCATGTCACTCTCCCTCTGAAAACCTTCTCATAGCTTATCATCACACTTGAAATGACATTCAAAATCATTCTCTAGGCTATACCATCCAACATTGCTTGGTCTCAGAATCTCATCTCATGACACTCCCCACCCCAACCCCTGCCCTTGCTCACTGAGTCCCTGTCACTCTTCCCTTCATTTCTCAGACCTAGGAAGTGAGCTAGTTTTTGCTTTAGGGCCTTTCTCCCAGTTCCTTCTGCCTAAAATCCTCTTCCCCCAGATCTCTGCCTGACTAGCTAGTTTCTTCTTTCAGCTCAAACATCACTTACTTCAACAGGCCTCTCCTAACCATACGATTAAAATAGCCTCATAGCCGCTATTTTATTTCTTTACTTGTTTATTTATTTATTTTTGTTTATTATAGCACTTATAACCACTGAGTATTTTCTTATTAATGTATTTGTGTGCTTGTTTATGTGTTTACTTTTTGGTTCTTCTCACTGGAATGTAAATTCTGACTTGTTCAAAGCTTTGCTTCATGCTTAGTCTAGTGCCTGGCCCACAGAAGTTGCTGAATAAATATTTGTTGCTTAATGCTATCAAATTCATTTTCCTGGCTTGAATGTTGACACGTGTAAAGAGAATGAATTCCTGTGCCTTGGAATCTACCCGATAAGGTTTTGCTGTCTGGGGTCAAGGGACCTCATCTCTTTTCCATTCTTGAGCACTTACTCACTGTTTCTGTGAAGACTGGTTATGAAAGCGTAGTGACCCGTGGTCCCCAGCATTTCCATCCTTTGGGCTTTGATGCTGATTTTCCTTACCTTGGCACCTGAAGAGCTAGAGTGATCCCTTTTGCCCCTTTGCCCTGACCGTGGGCAGTGATATTCGCAGTGCAGATGTTGGAAACAACTGTTTTTCAGGTATCAGAAGGGGTGACCTGCCCCCCTGCCCCCATAGTGAAGTGGGGGTTGCATACAGTGTGTGCACACAAAATGGTGTCCCTTCATGCAGAGTTGGCCTAAGGCCTTGGGTAGGTAGGACTGAACTCCTTCTAAAACCAGATTTACTTTCCCTGCCAGGAAGCACTGGCTGAGAGGGTTAGAGATAGAAACCAGAAAAAGAAAGAAAAAGAGAGAAAGAGGGTAGTTGCAGAAAAAAAATAAGCAAGTATGAGCTCACTCATCCATTCTCCCCTGTGCCACAGGACTCTGAAATCTTCTTTCTTTCCACCTAGCTATTTGTTAACGCAGTTCTGCACTGCTTGAGTTTCCATCAGTCTACTGTGAGACTCCAGCTTGTTTCCCAAATCATGGGACTATTTTAGATGCCCATGAGGCCACTCATGGGTGCATGGCTATTCTTCCATTGAACAGGCATCTGCTGCCCCTGGTGAATAACTTGCTGTGATCAGTAGTTACGGTAATAATATCACGTGTGGTCCAGGTTGTTCTCAGTGCTGAAGATCCCGGAATGAGCCAGGTGGCCAGGTCTGGGTGAACTCGGAGGTATTCTGCTACTCCCACACTGAATCTTCCCTCTATGAACTGGGCAGAACTCTAAAGAAAAGTCAGTGCTTACGCCTGTTCTGTCTAAACACTTGTAGTGGGGCAGAGGCCACCAAATCTGAGCTTCCTAAAGTCCCACACCATTACTCTCCTCACCAGCACCCTTCTTCCATGCTTCAGTAGAGGGACTGAGGAAAAAACAATTGTTCAGAGCGGCTCCATAGAACTGTCCTCTGTGCCCCTGGAACACAGCATCTTTCCTTCACCATCCTGATTCCCTGATGGTGAGGAAGAAGGCCACTTGCTCACTTTTTTTTCGATACAGTTGGCTTCCAGTGCAAAAACCAGCTATCACCCTCATAAGAAACTTCTGAATTCTCTCATTACAGGAGCCATCCTATGACAAAAATAGAAGAATTCTTTTTTTTTTTTTTTGGTTGGGGGGGTCACTTTACTTTTTCAGAGTCCTGGTGGCGCAGGGGTTAAGAGCTTGGCTGCTAATCAAAAGGTCCACAGTTCAAATCCACCAGCCGCTCCTTGGAAACCCAATGGAGCAGTTCTACTCTGTCCTGTAGGGTCACTATGAGTCAGAATTGACTTGACAGCAACTGGTTTGGTTCCTTGATTTTACTTTTTTCAAGCCACGAGGATCTCATTTAGAAAATTACTGCTTTAAAGCCCTAAATGGTGTTCTTAAGGCCTGAAAGAGGTAAAGAGGTTTCCCAAAGTGCTTTATTTACCAACAAGGAACAAACTCCCTGCAAATGTCCTTAAGGAATTAAGGTACAGAGGGCAATGTCTCACCAAGAAACCCTTTGATATTTTAGTAAATGCATCTTTTGATGGAGAGCTCGGAATGAATGACAATTTAAAATCCTCCACTAGGAATAATGATATTGTACGGATTTCTAAAAACTTAGGGTGAAATTACTTTAATATTCAATGTCTATGAATATTTATTTAGATCACACTAGAAAAATAATTATACTTGTTTTATAGAATTAGGTCTAGAGAAACTTCCGGACAATCTGAAACACATGTTGAAAGTTAGAACATGAGGAAAAGATAGAAACTAGGGAAGAGAAGCCCTGGAGGGCATACTGGTTAAGATCTACAGCTGCTAGCCAAAGGGTTGGCAGTTCAAATCCACCAGGTGCTCCTTGGAAATGGTATGGGGCAGTTCTACTCTATCCTATAGGGTCACTATGAGTCAGAATTGACTCAATGTCAACAGGTTTTTTGTTGTTGTTGTTGTTTTTAGGTAAGTGATGGTATTATTGTTGTACCAATATTGAGGTAAAGGGTTCAACAGCCCACGGCCTCTAGAGTCTCTGAGTAACATTTAAGGTCATGGCTAGTGATCATCTGTACTTTTTTTTTCTTTTCTTTCTTGCTTCCTTTTATCTTTTTTTTGTTTTTCTTTTTCTTCCATTTCCATAACCACTCCAAACCAAACACATACCCTTTATTTGTTCTTACTTTTACTTCTCCTATGTTTTTCCCTCCTTGTATCTGTCTGCCTTTGTCTCATGGTTGCTGGTTCTACTGATGAGGCCCCGGGCTAAAGTTGTTATTGATAGCAGCTCCATGGAGAAGAGAGCAGGCCATTTGGAGGAGATAATAAGAGCTCGCTTCTACTGAATGCCTACCTTGTGCCTCGCATTGTTCTATACACTTTTCATGTATAGTCTTATTTAATCCTCTCAACTTTCCCAAGAGATTGGTCTCATTTTATCCAAGGCCTTGGTTCTATAGGGGTATAAAAAAACAAAATGAAACCCGTTGCCATTGAGTCCATTCCGACTCATAGCGACCCTATAGAACAGAGTTGAACTGCCTCATAGTGTTTCCAAGGACCGCCTAGTGGATTCAAACTGCTGACCTTTTGGTTAGCAGCTGTAGTTTTTAACCACTATGCCACCAGTGTTTCTAACCTATTGCTGTAGAGTCGATTCCAACTCATAGCGACTCTACAGGACAGAGTAGAACTGTCCTATAGAGTTTCGGAGGAACGGCTGGTGGATTTGAACTGCCAACCTTTTGGTTAGCAGCTGAGCTCTTAATCACTGGGCCACCAGGACGCTCTTAAAACCAAACTCACTGCCCTCGAGCGATCCTGACTCACAGTAACCCAATAGTACAGAGTAGAACTGCCCCATACAGTTTCCAAGGAGCACCTGGCAGATTCTAACTGCAGACCTCTTGGTTAGCAGCCGTAGCACTTAACCACTACAGCCACCAGGGTTTCCATAAAGGTAGATATTCTCCCATAGAATCAAGGCAGTTTGTTTGTTTCTCCTAATTCTGTCTCCAAAGGGACTAGAGAAAAAGTCCTCAAGAAATGCCACCTTGAAGAAAATAGATGCAAACAGCACTTTTGACCAATAAGTTAGAGCTAAGAAAGATGCACTGACTGGGTAAATCCCAAATGAAACCTCAAGTAGATTTCTATAACCAATCTCTTATTTGCACGTTTGTTCTCTTGGGGGAAAACGTGACTTTACCAACCATGCTAATGGGAGAAAAGTTCTAACCCTTAAATAATTTCAAGAAAACCAGAATATGGTTTAGGTCAAAGAGTACTTGATTTTGCAACACCAAGTATCCCTTCTGAGGTTTCCCAAAAATGCTGTGGCTATCCCACACAGAACTCTCTCCATATTTTTACCACAGAAACAATAGTGCTAATTCAGCAGACATTGTCGTCTAGACCACTTTGGGAGCTGCTCTAAGGAAGATAAAGAAACTGATACCTGCACACTTATCATCCAATGTCATAAAAATGAAACCCAGAATTTACAAAACGTCCGTGTAAGACGGCTATAGAAACAAGGGCTAAGGAAAAAAAAAAAAAAAAAAGGTGGGGGGTAACATTGGTTATAAAATTATGTATTTAGAGCCTTTATGTTATTTCAAATAAATGAATGAATTTATTAATATAATTAATGTTGGATACAGGAAGAGAATACGAAAACTAGTTGAGGGTTCTGAATTTCAGAATGATTTTCTCCAGGGTGGATCATTTTCCTTCCCTTAGGGACATTACAAGGAGCCCTGGTGGTCCAATGGTTAAGCGTTCGAATGCTAACCAAAAGGTCAGCAGTTAGAACCCACCAACAGCTCTGCAGGGGAGAGAGACCTGGTGATCTGCTCTTATAAAGATTACAGCCTAGGAAACCCTAGGGGGCAGTTCTACTCTGTCATATAGGGTAGTTATGAGCTGGAAACAACTCTGGATGGCACACAACAACAACAGAGACGTTACTTAAGAGCCATTCTCTTCTATCACTTCACATTTTTAAAAAAGAAGGTGCTATATAAAGATGATGATGTGGAGTTTATAGGTTTACACTTCCTTGGTAAAGGCACTGTAAATATAAACCACTCAAGAACCAAATTTACCATGTGGAGGTAAAGCCAAAGAAAATCCCTGATGCAGAAACCAGAAGATGCCTGGTCCACTGGAAATGTGGTCGTCTTCAGCTTCACCTCTGGATTTCCCCACCACGTGACAGAAATCAGCTGGAGGCCAGATTTGAATTTCCCACAAACGCTGTTGTTCATGCAAAAGGCGACCCAAGTCATTTCCTTAACACTTGGAAGCACTTAAGGCTTGTTCTCCTTCTCTCTCTCTCTCTCTTTTTTTTTTTTCTTTTTTCCCACTCCTGGTCTAGCTGTTTAGAATGCACAGATGTGGCTGGCACTGTGATGTAAGCAGTCTTGTTAAATGGCTCCCTGAGGAAAATATCTGTACAAAAACCAGTAAGCCATTTACTCTCAAGTTGACATCGACTCATAGCTATCCCATGTGTGTCAGAGTAGAACTGTGCTCCCCTGATACTTCAACAGCTGATTTTTCAGAAGTAGCTTGCCAAGTCTCTCTTCCAAGGTGCCCTGGGTGGACTGAAACCTCCAACCTTTCTATATCTAGTGGACCTCATTCACCAATTCCACGTCATCATTCCCTGGTTCTTCAGATCCAAGAATCCAGGTCAGCGGCAGTGGAGTTGCTGCTGTAATTATGTTTAAGTAACATAAAAAATACTCTCATAATCTTTCATCACTACCCAAGAGCTCCAGCAATTATGAGCGATGGTATGGGACAGTCAAGTCATGTTTAGTAAGGAATCGATAGTTATTGTAAGTGTTTAGGGTCTGATTTGAAGAAACTATCCTGTTACTGAAGGGACACCGGATGCTCATCTAATTAACAAAATTTCGTATGAACTATACGCACATTCGCACCATGTTGTTTCTCTCTGCTGATGTTGAGGGATGAAGGCTTTCTTCAGCACTTTCTTGGTGAAGGCTGTGACAAAGATTTAAAGCCCACCTTGGAGGTAACAGCCACAGTAGCAGTAAAGATGTGACTTTGGCTTGAGGAACACAAAGCATGATCCTGCCGTCAAGAATGGCTATATGAAGAAATGCTGGGGTGTCATAACTGTTCTTTCTTCCCTTCTGACTTCTTTTCACTTAAATGTTTATAATATAAGCCTGATACAGTTACAATCTGTAAATCAAGCAGACTTCCTACTGCTTTGCACAACTTCCTACCTAACCACACAGACAGCATAGCTTAGTGTTAAGAGGGTATGCTCTGGTGCCAGTCTTCCTGGGTTCAAATCATCCTTCCAGACTTTGATAGCATGTGAACGTTGGGCAAGTTACTTTCCTGAGGGGACATGATAGTACCTACCTCAGAGGGTTCTTTTAAGAATTAAAGGAGGGCATTGTATATAAAATCTTGGAACTGTATCCAGTACATAAGCACTCAAAGGAAGCACTTGAGCACATGTCGGTTGGAGCCCAGAGCTTATGCTGTTGGGGTAACGGTTCATTGTCTGCAAAATTAGAATGATCTAGTTGAAATGGTTAATTTATCTCTAAGGTCCCTTAAAACTCTAACGTTGTATGATTTCCCCTTCTCTTTGCTCTCCTAGAATAAGAACTTTTCCTAAACTACCAGTTTGCTAGGAATATATCACCAGCTCACTTGAGAGAAAGTACTAAGGATGTTCTTCAAGTTTTAAAATCATTACCAGCTAAACTTTGAAAAATTCTATCAAATGAAAACCAATCAGCAAAAATACAATTAGCCACCCATGTTTGCAAACTGTATAAGATAGTTCATAATTTTAAACAGTTTTAAATGGAAATGTCTAAAATATTCTTAGTTGTCAAGATATGGAAAAAATTGATTATCACCATTATTTATAATAAACACTAATTAAGAGCTATTATGTCCACAAGTATATTATAGCACTTCAATTGACCGTGCTTTATAGTTAGTTATATATGTGCCTGTCTCGCCACTAAATTTGTAAACCATCTTAAGGGCAGGAACAATGTTTTTGTATACCAAGCACTTAGCAAGGCACAGGCATAATTAGCTACTCAGTAAATCCAGGTTGAATGACTTAAGAAATGGATAAAAGGTAAGTCACTAGATTTTCAAGTTACAAAGTATGAAAAAATGGCCACTGCAGTCTAAATTGGAAGACAGGCCAGGGCATCAAAGGCAAATAGTGAAACAAAAGAAGTTACAGATAAATAAAACACATAAGAGATATTGCTTTATTTAAGTCCAAGAGGCAATTTTGTCCCCTTCAGTGAAGAAACGGGACTTTATTTTCAATAGACAAATGGAAAAACCTTTCCCAGCAAGGAGGACAATGCAGGCAATAACATAATGATATTAGTTTCCTAGGGTTGACGTAACAAAAGACCACAAACTGGCTGGCTTATAAGAACAGGAATTTATTGTCTCACAGTTGTGAAGGCAGGGAATCTGAGATCAGGATGTCTGCTGTGTTGATTCCTTCCGAGGTTTTGAGACAGACTTTTTTCCATGCTTCTCTCCCAGCTTCTGGTAGCTCCAGGCATTCCTTGGCTTGCCGCTGCAGCATCATATTGCTTTCTTCCTCTCTTTCTCTGTCTTTGTCTATCTTCCCCTCTTTTATAAGAGTACCACTCATATGGGATCAGGACCCACCCTACTCTAGTATGACCTCACATTAACCTAATTGATAACATTGTCAAAGATCCTATTTCCTAACTAGATCAAATTCACAAGTACAGGGGTTAAGACTTCCAACGTATCTCTTTTTTCGAGGGACACATTTTAATCCACATTAACGTATTAGTGTCGTATTGCTGCTATAACAAATTACCACAAGTGTAGTAGCTTAAAATCAACACAAATCTATTATCTTACATTTCTAGAAGTGGGAATTCTGAGATGGATCCCATCTAAAATCAAGGTGTCAGCAGGGCTATGTTCTTTTCTGGAGACTCTAAGAGAGTATCCGGTTCCTTGACCTTTCCATGTTTTAGAGGTTGCCTGCATCCCTTGGCCTGTGATCCCTTTCCATCTTCAAAGCCAATCATAGCTGGCTAACTGAGCCTTTCGCCCATCACATCACTCTGACACTGACTTGTCTACCTCTGTCTTCTACATTTAAGAACTCTTGTGATTACATTGGACCCATCCAGATAATCCAGGACAATCTGCCTGTTTTGAAGTCAACTGATTAGCAACCTTAATTACATCTGCTACATTAGTTCCCCTTTGCCATGTAACCTAACATAGTCATAGGCTCCGGGGATCAGAATGTGGATATCTCTAGAAGGTCATTGTTCTGCCTATAATATATAATATCAGAATGCATCTGGCATGTTCAAGTAACAATATGATGTCCACAGAAATTTGTGTGTTAGAGGTAGATTTGATTGAGCTTACAGGACTAGGTGAGTGGGAGCCTATTTTTAAAAGCATTAAATGCCCAATAAAGGAAACTTGGCTATTTTTGTAAGTAATTGTTATTTTTATGTCAAATTAACATTAATACTTGCTATCACTTTTCCAATTGACCTGTGCTTGAAAATTACATGAAAAAAAAAAAGTTTTTTTATCACTTTTCCAATTGACCTGCGCTTGGAAATTACATGATTATAAGGTATGTCTAATCCATAATACCATAACTTTTAAAGATAAATAAAAGACAACCAAACTTTTTTTAATAGTAAGTGATGACTTGGAAATCATAATTTAATAGTTCACTTTACACTCTCATAGCTTAATCAACTGCCTCCTCAAAGTCTGAAAGCATAAAAGAAAATGATAGGATCATTCAAAAGGTGTTTATTAAGAGCTTCATTATACGTGGTTCTGAGATTAACCGGTGATACTCTAATTGAGACACACAGACATAAGAGCAGCAAGATATATACCCATTGCCGTCGAGTCGATTCCGACTCATGGCGGCCCTATAGGACAGTGTAGAACTGGCCCATGGGGTTTCCAAGGAATGCCTAGTGGATTCGAACTGCTGACTATTTGGTTAACAGCCAAACTAGCCAGATACATAAACGTATGTAAATCATAAACAAAAAAAAAACCAAACCTACTGCCATCGAGTCAATTTCGACTCATAGTGACCTTATAGGACAGAGTAGAACTGCCCTGTAGAGTTTCCAAGGAGTGCCTGGTGGATTCGAACTGCCAAGCTTTTGGTTGACAGCCATAGCATTTAATGGCTATACTACCAGGATTTCCTTGCAAATCATAAGCATGTGTATTTTACCTTACCCTTAAATAGGCAGCAGAAAGTTAATGTCAAAAGCAAAGATACATCAGAAAACAAGGAAAGCAAGAAGAATCATCAGTCGAATAGATTAGATTAGAACAGAACAGGTTCAGGAAAAATGTCATGGAAGACAGAAAATAGGAGGACCCAGAACTCAGATTAGAAGAAAAGAAAAACAGAGCAGAACTTGATAGTATACATATCTTGTAGACAAAACAGTACAGAAGCATTGCAGATGACTTATGGACTTGTTGTTAGGTGCCCTCAAGTCGCTTCTGACTCATAGAGATTCTATGCACAACGGAACGAAACACTGCCCAGTCCAGTGCCATCCTAACAATCGTTGTTATACTTGAGCTCATTGTTGCAGCCATTGTTATAATCCACCTCCTTGAGGGTCTCCCTCTTTTCCGCTGACCTTGTACTTTGCCAAGCATAATGTCCTTCTCCAGGGACTGATCCCTCCGGACAACATGTCCAAAGTATGTAAGGCACAGTCTCGCCATCCCTGCTTTTAAGGAGCATTCTGGTTGTACTTCTAAGACAGATTTGTTTGTTCTTTTGGCAGCCCATGGTATATTCAATATTTTTCACCAACAACACAGTTCAAAGGCATCAATTCTTCTTTGGTCTTCCTTATTCGTTGTCCAGCTTTCCAACATGCATATGATGCAATTGAAATTACCACGGCTTGGGTCAGGTACACCTTAGCCTTCAAGGTGACATCTTTGCTCTTCAACACTTTAAAGAGGTCCTTTGCAGCAAATGTACCCCAATGCAATGCGTCTTTTGATTTCTTGACTGCTGCTTCCATGGCTGCTGATTGTGGATCCAGGGAAAATGAAATCCTTGACAACTTCAATCTTTTCTCCATTTATCATGATGTTGCTCATTGGTCCAGTTGTGAGGGTTTTTGTTTTCTTTACGTTGAGGTGTAATCCATACTGAAGGCTGTGGTCTTTGATCTTCATTAGTAAGTGCTTCAAGTACTTTTCACTTTCAGCAAGCAAGGTTTTGTCATCTGCATAACGCAGGTTGTTAATGAGTCTTCCTCCAATCCTGATGCCCCATTCTTCTTCATATAGTCCAGCTTCTCGGATTATTTGTTCAGCATACAGACTGAATAGGTATGGTGAAAGAATACAACCCTGACGCACACCTTTCCTGACTTTAAACCAATCAGTATCCCCTTGTTCTGTCCGAACAACTGCCTCTTGATCTATGTAAAGGTTCCTCATGAGCACAATTAAGTGTTCTGGAATTCCCATTCTTCACAATGTTATCCATAATTTGTTATGATCCACACAGTCGAATGCCTTTGCATAATCAATAAAACACAGGTAAACATCCTTCTGGTATTCTCTGCTTTCAGCCAGGATCCATCTGACATCAGCAATGATATCCCTGGTTCCACCCCCTCTTCTGAAACCCGTCTGAATTTCTGGCAGTTCCCTGTCGATATACTGCTACAGCCGATTTTGAATGATTTTCAGCAAAATTTTGCTTACATGTGATATTGATGATATTGTTCTATAATTTCCACGTTCAGTTGGATCACTTTTCTTGGGAATAGGCATAAATATGGATCTCTTCCAGTCAGTTGGCCAGGAAGCTGTCTTCCATATTTCTTGGCATAGAGAAGTGAGCACCTCCAGCGCTGCATCTGTTTGTTGAAACATCTCAATTGATAGTCCACCAATTCCTGGAGCCTTGTTTTTTTTTGCCAATGCCTTCAGAGCAGCTTGGACTTCTTCCTTCAGTACCATCAGTTCCCAATCATATACCTCCTCTCGAAATGGTTGAACATCTACTAATTCTTTTCGGTATAATGACTCTGCGTATTCCTTTCATCTTCTTTTGATGCTTCCTGCATCGTTTAATATTTTCGCCATAGAATCCTTCACTATTGCAACTTGAGGCTTGAATTTCCTCTTCAGTTCTTTCAGCTTGAGAAACACCGAGCGTGCTCTTCCCTTTTGGTTTTCCAACTCCAACTCTTTGCACATGTCATTATAATGCTTCACTTTGTCTTCTCAATCCGCCCTTTGAAATCTTCTGTTCAGTTCTTTTACTTTATCAATTCTTCCTTTTGCTTTAGCTGCTCGACATTCGATAGCAAGTTTCAGAGTCTCCTCTGACATCCTCCTTGGTCTTTTCTTTCTTTCCCATCTTTTCAAAGACGTTTGGCTTTCTTCATGTAAGATGTCCTTGATGTCATTCCTCAACGTGTCTGGTCTTCGGTCACTAGTGTTCAATGCGTCAAATCTATTCTTCAGATCGTCTCTAAATTCAGGTGGGATATACTCAAGGTCATATTTTGGCTCTCGTGGACTTGCTCTGATTTTCTTCAGTTTCAGCTTGAACTTGCATAGGAGCAATTGATGGTCTGTTCCACAGTCAGCCCCTGGCCTTGTTCTGACTGATGATATTGAGCTTTTCTGTCATCTCTTTCCACAGATGTAGTCCATTTGATTTCTGTGTGTTCCATCTGGCGAGGTCCATGTGTATAGTCGCCATTTATGTTGGTGAAGGAAGGTATTTGCAATGAAGAAGTCATTGGTCTTACAAAATTCTATCATATGATCTCTGGCATTGTTTCTATCACCAAGGCCATATTTTCCAACTACTGATGCTTCTACTTTGTTTCCAACTTTTGCATTCCAATCACCAGTAATTATGGACTAGAAGGATCAAAATTTAGTAAGAATTTGAATGTGGGATGGAAAAGAAAGTTACCAAAAGGAAACTCTTAGAGAATCTATTGATGATGAAGATCTGACACATGCTTCAATGTTGTCAAACATTCTAGTGTGCTAGGTTATCTTTCCTTAATGATGGTGTTATTATTCTTCCAACAGTATTACATATTGAACACAAAGAGGTTCACTGGGATTCCTGCACAGGGCTCTGCAGAGTGTGTTGTATTTACACTATATATTATGTGGCCTCACCTTTCCCTTTTGCTCTTGATTCTCCTGCCTTTACAGAGGAAAAGAGCCTCTAAAATATCTGAAGTAATAAATCTGACATATATTAGTTTTGATCCAATATTTTCCAGCTTTTTCTTTCTTGTTTTTTAGTTACCCCCCTGGGTAGGTAGGAAATATAGGTGTTCATAACTGGAGCAAAGCACTTACCCTTAGAAAGAACCAGGAAAGACAATGGAAAGAAAAACACAGCAAACCATGTTTCCAATTACCAGCAGATGTTTTCATTTATTCAAAGCGTTCCTGTTAACTGTACAAATTTTTAATCATCTAAATGTGGTAGTGTTCTAGCCTCATGCTCCTGATTACCGTTGTCCTCCAGTACAATTAAAAAAAAAAAACTTTCCAAACCACCACATAGTGATAACAATTGTCATTTTAGGAGTTGCATAATATTCTAGCAAGCGTTTAATTGTGCCATAATTCAGCAAACCATTCCCTTTCTATTGGACACTTAAGCTGTTTCTGTATTTTTAGTTGCTTAAGAACTTGGTATATTAAAAAAAAAAGGATAACCTGTTAAATTTATAAGTAATGCTGTCTAAAATAAGTTGATTAGCTTGGGTTAAGATAGGTCTTAAGTCATTCTGAACAAATAATGTCATTTTAGAGGCCTACACATTTTGGTCCTACTTCATATTTCTTGATTGATACCCAGTTTAATTCTCAGGTGGTAGCTTAGATGTCACCTTGAAGACAAAGGTGCACCTGACCCAAGCTCTAGTTTCTGGCATCGCTTTCCCACAAATACTATGTCTGGGGCTGAATGAATTACAAGAGATACCTGATAAAGAGCACAGTCTGTTGCAAAGTTTGTTTTCATTGTGTTTGGTGTTTTGTTTTGTGTTTTGCTGAGGCTGTGACATTGCAGTGTGTGGCTCTGAATCCGCAGCACCATCGGTCACTAGCTGTAACACCGTGATGCCTGCTCTCTTTTATTCCATCTTTATTTCTTTGTGGGATCATCTGATCACCACTCATTCATGCCTGAAATATTACAGTGGGAAACATTACCAGGCTTCATCCAATAACCATTTCATATAGACCTTTAATAAATCAAACAAAGGAGCAGGTCTTGGTGGAGATCAAAGACTCAGAGCCTTGCCGGTATTCCAATCATCTGAAAAGAGCTATAGGAGCACAAAAAAAATGCTGGAAAGAAGGAGGAGCGGCAAAGTTGGCTTAACTAAATTTTGCTTGACACTTGGTGAGAAGAAGCTTTCAAAAATAGCCATTGAGTTATGAAGAGCTTTAAGACTTCATTGCATATGTTATTCATCACAGTGGCTTACACTTCATATGCAACTTTATGTTTAACGTTAACTCATAAGGGAAAAGAAATGAATGAAACCATATTTAAAAGCCAAGCAGTGGTTCAATGTCACGAATGTCCCTGGACACAGCCCTTGCTCTTACATTGCAGTTCCGGTTGCTATTTTCCAGTCAAGAATATTTGACCAGAGCTAGTATAATTGTTCTCAAAAAGTCATAATACGTGTACCTGTAAAGATTGAGACTTTTGCTCCATTTTATTTCATAAATAACTAACATGTACCCCCCAAAAATAAAAAACCCAGTGCCGTCGAGTCAATTCCGACTCATAGCGACCCTGTAGGACAGAGTAGAACTAACAAGTAAGAGGCAGAAAATATCTGCCACATGGTAGTCCTTTAGCCTTGCTCCTCAGAGTATGGTCCACAGCCTGTGTCATCCCCAGAGAGCTTGTTAGAAATGCATAATCTCAGGTCTCCACCCAGACCTGCTGAGTCACAATCTGCATTTTATTGGATATCCAGGTGATTCCTATGCACATTGTAAAGCATTTAAGAGACACTTTTTGGCATAGATATTTTATGTAATTCATACCCACCAGAAGATAATAAGTAAAAGAGAGAAAAGCAAAAAATAAAGAGTACTTTGCAGAGGTAATAAGTTTACACTGGATACACTTACAGCAACTGATATTTCCTTTTTCCAAATTGACTCTATAAATATAAACATAAATGAATACCAAGGGTCACTATGAGTCAGAACCAACTCGACGGCAATGGGTTTGGTTTTTTTGGGAAGGGGAAAATAGGTAATATTAGAAGACTCTATTGCTCATCATTTCTCACTTTCCTTTTGTTAAGTTGTTTATACTGATATGGTCTAGTTTATTTTTACTGTAGTAAGAGGGAAGAAAAAAAAAAACCTCACTGGGGCGTTTTCCACAAGTTTTTTTAGGATGTCTAAATAATCTGCCCTCCAGCCTCTTTGAGGGCTTCTCAATCTGGTCTAATTCTTGAGAGCTCCCAGAATTCATGCATCTCACTTGTCAAAAAGTAGGAACATATTCTAAACTTTGCTTAGGCCACTTTTTAAGAATTACATTTGGTTTTACAGACTATATTTCTTTTAAAAAGCACTCATAAATTAGATGGAGATCAGCTAGGAGCAATCAAAATTACAAAAATGTTTGTGGGATCAAATTAAGGTATACTTAAGTTTGTCTAGGGGAATGAGGGCAGTGAGAGAGAGGCCTGAAGACACATGTTCACTCCAAACCGTATGATGCAAAGCCGCACAGCACAAGCACATCAACGAGACCCATTAGCACTGTGGACTGAAAACAAAATTCCCAATCAAGGGAACCTCTATCGTATTAACCAGAGCATTAAATAACTCATGTAAACATCGTGCAGACTTAAATCTTAGACATGATTCATGGACCGTTGTACCTCAAAAATGCACTTTACAATGAACATTTATCCTATGAAGCCTCTCTTATTATCACATACTTGGTCCTTTTTCTATCTGCTCTCATTTATACTTGAGTGATTTTGACTACCTTATCCTGACTTTCTACCATTAAATCCCTCATCATCTCTCCCTCTGCGCCACTCTCCAATACTCTGTCTCTAATACCCCTGTCTTTAATTTCCTCTACTCCTACCTCCTAACGGAGAATGTCAATTTCCAAAGAAGGACTTACTTCAAGGGAGGGTTGACTTTTCAGCTATCTAATAGACCTCAAGAAAATATATCCAAAGTTAAGTTTAGGTAAATTGTCAATTATTATCTCTTATAGCTTAAAGATAACAATATTAAATTTTTACAAAGTTATTTATGGTTTATAAATAACTTTCAAACTTTAGTCGTATTTTATTCTTATAAGATCCTAGTGTGATAGGTAAGGGTCACTCTTACACCCATTTACAAATAAGGTACTTAGTTTTAGGTAAAGCTAAGTGGTGAGTGTAAATTGAAAACCAGTTATTATAACCCTGAGATATGTAGTCTTTGCGGATTACTTTAGAGATTTCATTGTTGTAACTGTTTTTTAAAAGCTGACACATGCAAATATGAATTTATGAAAAGTATGTTCTATCACCACTTACAGTCTTTCACGATCAGAAATAAATTCTGAAATTCTGGAAAGGTTATAGCCAGAAGATGCCTGTGTCACACACAGAAGCATCAGGTGCTGAGTAGTGGAAAAGAGTAGGAGGTCATATTCATCGGCATAGGAAGGAGCAAGGTGGAGAAAACCAAGTATTCCTGCCATCTTGTTTTCAATCCTTGTATCGTTGGACTCATTTGTTATGGGACAGCTGTCAGAGACTGTAAATTTGGCACTAGTTAAGACATCGAAGAGCCAGAATAGAGATCTGATGCCAGCCAAAACCCAGGTTTCTCTCTTTTAATGTACAAAGAACAGTAATGGAAGAAGAGATAACTTGGGTTGAAAACCAGAGTTTAGGCAGGGAAGGCCATGCAGGTACCCAGTGCCTGAAAATGGACCAAGGAGTCATGTCCTGCCAGAGGCTTGCACAAGGGGTTCTCCATCCAGTTCTTGCTCTCGCTGTTAACACATATTTGCAGAGTGAATAAGAGAGTGATTGGGCGTGTTTTAGATACCTGTTGTGAAATCAAACTATGATTCTGTCAGCTCAACCTCTTCTACTTCCCCCATCTCATCTTTCCTCATCCTGCCCCACCTCACTAGTCCCATTTTCCATGTAACGGTGGAAATATCTGCTGCCTTGTATGGTCGGTCTGTGGGACCGAGTCCTTTTCCCTACTTGCTGGCGTTGTTCCTTGAGATTAGTTAAGGCCAAAGTTATTACATTTCTATTTCTCCTGAAGGACACTGTAAATTGTTTGAGCTTCTTCTACTTAGACTACATTAAACAAAGTTGAAAGACCTGTTTTTCCTTTCACTGCTTATTTTGAAGTTCATTTTAAACGCATTTATGAAACTGGGGTGGCCATAGCTCTGCGTGTGTGTGTGTGTGTGTGTGTGTGTGTGTTTACACATCCATATTTGAACTGATTGGAAAAAAAGGAAAAACATCAATAAAGCATGTCAAGCATTTGAAATTTTCCTTACAAAAGGGATGAGGATTGTGAGGGTACAATGTGCTTCCAAAATATCTCTGAGAAGACCTTTGTTAGGATGAAGTTTTGTGAGAATCTATTGACAGATTCAAAATTAAAAAAAAAAAATTGCAATAAATATATGTTTCTAAGTTTCCTTTTTAAAAGAGAACACTGAAATTGTTAGAAATATTTAATATTATTAATTATTTTTATCTTTAAAATAATATTTAATGAATGTTTACTTGTCCAGTGACTAGAGCATCCAAAATCCTACAAGATTTTTACATAGCCCCCAGAACACTAAAAATTCTTCAAAATAATCCAGGTCATAAATCAACTATGTGTTTGACCCTTTCTTCTTGGCCATATACTTTAGCATTGGAGTTATTAATTCCTTCCTTTATAGCTGCAACCACACGGCATAGTATTTTTTGATAGAACCAGGTGTCCATGGAAACATGCTGGTTTGACTTTGTTAATTCTCATTACTTTCTTTAACAGTAGAGGAGTACTACTCTTTTTTTCCTCTTAATGGAATGTTAGGTTGACTCACAGTGCCTAAAAAATAAATGAGATTATTTTTAAAGTCTATCTTAAAATTTCCTATCCGTAGAACATTTGCAAGAACTTTTATAAGACACATACATGAAGAGGCCTCTTTTCTCCATGATTCCTGCAACACAGAACCTCCCCACCCATCCCTTCTTCCCATCCCAGTGATTCAAAGTTCAGCCTGCAGACACTGCCTCAAGGTGAATGGTGTTCATTAAGTAAGGGAAAAACCATAGGCTTACAGGCATACTATCTAAAGTAACTATCTAAAAGACAAAAGAGATCACAGCTATGAAGTGTAACAAAACCAGCTTTTAGAGAATTAGGTTGGTAGAGAGATTTTATTTCAGCAAGTGCTCGCATCTCATCAGTTTGTCCCAATCTCTGAGGTCTGCAGTTGAGCCAAAAATCTCCTGAGCCAAGCTTTCTCGCTAGATTTCCTGTACTTCCTGTTTCTATGTGAGCCAGAAATACCATGAGAATGACCTTTCTTGTGGTATTTTTGCACTTCTACTCTGGGATGAAGATAATCCCATATTGGGGAAAACTTGTTTAAATCGGGCAAACATTTTCAATTTTTAAATCTTCAAATGAAGTAGTCTTCAGCTTTGGAAGGAAAATTGGAAATGGTGTCAAATGACCCTAACCACTTCAGTCATCTCCACTAGGAAGGAGACTGGTGTTCCATAATTCAACATTTTGTAATTTCTCTACGATATTTTAATGAGGAAATAGGTAAAACAATATAGAGAATGCAGTGGAAACTTTAATGCTTGGATAAAAGGAATGTCATTCTTTAACAAATGTGCAACACAGAGTTGTATTCTTGATACATTAGTGTGTGTGACATATTATATCATATATTTGTTTTCTTTGTTCTTAACCCCTTTGTTCAAAGGGTCAGGATATCCTGATGCTAAGTACTATTGCAAAATAACTGAACAAAAATAAAAATAGTCAAACGCTTAGGAAACTCTTCAGTTGTTATGTCAAGGAAGCTTGCGACTGAGAATTGAGTTTAAGACACTATTCAGGAAATATGCTAATAGAGTACAACAAGCTATGTGTGCTTATTAAATAAAATCATCTCATTTCTAGAGAGTCTTAATACCCCCAGTCCGATAGAAGAATAAGATAAGAACAGAAATAGTTGTAGAAAGTGGTAGAAGCACCAAACTGTTGTTTAAGTCCTTTCATCTCTTAACAATGACAGAAATGAAAAAAGGGACATCTTTTTCATAAGTTGACCTCTGATTATTCCTTACTTGGGTTGTATGACTATCTGGTTGTTAAAGAAAGAGCTGTTAGATCAAAAGACATTGTTGTGTGCTGTCGAGTCAATTTCAACTCATAGCAACCCTATAAGACAGAGTAGAACTGCCCTATAGGGTTTCCTAGGCTGAAATCTATATGGAAGCAGATTGTCAGGTCACCAATTCCTGTCTCTTGAGGAGCCACTGGTGGGTTTGAACCACCAACCTTTTAGTTAGCAGCCTAGTGCTTAACCATTCTGCCAACAGGGCTCCTTCTAGAAGCCACTACTTTTTTGTGAATTTACCAGTGTCTGCTATGACTTCTATTGTTGTTTTACACTCCAAAGGATGTTGACCCTTCTTCACATATTAGGCAGGAGAGTAGGTTTTCCAGTGTACTTTTCCACCCAGAAAAAAAAAAAGAAAGAAAAGTCACTTAATTCGGTGTGGAAAATAGGGTTTCCGAGGAGAGGCTGGTGGATTCAAACTGCCATAGCTCTTAACAATTGCGCCAACAAGGGCTCCGACCATGGGATTAGAGGAATAATAATAAGAACAAAATTACGGTAGCCTTTGCTGGTATCAACTTTAAAAAAAAAAATGGGGCAATGAAAATAAAATACACTGTGCTAGTCTTTCTCCTCTCCTCTAAGTCTCCTCCTCTCCCATCTAAAGAAACATCACATCGTTGTGTGATAAACCAGCCCTGAAAGGAATGTAGAGCAGGAGCAACAGGTTGTATATCAGCAAAATAAAACACCAAGCAAAATAACAGACTTTGCAATGCAGAGATGTGAGGAGACCAGAAAGATGGGGTTGTTGTAATGTCCTTCAGGAAAACAGGAGCTATACACTTAAATGCTCAAGTTCAAATTGTTCCTACAAACTGAATTTGCTGGTGGAAGTGCCAAATACAATACCACCCCACATTTGTTTATGTTCAGGGCCTTTCACATGAGCTACAGGGGGCGCCCCCTTTTGTTGTACTGGGTCTAACTTCCAAGGATAGCGCTTCCATCTCTGAGCCGCAGGAGCGAAGGTGACGCATGGTCCATGATTGTCCTTAACTGAACCCCTCTCGGGGCGGGGGGGGGGGGCGGTGCAGTAGTCGGTGACCCAGATATTAAGTCTATAGTGCTTCTCTCTGGAAAGTGAACCTTCAACAGTCTTTCTTTGTTTTCACGCCATGTAAGTCTCCACGAATATCCTTAAAATTTATTATTATTTTTCTTTGAAAATGGGTTTTTATGACAATCCTAAGCCATGTGCCCAAATTACACAACCCCTCTCACGTATGCATGAGGATCTTGATGCTTCCCCAATTCATTTTCTTCAGAATTAGCTTTGGAGTGTGATTCAGTGTTGTTTCCCTTCCAGCTGTAGGGCAGCTGAGGTTACAAAGGGATTAGACTAATAGACCAAAATCCAGATAGGTTTGCTGAGAAGAAAATCACAGCAGAGGCCAGGGGTGGGAAAAAGGGAGTGGGCATGGACTGTGGTACCGAGGATCAACTCAAGAGCCTTCTGAATAACACCATCCCAGTGCAAGCCACAGTGGAGGGCAAGGTGGCCCCCAGCCAGGACTTCCAGAGAGAAGCAACTGTGGCCTGGCTCTTCTTCCCCTGCTTCTCAAGAGCTTCTTGGGGCTGCGGGCAAGGCCGGAGCCGGGGAAGCTTCTCGGCTGCCTGCGTCTCCAGAGCAATTCCTCATCTGACACCTCAAGATAGGGGACTCCTCTGAGAGGCTGGCAGAGGGGAAGCCCTGCTTCTTTGCCTGAAGTCCTTCATGGCTAAACAAGCCATTTGATACACTTTAGCCAGCACCACAGAAGCCGCAGTCAAGAAATCAAACGGTGTATTACATTGGGCAAATCTGCTGCAAAAGACCTCTTTAAAGCATTTAAAAGCAAAGATGTCATTTCGAGGACTCAGGTGGGCCTGACCAAAGCCATGGTCTTTTCAGTCACCTCGTATGCAGGTGACTGAAAGCTGGACAATGAATAAGGAAGACCAAAGAAGAAGTGATGCCTTTGAGTTGTAGTGTTGGCAAAAAAATATTGAGTATACCTTGGACTGCCAGAAGAACAAACAAATCTGTCTTGGAAGAAGTACAGCCAGAAAGCTCCTTAGAAGCAAGGATGGAGAGACTTTGTCTCCTGTACTTTGGACATGTCATCAGGGGGGACCAGTCCCTGGAGAAGAACATCATGCTTGGTAAAGTAAAGCATCAGTGAAAAAGAAGACCCTCAACAAGACGGATTGACAGAGTGGCTGCAACAGTGGGCTCACCCATAGCAACGATTCGGAGAATGGCACCAGACTAGGCAGTGTTTCGTTCTGTTGCACTGAGGGTTGCTATGAGTCGGAACCAACTCAACAGATTTTAAAATAAATTGTTATTAGAGTATTAAGATTAATTGTATATATATATTTTTTAATATCCTGTTTCAACACTAAAAAGTACTGGAACAAAAGTATTAGAATGTTGTCTCCCAAGTTTTTCCTAGAACTATATTTATATAACTGGATTGGGGGGGGAAAAGTTCAGAAAAAAATTGTTGCTTAGGAGATTTACAACCTGTTCTATGGACCCAATATCAGAATACTACTGCACTTGAAATTTGTAGGTTTTCTTGAGCCCTGAACAATGCATGTATATGTGTGCACATGGGTGTGTGTATGCCGGAGAATGTGTGTGCACTGACTGTTACCTAAGGAAATGGTTGTGCTGACCAAACTCTTAATTAAAGGCATAATTGCTAAATGCACCAAAGCTCATTAATTTTATTTTATCTTTGGTGCACAAGACTTCTGACTAACAAACCTTTAAAATATGCACCTAAGAACCCACTGGTAGAAATTGTACTGCTTAACTCATTTTGAATGTTTATTAAGAAGTACTTTTTCCCAAACTGTTATGTAATACAAGAGAAGAGTTTATCTTTTTGGTATACGCAAGACTCCTATCAGCTACCAGCATATAAATAAGGGGTTAAGAAAAGCCAAAGAAGTTCCAGAATGACTGACTGTAGGCTACAGGAATACAAAGAAAGTACCAACAATGTGGCATATTTATAAAAACTGGCAAAAAAGAACTAAGGCTGCATGAGATGGGGAAAGATAGTCGCTTTCCCTCAGTTTGTCCCAGTGCGAAAGCGGTTAAATCAAGTTACAACCTGACCTGCCGGGAAAGTACGATTTAGCAGTCATGTTGTTCAGTGGTAAAAGAAAGAAGGCTTTTGTCGTTGCTGCTACACTTTGCTTTGTTTTAAAGAAATGTTTCAGCAAGTATAGGAAGGGGAAGTTAAATCTATGCCAAGTAATCACTGATGTTGTGTGGGTATCCCCTTTTGCTCTTCTATCGAGATGGGAATTTCCCTACCTTTCTCCATGCCCACACCCCTACCCCAACCCTCCACCCATGAGTGGAGCAGCTTGCACATAAACCTTTTCTTAGGTCAGCTTTCCTGGTACTGAATCCACACCTACACAGAAAGTTTTTGATGTATTTGAATACAGTATATCAATTCTGGCAGAACTTCATCCCTTCGAAGAATCTTTTTTCTCAGCCCAGAAGATAATTCTTCATAGGCATAAGAATATTTTCTCATTTGATTATATCAGAGTTACCCATTGCTGTTGATCGATTCTGACTCATAGTGACCCGACAGGACAGAGCAGAACTGCCCCATAGGTTTTCCAAGGCTATATATAATCTTTAGAGAAGCAGACTGCCACGTCTTTTCTCTTGTGGAGTGGTTGGTGAGTTCGAACCGCCGACTTTTCGGTTAGCAGCCGAGCACTTAACCACTAAGCCACCGGGGCTCCTTAAAACAACAACAACCAGCACCAATACAGAATTATGAACAAATAAATCAGAAGGAGGAAGAGGAAAAGTGAATGCTCAAACCTCTATGGCTTTTTCTTTCCCCCTGCTGTCATTCCAGCTGTAGCCTGGGATTAATTAAGTGCTGTGAACTCAGAGCCTGAGAGAGGAGGAAAAAAATGCACTCTATCTCTAAGGAAGGAGTACAGTAACAGTCCCTCAGCAGTGAGAAAGCTTGGGAAGTGACTCGCGCTCCAGTGTTTGTGGAGGGACTGGAGGGGCAGGCAGGCTGTGCCAGGCTAGATCAGCCTTGCCTTCCTGAAGCTGAAGAGGATTTTACAGGGGTTTGTCTTCTCCTGCCTGGAAAAGAATTTCCCCTGTGCTAGCAGCAGCCGCCGCAGCAGCAGCAACAGCAGCAGCCCTACCTCCTCTTCTGGGGAACAGGGCAGAATGCCTGTGCTAGAGCGGTATTTCCACTCGGCAGAGCTAGGCAGAAGGTGGACAGCCCCAGAAGGTGTGCTGCCCTCCTCGCTGGGCAGCCGGTCAGGGTGCCAGCAGGGGCCGCTGCCCTGGGACTTGCCAGAGATGATCAGGATGGTCAAACTGGTTTGGAAATCCAAAAGCGAGCTGCAGGCAACCAAACAGAGAGGCGTTCTGGAAAACGAAGATGCTCTCCACAGCTTTCCAGGTAAATTGACTGTGGGGTGCCAAAGGTAACAGGGCCAACTCTGATGACTTTTCAGTCCCTTCCATGGGGAGCCCCAGCTATGAAAACGGGAAGAGGAAGGAAGACAAGCTGGGCAGCATGGGGTCCTAGGGCTGTGACTAATGAATGTTTTGCTTTATTGGAGAAATGCATCTTAATATTAGGAGTGATATGGTAGGAGGAACATTGGACCGGGAATCAAGAAACCTGGGTTCTGGGCTCTGCTCACCTCTTGCTGGCCCTGTAGGCTTAGAAAGTCAAATTTCTGGACTTTCTGCCCCCAAAATAAAAAGGTTGAATAGGCTACTCTGTAATGTCTATCCTGCCTCTAAAATTTCTTGTTCACAAGTTAGAGATGTTTCCGAGAGGATATTCTTCTCGGGTTGCTATTTATAATGCTTAATATAAAGTAAAATATACTTTATTTTTCTAATTGTCTAATTTTTGGCAGTGGAACTGCAGTATGTATAATATTCCCGGAATTGAGTTTAGCCTGGAAGCTTTCACATCCTAGTAAAGTTGGTAAACTTCCTTGCCTCAGTTTCCTCTTCTGAAGAATGACAATACAAACTTCCCCAGTGGTGTTAGGAAAAATTGACTGACTCACAAATATGGAAAGGATGATTCATAGAGACTTCTGTCATGTTATAAGAATGTGCTGTGTTTGGGACAGTTGTGGAGAACTTTGCTGTGTTTCTAACGGTGGGCTCAACAACCCCAAAGCTGCTTGGGATCCCTGGGAAGGCTCCCAAGGGGCCCCGATAACACCAGGGACTAGGAATCCGAAACTGACTGGCAGGGTGGCCTCTTGAAGGCTACACTGGTAGATAGATATTTGGAGAGTGGTGGGTTCACTTTAGAAGAAAGAATATGAATGTGTGTTTATGAATTTGGAGTCTTGGCTAATCCTCTGCAGTGGAACCCTGACATGCCATTGGTGGTAAAAGATGGGAGACTAGACCAAAAAGATACACCAAAAATTACCTCTCTCCTTCTCCTGGAAATAGACTAGGAGATAACAATTTGCCCAATTTTTTGTAATAATTTAGTCCAGAAACTTTATTTTAGTTAAGTTCCTTAACTTACATTATTATTTAAACTATAGAATATTAACAGTGCCTTCTAAATATTCTAAATATATATTTATTTTAATATATACAATTCTAAATATATATTTATTTAATAATATTTAGAACATTATTCAAAAGTAATTATCTGAGTGAAATAAGTCAGACATAAAAGGATAAATATCATATGATCCCAATTATATGAAATATCTACAATAGGCAAATAGAAACCAAAGCTTATTAGCGGTTACCAGGGGCTAGGGGAGAAGAGGATGGGGAGTTATTGCTTAGAGGGTATTGAGTTTCTGTTTGGGATGATGAAAAACTTTTGGAAATAGACAGTGAAGATAGTAGCATGCCATGGTGAATATAATTAATCTCAGTGAATCGTATGCTTAAAAATGGTTAAAATGGCAAAAATTCGTTTTATATGTATGTTTATATATAAAACAACAAGAAGAAGTCATGCCTTTAAATTATGGTGTTGGCAAAGCATGTTAGATATACCATAGACTTCCAGAAGAACAAACAAATCTATCTTAGAAGAAGTATAGCCAGAATGCTCCTTAGAAGCGAGGATAGCGAGACTTCATCTCACATACTTTGGACATGTTATCTGGAGGGACCAGTCCTTGGAAAAAAATATCATGCTTAGTAAAGTAGAGGGTCAGCGAAAAAGAGGAAGACCCTCTACGAGATAGATCAACGCACTGGCGGCAACAATGGGCTCAAGCATAACAACGATTGTGAGGATGGCGCAGGACTGGGCATTGTTTTGTTCCATTGTACATAGAGTCACTATGAGTCGGAACCAACTCAACAGCACCTAACAACAACAACAACTAAGACAACTGTATATATATATATATGTATATGTATGTACACACACACACGTGTGTGTGTGTGTGTGTGCAATGTTCTGGTAAAGAAAATGTTCGAAAGAAAAACAAAAACAGTGTTGGTCTCTAGTAAACAAGGAGAATTTAGGCAAGAGAAGGAAACCAATGAAACTTTGAGGTTTATGTGGCAATTGAGAAATAGATGCCCGGAGGAAATGGGTCTTGGTCAGAAGAAATGAGGTAATGCTAAAGCCATCACGTATTCCATGTGCGTAGTGCAAGAAAACGGGAAAATCCACCTGGGCAGAAAACTTAGCTATGACACTTTACCAGTTACCACTCTTGGTTTGTTTTGGTAAGTTAAATGATCAAAAGTCATATTTCAAATTGTGCCTTTAATAAAACCAGCTAATTCAAGAGATGTTAGCATGTCTGTGGGGATGTGTGTATAGTATTATTTATATTGTGTCATTGGGTGTCTAATTCCCAGAAAAGCAATACTACGGAAAGAAAACAGAACTCCGTTAACTTTTTATTGCTTAAAAGGTATTTTCCTGAAAGTATTAAAAAAGAGCTACTTGATGCCAGTATGCCTGTCAACCCCTGCCTCACCTTCAGTGTGCTGTCTCAGCACTCACTTTGGTTCCCAGAAGGGCCTCCTTTGCTCTGCCTTCAAGGAGCCACCACAGTCTCAGCCTTTCTCCAAAAGGTATTGGTTTGCCTCCTCTTCTTCCTCCCCTGCCTTCCAGTTCTCAGGGAGATGAGGGGCTCACGTTTTTTGGTATGGACATACAACCTTAGCTTAGATAACGAAGCATTGCGCCATGTGATAAAACGCCCCAAAAGAGAGTGGTGTCACTTTCCAAATTGTCTCGCACTTTTTCCTCACTCATCTTGTTCCTGATGCCACATTTCCTCTGACCGTCAGGTTTTCTTCAACTGTGCCATTTTCACGTGGCAACATATCAGTGAGGGCCTTAGGAACACTTGCAAAATATTTCAAAAAAATCTGGCATTTTTCCATTTTTAGAAAATGATATCCTTTCTAAAGAAGACATTGATGGTTCAGTGGTAGAATTCTCACCTTCCATATGGGAGATCCAGGTTCAATTCCTGGTCAGTGCATCTCATGCGTAGCCACCACCCATCTGCCAGTGTAGGGTTGCTTGTCGTTATGATGCTGGATAGGTTTCAGCAGAGCTTCTAGACTAAGATGGGCTAAGAAGAAAGGCCTGGCCATCTACTTCTGAAAATCAGCCGGTGAAAACCCTGTGGATCACAATGGTATGATCTGCAGCTGATCATAGGGATGGCTCAGGATTGGGTACCATTTCATTCTATTGCTCATGGAACCATGGGAGCTAACATAACATAACAGAAAGTGAAGGTTTAAGCTGTTTTCAGTTCATGTATGGGGCTTTATGGTAAAAAAAAAAAAAGTCCTCAAAACACACAAGACTCAAGGCTTGCTGTCTGTCTCCCTTTCTTAAATCTTGTCTCAAACAATTTATACTTTGACAATATTGAACAACTTGTTGTCCTTCAAGTACATCAGGTGGCACCCTACCTCTGAGCCTTTGCACATGCTGTTCCATGTATTTAAAATGCCTTTCTTTGATTCGGCCAACTGAAAAACTTCTATTCAGGCTACAGAATCCAGCTCAAATATCCCTTTCTCTGTACCGACTTTTCTGATGTTCTGCCTCTTCTTCAACAGTTATTGATCCCCTGCTGTTTGCTGTCTTTTCCTGTAGGTACTTAACGTATAACACTCACAGCACATAATACTTTTGCCAGGCTGGTAACTGAATTCCACCAGTCACTCCTTGAGAACCCTCTGGGGCAGTTCTACTCTGTGCTACGGGGCCACTATGAGTCAGAATCAACTCCATGGCAGTAGCTTTGGTTTTGGGGGGGTTTTAGTAACCAAATGCAGGGAAATTATAGTATTCTGTGTATATTTTGTCTACTTGTGATAACAGACACATAGGTTTAAATTTTTTTAAACCATGAAATTGCAGAGATTCTGAATAGAACCAGTAGTCATTGTAGAGGACTTTAGAGAGAGTGTCACTGGCTCTTAATAAGTTTAATTTAGCCCTAAAAGTTCCAGCTTTTCTTTTCCTTAATGAAAAGACATCATTATTTTTACTCAGACTTCTTAGACAAGCCTGGAATTTTTTTCCTCACAAGTGAAATAGAGAAATGGTCTGAGATTTTTACCGAGGTAATAAAGGGAAAGAGCAAAATAATTTGTAGGAAAATAAATACTAGATGTGTATTTATAATAAATTTTAAGGGGAAATACATGAAACCGTGAGCAGGGGAAGGCAGCAGAGAATGGCGTCCCCTGAAGAGACAGAGGCTGTGCTCGGCAGGAAGTCGTACATGTGAACATCTTCCTGCTATCATCAGGTGGGCGTTTGCTGGAGACTATTTGGTGGCTATTAAAAGCAATGGATGAAGGAAGGATGCGGGATAACAGGAGGAAGAGGGACTTGTCACTGTTACATGCCTGGGTGCTTGCCTCTGTAGAGTGCCCCAGAGTTGGGCATTGGCCGAGGCACTGCTCACCCTGTAGGGAGGGCCTGGAAGTTACTGGCATGCCTGCATTTGGAGAGTCAACTCAGTTCATTGGATCCTACCCAACTGCTTGATTGAATTAATATTCATCCTTGGATAGTGCAAATGATTAATATGCTCGGCTGCCAACCAAAAGGTTAGAGGTTCAAGTCCACCCGGAGGTGCCTTGGAAGAAAGTCCTGGCAATATGCTTCTGAAAAGTCAGCCATTGAAAACCCTGTGGAGCACAGTTCTACTCTGAACACATGGGGTCACCATGAGTCAGATTCAACTCCATGGCACCTGAGGGTTTTTGGGGTTTTTTTTTGGTTATTAATACAATACTCATATCTTTTTCCTTTTGTGAAGCAAATGAAGGGTGGTCTCATAATCTGGTTAACTCCTCTATTTTAGATATAAGGCAAATAGTTCAGAGAGAGTAAACCACTTATTCAAGGTATACACTGAAACTGTGTCAGAACCAGAACAGGGCTCCCTTTGAGAGTCCAGATACCCACCCAGTTCTGGTCTACAAAACTCCTATGATCAGGGCACTGTGCTAGGTAATTCAAATTTAAGCCAGGACATAACTTTTTTTGTTATACTCAGAGGAGGCAACCGTAGAGACTCATGGTGCATATAAACCTCAGTCAAGCCAGAAAAATAATATTGCCGTGCAAAATAATCCAGAGGATCGTGCCTCCTTTAAATTGTTCTACTCATTTTGTGGGTTTTAGTTTTAGATCCAAGCGTCATGCGTTAGGGAGTCCCCAGGAAAGACACCCATCTGTTATCAATAGAAAGTAAGCTTAAAAGGTGGTGGTGAGAGGATACAGAGAACTGGAGAGATGGAAGAAGGGTAGAAAATAAATAGAAGTTTCTCAGATGCTGTGAGTATAAATATTATTCTGGTTATGATTCTAGTCAGCAACCTGTTGAAGACTAGGCATCTCCTAGTGGGATTTGTTCTTAGTTGAATAAAAAATTTGATTTCAGAATTCAATCAAATAATTGCAAACTCTACAGCTGTGGAACTGATCTTTCTTTTTGGTATCTCCGATCTAAATTTTACATTCTATTTTACTCATTTATTAATCTTGCTCCCATGTCGGTAGTCTTCTGCTTCAGCAAAATATAAAAATGCACAACTCCCTCAAAAAAACACTTATTTTCCCCACAGTCATTGTAACTTGCTCTGCCCTTCAAGAAAAATCCAAATATCAGAAATTTGCTTTCTACTCAGCCCTGAAAATCAAACAACTTCAGACAAGAAAATCTTCAGAAGAATTCTTTGCTTCTACAGCTCTACAATTCAAATTGACATTTAAAATATTATTTAAAAAAATAAGTCAGGTATGAAGCATGATATAAATATATATCAAAGACTAAGCACTTGGCTCATTATAATTTAAGGAGCATTTATTGGATACTTACTATATACCAGGGACTACACTAGGCACCAGGGACTTAGAGACGAATCAAGAGCTTAATGAGAGAAGAACAATTATGAATTTATGAATCAGAGATTTCTCTCTACAACTTCAGTGTCAAAACAAGCATTTGTTAGTTTAATTCTTTATGTCAGTTCAAAGTATTGGCTATAAAACTGTTGAAATTCAAAAACACTTGTAAAAATTCAAACACACTTTCAAATATTCATCAGTGCTAATGATGTTAATCAAGGCAGGACAAATTACTTTAAGTAAAGAATGAATTACTCTTAACAGCAGATAACGTGACCTTAATTTATAACATATCTGTAAAACTTCTACTGTAGATAATAGCCCATGTTCAATCCGTAGCTATGCTGGAAAATAATCACTGATAATTCAGTCCTTCCTTTATATGTGAATCCAAAATTGATTTCAAACTGGAAAACATCATCTTCACCATGAACTAAACCTGCTCCTTACCCTGACTTCCTGGTTTTCATAAATGACATCACTTCTGCAGAAACCCAGGTTCAAAACCACTCTCTCCAGGTCTCCAATTTCAATCAATTCCAAGTCTGTAAGGGAGTTAAAAGTGCCAAAGCGTATTGCATTGTTGGATTTAAATCCCTCCTCTTCATCACTGAACTGTTTGACACTAGGCAACTTACTTCACCTCTGGGCCTCAGTCCTCTCTTCTATAAAATGGGAATAATAACAGCACTTTCACATAAGGTTGTCATGAGGATTAAATGAGATAATACAAAAAGAAAAATTTCCTAGAAAAGAGCCTAAGCTCTACCGTATTCTCAGTAAATGTTAGCTGTCATAATTGGTGGTGGTGTTATTTTCTCAACGAGTTCTCTCATACCTGTTCCCTTCTCTCTCAGTTTTATGTCCTTTGGCCAAACTTCATGTTATCTTGTCTATAATCTTGCGTTAGCCTCCAGCTGCAGTACTGTCTCTACCCCTCTTCTCTCCACTTTGTTATTTAGCTCGATAACACTGACAGAAAAATCAAAATATGCCTGTTCCTCTTCAAAATGCTTCAGTGATTCTCCATTGTCTGCAGAGAAAACCCAAACTCCTCTATCCTGCATCCCAAGCTCTCTGCTCTCTGGAACTAGCTCACTTTTCCCGTCTTGTCTCTCATTATTGACCTCCAACTACTTATATTCCACCCAAACAGGCCACGCATCCCACAACTTCCTACTTGCTTTCTGCTCATTGTTCCCAGTACCTAAAAAGACTTCCCTCCATGTCCCCATTTCTGCCATTCCTTAGAACCCCACCCTTATGCCATTCCCCACACAAAGCCTTCCTGAGATTACTGAGGAAAATTATGTCTTCCTCCTCTGAAGTCTCAGAACTTTCTTTGCATTTATTCACAGGCAAATCACTTTGTTTTATTGTAATTGGTGTACATTTTCTTCCTCCCTTCTTAGATTTTCTACTCTTTGAGAGTCTGGAGGACATTCTATTTTCTTTGTGTTCTCCCTAACATCTTTCACATGTCAGCCACGCAATATACTTTGATGAGGGAAAAAAAAGAAAATATCAGAAGGAATAAAATAGCTTACAAGTTGCCATTAAATGCATGAATGAACATTTTTTTTTTTCTAGTCTCCGGTTACTCAAGAAACATGAATTCTAGTTCTTCCTTATTATGGAATCATTTTTAAACTATATTCTGGCAGAAGATCAGGATTAGTCATTACAGCTTAGAAAAGAAAAGAATGTACAAGAGTGAATTTCAGAACCGTTGAAAAGGTAGAAAAACGTACCAAACTAACATGAGACATTTCAGTCTTCATACAGAGAAGTTACAATTTACTGATAATTACACGATGTTAGAATAAATGTGTATAAATTATGCGTGCATATATATAGTTTTGAAATAATTACTCTCTTCATGCATCTTGACACATTTTACATAAACTGAACGTTGAAAAGCTGCTTCATTTACAGATATTAGCCTGTATGCTCCTCAACGTAATTTCAAAAATAGAGTGCGGAAGGTGTGTGTTTACCCGGTCCTACAAATGAGCTTTTGAGGGGCTGGAGCTGAATGAAGGATGTTATTCCCACGTCCTCTTTGCCTGGAAATGATTTTTTTTTTTTCTTTTCTTTTTTTTAACGTGGCTGGTTTAACTGGACAGCAAAGCATTGACTTTTGGAGCTGGCTAAGTCTGAAAAGGAAAACATTAGAAGTTTAATTGTAAAAAGACTAAACACTCCAAGTTATTTTTTTAACTCACAGAAGCAACTGAAAAGTCTGCTCTTTTCTACTATCTGCTTTTTTTCACGCTTTAATTAAAAATTCACTTCATAGTACATAGTAGGTACACTTGACCATATCAAAAATGGTAAGCAAAGCACAGAGTACTTGTGATTAAAAACAATCCTTATGTTCTTCCTTTTTCCATTCATCCTTCCCTGCCTTTCATTAATTTCTCCTTAGAATTTATTTCAACCTCTAAAATCCTAATAGTCCACCCTAAGAGATCAGGTTCGTATCTCTGTACTTGCCTTAAATGTCTTCAACCTACAAAATCATCAGACTTTTCTGTCAAAATTCTTTTCACCTAAAAGAATCTAAATGGCATGTATTTTATGTATTACAAATCAAGTCCCTGTCCTAAGTATTTTGTTACTTCATTGGCTTTGGGACAAGTACTGAGGGAGTACTGAAGAGCCTCTAAGTCCCATCCCTTATCTAAACTCAGGCTTGTGTGCAAGTAGAAACATAGTTGACAAAGACAAAGCTGGACCTAGTTATGTATGGCCTTAAAAGTGAGTTCAAGAAACCCAGCTTCCTGCAGAAAAATAAAGCTCCTAGAGAGAAAAGAAGAACAAATTTCAAGAGAGATTGAATGGCAGTTGTATAAGCTACGTGCAAGAAAATTAAAAGAGCCAGAAAATTGTAAAATAAAATCAAGGCAAAATGGGAATAAATGTAAATCTTTAGCCAAGGTATTAAAAAGGAAAAATAAATATCCAACTGCACTAAGACACATATAAACAGCAATTAGAATTTTTCTAACTGAATCCTCAGATATTCCTCAACATCTGGAACTAGAGCCAAAGCACAAGATTGTTCCTTGCTTCGGTGTCTGTTTTTGAATGTCATTAAAATCTCTCTCATATCCCTTTATAAATCCTGGTGGTGTAGTGGTTAAGTGCTATGGCCACTATCCAAAAGGTTGGCAGTTTGAATCCACCAGGCACTCCTTGGAAACTCTATGGGGCAGTTCTACTCTGTCTTATAGAGTTGTTCAGAGTCAGAATCTACTCAACAGCAACAGGTTTGGGTCTTTTTTTTTTTTTTCTGTTTTAAGCACTTCCAAAAACCCAAAGACATACACATGTAGAGGATCAATGACAGCAACTAATTCAAAGCTGTAGACAAAATTTTCTGAAGAAAATGGTTTAAAAAGAGAAAAGAAATGGACAGGTAAGAAGCCAAGCATAGAACCCCAACAGGAGCAAATGGGTGAGGTCACGACAAAGAAATTGGATTAAAGTATAAGAAGTGTTAAGGAGTCTCCGGGTGGCATGAACATTTAAGCACTCGACTACTAGCCGAAGGTTGGCTGTTTGAACCCACCCAGAGTCATTTCAGGAGACAGGCCTGGTGATCTGCTTCCAAAAGTCCATGGTCTTAAAAACTCTGTGGAATACAGTTCCACTCTGCACACATGGGCTCACCATGAGTTGGCATTGACTCAAAAGCAACTAACAATAACAACATAAGAAGTATTATCAAAAACATAAAACAAATGTCTACCTATGAACAGGGACAAAACAAGGATGCCTGCTTTCACCACTGCTATTGGACATTGTACTTGAAGTTCTAACCAGAGCAGTCAGGGAAGAAAAAGAAATAGAAAGCATTCAAACTGGAAAGAAAGAAGTAAAATTTTCTCACTTTGCTGATGACATGATTCTGTATGTAGAAAACCCCAACGAATCCACAAGAAAGCTCCTAGTTTATAGAAGAATTCAGCAAAGTTGCTGGGTACAAGATAAACATGCAAAAATAAGTCATGTGTCTATACACCAGGAATGAAAAATCTAAAAAGGAAATTAAAAACAGAATTTTATTTATAATAGCATTTAAAAGAATAAAATACTTAGGTAGAAATTTAGCCAGGGAAGTGAAAGACTTGTACACTGAAAACTATAAAATGTTCCTGAAAGAAGTTAAAGAAAACCTAAATAAATAGAAGGATGACATTCTGTGTTCATGGATTTGAAGACTAAATATTGTTAACATATCACTGTTACCGAAAGCAATCTACAGAATCAGTACAATCCCTACCAACACTCCAACAGCCTTTTCTGCAGAAATGGAAAAGCCAATCTTCAATATCGTATAGAATTTCAAGGGGCCCCAGATAGCCAAAACAATCTTGGAAAAGAAGAACAAAGTAGGGACATTCATACTTCCTGATTTCAAAATGTACTATAAAGCCTCAGTAATCAAAACAATGTGGCACTGGTATAATGGTAGACATATACCAATGGAATAGAATTGAGAGTTTGAGAATAAACCCATACATCTATGACCAGTTGATTTTCAACAAGGGTGCCAAGTCTATTCAATAGGGAAAGAAGAGCTTCTTCAGCAAATGGTATTGGGGCAACTGGATCGCCACATAAAATAGAATGAACTTGAAGCCATACTTCATATCATATATAAAAATTAACTCAGAATGAATCAGTGACCTAAATACAAGAACTTAAACCATAAAACTTTTAGAAGAAAACGTAAGACCTTGTTTTTGAAAATTGATTCTTAGGACACCAAAAGTGTAAGCAACAGAAGACAGATGCAAATGTTTTAAAAAACCACATACAACAGGTGTTTACGCTTTTACAAAAAAAAAATAAAAAGCACACACGCAACAGTGAGGAGAAAAAAGTCACTGTTTAAAACATTTGTAACAGATATTTCAAATTTCCACACTAAGGTGTACAATGAAATGTAGCCTATTTCTCTTTTCCAAACAATCAAATTTTCCTCTTGAGTCCACCCTAACAGGGGATAAGAAAACTTAAATGTGCTAATAACAACATGGTAGTCGGTCCTTTCTGCATTAAATTGCTTCTTTTGGATAAATACTTTCCCTCTCCCTGTTCCTTTCCACAGGTGATATCTGGGTGCATGTGTGTCTTGGGGTCCCACATACCTATCTGAATGTTTCTACCACACACAACCACAAGGCTCCAAAGGTTCCAAACAGAGAAGGGGAAGCAAGTGCAGGTTCATCTGACCGCTCTTCTCTGCCTTTGGTTCTTTTCCCCACAATTTCCCAAAGTGTAAAGGATAGTTTTACACCTCTCCATCTCTAACATAGCCTTACCCCATGCCCTATCTTCCTCTTCCCAGGGGAAGGAAGCCTCAACGTGGAAGAAGCAAGAAACCATATCCACAGGCCTATCATTTAATATATTAATGGAAATAAACAAAATAGTGTAGAAAATCCTGTTATCTTTCCATGAAGACCAATTCCGGGGATCACTGTTCTGCTGTAAACTCAAAAAAAAAGAAGAAGAAAACCTCATATTCTGAAGGTCAAAACATGAATATTGACTCACTGTTTTCATTTTTGCTGTAACACTCCCTAACGGTCCCCAAGGCAAATGGATGTCTATGATGAGATAGAAGGGAAGGATATGCACAAGGGAATGCAAGAGAAAAGACATATGGCTATGTTTCAAAAACATTCTGCCCATTACACATTGTTTGAATTACCAAGGGCCCTCTACTTGAGTATTGCATACTCAATATTATTTAATTTAGTTACATTCTATGCATATGTGAACCCAATTATTCTGCCCTTTCTATCACCATCCTCTCACCTAAAAGTATACACGTGCATTTTAGCAACCATCTCAGGACTTTGACGCTGCAAAATTCAGCTGACCAACAGTGATGCCTGAAATAGGATGGGTACAAGTCACACCTTCCTGGTTGGCTTCTCATTGAAAGCTGAGGCTTTGTCTCTACCGCAAATTGAGATCGCGGTCATAATCATATAGTGCATTGTACTCTTGCCAGGTTCTACATATTTTCATTGTTTAAATGTGCTAATTGGAAATTTCCTAGAGGTCTTCCCCTCCTTTCTCCGCATCCTAGGCCCTGGGGAGGACACGAGGCGGGAGGCACTAGAAGAGGTAAGGGTGAGGCTGTCTGCGTTGTAACAGGTATCATTATTGCCTCTCCTAAGGTGGCTTATATGGGGAAACTGCTGTCCCCCCACCCTCACCCCTCATCTTTCTCTCTTTATCTCATTGGAGGTTTAGGTACACCCATCTTTCTGCCTTCATTTTCTCTTTTGGATACTAGTTGAGTCCACACTGCTTTTCCTAGATCGGTCACTAACTCTACAATAGAACAAAAAAAGAGATATCCTTGTCAATTTAATGGATATATAAAATCAAGAATTATAAATTCATCAAATTTGTAAACTCAAGAGCAAATTATTTCTATCCTTCTTAGTCCTATTGTTTGATTTGGTGATAAATCCACTTTAAACTTTGACTAGACAAAATTGGATTCAAACAAATTTTTAAAAAAAATAAATTTGAAACTATCTTAAACCCCCTAAAAGTACTTAGAAACACCCTAGGAAGTCATAGAACTAGAAATGGAAAAATGATATTTTAATATAGTACATATAAATATTTAGCTTCTTACTCTACACAATAAGTATCAATTTAATAGTGATTTATTGCCTGATTAGAAATAACACATTGAGGTCTATGGTTACTGGTTATTTGTTCAAGATATTCAGAAAGAGAAAACAAAACCAAACCCATTGCTGTCAAGTCCATTCTGACTCATAGTGACCCTGTAGGACAGAGTAGAACTGCCCCATAGGGTTTCCAAGGCTGTAATCTTTACAGAAGCAGACTGCCACGTCTTTCTCCCATGGAGCAGCTGATGGGTTCAATCTGCCAGCCTTTTGGTTAGCAGCAGAGCTCTTAACAGCTATGCCACCAGGACTCCTAGAAAGAGAAACAAAGAACTCAAATTTCTTAGTTTCTCTTCCAAAGCAACTCAATTGAATAATTATCTTCTGAATGTCTACTCAGTGCAAAGAATTGTGCAGTGTACCTGGGAGGGAAGGAAAGGTTATGGCCTGTTAGAGAAAACAGATACATAAACAACTCACTGATGTCAAACAGAATGGCATATGTTTTAAGATACAGTAGAAATAATGCTCTATGGAAACATAGAGGAAGAAACAAGAGTGTTTATTCGACTAAGTTTATTTGGTGGCTACTATGTGCTAACACTGTCCTGGGATCCTTAGAAATTAAAAAGTCAGTAACCAAGAAAGTCTAGATGGATGGGTGGATGGATGGATGGATAGGAAGGTAGGTAGGTAGGCAGGTGGGTAGGTAGGTAGATAGATAAAGGTGATATATGCTATATTAGAGGTTCATATGTAAAGTCTGTGCCAACACATGAGGGAAGATTAATTCTGCCTGTATGATGGATACCAAAGGGATTTTCAAAGAGGAGGTGAATTTTGAGATACCATTCAAGGTATGTTACATTTCTCCAAATGAAGACGAGAGGGAGGATACTCAAAAGAAAGAAACAGTAGGACCACATGCAAGGAATACTGGGGAATACCAAACCATGGGGTATGAAATGTATCAGGAGAAAGCTAGAGATGAGACTGGAAAGGTAGGTTGGGTATCATGTTACCAAGGGCTTCATCTGCCTTTCTTAGAGAAGTATAGCCTCCAGTCAATAAGAAAGCTTCAAATGATCTTAGTGAGGAGATATGATGCATTTTGCATTTTAGAAAGATCACGCGAGCAACAGTGGCTGATGGAGAGGTGAACTTGGGGTGAGGATACTAATAGATTTATAACCAAAAGTTTGGGGTTCATTGACCATATTTGGTAGATGTTTTGAGATGATTAGTATTTTCCCTTTAACTTACAAGCTAACTTTCCCAAGTGCTGTAGTATTTTACACAAAACCACGAGGAATAACATACAAATCATCAGGCCAAAGCCCTTTACCACTTGACATCACCCTCTCCTGAAGGATTTATATTCTTGTTCTTCCACTCAGACCTCCCATTCCAGTCATGCTCATCTCTTTCCCAAATTCAAGACCTCCCCAAATTCAAGACCTGACACAATTTATCCTCAAAGTCTCAGAACAGTCTATCCCTCCTACTTTGCCAAGTCATGTTTCTTCCTGTCTTCAGGTTATCACGTTTTTTAAGCAAACAGTTCTTACAAGACTCTGTACCAGGTGCTACAAGATGGATGGGAAAATGTAGAAGAAAGATTTTGTTTGTTTTTTGTTTTTATGCAGTGCCTTTGAGAAAACTATGTATTCAAGTACAAACCAAGTGTGATTGATAGGTACTCTATGAGGACTGGCATTAACTTACCCTTTCAAAGGTGACCCAGGAAGGCTTTGCTGTGAACCGGTCATTACAGCTATGTCTTTGAGATAGTGATGATCCCAACAAGATGTGAGAAGGTGACTTTCTTGGTGAAGGAATATGAACATAAGTAGAAAGGCAAAAAAGCACAAGAAATAGTTGAGAAATGGAGATTAATTTGGTTATCTTGGTACAATGTTTGGAGTGAAGAACACTGGGAAACAGAAATACAGACATTAGTTGTAGCAGGTTGCATATGGATAAGAAATCTTTACTTTTGTAGAACCATTGAAAGTTTATAAGTAGAAAAGTAGAGATATCTTTGAATTTTGCAATAGAAAAGGCCTTCGAGATCATGTAGTTAAACGAGTTCATTTTTTGTTTTGTTTTGTTTTTGGATGAGAAACTAAAACCCCACAGAGGTTGACACAACACACTCAGGGTCACAGAGCTGGGTTTTAACTGCACAGGAGCCCAACTGTGCTGTTGACTCAGCCATGCTGCCTGTCAAACTCTTCAGCTGCTCAACTCCAAAAAGGCCTCTGTACATGATAATCTCTCTAAATCTAGCTTTCTGTCCTTTTCACCCCCAGGCACTAACATCTCTGCGATAGAATAATACAAGTGTGTGGTATAGGTAGTAAAATAGTCCTCATTTCTACACGAGCAAAAACTATGCCTGTCTGCAGACATGTATTTTTCTTGCTTTCAAGCTTGGGTTATAGATTGTCCTGGGCAAGTTCTAAGCCCTACCTTTGTGAATTTCCCCTTTTTACCATGCCTGCAATGTAGTAAAAGGGTGGTCATTCACCAGAAAAGAATGCCTGAGGTGAAAATTTTAACCAGGATTGTCATGTTAAAGGAAGTTACATATAAGACACATAGATAGAGGTGACCCACCACCCATCTGTCAATTTGTCGTACTGTGGTGACCTACATGTTACTGTGATACTAGAAGCTATGCCACCGGTATTTCAAATACCAGCAAGATCACCCATGGTGGACAGGTTTCAGCAGAGCTTCTAGACTAAGACAGACTAGGAAAAAAGGCCTGGTAGTCTACTTTCAAAAATCAGTCAATGAAAACTCTATGGATCACAACAGAATATTGCCCAACACAGTGCTAGAAGATGAGCCCCCTAGGGTGGAAGGCACTCGAAATACATGGTAGCTGCAACAATGTACTCGAGCATTCCAATGATCATGAAGACGGTGCAAGACCCGGCTACATTTCTTTCTGTTGGACGTGGAGTCTGCATGAATTGCAGCCAACTCAACAGCAGCTAACACCAATGATAGAGGCGGTTGCTGCTGGTTGCCATAACCATCATAAATGAAATGTTACCATGATCCTGTTCCGTAACTCTGCTTCTTTCTGCATTATTTTCTGGAGATAGAGTTGCAGGAGGGTGGGCCAGGAAGGGCCTGTGTGTGTGTGGCTGTTGGAAGCTTGGGCCTATAGTACATTTGCTTATAAGCCACTGAGGATTAGCCTCTCAATTCTTCAGACTCCCTTTGCAAACATAGGGCTGAGCATGTCCCAGGGCCTGTGTTCAGAAAGCAAATGGAAGCTTTAGCAACATTTAGGCAAGATTGTATAAACTGGACAAACCTACCCTCTCCTTTTTTTTCTACCTTGCTTCTACAAGGTGTTTGTAGCCCCAAAGGAAAAGTGTATCATTTGCTAGCCATTTTTCCTCTGAAACTACCGTTTCCTCCTCTCAGAAGGTGTCTTGGCTGCCTGCACCACGCTATTCACAGCCTGCCTGCTTATTACCACCCAAATAAGGTAATAGTTAGAAATACAACTGAAGAGGCTTCTTCTTTTTAGTGAACAATAGACCTTGTTCCCTTCAAAATACTACCCTACCCTGAACCATTGCAGAAACTTTTTTTGATGTTTGAAAAGAAATGTCAGTGACCGTGATGGGGTCAGGGCAGGCAGAGCTCTCTGATGTTGTTCATTATTTTTACTTCATGCTCCCTGTACCTCTGCTTCGAGCTGAGGCAGAGACGGTGAAATGCCATAAAATCACCCTCTCTTCGAAGTATATTTGGCCTGACAGGAAACAGGAAATACCAGAAAAGATCACAAGAAAAGCTGTAATCATAAGATTTCTAGCCTAATTCTTTTGACGTCAGCAGTTTAGATAAGTCAGATAAGCAATCACAAGCATCCGTGAGCTCTGGAGTGCCAATCCAAATATCCAAAGTGCATCTTCAACTCTTTTGAACTTTCTCATTGTTGTTTAGCTCCTGCTCTTCTCTCCTTCCCGCAAGAAGCATATCCAGAAATTGTGAATTATGTGTATAGTGTCAACATTAAGGTATTCAAAGACATTACACAGAACTTCTAAAATGGTCCTATAGCCAATTCAGCTTGCTTGCTGTGTTATAAACCCTGGATAAATCTGACTGTTCCTAAGACATAGGAAAATTAAGTCTGGTTCATCTCAAGAGGAGTTTGCTTCCTAGAGTTTAACTTTTCCAAGATTGGCAACGAAGCCATGGCTTCGTAATGTTTCGGATAATATGCTAAAAGATACATTACCATATCCAAAGTGTTCACTAATTCTAAGCATCATTACTATCACGCTTCCTTGGCCGCCACCACCACCTCCATCGTCCACTACCACAAAATATTTATGGCTTGGTTACACAGAAATGCCATGTGGGATATGCTTCCCTCTGGGAGGTGCTCATAACTTCAGAACCAGCACTATGGAACTCGACTGTTATTTAATAAGCAGAGACACATGTTTAGGCTCTTCAGTGAATGAGGTAAGAGCTTAAATCAAGATTTAAGTAGATATTGCATGTAAATTAAAATTAAAAAGGTTAGGATGAGAACTTATACAACACCTATTTATTTCTACCACCACCCATCTGTCAGTTTGTCTTACTGAGGTGGTTTGCATATTGTTATGATGCTGGAAGCTATACCTCTGCTATTTCAAATACCGGTAGGGTCACCCATGGTGGACAAGTTTCAGCAGAGCTTCCAGACTAGGAAGAAAGGCCTGGTGATCTACATCTGAAAACTAGCCAATGAAATCCTATGGATCGCGACAGAAGATTGTCTGATACCGTGATGGAAGACGAGCCCCCTGGGTTGGAAAACACTCAAAATACACAGTGGCCACAACAATGGACTTGGGCATACCAATGATTGTGAAGATGGCACAGAACCAGGCAATGCTTGTTTCTGTTGTTGTCATGAGTTGGAGCCAACTTGACACAACTACCAACAACAGCCTGTTTCCAAAAAATATTCCTAAGTTTAAGAGAAGTTTATAATAAAATATAAGTACAAAAAGACCCAAGACCATTCTGTCAGAATGAAAGACAAAAACCATATAGCAAAGTAAGAGGGAGAGAAAGTAATTATGTGAAGTAATTGAGCAAAACTCAGGTCTGAACTTCCTAGCAGACAGGGCAAAGGGGAAACATAATGGGTTCCAGCACTCATTATCTCCAGGAAGATTTGTGAGGAAGAAAAATGTTTTTCCTGGCCCTAGGCTCCTGGAGCAACTGTTGATGAGGCCATTATCTGAGTCGCTCTGTGTGTGATAATGCAGGATGTCGTCCAGAGGAGATTAAGCAGACATGCAGAGGAGTGCCACCCCCGGACAGTGTTGCAGACGCTCTCTGTGGAAGATGGTTCTGTAGAGACCATTCAATGGGGAGCCAAAGTGAGGTGGCCCCAGCTTGTGGCTTTCAGGTGGTCTAACATAACAAGAGTCAAGAACAGGTACATAATTCTGGGGAGAGAGAACGGGAGAGTGTAGGGAGCTGCAAGTCTCAGCGACAAGTCCAGGTCTTGTATGAAGTTACCGCCACCTGGAAGGTCTAACTCACGTAGTTCTACTAATCACATAATGGGCATCCCTTTAAAGATTGTAATCTTTAAATTGGAAAGAGAAATATTAAGAAGCAAATGCCTCCTCTTAGATGGAGGAAGTGTTTATTTTATATTTGCTTATGGTATTTTTTATGGTATGTGCCAGGCATTTGGAAAAATAAATTATAGTCTTCTGCTCTAATTATACACATATTAGTAAGGTGTTCTCATGAATTCACAAGTGAGTCTGGCCTCTTTACTTGGCTCTTTGTCCGGAACTCTTTACGTTGAGTACCAGAACAAAGTCCCTCACTACACGGCTATTATCCCAATTTATGAAGGCTTGCAGGCACTCAGAAAATGCATGTTGTGTTAAAAATTCAGAGTGAATATTTGAATGTATTTTTTCATTTTATTTGAACCCATTCACTTTGCCTAACATTCTGCTCAGTGAAAATCCTCTTCATTTTCCGAGGATTCAGGAAAACTGAAAAGAATATATGTGTTTAGATTAAAAGATAAATGTTAGATTTGAGGAAAGACAGTAAGTACAAAAACAAGAAGTGAATTTATTCCAGTACAATATAAAATTGATGAGTAGCTGGGTGGTAAGTATATTGAGAGCTGCAGTGTGGACATCTTCTCCGTGGCTGCCCTATACCTCATCCAAATAAACTTAGAGAGGAGGGTTACCTGGGTGCCATCAGATGGTGTTCTTCCTAAAGGAACAGGTTAATGGCAGAAAGAAAACAAGGCTAGTGCTTTGTCTAAGTATAATATACTAGACGTGTATCTTGCAAGATAAGGAAGGAGAGAATGGAAGACTAAAAGATGAGAAGTACAATTGGGCAGATTAACGTCTGCTTTCTAAAAAGGCCAAAAAGATAACAGTAGAGTTCAGAAAAGAAAAAGGATACTTGGCCAGAAGATGCCAGTAGCATAGATGCTGAGGGGAAGCGGGGAAAGAGAAGGAGGAGTCTGAATGGCACTGGAAAGACTGTGTACAGATTGTATCATTTAACTGCTTACAGCTGAGCTGTTTTTATCCCCCACAGCTCCCCAAGGTCAGGGGGAGCCATTAACTATCAACATGTACTGTACATTTATATCATCAGTCTATCCCACACTAACCAAGTTGAGTAGCCTTGCCCTTTACTTGGAAACCAACCTTGTATTAAGGGCCAGCTAAGATGCATACGGAAACCCTGGTGTCGTAGTGGTTAAGTGCTATGGCTGCTAACCAAAGTCTGCAGTTTGAATTCACCAGGCGCTCCTTGGAAACTCTATGGGGCAGCTCTACTCTGTCCTATAGGGTCGCTATGAGTTGGAATCGACTCAACGGCACTGGGTTTGGTTTTTTTGGTAAGATGCATACCTGTGCGCTGTGTACTTGCTACTGGAAGATTACTTTGAATCCGGTTAATTATCTTTAAAGGTTTCTGGGGCTACCTTAAGAAGTGGTTGAGTTCTTTCCTCTTTCTCTGGTAGTTGTTGTTTGCTGTTGGCCTGCAAAGCTGAAAAGTTAGAGGAGATTCTGCACTTTTCCAAAAGCCTTATAGTCTGGGCTCCCTTGGAAATAAATACATTTTTTCAGGGCTTAGGTTTTCTGATTTTTTGCTTTTTTTTATCTTACTCTGTGAGTCAGAATCATCTCAAAGGCAACAAACAACAACTTTCCCCCTCTAGCCCTATACTAGGGACATTTCTCTTTAATTAATTATCATGGTTCAAAGATGGGCTCTGGAACCAGACCTCATCTTTACTAAACTCTTAGGATCCCAGTGTTTTCACCTGTTAAGGAGAAATAACTGCATCACAGCACTACTGGAAGGGTTCAATTAGATGATCCCCATAAAGGACTTAGCACACTTCTGGTAGATAGTGAGAGCTCCATTAGTGCTAATGATTATTATCTAACAATTACCAAGAATCATTAAGCTGTCTTTTTAGCGTATCCTTGAACAGCAGGGAGTACTTACTCAATTCACATTCCCTCAACCAAGGTTCATTATATTATTCTGAGTCATCAAAAAAGTTGGAAGAAAAGTCATAGGACAGAATTTTGACTTCATTATATTTGTAATTCCAGTGTTACAATCTTGAAAGTGCCCTTTAATTTTAATCTTTCATCGAACTTTCGCCCACTTTGCACGCACGTGTACAATGTAGGCCTAGTATCTCTAATCACGTTGTCGGGGCTGTTAGGTGCCAATGAATCAATTTCAACTCATAGCAACCACTGTGTGACAGAGTAAAACTGCCTTTATAGGGATTTCTAAGCTGTAATCTTTGCAAGAGCAGATCACCAGGTCTTTCTTCAGTGGAGCGGCTGGGCAGATTCCAACCAAGCACTTGCTTGTTGTACCAACAAGGTCCCTTCATCTCTAATCATACAATTGCCAAATCTTCCAATTAATTTAGGGTAGGGATATGGAGTTTAAGGTTTGGTTGGGTCAAATTACATGTAAAAGTAACTTTCTAAAAATATGTGGAACTTGCCAGTACTTGGTTGTCAACTTGGAGTCCCTGGGTGGTGCCACCATTTAACAAGCTCAACAGCTAACCAAAAGATTAGAGGTTAAAGTCCACCTAGAGGTGCCTCAGAAGAAAGGCCTGGCAATCTATTTCCCCAAAAATCTGCAGTTGAAAACCCTATAGAGCACAGATCTACTTTAACACGTGGATTGCCCTGAGAAGAAAGCAATTTGAAAGCAACTGGTTGTTTTTGTTTTTGATTGTCAGCTAAATCCCTATGTTATGAAAGGCTCGTGTTCCCATTTTTGGGTAGTCACTTATTCGTGATACAAATGGCCAGTTAAAGTCAAAAACCTATTTAATCAGAAGGACTTTTTTACTTGAATCTAGTCCCTAGATCATCATTTTGTTGGGATAATATCTGCTTAAGGCTTATTAATACAGTAAGCCAATTCATTAATATGCTGCCATTAGAATTCCAGCCATGGCTTTTTAGGGATCAAGATTGATCACTCTTGACAAATAGCAGACCCTTCCAAAGCACCACAGGAGGAGAAACTTCTCAGAAACCAGGGGTTTTGTAAGGAAATCAGCATAATAGCTTATTTCCTAATGAAACTGGCAGGGGTCAGTGTCTTCTAGTTATTTTTAAGGAGAACCATTAGATTTCCTCAGGAGATTTCAGAATTTGGATGACCTTCAAGTGAAAATAAAAGTCACCCTGAAAACATACATCTGCTCACCCAGAAACATCCAAAGAAACCTGAAAATGTTCTGAACTACCAGTGTGTTAGCTAAACAAAGACTGTGCCCCCCTCTCACCTCTTAAGTGGTGTTTCCTGATCACTGAGCAGCAAGGTAGAAATAACAATCAAAGGGAATTAAGAAAAAGAATACCTGGTTAATTGATTTTAGGGGGATAACACTAGTGAAAATTATCCTAGTTGGGAATTTACTACTCATTAGCAGCCCTAGTTTATGATATTCCAAAGCTTTCTGCAATGACAAAGCCAGGTCTATGTACCGCATGGAAACCCTGGTGGTATAGTGGTTAAGAGCTATGGCTGCTAACCAAAAGGTCAGCAGTTTGAATCCACCAGGCACTCCTTGGAAACTGTATGGGGTGGTTCTACTCTGTCCTATAGGGTCGCTATGAGTCGGAATCGGCAACGGGTTTGGTTTTGGTTTATGTACTGCATTTCTTACCAGTTCAGGTGTTGGCTGGTAGCCTCCTATGCTCTAACACGTGTGGAGTTGGGAAAGATAATAGGAAGGGGAAGAGGGAGGAGGGATTTTATTAGGTGTTTTTTTTTTTTTTTTTTAACAGAATTCAGGGGAAAATATACTATACTATCTCCACTTAAGGAGCCCTGGTTGTACAATGGTTAAGTACTCAGCTGCTAACCTGAAGGACTGCAGTTCAAACCTCCGCAGGAGAAAAAACTCGGAAATTCAACAACACCCAACAACAACAGGTCCAACCAAACCCAAACCCACTGCCATCAAGTAAATTCTGACTCATGATGACCCTATAGGACAGAGCAGAACTGCCCCATAGGGTTTCTAAGGCTATAAATCTTTATGGAAACAGACTGCCACAGCTTTCTCCCTTAGAGAAGCTGGTGGGTTCGAACCACTGGCCTTTTGGTTAGTAGCCGAGTGCTTCAACCACTGTACCAACAACATGTCCATTTACCTTAAATGACAAGTAAATCAAAAGGAATACCATGGAGAAGAAAACTGATTTGGAAAAAATTAAAAAAGTGATATATATGAGGAACAGTTTAATAGAAAGTAAGGCTTTTAAGTTCTATGAAAATATCAGTAGGTTATGGAAGTCAGCAACTAAATAGACATAATCCACTCTTTGGATGCATGAATTATGAATGAGCCACTCTGAGTAGTTGTTCCCCATGAACAGTGTTGACATGTCACAGGTGACCTGTATTTTCAATCGGGGTGGCCTCACAGTGACAGAGGAGGAGTTAAAAGTGCCTGGTTTCTGAGGCAGAGAGAAAGCGGGAGAGTGAATGCGGGCTCCATCCCTGGCTCTGATTTCCCCACCGTTCCTCTGTGCAATTATACAGAATTAATCAAATCCCTGGACACACAATCAAAAGGCACCTTCCTACTTGCTATGCAGATGTAAACTTTCCTTCTCTCTCCGCACCAGAAGCCAGCCAAGCTGCGGGCCCGGGGAGATCTGAGCCACGATGGAACCACTCCAGGAAGGCACTGACACTTGAAACAGAGTCCACATTTGATTTAAGCTCTGAATGACAACTTTGGCAAGTGGGGGGAAGGTGTGGGGAGAGGGGAGTAGCTTTGCTACATTTGAGCAGGAAAAGTTTAGAAACTTGGCCTACGTTTTCTAAGTTTCAATTATGTAAACTGCAAGAGCATAGTGTCTGCTTGAATACTATCCTCAAGTCCACTTGATTAATCCCCCAAATCACGCCATTCAGTTTTCATAACTATTTTCCATTCAAGATCTTAGCTCATGTCTCCTCGCAGTTTAAATAAATGGACTGCTTCCATAAATAAAAAGCCGATTATCCTACATCTTAATTAAGAAAATGGCAATGATGATATTAGGAACATTGAACATCAGCTTTCAGAAAGGATTTGCAACAAATTGATTCTTCTCCATCCACCTGGTGTGTATTGACCATGAACTCAGATCTCCACCAAACTCAGAGAAGGATATGAAGGGGCAAGAGCTACCGATGAGAATTTATAATCCAGTTTGGAACTGAAGTACCGATTAAATAATAATTTAAACCCATGTGTTCTAATGTCGAATATGAGTCTGAAAAGTGAGTCAGAAAACATGTACATCAGAATTAAAATAGATCATTCTTTTTAATCTAGTTGATAATAATGAACATCTACTTTATCATTCCTTTTTCCTTAGCTAACTGCCATTTGGGAGAGCTATTTTCCCCGAATGAGGATTGTTTCTAAATCTGTGTCATAATCGCTGACCTTCACCCTGCCCCTCATCTCGAAGGGGTGAGAGAGTGGTTCTTTTTGCTGCCGTTTGATTTGTGTCACTTTTCCTCCCTCTGTGTTTTCTTCTCTGGCTCTGTCTCCTCTACCCTCTCTTCTTCACTGCCCACTTTAAGAAAATTCAATACATTAAAACTCAGATTTTTTAGTAAATAGCCAAATGATTATAGATACTGGCTTTATAGAAGAAGGAAATCCTGGTGGCATAGTGGTTAAGTGCTACGGTTAAGAGGTTGGCAGTTCGAATCTGCCAGGCGCCCCTTGGAAACTCTATGGGGCAGTTCTACTCTGTCCTACAGGGTCGCTCTAGTCGGAATCGACTCAACAGCAGTGGGTTTGGTTTGGTTTGTTTTTTTTTTTTTTAGTAGTTCACAACTAGTAACAGATTAAATGAGAAGGCTTCACACAATCCCTGCCACCAACTATGTGCTCAGTCAATTCCGGCTTTTATCTGTGTAATACAGCTGATATTTTAATCCTCTGAGTCCAAGTCTAGAGAATTCTTTTCACTTTATATATATCCTTTGAAACGTTCCCCTTCTTAAAAATTATTTGAGTTGTTTTAGTTGTTCTTTTAGAGCAAATCATAGTAGGAGGATTGTCATGCTAGTTCCTAATACATTGTATCGTGCATGGTGGTGGCCACATAATAGATGCTCAAAAATTATTTGTTGACCGCATGAATGTAAATGATTGAATCAAATGCTATGAAATCAACCGCCACCCTCTCTTTTATTTCACTCTTAAGTGAATTCAGTTCTCAGCTGATAGCATAACAAACAGCTTTGTTTCCAAATAAATCAATATTTATGTTGATGGCATTGTGTGCAGGAGATTCTAAGCAGAGACAGAAATTCTGCACCAATTCGAGATAGTCGTTTTGGGTAGAGAGACACAAGGACTAGCCTGGGGTCAAGGAATTCTGGGCTCTGTTTCCACTGGCCTTAGGCAATTAACCTTTAATGACTCATCTTCCCCTTTCCCTCCTCCATACAGGAATTAGGGATAGCGCTGCCTGCAAAATATGAAAGTCAAAGAGATGTTGCAAAAATTGGGACAAGTGTGTCTCTTAAATGCTTTCAGCTACTTAGCAGTCCTCCACACAGGCCGTATGCGATGGGTTAACACTCAGCCACCCAGAGGGTAAATCTAAACCAAAAAACCCATTGCCGACGAGTCAGTTGTGACTCATAACGACCCTATGCAGGGGCAGATTACCCAATAAGCAAGGTACACACAGGCTTACTTGTGCTTACTTATTAATCTGTAGTGCACAATTTCACCTGTTTTTCATCACTTGGAACTTGTGCACTATAGATCAGTAAGTAAGCCCATGCACATCTTGCTTACTGTAAGCTGGTACGTACCGTGCTTAGTGGTTAATCACCCCTGTCTATCGGGTAGAGTAGGACTGCCCTATAGGATTTCCAAGGCTGTAAGTCTTTACCGAAGCAGACTGCCATATCTTTCACCCATGGCGCAGCTGGTGGGTTCGAACCACTAACCTTTCAGTTAGCTTCCAAGCGCTTAACCATTGTGCCACTAGGGCTCCAGAGGGAAACCCATCAAATCCCTTTATCAAACATCTAATGAGCATCTACTCCATGCTAAGCATTACACCCGGCCCTGGAGGGAGCAAAGATGACTAAGATACTACAGGGTGATGACTGAGAGTGCGACTAACATACCCAGCTTGGAATCCTGGTCCGTCGATGACTACGTGTACTATTCTGGGCAATATTTAACTTCTCAGAACCTCAGTCTTCTTATTTTTAAATTAGCACTCTTCCTGGTACATTGGCAGAGCTCCAACATGGCAGATATTAGCATCACTCTACCGCCCCTCAAGGAGCTTATAGTCCACTGAGAAGATAGGCATGGAAACAACTGAAATACTGTGTGATGCTGCTATGATGAAGTAATGGGCAAGGGACTGCGACAACACTGAGTAGATACCTAACACATCTGGGGGTACAAAGTGGTTATGGACCAGACCACACGCAATCATCACAGCAACCCTCATGAGGTAAATACTATTATTATTATCTTCCTTTTGTGGATAAGAAAATTAAGATACTAAGAGTTTAGGATAGTTGTCTAAGACCACACAGCTAGTAAGTGACAGAGGTGGAAACTGAACTCACATTTGCCATCTGAAGAACTCATACTATTAGCCAGTGTGACACACAGACTCTTTTCATGAAAGTTTCCAGAGGATCAGAGAGTTGCCAAGTAAACAAGATGGAGGAAGACCATTTCAGGTAGGGAGAATAGCAGCTCTGGGGTCCTGAAAGAGCTCTTTCCCTCCTACCACTCCACCCTCTCCACTTCCAGTGCCAAATTAGGCTCTGACCCAACTAAAAGTTCAAATCTTTCTCTCGAGTGGATTCAAAGTAGTTTCCAAGGCCCCAGATTGAGTGAAATGCTGAGCTTACCCAAGGCACAAACTGGAGTCTACCTATTGATTCCAGACCATCCCGGATTCATGTAGGACAAGGTAGATGGGGAGGGGAAGCCAGGGCAGCAGAGACTGATAACACTGACCTGAATTTAGATTGGATTTCTTGTTGCTAATCTAGATTCTCAAGACCTTGGTATGGGTTCGAATGCTCAGAATTGTGGCAGATTGAGAGACAATAAGAAATATTGGCTATACACTTGGGCAAGTTTTTCTGTAAAATGCTATTAATATTAATCACCCTGCCTACAAAAATAGGGTTCTATAAGGGGCAATACAATTGAAAGTGAATTTCAAGTCAATACAAGGAAATAATAACTCAAGGGCTTGCAAAATTGTAGCCAGTGGCCTGGAAGAATAAGCAGAGTTTAACTGAGTTAACAGCGTATGATTAACCCAGGCACATGAAAAATCTGGTGCAATTCCTGATAAAGCTCATAGATACTACTTTAGAATTATGACTGGATATGTTGAGATTAAAGATAAACTGCAAATATCGCACAAAATCATAAGGCCTATACATCCGTTAATGCTTTCCCCCTCCATATCCTCCTCTCTATTTCTCCCACCACCTTGGTAAGCCAGGGCCTCGTTATCTCACACGTAGACTACTGCAATAGGCCACTCTGTGGGGTCCTCGTTTTCAACATGACCTAAAGATGAATCCATCCTAAACACGGGTTGCTTTTTCCAAGGCATAGCTCTGCTTATGCCATTCTCCTCAAAATCTTTTAGTGGCTCCCACTCACCTGGCACTCAAGGCAAACCATGAGCTGCCCCTATTACTTTCCACTTCTCCGCCTCACTTTCCCTTTGCACCACCAAAACAGAACAGCTTGTGTTTCACATAGTCACTGTCACTCCCCACCTCTGACCATTCACTCACAGTTGTCTCTTCTAGGCATCCACCCCTTGTCCCCCAACCCTTGAATTTCCAAATTCCCTTCTCCCTCAAGAGTCAGCCTAGTTACCACCCGCCTGCAGCCTTCCCTAAGATCTCTGGCTGGTGCAAATAGTTTGTGCTCAAATACTAACCTAAGGTTGGTGATTCAGATCGACCCAGCAGTACCACAGAAGAAAGGCCTGACAATCTGCTTCCCCAAAGATTACAGCAAAAAAACCCTATAAAGCAATGCTACTCTGTAAGACATGGTCTCACCATGAGTCGGACAGCAACAGTTTTTGTTCTGTTTTTTAAGCCTTCCCTACTTTCCCAGCAATGAAGGTGCCTCCCCCTCCTGTTACGGTTATTATTGTATATTCCATATCTTACTGGTTACTTGATAAATTTCCCTCCACCACTCATTTGCCCAGGCTAAGGTAGGTACTCATTGAAATTTATTTAATCGATTAATATTATTGAAAGAAGAATGTAATTTTTAGTAAATATATGGAAATGTCATCTGGTTTAAGACGCTATTAACATGGTGATAAAACTATCCAAATATTCACGGCCTGTTAAGTGAACAGCTATGGACCCTGGGACTCGTCTTAGTGTACAATAGAAGGCTCTTAGTTGCAAAAAAATTTTGTGAAACTGCAGCTGTATTAACGTTGCAGCTGTAAAGGAAAAGTGCAAGCAGGTCAAACAAATACTTTAAAAGGAGAAAAACAAACCTAATTACCATATAATCATTTTCTCTGTGTGCACAAGCGGTCAAAAATCACCAAGTAGCAGGCAAAAAAATTCAATTTTCTATCACATAAATATAAAAGTTACAACTCTGCTAGGCAGTTCTACTCTGTCCTACAGGGTCTCTATGAGTCGGAATCGACTCAATGGCAACGGGCTTGGTCTTTTTGGCTTTGTCTCTGTTGGTGACGAGTTCATTGAATGTCAGGCTGGGGACAAGTTGCTCAAGAGAAGGAGTCAACAATAAGGCCACTTAAGCAGTTCCCTATTCCCTCACATAGGAAATCTTAACAGAGACCAGTCTTTGAGTTTCTCAAGTTGAGTCTTATTTGTTCCCTTTGTTGGTCCTGACCCCTTTCTCACCCGCCTCGTATAGTTAACTTCATCTTCATGTCTGGAACCTTCACCACAAACTATATAATGGAGGTAAGATAATCAGCTCCAGTTTTTTCTCTTCCTTCTAAAAGTGAGTCAATCCAAAGCTGTTTTCATTGTCTTTAGTTTAAACGTCACTCTTTCTGGAAGGCCTTTCCTGATGTCCCTGAGAAGTTAGTCCCCCTAGTACATGCTCCCATTGTACTCTTTGTTCTCCTTCACAACACTTCCAATATATGTTTAATGTCTGCTTTTCCCAAAACACTTTAAGCCCCTAAAAGCAGAAACAGTATTTGTCACTGCTTTATGCCTCACACATAGTAGATGCTTAATAAATATTTGTTGTGAATGAATGAATAAATGCATGCACATAACACAGAGAGTCCAGTGATTTGTAGGATTAAAAATGTGTGTGTGTGTTTGCAACTACATTTATGTTGTGGTTGTGTTACTTGCCATCAATTTGGTGCCAACTCATGATGACCTTACGTATAACAGAACAAAACGTTGCCCAGTTCTGCACCATCATCTTCATGATTCTTGGTGTATTTGAGTCTATGGTTGCAGCTATTGTGTAGTGCCTTCCAGCCTAAGGGGCTCATCTTCTAGCACGATATTAGGCAATATTCTGTCATGCTCCATAGGGTTTTCACTGGCTAATTTTCAGATGTAGATCACTAGGCCTTTCTTCCTAGTCTATCTTTGTCTGGAAGCTCTGCTTCAACCTGCCCACCGTGGTGGCATAGCTTTTGGCATCATAGCAACATGCAAGCCACCACAGTAAGACAAGCTGACAGATGGGTGGTGGAACTACTTTCATACATAGCCATTAAGAACCACTGTAGCCCAAGGACCACATAGCACAATTCCATGTGTGCTGAAGGCCAGGGGAGGAGACACCTACTTGTTGCACTCATCTGGGGACAGGTATACTGGGGATGCTGCTGAAACCTGGGCATGTGGGGGTTTTCTCAGTTTGCTTTGAAGATGTCATCCAATCATGTTAATAACCATTTCTTTACACAATTATTTACAAATAAGCTTATCAAATTAAATCTTTGTTTCACAAAATTACGTTTGTGGCTAAGTGACAGGAGTAGAATGGTGTGAAAAACTGAGATCATTGTCCTTTTTCTTTAATATAAGTGGTCATGCTAATGTTTATGGTTGTCATGCTAATTTGAAAAGAGACATTGGGCTTGATTTGGCTCTTTTGTGAATTCATTGCTTCTATTGAAATTAATGTGGCACAGTGGTTAAGTGCTATGGCTATTAACTAAAAGGTCAGCAGTTCAAATCCACCAGCCATTCCTTGGAAACCCTATGGAGCAGTTCTACGCTGTCCTATAGGTTTGCTATGAGTCAGGATCAACTCGAGGGCAACGAGTTTTTTTTTTGGTGGTGGTCTGAGAAAGTCAGGGAGGCATCCACCAGCATCTAACTTAATCCCAGGGTGCCAGGAACATTGCTACTTTAACTCTAGTTAAGGAAGCATTGCAGAGTTCTGCTCAGAATGTCCCAACCCTCCCATGTACCCTGAGGCCCTAGAGGTTGCCTGCCAAAAGGAAAAAACCAAACCCAAAGAGCAAACAAGAAATCCAGGTGCGCAATTGTATATTAAATTATACTATTAAAATATATAATTAAGTCTATTAGGTTAGGTCAAACAGTAATTAGGTAATGCTTTCACCTAAATATTTTATTCTGAAAACAAAAATATAAAGCAGAGGAAGTATGATTAGGCATAAATTTGAGAGAAAAATCTGTCTTCTAAAATAGCAGCTGTTATTGCAAAATTAATATTCCAGATCTTATGCACTAAGGTATGTTCTTTATTTTATTAGTTTTTATTATAGCAATAATATGAAATAGTATTTCCTCCTAAAATTTTCAGAGTTCTGCTTGGCGGTTTCCCATCAAGACTTCGTCCAAGCTCCTCACATTCCAATGATTTCCATAAAGTTTTTTTTTCTTAAATTTTATCCAGGCATGTCCGTATGTGGCTTGTGCCTTATTTTTAGTCAGTCTGCCTCAGAGAGTCAGCAGCAATCCAGAAGGAAGGCCTCTTGTACCTTTTTGACACAAACCTCTCCAGAGCGGGATTAAGGCAACCCGGCAACCCCCTGTTCCTGTAGGACAGCAGAGCAGGGGCCCCAGCCATGGTTTTATCCTATGGTGGGGAAATTTATCTCCCCAATTCTAACTGGATGAGCCCTGAAAGCAAATGTACACCCTTTATTCCTTGTTTGCTTCTCTCAGATTGGTCTGTTCCTTTAAGAAGGCAATACATATAGTCTCAGGGTATATGGCAAGGGTAGAATGATTCTAAACTAAATCCTGAACAGAAATATAATGTTGAGTGATATGTTCGTTTACCAAACCATTTTCTTATAATAGCATCTGTTTTAGTTATCTAGTGCTGCTGTAACAGAAATACCACAAGTGGGTGGCTTTAACCAACAGAAATTTATTCTCTCACAGTCTAGCAGACTAGAAGTTCAAATTCAGGGTGCCCAGCTCCAGGGGAAGCCTTTCTTTCTCTGTTGGCTCTGGGGAAAGGTCCTTGTCATCAATCTCCCCTGGTCTAGAAGCTTCTCAACACAGAGACCCTGGGTCCAAAGGACACACTCCGATCCTGGTACTTCTTTCTCAATGGCATGAGATCTCTCTCCTCTCTTCTTCTGTCTTTTATATCTTAAAAGAGATTGACTCAAGATATAACCTAATCCTATGGATTGAGTCCTGCCTCATTAACATGTCTCTAATCCTGCCTCATTAACATCATAAAACCAAAACCAAACCCAGTGCTGTTGAGTGGATTACAACTCATAGTGACCCCATAAAACAGAATAGAACTGCCCCATAGGGTTTCCAGGGAGAGGCTGGTGGATCCAAATTACCAACCAATCAGATGATATAGCAAAGGCACCGCTGGGAGTCGAACCCAGGATATCCTGTTTACTAGACAGGCACTTTGACCAACTGATTTACAACACATAGGATAATCACATCAGATCACAAAATGGAGGACAACTACACAATACTGGGAGTCATGGTCTAACTAAGTTAGCATATATTTGGGGGGACACAATTCAGTCCATGACAGCATCCATAAATTATGAGAAATGCAAAACCCTTACTTTCGGTAAATTAATGGAATGAGCATGGCCCAGGCAACAGAAAAAGAAAAGCCATTCAGCTTTCACTATGTACAGATGTCTGTGTGAACAGATATCTAAAGTAAAAGAGAATTATTTAGAAAATTGTCAGATATGCAGCATATTGTTATAAAAAGTAACATGATAGATATTTTTCAAAAGTAAAAGTTGCACAATATCACTTAGCAACAGAAGCAGAAGAGACAGGGAGATAGAGCCCAAATCTGAAGCTACGGAAGTATGAAGTCTGCTTGCATCTTTGTCAGTGACCCCTGAGTGTTTTAGACAACCACTTCTTATCTCTGTAAGAATACCTTCACGCGATGGAAATAATGTCCTCTTCCTCCTTGACAGGAATGTTCTAAGTAGTAAGATGAGATTGCTGTTGTTAGGTGCTGTCACGTCAGCTTCTACTCATAGCAACCCAATGTATAGCATAATGAAATATTTCCAGTCCTGCTGCATGCTTACAATCATTGCTAAGTTTGAGTCCATCGTTGCAGCCACTGTGTCAATTCATCTCATTCTGGGTCTTCCTCTTTTTCACTGACCTTCTATTTTATCAAGCATGATGTCCTTCTCTAGGGATTGGTTTCCCTGACAACTTGTCAAAAGTTAGCAAACCAAATCTCTCCACCCTCACTTCTAAGGAGCAGTCTGGCTGCACTTCCTCCAAGAGAGATTTGTTCATTCTTCCGGGTTTTTTGGGTTTTGGTCCGACACTCCATAATATATTCAATATTCTTCACCAACAACATAATTCAAAGGCATCAATTCTTCTTCAGCCTTCCTTTTTCATTGTCCTGCTTTCACACACACATAAGGTGATTGAAAATACCATGGCTCGGGTCAGGCGCACCTTAGTCCTCTTACTGACATCTTTGCTTTAAATAGGTCTTTTACGGCAGGTTTGCCCAACGCAACCCTTCACTTGATTTCTTTACTGTTGCTTCATGGGCATTGACTATAGATTCAAGTACAATGAAATCTTTGACAACTTCAATATTTTCTCTGCTTATCATGATGTTGTTTATTGGTCCAGTTGTGAGGATTTTTGCTTTCTGAAAGAAATTAAAAATAAAATGAGGGTTTACTGTAAAAATTTTCAACTTCAATCATTTTCATACTAACAGTTTACCCTTTTTACTCCAGACTAAATAATCCCAATTCTAAGTAAGACCTCATTAAGTTTATTTCTTTCCCAATTCTAACCATCTGCGTTTGTTACTTTCCAGTGCCCACTTTTACTCCCTCACTAGACTAAAGCTCTCTGAAGAGCAGCACATGCAAAACCTAGCATAGATGGTTTTGATTGACATGAATTAATGAAAACAGAGTGGCGTTTAAATTATACACAGAGCAGTCTAACGAGGACTTGAACAGCAACGTGTAATGATTTCTTTGCACAAAGCAAACCTAAAATTAAGGTATTATAATTTTTTTTTGGTTTTGTTTGGAAACCCTGGTGGCCTAGTGGTTAAGTGCTACGGCTGCTAACCAAAGGGTCGCCAGTTCAGATTCACCAGGCGCTCCTTGGAAACTCTATGGGGTAGTTCTACTCTGTCCTATAGGGTCGCTATGAGTCGGAATCAACTCGACGGTACTGGGTTTGGTTTTTTTTGTTGTTGTTGTTTTTCAGGTATCAAAGATGTGACTTATTTGTCCCTGGGTGGCACAGTTAATCAATGGATTACTAACGGAAAGGTTGGCGGTTTGAACCCACCCAGAGCCTGGCAATATGCTTCTGAAAGATCACAGCCTTAAAAACCCCAAGGAGCACAGTTCTACTCTGCACATACGGGGTTGCCATGAGTCAAAAGTGACTTCATGGCGACTGGCTTTTTTTTTTTTCAGATGTGATTTTGACCAGCATCTCATATTGATGTAGATGTGGCCTCATATCCAAGCAAGGAAGGTTTTGTAAGTTGCTGGAATTTGAACCACCAAGTATTTCCCACACATTGGGCCCTGTTTTTTCAACACCTTGTGAATCACTAATTGGGCTTTGCATAATCTACTGCCAAATAGCAAGCATTCCTTTGAAATGAGTAGATCACATACTTCCCTTTCAGAGGCAATGAAAAGAGAAGGTCAGGAAGAGGAAAACCAGCAAACAATGATCTTGTAATTAATTTAGAAGGCACTGAATTTCTGGTTCTTGATTATCTTCAGGAGAGGAAAAATGGAAATACAATCCGAATGGAGAGTTAGTGATTAATGTTTTAATCTTCAAAACAGTTCAATTGCTAGCTGCTCACTTCACATGAATCTACATAGCAAAGGAAAAACCATCTTGAAATAGCTGTAAGATGTGCTCCATGAAACGCTAAAGATTGAGAGGCTGGCTAGAAAGAGGAAGAAGGCAGAGAGAGCCATGAGAGGGAAAATGCTCTCTGAACCCCATGAATCAACCTGTTCACCATTTGAAAGGCTTCTTGTGACTGCACGTGTGTGTAAATATGAGCATGGGAGGCCACACTAGATCCAACCCATGGAACAGCAGTAGGGTTTAATCTTTACAGAACTAGATAGCCTGGCCTTTCTTCCACAGCATCTTAGGTGAGTTAGAACTGCCAACATTTAGGTGAGTAGTCAAGCGCAAAACATTTGCTCCACCCCATCCCAAAACCAAACCCCTTGCCTTCGAGTCAATTCTGACTCATAGTAACCCTGTAGGGCAGAGTAGAACTGCCCCATAGGGTTTCCAAGGAGCAGCTGAGCTCTTAACCACTGTACCACCAGGGCTCCTTGCTCTACCCAGGAACCTCTAATTCCTAATCCATGGAGGAACTAGAAAATACTCAAAAGAGAGCCTGTCCTCTCACAGAAAGTCGTGTTTTGTTTTTTTTTTTCTTCACTGAAATTCAGTCATACAAATAATTTAGAACCATTTCACAAATGCAAGAGTGGTATAAAAAAAAGTGTCTTATTATAGAAATGTGCAGAATTTTGAAGGCATTCAAGAGTGAAATTAGTATTATATTATCTATCTTACATGTTTTAAATTAATATCTAGCCAATTAAAAAAAGCTTGACCTTTTGAATAAAATGCTTCTAGTACATTTGAACACTTAGTTTTATAATATACAATTATAAAATGAGAAAATGGAGCTTTAATTTTTGTTTGTCTTTAATTGCTGAGTAAAAATGACAATGAATTGGCTTGGTAAAAATATCACGAAAATAAAAGTAATTAATAAAGTCAGAATGGTAAATAGAATGCTGGCATATTCAGTTAAAGAGGTCACATATAGGCTCTGAAAGTAGTTTTGAAAAAGAAAATGTGTTATTCAAACAGCAGATCTGAGTTAAAATGAGCGAAAAAGAGCCCATAATTTAGAGAATATTAAATTGATATATTTTGTTATTGTGTGCCATCAAGTCAATTCTGACTCATAGCAACTCTATAGGACAGAGTGGAACTGCCTCATAGGGTTTCCAAGGCTGAAATCTTTATGGGAGCAGCAGAGCACTTAACCATTGTGCCACCAGGGCTCTTGTAAATATATATAAAATTAGAACCCCCCCCATAGGCAGACTCTTTCTAAGCGTACACAGTAAATTGTAGGCAATTGTGTTATCAGTTGTATATACTACACTGTATTTTTAAAAAATCAAAGCAAAAAGCAAAAAATCGAAGCAAAATTTAAACCAATTTGAAGAAACAGCTACTTAAGTTCAAAACCAGTTGATAACCTAACATTTGATCTGACACCTAGAAAAGTTTACTTAGAAGTAAATTGAATCCTTAAACACCAACTGAGCACAAGGAAAAGCACCCTCACATTTGAGTTCCTTTGAATTAGAATCAATGAGTGGTATTAAAGCAAGTTACTATAGTTTCAGAATGAGATCCAGGCAGAATACTTATTAATCTATACGAGTACCCACCCAATTTGCTTTGGGACTTATAATTTTCATATTTTATATTATCATATTAATATGTTATCCTCAAATAATTATTAGTATAATCAAGTATCATGAATGACAATATTGTTCAATACAAAAAAATTTTAGGTATACCCTGATCTACTTTTTTATTTGAAAAGATCAGTGATTGATCCAGATAGGATAATGTTTTAAATATTCATTCATGCCTTAATTCATTTGATAAAAAACATACACTGCATTTTTTTGTATATTTTTAAGCACTAAAAAACAAACTTTGATAATTTGGAATGGCGCTTGTTGACACTTTCTTAATTTGAAACATTAACTTTTTTATTATCATCAAACTAAAATACTATAATGGATTGATTTTGCTAAGTAATCATTTTGCTAACACTTACGGATTAAATCGACAAATCTAAAGTCAAGAGAAAACAAGTTCTGTAGGCTTCCATAGGAACTAAACCCAGACTCTCGCCCAAAATGAACAATTGAAATTCCTGTTGAGGTTTTAAAAAAGTCTCCACCACCCCCTCAAATGTCCTACTTTTCACGCAGCTCAGCACTTCCAAACCGAGCCAGAACGAGGAGCCCTGAGATCCCTGTGGTCTGCTGTTTCCCAAGTATTCCAAACCCACGCCTGGACCATGAAGCTCCAGGAATCTCAGCAGAAGCCTTGACCCCAGGAGGTTTCTAGTTAGATTTCCAAACCAGAGAGGTTTGGAAAAGATCACATTGAACCTTCGACCCACTCATGATTCGCCCATCAGTTTCAGGCACTCACCTACAAGCACTCCACTCACTATAGCAGCATAGCTGTGTGTGCCATTTGCTCTGTAAGGAACTTGGCTGGGGCAGTCAAAATGGTTCAGTTTAACAACCTAATAAATATATTGAAAATAACCAATGAAAACAAAATTACAGAGACTGCCTTGTAGCCCAGCTACCGTAGTCTCTTCAGCCAGCCTCAGCCTTCACCTCAGCATTGCTCAATGTTTGGAATCACTAAAGCATAAAGAAGGTTGGACAAGAGGAAAAGTAAAATAAAATGTTTCAAAAACAACACAGGTATATATAATAAAGTTTAATTCCAAAGTATTGGAGCTTTTATTTTCAAAGTGCCAGAGAACAGATAATTCAATCCACAATGACTACAGAGAAATTATACAACTTTTCTGTACCTCAGTTTTCTCACCAGAAAATAGTGTTAAGAATATATCATTTTAAGGATTACATGGGGTGAATCTATGAGGTTTAGATGAGCGCTACACAATGTACAGAACTGTGAGAACTAAATATATGTTGGTTTCCATTAACATTCATTAGTTCAGTCATTCAGCAAATACTTACTGAGCATCTATTACGTGCCAGGCACTATAATTGGTCTTGAATATACATTGGTGAACAAAACAAATCTAATTCCTTCTCTTATGAAAGCTATAATTTAATGAGGAAAACAGAAAATAAACAAAGAGAGAGGGAAGTAAGTAGGGAGAGGGACAGATTGGAATTGTCATAATTGCTGAGATAGAAGTAAACAGGGTTCACTAATAGGACATGAAGGGGGAGTACTTGGTTAGATAGCTTCTGGTGATCTATTTCCAAAAGATTGGCCATTGAAAACCCTGTGGAGCACAGTTATACTGTGACACACATGGGATCACCATGAGTTGGAATCGACTTAACGGCAAATTATTGCATTAGCTGATCTTTTATTTTGTTTCTTCATTTTTATATTGATCTTAAGAAAAAAAAATAATGTTCTTCTAATAACTGTGTTTTACCTTAATCAGTTTCATAGTGTTCCATTTCCCTTCCAAAACTGTGACCACCTTGTAGGACAGCATGTTTCAGACAGGCGGCTGTACCACTGAGGGCCTTCCTGGACAGGAACAGCCTGGCTAACTTCCACCTTGTCATTACTTTCCCTTTCTGAATAAGGTCACAGGAAAGGTTTTGACAGAGTGAGCCTGGTGATATTTAGAATCTTGACTTTCTTGATCCTTTTCAGTTGAGGTGTAGGCCAAAATGTGAGATGGAAACTGGCCTGGTTGCCATGGTGGATAATGTCCTAACAACAGATGTGGGTCAGGTGTCCATTTTGGATCTTTCAGGCTTGTCAGCAGCTCTTGATAAGGCTGGTCATGTGGTTTTTATTGGCTCACCTGTGCATTCTGGTAGGAACAGCTAAGAGCCACTCAGTGTGTCCTTCTCTTTTTGGAGAAGACCCAGGGAGTAGTGTTGCTTGTGCCTGGTCTGTTCTGAGAACATGATTGGTTCTTACATCATTTTGGCCTACTCTCCCAGTTAAAATGTGTCGACAGGGGTGGCTGCCTTCTACTTCACAATCCAGGCACTGTTGTCCTCTTTCTGTACCTCATAGAACTAGAGCCACAGCCGACGACCTCCATCTGATGTTACGGGGAATGCACGTACTTCAACACTATTGCCGAGTGTCTCTAGATGCCAGGCACAGTGATAGGTTTTGAAGAAACAGATATTAAAGCCTCCCCCTTTTAGTGTAAAGAATGTGATTGGGCTAATTAAAGATGAAAACTTTAATTGAGTCACAACATTAAGGTTATTGTGGGGCTTAAAATTAACTTTACCAAAGAATTTGGTCTTTGTCCTTGATTCCTGAGAAAAAACTCCTATAACCTTAGAATTTCCCCAGTGATTGAAGTGTCTTTGATGAGGCTTCCAGACCACACCTGAGGGTTTATGATAATGAGAAGACTCAGGTGGGAGCTGGCCAAGCTAGAAAGACCACCAGGTGATAATAACTGGCCTCAGAGGGAGGGAGGGAGCCGAAGATTGAGATCAATCAATCATGTCTACATAAATGAGGCCTCAATAAGGTTTCTAGACACGGAAGCTCCAGGTTGGTGAAAGATATCAATGAATGTGGGAGGTGAGCACCTCCCTTTTTGGCACATGGAAGCTTTGTGTTGGGACCCCTCACCCCGTGTGTCTCTTCATTTATATCCTTTTTTTTTTTTTTTTTAGCTTTTTTTTACATCCACGTGGCTATCACCCAAGTCAAGATGTAGAACATTTACATTATTTCAGAAAGTTTCCTCCCATTCAGTCTCACCCTCCTTACTGCCCCCAGGCAACCATGATTCTGATTTTCTTTCTCCACAGATTAGTCAGATAAATGGTTCCTATAAATGGAATCATACTGTATTTGCTTTTTTTGTGTCTGACGTTTCTCATTCAGCATAATGCATTTATGTTTTATCCAATAGTCTGTTCAATTTTTAGTACTGAATAGTATTCCGTTTTATGAACATACCACAATTTGTTTATCCACTCTTCTATTGATAGACATTTAGATTGTTTTCAGTTTTTGTACAATATTTGTCTATGAAAAAAACTTCTATTTGCCTCATGTTCTTGCATTTCAGAATTTTTTAAGCTTAGAAAATCCAAGCTGAGATGTGAAAAAGGTGTGGTTTACCTAGATCCTTTTTCCTATGATAAAACTGTGATAGTAAGTTTAGCACTTTCCATGAATTCTGTGAGTCGTTCTAGTGAATTAGAGAACCCAAGGGAATGGTGGAAGCAAGCAGATCAAAAGTGTGGGGGCTGGGGACCCCTGAGCTTACTGCTGGTATCCTGAGGGGGTAGAGGAAACCCTCAAATTTTTAGCCAGCAGGTCAAAAGTGAGGGTGTCATGGGCACCGCCATGCTTGTGGCTGGCTTCTTGGGCTGTCTGGAGGACTGTGTCCTTGAACTTGGGAGTTCTGATCAAGCTCCAGGTGGTTAGGGTCACAGGAAGAAAAGCTGCCTCTGCAGCCAGTGTCAGAACAGAAGTGGCAGACAAGTGGGAATTGATTTGATTTTTCCATACAGGCATCATCTTTACATTCACGTGTAATATATAGAAATATACCACTAAAGTATATCAGAGTATAAGTGGCCATGGATGGTTATAATTTTTATCTTTTCAGCTGAGAATCTCAACATACTTTATAAACCCTCAAGTAGGAGAAAAATGAAATTTCACCAGAAGTTCCAAATCTAAATCAAATGAAAAATTTCAGATCCCATATGCTAACTAATAGACTTAATTGCTTAGGGAAGAGCTCATTCCCATCTGATTTGAACACAAAAAGGAATTTGAAGCAACTAGAGTTCTTTCCTTTCCATCAGTTTATTCAGTTGTTAATTCTAATGAGGAAAAAGTTCTGAAACAACTTCACAAAATCAAAGATTTTGATGGACACTTCTGTTTATGAACAAAGTGTTTTCAGGCTACGAGTCTCTCTCTGTCTCATCCGCGCGCTCTCACTCTCTCTCTCTCTTTCTGTCTGACTCTCTCCTGAGTGCTTTTCTTTAGCTGCAGCAAGAACATATCTTAGAGTGGTTTAAACATGAAGTGTTCAAAACATTAAGGAAAGGGGGGCAGGAAAATTATCTTGATGTTCTCTGACAGCTATAATATCATGTAAATTATTACTGATGCACTAGGAATACAAAGTGTTAGGCAAAACCCCACTCCCTGCAGATTTTCACAAAAAGAAAACCGTGTTGGACTGTATTGCCTAGAGCTGTCGATTACTTCCCCTCTTAGTACATACTCAGAAACATCATGCACCTCCCTGTCCCTGCCATCGTAATGACAAGCACCAATGCACCATCGCTACCTTGGCTATATGGGGTTTTGCGTGTTATAACCTGCAGTGCCATCACTTTATCATTTAAAGACCTAATTCCAGGTGAATTGTGGTTGCATATTGCAATTCAGAGTGCCAACCATATGAATTGCCGGATGACTGGCTATTCTCCCTAATTGCCCCTTCCCTTTCATTCTTTCCCTCTTGTTGGAGCACCTACTGTTAGAATGATCTCCGAGAATGGTGCCCACTGTTGAGAATTACCTAGATTACATAACAAACCCCCATGGAATAAGCCTCAAGAGGAGATGTGGCTGGTCAGAGACAGAGAAAGCAAACTCTAGCCTTAATGATGGGGCGGTGGTTGTTCAGTGGTAGAATTCTCACCCCTCATGCCATAGATCTGGGTTCAATTCCTGGCCAAGGCACCTCAAGTGAAGCCACCACCCATCTGTCAGTGAAGGCTTTTGTATTGCAGTGATGCTGAACAGGTTTCAGCAGAGCTTCCAGATGAAGGCAAACTAGGAAGAAAGGTCTGGCAATGTAGTTCCAAAAATCAGCCAGTGAAAACCCTATGGATCACAACAGTCTGATCCCATTGTACGTTGGGTGGCGGTGAGTTGGGGACCAACTTGACAGCAGCTAACAACAACAAGCCGTAACTACATCACACGTTTACCTAGAATCTTGCTGAAGAATCTTACTTTCTGCATCTCAGTTTCTGCATTTCTGGAGGGCTGATATTTTGTCTTTATTTTTTATGGAGCAGGTAATTGTGGTAGATTGAACCCACCTATTTATCTCAACTTCCTCCCAAAGACTCATGATAAGAAAATGATCTTAAAAAAAATGAATAAACACGTAATGACAAAGACTGGAAAAGGAAACATCAACAAGCAAGAGCTACATCTGGAGGGTGAAAAGTGGATGAGCGGGTGGTGACAAAATTATGTTTCCTTCTTAGTACCAGTAAGTGCCTGCAGAAGGGAGAAGCCTGAAAAAAGTAAGCTGATTTATGCCCTGAACCTTAGAAAGACTCAGGAATGGAAACCACTAGGGGACTGTGAAGATAGAGAGCAGCAGAGGTAAGGAGAGTGCAAAAATAGGAAAATTAGTTTAAGGTCTGTATGAGTTGTAGCTAGACTCCCAGATCTCTTCACCCATCTACCCATCCAAGCAAATATTCCTCCTCCACCCTGGCAGAAGTCTGGGGTTTACTCTCTGAGGAGGCTGAGTTTTAGAAAGACACTGGACAGTGGGGCATGGGAATACCTGAGGTAGGGATGAGAGACCATTCTAAGATCACGGCAATGAAGTCAAACTATGTATACTAAACAGCCCCCCTCCCCCACACCCCCTTGCCATCAAGTCAATTCCAACTAGTGTCAACCCTATAGGACAGAGCAGAACTGCCCCATAGGGTTTCCAAGGAGCACTTGGTGGGTCGAACTGCTGACGTTTTGGTTAGCAGCCAAGGTCTTTAACCACTGCACCACCAGGGCTCCATACTAAATAACAATACCCCCAATTCCTTCTCTGTGGAAAGTGGCCTGCCCAGGACGACAAAAAAAAAAACTAAAGTTATTCACATTTGTGGGTCACTGGACAAAATGAGCAAGTCCTTCTCAACCCTTCACAATGAATAAAGGTAGAATAAACTTATATACAGATACTCAAACTATCAGTTTTTTTCTTCTATGTACCCTTTGTCAGGGAACCTATGTTCCAACAAAATCAGGATGTAAAAAGAAAGAGAAAAGGAAGGTAACAATAGAGTATCTAACACAGGAGAGGGGGAAAGAGAATGACCAGGAAGACAGTGGCAAATAACTACCGGAAGGAGGTCTACAAGAATAGACCTCATAAGAAAAATCTCGGACCCATTGTACTTAACAATATTAATGTGTTTTATCATTATCTCAGATACATAGATGACTAAGCAAATGAAAAAAGAAAAGATGTACAATAAAGAAAATATAAACATAGTACCCCATGTGGTTCAGCTATGAAATATTAGGACTATAATACTGAATAATGCCAGAAGAATGAACAAATCTGCCTTGGAAAAAGTACAGCCAGAATGTTCATTTGAAGCAAGAATGGTGAGAATTCATCTCACAAACTTTGGACATGTTATCAGAAAGGACCAGACTCTGGAAAAGGACATCATGCTTCATAAAATAGAGGGTCAGCAAAAAAGAGGAAGACCTTCAACAAGATGGATTAACACAATGGCCACAGCAATGGAATCAAAGCATAACAATGATTGTGAGGACAGTGCAATACTGGACGGTGTTTCACTGTATGGTACGTAGGGTCACTGTGCATTGAAACTGACTTGACGTCACCTAACAACAACAGCAATACAGAATATGAAATAACCCCAAATTGGAATAATTGGGGAAGGAAAATTGGGAGAGTAGGGAAGAGGATGAGGAGGGATGTATAAGAGTACTGATGCCTTATCATCTGTAAATAAGGTCAGTATGTAACATCTAAAACCAAAAATCAACATATAGCAATATATAGTATTTAGAAACACGGAGGTAAATATCATCATAAAAAATCTGAAACTGTTTAAAGTAATTGCCAGTGGGGTGTGTGACTGGGAACTGGGGTGGTAGTGAGACAGGGAACTGCTTTTTGGCTGTCGTAAGCCTTGTGGAAAGAGCCCTGGGGGCATTATGGTTAAGCACTTGGCTGCAAGCCGAAAGGTTAGCAGTTCAAACCCATGAAGTGGCTTCTCAGGAAAAAGACCTGGTGACCTACCCCTGTAAAGATTACAACCTAGAAAACCATATGGGGCCCTTCTATTCTGTCACATGGGGTCGCTATGAGGTGAAATGGACTCAACAGCACCTAACCACAACAACAAAGCCTTGTGGTATTAGCTGAATTTTTAAACCATGTAATTAGCTCATAGGGAGTGCACATCTCAACAAATATTTTAAAATTAAAAGGTATTTTAATGAATATTAACCTTAAGGGCTTTGAGGTCTTCCAAAAGGCAGAATTTTATAAATGTAAATTTTTAAAACTATACAGCATTGTATACTATTCCTACAATTATGCTTCTTAATGAGTTTCCATCAGTCTTGGATTTTTTATTTTTTATATGCATGCCATAATTTTCTTTTGCTGTTTATTGAAAAGCTGGGATACTTAATGATGAACTTGAATGTGTTTGGAGATCCAGTCTGGCTTACATAGGCACACACAAGCTTCCACGATTATTTTAAATTCTCTGGGGTGATCCATTGCTCATTCAAACCTGGACTGGTTTCCTGATTCTAATCTTGTCGCAGGGTAAGTTACGTTAGCCACTGGATGGAACGTTCACTTCAGTTGACTGTGACTCCAGTGCCAGGCTACATGTGAGCTGAATGCTCTGGGTGCCAGGTGACAAATCAAGGAAAGGGAGATCACATGAGGCTGATGTCTTAGCACATGGTCCTCATCAGCCGGAATATTGAGCCAAGAGTTGTAGGCCATGTACAAAGAGGATATGGCTTTGCAGTATAAAAGACAGCCTTCGAAAAACCAACTTGTCAGAAAAAGGAATCCCCTTGCCAGTGAGGCCTGAAGGTAAGCTACACTTATCTTGGGGTAGGCGTTTGGTGAATAGTTGGATTCTTGGAGCGCCTTTGCAACACTCAGCTAAGACTGCTCATCCTTCACAACACATCGTCTTAAGGAAAATGGAAAGAGAGCTTACCTGACAACTGTGATGGTCAGACGTTGCCCCTGCCTAATTGATTCCCCGAAAAACTTCAATGTTAAAGTAGACCAGGTATTTTTAGGAGACTTGAGTATCTGATCATCCTGGTTTCAGATGACTGATGATACCACAGGGAATCTCAGAATGCCAGTTGCCACAAATAAATTTTAAATATCCTAAAAAAAAAAGCTAATCAAGTTTTTTTTTTTTTTCCTGTTATTTTAAGGAGAAAGAATCCCTGAGTTTTTTGATTAGCAAGAGGTATATGTGCCTTTGTCTACAAAAACCTGCCCCAATTCCCAAATAGCCTTCTTTTGGCAGTGTGGATTATATCATAAGGGGTACCTGAATTTATATAAATAAGTGCATATACATTTCAGAATGAGTATTGTTGAAAGATACACTATACACTCAAAAAACAGCCTTGTGGTTTTTACAAATATTTAAAATAAAGCGGTCAAGTACAAAGTAAAAAGTAGCCCAAATTTCAACACCCAGGGAAAACCTATTTGATTAATACCTTTCCAGATGTCTCTATACAGACACACAAGCACAAACACAAATACTCAATTTTATATAAACGGGGTCATACTTTTCATACTGTTGTGTATCCTGGGATACTATATACTCTTAAATAAGTAGACAAACTTCCATCAGGCATGGGAGCACCCTGGCTTTGTTCTCCTTTTAAAAAACCATCATTTGGCTTGCTCAGTATAGCTGTTTTACATATGAAAACCGCATTTCCAAACTGTGCTGTCCAATACAGAGACACCTGCCACATGTGGCTATTTAAATTTTAATTTAAAAAAAAAAAAATCCAATAAAGTTAAAAATTCAGTTCCTTGGATGCACTGACCACATTTCAAGGGCTTAGTAGCCACACGTGTCTAGTGGCTACAATAGTGGCCAGCACAAAGCAATTTTGTCACTGCAGAGAGTTCTGCTGGACAGAGCTGTGTTGGAACCAGGTGTTTTTCAGACACCACCATTTAAGGGCGGAGGTTTTACTTGCACACCTGCATTTTCCAATGGCATTAACTTTTGACTCTTGCCAGCATAACATAGGGTTAAGCCCCAGCTTTGGCAGCCAGAAGTCACAACTCAGAGTCCAGCCATTTGGATGGAGAAGCAAAGAGAAAAACTTTCCCACTGTTTTCAGTGATTTCTCAAGGAGCGTGGCTTCCAGCTGTTCTGGTGACCAGAACAATGCTCTTCTTAACAAGGTACTCCATCAGAACATGGCCACTCTTGCTCACTGAGAACAAGTGTAGGAGCTTGAGGGTAGGTCCACTACAGTAGATTGGGACTCATCCCATGTCAGTGTGGGAAAATCTCTCCAAATATCTGAATATAAATAAAACAAGGACAATTAAAGAGCAGCAGAGTCTGGGAACTGGATCCAAACCAACCACCCACCTGCAGTTCCTCTAGACCTTATGCTATGTAAAAATGATGAGGGAAAAATAGAAAAAAAAATCATGTGTTCAGTATCATGTTCTCAAGCTAAGCAGTAACCCCTCCCCCTTTTTGGTCTTTATGTCTCTAGAGAACATAATACAAAATTAAATTCCAGGCTTGTTCCAATAATTTGGGAAGAAGAACATCCAAAATTTCAGAATTTATGTTCAGTTTGAATAAGCACCTAAAGTTACATGCTCTCCAACCTCGCACAAGTCCCCCTTAAGTCTCTGGAGGCTGAAAGTTTGGCAGCAAGGACATTCTCACGGAAGATTTCTTATCCTTCCTTCTTCCAGTTAACTTTTAACTTCCTCAAAATGGCCTTCGGGGGTTTCATTTCAACACATCTCCCTCCAGTCCTAGCAGGAGTATGGAAATATGAGAAGAAGAAAATAACAGCAGGAATAGAGATTTTTCATTTCCATGGGTTCCCATCTCAGCGGGTTTGGTTTGGGTTTGGTATGGGTTCCCGAAATGGTTCAGTCTCAAGTCTGTAGGAAGACCTGGAGTCGTTTGTTTGCTTATGAACCATTTTTATTTAGGGGATATCCATTTGACATGGAGATCTTCCCTAACTCCCTACCCTAAAAAAGGAGCAGGTTTTATGTATCAATTTGTCCATTCCTTTGCTCCATAATCATTTATTGAACAGCTGCTGTGTTCTAGGCGCAGAGCCAAGTGCCATATTTACAAACATTCATAAGAAATGGCTCCTATCCTTAAGGAGCTCTAAGGAGAAGGAGAATCTATAACGGTGATGCTAGGATGCAGTGCTGCACAGAGAGGCGTCTATTAATAATTACAGACAGGGATCTGGGTTAAGAAAACTTCTTCCAGGAGGAGATACTTCAACTGAGTCCTAAAGTATAGCTATAAATCAGTCACACAGTGAAGGTGGGGAGGAATATCCCAGCATCAAGAAGGGGAAGGATGAAAAATGTTTGGAAAAGGACACAAATCAGTATGGTTGGGACAGCAGAGTGGCAGACAATAAGGCTGGAGAATTAGGCAGGATCAGGTCATGGGAGGCCCTCTATCTTTTTGGAAGGCTCTATAAAGCCACTGAAGAATTTTCAAAATGAGAATGACAGGAGTGGGTCATAATTTTAGAGTGATCAATGTGGCATGATTGTAGGGGATGGACAAAAGGGGGATACCCATGAGGAGAGAGAGCCTAAGAAATTGTGACTACAGTGCCTCAGAGGAGAAATTAATACTTAAATGGAGGCAGTATTGAAGCTCTAGAAAGTACCCAATAAGATTAATTCAATAAATATTAGAAAGTAAAATTTTCAGGACTAGACGACCTGTTGGATAAATGGAGGAAGGCTATAGAATGGTTTCCAAGGACAATTGAATGATTAAAAATTAGTCTTTTAAGATTTCTTTTTTCTTTCTTTCTTTCTTTTTTTGAGGGAAGGGTGGTTATTACCAGAATATCCTCCCTGGCCTTTGAAATATACGCCAACATTCTTAAGACTTAAGACAAGAAAAAGTGAAAGAGCATCTTTGCACTTTTCTGTGCACAACTGATTCTAATTATCTTAGAAAGTTTTGCCTCTTGGATTAGTGTTCTATCTTCTATACTTCAGTGACTCACAAAAACAAGCAAAGAAATCTGAGGCATCCTTCATTATGTGGAATATTTTGAGTTTTGGCATCCTTCTACAGATGATCCTTTTGATCATTTAGTCGACAGTATTTGCTGCAATTTATTTTGTGCTAAGGTCCCTGAACCCTGGTGGCATAATGGTTAAGAGTTATGGCTGCTAACCAAAAGGTCGGCAGTTTGAATCCATCAGCCACTTCTTGGAAATCCTATGGGGCAGCTCTACTCTGTCCTACAAGGTCATTATGAGTCAGAATCAACTCTACAGCAACGGGTTTGGTTTGGTTTTTTTTGTAAGGTCTCTGAAAGGTGCAAATGATTTGCAGTCAACTATTACTAACCTAAAGTTTGCAGATTCAAACCCACCCAGCATTGCCATGGAAGAAAGGCCTGACAATCTACTTCCATAAAGATCACAGCCAAGAAAGCCCTATGGAGCAGTTCTACTCTGTAACACATGGGGTTGCCAAGAGTAAGGGGCCAGTTTGACAGCAGCTAACAACAACAACAACAACAACAACATTCTGTGCTAAGCTTTGCAAGCACAAGAACAAATAGACCCACTATTCGAATTGCTTGTTATCCTGTTTTTAGTTGTGTGTTAATGTATTTGTCTGTTAATCTAGTTATCATTCTCCTACATTACAGTGGTGGTCCACATGAATAAGAATCACCTGGAGAGCTTACAGTTTCCCAGGCCCCGGCCCCGATTATGAGTCAGAAAGTCATTCGGGGTAGGACCTACGAATTTGGATTTCTAACCAGCTCACCAGGACTGCCAATGCTGCTGGTCCATGGACTACACTCTGAGAACCACTGCTTTATAGCTTTGATTAAGAGTAACTCTAATCTGTGAAGTAATGTAAGGGTCTTTCCTGTGTTCCTAAAAGTATCCATAACATGGAATTGACGTCAATGGGAATTACACAGGCCACAAAGGTGTCACACTGAGGCCTTAAGTGTTTATGACCAACCCCTCACTACCTAGCTCTTACCTCCTGTTTTTCAGTTGCATTTCCCATTGGGCATCTCTGTTGCTATTGCTCCCTGAGTTGCTGCAGTTACAGCTCTCTTGATGAGATCAAACAGTCCCAGCTGGAAAGACTAGAGAAATGGGAGCAAACTTTCCTCTGTCTGAACTTCTGTTATTCTAACTGAACTTAAAAGTCAACGGTTAATAAGCTGATCACTGAATCACCTAGATGATGGTGGTGAGATTTGCCAAATATTGACACTGGAAGGGCTGTGATGGTCAACTCAGGACCAGTCATGCAGTTAGCCTGGACCACAAAAAAGATCAATGGGTAAGAATCTGCCTCACGTAGAATTGCGATTTAGTGGTTTATCAATTGCCTCAGCTGTGAATTAGTTTTCTTGTGAATGGTTTCAAATTGCAGATCTCATCTAGGCCAAGCAATCCCCGTGTTTGCTTTTAATATTCAGGAGTCTTTCTGGTTTTTGTCTTCAGGTATATATTTTTCAGTCCCACAAACGGGAAATTATTGAGTAATTCAAGTATCAAGTGAGGAGAGTACAATGGGAGTAGGAGTCAGAAACAAATTGGAAGGATATTGTAAAGCAAATAGTAAAAGATTTGGTTTTCAGATGGGAGTTATATGGAGTGAGAAATGCTGGTTGGCATTAACTCCCAGGTATCTAATTTTTCTGACCAGGAGAAGAATGACATCAATTACGCAAATGTGGACACTGACGGGGAATAGTTTTCAGTGAAAGGCTGAGTTCTGCTTTGGACATCCCCGTGATAGTGGGTCAGTCAAGTAGAAGTGTCCTGAAATAGCTGCAAACCCAGGATTTGAGGTTGAGTGAGAAGGTGGCTTGGAGGGTAGTTGGGAGGCCTCTACTTAGAAGCTATGACTGACGGCCTGTCAGTGGTGTGCTCACAGAGAGCGTCCATGAAGGAACATTCAGAGGATTAAGAACTCAGCCTTAATATTCCATCCAGAAGAGTTTCAAATAAGGTCTTTTTGGGTTTGATACATTTACATATTTTCAGTCTAGTGTTTCCGTTAAAAAGTGAGTCCTATTTCTGGAACACGGTATAGAGCTGCAAATGAGGAGATACCCCACTTGCCCGAGAGTATGCACATGCCATTTGCATAGGTGCCCCACCTGTATGGAAAAACTTGCTTGATGTCACATTTTAGTGGTTGACTGAGGAGCATTTTCAGCTCTCTCAGAAAGGCATAATAAAATAAAATCATCTGAGATCGTCATGCTAACTACCATTAAAATGTCAGTAGCTTTTCTCCTTTTTTTCCGTATCATTCGTGCCATGTGATACTGATGTGGGGATACTTTCCAGCCACATTTGAAAAGCCTCCCCTGAAGTTGCAAACCCACTGGTTTGGAAGAGCTATTTCAAATAACTCAAAATATACAGTGTAAACAAGCTGCCCTTTTAGTATGAAGTGTACTAAATTAAAGAAACCAGACGCTTTGGTTGGCTTGGATCAGGCTCGGATTATGATTGGCTCTCCTTCACTAACCATTTTCTTTGGAGCCTCCTCACCTCCTGCTCCGGCTGCTCCCTCCCTCCCCACCCTCTCTCTCTCTCTTTTTCCTCCCCTCGTCCCTCTTGCTCTATTTTTTTTCCAGAAAGCTGTAAGCTCATCAGATACCAGAGACATATCTTCCTAACGTTATAAACTATATTTATTATCCTGAAAATAGCATTGTTAATTTAAATTGTCTGCCGGTCCTCATTGAAATGAGAGACCTGGTGTAAGAGTCTGAATCACACCTTCAATCATAGTTCTGAAATGTGTTCTACGGAGTAATTTTCTTTGATTTAAAAAATCAAACATTCAATGTTCCTCTTTCAATACTACTTACTGGGACATTTTATAGGGTCTCCAGGAAATCACTTGTTGTTGTGGTTGTTAGGTGCCGTCGAGTCGGTTCCAACTCATAGCGACCCTACACACAACAGAAACAAAACGCTGCCCGCTCCTGCGCCATCCTCACAATCGTTGTTATGCTTGAGTTCATTGTTGCAGCCTCATTGTTCCTCATGCAACAATGAGTAAATCACTTAGATCTACGAATCTCCAAGGTATTTATCCATATAAAATTACGAAGCCTCACAACCGTCTGAGAAAGGGGTCCAAATGCAAACATCCCAACTCATGACAAGTTAGATGAACCTTAACGAAATCGAGTGGCTTTCCCTGACTCGGAAATTTTTACTAGCCAAATCAGTGCTATCAAAAAACAATTAAATGCTTGATCAGTGTGGGGTTCCCTTTTGGGGTGATAAAAATGTTTTGGAACTAGATAGAGGTGGTGGGTGCACAATACGGTGACTTACTAAATGTCACTGAATTCTTCATTTTAAAACGGTTAGTTTTTATGCTATGTTTCACCTTCATTTTTAAAAAGTAAAAAAAAAAAAAAAAGCAATGCATACCTTAGAAAATTATTTAACATGGATTGATATCCACTTTCATCAGAAATATTTACAGAACTGGGCCAAAAATATATTTTCAGCTTTAGCTCTAGGATAGGATCTCAAGGAAGGGAAAGAAAAAAAGAATAGAAAAGTGAAATTTCACACAGCCCAGTAGTAGTAAAAACAGATCAACAATATCGCCTCAATATACCACATAAACCTCATACCATATAAACCAAACCAGCTTGCTGTCAAGTTGATTCTGACTCATGGCGACCCCATGTGTTATGTGTTTTCAGAATAGAACTGTGTTCCATAGAATTTTCAGTGTCTATGATCTTTCGGGGAAACCCTGGTGGTATAGTGGTTAAGTGCTACGGCTGCTAACCAAAGGGTTGGCAGTTCAAATCCGCCAGACGCTCCTTGGAAACTCTATGGGGCAGTTCTACTCTGTCCTATAGGGTGGTTATGAGTTGGAACCAACTCGACGGCACTCGGTTTTTTTTTTTTTTTTTTTAAATGATCTTTTAGAAGTAGATTGCTAGGCCTTTCTTTCAAGGCACCTCTGTGTGGATTTGAATTGCCAACCTTTCAGTTAGTAGCCAAGCAGCCTTTTTGTGCCATGCAGGGAGTCCTGATATGCCACATAGTTGGGGGCAAGTTCATGCCCTGGATTTAAGACAAATACTGATAGAAGTGTTAATCATGGCTTAGCTAACAAAAGTTGTTGTGAAACATTTTGTAAGTATAAAGTGTTCTATAAGTATCATGTGTAGGAAAGAAATTGCTAGACACTACCTCACAACTGTAGAATCCTGTTGTATTTCAACCAGATAAGGAAATCCTATGGTAGACCAGGACATCTCACACATATAAGGCTTTATATTCCATTCTCCTTTCAGGGAGAAATCTTTACTGTGCTTTAGTAAATCAAGGCCTAAAAGTAGAACAGGTTCCAGCGAATTTAGGGGGTTAATTTCATTTCATTTCAAGTGGGTGGAAAAACACTCTGATATCTCCATAGCCTTTTTTTTTTTTTTCCTCCAAAACACCCATAACTACCACCTTTTGTCTTTACCCCTCTTTCCCTCTGGGTCTCTACTCCAGGCTGATGGCTGGCAATGAGGGTTTGGTCCTGGCATTTTCAGGGAAAGCTGGGTGGAATGGGCAGGGCACATCCTGGAGATGAAAGTTTCAGTGTTTTCCCACCCCAGTTGACCCTAATGATCAATCTTCTCAAAAAATGCACTATTGCGTTAAATACATCTTTGAGAGTCTTAAGCAGTAACGGATGTAGCAAAAATACAGAGCCTTTTTGTTGGTTAGCATTTTATTCTACCGAGTGACTTAGCTCACCAGTTCTGAAACAGGAAAAGAAATATAGTTCTACTACTCTTTTCCTGCGACATCACTCACTTCTTAGGCGCAGGAGAAAAAGAATTATTCTTCTTGTAGACACTACACACAGTGAACGAGTCAGGAAATTCTTCTTTGTGTCTTGCCTTTGCACACTTATGCCAAAAGTATTGTCCTGGTACTAATCTGTTTTAAAATTTATGGGGATTTGTGAAAAGCAGAGACAAAAACTTCTGAGGCTGGCAGCTATGTTTGTCTAGTTTTTGCAATGCCCTGGGAGGCTGGGTGTTCAGAGAAACAACCCTGTGCCTGACTGGCTTTTTGGCTGATGGAGTTAGTTAACATTCCCCGGCAGATATGGAAATCTGGACTTTCATCAGTAGGATGCTAGGTATCCAGGGGACGTGGAGCTAAAGGTAACGTCGTGGAAAGAAAAGTCAATACCGAACAGTAAGGGGAGTTTACAAAGCTCTCACCCTGGTCCCGAGGACAGCTCCACTTCTCCTACTGTGAAATGAATGTGAGGTGTCGTATTTACTCACTGTCTTTGCCGTACTTTAATCCCTGGCTTCACAGCACTCCAACTCCCTGTGTGACATTGAGAATGACAGAGTGCGATTGAGCCGCAGAGGCCACACCGCGGACTCCGGCAGTATTTTATAATTCATGCCACCTTGGGTGATTATTAAGCTCTGAGCTTTGTGAGTGTTTGGGATTGCTCATTCTCAGAATGTTTGCCTATCCTCTTATGGTTTGGCTTTATTGGCCAAGTTTTACAATTTCCTGCTGGGCTTGCGATTGCTTCTTTCTTACATCGGTATTTTTAACCTTTGTCCAGCAGAGAGTTATTCTGCAGCACTCTCTAATGGGCCCCACTGAAATGCCTCTTTGTCAAAAGAGAGCTCTTCCCCTTAGTTTGTTTTCTGTGTTTGGATTGTGTACCTGGGTAACTGGAGTCATAACTCCTGTACTTGGGGGATCCTTTGGTACTCGGCACCATTCTGAAGGGCCTGTTCCTTTCTTTCGCCTCTGCTCTTATACCAGCAAGCCACTTTCAGCTCTAGGACAAAGGTACTAAGAATTTCAGTAGTCTAGTTCTTTTCCTAATGGTTTTTTAAAAATATACTCTTATGCTATCTGCTTTGCCCCATACTGAAACTTTGCAAAAGGATACACATCACAGCATTGGTATCTGCAGAGGCCTAGCTTCTCTTTGCCCCACCAAGATATCCATGATAATTTACAAAAGTCTTGACGTCCATCTAATTTTGAATGTGCGTTTCATCTTAGGGTGAATTTTAGTTCCATCTCCGTTGAGGAAGGATTGAAGATCCAGATATTTGATTCAGAATACAAAACTTAAAAAGAAAAATAATGTTATTAGAGACACTCAGCAACAGCTTGAGAATGTCAGCAACTAAAGCTGTGTGCAAACAGTGCCAAGGTAGATGGGGCGGCTGCTTCGGGAGAATATTGAGAAGCCAGCTGTTATTCCCATTGGCACAGGAATGCGCCAATCACCACCCAAACTGCAGGAAAGCTATGCCAGAGTCTGGGAGAAAGAGCACCTTCACATGCCAGCTAGAAAAGAGCCTTGTTGTTTCCATGTGTCACAAGTATTTTCACGATTGCTTGTGAGCTAGTCTCTCTTATTACCTCTCAGTCCTTCTTCAGAGGTTGTAATGAGAAAGAAAGAATACCGGGGAGAAAACATCCTTCTCTTTCATCTTACATTGCAAATTATTTTATGGTTTAAATGTTGATTATAGCATGCCTGGGCATCTTACATTGATCAACAGCACAGACTCAAACAGATCCAAGTGAATTTTAAAGGGTGACTAATTCACCATCCCATATGCATCAGTCAACTTTCCCAAGCTCTCTATCTGGGAACTAGAAATTCTGGCTAACAACAAACAGTATGTCAATATTTCCCCAAAAAAAACTTGCTTACCTCAAAGCAGAGAAAAGAACATTTTCCCTTGTTTATTTATCACCAAGTAGGAACAGCAAGAGATAATTTTCCCCAGAATATATTCTGACTTGGAGTTTAAGTCAATTCCACAAAAATAAGGCCTAGTTAACCGTCACTTTATATAAACAGTTTTTGAGATCTGAAATATTAACTTAAAAAAGCAATTAGAAAGCAATAACTTCATGGCCCTACTTTTTAATATGTCTAAGCGAGGCAAGGTCACTGACTCATTAGACAGGATCATAGTCTTCTCCAAAAAGGAGATCGAAAAAGAACCCCTTTCATTATATACGCATTCCTAGTTCAAGGGTACTTTTGTTCTCCTGCGTTTGTTTAGAGGTTGTAATGCAATGTAGAAATGTAGCAAAATTATGTGCTACAGTTGAAACTGGTAAATCTTTAAATAGGAAGGAAGGAAGGAAGAAGGGAAGGCTCAAAGGAGGGAGGGAGGAAGGAAGGATGGGAAAAAGGATGAAAGGGAGGGAGGAAGGGGAGAAGAAAGAAGCGAAGTGATTATATTTTCCATTATTTGATCAAGTCGATACTAGTTTTCTCTAAATCACCTAAGAAAGAGTGTCCAACCAGTGGCAGTTCTGTGGGGTGGTCCATTCCATTGCCAGTGCACCAGTACCTGTGAGACCTGAGATTCAGTGTTATTCTGAGTATGGCTTTTACCAGGAACAGCTTCAAAACAAGCAAGTAGGTTGCTAAGGAGCATTCCCGAAAATTGGCAGGGTGGAAATAGGTGAGGATGGTGATAACTATACTAAAGACTCAGTTTTAGGGAATGAAGTCCTGGGTTAGAGCATGTAATAATACTGAAGGTTAGAGAGAAGAGACCAACCCATAATGTGGGAGTAAACCAGTGTGGCCTTCTTTAGAGAGATATTACAGACAACTTCTGTTGACATCAGGAAAGGGAAAAAAAAAAAAAAAAACAGAATTTATTTCAAAAATTCACAAACACTAGTTGAGGCTCTCCTGTATGTGTTACATTATACTGGGCACCCCTTCTGGAGATCAAACACACAGCCCCTGACTCAGGGAGACCTTAAACCATTTGAGGAGAAAAGGCGGGGCCACATGGAAAGTTTTCGAAGCAAAGTGTAAGGCAATATTTCTGCAAATGTCATAAGGCAATATGGGATTAAAAGTCAAGTGAAGAAAAGATCACTTTTCATATGATTCTGTTTATATGAAATGTCCAGAATAGGGAAATCTATAGAGATAAAAAGGAGCCCTGGTGGCTCAGTGGCTAAAGCACTCAGCTGCTAATCAAAAGGTGGTCTGTTCGAACCCGCCAGCCACTCTGCAGAAGAAAGATGTGGCAGTCTGCTTCCGTAAAAATTACAGCCTAGGAGATCCTATGGGGCACTTCTACTCTGCCCTGCAGGGTCAAAATGACTCAGAATCAACTCGATGACAACAGGGTTTTTTATATTTGTTTGTTTAGATAGAGATAGAAAGTAGATTAGTAGTTGCTTGTGGATGGGGGGGCACAGGAGGGTGATAGCTAAAAGGTACACGATTTCTTTTTGAGGTGATGAAAATGTTGTAAAATTAACTGTGGTGATTGTTGCAAAATCTGTGAATATGCTAAGAACCACTGAATTGTATGCTTTAAATGGGTAAATGGTATAACCCAAGGTAAATGGTATAGTATGTGAATTAGACCTCGCTGAAGGTACTATTTTTTTTAATGTAAGGTAATAACATGGGCAGGGGTAGAATTTTTTTTTTAAAGCAACTAAATGGAAGGAGCAACAAATATTTCAGTGTGGTTCTTCTTCCTCAGGGCCTCTACTCCCAGCCTGTCCTCCTCTCCCACCAACCCACAGGAAACAAAACAGAGTGAGCTCTCAAATGGTCTTGCTCACCTAGAAGCAGTGAAATACAAGTAAATCTCTTTAGAGAACACAGGTTCCTCAATTTCCACTGCATTGGAAGCCCACTTAAATGTGGAGCTTGCTGGGTCCCAACTCAGTCCTAGGAGAATTGTGAGTTTGTGAATTACTGCCCAGCTTCTTTTCTAAACACAAGGGCTTTAGCTCACAACAACACAAACTCTTGGATAAAAAGAGTAGACATTCAAGCTCTCTGAAGCCCTCTCATAAATAACAAAAAAGATTGGCACCAGGTAGGTCTTACCAGTGACTAGAGCATTTACAAAGTTCTTCTATTTGAATTTATTTCAAGCAGTCAATAAATAAATGGTTCCATGCTATTAAAAATGGAGAAAAGAGGAGACTACAAACAAGTGCTTCTACCTCCTGCAATTTGGTCCATTTCCCCAGCTCCCTTCTCAGAGAAAGATGTAATTGTTCACTTGATGACCCTGGTACCCAGCATATTTTCTTTGGGGCCATCTGTTGAATATTATTTTTGTATAAAGCCAAGTAAATGAATGGGGAAGTTGAAAAACATAATCAGAATGTTATATTGACACCGTTGTAGAGTTTCTGAATGCCGAAAAACAAGAAATGAATGGGAATGAGTTGGCCAAAATAAACATTTTATGCATCTTTATATAAGGCATATTCCCAAGTAGAAAAAGCACACTAGAATAAAATTCAATAACTATTTATTGAACATTTTTTTTAATTTATTTGTAACATGTATTTTTCCCATGTAGGCAGAATCCTCACCTACAAGGACTCACATCCTAAACATTTACTTTGCTTCTTTGTGTGTGTCTTTTTATCCCTTCCTCATTCACTATGTCTAATGCTCAGAAAAGGCACTTTCATCTTTTTGGTAGGTGCTACAAATATTCTGCCCAACCCCAGGCATATAATCCCCCAAGGAACATTTGTCTTTCCAAACTATCTTAGTGATAAACACGGTGATTGCTAGTGATTGTGTAGGCTCTCTGATATGCCACAAGACACCAAATGAGATTTTTTTTTAATAACCCAAAGAGTCCTATATTGATGTTAACCTTGAGTGACCCAGAAGTGACTATTCGTTTTGTACCATCAGGGATGACATTCATCTAAATTATCCTTTTCTTCTATCAGGTAGACTAGAACAGGGCCCTTCACGTGGCTATGTGAAAAAGCTGAATTTGTGTGGAGAATCAAATTTTGGGGGAGAAGCTATGCTGAAAGTTCTAGAGAAAAAAAAAAAAGAAAGAAGTCTTCCGTAAAGTTGGGGATCATTTATTTAAAAAGGTACATTATAGTCCTGAAGGTTCTCATTTAGGAATGTGGAGAATTTGTGCTTTAATTAAAGGGACTGTAGGGATATGGGATGATTTCACAGATTCTATTACAACGAAGTTTATAGGCTTTGTACCATTACCTTTTTTGTTGTTGTTCAGAACTTGAATTGTGACTTCCCTGTGGCACATAGTAAGAAGTGGAGTTATATCTTATCATGCTCTTAATCTTATCAGTAAATTCGTGGTAAATATTTTTCAAGGAGAGTAAATTTTGTTATAGTGGGTACATTTAGTGAGTACAAAATGTTGTTGTCAACGTCCTTCCTCAGCTCTGATTCAGCCAATCCAAGAGAAAGAGCACCAGTTACCCTTCTAAATCAAAACAGGCCGTATGCAGAGTGCTCTGATTTTAATTCAACAACAAAACTCCTCATCTGGGGCCAAGATCCTTTATCTTCACCACAGACAACCTAACCTCCCTGTGTCTCATTCCTCCACCTCCTAAAGTCTCTTTACCCAAACAAACCACTTTATCACCTATTTTCCCATTTGCTGCTCTGACCCTTCTTTACTCTGTTCTAGAAGTTCATTATGACTCTAAATTTTCACTCTCTTTTTCTTTTCCAACTTTTCTGTTCTATGAAGCTTTTCCTAACTCAGTAGAGCAGTGATGATCCTTTCACCCAATTTAAGTACCCACATTCAAATAAGACACAATTCATAAATGTCCAAAAGATGATACATATTATTAATATTTGCTTTTGCCTTATGTCTCATCTCTGTTTTTTTGGATGGCTGTGTTTTGGGGTACACCCTTCTACACGTGTGTTCAGTTATAAAGTGGGATATGCATCAATGGTTCTCGACATTGTCTCCCCACTGAAGCCAAATCTGTAAATGCTCCGGTCTTTGGTAAGATCTACACAGTGCTAACTCTTTTTGTTATTTATGAGAGGGCTTCAGAAAGCTTGAATGTCTACTCTTTTTATCCGAGAGTTTGTGTTGTTGTGAGCTAAAACCCTTTTGTTTAGAAAAGAAACTGGGCAGTAACTCACAATTCTTCTAGGACTGAGTTGGGACCCAGCAAGCTTCACATTTAAGTGGCCTTCCAATGTAGTGGAACTTGAGGAACCTGTGTTCTCTGAAGAGTTTTACTTTGTAAAAATGCCTCTGTCCAGACTCACTCCTGACCAATTAAATCAGAGTATCTGAATGAAAACAACTGATAATAGGTGGAATAGAGGAGAATGCTGTTCTAATTTCTTTTCCCTTCCTATCCTGGGCTGAAGAGGGAAAATCCCTACTAGTTTGATAATATAATGGAAAGAAAGTAAGAGAACAAAAATATTCTAGTTACTGGTTAACAACTACTGACCCATATGATAGAAGGTTGAAGGTAAGAAAGAGTTTATCTTTTCCCAGTCTACTGCCATGTCAGTCCAGAGGGGCGGGGAGGGAATGTTTGCTTTAAATAATGTATCCCCATTTTCTACACATTTCTATGACCACCACCCTGCCTTGCCCAGCTGCTACTCATGAGTAGTAAAATTCTCTGAAGATTGATTCTATGATTTTCTGAACTATGCTGCTCTCAAGAAGCATATATTATAATAGGTGAAAACTATATTAAGCTATGTTTCCACATTATTTTGAAGGTTATCGTTGTTAGTTGCCATGGAGGTGGCTTCAACTCATGGCAACTTCACATACAACAGAACAAAACGTTGCCCAGTCCTGCACCATCTTCACGATCGCTGGTACGTTTCAGTTCATCGTAGCTATTGTGTCAATCTATCTCACTGAAGGTTCTCATTGTTTTTGCTGACCTTCTATTTTACCAACCATGATGTCCTTTTCTAGTAATTAATTTTTCCTGATGACATGTCTAAAGTCGTCTTAATTATATAAGTAAGAGTTTCCCAAACAATATTCTGTAAATGGATTCCAGTGTGCTGAGATATTGATCCTCCCCGGCCTCCATAGTGGCCAGAAAAGCTCAGAACCACCAAGATCTCAGTTGAATAGACTCCATACATGAGCAACCAAATACATTTACCCCAGTTTGGAGTGAAATATTGTTTTCTATGTGGAAATCATCAAAAACGAAATAGAATGCATAAACATCGATATCCTAGGCATTAGTGAGCTGAAATGGACTGGAATTGGCCATTTTGAATCAGACAATCATATAGTCTACCATGCCGGGAATGACAACTTGAAAAGGAATGATGTCACATTCATTGTCAAAAATAACATTTCAAGGTCTATCCTGAAGTATAACACTGTCAGTGATAGGATAATATCCATACACTCACAAGGAAGATCAGTTCATACGACTATTATTCAAATTTAAACACCAACCACTGAGGCCAAAGATGAAGAAATTAAAGATTTTTAACTGCTGCTGCAGTCTGAAATTGATCAAACATGCAATCAGGATGCATTGATAATTACTGGTGATTGGAATGAGAAAGTTGGAAACAAAGAAGAAGGATCGGTATTTGGAAAATATGGTCTTGGTGATAGAAACAATGCCGGAGAACAAATGATAGAATTTCGCAAGACCAATGACTTCTTCATTGCAAACACCCTCTTTCACCAACATAAACAGCGACTATACACATGGACCTCGCCAGATGGAACACACAGAAATCAAATTGACTACATCTGTGAAAAGAGGTGATGGAAAAGCTCAATATCATCGGTTAGAACAAAGCCAGGGGCTGACTATGGAACAGATCATCAATTGCCCATATGCAAGTTCTGAAGAAAATCAGAGCAAGTCCTTGAGAGCCAAAATATGACCTTGAGTATATCCCACCTGAATTTAGAGACCATCTCAAGAATAGATTTGACGCATTGAACACTAGTAACCAAAGACCAGGCAAGTTGTGGAATGACATCAAGGACATCATACATGAAGAAAGTGAGAGGTCACTGAAAAGACGGGAAAGACAGAAAAGACCAAGACGGATGTCAGAGGAGACTCTGAAACTTGCTCACGAATGTCAATCAGCTAAAGCAAAAGGAAGAAATGATGAAGTAAAAGAACTGAACAGAAGATTTCAAACGGCACCTCGATAAGACAAAGTACAGTATTATAATGACATGTGCAAAGAGCTGGAGATAGAAAACCGAAAGGGAAGAACATGCTCAGCGTTTCTCAAGCTGAAAGAACTGAAGAAAAAAAATCAAGCCTTGAGTTGCAACAGTGAAGGATTCTATGGGGAAAATATTAAATGATGCAGGAAGCATCAAAAGAAGATGGAAGGAATACACAGTCATTACACCAAAAAGAATTAACTGACCTTCAACCATTTCAAGAGGTAGCATATGATCAACAATGAGCTCAAGCATAACAACAATTGCAAGGATGGCACATGACTGGGCGGTGTTTCGTTCCATGGTACCAAAGGAAGAGGTACAAGCTGCACTGAAGGTACTGATGAAAAACAAGTCTCCAGGAATTGATGGAATATCAATTGAGATGTTTCAACAAACGGATGCAGCGCTGGAGGTGCTTGCTTAACTATGCCGAGAAACATGGAAGAGAGCTTCCTGGCCAACTGACTGGAAGAGATCCATATTTGTGCCTGTTCCCAAGAAAGGTGATCCAACTGAATGTGGAAATTATCAAACAATGTCATTAATATCACATGTAAGCAAAATTTTGCTGAAGATCATTCAAAAACAGCTGCAGCAGTATATCGACAGGGAACTGCCAGAAATTCAGGCCAATTTCAGAAGAGGGTGTGGAACCAGGGATATCATTGCTGATGTCAGATGTATCCTGGCTGAAAGGAGAGAATACCAGAAGGTTGTTTGCCTGTGTTTTATTGACTATGCAAAAGCATTTGACTGTGTGGATCATAACAAATTATGGATAACATTGCAAAGAACGGGAATTCCAGAACACTTAATTGTGCTCATGAGGAACATTTACATAGATCAGGAGGCAGCTGTTTGGACAGAACAAGGGGATACTGAGTGGTTTAAAGTCAGGAAAGGTGTGAGTCAGGGTTGTATCTGTTCACCATACCTATTCAATCTGTATACTGAGCAAAGAACCCAAGAAGCTGAACTATATGAAGAAGAATGGGGGCATCAGGATTGGAGGAAGACTCATTAACAACCTGCGTTATGCAAATGACACAACCTTGCTTGCTGAAAGTGAAGACTTGAAGCACTTACTGATGAAGATCAAAGACCGCAGCCTTCAGTATGGATTGTACCTCAGCGTAAAGAAAACAAAAATCCTCACAACTGGACCAATAAGCAACATCATGATAAATGGAGAAAAGATTGAAGTTGTCAAGGATTTCATTTTACTTGGATCCACAATCAGCAGCCATGAAAGCAGCAGTCAAGAAATCAAATGATGCATTGCATTGGGCAAATCTGCTTCAAAGGACCTCTTTAAAGTGTTGAAGAGAAAGATGTCACCTTGAAGACTAAGGTGCACCTGACCCAAGCCATGGTCTTTTCAGTCACATCATATGCATGTGAAAGCTGGAATAGTGAATAAGCAAGACCAAAGAAGAACTGACACCTTTGAACTGCGGCGTTGGCAAAGAATATTGAATACACCATGGACTGCCAAAGAACGAACAAATCTGTCTTTGAAGAAGTAAAACCAGAATGCTCCTTAGAAGCAACGATGGCAAGACTGCATCTTACGTACTTTGGACATGTTGTCAGGAGGAATCAGTCCCTGGAAAAGGACATCATGCTTGGCAAAGTACTGGGTCAGCAGAAAAGAGGAAGACCCTCAATGAGGTGGGTTGACACAGTGGCTGCAACAATGAGCTCAAGCATAACAACAATTGCAAGGATGGCACATGACTGGGCGGTGTTTCGTTCCATGGGACATAGGGTCACTACGAGTCGGAACCAACTCGATGGCACCTAACAACATCAATGTCATGTGTGCTGTAAAGTAAAAGAACAGGAAAGCCCTGGAGAGGTACAGATGGTAAAATATTGAGTGTCTGAAATAATAAACAATACAGAGGATCAAGTGTGTACTCAGTGTGAAATAAATTGTAATCTCTGCAAATAAGTCCATCAACCAGTTACACGTACACAGGCAGGAGGAAAGCAGCATATCAGGTATGGAAAACTAAGCAATTGGTTCTAAAAGAAATTGCCCCCTGATAATACCTGGCAGCATAAAAACCACTGTCATTATATTGTATTGCCTGTGATGACAGTAATCCCTAATGTAGTAATGCATGAGTACAGTAGACTTAACATGGGTTGTCAGTGAACATTGATTGAAAATGACTATTGTTATTTATTTATTAATCATCTCCAAAAGAATTATCTCAATATATTCATATGAGTTTTTCAGTTCCAATTCTCAAATTCAAACAGATTAAAATCATGTAATTAGGTTTGGATATGGTTTAATTATCACAAAGAGGGGAGTAGTAGATTGTGATTCACAAAAAAGGGAATTCCGGGCATGGTTAGACTTTGAAAAAGAAGATATTTAAAAGTGAGATATATATGTTCCCATCAAAATAGATTCAAAAGGTTATAAGCCTCAAGAAGGACAGGAAACTGTAAAGATAAATTTATTATAAGGTATGTTCATTCAATTAACTCAGGAATTATTTTCCCAATGATAGCTAAGACATACTCTCTACTTTTTAACTTTATACCTAAGAAACATACAAATCACATTATACTGAGATCACAAAATATCTCAAACAAGAAAAAAGAAGTTTACCTAAAGAAGCCAATAGAAGTGTACAGGAAGTTTATATTTTATTCACGTTTTAAATAGTCTTTATTCTGAGTAAATGCTGTAAGCACATTATTCTAGGTATGTATCCTACATGGTCTAGTTTAATTAATTTTAGAGATAAAATACAATACTCCAAAATATACCTCTCCCTAATATTCATTATTTTTATACTTTAAGTAATCTATAAAAATATATTTTTTATCACATATATTTATACAATTTTGTGGGCAACTTGTGTAAATGAAGCAGGCGTGTGGCCATACACCATGATCCATTTTCCACCCGCCTTCCCATCTGAGGCCGGGAGAATATTTATTGTGGCTTAGCACCCTTTTCTAGAGAGCTTCTTGCACACACAGGCCCTAGGAGAATGCCTATACTGCTGAGTGATGAAACCACTCTGGTGGCAGCAGCAGAGAGAGGAGTCACAGTAACAGGCCTTGGTGAGTGACTGGATTTGCCATAACTGGGATAGAAAATGCAAGACAGGATCTGGGTTATTGGGGTAGACAACACATTCTTTTGAACGCAAAATGCTCCCCTACATTTTAATCTTAACACGGCAGCCAGCACAACCATCTAAAAATATTAGTCAGCCCATGTCACTCTCTTGTTCAAAACCCTCCTGCGTCTCCCCGTTTCACTCTGAGTCCCTAAACCTTGTGCCACTTCTTCCCCACTCTTACCTCTCTCCTTTCATCTCCTCTCACTGGACCCTCACTCCAGCCTCTAGCGCTATGGCCTCCTAGCTTTCCTAGAAGCGCCAGGCAGGATCTTGCTAATCCTCCTGTGCTTGCTGTTCCCTCCGCCTGCAATGCTCCTCCCACGTGGTCTCATGGCTCCTCCCCCACTTCATTCAAGTCTGCTCCAAAGTCACCTTGCAAGTAAGGGCTTCCTAGACCCTCTCCCATTTAAACTGGAGCCACACCCCAGCCACCCTGCCCTCCCTCACCCACTCCCCACTTTATTCTACCCTATAGCACTTACATCACTTTATTATACTAGGCAGTTTACTTACTGATTTTATTTATTGTCAGCTTCCCCCCATTGGAATGTGAGCCTCACCAGGGCAGACCAGTTATATCTGTTTGATTCACTGCTATATTCCCAGGGTCTAGAACAGAGCAGATACTCAAAAACGTATTTGTGGAATAAATTAGTAAATATTCAATTGGTCTGCAGCCCAAAAAAGAAATTAGAACTTGGAGTATAGATTTAGAGTTATACACCATGAGGATGCAGGGGGTGCTGGTACCCAGAGAATCGAAACAAGGGGGCCTCTAAGCTCCTTCTAGTGCTAAGATTTTTATCTAGATACTACACACACAAAGGAAGCCCTGGTGGTGTAGTGGTTAAGAGCTGCAGCTGCTAACCAAAAGGCCGGAAGTTCGAATCCATCAGCCGCTCCTTGAAAACTCTACAGTGTAGTTCTGCTCTGTCCTATAGGGTCGGCAACAGGTTTAGGTTTTTTTGTTTGTTTTTTGTTTTTTTTAACACGCACAAGAGCTTTGACGGCGCAGTAGTTAAGCACTGGGCTGCTAAGCAGGTGGTTGGCAATTAGAACCTACCAGCAGCTCCGTGGGCGAAAAGACCTGGCAATCTGCTCCCATAAAGTTTACAGCATAGGAAACCCTACGGGCAGTTCTACTTCATACTATAGGGTCACTATGAGTTAGAATTGACTCAATGGCACACAACAGCTGCACACACGTTCCACATAGATCAGCAAGGGCTCAATAATTTTCCCCAAAACAGTCGTCTCAAAAGATACTTGAAAAACATGTTTCATGGACAAATGTGTTTGGGAAATGCTGTATGATCTCACCTTCTTGGATGTTCTTGGTGCACAGTAATCTATTAAAAAGTCTGAGAAATCTTGCAATTCAAAAAAAAAAGTTTAATTTTGTGATACCTCTGTTTCCCAAACACATTTAACTACCACCAAGAACCCACTACCCTAGAGTCGATTTGGACTCATAGTGACACTGTAGGACAAAGTAGACCTGCCCCATAGAGTTTCCAAGGCTGTAGTCTTTACAGAAGCAGACTGCCATATCTTCCTCCCAAGGAGCAGCTAGTAGGTTCAAACCACTGACCTTTGGTTAGCACCTGAGCAATTAACCACTGAGCCACCAGCACTCCCATTGAACCACCAAAAACCAAACCAGTTGCCATCGAGTGGATTCTGACTCATAGACTCATTGCAACCCTATAGGACAGGGTAGAACTGCCCCGTAGAGTTTCTAAGGAGTGCCTGGTAGATTCGAACTGCTGGTCCTTTGGTTAGCAGCTGTGGCACTTAGCCACTATGCCACGAGGGTTTCCAACTGCAACCCTTAATTCACATATTTAATTACACATCAAAGAATGATGTTCCTCAGAACATGCTTTAACACTAACCTTGATTCATATAGCAATACCAAATATAATAGTCAAAAAAAAAAAACCAAACCCAGTGCCATCGAGTCGATTCCAACTCATAGCGGTCCTATAGGACACAGTAGAACTGCCCTGTAGAGTTTCCAAGGACACCTGGCAGATTCGAACTGCCGACCCTTTGTTTAGCAGCCGTAGCACTTAACCACTACACCACCAGGGTTTCCAAATATGCTATATAAAGTCTATATTTTACTATTATAATTTATGTTATATAATATTATATTGGAAACCGTACTGGGTTTGGTTTTTAGTTTTTGTTTATAGTATATTTAATATTTATATAGAAGTATCATAAGAATATTATTAATAATACAAACCTTATTACAAAGTGATTTACAAAGCACTTTAATTCATGGGATTTCGTTTTGTTCCTGCCTTCTGTGAGGTATGTTGTTGTTGTTGCTAGTTGCCACCAAGTCGATTCTGATTCATGGTGACCCCATGTGTGCAGAGTAGAACTGCTCCATAGGGTTTTCAAGGCTGTGACCTTCCGGAAGCAGATCACAAAGCCTGCTTTCCAAGGTGCCTCTGGGTGAGTTCAAACTGCCAACCTTTCAGCTAGTAGCCGAGTGCTTACCCAACTGTACCACAGGGACTTCTCTGTGAAGTATATAGAGCACATATTATTATCCATATTCAACAAAAAGAAATCTGATTGAAGCCCAGCATGGTTATGACTCACCAAGGTCATACAGGTAGTAAAGAGCTTCTTATGCTATTGATTACTTTGTGATACAGTTTTTAAATACTATATAATAGCCACCCTCCCTCCTTCAACAATATAACATGGCTCTCACTTCCTAACAATACATCTTGGAACCGGGATTATAATACATTAGTTAAGGGCAGGGGCTGTGGTTTCAAGCCTGGCATCTCCACTCACGGGCCATGTCCCCTCAGAGGATTACTTAGTATCTCTGTCTCTCAGAGGGAGTCCCTGGGTGGTGCCAACAGTTAGTGCGCTCAGCTGCTAACCAAAAGATTGGAGGCTCAAGTTCACTGAGAAGCGCCTCAGAAGACAGTTCTGGCAATCTATTTCTAAAAAATCAATCACTGAAAACCCTATAAAGCAACGTTCTATTCTGACATGCATGGTTGTGGCCATGAGTAGGATCCACTGGTCTGTTCTCTCAGAGACCTCATTTGGAAATCACAATAATAATTGTACTTATTTACCTAAAAGAGTTAGTGTGAGGATTAAATGAGTCAATTCATGAAAAGTACTTCAGACATAACCTAGAACACAGTACATACTCAATGTTAGCTCTTACTGTAGAAGTATAATTTACTGTTTTTAATAGCAATTCAGTATTCTATAACAGGGATGTAAAATAATCCATTCAACCGTTTTCCTACTGAGTCCAGTTATTGCCATCTGCTTCCTTCTGAAAAACAAACAAAAAGTGAAAAACACTTGGAGCTGAAAAGAATCCCAAGTGCCATGTTGGAAGCAATGCCTGGAATAAAAAACTACCAAATACTTCCTGGTCCTGAGCAGGCTCCAGCCGTGAGTGTGGTGGCCCGATGCTCCTTCTCAGGTCAGCAAATTCGGTATGAAAGTCTAAGAACAGGCTCCCTCGTGGGACTTTGAGTATTTCCTACCGGGGATCAGCAACAACTTTTCCTGTAGTATTTTGGCAGGTTTGTCTTTGTTCCCGGCCAGAATCAGGAAGTTCGGAAGCACATGAAAACAAACAATACATAAAAATTCTTCTCTCAAATTATTCAGAGTTCAAAAAAACAAGAAATTATTCAGCGATATTGGGACTTGGCTGGCATTTTACCTTATTAATTATGTTTATCCTCATTGATGTGCCCATCCTTTTTTCCCCCCCCCCCCATCCAATACTTGCCTTGGCAGTGATTTCCATTAGATTTTCTTTTTTTCCCTCAAGTATATTCAAGTATAGGAAGTGGTTAAACAGGTTAGCACTATTTTTTGCAAACATTTACAGGCATTTTCATGACCTGGACTGTTTTATCCTCAGGCCATTCTCAAATGATATTTTATTATTAATATCATTCTTAGAGATTACTACTATTCTTAAGAAAGGCATGTTTTTTTTCCTAAAAATCCCTTCCTGTCATTTCAATTGGTCATAGTTAGACCAATTGCAAGCCAACATCATAAATGCTGCTTTTCATCTAGAATATCTCCTTAGTAAAACCTTCCCAATTCCCCAACTCCAAGTCATGTCCAAAGGATTCTGCTTCTATCTCTCATTCCCGTTACTAAATTAAATCCAATAGACTTTTATCAATCATTGCTTCACTTGCCCCTTCAGCAAGATCTGTCTGGGAAAATTTGACTCTGCCATAACGCCCTGGGCTACTGGTTTTCCTCCTGCCTCCAGGGCTGTGCCTTCTCTGTCTCCTTTATAGACTCCTCCTCTAGCAAGACATTAAATGTTATAGCCCCAGGCCCTATTCACTTCTTACTTTCACTTCCTTGACAACTTATAAATGTTTTGCTTGATTTACAAGTTTCTATCTCCAGCCCAGATATTCCCTCTGAGCCCCATACCCATATGTCCAACCAACCTACTTGACATTTTCACTTAAAAATCTCAATAGCACTTACACTCAAAACAGTCAACGTTGAGCACATGGACTTCTCTTCCAAACTTGGTCCTTCTGGAAATCCCTCATCCTGTAATTAGTACAATCAGTGATCCAATAATGCCAACCAAAAATCTAGGAATTATCCTGCAATTATTTCCTCTCCCTCAGCCCTGCAAAGTCTGTTCACCTCTGTCTACCAGCACCATTGCTCTAGTCCAAGCTACCATCATTTCTAACTATTACAATGATCTTTTAATTAGTCATTCTTGTCCCCTCCAGTCCATTCTCTGTACTTGAACCCAAAGTTGTTTTTCAACATGAGAATCTGATTTCATCATCATCCTGTTAAAATCATTCCGTGGCTTCCTAGTCCTCTTGGAATAAAGTCAAACTCCTCACTCAGCCTATCCTACAAAGCCCTGACACCTCTCCAACCTCATTTCGCACCATGCCCCACTCCATGTGCTTTGTTCTCTTTACTATGACACACTTGGCCTTGTTGGGTGCCTCAGATAGGTCATCCCTCCTGCCACAGGACCTTTGAACATGCACCCCCCTCTGCCTGGAATGCTGTACCTAGGGTGACCATATAATGTATATTTTTGAGAATGAAAAGGGCACTATTACTAATTACACCAGGCAGGACATCAGGCATAAATCAAGACTTTCTAGGACTAATTGGGACATATGTTCACCTTAAATTAACTCCCTTTCATCCACCAGATCTCAGCTTAAATGTCACCTCTTAAGGGAAGTTCACAACAACTTTGGTGATGAGGTGAAGTCCCTGTTATAGCTTTTTTTAACACAACACACCTGTCTTTTGTTCCACTGAGCAAAGTTGCAGCTTTACATTTATGCATATGATTGTTCTGTCCTGCTCCCTCCACTAGACTGCAAATTACATGAAGCCAAGACTGTTCCCGTGGTTCCTCTCCAATATATTCCCTCCCACAAAGTATCATGTATCGTCAGTATCATGTATCTTAAATATCATTTATCAAATGAAGAGCATGAAATAACTCCTCTTCAAGGATTCCCTTTTTCTTGTGGTTGGCACAATCAACCATCCAATTATGCAAGACAAATTTGGGAACTTTTCTCAATATCTTGCTCTCTCTCTTCCCCCATATGCAATTTCTCACCTCATTCATTTTCTTTGTAGCCTCTTTCCTCCTCCTTCTTCTCTCTCTTTGCCGTCTTCCTCTCTCTGTCTCCTTCCCCACCTCTCCTGCTAGATCATTAATTTTGTTCAGAAAGCTACATGCTCATCAGATGCAAAGAACATCTCTTCCTAATAACAAACAGCTTTGGATTCAGAAAACAGCATTGCCAGTTTAAATTGTTTGCCTGTACTCACAGAAATTTGCTTACTGGAGACCTAGTGTAGGGGTCTGAATTATACCTTTAACCATAGTTCTAAAATGTGAAGGTCTTTTAAATGTAAATATTGTATTTGATTTAAAAATTGATCATTAATGTTTCTCTTTCAATTCTATGTTGCTGTTGTTGTTAGTTGCCGCCATGTTAACTCCAACTCATGGCAACCCCGTGTATATCAAAGTGGTACTGCGCTCCATAGGGTTTTCAAGGCTGTGACCTTCAGGAAGCAGGTTGCCAGGCCTGTCTTCAAGGCACCCCTGGATGGGTTCAAACCATCAACCTTTAGGCTTGTAGCCGAGTGCTTAACTGTTTGTGCCACCCAGGGACTCCTCCATTCTACTCACTGAAACATTTTATAGGATTTCTGGGAAAAAAAAAAAAAAATTTTTTTTTTTTATGTAAGATCCAGAAATTTCCTAATGATTTATTCATATAGAATCATAAAGCCTCACAACACTTCTGATAGAGGGGTCCAAACTCAAATATCCCAGTTTTATTAGAAGTCACACTCTTCCTGGCTTATACCATAGTTACTCATTCACATTACTTTCTTCTAGACTATTATCTGAGTGCTAAGAACATATCTCATTTACTTTTGTATTTCCCTTTTTTCCATTTACTACTCAGCAATTTGTATAGTGTTTTGTCCAAGAATTTGTTGAAATGAATTACATTAGTCTAGGGTCACCCTCTGAGCCTGTCCCAGAACTGGGCCTTTTACCTGCAAGATACCTAGATCTCCAATACAGTCTACATCTCCCTGTAGTCTAAACCATCAGAGGACCCATGGAACCCAAGTCGTGGTCCACAGCACCCCTGTTTTACCAGACTTATAATGCTGCTATAAAGATGCACCAGGATAAACACTCAACTTTCCTGGTGGCACAGTGGTTAAGAGCTTGGCTGCTAACCGAAAGGTCAGTGGTTCGAATCCACCAGCTGCTCCTTGGAAACCCTTGGGCATAGTTCTACCCTGTCCTATAGGGTCGCTATGAGTCGGAATCCACTCAGTGGCAGGGGGTTTGATTTCTTGGTTTCCTCACGACATTGCTTTTTGCACTCATTTTTATTATTAGGCCCAGCAAAGAGAGGAAAAATGCAGTGGGGTAGGTTAAAGGAGAACGTAACTAACATCGTGGGTAATCTTACCTGCTCTCTATAGTAGAGAATGGCTACATCAGCTATGTGCAGCAGTGGCTTAGGGTTCCAGAGGCTGCCTGAGTTCTAATCCCAACTCAGTCACTTACAAGTTCTTGCCCCTCTGTACAATGGGGACGATATGTACACCTACTTCAGGGGATTGTTACAGTAACTAAATAATTTCATACATGTAAAATCCTTAAAACAGTTCCTGACAAAAAGTCCTCCTAAGAAATTGCCTGAGTAACACAGTTAATCACTTAGCTACTAACCAAAAGGTTGGTGGTTCAAATCCACCCAAGGTGTCCTGGAGGAAAGGCCTGCCAATCTACTCAGCTATTGAAAACCCTGTGGGATGCACGTCCATTCTCAAACATATGGAGCCTCCAAGAGTCAGAATTGACTCCATGGCAACTGATTTTATCATGGTGAAGGGAGAGGGAGCCCAAGACTCTTAGAAAAATAGTACCAAAATAAGAATAGTTGCCACTATTTTCTGAGCGCCTGCTGTGTGTCAGGCATTGTGCTAAGCACTTAAAGATATTAATGCATTTATTTAAAAAAAAAAAAAACTGCTTTGATGAGATTCCAGAGATAAAAAGTATCATCCCAGAAATAAAGTGAATAATTTGCAAGCTTACACTGGTGTTTTCATTACTTAGGGCAGACCCAGATCACGCATCCCCAAAAATAACTTCTCGGGTTATTCCCCTCCTTCCCAGTCATTGTAAGCAGATGTGTTCTTCATGTTTTTTTAAGTTCTTTTACAGCTTCTTGGAATTCTCTTTAGGCATTTCTACTACTTCTTGTTCAATAACTTTTTTATTAGACTTTTGTGTTCCCGATGATTGAAACTCACTTTTCTCTCATTTTCCCTCTGAAAAATCATCAACTGAAAAATATGAATATTTCCTGTTGGCACTAGACTGAGTTAAAATTTACTTTACCTACTTTAGAAAATAAAGGAATTGCTATTATATATTCGCTTTTGCAGCATTCAAGTCCCAAAAGGCATATTTATCACAAAGTATTTAATAATTCTAAGCTAAAATTGCAAGATAGCACAGTATTGCTTGGGGACTCTAACTTCATGAAACCTCGCTTTTCTCGGACTTTGATATAAAGATAAGGGTTTTAAAAAGTAGGAAAATTTTACGTGTGGTGAATTCTTTCTTTTGCTCCTTTTATCAAAAGTGTGGTTCGGGGGGGACTAAACCCTGACATGTATCTCTCCTATGCAAGAAGTTCTCTCAACGACTGCGCAGGAGTACGTCCATAGCTAGGGAAAACAGACCAATGGATATGATGCTTCCCTCTCAGCCAATTCAACACACGTCCTTAGTCACCAGCAGGCCTAGCCTCACTCAGGACAGTAAAGCATGGGCTTGAACCTCCGTGTGTTAAATTTGGGTCTAGTCAGCCATCTTGGATTTCATGCAAGATCATAGTCTTCAGAACAATAATCTCTGCCTGAATTGTCTAAATCGACTGCTTATACACGCCTGGGTGGAACAAACGGTTTAACATGCTCAGCTACTAACTGTAAGATTGGCAGTTTAAGTTCACCCAGAGATGCCTTGGAAGAAAGGCCTGGTGATCTACTAAAAAATCAGCCACTGAAAACTCTACAGAGCATAGTTCTGCTCTGACACACATCACCATAAATTAGAATTAACTCTAATGCAACTAGGTTGTGTTGTTTTGTTTTGTTACTGTATCATAAATCTATGGAGTGGTTAAATTGCACAACTTCCTTCTCTTTGTTTGGCTAGATAAACGTCGTAGAAGAAATAATTCACTCTACTAATTCTGAGAGTAGTCATTGGAAATTTACAAAGCTGCCAGCAGAGGCACTGTAGTGTGGCTAAAGATCTTGTCTGAGATTTGGGGATCTGGGTTCTCTCTGCCTTCATTTTGCAGGTTATAGCAGTGACATGAATTAATTATGTGCTAAGGAAGCTCAAAAGGAACACGTTCCGTGAAAGCGTCTTCTTTTACAGCATATAGGGCTTCTCCACGATTTCATCTTTCTGACATTACCACCCTCTCATCTTCCTCGTTCCTTAGTTCTGCCCTGTGACAAATCGCTATAGGATCGATAAGTTCTCTGTAACCTGTTTACATCAGGAACTTCATTATCATCTTCATTTGTCTCAGACGCACAGCAGCTGCTGCTCTGTCCCTTCCTTACCCCTCTTCCCACCCTGAAACGACCTTGACACCACGATTGGGGCCAGATTCTGGTTCTTGTCGTGTGGCCTATGTTTCAGCCACTGTAAGTTGTCATCGCTGTCAAAACCTCCACCCTCTCTGCAAGTTACATAAGAGGCCACATAAATGTCTGCTCCCTAGCGCAAGCTTTTATTAAACAGAGACAGCGCAAGGGGCCAAGTGGGCAAGAAGTTCATCCTGGAACCACGTCCCCTGGGAGGGTAAGCGGCTGTCTCTAGGCCTTGGCTCCTACAACAACTCGGCTCTCAGCGTGTGTTTGCAGCCTTAAATACCCAAGGACGACATGTTACGTTTTCAGCCCAAAGGGGCAAAAGAGAAGCAGCCCTTTCAAAATAAGAATTTCCCTGCTGTTTGTTTCATTTTGGAACACAATAAGAACAGACTGAGGACATGACTCGGCTGTCAACGCTTCCTACCCTGCTTCCACAGTACCTGCCATGTGCCAGAGAAAAAAGTTGCTCAAGTTAAACAGGGGCTTAATGAATAGTCAAAATAATTGTTTAGCTTGGATATCAGGCCCTAGGTAAACAGATGATTGCCTGAGACCACAGGCCAGTAAAAGCAGTTCAGCAGGACACCACTTGCTCTGTTCTTCAGACATCAACCCAGGGGCCTCAGCTCCTCCAGGGACTGTTGTGACTGAATTATTTCTCTCTGCCCACCAGCATGTTACAGCAGTTTGGTATCGAAAGAGACTCATCACGAGAGGGAGCAGGATAGAGAACTTTCTGTATTGGAAATATATAATTAACACATTAAATAAATTTTACTACATTAGAGCCTCAAGTAACTAAGATGCTCATTATATTGAATGTTTGATTTGTTTTTATTTAACTTTCTGTGTTTAAAATTTCCTAAAACACATTGTTAGCCCACTTAGAATTGTCCTGCCTTACTAGATATAGTAATACAGTATTTTTAAATGATTTAATCTTTTTATAAAACAATAATCTACTATGCCTATCTTAGTTATTTAGTGTTGCTATAGCAGAAATACCACAAATGGGTGGCTTTAACAAACAGAAATTTATTTTCGCACAGCTTAGGAAGCTGGAAGTCTGAATTCGGAGTGTCGGCTCTAGGGGAAGGCTTTCTGTCTCTGCCAGCCGGCCGGGGAGGAAAGTCCTTGTTTCTTTGAGCTTCTGCTCCTGGGCAATCTTCCTGTGGCTTGGCATCTCTCTTCCCTCATCTCTGTTTCTTTTGCTTGCCTGTTTAATCTCTTTTATAACTCAAAAGAGATTGACTTAAAACACACCCTACACTAACCTTGTCTCATTAACATAATAAAGACAATCCATTCCCAAATGGGCGTATAACTACCAGCATAGAGGTTAGAATTTACTAAGAGTTGGAATTGACTCCACAGCAACGAGTTTATTTTGGGGGGGGACACAATTCAATCCACGACATTTCATCCTTGGGCCACCAAAAATTCATGTCCTTTCCACATGCAAAACATATTTACCCCATCACATCATCCCAAAAGTCTTAAATCAACTCCAAGTCCAAACTCTCATCTTCTGAATCATCTAAATCAAATATGGGTGAGATTTTAGGTGTATTCCATCCTGGGGCAAAATTCTTCTTCATCTGTGAACCTGTGAAATCTAGACTACGAATTATCTGCTTTCAAAATGCGATGGTGGAACAGGCATAGGGTAGACATTTCCATTACAAATGAGAGAAATTGGAGGGAAAGAAGGGATAACAGGGACCCAGCAAGTCTGAGAACGAGCAGAACAACTTACTTTGACTATCAGGGCTTGAAAATAATCCTTTGTTCTTTGGGCCTTGCCCTCCAAAGCAGGCACACTCTCGGGATTCTGGGTAGAGGCCCCTCGGCCCTGGGCTTCAGCTCCACCTTTCAGGCCCAATGGGATGGCAACTCTGCTCCCTTGGCTTTCCCTATTCTCCTACTCCATCTGAGTGGTGACCCCAACCCTTTGGCCCTGGTAAGCCCTGTTCTTCTGCCTCTTGGGCATGGAAGCTCCACCCCCTCAGCTTTGGGTGATGGCCCCATTCCCCTGGCACACCTTAACAACAGCGCCCCACTCCAGAACCAAGTTGGTGAAAATTTGACTCTTTGAAACCTAGCAGATTATGGTCCCACCCTTTGAGATCCAGAAGACTGTGGCCCCACCCTTTGAAATAAATGTAGCTCCTTTGGCCTGTTTCCTGCCTGTAGATGTCCAAGAGGCAGAGAGTTTTCTTTCCTTTTGTCCTGAAGATTCTAGGATATATATCCTTAATTTGTACAACAGAATTTTCCAAATCTTTAAATTTTGTTTCCATTTTGCGCTGTTCATTTTTAAGTCCATCTCTTTCTTCTCACATTTTACTATAAGCAGCAAGGAGTAACCATGCAGCCCCTTTAAGATGTTGCTTAGAAATCTCCTCAGCCGGATACCCAAGTTCACCTGTGACAAGTTCTATCTTCCTCCAAACATTTGAACATAATTCAGACAAGTTCTTTGCCACTACATAAAAATCATTGCCCTTCCTCCATTATCCAGTCACTTGCTCATCATTTTCCTTTAAAGCCTCACCAGAAGCACATTTAACATCCACATTTCTAGCAACATTCTGTTGCTGACATCATATGTATTCTCTAAGATGATAGAGGCTTTCCCTATAGCTCTCCTCTCTTTCTTCTAAGCCCTCACCAGATTTGCCTTTGATAGCCATAATTCTACCAAAAGTCTCTTCAGGACAATCTAGACTTTTACAATTAGACACCTTAAAACTCTTCCAACCTTCACCCATTACCCAATTCCAAAACCACTTCCACATTGTAGGTATTTGTTAGCACAGCACCCCCACTTCTCGGTACCAAATTCTGTCTTAGCTATCTAGTGATCCTATAATAGAAATACTACAAGTGAGTGGTTTTAACAAACAGAAATTTATTTTCTCACAGTTCAGAAGGCTAGAAGTCTGAATTCAGGGTGCTGGCTCTAGGGGAGGGCTTTCTTTCTCTGTCAGCTCTGGAAGAAGGTCCTTTCTCTTTGAGTTTTTGTTCCTGGACAATCTTCACATAGCTTGGCATCTCTCTCCCTCCACCCCATCTCTGCTTCTTTTGCTTGCTTATTTAATCTGTTTTATATCTCAAAAGAAATTGACTTAAGACATACCCTACACTAATCCTGTCTCATTAACATAACAAAGACAACCCATTCCCAAATGAGATTATAACCACAGGCATAGAGGTTAGGATTTACAGCACATATTTTGGGGGGCATAATTCAATCCATAACAATGCCTAAGGGCCATCTTTACAGTTATCAGTAATCAGCTTTTAAGACTCTTAAGTATTGATACTATAAGAAGCATTGATTCCAAATCTTTCAGGCATGACTGTGAAGTTTGTTGTTGTTGCTGTTGGTTTGCTTTGTTGTGTTTGTTTAGTTATCTTGGCTATCAACTTGCTTCACTGTTAGTTGTTTTTTTCCCAAAATTGGGATGCACCTTGAAAATTCTGCTTAAGTTTGAATAAATTAGTTGCTAGGTAATTTGAGTTCTGCCAAATTTATTTTTTTAATAATTGTTTTCCATTCATTACATAAAAATAACAGATACTTTGTTGATCCAGAACAAGATTTGCTTGCCTTTCTCGGGTAGCTGAGTTCCACTGAGCTGCTATTTGAATAAATACCAACAATCTGATTGAGCCTCAGATTCATCAAGGAGGGTAGATTCCTCTGGTGTTCAGTCTCCAGGAATTGTGATGAATATGTATTTGACTTTTTGGCAAATAGCAATCAAAGAATGCATTGGCAAGAAAAAGCTAATGCTTCACTGTTTATCCTGATAATATAGGAGAGTGGTTGAGGACATGAGGTTCGAAATCAGATCTGTGTTTGAGCACAAGCTCTATGAGCTTGGACCAATTACCTAATGCCCATTGACTTCAGTTTCCTCACCTATAAAATGCTCTAATAATAATAATACCAAATTCATTGGGTTGTTATATAGATGATATGAGATAATGCATGTAAAATGTGAGCACAGTATAAGCATTCAATGAATGTTACCTACCATGTTGTTCCACTACCCATCTGTCAGTTTGTTGTACTGTGGTGGCTTGCATGTTGCTATGATGCTGGAAGCTATGCCACCAGTATTTCAAATACCAGCAGGGTCACCCGTGGTGGACAGGTTTCAGCGGAGTTTCCAGACTAGGGAGAAAGACCTGGAGATCTGCTCCTAAAAATTAAAACCCTATGGATCACAACAGAATACTGTCCGATATAGTGCTGAAAGATGAGCCTCTAGGTTGGAATGCCTTCAAAATATGCAGTGGCCGAAACAATGAACTAGAGCATACCAACGATAGTGAAGATAGCACAGGACCGGGCGCTATTTCATTCTGTTGTTCATGGCATCACCATGAGCCAGAGCCAACTCAATGGTAACTAACAACAATGACAATCATGTTGTTATTTTCACACACCTTATATAGTCCTCCCAACAACCCCGAAGGAAGGCAAAACATCGATAAATATGCTATATTACTTTTAAGAAAACTGAACCTCAAAGTGATTATTGATTTGTTCCGAGTCACCCAATATGGTGAAACACTGATCTCCTCAGCAACAGGAGTCTCTCAATTCCTAGTCCACCGTCCTCTCCTTCACCCATTCTGCCATGAGGTGTTGCCTCCACACAGTTGCCCTAAATCTAAAATCCTACACTATGATGGATCTCCTCTGCCTTTGACTCCCAGTTGAACAAAGGGACTAAATCCTTTAAGAGGCTTTCAAATGTATACTGATATTATATAGAAGATTTTTGGAGAAATGGCACCCTCAAAACTACAAGATTAGGGGGAACTCTTTGGTAATACTAAGAAGAAAATACTAGTGGAGAAGTGATTTCTAAATGGTGAGCCAGAAACCCCTGGGAGAAGCTCAAGGGATTATAACAACAGGGCAACATATCCACAAGCCCAGCCAGCTTTGTCTGTAAACCAAGTAAATAGGTCCCATCCATGTACAATTCTTCAAATGTATGTCAACCTTGCTGCCATTCATAAAACTCAAATTCATTTAAAGGCAGTGTTGAATTTGTTATATTATTTTAACATGCTGTATTTTCTCAATAGAAATGCTGTCTGAAGTACAACTTTTATCATGTGGGAGTCTATGATTCTTTTTTCTTCCAATTTTAAAATTAGGTCTGCACTCTCCATAACGTTAACAACCACGGGTATTGAGGAAAGAGCTCTGCCCACGAAGTCTAACAACCTAGATCTAAGGGCTGACCAGTTGCCGTCAAGTCGATTCCGACTCCTGGCCACCCCATGTGTGTCAGAGTGAAACTGTGCTCCATAGGGTTTTCAGTGGCTGATTTTCTGGAAATAGATCACCAGGCCTTTCTTCTGAGATGCCTCTGGGTGGACTCGAATTAGCAGCCGAGCACATTAACTGTTTGTACCACCCAGTGACTCCAGATTCAAGTGCTAGCCTGCTAATTATAAGCTTAAAGCACTATAAATTCAGGCAGCCTAATTAGAGTCAATAGATATTACTGGGTGCCCTTAAGGGGCCTGACCCTTAACTGGGGCTATTGAAGTGAATCACAGTCCTTCGCGGCCCTCTTCTCTGAGCCTCCACGTTCTCACCTATAAAGTAAGGAGAATGAATAATAGTGGCCCTCCTCACGAGGCTATTGTGAGGATTCAATGAGAGAAACAAGAAATAAATAAACTGTGGTGTTTGTGGAAGTGCTCTGTGAACTTTTTAAAGCATTATAAACACAGAGTGTTCAAGACAACTACTGAGGAGAGGAAAATTCTTCAACTCTTCCCATTGCTTTCCTCTAACTATTGGCCCTCCACCCCCACGATCTTAACAAATGCTCGTTGCGTTCCTTTCTCTGATGTCAGATTATATTCATGAATATTTTTAAATGTACTTTTCCATCTCTTCCTCCTCCTTCTCACTTAATCTCTTTTATTCCATCGATCGTTACATTCTTTAGTACCAAAACAGCAATACAATATCAGAATACAGGAAGCAGTAAATAAGTCACCAGCATAAAATTCAAAGCTTTGAATTTTTGGGTTAGGAAGGGAGGAGAGAACACTGTTCCTTCTCTTCACGCCTAGTCTAGGGGCCCAGTGCCACCTCAGGTCCGGGAAAAAGGGGGCTTAAGTGATTGGACTCATTACTGCCAGAATTGAAAGCTTCCCTAATTTAGTTGTTCTGGAAATATGTTGTTAGGTCTAGTGTATTTCTACCTGTCCCCAATTCCATATTTTATGTAATACTTGCTGACAAGAACCTTTACTTAGAGTCCACTGAATCCCAAACAGTACACAAAGCGCTTTCGAGAAATGCAAAAAACATAGTCTGCACAATCCTGGCTCTGCGAGTGTTTAGAAGGAAGTGAAACCAGCACTAATTGCCAGACATTGAGGGTTATTTTGTTAATTAGACCATTCTATGCAGTGATGGGTGGAAACCCTGGTGGCATAGTGGTTAAGTGCTACAGCTGCTAACCAAAGGGTCGGCAGTTCAAATCCACCAGGTGCTCCTTGGAAACTCAATGTGGCAGTTCTACTCTGTCGTATAGGGTCACTATGAGTCAGAATCGACTTGACAGCACTGGGGTTTGGTTTTCGTTATACAGTGATGGAGTCCTGGTGGCACAGTGGTTAAGAGCTTGGGTGCTAACCAAAAGGTCAACAGTTTGAATCCCCCAGACACTCTTTGGAAATCCTATAGGGCAGTTCTGCTCTGTCCTATAGGGTCACTATGAGTCAAAATTGACTCAATGGCAGTGGTTTTGTTTTTTGTTTTTATGAGGGTTATTTCAGAAGCTCCAAAAATGACCCTTTAAAGTAGGTCTTAGCTTCATTTTATAGATGATGCAACTGAGGCTCAGAGAAATAAATTTCCCAAGATCACACAGGTATCAAATATCTGAGCCAGGTTTACATACACACAAAACCAAACCAGTTACCATCAAGTCAATTCCTATTCATGGTGACCCCATATGTTTCAGAGTAGAACTGCACTCAATAGGGTTTTCAACAGTTATGACTTTTGGAAGTAGACCACCAACCCTTTATTCCAAAATGCCTCTTGGTGGATTTGAACCACCAACCTTTTGGTTAGTAGTGGAACTCTTAATCGTTTGTGCCACCCGAGAGCTCTTTCAGATTTACACAGGGTCTACCTTACTCCAAAGTCTATGCTCTTTCCACTCCAGTGTGTTACCTCCCTGTCTTGAAAGGCAGACCACATACCAAAACCAAAAATGAACAAAAACATTAAAGGAAACCTACAAATAAATAAGTCATAGAAACTCTACAGGCTATTCCATGTATGAGGGTGGCTAAGTGTCTGAAGTACCTGGAAATAGGTTGGTCTTTATCTGAGGAGACACGTTCTAAACAGATTCTAAAGCAGATCAAGGATACTGACCTGGGGGCAAGGAAGGTAGATATCAGTCAGAAAATAATTATACTGGAACCAAGGGAAATGACATCGTAGACAATCAAAATTTTCTAATAAGCATGAGCTACAAGGAGCCCTAGTGGCTCAGTGGTTAAGCACTGGGTTGCTAACCAAAAAGGTCCAACTCACCAGTCACTCTGTGGGAGAAAAGTCCTGGAGAACTGCTTCCATAAAAATTACAATCTAGAAAACCCTATGGGGCAGTCCTACTGTGTCATACAGGGTCCCTATGAGTTAGAATCTACTCCAGGGCACACAACAACAATAACAGCTACAATCACAACACACCATTTGTCTTTCCAGATTAAGATGCTTCATCTTTATGATCCTGGGAAATATTTAAAAACTATGGAAACTTTGTAAATTGCTAAAATTTTCAGACTCATCTTTCAAGCAAATATAAGCAAGAGCTCTGCTTCATTCGTTCCAGTATTGCCAAGTTCGTTACCCAAAAGCCGAACCCATTACTGTCGAGTCCGTGACCCTCCAACACAGACTGCAACTGCCCCAGAGGGTTTCCAAGGAGCAGCTGGTAGATTTGAACTGCCGACTGGCCTTTTGGTTAGCTGCCGAATTCTTGAACCATTATGCCACCAGGGATCCAAGTTCATTACACTCAGCATTTATTAAATATCCCTTCCTACGTAGCACTCTCTTAAGCAAGGCGAATGGAAATCATTTTTCTCCTGCCATCTGGTGTTGATTCCATTGAAATAACTGGGTAAGAGGATTTACAAAAGAAAAGCAAATATACTTGGCAATGTTTTCAAACAGTTGTTTGGATTTTCTGTTTTCTAGGAGATGTACGACTAAGGGGTCAGACAGGGGTTCCTGCTGAACGCCGTGGCTCCTACCCATTCATTGACTTCCACCTACTTAACAGTGAGTAATCAAGTATACCTGGAAAGGAACAGACGTTTTCTCAAAAAAAAAAAAAAACTTATTTCCCTCTGAACTTCAAAACTCTCTGAAGGCTGCCTTCCTTCCTCCTTCTCTCTCCTCCCAACTGGAACCTAACCCTTTGTCTCTCAATTTCCTCACTAGTGAAATAATTCTAACCCTGCACTACCTCTCAGAGCTTGAGGAGAGTCAAATGAGATCACGTCAGCTTTAAAAATTCAAACCTTAAAAATTGTAAAGCCCAACAGCAACGGGTTTTGTTTTGTTCTGTTCTGTTTACACAGGAAAGCTATTACTTTCATTATCCAGCATATTTTCTCCACCTTTAGCCAGGGATAAGCTAGTTGAGATTCTATTTTACTTTCAAAACCCCACAGGGAAACCTATTCTACAGCTGCCCTTAGTAATCTATCCATTATCTAATTCTTGTCTCTTGGTCCCATCTAAATCCCTGAGGCCTGCTCTTGCATTCCTGGTAAAACTCTTCACCATGGCTAAGTCAGCTTGGTCTGCACTTGCTGCATCCTACATTATGACTATCTAAGAAGTTCATTTTTTTTGTTCTTTTCCCTCCATATACTACTCCTCATTTGGAGCTTTGCTTGGCCTTTGGTTCATAATTCTTTCTCTTTGAATATATACATGTATATATAACACATATAAATATATATACAACAAAACATTTGCCTTTGCAACATTTTTTACACGTGCAATTCAGTGCCATTAATTACATTTATCATGTTATGCAACCAACACCTCAATCCCCTTCCGTACATAATTCTCTTCATCTCAGATTCCTTTGGAAACCAAAACCAATACGGCCAGTCACACCTCCAGATTTCGTATTTTCTAGCTATCATAACCATCCTTCATTTTGGGCCGAGAGGAGGAAAATAGATTTCATCATTTGCTCCAAGGTTTTCCTTGTTTGATTCTGATATAACTTCCCATCTGCAAACTTAAAGTGCTGGGGGGCACCCACAGAATATTACTTTCTTTCTTGACATAAGCAAGTTCAGCTGAAGAGCTAACTTGATTTTCCTTGACCCTTGAAAATTACTAGAAGAAATTAGAATGTGCTAGTCTGATCCTTAGACACTTGAAAGACCAATAGGAAGTGGACATTCTCATATTTCTCCTGACTTGTTAGCCTCTCATAATCTGTATGTCCATTAAGCTTCGTTCAAGCATGAGTTAATGCATTATAATGCTGTCGGCAATGTTAGTGAATCAACAATATACATTAAATAAGGTGCAACATATATGGGGTTTTTTGTTTGTTTTTCAGCACTTTCAGGGACACAGTAACTCGAAATAACTCTTTCTATACCAGAGAACATCTCCCCCACCTACATCCCCAAAAAAATGCTTTCTAGAAGACAGAACCAAGTCACTGGACCTATGCAATCATAGATACAGCCTGTGGGGAGTTCTGCCAGTGTCTCCCAACCTTTCTTGATGACTCTGAATGGGCTGTTCCAGTACCCATGGAAAGCTATATGGATTTGGCAGTCTCTGTACTATATGGATTTCCAAGTCCCAGGCATGTGATTCCACCAAGCAAGATGGGAACGGGCAAAGGGTGCAGTTCACTGTCTCATATAGACCATGACTCTCCAACAGCATCACAAGCTGTAGGGAGAAAATAATCAAAAAGTCTCTTCAATAGTAGACGAGATCTTAGATCATGATTCCTGATGTAAAGCATGAACATCAGGAAAATAGGAGATATTTCTCTTTATAATTCCAAGGCTCTAATGGTAACATCTTATTTTTATCCAAGTGGTAACAAGCAACATCAGCTGCTAATGGTGGTTATCTTTACAGATAGAATTATGGATTATTTTCTTAAATTTTGTTGTGCTTTAGGTGAAAGTTTACAGCACAAATTAGTTTCTCATTCCAGAATTTATACACAAATTGTTTTGTGACATTGGCTTCAATCTCCACAATGTGTCAGCACTCTTCCCCTTTCCCTTTCCATCCTGGGTTCCCTCTGTCCATTTGGTCAGTTTTCTGGTCCCTTCCTGCCTTCTCATCTTTGCTTTTGGACAGGTGTTGCCCATTTGGTCTCTTATACTTGATTGAACACATGTGTTCTGTGTTTTGTAGGCCTGTCTAATCTTTGACTGAAAGGTGATCTTCAGGAGTGGCTTCAGTTCTGAGTTAGCAGAGCGTCCAGAAGCCATAGTCTCGGGGGTTCCTCCAGTCTCTATTAGACCAGCAAGTCTGGTCTTTTGTTGTGAATTTAAATTTTGTTCTACATTCTTCTTCCACTCTGTCCAATACCCTCTATTGTGATCCCTGTTGTGGCCGATGGTATTGTTAGCCAGACACCATCTAGTTCGTCTGGGCTCATGCTGGTGGAGGCTATGGTTCACATGGTGCATTAGTTCTTTGGACTAGTGTTTCCCTTGTGCCACTCATTTTCTTCATTCTCCTTTGCTCAGGTCAGGATGGCACCAACAGATGTGTATTAGACGGTTGCTCGCAAGTTTTAAGACCCCAGATGCTACTCTCCAAAGTAGGATGTAGAACATTTTGTTTATGAACTATGTTATGCCAATTGACCTAGATGTTCCCCAAGAGAACTGTGGAGTTTTTAACTCTCTATTATTTATTATATTCTAGGCTTCTGTAACACCTGGATATTTTATAATCAGCTTGTTTCACTTCTGTAATGCGGAAAAAAAAGTTATAAAATGTATAATAATTTAAAAATATATTCAAAGCAGATGATATTTTATTATATTGCTATGTTGTTCGCTACATAACAGGCCCCATACAGGCAGTTGTCATTCTGTCATCTCTCTGCTGTAGGGTCTCCAGGCTCTTCGCTGTGCATGCTGACCCAACCCCAGCCTCCTTTCCCTGGCCCTGGATGTTCTCTGTCTCTCCCCCTCCACTTCACCCCACCTGTCGTTTATGGCACTCCACTAGTCAAGTGACAGTGTTGGCCATCTTTCCTAAAATTCCTTTTCCTCTCATCTCAATATTCTGCTTTGAATAGCTCTTTCATTCGTGTCTCTTTATCACTAACCTATGTTAAGGCATGAAACCCCGGTGGGATAGTAGTGAAGAGCTATGGCTACTAACCAAAAGGTCAACAATTAGAATTCTCCAGGTGCTCTTTGGAAACCCTTTGGGCCAGTTGTGCTCTGTCCTATAGGGTCACTAGGAGTCAGAATTGGCTCCACGGCAGTGAGTTTGGTTTTTGTTTATTTATTTATTTATTTTGTTTTTGTTTTTATGTAAAGGCAATAGTAATTTGCCTTCATTGTATTTTCTTTTTTAAGTGGACTCAACTATTTTTTTCCCTAGATATATAAAGCACCTCCCTAAATAGACTACAAGTTCATAAAGGACAATCTCTTTGTAGTTACTGACAACTCAGTAATTATTGTCAATTTACCAATTAAAGAGTCCCCTCAAAAAGATTGTATTAAAGAACTCTAAATGGAAATCATCCCCACATTTAACTGAACAGCATGCATAGAACTGAAATCTCAGAGATTCGCCTTTATTTGTGCTGCTACCCAGCCCTGGTTTAATGGAATAATGACGTTACTGCAGTCACGTTCCATCATTCCCTAACTTAATCTGCAATAACAGCAGTTTGTCACCACATAGTTACAGGTGTATGGATATGAGTGTAATATACAGTCACATAAGATAAAATATACATGGCACATCTTCTACTGCTTGACATACAGTCTAATTTATCTTTAATCTCATTCTTGTCCTTGTCATGGCTTGCCTGAGTTGTTAATGTGTTCTTTCTGCTTACAGGGAAACATTTTAAACATGCAGTTGATCCCCATTGTTTACGGATTCCATATTTGTGAATTTGCCAATCACTAAAATTTATTTATAACCCCAGAACACACTCACGCATTTTCACTCACAAACATGAACAGAGTGGTAAAGAGTTCGAGTTGCCCAATGTGCACATTCTCAGCTTAGGTCAAGCAAGGTGATGTTCCGACTTCTTGTTTCAGCTCTCATACTGGAAACAAGTGTCCTTTCCTAGTCTATGTAGTGCCATATCTTTCACTTTTTTGTGCTAGATGTTGGTGATTTCACTCTTCAAAATGGCTTCAGGTGTAGTGGGGAAGTGCTATCTAGCGTTCCTAAGCATAAGAAAGCTGTGACATGCCTTACGGAGAAAAAAATGTGTTAGATAAGCTTCATTCAGGCATAAATTACACTGCTGTTGGCTGTGAGCTCAATGTTCATGAATCAACAATATATGTATTAAATAAGGTGTCTTTAAAATGAAGCATACAAAAAACAAAATTATGTATTCATCAGTTGATGAACGTTTTGTGACCAGAGGCTCGCAGGAACTTAACTTTATATTTCCCGTAGGAACAAGGTTCTGTATTTGCTAGTTGAGTGTTTGCAGTGACATTATAGAAGGTAACTACTGCAAATAATAAGAATCAGCTGTAATTTTATAATAATTTCAAAGTAAACCCCTCAGGAAGAACTGGAGTCCCTGGTTAGCACAATTAAGCACCCAGCTACAAACTGAAATGTTGGAGGTTCAAGTTCACCCAGAGGCACCTGGGAAGAAAGGCCTGGCAATCCACTTCTGAAAGATCACAGTTATTGAAAACCTATGGAGCACAGGTCTACTCTAAAACACATTGGGGGGTCACCATGAGTCAAAATTTAAATGACAGCAACTGGTTGGGGGGTTTTTTGAAGGAACTATTTGAGACTTTTTCCTAAAATATTTTTTTTTCTAATCAGCTGATTCCAATTCTACATGGGCAGTGCCAACACTTACTTAAAATGGTTCTTTATATCATTTACCTTAATCTTGAGTCAATTTTTTCCTAGTATGTACCCAGACCAAAGATATCATTTTCCTCAGGTGCTTACAGTTTTGCTCTTTCTCCCTAGGTGGAATCAAATTTAGAACTTTTTTTTTTTAATGGCTTATTTACTTTTGTTGTTGTTGTTGCTGAGAATATACACAGCAGGACATACACCAATTCAACAATTTCTGCACATATAATTCACTGGCATTTATTACATTCTTCAAGTGGTACAACCAACCTCAGCCTCCTTTTCTGAATTGCTTGTCCACCATTAACTTAAACTCACCGCCCCCTAAGCTCCCTATCTAACCTTTCAAGTTGCTGTTATCAATTTTCATCTAGAATTTTTTTAAAAAGCTATCTATAGGAAAGACCGAATCACCATAGTCTATTCTGAGTGTGCCTGCTTTCAACCTGCCTTCCAAAAAGCTGACGTGAAATCCACACGACTACCATTTCCTATCCAGAGTGTTCACCCTCTTCTACCCACCTCAATACATGTCTTGAATAGCAAAAATGTATATAAAATAATAAGACGCATTGCATTTCCCTACTGGCCCTAGCAGGGCAAGAGACCTCAGAATTAATACCTAAAATAACCTACCTTCTACCAGAACAATGTTTCCAAATACTGAAACAGATAACCTGGAACAGAAATCATTCAGGGACAGCCTCCGGCTGCCTGTTTTGTAAACAGAGTTTTACCAGAGCCCAGCCATGCCCATTTGTTACATATCACATAGGATGGCTTTTGCACTACAACAGCGTGGTTGAGTCATTGCAACAGAGATCACATGACCTGCAAAGCCAAAAATACTGAATACATGGCCCTTTACAGACAAGGTTTGCCATCCCCTGACTTAGATTTTTAAATAGATTTAAAGAGGTTTTATGTCATCTCCATAAGCACATTCAGTCCAGTCTTTTTTCCTTTCTTAATGTCATCTTTTTTTTTTTTTCTTTTCAATCCCCAGTGCCGCCACTTTATTTTCAAGAATGGACTCATATTGACTAAATTTCTATGGGACAGAAGTATACATAGAAAGGGAACATCTCTTGTTGATCCAGATTTAAAATTCCACAATTATAATTTCCAGTCAGACAAACATTCCCCTGGAGGAGGTGTTCCTTTCTCCGTATTTTTGAGGAGTACTCCACCATCATGTCCATGTACCTATTGTCTAGGTGTAAACCAGTTGCCTTCAGTTCGACCCCAACTCATGGCAACCCCTTGTGTGTCAGAGTAGAACTACACTCCATAAGTTTTTCAAATGGCTGATTTTCAGAAGCAGATCGCCAGGCCTTTTTTCTGCGCATGAATGTTAAACATTTGCACCACCCAGGGACTCCATTATTTACATATTAAGTGGCCTTCTACTCTGTTCTGTTCTGTGTGGCAAGGTCCCAGTTTGCACCTATTCTCCAGGCATACTTATTAATAGTGCCACCTTTCACTCTCAAAGTATCCTGGTCTGGACAATAAATTACTCAGTCAATTACTTATATCATCATGCACACGAAAGAGTACTGCAGTACAATGCCTCTCGAATGTGCATACATTACAACAATAAAAGTCAGAAAAGCTTCTTAATAAGAGATCCATTCAGATCAATAGAGATATATAAGACAAAGTTACTTGTTAAAAGCCAGTTTCATTTCCCATTTGCATTTTATATAATTTAGAAGAAAGACATCTATACCAATTTCTAGAAGCCTGTGTGGACAAGTAGGCAGAAACTCTGGCTTCAGCACCGTTATGTAGGACACAGGAATCATGGGCCTTTAATGAAGGAGATACCTTTACACCCAAGCATAAGGGACAAAACAGAGTGAGAGAAAAGAGCAGCAATTATTTTTCTTCCAGATAAGACACTAAAACAGAGAACTGGAAGAGGCCAAGAGGGATGAGAAGTGTTCTATTTCCCAAAGCCTATTTCCTATAGGTTTATCCCATTCACTGACTCTGGAGTGAAACGAGAGGAAAAATGGAGAGAGGAGTGTTGAGAGATGTGTGGTCACAGAGGTGAGAGCAGTGGAGGTCATTGCAATTTTCTGCAGAACAGACGGCTACAGCAGCCCCTTCTACATCTCTGTCTCCTGATTTAATATAATCAGTAGCCTGAGTAGATAATGACTAGGTTGAGATGTTCCCGTGGCAACCGTGTCAGAGCAACACCATGTGATTTCCACCATCGCTCAGCAAAGGAAGTGACATGCAAAGAAAACATTCCCAGTGACTGTGGCCCTTGAGGGAATTAAGCAGCTTCTGCTGAGGTTCTGGGGGACCAAATATCAGCTGCCAAAGAGAGCCTGGGGCTCCAGACCAGCCCCAGGGTTTTGCAGCAGTAGGTTAATTAGCTATTTGACTTTTCCTGTCTGTAAATTTGCTAATCTTGATTTTTAAAGCTCTATTCCTCTTTTTTTTTTTTTTTTTTTTAAATTCCTCTAGACTTGCCTCTCCAAGCAGGGCCATTTTAACAGCACAAGCATGAGGGTACTTATAATAGGGCTACAAAAATATTTTCTTTGCTTATTATTTCTGAAATAGAACTAATATATAATAGATATAGACACAGAAAGATAGCTGCCATTGAGTAGACTCTAACTCATGGCGACCACAAGAGAATGAAGCCTCATTTCAGTCCTGCATCACCCTCACAAATGTTGGCATGTTTGAGTCCATCGTTGTGGCTACTGCACCAAATCCATCTCACCAAGGGTCTCCCTCGCCCTCACCTGCCCTCTACTTTGCCAAACACAATTTCCTCCTCCAGTGATAGATCCCTTGTGATGACATGTCCAAAGCAAGAGAGTCAGACAGTATTCTGCTGTGATCCACAAGATTTTCCTTGGCTAATTTTCAGAAGTAGATCGTCAGGCCTTTCTTCCTAGTCTGTCTTATTCTGGAAGCTCTGCTGAAACCTGGTATTTGACATACTGGTAGCATAACTTCCAGCATCATAGCAACACACAAGCCATCACAGTGTGACAAACTGATAGATGGGTGATGGAATTATACTGTCTGAAAGGTTGGTGGTTCAAACCCACCCAGAAGCACCTTGGAAGACAGGCCTGGTGATCTGCTTCTTAAAGGTCACCACCTTGAAAAGCTATGGAGCAGTTCTACTCCGCATACATGGAATAGCCATGAGTCAGAATTGACTCAATGGCAACTAACAACAACAACAATATATCTTTTTAACTTTTTTAAAAAAGAAGTGACCTAGAGACTCAAATGCTTTTTTTAAATGCTGTTTTCTAAAACATAGTACACCCCGAAGCTATGCTTTCTTTAACATATGAAATACCTCCACAGACAGTCAACTAAAAGCCACCCAACATGTTACAAATCATCTGGGGCTAAGTGATACCCATCTTAAAAATGAAGAGGTAGTTTGCTTACACACTCATTTTCCAAAGAGGAAATTCTTAGAAGATGGAAGCAGCCTTTCAGTAATCTTCTTAAAGGTATTTTTAACTGTTACCCGTGAGAATCACTCAAAATGCAAAGATCCTGAACGAAAATGTCACCGGGTCACTTGAAAGAAGTTGCACTCCCTAAGACCTGTGCTTTCCAGGCAGAGAGGGGCAGAGCCAATTGGACGCTAGCTCAGACTTTTTACATTTGTATGTGCCAAGGTAATGCCCACGATTTCAAAATTCGGTATTTACCTTCCTCAGGGAAAAAGGCAGGGCATTGCTTGTAGTTGTGATGCTTCTGGCTCACCTGCATCATGCTCCATGATGGGCACTCAAGACTTCTGGCTACAATCACTCCTGCACTTCAGATGCCGAATTGCCAGACCAGGAAGAGGGTTAGTTACCGACATTCCACTACATTGCGAAGACAGTTGATAGAGTCCTCTCTGTTTCACACATTCCCTATCACTGTTCAATCAGTGAGCATGAAGTGGGTACCTCCTGTACTGGGCAGGGTGTCTGGTGCTAGAGATACAAAAATGAAGGAGACATAGCCACTACTTCAGGGTGTACACAGATGTCCAAAAACAAATGATGAGGTGGGTGATACATCTATCTAATAATGCAAACATGTATAATAATAAGAGTAATAGGTGCAAGAATGGACTCAGACATACCAGTGATCATGAAGATGGCACAGGACTGGGCAACGTTTCATTCTGTTATACATACAGTCAGCACGAGTTGGAGCCAACTCGATGGCAACTAACAACAGCAACATAATAGGAATAAGCATAATATGAAAAAAATGTATATACAAGATTCACCCTAGGGAGTAACGAACTTTGAGTGAGTTAGAGAAGAAAATGATTAACTCTCTTCAGAAATTAGAGACGTCTTCCTGGGAAACTTAAAACATGAGCAGCTGTTGAAGCAACAATGGGGTGAAGCAGGTCTGCATGAAAAGGCCCACCTTTATGGCCATTCTAAAATATGCTTCAGGATGTAAGGAGCCAGGAAAGAGTCGTTAACAATTCTACTCAACTAGATACAAATTTCACTGAAAGAAAGGTATTCAAGTAGGAGCAAAGCAGAGAAGTCAAAAGAGACCACCCAATCTACTGACTCTCTGAGAAAGGCCATATTCAAAGAGAAATACTTTTTACCTTCTAAAGCTAAAACTGAAAACATTCTCTGCCTTTCATTAACCTGGCTGACGTCATTTCATGGATTTACTTTTTATCTGAGTAAGGAAAAATAAAATCAGGGCAACCAATATTTCCTCGGGGTTATCATTCATTCATGCAACAAACACCCCCTCTACGCCAACTAGGCCTAAGGCTAAGGTGCCCCTAGGTTACACCAACAACCACTAAGATAGCCTTTACCCAATGGCTCTCTTCTCTCTCAGGCAGTATGGGACTGGAGTCTTCCAGAGACACCAAACTCAAATATTTGTACAATTCCCTTGAGTTAGACAAAGATTGCGTACGGGGGGAGGGCACCTAATATATCTTAGCCTTGGACTGAGGTTTCTGAGTGCTAGAAAAGAAACATTGAGAAACTTCCTCTGCCTTCAAAAAGCTAACAATCTCTTTACAGGGACAAAGCAAAGACATTAAACCAAAGACCATACAAGAAATAAACGGTTTTGTCTTAAAATCATTGACATACACAGTAAAGGAGAGACAAGAAAAAGCAGAGATTACTGACATACACTGAGCAGATGAAAAGGGCTTTCTGGTCTTGTGCAGAACCCTGAAAGATAAGATAGAGTGATGACTGGTTAAGGAATTGCCTAGAAGCTGAGCTGACATATGGGGGCCATTAAGCCATTAGGTAGAAAGAAGGTCCAAAAAATAGTAAATAAAGTGTGTTGACTAGAGAGATAACAAAAAGTTTAGAATGCCAAGATAAAGAATTTGAACTTGATTCATCAAAGACCACTAGAAAATTTTGAAGAAAAAAAAAAAAATAGACTGATTAAGAGGGTTTAAGAAAATTAACTGACATCCATGCACAGGAGGGACAGACTCAATGAATCAACAGAAAAGCAATCAGGAGGCGGATTATGATGGCAGAAGGAGAGGAGGTATAAATCCAGAGATGTTAAAGGAAAGAGGAGACGAAGCTTAATGATACTGAATATTGGGAGCCCTGGGGGTTGGTCTGGCCATCTGAAAAATTGGAAATGAGGTCAATGGTGAGGAAAGTTGGAAGGCGAGTTAAGGGAAAGATGGCAAGCTCATTGAGATAGGTTGAGTTTGCTGAAGAATCAAGTGAAAATGTCCAGGAAGAGCTGGAAATACGGGATTGGAGTGCTTGTGAGAGAGGCCTGTTTTGTAAATTCCAGTTAGGAACCATCATCACCTATGAGTCACATGCCCAGAACTGAAAATCAGGTATGACACAGGACCCTATAATTTTAGCTTGTCATAAACTGGGTTTAACAAAGCACTACACGCCTATCGGTGACAAAGCCCACAAAGAAGTGAGCTTCACCAGCAGTTGATTTTCCTCTGTGGGAAACTATCTAGCCACCACATTCAGACACCACCACTGCCATCATGGAATCTATTTTGTGCAAACATAGATGCTTGTGTCAGAGCCCAGGGGGTTTGCTAACTCACCTGAACACAACACAAAGAAATGGCAATAACATGGAACTGCAGCGCTTCCTTGAGCAAAACCCTAGTGGCTTCTTTGGCTTTCTGGAGACAATTAAATGTAAAAGGGAAGCAGGAGTAAACTAAGTTTCTTTTGACTGAAGTTATGCTATGAGTCACTGAGCTAGAGTGACTTGTTTGTTAAATAAAATTAGATCAACCTCCTACCCAGAATCAGGCACACCTATTTCTTGTGACTTTATTAATAAACAAAATGAGGGGTTATTTCCTCTCATTGTCACCCATCCTCAAATTTTCAGAAAATCTAAAAGACTTGTCATGTTCCCCATTCTACTATATATATGAAAAAATATACATACAGCCTCCCCGTCCTTAGTAGCTTATCTATGTTTCCAAACTGAAATCTCATGAAAATCTTGTTTTCTTTCTAACTCGCAAGCCAAATTGCCCTGGGCACCTGGGTGGTTTATTACTAATAAGTGACCTTTGGAGAGAGGGCAGTAGAGCAGATGCCTGGGGGAGGAGGTGGCAGCAATTACTGAGGAAAGTCCCAAGAGGAGGGTGGCCTATGCCACTGCACCTAACAACTGCAACCACGATAGCATTAAGATGGGAGATGCTTAATCCCAGGGGCAGGATAAGCAAGGCTAGATGTGGACCCTCTTAGGCAAGGCTCCACAAGGCTGCCAGTCTCCTGAAGGCCCAACGACACAGGAGGGCCACCACAAACACTAGACATACCAAAGGGGCCCTTCACAGCCCAACTGCAGGCCACCTCTCCTGCTTGTCTACCCAGTTGCCCTACCCAGAGCTCAAACACTGCACACATAAAACCACTGTCAACAGACAGAGTTAATGGAAAGAAAATGGACTTTGAAATCAGATCTGGGTTTGAATCCTACTTCCTTTATCACCTTGGGAATTTATGCAACCTACTTACCCTTAATGACCACATATGTGGAAGGAGATTATTAAACCACCCCCACTGGGTTGTGGTGAGAAGCAAATAAGACCAATGTGTTCAGTAGCCTGTCTTGTTCATAACAGACCCTCAATAATTATAGTTGAACTTTGAATGTATCTTCCCTCTCTGCTGAGTACACCCCTCCCCAGCCACTTCTTCTCCTAAGAAACAGTTATTTACCTTCTGAGCCCTGGCCCATGTATTCTGGCTTTTGAGAAACCTTCTTCAACCCTCCCAGGAGGACTGACAGTTCATTTACTCCTTTGTGCTCTCACCACGTTCCATGAGATCATCCATCACACTGTAACCCCACTCGCTGAACCTGAATCTCTGGGGATGGAGCCCAGTACAGTATGTTAAGAAGTTCTGCAACAAGCCTGGCTCTAGTCCTTCCATGGGTATTTGGGAACAACTAATATAGGTCACTTGTAATATACACATATCATTAAAATAATAATTATTATAATTATTGCTAATATGTGTGGAGCCCTTAGATGCCAGATACTGCTTTCTATGCTTTAGATGTAATTTAATCCCCCACAAGATCCCTGTGAAGCAGGGACTACTATTTAGGATGGGAAAATTGAAGCCCTAAGAGGAGAAATAATTCATCCAAGGTCATCCAGCTAATAAGCCAGGATTTGAGCCACAAAAATTGAATTCCAGAGTACAAGCTCTTAACTGTAATGGAACATAATTCTTCTTTATATATGAATTTTAATGTTAAAAGGCAACACACATATGCACTATATTCCTTTTATGTACCATATATATGACAGTTACTCCTGTTTAATACTTTTCATACACTATAATAGTCATTTCCTTTGCATAGAACTTTTAGATTATACAATTTCCTTTTTGGTGTGAAACTGCTCCCAAATTATTGAATAAATATTTCTGCCATTTATTGAGAAAATATGTGATTAAATATCGAAGGAAGCATTAGATTTGGCGACATATCAACTATATTTTTCGATATTCCTCCTGCCCTGGCAGAAGCTGCCAAATGACAAATTGCTCTTTTCATCGCCTGACCTTATGTTCTTTGATAAGAAAGAGAGGGTGTGCTGGTGACAACTGAGGACACTTGTCAGCCACCTCTGAAGAAGGAAATGGAATCGCTACTGTGACAAATTAAAGTCAGATTTGAGGCCACCACTGGTTGCTTTAATTTTTCTCAAGAGGGAGTTGGTTATTTCCTGTCATGCAAACTGTGCATCAGTGAAAGAAACAGTTTCTCCAAATGTTTGTGAGATATTAATAAAAAGAATCGGGATACAAAGTTGCATGTCTAGCAAGACCTTCTCAGATGTGTGTTAAGAAACACTAGAAGTAAATATACCAAAATTTTAACAGGAATAGTTTCTAGATGATTACTATTTACTTCTTTCTATTTTTTCCTACTATAAGCATATTATCCTTTTATAATCAGAAAAAATGAGATTTTATTTAAAAAAAAAAAAACTTCAGTGTCTACCAGAAACAGAATCTTCATTTTTTTTTTTTCTAAATAATGCCAAGATGCACAAAATGGAGTTGAAGCCAGAGGCCAGAAAACATTATTGAATAGGCCACCTTGCAGAACTGACTGGAAATTGGGAAGTTGGGTGTTTATCAGAAGCTAGGCATAGAACGTCACAACGACGTTTCTCAAAGGTGAAAATCATTATAAAGGACACAAAATCAGAGTTCTAAGTCACATTTTAAAAGTGCTTTCCAGGGGGCAAAGCTTTTAAATTAAGGCACTTAAGAGATCATTCAGCCCAGCTTCTCATTTTATATAAATTAAAAAAAAAAAAAAAACAGACCAAGTGACTCTACAACTTAATGAAAGAGTTAAGATGCAGGACTCCATCTTCTGACATTCTGCCTGCCTACTCAACCACATGGCCTCCATATTTAAGCTTTAACCCACAAATGTAAATTAAATGTTACCACTTGCAAGGAGAGAAAAGAAAAGACAAAGATTCCCTCCTGCTGGTGGTTGGAGCTGGCTCCAGAGCCGCCATCCTGGGTGTGAAAACTGGCTGTACAGACTATACGAATTTTGGAAGTCACTAACCTCTGTGCTTCAACTCCCCAGGCTGTAAAAGAGGAATGAAAAGAGTACATACCTCTTAGGGTTATTCTGACAAATTATGGAGTAAGGTGCTCAGCACAACATCTGACGCAGTATGAATTCTCAATAAACATGAATTATTATTATTACTGTTATCAGTATTCCTATTTCTTTATTACTATGTGTCAAAATGCTTATAAAGCACATATAATACATTGCGTGACTTATATTGAAGAAGAGAATGTTTTACTAACCCTTCTCAGTTTTCTATTCTTTCACTTATTTATTCTTTAAACAACTGTTTATTGCTCCCCCTACAAGCCCAGACTCTTCTCTTTCCAAAGTATGGTTGTAAATACAGTGCTAGAGAGAGATAGGGTGAGAGTTGGGAAAGTGGGGTTAGGAAAGGGTTTCTGTGTTTTTTGGGGGGGGGTTTTTTTGGTGAGACATTTAAGCATGCTTACAATATGATGAGAAGGACCAAGTTGAGAAGGAACGATGGAATATACTGGAAAGAAATGACTGAGAACCAAGCATCCTGAGAAGGGGAGGGGATGGCATTGGCCTTAGAAAAGGAGGTAAAGGAGGTAGCTCTTCTAACGGATCAGGTAGGAAGAAGAAAGAACGGATGCAGAGTAGGAAGTTTGAGGGTTTTGTAGCCGAAAGGTAAGAAAGTTCCCACTTAATGGCTTCTAGTTTCCCTAGGAGAGTCCTGGAGACAGGGCATTCGGAGGACCCATCTTAGTTGACGCTTATGCGTTTGTGGCACTATTTATCTGCATGGTCCAGAGAGATAGTTCTATATTCCACCTGGCCATCAGCACTCAGAGTCATCGAAAGTATCACAACTATGGCAGTACTAACCAGGAAATTCCAGCAACACCGGCACGACCTGGCCCCACCTTTGTTAGCTAAGTCTACACCATTGCTTCTAGATTTTTCTCACAGTGCAAACTACGATAGATAAGCCTATCACCATTCCTGTCTTCCCCCACACCCCTATCTACTGGCTGTACAAAACTAAAAAACAAGGGAAGTGATAACCTCATGTCTAGCACTCCTGTTCTCTCTCGTGTTTATTTGTGCTCTATGTGTCATGTACCCTATGAGGCATGTCCAACAATGAAAACAGGTTTTACCTCTGTCTCCCAGCGTCTTTGCCCCTACTACCACAACCTTCTTCCCACAAGCATAATTCATAACAGGAAGACAGCTGTGGCTGCAACTAGCCCATTCCTAGACGGGGCCTTGGGAATTGTTCCCTCTTTGCTCTCCTTACCTGGGTGGCTGTGGATCCTATGGCAATGTGAAGATCTGTAGTGTTTTCTCCAAGTGGTGCCAAGAAATTAGGCAAGCAGAACACACTTCCATAGATTAAAAGCACTAGTATCCCCCCTGCCTCTCCCACAGACCACTTCCTGACAGTCCTTGCTGTGTGAAGAAGGAGAATCCTCTCATTTTTTTTTTTCTCACTCTTTGATTTTGAGCCCTACCACATGAGGGTTATTTCCTATTTTAGAGACAAATTCTTGGTAAAGACCAAAAAGTTAAAAATCTATCCAAAAAAAATCTTCTCCTTTGAAAATCTGGAAAAAAATTCATGTCTTAAAGCAGAAAAGGTAGAGTAAACAATTTATTGAACAATTACTGTGTGCCAGGCAATGAGCTGTAGAGGATAAATGAAAAACAAAATGTTCTCAGAAAAGACATGTACTCAACTCACTAATACACCCCATAAAGTGCCAAGAGGCCGGACAGAGGGAGCGCTGGACACCCGGCAAAGGGTCCCATGGAGAGGCTGGCACTTGCAACTGGATGATGATTGAAGTTTGGGAGTTTTTTTTTTTTTTTAAGTGCATCAAAAGAAAAAAAAGATTAGAGATGGGAAAGTGCTAGGTGCATCCAAGGAGTCTTTGGATCCTAGAATGAGTATGTAGTACTAGGAGGAGGGAGTTGCACAGTTGGAAGGAAGATAATCAGAATTGCTGTAAACTTCAGCTGGAATTTTTACTAAGCAATTAGAATTGGTTAAGACCAGACCAGGGGCACTCTTGAATGCCAGTTTGTAATTTATTCTATTAAAAAAAAAAAAATCACCAAAAGTTTTTTATTAAGAAAAAACATATTTTCTCCCCCTAACATGTTGCATGGAAACCCTGGTGGTGTGGTGGTTAAATGGTATGGCTGCTAACCAAGAGGTCGGCAGTTCGAATCCACCAGGTGCTCTTTGGAAACCCTATGGGGCAGCTCTACTATGTCCTATAGGGTCACTATGAGTTGGAATCAACTCGACGGCAATGGGTTTGGGTTTTTTTTTTTTTTTTGGTAATATGTTGTATAGCAAGTGGGACTTCTTACTGCTAAAATGGCCAGTTATCCCTTAGTGTGCGGTGGAAATGCATTCTCTACCACTTCAAACCACTTAGCCTAAGCTTCTAGACGTAAGATTAAAACTTCTCTAACAATATGCTTTATAAAATCAGCATATACTCACCTCGGTATCCAATTCTACGTTAAATTTGTTTCAGAGATGCTTGATCTCAATCCAGTATCAAAATATATAGTTGTATGTTGTAACCCTAAAAGTAGCTAATATTTATTGAAAATGTTCTATGTGCTAAGCACTTTAGGCGTATAATCAGTCACCATCAAGTTGATTCCAACTCAGGGCAATCCCATGTATGTCAGAGTAGAACTGCCTTCCATAGGGTTTTCAATGGCTGATTTTTTTCTCACATAGATTGCCAGGCCTTTCTTCTAAGGCACCTCTGAGTGGACTCAAACCTCCAGTCTTTCAGTTAGCAGCCAAGCACATTAACTGTTTGCATGTATAACCGGGTTGTGTATGTATAACCAGGTTATGTGTATATATAACTGCTTATATCTGTATAACTTCATTTAATCCTCTCTAAAACACTATGTGGTATGTTCTATTAGTTATTATTATCCTTATCTGACACAAGAGGCAGTGAGAGGATGCAGAAATCAACATAACTCTATGGGGGACAGCCAGGTCGCAAAGCCACACAGTCAACTCCAGAGACCATGCTCCGTACCCCTGTGCTGGCTGGCCTCCTACCACCCTCTCTGTCAAGGGTGTATGCTTCTTGAGCAAGCCTTCAGACACGCTAAAACTTCTGAAATACCCTTTGTCATCCATTAATTCACTCCATAAATAGTTAAGTACCTACTATGTACCAGGCACTATTCCAATTGCTTAGCTCCAACAGCGAAAGGAATCAAACAAACAAAACTTCCATTTTAAAAGGACTTCTTCTCTTAGCTTACATTCTTGGAGAGATTTTTTCTATCACAATTATCCCTCTTGATTCTAGCAATAATTAGTCTTTAAGAGGCAATAATAGATCTCCAAAAGGTCAACATTATTCTTCCTGCCAGTGCCAAAGTATCTTAATAGTCATGTTAAAAAATCATTTTTACAGGCAAATGCATTCTAATACCCCAAAGGATAATTTCTTGAAAGATAAGGGTTGATTAATATATTGAAAGACAAGCATGCTCTATCTAGTCAGTCAAATATTCTCTTAATTGAGAATTGCCAAATATGGACAACATGTTTTCAAAAAATTATAACCTAACCAAAAATTTTTAACACAAACACTATCTGGGGCATAACTTAGTTTTTCTTCAGTGACTCATGACTTCTGAGACTCTTAGAATGCTTCAGAGTCAATTAATTTAAACAGCAATTATTAACTGGAACCTCAAAATAGCCTTTGTGAAGAATTCCGTTTTGTTATTGTTTGAATTTCCATTTGCTGAGACTATAAAGGCCAGTGGTGCCACCTGAGGTGTTGAAAATAATCTAAAGAAGTGGGTTTCCATTTCAGCTGTTTGGAAATGACTAATGGAGTGATATAATGGATGAATTTCATCTAATATTAGTAGCTAAGTAAGAAACACCCACTATATGGAAATTAATAAGAAGACATGTCACCATAGTCTTATGACAGGAATGATTCTTTTAAACTATTTCAAGCTTTCTATTTAACAGCTCTCATCACCTTAAATCAACCTCTGGTATTATTTTTTCAGTGTCTTAAATAGAAAAGGTTAAAAGAAAATGAAGGCTTACACCCCTTTAAATACTAATTAAGAAGCTCTGGTAACCATTTACCAATTACCTTAACAGCATAAATACTAGGAGAGGAAGACTCGAAGTGATTAAAGGACAGTTTAAATTACATATGAAAACTTTGGCTGAAGAATTGGGAAATTCTTAAATGTGGAGTAGAATTTAAAATTGTAAAACATCAACGAAATAGTATACTCTTAGAGAAATTACACCAACAGGACAATATTAAAATCATTATTCTACATAAAATTAAATGCCAAATGATAGTATCATGTGTGTGTGTCTGCTGAGTTTGGGCTTAGACCATGTCATTGATACACACTTTGTACAACACTCTCATTTATTTCCTTCTTGGACCAATAGAAATCGATTTTGCTTTATTTTCATATTAAGTTAATGAAATACAAGCTCCACAAGGGGAAGGGCTTTATCTTGTTTACTGCTATATCCCAGCGGCCAAAAACAAAAAAAAATGCTTTGCACATAGTAGAGGCTTAACAAATATTTGCCGAATGAATAAAGAAATTATTCAGGTATTTATTCAAAAAGACTCAACTATGGATGGCACATTCTACTTTTGTTAAAGTTTTACATAATATGCTGCAAACAGTGGCTGGAGAAGTTACCATACTATGAAAATTTCTCAAAGAAGAGCTCAGTAAAGAGTGTCTTCATGAAGATTATCGATATCGTGTTATAGGTACCATGTTACACATGTTCCATTCTGCTGTTGTTGTTAGCTGTGATCAGGACTGCCCCAGACTCATGGCGACCCCACGTACAACAGACTGAATTGCTGCCCAGTCCTGGATCATCCTCATGATTGGCTGGTTGAGGACTGGACCATTGTGATCCATAGGGTTTTCATTGGCTGATTTTTGGAAGCCGATCATTAGACCTTTCTTCCTTGAAAATTTGAGGACATGTTTTTATAAAAAAAAAGAATATTTCTATAAAAGGAAAAAAATTAAAGTGTGTGACTAGAGCACCCTTTGTCCTTAGGTAATATTTTTTGAACTTGTAATCTTCTTTGGTATATATCTTTTATAGCATCATTTCCCAAAGTATGGTATGCTACCAAAGGGTACAGAAGACGAGACTGTTAAAGAAACAAGCTATTTTTCTTTTCCTTAAATGTTACACATTTATTTTAATATATACTAGGAAAAATGAAACTAGCACATCAAATCTGTTTTTATCGATACTAAATTTATATTAAAAATATTCATGTAAAAATGAATTTATTTGATTTAAAGAAAGATACTAAATAAATAGTGTGGTAGGCCGATAGGGCAAAAATCATAATAATGGCATGTGGATGACTGAAGTTGGGGAAGCTCTGACCTTAATTCCTCCTTGGAGCTGTGAGGCTCAGAGTGGGCAAATACTCCGCTCTTGTAAGGATCTTCCCATGCTACAGACAGAACATCGGAACATTCAGCCACACTGTAACTGCAGAAGCACCCTTACCAGCTGAGTTTCTACCTAGTAGAATGGCTTTTAATCCTCTCAGACCTAATGCCTCCTCTTTATAGAACATATTTTTAATTTGCCCTTTGTACTGCCTTGAAAGGAAATTCATAGTCTATTCATGTAAGTTCCCTCAAAAATCAATATAAGACCCCAGCCCAGGTTTGCTTTTTGGACAATGTCGCTGACGTGCAGCCAGCATCCCTCTGTCAGTGGAGGCTTCCATGTTGCTGTGATGCTGAGCAGGCTTCAGCAGAGCTTCCAGGTTAAGACAGGCTGGGAAGAAAGGCCTAACAATCTGCTTTCAAAATTTAGCCAGTGAAAACCCTACGGACAAGTTACTGGGAGTCCCTGAGACATGCAAATGATTAAAGCGCTCAACTGTTAGAGGTTCAAGTCCACCCAGAGCTGCCTAGGAGGGCCTGGTGATCTACTTCTGAAAAAACCGATATTGAGAACCCTATGGGGAACAGTTCTACTCTGACACTCTTGTGGTGCCTGCTATAGGTGCTGTGCTAAAAGAAATCAAGCACCTTGTGAAAATGAGTGTGGCAGTTTCCAATCTGATTCCAAGGCTTGAGAAATGGCATAGTGCTCAATAGGCACATACAGCCCGTTAAAAAGATGTCTCTCAGCTGCCCTCTAACCCTAGAGAAAAGACATAACATACGAACACACTGGCCCTTGTGTAGAGCAAAGTTGACAAATTCATATATAAATTCTAAATTTCTCCTCACTCAAATGAGAGAAGGCAGAGATGGAACTGAGATTCTGGTTGCCACAACCTATCTTGGACCCTACCTACAACGGACCTCTGACGGATTGTAAGCCATGGTTAAACCTTCCTCCCGATACCTCTCTTTAGAAGGGTCAAATCAGGAGACCACGATCATCTATTACCTCAAGAAGTGCCTTAAGTTTGGTATGTAGTAGTAACATTATTAGCTCTACCAAGCTTTTCTTCCTCCTGTCTCCTGAAATCAGGCTGTACTCCCAACACTGCAGGGCATTATTCAGGTAAAGTAAAGAGCCAGAGAAAATGAGGGAAGCCCTCAATGAGATGGATTGACACCATAGTCTCAACAATAGACTCATACCAATGATCATGAAGATGTCACAGGACTATGCAGTGTTTTGTTCTCTTATACATAAGGTCACCATGAGTTGGAGACAACTCGACTGCAACTAACAGCAACAATAACATTTAGGCTACAGTTAACGGATATATATCCTATATATCAGGTCTCAGCTGCAAGATTAGAGCAAGGGAACTGAGCTAGGCAAATCCGAATCCTTCTCAGGCATTTTATGTTTACTAAAACACGGAAGAATAGTCCTTTTTCATTAGGATCACCACAACACATGGATAAAGTCCAGAAAGTCTCTTTCATGTTCTTGGCATAAAGGAGAAAGATAACTGAAGTCACAGAAAATGAAACAGACACAAAGGGGTGAGCAGACGTTGTTGTTGTTGTTGTTGTTAGGTACCATCAAGTCAGTTCCAACTCATGGTGACCCCGTGCACAATAGAACAAAACACTGCCAGGTCCTGCACCATCCTCATAATTGTTGCGATGCTTGAACACATTGTTGCAGCCACTGTGTCAATCCATCTCCCTGAGGGTCTTCCTCTTTTTTGCTGACCCTCTACTTTACCAAGCATGATGTCCTTCTCCAGGGACTGATCCCTCCTGACAACATGTCCAAAGTATGTGGTGTGTAGTCTCGCCATCCTTGCTTCTAAGGAGCGTGCTGATTGTACTTCTTCAAAAGCAGATTTGTTTGTTCTTTTGGCAGTCCATGGTATATTCAATATTCTTCTCCAATACCACGATTCGTGCGTCTATTCTTCTTCAGTCTTCCTTATTCATTGCCCAGCTGTCACATGCATATGAGGTGATTGAAAACACCATGGCTTGGGTCAGGCGCACCTTAATCTTCAAGGTGATGTCTTCACTTTTCAACACTTTAAAGAGGTCTTTTGCAGCCAATTTGCACAATGCAATGCATCTTTTGATTTCTTGACTGCTGCTTCCATGGGTGTTGATGGTGGATCCAAGTAAAATAAAATCTTTGACAACATTGATCTCCTCTCCATTTATCATGATGTTGTTTATTGTTCCAGTTGTGAGGATTTTTGTTTTCTTTATGTTGAGGCATAATCCATACTGAAGGCTGTGATCTTTGATCTTCATCAGTAAGTGCTTCAAGTCTTTTTCACTTTCAGCAATCAAGGTTGTGTCGTCTGCATAACGCAGGTTGTTAGTAAGTCTTCCTTCCATCCTGATGCCCCTTCTTCTTCATGTAGTCCAGCTTCTCAGATTATTTTGCTCAGCTTACAGATTGAATAGATATGGTGAAAGGATACAGCCCTGACGCACACCTTTCCTGACTTTAAGCCAACACTATCCCCCTTGTTCTGTCTGAACAACTGCCTCTTGATCCATCTACAGATTAAGTGTTCTGGAATTCCAGTTCTTCACAATGCTATCCATGAATGTCAACATAAATAAAACAAAAATCTTCACAACTGGACCAATAAGCAGCATCATGATAAACTGAGAAAAGATTGAAGTTGTTAAAGATTTCATTTTACTTGGATCCACCATCAACACCCATGGAAGCAGCAGCCAAGAAATCACAAAATGCATTGCATTGGGCAAATCTGCTTCAAAGGACCTCTTTGAAGTGTTGAAAAGCAAAGACGGCACCTTGAAGACTAAGGTGCACTTGACCCAAGCCATGACATTTTCAATCGCATCATAAGCATGCAAAAGCTGGCCAATGAATAAGGAAGTCTGAAGAAGAATTGACATCTCTGAACTGTGGTGTTGGCAAAGAATATTGAATATACCACGGACTGCCAAAAGAACAAACAAATCTGCCTTGGAAGAAGTACAACCAGAATGCTCCTTAGAAGCAAGGATGGTGAGACTGCATCTTACATAATTTGGACATGTTGTCAGGAGGGATCAGTCCCTGGAGAAGGACATCTTGCTTGGTGAAGTATGGAGCCAGCAGAAAAGAGGAAGACCCTAAGTGATATGGATTGACACGGTGGCTGCAACAATGGACTCAAGCATAAGGATTGTGAGCATGGCACATGACCAGGCATGCTTCATTCTGTGGTACAAGTTGGAACTAACTCAATGGCACCTAACAACAACAACAAGGTGCTCCTTGGAAACCCTGTGGAGCAGTTCTACTCTGACTTATAGGGTCACTATGAGTCCGAATTGACTCGATGGCAACAGATTTGGTTTTTTGGGTTTAAGAGTGCTTCAGTCCCCGGACTCTGTTATTCCTGATGCCACTTCCACCCTTTTCTTCAGTTGTGTGAAAGCATGAACAATATTGGAAAACCCCAAACCAGACCCATTGCCATTGAGTCGATCCAAACTCATAGCGACCCTATAGGACAGAGTAGAACTGCCCCATAGGGTTGGCAAGGCTGTAAATCTTTACAGGAGCAGACTGTCATATCTTTCTCCTGTGGGGCAGCTGGTGGGTTTGAACCACTGACTTTTCACTTAGCAGCCCAGTGCTTTAACCATTGTGCCACCAGGGCTCCTATTGAAAGATATAGACTCTAAAATGTGGAACTAGTTCTAAGAGCTGCTGAAAAAAGAAGAGGGTAAGATTTTGAGCTAAAATGGTAGATGCCCTGGCTATACAGTAGCAAGTTTGCTTTTTTGTCCTGCATGAGACTAAAACCAGTGACTATGTAGGTTTAATCTTCCCACTTCCTTATAGTATTTTTTTTTCTAGCTCTTTACTGAAGCTCTCATTATATTTATTTATATGTGATGTGGAACTCAATTTTATTTCCTCCGAATAGATAATTTTCCCAACGTATTTGTCAAATGTCATCAGACTGGAAATGTAAACTTCATTATGTATTAAACATTATATATATGTATAAAAGAAAGAAAGAAAACCCTATGGCTCACAACAGTACAATCTGTAGTCCATCATGGGGCTGGCACAGGACCAGGCATGCTTTCATTCCCTTGTGCAAGGGGTCGCCATGAGTCAGGGGCTGGCTGACAGCTGCTAACAACAACATATTATAAAGCAGAAATGCAAGAAAAGTAATTTATGTTTTAAATAATATGTTTCCCAATGTGTAAATGCTTGGGCATAACCACCCTGGAAGACAAAGCGATGTGGTCAGTTAATTGCACCTACATGTAGAGTCACTGTGAATGTGACAGCTATCAACGCAGACTGACACAGGTGTGTTATGTTGGCAACTCAGATATCAAAAGCAGTTTTGCCACTGGTGATTTCCTAAAATGAAGAACAAGCCCTGCTAAAGTCCTGCCTATATCCACCCTAAAGTGGGGAGGAAATTAGCTTCTTTCCTTAATTTGCATAATAGTTATATTACCGAAAAGAGAATATTAAAAGAATTTTAAAAATTCTTTGTGCTTATGTATAAAACAGGGAAACAGGGTGAGGCTCCAGATTCAGGTAATTATAAAGAGGCCTTTCACCTGCATTACCTGATGGCCATTGAAAAAGTTGAATGGGATGCAGGACAATTCTTTTTTGTATGGAACTCTCCCACATGTTTTAGGACATCTAGCATCCCTGGGAGTCTCTGGGTGTGCAAAAGATTAAAACACTCAGCTGCTAACGGAAAGTTTGGAGGTTCAAGTCAGCTTGGAAGCAAGGCCTGGCAATCTACTTCCAAAAATCAACAGTTGAAACCCCTATGGAGCAGAGTTCTACTCAAACACACATGGGGTCAACATGAGTCAGTCAATTCAAAAGCAACTGGTTAGCATCCTTGGCTCCCTTCAACTAAATTCCATTCAGCCCTTTCCATCATTGAGACAACCAAAAATGCCCCTTGGCATTTCCCAGGTGCCTCCTAGAGAGTATTGCCTCCCACATTGATCTCATAAATCCCAATAGCGCTCTTTGATTTGTTTGTTTTTTAAGCTATTCATTACTAATGACCGTGTATTCATAAATCCACTTGTGTTTTTTTTTTACTTACTGGTGATACCGTTTGGTTCTAAAATCTCTTAAATCTACAAGATTTGTCCAGTGGCTTCCAAAGCTATTATAATAATATTCTATTTTTTTTATTATTACAGAACTGTTTTGCTTATGAAAACCCTGGTAGCATAGTGGTTAAGAGCTACGCTGCGAACCAAAAGGTCAGCGGTTCAAACCCACCAGGCATTCCTTGGAAACCATATGGGGCAGTTCTACTCTGTTCTATAGGGTTGCTATAGGGTCACTATGAGTCGGAATCGACTTGACTACAACAGCTTTTTTTTTTTTAACGGGTTTTGCTTGTGGCTTGTTGTTAACCATAAAGTTTCTCTTTTGGCTTAAAGTTGGTAAAGAACAGAATTCTTACAGTAAATTTCAAAGAGTTCAGTTGCTTTTTAAAAAAAATGTTTCAGAGTTGGGGCTCCTGCAAGAATCTGAAATTCAATATAACTTGAAATCTGGGTACTGAAAATCAGATACTTTTTAAATTGTCTCAGCCTCCTAGGGTTGCAAATTTTGACAGCAAAACTTTAAAAGCAAATTCTTGGCATAACTTTGAGTGGGTTTTGACCGAGCCATGCTGAGAAACTTGCAACTGTAGCATTCATTAGGGTGGACGAGAAAGAGGGGGAAAAATTAATGAAACTTTCCAGGGTGAGGGACCTTAAACTTAACTGAACTTGTGAACTTTGCACCCTGTTGTGATCCTTCTGACACTTTGAAGAGTGGTTCTGGATAGTCTCCAAACAGCATACTCCTCACTCTTCCTTCATTCTTAAACAGTATGAAATCTGTCATCCAAATCGGGTCATCGAGAGGGCAGACTGCCACTTGTCATTACTGACAGCAGTGTTCTCTAGGACACTGAAGAGGCTGGGCAGATCTTGCATTTTATCAAGAGCCGTGGACTGGCATTTTGAGGAAGAGACTGGTTTCCACTCCTCCAGAAAGCTGGCTTCGCGTGTATGCAGGAATCAAATAGACTCTTTACGAGTGAAGAGTGATGATTTGACATCCATCCCTCTAGTTCTTACCAGAAAGCTGATCATTGAAAATAACTGACAGGGCTTTATTTGCAAAGAGGAAAAGTTTAAAATTCTTGCCTCAGCTCAAGATAGAACCTGACTTTTTCAATTAATTCTATCATGACAAACAGTATCGGTTAATGTGAGGTGTGAGAATGGTTTTAATGCCTGTTCTCCCACTTGTTGTAAGTTTTTACTGAGTTTTTTAACCTTGTGATATTCTATTTCTCTGCTTCTACACCGAGAATAATGATAGAAACTGTTAAGCTATTTTGTTGTGAGAGCTGGGAGTCCAAGTAGATAAAGTTTTTCTTTGACTTTTATACCTGTGCTTTCACTCTGCTCTTACCTTTCATTCTTTCCCACTGTGCTAAGTGCTGGGAATTAAAGAATAAATAAGGTGTGGCCCCTGCCCTCAAGGAGCCAACAGTTTACAAGAGTGAGAAAGACAAGTAAATATGACAATTCTGATGTATATTAATAACTGCCTTGCTGAATACAAGTTGGTAGTAGGACGCTATGTAAGCTCATACAGAACACCAGCCACCACTGAGGACAGACTTTCCACCCACCCACACCTTTTCTCCTCCCCTTGCCCCTCCACTCTACCCTCCAGCTCCTCCCAAAGCTGAACCTCCCTAGGACTTCCCTTCGGAGATAGAACCCCAAGTTTTAGACTCTTCCTTCTGCCCTCTTCCATCAGAACCTACTCGTCCGAAACTGCCTACCTAATTGCAAACTAATTCATGCTAAGGCATTCATTGGTTCAGTCAGCAACTTTCCAGATATTTGCAATCTGATTAGGTTGTCCTTACACATGCCACAAATGTTTATTGAGCACGCTATCTTGCCTCTACCCCTTGAGGGCTGGCTCCTGACTCCATCAAGGGTGAGGGGCAAAGTGGACCAGCACATTTTCGAGAATGGAGCACCAAATAACCTTTCTCTTGCTCATCTTTTTTTTTTAGGCATTTTTATACTAAAATATTTCATACGGCTAAAGTAGAATCAAAAGTGGTGAAGAGAAATGGAAAAACCAATCCTCAACTTTCTATGCAATGGCAAGGGGCCCAAATAGCTAAAGCAATGTTCAAAGAGAAGAATAAAGTAGAAGGACTCACACCTCCTGATTTTAAAACATATTATACAGCTACAGTAATCAAAACAGCCTGGTACTGGTGTAACAATAGACCCATAGACCAATAGAATAGAATTGAGAGTCCAGAAATAAACCCATACATTTGTGGCCAAATGATTTTTGACAAGGACACTAAGTCCGTTCAAAGGGGAAAGAAGAGTTTCTTCAATAAATGATGGTGGGGAAGTTGGATTTCTACATGCAGAAAAATGAAACAGGATCCATGCCTCACGCGATACACAGAAACAATTTCAAAATGGATTAGGGACCTAAGTGTGCAAACTAAAACCATAAAATTCTTAAAAGAAAATGCAGGAGCAATGCTTTTGGGACTAGCTTTTTTAAAAGTAGTGACGAGGGTAGAGTCCATTCCACCACCTTCCTCTGAGTAGTTGAGAAATATTCTGTATATTCCGGTACCACAGTACCTGGCACAGAGTAGGTCCTCTGTGAATATTTGTTGGTGGAGCCTCCCCAGAGTTGACCACACTGCTTAGATCTAAGAACTGAGTGAACCTCAGAAAGAACAGCCAATTTGTTCCTAAAGTGCTTCAGTTTCATTCACTGACAATTACTTATTTTAAAACCACCCCCAATTAAAATATTATTCAACATTTATAAAATAATTAGAAACATTAAGAAAACACATAAAAGACACATGTGTTTTCTAGAGGGAAGGAAAGAGGAAAGAAAGAAGAAAATGCCCATGGGACCATGTTAAACCATGCTCTCAATCAGCGGACTTCCCTTCAGGTAGAATCTTTCAGGCTTCGCTCACAAATGGTTAACTGTGTGAGGCCTGCAAGCATCCTGTCACGTGTTTATTTTGAGCAGCCTGTTTGCCCAGGTACCTCCCACTCTTTCTGTTCCCGGGGAGCTGCTGCACTGCTCTCTGTATACAACAAAAATGTTTGTCCTTTCCAAAGCTTGAGCTCCTAACCAATGTCTGTGAATTTCTTTGTGTAATAACATAATAGTCAAATCAAGTCACTGTCAGTAATACATGTGTTTTCAGTTTCGAAGCCCACAAGTGATTTACTATTCACTTCCTAATATTCCATTTGTACATTTAGTGAGAGAAACAGGAAAGTTACATACATAGAATCACTTCCAAATTTTGCTATGAAATTACTTCTCTGGTTGTTTTCTAGTTATTTTTCCAGTTGTTTTTCAACACTAGCATTACAGTATTTCTCCTGCTGACATTCCTGATAGCATTTTAATCTTCAACCTTTGAATCTGTGTTGATTTTATTGAAATCTCCTTTTACTGTTATTTTTAACTATATTTTTTTTAAAGGAAGGAAATCTGAGATCCTTTGAGTATTGATATATTACTGTATCCTGGAGAAAATAAGGTTCACATGGAGCCTACTCTTTTGCCCTTTTGTGTAAAGAGGAGGATGTAATGAGCAAAGCATCATCTTCAGGGTTAGGCAGACCTGGGTTCCAATCCCTGTTCTGCTACTTACCAGCTGTGTGACTTTGGATAAGTTGCTAAGCTTTTCCAAACCCATTTCTTCATCTGTAATAATACCCACTTCTCAATACCCGTTTTGTGAAGATTAAAAGAGATGACAAATATAAAGTATCTACCAGTTGCTCAAGATTTTTCTTCGTTCCATTCCCCCTATGCCCAAACCCTCTTCCTTTTGTGGATTGAATAAATGGAATGGAAGGCTATTTGTGGTTGTTCTTGAATAAGTACATTAGTTATGTCTTTGAAGACAGTTTAGGTACCTGTGCAGGTGGACACAGCAGCAGTCACCTAAGACAATTCTTTCTTCTCTCTGATCTAGCTCAATGTGAAAATGTATAGCTTTCCCTGTTCTGTTAATGGTATGAGTCTTAATCAAAGCTTGTTCCTTGAGAATGTCCTACACCAAGAATTGCAGACTTAATTACTCCTAAGGTAGCAGTACGTGTCTATCAATTTTTCATACTGTGGGGTCTTGTGTGTTGCCGTGATTCTCAAAGCTATGCCACTGGTATTCAGATACCAACAGGGTCACCCATGGCAGACAGTTTCACCTGGGCTTCCAGACTAAGACAGACTAGGAAGAAGGACCTGGCAGTCTACTTCTGAAAAGAATTAGCCAGTGAAAACCTTATGAATAGCAGCAAAACATTGTCAGAGATTGTCCCCGTTGGAAGGCACTCAAAAGACAACTGGGGAAGAGCTGCCTCCTCAAAGTAGAATCGACCTTAACGATGTTGATGGAGTCAAATTTTTCAGGACCTTCATTAGCTGATGTGGCACGACTGAAAAATGAGAAAAACAGCTGCAAACATCCATTAATAAACAGAACCTGGAATGTACAAGGTATGAATCTAGGAAAATTGGAAATCATCAAACATGAAATGAAACTCATAGACATTGATAACCTAGGCATTAGTGAGCTGAAATGGACTGGTAGTCACCATTTTGAATCAGACTATCATATGGTCTATTATGCCAGGAATGACAACTTGAAGAGGAATGGCGTTGCATTCATCATCAAAAACAACATTTCAAGAACTATCCTGAAGCACAACACTGTCAGCTATAGGATAATATACATATGCCTACAGGGAAGACCAGTTAATATGGCTGTTATTCAAATTTATGCACCAATCACTAAGGCCAAACATGAAGAAATTGAAGATTTTTACCAGCTTTTACAGTCTGAAATTGATCAAACGTACAGTCAGGATGCATTGGTAATTACTGATGATTGGAACGCAAAAGTTGGAAATGAAGAAGGATAGGTAGTTGGAAAATACAGCCTTGGTGGTAGAAACAATGCCAGAGATTGCATGATAGAATTTTGTAAGACCAATGACTTCTTCATTGTGAGTACATTTTTTCACCAAGATAAACAGTGACTATACATACGGGCCTCGCCAGATGGAACACACAGGAATCAAATTGACTACATCTGTGGAAAGACAATGGAAAAGTTCAACATCATCAGTCAGAACAAGGCCGGGGACAGACTATGGAACAGACCATCAGTTGCTCATATGCAAGTTCAAGTTGAAACTGAAGAAAATCAGAGCAAGTCCACAAGAGCCAAAATACAACCTTGAGTATATACCAGCTGGATTGAGACCATTTCAAAAATAGATTTGACGTGTTGAACACTATGACCAAAGTCCAGACGAGTTGTGGAATGACGTCAAGGACATCACTCATGAAGAAAGCAAGAGGTCATTAAAAAGACAGGAAAGAAAGAAAAGACCAAAATGTATATCAGAGGAGACTCTGAAACTTGCTTTTGAACGTCGAGCGGCTGAAGCAAAAGGAAGAAATGATGAAGTAAAAGAACTGAACAGAAGATTTCAAAAGGCAGCTCAGGAAGACAAAGTAAAGTATTATAATGACATGTGCAAAGAGCTGGCGACAGAAACCCAAAAGGGAAGAACATGCTCGGCATTTCTCAAGCTGAAAGAACTGAAGAAAAAATTCAAACATTGAGTTGCAATAGTGACGGATTCTGTGGCGAAAATATTAAATGATGCAGGAAGCATCAAAGGAATACGGAAGGAATACACAGTCATTATACCAAAAAGAATTAGTTGACATTCAACCACTTATAGAGGTAACATACAAAGAGGAACCCATGGTGAGGAAGAAAGAAATCCAAGCTGCACTGAAATCATTGGCAAAAAACAAGGCTCCAGGAGTTGACAGATATCAATTAAGGCGTTTCAACAAACAGATGCAGCACTGGAAGTGCTCACTCATATATGCCAAGAAATTTGGAAGAGATCCATATTTATGCCTATTCCCAAGAAAGGTGATCCAATCAAATGCAGAAATTATTGAACAATATAATTAATATGACATTCAAGCAAAATTTTGCTGAAGATCATTCAAAAATGGCTGCAGCAGTATATCCACAGGGAACTGCCAGAAATTCAGGCCGGATTCAGAAGAGGACATGGAACCAGGGATATCATTGCTGACGTCAGGTGGATCCTGGCTGAAAGCAGAGACTACCAGAAGGATGTTTATCTGTGTTTTATTGACTGTGCAAAGGCATTCAACTGTGTGGATCATAACAAATAATGGATAACATTGTGAAGAATGGCAATTCCAGAACAATTAATAGTGCTCATGAGGAACCTTTACATAGATCAGGAGGCAGTTGTTCAGACAGAACAAGGGGATACTGATTGGTTTAAAGTCAGGAAAGGTGTGCGTCAGGGTTGTATTCTTTCACCATACCTAATCAATCTGTATGCTGAGCAAATAATCCAAGAAGGTGGACTGTGTGAAGAAGAACAGGGCATGAGTATTGGAGGAAGACTCATTAACAACCTGCATTATGCAAATGACACAACCTTGCTTGCTGAAAGTGAAGAGGACTTGAAGCACTTACTGAAGATGAAAGACCACAGCCTTCAGTATGGATTACACCTCAACATAAAGAAAACAAAACTCCTCACAATTGGAGCAATACGCAACATCATGACAAATGGAGAAAAGATTGAAGTCGTCCAGGGTTTCATTTTACGTGGATCCACAATCCACACCTAAGGAAGCAGCAGTCAAGAAATCACAAGACGCGTTGCATTAGGCAAATATGCTGCAAAGGACCTCTTTAAAGTGTTGAAAAGCAAAAATGTCTCCTTGAAAACTAAAGTGCACCTGACCCAAGCCGTGGTATTTGCAATCCCATCATGTGCATGGGAAAGCTGGATAATGAATAAATACGACTGCAGAAAAATTGTCGCCTTTGATTGTGGTGTTGGAGGAGAATATTGAATATACCATGGATTGCCAAAAGAATGAATATATCTGTCTTGGAAGAAGTACAACCAGAATGCTCCTTAGAAGCAAGGATGGCAAGACTGTGTCTTACATACTTTAGACACATTGTCAGGAGGGATCAGTCCCTGGAGAAGGACACCATGCTTGGTATAAAGTACAGGGTCATCGGAAAAGAGAAAGTCCCTCAATGAGATGAATTGACACAGTGACTGCAAAAATGGGCTCAAGCATAGCAACGATTGTGAGCATGGTGCAGGACTGGGCAATGTTTCGTTCCTTGGCACATAGGGTCACTTTGAGTTGGAACCAACTTGACGGTACCTGACAACAACAACAACAAAGTGGCACTGGAGCCCTGGTAGCACAGTGGTTAAGGGTTCATCTGTTAAGCAAAAGATCAGCAGTTCAAATCCCCAGCCACTCCTTGGAAATCCTATGGGACAGTTCTACTCTGTCCTATATTGTCACTATGAGTCTGAATTAACCTTATGACAAAGGGTTTTTGGGGTTTTTTGTTTTGGTTTTGGTTTTGGTTTTTTGGAAGATGGCACTGGTGGCACAGTGGTTAAGAGTTTGGCTGCTAACCAAAAGGTCAGCAGTTCAAATCCACCAACCGCTCCTTGGAAACCCTATGGGGCAGTTCTACTCTGTCTTATAGGGTCGCTATGAGTCAGAATTCATTCCACAGCAATGGGTTTTTTTTGTTTGTTTGTTTGTTTTTTAAGGTGGCACTACAGGACATATAGAGCCATAGGCTGTAAGAGACAAATCTGAGCATCCAGATAAACATCTCAAGTTCTCTGCTGGACTACGGGTTGGATATTTGCATTTAAAGGGTTCAACTCCACCACGTATGATGCCCATTTGATTCAACCCAGTGAACGTAATTCAAGCAGCCTTGTAACCTATAAAGAAATTAGCTTACAATGTACTTCCTTTCCAAAGAAAAAAGTGTAAAGGGTCCTTTTCTGGGAGTCTTTGGAGATCCAGGCCTCAAACAATGGCTAAAGTTAGTTCTAATCTACCATTACTCTAATGAAGCCACTTATAATCATTTCAGGAAAGCCAACACATTCAGAAAAGTAAGCAAAGTTCAAGTTCTTTCACACAGGAATCATCCCTTCTATTTGTTGTATTAGATGCATGAATCTTCCCTGCTTAGGGCAATTCATTCAACTCAGCAATTATGTGGTAGTACCTACCATAAGCAAGGTAATATGCTAAGAGCCACCAACCAAACCCATTGCAGCTGAGTCAATTCCAACTCATAATGACCCTATAGGACTGAGTAGAATTGCCTCCATAGAGTTCCCAAGGAGCGCCTGGTAGATTTGAACTGCCAACCTTTTGGTTAGCAGCCATAGCACTTAACCACTACACCACCAGGGTTTCCAGCTACAAGCCACAATGGGCAGGAAAAATAAGAAGCTTGTACTTCATCACTAACTACCTTATTCCTTCAGTTACTAAATGCCTTTTAAGCCAGGCACCATACTAAACAAGACATGGCCCTACCCTAACTGGCTCACAATAGCAGGCACAGCTAAAAACACCAATTACTGTGAGATACCAATCACAAAGCTTCAGGAGGACTCACAGAAGGGTCTGAATTCCTCTGACTGGGAGGTCAGGAGGAAATACCAGGGCTTCTAAATAGTTTGTTCAGGTTCAAACGCCTGCTAAGAACTTGCATTTCTAACAAGTTCCCAAGGGATGCTAATACTGCTAGTTAGGGACCAGTTCTGAGAACCACTAGTAGAACAGTAGTTCTCAAAACTTATCATACATAAGAATCACCCAGGGATCTTGTTAAAATGTAGATTCTGATTCAGTATATCTGGGGCAGAAATGCATATTCTCAGCAGGGGTTCACACTGGGACCTAGGAAATACTTAAGGTGGGCTATTAAAGAGTGGATGGATTTCAACAGGTGGAGATAGCAGCCAGTTGAAAAAGAATATGGGAATCAGTACAGAAGCAGAAAACCATAGGGCATTTGGATAAAAACAGCAAGAACAGAGACCTATTTATCTGCAGGGAACTTGTGGGAGATAAAAATGGAAAAATAAGTTGGAATCATATTGTGGAGGGCCATGGATGCCAGAGTAAATAATATAAACTTAATTAAGTAGACATTGGGGAGCCATTGAAGAACTTGGAGCAGAGGGCTGACGTGGTATGAGTTGTGCTTGAGGAATAAATCTGTCAGTGGTAGGTGAGATAGATTGGAGGGGAAGACAAGAGGCCATCAGAGGTTAGTCCAATATCCTGGGACAGGGTAACCAGCAGACAAAGTGAAAGGAGAGGAACACATAAATGTTACAACACACATCAGGAATTTTCTTAGTGACAAAAAACAGTCCACATGTCTCCAGATAAAAGGCCACACTTACTTTAAATAAATGCTGAGAACTAGGGAGTTAAGGCAACAGTTTTTAACCTCTGGAGACCTAGAATCAACTGAAAGTTTGGCCACCTCAATTTGCTCACCACAAACCATTGCCCTCAAAACTGAGCATTTGCTAAACATTTCAAACTCTGAGATGCGGAGGGTTCAATAAAACCACATTGTGCCTGGCACGTATTTCGTCTTTGGGACTAAGGAAATTTGATCTGCTTCTTACTAATTCATTTAAATTTCATTCAAAATGTGATTTTGAAAAGCCTTTCTATTGCTCAGAGAAGCCTTAAGAGCTTAGTTTTAAAACCTTTTCTCTCCTTCCAAAAAGAGAGTAATATTTTTCCCACCATCCCTAAACCCTGGAAGTTAGAAATTCATAATCCATAGGGTTGGAATGGAGTTTATGGTAGGCAAAACAATAGGCTAACAACAGCACATTTTGCCAAAAATCAGTGTATTGCGTGGTTCAAGAAGACAACAAGTTGACCCTCTTTAACCCTTTCCTAGCACATGTCCTAGAGTTGATGTGGCAGGTAAGGATACAGTGAGTGAACCGGCAAAGGAGTCACTCTAGTCTATGACTCAGTTCAGCCATGTTGGTTTTCTCTTCACTGTCAATAACATAAAAGAAAAATGGCATGGAAAAAATAGAACTAGAAGAACAATTTTACCCCGCCTTAAAGAAGACTTTCCTCTTCCTCCTCCTCCTCCCACTCTGTGGCAGTGTTGGAACAGAACTCTTCTTCCAGTGACAGCCATCAAGAAGTCGTGAGTGTTTTTCATCCATAAAAGAGCTAATGACATGGGGCTTTAATACATCTCATTTCAAGCCCTGAGTTTGGAAACCTTAAAATAACTTCTTAGCTCCTTTAAACTCAACCTCAAGCTTAATTTTAAGATGATGATGTGTTTTATTTTACTTTGAGTTTATTTTTTTTTTCTTTCTTTTTGGTGTTTTTGTTGTTGATGTTATGGGTACTTTTGTTTATTTGTTCTTGATATTCAAACTGCTTTTCTTATTTTTCTGTTAAAGACAGAGCCTAGCAAATGCCCTAGATGTTAAGAGATTAAATTTGTACTTTACCTCAATTGAATTGCTCAGGATTTCAAAAGCCATTTATAATGACTTTGTCTGAAAAATATGTCCACCCATGTGAGAACAATGGAAACCCTGGTGGTGTAGTAGTTAAGAGCTACTGCGGCTAACCAAAAAGTAGGCAGTTTGAATCCACCAGGCACTCCTTGGAAACTCTATGGGGCAGTTCTATCCTGTCCTATAGGGTCACTATGAGTTGGAATTGACTCAATGGCAACAGATTTGGTTTTTTGGTTTATGTGAGAACTATATCCACACTTGTGATGTTACAGGCCAAATAAAACCCTTGGTTGTCATCAAGTTTTTACTCCCTTTTTTCTGACTTCTAGGAAATAAAAAACAGTTGCTATTGAGTTTGTTCTGACTCATGGCAACCCCCTTGAGTGTCATTGTAGAACTGTACTCCATAGAGTTTTCAATGGCTGATTTTTTGGAAGTAGATCACCAGGCCTTTTTTCCAAGGTACCTCTTGGGCACCTTTGGTTAGCAGCTGAGTATGTTAACTGTTTACATCACCCAGGAACTATTCTGGAAATATATATAGGAAATATACAGGAAGAAATAAACAAATATGACCCTTTAATGTCCATTGATGATCTCTGAAAAGTTGGAGTAGATGCAGTGTTTTATTTCAAAAGGCTTTTTGGCAGCTGGTTCTTTTCACAGAAAAATGGAGACATTAATTCCTAGAGATGCTAAACTTTAAAAGGGTGGATTTGAGTAATAAAGTCATGAGAGACAAATCTGAATTATGGAGTTTCCTCCAAGGACATGAAAATGAATCAAAGTGTTTAATGCATTAAAATAAGCATTAGTCTCCTGTGTAGACTGGCATCTTTAGCGCCTTCTCAAAAAGACCAGAGAAGTCCACATTGTAAGATTTGGGAATCCATTGGTATTATTTTCTACACTCAACCTCTTTACTGACTTTTTTTTTTTTTAATCTTTTAAGGTAGCCTACTAAATAATTATATCTGCAGGACACCTGCATCCTAGAACAGCATTTTTAATCTTAAAATCTTTGTGTATGCTTTGAAGAAAATTGCTATCCTGGGAAACTCCACTAACTTTGCAGTTTGCAAAGCTCCTAAAACTTGAGCTAGTAAATAAGAGAGCAATAAGAGACACCTACCATCAAATTAAGTAACCTTTTCTCATCTCTTTTAAAACTGCATATTTCAAGCTGGAATTGCAACTCAGTTTGTCCAGGGTTCAGCACTCCTGGACATGGAACTGGAGCACACACATTAGGAACAAAATTCAGTTCCATCAACATGTATTGAACACCTATAACTTGCAGGATATTGTAGAAATTCAAAGAAAGCTAAAGAAATATGTTCTCCAAGACCCTGTAGCCTAAAAAGAAGAGTCAGGTAATAAATCTGGGTGATCTTTGCAATCATACAGGTCACCACTGAGTACTACGTATTGTTGTTGGGTGTGGTCGAGTCCATTCCTGCTCTTGGAGCCCCATGTGACAAAGTAGAACTGCACTGTAGAGTTTTCAGGCTATAATCTTTATGGAAGCAGATCACCAGGTCTTCCTTCCACAGAGCCTCTGGGTGGGTTTGAACTACTAACCTTTTGGTTAGCAGCTGAGTGCTTAACCATTGCACCAACTATGGCAGAGGTCAGTCAAATGAAAGGGTAGTAGAAGGAGGAACTGGTCCCTGGAACTCCATCGTGGAGTTTTAGAAAATGATTTCAAGCACTAAAACATAAATTTTTGCGTCTTGCACTTTATAAATTGGCTGATCATTCAAAAATGACATTGGATGATGATGTTTCTGTAACTAATTAGAAGAAAACCAAAACCAAACCTACTACTGTCGAGTCGATCCTGACTCACAGCGACCCTACAGTACAGAGTAGAACTGCCCCATAGGGTTTCCAAGGAGCGCCTGGCAGATTCAAACTGCCAACCTTTTGGTTAGCAGCTATAGCTCTTAAAAAAAAAAAAAAAAATAGCTCTTAGCCATGATTAAGTCCACAAATTTTTTTACTGAATTTCCATTATGTACAAGATCATGCAATGGGGTACAAGGGGTCACGGAGATTGATAAGATAGTTTCTAGCCTCAGAGAGTAATCAGTTATTTACACCAATAACGCTATAGTATGAGACATATTAAAAATCTTATGAGAAGAATAAAGAAAGTAGATGTGTAGTCACTAACCTGGCAGGAATTTCATTACAATAATTATTACTACAATAATTATCAGAGTATTAGATAATAACACATTACTTTAAAAGTTCAGTTGGATTCCACCAAACACATGAAAAAATGCTCAGCGTCATTAGCTATCAGAGAGATACAAATTACAACCACAATGAGATACCATTTTAATCCCACTAGGATGGCTAAAATTAAAATTTTTTTTAGAAAAACAGAAAATAGCAAATGTTGATGAGGATGTGAAGAAATTGGAGTCCTTATCTATTGTTGATAGAAATGCAAAATGGTGTAACCATTGTGGAAAACAGTGTGGCAGTTCCTAAAAAAACTAAAAATAGAACTACCGTATGACCCAGCAATTTTACTCCTAGATATATACCCAACAGACTTGAAAGCAGAGACTCAAAAAGAGGTTTGTACACCAATGTTTACTGCAGCACTCTTCACAATAACCAAAAGGTTTAAACAACCTAAATGCCCATCGACAGATGAATGGCTAAACAAAACGTGGTACATACATGCAATGGAATACTACTCAGCCAGTAGGAAAAATGAAGCCTTGATACGTGCTACAGTATGGATGGAGCTTAAAGACATTATGCTGAGGGAAATAAGCCAATCACAAAAGGACAAATGTTGTATAACTTCACTTACGTAAAAAGACAAGAAAAGGCATATGTATAGAGACCAAAGTTTATTAGTGGTTGCCAAGGGAAGGAGGGAGGGGGAAAGTGGAGGTTAACGGTGATGGAAAATTGAATTAAGGGTAGGGTTGCACAGCTGATTATTGTAATTGCTGTCAGTAAGTTGTATACCTGTAAAAAAAATCGAACTGGCAGAAGTCGTGATAGCTATACTTATAAGAACAATAACAAAAGACTAACTACTGAGGCTGCTTATGTACAACCAAACACCTCATGGGATTTGGTTCCTTGGTTTGGAGGTTTAGGGCCATGGTTTCATGGAACATCCCAGTTAATTGGCCTAATAACATGTTTAGTGCTACTGTTCTATCTCCTAGCTCATTCTGCAGTTCCTGGGGTCTTAAAAGCTCATCACTGGCCATCCAAGGCACAGCAGTTGGTCTCTATTCACCTGCAATAACAGAGTAAAAAGGAGAGTCAAGAATAGCAGGAGGATATGGAGTGTGTGGCTAATTGCCTCCATGAACAACTGCCTCCTTTGCCATGAGACCAGAAGACCTGGATGATGCCTGGCTGCCATTACTTTTTGATCAAAGACTCTATAGAAGAATCCTGATCAAAAGGGGGAAAGTACAGAACAGAATTTCAAATTCTCATGCTCTCCAGACTTTCTGGAGCCGTGGAGGGTGGATGAACCCCTGAAACTATTGCTCTGAGATACTCTTTAAACCTTAAACCAAACATATCCCCTGAAGTCATCTTAAAACTGAACAATAGTTTAGCTTAACTAGTAAAAAAGGGTATGTCTTGAGCATTACTCTCTTTTAAGAACTATCTGTATGGGATCGAATTGATGACAGCAACTGGAAAGATTATAGATAGGAGCCTTAGAGGGCAGTGAGTTTATGTTTACAAGGAAGGGATAAGGAAAGGAGGGCGAGAATGGTTGCAAAACCCAACATAATCAATGTCACTAAATTGTGCATGTAGAAACTGTTGAACTGGTGTATGGTTCGCTGTGTATATTCTCAAAAACAACAAACACACACAAAAAAAGTACAGTTGGATTAATTATTAAAAAATACTGATTTTTTTTTTTTTTGGTTGTCACCATTGTTTGTTTATGTAGTTGTGTCCTTGTGTTTGCTTCAGGCCAATTCTGCTCACTTCAAAATAACTCATTGCCATCAAGTTGACTTCAACTCACAGCGACCCTATAGGACCGGGTAGAGCTGCCTCACAGGGTTTCCAAGGCTGTAAATCTTTACAGAAGCAGACTGCCACATCTTTCTCCCACAGAGCAGCTGGTGGGTTCAAACTGCCAACCTTCCGGTTAGCAGCTGAGCACATTAACCACTGTGCCACCAGGGCTCCTTCACTTCAACACAAAGCCTTTCTTTGCTCTCAGTATCCCCTGAGCTCCTTCTGCACCAGTCACCAACTATTCAGCTTCTGGAAACAGTCAGTACAGACTGTGCTTAAGGAACCAGGTACACGTGATAGGGCCAGCCTTATTAGATGAGTGTGCTTATAGGTTTTGTGGGCTTTTGGTTTTTTTATCCCCGAGTTTTCCTAGGTGTAAGCTTTCTCCTAGTACCAAATTTTATCAGCCCTTGTAAAGAGAACAATCCATAGAGAAGGCACTCAAAATGAAAATAGACTTTATTAACATTTTTTGTATTTAAGCCAACACCAACTTGTGAAATTTACAAATTTCCACTGGCAATTGTCAATATAAACGCTAAAATTAGTATCTAAATAGTGCAGAGATGTGTTAATATGTACATATTCGTGATATTCATAAAAGTGTTATGAACAAAATGAGCAGAAAAGGAATTTCGGAGTTGGAGGTCAGTGTCTACAGATGAGGGGATTTAGGCAATGCAACGTTCTAGAGCCCCTTTTTGTACTTATTCCAAGTGAAACTCTAGGAACCCGTAGTCCATAAAACAATAAAATTCAAACAAGAAAGCACTGTTAATTATGAATATCTTTAAAATATTATTTTTTAATTACATAAGAGTATTAAATCAACCTAGCATTACTAAGCATGTTGCTAACACTCTCCTAATTTTCTCAAGCTGAATTTAGCTGAAAAAAAAAAAGGGTTATCTGTAAGTTTAGCTAAGCTAATCATTTACATTTCTATTCCGCAATGAAGGTCACCAAACTCCTAATGATCAAAATAAATGTGCTAGCTAGTCACTGAAAGTTCTTTCAGAAGCAAATATGTCTGTTCTTATCCAATACTTTCATCACACATTTCAATATTTCAAAATGTAGTTCCTAGTGCCATTTCACAGAACGCTGTTTTACTCACAGATTGCTTCTTATATATTTTTTCCGTTTTTTCTCTCAACTACATCTTCAGCTCCTTGTATCCTAGTTTTTCATTATCTCACATAGCTCCCTAACTGATAATTACTGATAAGTTGTTACTGTTTTTAGCTGCCGTTGAGTTGGCCTCAACTAATGGCGACCCCATACGCAGTGGGATTGGACCATTGTGATCCATAGAGTTTTCATTGGCTGATTTTTTTAGAAGTAGATTGCCAGGCCTTTCTTCCTAATGCATCTTAGTCTGGCAGCTCCACTGAAACCTGTTCAGCATTATAGCAACACGCAAGTCTCCACTGACAGACAGGCAGTGACTGAGCTCAAAGTGTTTTGGCCAGGAATCGAACCCCAGCCTCTCACATGGATAGCTAGAGAATTCTACCCTGAATCACCATTACCCCAGATTAAGTTATTGACTTTTTTTTTTTTTTTTTGCATTATCGAATGTTCCTCCCACTTAGAGAACTACCATCAGGGATTTTTTTTTTTTTTTTATGTTTGTCCTTAAATAAGAAAATTAATTTATTGTTGTTTGGGCAAGTGGATATTCAACCTCACTTTTTAATTTTTTTCTTATCAATTAAAGAATAACTGAGAGAAGTGCTAAACGGCATTGTCATGGTTTGCCTTGATGTTTTACAAAATATTGGTCACTAATTAATTAATTAATTAATACTGAAATCTGGTAGATATCTTGTTGCCCATGTAAGACAGTAAATTTGAAAGTATAAAAATAAGGAATATCGACCATTATAATCAGTTTGGTTAAAAACTTGTGAACACACTCAGTGAATGATGCTACATTTTTTCACCTACATATTACCATCAAAAATTAACTACAAGAAGATTTTATTGGCTGGATTTATTTTTTAATGAATAATTTTTTAATTTTCTGAGCTTTTTTTATACTCCAAAGATTCAAGACAGGGCTAGGACAAGGATGAGACCAGTGAGGCAATGGTGCAGGCATAAAATATAAGGGGGAAACAAAAAATTTAGTAATCAAGATAAATAATATTTTAATGCAATATTTTTTTAAATCAAAATTAAGGCAAAAAACTCATGAGAAACAAAATATCAAAATTTTAAAGAAAGAAAATATGAGAAGAGATCTAAATTCTGCCATGTTGGACTATTTCCCTAGGGTGAAAAAAAAGAGGCAGGAAAGGAAAGAATCTTGCTGTTTTCTTCTTTATGTTTAAGGACAAAATGAATCTAAACTTAATATCTCCAGATCTTGGTATCATTAATATATTAGTCAAAATGGTGGTTTTAGTGACTAAAAATAAGAAGAAGAAGAAAAGTTGTTGCCACTGAGTTGATTCCACAGGGTGAACTGCCCCATTGTGTTTCCAGGGCTGTATTCTTTACAGGAGCAGATGGCCAGGTCTTTTCTCCCTTGGAACTGCTGGTGGGTTGCAATTGCCAGTTTTCAGTTGGCAGCCAACTGCTTAACCGCTGTGTCACCAGGGCTCCTTAATTTTAGTGAATAAAAATTTTAGTGAATAGAAACCATTATTTCCCAGCATCTACATTTACCATGGAAACGCTAGTGGCATGGTTGTTAAGCGCTATGGCTGCTAACCAAAGGGTCAACAGTTCAAATCCGCCAGGCGCTCCTTGGAAACTCCATGGGGCAGTTCTACTCTGTCCTATAGGGTCGCTATGAGTCGGAATAGACTTGATGGCACTGGGTTTTACGTTTACCATATATACGTAAAAAAAAAAAACCCCACTGTCATCTATTCGATTCCGATTCATAGCGACCCATATATATGTAACTTAAGTGTCATTATCTTAACCATAAATCTACTTAAAGTATTACGCATTTGGAAGACTAAATGAAAATTTTAAAAAGAAATAATCCATGATTTTTATTTGCTATGCTTGTAGCATATTTCCATCATTCAGGGTTACCTTGTTTGCTTCTGATTCTATTATGTAAACACTAGCATACACTCAACTATAGAGGAGATTTTCTTTTAGCATTTTAGAATGGAGGAATTGCCATAAAATATGAAACTGAAACAGATCGTTGTATGGATATTTGCTTTATATAACAGAGGAACAATTAATTTCACTTATTTGTTAAAATAATTGATTTCATTTTATCTAGAACTATTACATTTTCTTCGCTCCCTTTCATAGCAAAACTTCAAAGAGCTGTCAATACTTGATATTGTAGTTTCATATTTCTCTCCCACTATCTCTCTTTTCTTAAACCCTTTCATATAAAATAATTTAAAAGGTACAGAAAATTCGAAAGAATAGAACAAAACACTCATCCGTCTTCACAGCAACGCACCAGTCGTGATGTTTTGCCCTTTTTGCCTTACCACGATGTAGTTCTTCTGAACCTCTTGAGAATTAGTTGCATCCATCGTACCTCTTTATCTCTAAATATTTCAGCATGTATTTCTTTTATATAATCACAATTCAGTTTTCAAATTCATAAAATGTAGAGCTATACTGTAATCTCCTGTAAGTCCATGTCCCAATTTTACAAATTGTCCTAATAATGTTGTTTATGAAAGTTTTTCCTCTGATCCAGACTCAGATTCAGGAGCACACACTGCATTTAGTCGCACTATCTCTTTGGGATCTGATATTATGAAATAATACATCAGGCTATCTTTGACTTTTACAACATTGACATTTTTGAAAAGTATACACAGGCTAGTTGTTTCGTACGGTATCCTTCAATGTGGTTTATTCTGATATTTTCTCTTTGTTAGGTTCAGATGTGCGCTTTGGGGAGGAACACTACATGTTTTGTCCTCAGGGTATTACATCAGGAAGCACCTAATGTCACTATCTCCCATCGTTGGCAATGCTAACTTTGACTCCTTAGTGAAAATGGTGCCCTGCTCTGGACTGGCCCACTGCAGAGCTACCATTTTTCTTTTTCCAATTAATATGTAATCTGTGAGAGATACTTTAAGACTACATAATTTTCCTGTTGCTTTCTAAATTTTCACTTAATAATTCTAGCATCCATTGGTGATTTTTGCCTGAATCAGTTATTAACTATTGATGATTGCAAAATGGTGAAATTCTATTATTTTTCCACATTTATTGGTTGGAATTCTTTGCAAGAAAGAGCTTTCCCTTCTCCTTATTTATTTACTTATTTGCTTATGATCAGTATGCAGTCATAGATTTTTATTTCAGTCAATGGTTTATAAGCCATTCTTCCATTATTCATTTTGATTTTCAGATTTTCCTATATTTGATCAGAGAGATACACTTCAACTTGTCTCCTCTGTCATTTTTAAATAATCCTACCACTTTTTGAGGTCCGCCTTATCTTCTGGTATAATAAGATTTTACAGTGTGTCTTGTACTTTCTTCACCCCAGCCCTAGAATCAGCCATTTCATCGAAGTGGTCTGGTACCTTTTAATGAGAAATCATTTTTAGAAACCAAAATCTGAGCGCTGATTGTACTCATTGTCACCAGGATGTTGTTGCTTTTAGACATGCAATAAAATGCACTGGTTCTAAGAGTACAGCTCCATGAATCTTGACAAATTTATACATCCATGGTCAAGTCTCAGTCTTCATTGCACCTAAAAAAGCACCACTTAATCCTGGTGATCACACCATCTTCCTAGCGATATGACCTTCACTAGTCTTTCAGAAAATGATATTCTCTTGGTTTTCTTTCTACCTCATGGGACATCCTTCTCAGTCTCCTTTGCTTTGTCCCACTCTTGTCTGCTCCCTTTTAATGTTGAAGTGCCCCAAAACTCAGTCTCCGATTTGTGTGCTTTTTATTCAACTGTGATATTGTTGTTCGACGCCGTTGAGTCGGTTCTGACACATGGTGACCTCATGTAAAACAAAACGAAACTGCACCAGCCTTACAATCGTTGCTGCGTTTGAGTCCATTGTTGCAGCCACTGTACCAATCCATTTCATTGAGGATCTTTTCCGCTGGTCCTTTACCAAGCATGATGTCCTTCTCCAGCGACTTGTCCCTCCTGATAACATGTCCACAGTACATAAGACAAATTTTCACCGTCCTACCTTTAAGGAGCATTCTAGCAAGATAGATTTGTTCATTCTTCTGGCAGTCCATGGCACATTCAATATTCTTCTCCAACACCATAATTCAAATGCATCAATTCTTCATCAGTTTTCTGTATTCATTGTCCAGATTTTATATGCATATGAGGCAATTGAAAATATGACCGCTTGGGTCAGGCGCACCTTAGTCTTCAAGGTGACATCTTTGCTTTTTAACATCTGGAGTCTTTTGAAGCAGATTCACTCAATTCAATAAGTCATTTGATTCCTTGACTGCTGCTTCCGTGGGTTTGATTTTGGACCCAAGTATAATGAAATTCTTGACAACTTCAGTCTTTTCTCCATTTATCATGATGTTGCTTTTTTGTCCAGTTGTGAGGATTTTTGTTTTCTTTATGTTAAAATGTAATCCGTACTGAAGGCTGTGGTCTTTGACCTTCATCAGTAAGTGCTTCAAGTCCTCTTCACTTTCAGCAAACAAGGTTGTATCATCCACATAACGCAGGTTGTTAATGAGTCTTCCACCAATCCTGATGCCACGTTCTTCTTCATATAGTCCAGTTTCTCAGATTATTTGCTCAGCATACAGATTGAATAAGTATGGTGAAAGGATACAACCCTCACAAACACCTTTCTTGACTTTAAACCATGCAGTATGCCCTTGTTCTGTTCGAACAACTGCCTCTTTATCTATGTACAGGTTCCTCATGAGCACAATTAAGTGTTCTGGAATTCCCATTCTTTGTAATGTTATCCATAGTTTGTTATGATCAACACAATCGAATGCCTTTGCATGGTCAGTCAAACACTTTCTGGTATTCTCTATTTTCAGGCATGATCCATCTGACATCAGCAATAATATCTGTCATTCCATGACCTCTTCTGAATCAGGTTGAATTTCAGGAAGTTCACTGTCGATATACTACTGCAACTGTTTTTGAATTATCTTCAGCAAAATTTTGCTTTTGTGTGATATTAATTATATTGTTCAATAGTTTCTACGTTAAGTTGAATCACCTTTCTTTGGAATGGGCACATATATGGATCTCTTCCAGTTGATTGGCCAGGTAGCTGTCTTCCAAATTTCTTAGCATAGATGAGTGAGCACTTCCAGTGTTGCATCTGTTTGTTGAAACACCTCAGTTGGTATTCCATCAATTCCTGGAGCCTTATTTTTCACCAATTCCTTTATTGCAGCTTGGACTTCTTCCTTCAGTACCATTAGTTCTTGATCATATGCTACCTCCTAAAATTGTTGTGTATTTCTTCCTCTTCTTTTGATGCTTCTTGTGTCGTTCAATATTTTGCCCCATAGAATCCTTTAATATTGCAACTCGAGGCTTGAATTTTTTCTTAAATTCTTTCAGCTTGAGAAATACTGACTGTGTTCTTCCCTCTTTGTGTCTACACATTTCGTTATAATACTTTACTTTGTCTTCACGAGCCATGCTTTGAAATCTTCTGTTCAGCTCTTTTACTTCATCATTTCCTCCATTCTTTCTTTAGCTACCTTACATTCAGAAGCAAGTTTAAAAGTCTCTTCTGACATCCATTTTGATCTTTTCTATCTTTTCTGTCTTTCCTGTCTTTTTAATTACGTTTTGCTTTCTTCATCTATGATATCCTTGGTGTCATTCCACAACTTATCTGGGCTTCAGACATTAGTGTTCAGCACATCAAATCTATTCTTGAGATGATCTCTAAATTCAGGTAGGATATACTCAAAGTTGTACTTTGACTCTCGTGCATTTATTTTAATTTTCTTCAACTTCACCTTGAACTTGCATATGAGCAATTGATGGTCTGTGCCTCAGTCAGCCTCTGGCTTTGTTCTTACTAATGATATCGAGCTTCTCCATCATCTCTTTCCACAGATGTAGTTGATTTGATTCTTGTGTATTCCATTTGGCAGGATCCATTTATGTGTATAGTCACTCTTTATGATGTTGCAGAAAGGTATTTCCAGTGAATAGGTTATTTGTCTTACAAAACTCCCTCATGTGATCCCCCTCATTATTTCTATTACCAGGCCATATTTTCCAATAAGTGATGATTTCTTCTTTGTTTCCAACTTTTGCATTCTAGTCACCAGTGATTATTAATGCTTTTTGAATGCATGTTTGATCAGTTTCAGACTGCAGTAGTTGGTAAAACTCTTCAATTTCTTCATCTTTGGCATTAGTGATTGGTGCATAAATTTTAATAATAGCCATATTAACTGGTCTTCCTTGTAGACGTATGGACATTTTCTTGTCACAGACAGCATTGTCCTTCAGAATAGATCTTGAAATGTTCTTTTTGACATTGAATGTGATGCCATTCCTCTTCAATTTGCCATTCTCTGCATAGTAGACCGTATGATTGTCTGATTCAAAATGGCCAATGCCAATCCATTTCAGTTCACTAATGCCTAGGTTTTCTGTCTTCAAGCATTCCACTGCATTTGTGACAACTTCCAATTTTCCTAGGTTCATACTTCGTACATTCCACGTTTTGATTATTAATGGATGTTTGCAGCTGTTTCTCCTTGTTTTGAGTTGTGCCTTATCAGCAAATGACGGTCCCGAAAAGCTTTACTCCATCCATATCATTATGGTCGACTCTACTTTGATGTCGCTATAAGTCGGAATAGACTCGATGGCAACATTTTTTTTTTTTTTTCTTTTTCTACTTTGAGGAGACAGCTCTTTCCCAGTTGGATTTTGAGTGCCTTCCAACCCGAAAGGCTTGCCTTCTGACATTATACCAGACAATGTTTGGCTGCTATTCATAAGGTTTTCACTGGTCAATTTTTTTAGAACTAGATATCCAGGTCCTTCTTCCTAGTCTGTCTGAGTCTGGAAGCTCCACTGAAACCTGTCCACCATGAGTGACCCTGCTAGTATTTGAAATGTGGGTGGCATTGCTTCTAGCAACACAGCAACAAGCAAGCCATCACGGTACGACAAACTGACAGGGAGGCGGTGGTATATATATGTATATCTGTTGTTGTTGTTGTCAGGTGCTGTCCAGTTGGTTCCAACTCATAGCAACCCTACTTACCACAGAACAAAACACTGCCCAGTCCAGAGCCACCCTCATAATCATTGGTATGCTTAAGCCCATTGTTGCAGCCCCTGTTTCAGTCCATCTCGTTGAGGCTTCTCCTCCTTTCTGCTGACACTGTACCTTACCAAGCATGATGTCCTTCTCTAAAGAATGATCCCTTCTGACAACACGTCCAAAGTACTTAAGATGTGGTCTCACCATCCTTGCTTCTAAGGAGCATTCTGGTTGTACTTCTTCCAGAATAAATTTGTTTGTTCTCTTGGCAGTCCATGGTATACTCGATATTCTTCTCCAACACCACAATTCAAAGGCGTCAATTCTTCTTCAGTCTTATTTATTCATCATCCAGTTTTCACATGCATATGATATGATTGAAAATACCATGGCTTGAGTCAGGCACCTTAGTCTTCTAGGTGAAATCTTTGCTTTTCAACACTTTAAAAAGGTCTTTTGCAGCAGATTTACCTAATGCAATGTGTGTTTTGATTTCTTTACTACTGCTTCCATGGGTGTTGATTGTGGAGCCAAGTTAAATGAAATCCTTGACAACTGCAATCTTTTCTGTTTATCATGATGTTGCTTCTTCTTCCAGTTGTGAAGATTTTTGTCATCTTTATGTTGAGGTGTAAGCCACACCGAAGGCTGTAGTCTTTGATGTTTATCAGTAAGTGCTTCAAGTCCTCTTCACTTTCAGAAAGCAAGGTCGTGTCATCTGCATATCACAGGTTGTTAATAAGTCTTCCTTCAATCTTGATGCCCCATTCTTCTTCATATAGTCCAGCTTCTCAGATATTTGCTCAGCATACAGATTGAATAGGCATGGTGAAAGGATACAACCCTGATGCACACTTTTCCTGACTTTAAACCACACAGTGTCCCCTTTTTCTGTCTGAACAAGTTCCTCTTGATCTTAGTACAAGTTCTTCATGAGCACAATTAAGTGTTCTGGAATTCTCATTCTTCATAATGTTATCCATAATTTGTTATGATCCACACAGTCAAATGCCTTTGCATAGCCAGTAAAACACAGGTAAACAACCTTCTGGTATTCTCTGCTTTCAGCCAGGATCCATCTGACATCAGCAATGATATCCCTAGTTCCATGTCCTCTTCTGAATCCAGCCTGAATTTCTGGCAGTCCCCTGTCAATATACTCCTGAAGCCACTTTTGAATGATCTTCAGCAAAATTTTACTTGGGTGTAATATTAATGATATTGTTCGATAATTTTCTATTTGGTTTAATCGCCTTCCTTGGCAATAGGCGTAAATATGGATCTCTTCCAGTAAGTCGCTATGAGTCAGAATCGACTCAACGGCACTGGGTTGGTTTCTGGGTCCAGTAAGTTGGCCAGGTAGCTGTCTTCCAAATATCTTGGCATTGACGAGTGAGTACTTCCAGCACTGCATCTGTTTGTTGAAACATCTCAGCTGGTATTCCATCAGTTCCTGGAGCCTTGTTTTTCCCCAATGCCCTCAGTGCAGCTTGGACTTCTTCCTTCGGTACCACTGGTTCCTGATCATATACTACCTCTTGAAATGGTTGAACCTCGGCCAATTCTTTTTGTTATAATGACTCTGTATTCCTTCCATCTTCTTTTGATGCTTTCTGCATCATTTAATATTTTCCCAATAGGATCCTTCATTATTGCAACTCAAGACTCAGATTTTTTCTTCAGTTCTTTCAGCTTGAGAAATGCTGAGCATATTCTTCCCTTTTGGTTTTCTATCTCCAGCTCTTTGCACATGACATTATAATACTTTATTTGGTCTTCTCGAGCGCCCCTTTGAAATCTTCTGTTCAGTTTTTCACTTCATTAACTCTTTCCTTTGCTTTAGCTGCTCGAGGTTCAAGAGCAAGTTTCAGAGTCTCTTCTGACATCCATTTTGGTCTTTTCTTTCTTTCTGGTCTTTTTAATGATGTCTTGCTTTCTTCATGATGTCTTTGATGTCATTCCACAACTCATCTGGTCTTTGGTCATTAGTGTTCAAGTGTCAAATCTATTCTCGAGATGATCTCTAAATTCAGGTGGGATCATATGAGCAGCTGACATTTGACAAAGGCCCAAAGTCAGTTAAATGGGGAAAATACAGTCTGTTTAACAAATGGTGCTGGCATAACTGGATATCCATCTGCAAAAAAATGAAACAAGACCCATACCTCATACTATGCACAAAAACTAACTCAAAATGGATCAAATACCTAAACATAAAATCTGAAACAATGAAGATCATGGAACTAAAAATAGGGACAACATTAGAAGCCCTAATACATGGCATAAACAGTAAACAAAACATTACTAAAAATGCAGAAGAGAAACCAGATAACTGGGAGCTCCTAAAAATCAAACACCTATGCTCATCCAAAGACCTCACCAAAAGAGTAAAAAGATTACCTACAGAGTAAGAAAAAGCTTTTAGCAGTGACATTTCCGATCAGCACCTGATCTCTAAAATCTACATGATCCTACTAAAACTCAACTACAAAAAGGCAAATAACCCAATTTAAAAATGAGTAAAGGCACTTCACTAAAGAAGACATTCAGGCTGCTAACAGATACATAAGGAAATGCTCACGATAATTAGCCATTAGAGAAATGCAAATCAAAACTACAATGAGGTACCATCTCACTCCAACAAGGCTGGCATTAGCCCAAAAAACACATAATAATAAATGTTGGAGAGATTGTGGAGAGACTGGTACACCTATACACTGCTGGTGGGAATGTAAAATGGTACAACCACTTTGGAAATCGATTTGGCGCTTCCTTAAAAAGCTAGAAATAGAACTACCGTACGATCCAGCAATCCCACTCCTTGGAATATATCCTAGAGAAGTAAGAGCCTTTGCAATGAACAGATATATGCACACCCATGTTCACTGCAGCACTGTTTACAATAGCAAGAAGTTGGGAGCAACCAAGGTGCCCATCAATGGATGAATGGATAAATAAATTATGGTATATTCACACAATGGAATACTACGCATCAATAAAGAACAATGATGAATCCATTTCATAACATGGAGAAATCTGGAAGACATTATGCTGAGTGAAATTAGTCAGTTGCAAAAGGACAAATATTGTGTAGGATCACTATTATAAGAACTGGAGAAATAGTTTAAACAGAGAAGAAAATATTCTTTGATGGCTACGAGATGGGGGAGGGAGGAAGTGAGGGAGAGGGGTATTCACTAATTAGATAGTAGATAAGTTTCGTTTTAGTCGAAGGGAAAGACAATGCACAATACGGGAGAGATCAACACAGCTGGACTAAACCAAAAGCAAAGATGTTTCCTGAATAAACTGAACGCTTCAAAGTCCAGTGTAGCATGGGCAGGGGTTTGAAGACTGTGGTTTCAGGGGACATCTAAGTCAATTGGCATAATAAAATCTATTAAGAAAACATTCTGCTTCCCACTTTGGAGAGTGGCGTCTGGGGTCTTAAACACTAGCAAGCGGCCATCTAAAATGCATCAGTTGGTCTCAACCTACCTGGAGCAAGGAAGAATGAGGAACACCAAAGACACAAGGTAATTATGAGCCTAAGAGACAGAAAGGACCACATAAACCAGAGACTACATCAGCTGAGACCAGAAGAGCTAGACGGTGCCCAGCCAAAACTGACGACTGCCCTGACATGGAACACAACAGAGAACCCCTGAGAGAGCAGTGGGATGCAGACCCCAAATTCTCATAAAAAGTCCAGACTTAATGGTCAGACTGGGACTAGAAGAACCCCGGAGGCCACAGTCCCCAGACCTTCTGTTAGCCCAAGACAGGAACCATTTCCAAAATCAACTCTTCAGACAGGGATTGGACTGGAATATGGGATGGAAAATGATACTGATGAAGAAAGAGCTTCTTGGATCAAGTAGACACATGAGACTATGTTGGCATGTCCTGTCTGGAGGGGAGATTAGAGAGCACAGGGGACCAGAAGCTACCCGCATAGACACGAGAAGAGAGAGTGAGGGAAGAACTGTGCTATCTCATTAGAGAAAGAGCAATTAGCAGTGTATAGCAAGGTGTATGTAAATTTTTGTATGAAAGACTGACCTGATTTGTAAACTTTCACTTAAAGAACAATAAAAATTAATTAAAAAAAAATTCAGGTGGAATATAATCAAGGCCGTACTTTGGCTCTTGTGGACTTGTTATAATTTTCTTCTGTTTCACCTTGAACTTGTATATGAGCAATTGATGGTCTGTTCCACAGTCAGCCTCTGGCCTTGTTTTAACTGATGATATTGAGCTTTTCCATCGTCCCTTTCCACAGATGTAGTTGATTTGATTCCTGTGTATTTCATCTGGCAAGGTCCATGTGTATAGTCACCATTTATGTTGGTTAAAAAAGGTATTTGCAATGAAGAAGTCGTTGGTCTTGCAAAATTCTATCATGCGATCATCGTTTCTATCACCAAGGCCATATTTCCCAGCAACTAATCCTTCTTCTTTCTTTCCAACTTTCACATTCCAATGACCAGTAATTATCAATGCAGCCTGATTGCATGTTCGATCAATTTCAGACCGCAGAAGCTAGTAAAAATCTTCGATTTCTTCATGTGTGGCTTTAGTGGTTAGTGCATAAAGTTGAATAATAGTTGTATTAATGGGCCTTCCTTGTAGATATATGGATATTATCCTATCACTGACAGTGTTGTGCTTCAGGATATATCTTGAAATGTTGTTTTTGACAACGAATGCAATGCCATTCCTCTTCAATTTGTCATTCCTGGCATAGTAGACCACATGATTGTCTGATTCAAAATAGCCAATACCAGTCCATTTCAGCTCACTAATGCCTAAGATATTGATGTTTATGCATTCCATTTCATTTTTGATGATTTCTAATTTTCCTAGGTTCAAACTTTGTATATTCCACATTCTGATTATTAATGAATGTTTGCAGCTGTTTCTTCTCATTTTGAGTCTCGCCACATCAGCAAATTAAAGTCCCAAAAGCTTGACTCTATCCATGTCATTAAGGTCGACTCTACTTTGAGGAGGCAGCTCTTCCCCAGTTGTCTTTTGAGTGCCTTCCAATCTTGGGGGCTCATCTTCCGGCACTGTATCAGACAATATTCCGCTGCTATATTCATGAAGTTTTCATTGGCTAATTCTTTTCAGAAGGAGACTGCCAGGTCCTTCTTCCTTCTTCAGTCTGGAAGCTCAGCTGAAACCTGTCCACCACAGGTGACCTTGCTGGTATCTGAATTCCTGTGGCATAGCTTCCAGAATCACAGCAACACGCAAGCCCCCACAGTACAACAAACTGACAGATACATAAAAAAAAAAAAAAAATAGGATATATATATATATACACACACACACATATAAGGCCCTGGTGGTGCAGTGGTTAACAGCTATGGCTACTAACCAAAAGGTCGGCAGTTCAAATCCACCAGCTACTCCTTGGAAACCCTACGGGGCAGTTCTGTCCTATAGGGTTGCTATGAGTTGGAATCAACTCAACAGCAACAGGTTTGGTTTTATATATATGTTTATATGTACAGATGGATGGATGGATGGACGGATGGATGGATGAATAGACAGATAGATATGTATGTATAATATAGCCCTGGTTGCACAATGGTCAAGTGCTCGACTGCTAACCAAAAGGTTGACAGTTCAAATCTACCAGCTGCTCTTCCAGAGAAAAGACCTAGCAATCAGCTTCCATAACTATTACAGCCTAGGAAACCCTATGGGACAGTTCTACTCTGTCATATAGGGTCATTATGAGTCGGCATCAACTCAAACAGCACACAGCAACAACAACAATCTTTACAGAAGCAAGTCGTCACATCTTTCTCCCTGGGAGAAACGGTCAGGACCACCAACTTTTCCATTAGAGCTGCACACTTAATCATTGTACTACCAGGACTCCTTACACTAGCCCACTCTTCTTTCCCCAAACCAAAACCAAACCCATTCCCATCAAGTCAATTCTGACCGATAGTGACCCTCGGGACAGAGTAGACCTGCCCCATAGGGTTTCCAAAGCTGTAAATCTTCACAGAAGCAGACTGCCACATCTTTCTCCCAAGGAGTGGCTAGTGTTTTCTAACCTCCAATCTATTGGTTAACAGCCAAGCGCTTAATCACTTTGCCACCAGGGCTCCCTCTTCTTATTCCCCAAGCTCTGGGTTTTATATCTTTATTTCTACTCAACATCTTCAACCAAATTCCTAATAGACAGCCAAATATATGCACAAAATTAAAATCCACTCCAGACCTGTTCCAGCTACAACCTTCTCCATCTCAGGTGCTGGCAGCTCCATTCTCTCAGTTATTCAGGCCAAACACTTGGTAGCATCCAAATTATATTCAGAATCCCACCACTTTCATTCCCACCACCGCTTACCTCTGTGCTCTGAGTTACCACCGTATCTTGCCTGGAGCATTTCAGTAGTCTCAAGGGATCTCCCTGCATCAAGCATTACACCTACAATCTGTTCTCAGCACAGCAGCCAGGATGCCTCTTTTAAAATGAAAGTGTTATCAGGTCACTTCTCTGCTCAAACCTTGTAGGAGCCCCGCATTTCACTCAGAATCCAGCCCAAGTCCTTGCAATGGCCTGCAGGACCCTACATAATTTTCATGCCCTACTTCCCTCTAAGCCCTCATCTTCTAGTCTTCTCCCCTTTTCTCTGCTCTCTAGCCACACTGACCTCCTAGTGTTTCCCCCACACGCCAGCACACCAGGCACGCTCCCACTTTAGGGTGTTCATTCTATGGCTATTTCCTCTGTATGGAAGGTGTTTTCCCAGATATCTTCTTGACCAGCTCTCTCATCTCCTTCAAAATTTTGATCAAATTGAACCCTCTAATGAGGCCAGCTCTGACCACCCCAACACAAAACTCCTGATCCCCTGTTCCCTGCTTTCCTTTTTTTTCCCCAAAGCGCTTATTCTAACACATCATATAATTTATTTACTTTTTATGTTTATGGTTTATTATCTGTCTCTCTCCTGGTAGAATGTAAGCTCCATGAGGGCAAGGATTTTTGTTTTGCTCGCTGAAGTATCCCAAACATATGCAACAGTGCCTGCCCCCTAGTGACCACTATTTATTTATTTGTTCATTTGCTCATTCATTCATTCATTCATGTATTTATTAATTTATGTATTTATTTATGTGTCTATTTATTTATGCTGATGAATGAACCACTTTATTCTGAACTTTGATTCCATAAACTGACAGAAATGAGAACCCACCAATAGAATGGAGTCCACGTATTTTATTTAATACTGGTGTGTGCTAAACACCCAATTTCGGTTGTACTCCACTTATCTCAGTATGTTCTTGTTTGCCTCTTCCCACACATGAAATCTAGATCTATTTTAAAATAAAATAATTTTTAATCAGGCAGCATTTCCAGAGAACAGTGGGTTTTGCTTGCCCTAAATTATACCTTTGCATGTATAATACCAACTAAGCAATGAACTGATTTGGGTAATTCACAGCCACTGGGGAGAGCTACATTGCTAAGGAGGATCCTGCCCATTGTTTTCTTTGCTTCTGGCATCCACTGTGATTTTCAGTCCCATAGAGAAAAAGGGAAGATGGGAAGAGGAATGAAATAAACCAAAATCACTTTATATACGAGCTGTTTATTTTCCTACTAGACCGTTAAATTAACTCCAGATCCAAAATTGGCAGCAAATGGCACTTATATGACCCTAGAGTGATTCGTAGAATTTCGTCTGAGATAAAACATACCTTGACAAACACTCAAATAATGTACTTGGGGTATATCTGGAAAATAGCCATGATGTCAACAGTCAAGTTTTGAAAGGCGCATGTGACGTGATAGTTAAAACACTTCTACTGACCAGATCAGATTTTTATGGCCACCAGTACTAGAGAATACACACCAATAAAAAGTAAAAATTATGGAATCAAAGTTCAGAATAAAGTGGTTCATTCATCAGCGTAATTCTTGTCAGGGAATCTAGGTCATTTCTGTGCCAAGATTATTGATTTCTTGTCACTGATTTTCCTGGGAAGTTAGGAAACATTTTCTTCCTGCCTAAGATGGTGTATTCTCAACTTTTCTAATTCATATGAAGGATTTGATAAAACTAGAGCAAATGTAGACTAAGAACCTGGTCTAAGTAGTTGAGCCTCAGAAGAAACCTAACAGTTCGTTTTAAGTGCGTGCCAAAGTGTCAGAAATTCACTTACTGTGGTACTGGCATCATTAATGACAAAATGAAGTTTTTAATTCACATATTTCATGTCTTCCAAAATTATGTTCAAAATGCCTTGACATTTTAATAAATGCATAGTATAAGAAATACCATTTTTGTTCTACAATAACGTCAAATACAGAGTTAAATAGACTATTCAAGAAAGCATAGAGAACATCTTTTAAACTTCTCTCCTTTTTAATACATTATATTTTTATATAAAGAAAAATAATCTTTTTTAATATAGAAACTTCTGAATTTGATTACTTTCCACAGATACAACACACTCAGGGGAAATTGGCACCAAGAAAAAGGTGAAAAGACTGTTAAGCTTTCAAAGATACTTCCATGCATCGAGGCTGCTTCGTGGAATTATACCACAAGCCCCTCTCCACCTGCTGGATGAAGACTACCTGGGACAAGCAAGGGTGAGCTAGCAACACCTTTGTCTCCTTATGGCAGAACAGTGGCCAAGAGCATGAGCCCCAAGCACCTGGGTGTGAATACTGCTTCTACCACAGAGGAGCTCTGTGATGCTGGGCTAGTTGCTCAATGAGCCTGGACTTCCTCCTCACTATAAAAAATGAAGTGAATAGAAATACCCACCCCCTAGTGTTGATACGAGGATAAATGAAGTAAAGCGTATTTACATGCTTAAGATACTCATGCCTAGCACATGCTACCTATTTTCATTTTTATAAGCACATTAGCACAAGACTAAGTAGAATGCTGGACTGGTAGATCACCAAAGCGAGTATAAGTAAAAATTTGTCAGCCATTGAATTATCTCATTGGACCAACTACCCTGAAATGTACCCAGTAACTGTCGACTGTTTCGCTTTGGGCTAATAATACGGTGCATTGTCCTTTTAACAATGTTTAATTAATTCAGATAATTTTTACTAATTTTACAATTATTTGTGCAATACTCCAATCTGGATAGGGTGGAAATTAATATGCAACACTTTAAAAGAAGTTTTCATGTTATCTCTAGCTCAAACTGACAAAGGAATCTAAATTTCAGGAATAAACTGCCCCAGTTTAAACAGAAGTCAAAGTTAGTATCTCATAGTTTATATGCTAAGCAATACTATCTAAATGCTATTAAGAAATATATACAATCATAACAACCAAAAGCAACCAGTGACCACTGAGTCGATTCTTACTTATGACGACCCCACGTGTTTCAGAGTAGAACTATGCTCCATAGGGTTTTCAATGGCTGATTCTTTGGAAGTTGATCACCAGGCCATTCTTCCAGGTGGATTTGAACTGCCAACCTTTTGTTTAGCAGCCAAGCACTTAACCATTTGTGCCACCCAGGGACTCCTACATACCGTGATATACACTGTTAAGAAATGAGCAGCACGTAATGACAGAAGCACTAATTCCCAGCATCAGATCTACAAAAGGGGGGAAAAAAATCACCCCTTCTAAAACCCCTAGGGCTGAGATTGGGTGAATGTTTGTTTGGAGAAAAGCAAGACTAAGCTCCCCCCACCCGCAGATGGTCCACGAGTGAGCACTGCCCTGCCTTTAGGATTGTATGACTTGGGTGAAATGCTCACCCAATCTAGACCTCAAAAATAACCTGCTATCTCTTCATTTTCACACAAAGCGAAGGCCTTTGTGTGCAATGCCAAGAACTTTGGATATTATGGTAGGGCACAGGGAACCCATTCAGGGGCAGGAAGAGGTCTTTTCCTCGAGTCAATGACTATGGGAAGGAAGAAAGGTGCAGCCACAGGAACTATAATGGAGCAGAATCAACAACTGGAACCTTGTGTCTAACTGAGAGTTAATATCATCTAATTCTAAGAACGGTGTATTAAAAAAAAAAAGTAGAATAATAAACCTACATTGAACAGGAGGTCTTCAAGTTATTCAATATTTGCTATTGCCCACCCTTCCTTCTCCTGTCTATTATAGTGGTTAATTATGAATTCAGTCCACATAGAGCAGATTCATGTGCTCAGCAATTATTTTGACCTGATTTTTTTTTTTTTTTTTTCACATTTTGAGAAAACCTCTTTCCTTAAGTGGATAGTAGTTTGTGACGTAGAGATGTTACTAAACTTCAATTTAACAGTTACCTAACATGTTCATGCTCGCTATGACCAACACCGTTCTAAGTACTTCCTGTGTATTACATTATTTAATCCTCACAACAACTCTCTCAGGTAGATAATACTGCCAGCGGCATTATTCAGTTTAGGAAACTGCAGTGCAGAAAGGTGAAGGAACTTGCCCAACATCTCATAGTTAGTAAAAGGCACGGCTGCCATTGGACCAGGCTGTCTAATCCCAGAGTGCATTCCCTTACACACTGTTGTTATTAGTGAAAAGTAAGATTTGTTTCACTATACCCAGTAGTACACAGAGAGTAGTAAGCTACTATTTTCAACTTTTTGATTGTTTAATTCACTATGTCTCAGAGTCAATGTTTGTGTCTCCAGTATGATTCATTTGAGTGCTGTTGTCTGTTTGCCTTTTCAGCATATGCTGTCCAAAGTGGGAATGTGGGATTTTGACATTTTCTTGTTTGATCGCTTGACAAATGGTAAGTCGCCCAAAAGAACTGTCTCCCTAAAATACACACCATAAAGTGGGATTAATTTCATGAAAAACAAAATTTATTTTTCAACACTCTGTTATTCTCTCTTCTTTCTTCCTCCTCTTTCGCAAATCTAAAGTCGATTCAAAAAGGTCCAGGGCAAAAGAAATTAATTCCAGTGAAGACGGAAGACTGAACTTGGCCTTAGAATCTTAAGGCAATTTCCTTCTGACCTTGATGATCCCAAAGGAATTTGAAAACCACAGATTAGATTCTTTCTTTGCAGAATACTTTGGCCATATCTAAAAGTAGGAAATTCATTGTTGGTCAATGAAAACCAGTAACACAAAGTACATCTGATTGGCCCTGACTCTTGCAGGGCAGGGTGTTGGTGTACCTTATTAAGTGAGCTGAGTCGGCCCCATTGCTGGTATCATTCAGACACATTTGACATCTTCAGAAGAAAATGAACATGGAAGAGGGAGTGTAAAAGCTTAGGCTGCAGTGGAAGGAAAAAGCAGACGTTCACACTAGTTTCACTTTTTAAATTTTTGTGTCTCTAGAGGCGTTCTTTAAGAAAATAATGAAATCTTATGATATTTTTATTTGCCCGTTAAACAAAAGCTGATAAATTTAGGAAGCCAATGAAATACATCACATTTAGTGCTGACCTTTTTATGTCCCACCATCGACCAGATTTGTGCTTTAAATCATTACAGATGGTTTTCTACCATTCCATTATTTGGCGAATAAAGTAAGTTTGAAAGAGATACAGCCTAAGACTAAGAAACATGGCTTTGTATTGAGGAAAGCCAACTAGACCACATAGGGATGGACTTCATAATCTTGCCTTTCGCTTTGCTCAAATCAACTAGTAAATGAAACTAACTGTTAACCAAAAGAATTTGTTAAATGCTGTTTGCTAAAAGAGAGTATTATCATGGCTGTCACAAATATAAAATGAACACATGTCAAAGATTTTTACTTCTCAGTTATTTAGAGATCCAGTAAGATACTACAACTGGTTCAAAGGCGAATTCAAAGAACTGCAAATATATAAGCAATAAAAAATGCAGAAATGAGTTTATAAGTAGCTGCAAAACACTGAGGGGGTGGGAATCAATTGTATTTCCACCTGACTAAATTTATTTGCACATATATGAACAAGAATCCTTTTGCAATACTGTCTGTTATCTACAATTCAGAGAGTTGGGGAGTAGCGCAGACAATAAAAGTTGCAGAGACCCACAGAATCAGGTAACCTGGAAGAGTATGCTTAGGCAACATCTACTTTCTCATTGAAGACATCCAATCATCTTTCTGGCCTATTTTGAAGGCTTCATAAACTCTCTAATGCTTTTTAAATTCAAAATTGTTGTTCTTAAATAAATAGCATTTCTTGAATGCTCACAAGTTATTATAGCTTCAGTTTTGTATCTCTGTATAAAATATCAAATATGTTATAGTCAAGTCTCTACATGGGTGATTTTTTCATAGGAAGAATAGACTATGAATATTAAGCAATATGGTGGTTTAGAAACCCCTGTAAATGTAAGAAACAATTAAAAATGACTTAAGGAATGTTTCAAGTCACTGTTAAGTTGCATTTAATATATGTATATGTATAATGTGCACACACACACGTTATGTGTATACATATGTATACCTTGACTCCTCAGTAGTGGGCAAACTCCTATAATTCTTCAGTATAGAGAGAATGTCTGAGTTAATTTTACTTATACAAAAAAGAGAAAACCTAGGACCAGATAATAGTAAATAATATCATCCATGTTTGAATAATTTCAAATCCAAAGGGGGAAAAATAATTATGTCAGAGAAGCGTCATTACAGAATCTTATTTGAATTGTCTTGCCAATCTTGATATTTAATGGTGATGAAAATGAATAAATGCAGGTGACTCTGTTTTCCTATAGGGAACAGCTTGGTAACACTGCTGTGCCACCTCTTCAACACCCATGGGCTCATTCACCACTTCAAGTTAGATATGGTGACCTTACACAGGTTTTTAGGTAAGTTCTTTCTTCCATATCCCTACCTCCCTCCCAGGAATAATGGCAGTCCGTAATAATCTTTAACGTAAAGGGCCAGGAACCACAGTATAGTGGATGAAGACCTCAAATTAGTCTTAAATTATCTCATCTTAATTTTAAAACATGCTTTCTTATTTTAAATTCTTGCAAAATTTAATTGCTTGCAGTAGAGGAAGTCTATATAAAAGAAAACTATAACTAGTCCCATATTAACAAAACCCAGCAGGATTCCATCATTCATATTATGGAAACCCTGGTGGCATAGTGGTTAAGTGCTATGGCTGCTAACCAAAGGGTCAGCAGTTTGAATCTGCCAGGCGCTCCTTGGAAACTCAGTGGGGCAGCATATATCCCAGCAGGATATGCCTCAAATAATTCTCATGTAAACATGAGTTGTTGAAAATCTTCAATAAATTTTTGTTTTCAATAATAACCACCATTTATGTAGCACTCACTATTTGTAGAGTATTTTCAGTATTTCATTTCTAGCTGGAGTCCCTGAGTGGTGCAAATGGTTAACGAGCTTGGCTATTATATGAAAGGTTGGTGGATCGAGTCCACCCAGAGGAACCTTGGAAGAAAGGTCTGGTGATCTACTTCTGAAAAATCAACCATTGAAAACTCTGTGAAGCACAGTTCAGCACTGACACACATGGGGTCACCATGAGTCGGAATTGACTCGACAGGAACTGGTTCAGTTTTTTTATTTATTTCTAGCTGTTTCAACAACCCTTCAAATTGGGCCTTTTATCACCATTTAGCCCACAGTTAAGAAAATGTACAAAGAAGTTTTGTAACATGCCCAAGGTCACACAGCTAATAAGCCTCAATTATAGTCCAGGTCTGTCGGGCTTGAAAGCCCGCCATCTTTCCACGCCACTCCACCATCACTCTTTATCAACTGGCAGCACCAATTCTTATTTGACTTTGTGTACATTCTTACTCATCTGCCAGGAAATGATCCAGGGCACATTTTTAATTACCAAATGTCTTCCCTCCACCACTTAGCATATTTTTGGCTTCTTTAACATGGCTGTGCTTTGAATTTGGAAGCTTACTTAATGCCGTAATGAAGAAAAGACAGTGATGATGATAACAACAGCAACAACAACCAGACTTATATGGTACTTACAAATGTGGAAACTCCTCTAAGGACTTACATATATTAACACATTTAATCCTCACAGCAACCCTATGAGTTTGAAGCTGTTATTATCCCCATTTTATAGGGAAGAATGCTGAGGAAACTCGCAGTTCAGTAATATGCCTGATACAGATAAGTGATAAAGCCAGGATTTAAGGATAATTACAAAATAAATCTGCTGAATAAAAGATACGTGACAGAACAGAAATATTTTAAACTAACCAGAAAGTGACTTGTTTCCAGAAACACAGATAACCTCAAGTTAATTGTATTTAGAGTGAGCAGACTGATGGCCACGAATGGGCTCACTTCGGTTTGTCTTAAGAGGGAGAGGAGTCCCTGAGTGGTTAATGCACTCGGCCGCTAACTGGTAGGTTAGAGGTTCAAGTCCACCCAGAGGCACTTACGAAGAAAGACCTAGTGACCTACTTCTAAAATATCAGCCATTGAAAATCCTGTGGAACACAGTTCTACTCTAATATACATGGGGTCACCAAGAATCAGGGTTGTCATGAGTCAGGGTCAACTCGACGGCAACTGGTAAAGAGGGAGAACACAGATATTTTGGACATGTGTGTACCTATGCAAAAATTTGGCAAACAAAATTAACACCAAAATCCAAAGCCAACTGCATAGCATAGGCTGAGTGAATATGGTTCCCATTACAAATTTGGACATTCTGAACGCACTATTGCATCCTAAGCATTGCCTTCGTTACTTACTAGTGGGTAGTGGCTTCTGTGAATAGCAAACCAAAATTGCCTTTGTATGCTCTTTGCCTTGCAATAGATTGAAGGGGCGTGACAGATGATAACTTAACCTGCATACAGTAGAAACAATCTAAAAACTCCTCAGCTAGATCAACGCAGTACTTTGAATTCCTGCCTAAAGAAGCCCCAGATTTATTTTGATCAGTATTTGTTAATCCAATACTGATCAAACCAATGATTTGTTAACCCAATCTTTGAATATCAGTAGTCTGATGCTACTGGGGTTCTTTGAAAGGAAACTTTATTCATGGCACATAGATTGCAGCAACCTTAAATAACTAACCTATATAAAAAAAAAAACCTATAGTGTGGAATAAAGTTCTCCTTTTTCTACATATTTATTTTTCCTCTGAATGTGAGCCTTCATGAATCAATGCCAAACAGGGTGATTTATGAAGGGGATGAGAAATCCCAAGGGCCTCACAAAATCCTTTACTCTTTCTCCCCTCTGCTCTCTCCCTCCTCTCCACTAAATTCAACCCAGTAGAACTGCCAAGCTTGCAAGCCACGTTCCTTTTTAGAGGGTCTCCAGGCTACACGTTTGGGAGGCACTGATAATTTTAAGCAAAAATTATCCTCAATAAGCCTGAGCTAGTAAGCTGTTCAATTTTTGGTTTTAGCTGATTGGGTTATCTGTTTGTCTCCTAGTCATGGTTCAGGAAGACTACCACAGCCAAAACCCGTATCATAATGCTGTCCACGCAGCCGATGTCACCCAGGCCATGCACTGCTACCTGAAAGAGCCAAAGGTAAGGCAATGCCCAGCTGCCTCCTCAGCCACCTGGAAATGCCAAGAAAACTATTTTTGGGGCTCCCAAATCACCCATCATATCAGTATAACGTTATCCTGGGCCATTCACAATATGAGTGCAAGTTATTTATATTCAAGTTCTAGTATGTTGTAGGGGGAAAAACATCACAAAGTTTAGTAAAGCAAAAAGAAAGTTTTATTCAGCATATATTCCAAAAGACAAAAGTGAGAAGCGGACAAGCATGCTGCCACAGCCCTGTCTGCCTGAGTCCGAGGAAGGTTACAGAATCATCAGTATATATTAACATTACAAATGGGCAAAACCATTGAAAGCTTCACCTTTTCACCGATTGGCTAGAAACCGTGATCTTACATTTTGAATTGTCTTTCTTAATGATCATTGGCACAGATTTCAGTAACCACAGTCAGGAGGGTCTTCACTGGTTCAACAAATTTCTGTTCACTAAATGTTAATAGAAAAAGATATGAGTGGAAAGGCTTTTGTGTCCTGGCTTACGTGAAAGGTTTCCTAAAAGATATTTTCCAAGATTAATTTATCTATTGTCTTTATCTCAGGGCCCAAGTGATGTGTCCTTGTGAGTCCTTGTGAGCCCAACTCCAGCTGGGTCACATTCTCTGTGCTCAAGGACAGGGAATAATGATTCCAATATTATTTCCTAAATCAAATAAAAAAAAAATCAAATAGCAGCTCTAAATATTTTATAATACTTATGTAAGCGGATGTGAATCTTCTGAGATTTTCTTTCATGTTCTCTCATAGTTTCAAGGCTGCATTAGGGCAAAAACAACCCTCTCTGTGACAATCTACATCTTAGACATCTTCAACAGTCCCAGGAACTGACTGTGCTGCCTTAGACCTTTGCCACAAACAGCATCAACCCTAAATTTGATTGGGAAAAATTTTCCACTTCATCATTTTTGATTGCCAAATCTTACCAAAACTCAAGTTTCACTTAATACAGAGCCAGCTAGATGTCCTGACTCAGGGACCACGAAAATCGTGAACATCAAAGACCTCGTAGCAAGCACGCTCTGATCCGATAAACCAATCCAACGTTAAAAAATTAAAAGCATAATAATCAGTCAAAATCTAAGTAGTTCTTAGCTGTACAAAACTTTGTTGGTATAACATGCACGATGAGTTTTATTAAGGCTTTTGAAAAATGGCATTCCCAGTCCAAGATTATTTAGTTCAATCAGTCTTAACATTAACCACTGAATACACAGATGCCAGACATGCATTCTCAGGCCAGAGCTGGGTAGATGTTTCATTCCTGTAAAATATCCCAATGGCATTTTTTAATCTCTAAGTTGTCTGAATGTATATCACTTGGTCATGCTTTTAAATTAGTACTAGATTTTTGTCTCCCTATCTGTTTTCCTAGCCAACCAAAAAACTCACAGATTCTCACATATGCCCCCACTATTAATTACACATTGAAGAAATAGGCAGATTTTGCAATATGGCCCACTCTGATTTCCTATTTAAAGAAGTAGAAATTATATATTGGATCATTGAAATACACGAATAATTTTTTTTTTTTTAATATGTCCATCGCTTAAGGAGCCCTGGTGGCACAGTGAATAAGCAAGCACACAGCTGCTAACCAAAAGGTCAGCGGTTTGAACCCACCAGTCGTTCCACAGGAGAAAGATGTGGCAGTTTGCTTCTGTAAAGGCTACAGCCTTAGAAACCCCATGATGCAGTTCTATCTGTCCTACAGGGTCGCTATGAGTCAGAATGAATGAGTCCATCACTTTGTCCTCAACTTTTTCCTTTATTTGTAGCTTTCTCTGGGAGCCAGACTGATTTCAGACTCTGTCTTCTTCCTGGCCACCATATCGTAGTGTTACCAACAAGCAGTGCCATTACAGCAACAAAAGAAGACAGAATGGCAGTAGGAAAAGGAGGATACCTGAATGATCTCCACCTCTTAAATTTACTATACTTTCCACAATCTTTTCTTTTTTCTTACAATTGCATGTGACTGTCAACGTATTGAATGTCTCAAAGGGTAAAAGTCTAGCTGATGGGCCTGAACAATGCCACAATGATTCATTTGGTTTGATTTAGCCAGAACAGATGTTAACCTATTTGTGGGAATACGCCAATCGGTCTCCTGTTCTGACTTTTGAACAGCTCGCCAGTTTCCTCACGCCTCTGGACATCATGCTTGGACTGCTGGCTGCAGCAGCACACGATGTTGACCACCCTGGAGTGAACCAGCCATTTCTGATCAAAACTAACCACCACCTTGCAAACCTATATCAGGTAAGGAAGCCCAACACAAAGCCAGAGTTAGTACAGTAAGTGGCCTTGGGCCTAGTGCTTGAGCCTGAATCTTGCCCTTGGAGTTAGCCTTCTTTCAGGTTCAGCCTCAGTGATGGGAACAACATCTAAACAGCACAGATTTGTAATAGGTCCAGGATATCCCCCAAGGGAGATCAAGTTGGTTTCCAGGGATACCCTAGGAATTTGGTTTGCTCCAAAGCAGGCTTGAAATTGTCCTAAGCCAAACAGGATCCCTGACCCTACTCTTCTATGGCCTGAGAATGTCTCAGTCTCCATGGAACCTATCTTGTATACAATGACCAGTCAAAGCTAGCCCTTGCAGGACTTCTAGAGATGATATTTCCCAGGTGCAATCTTAATTAAGACATGTGTTTGGAGCCATTTCTGAACTATATTGGCCTTTAAGTCAGAGTTATGTTATCAAAAACAACAGGCATACTTTGTTGTTATAAAATAGTTCAACAGCATCAGTAGGTTGGCCTGAAGAATTCTTATCTACTCATAGGGTTTCCAAGGAGCGCCTGGTGGACTTGAACTGCCAACCTTTTGGTTAGCAGATGTAGCTCTTAACCACTAAGCCACCAGGGCTTCCTTCTATAATATAGTGAGCTATCATTTTCCAGTAATGAGCTTCTCCTTCTGAAACATCTGGCCTGATCCTTGATAAGAAAGAGAGGGATCCTTTTGATAACGACTAGGGAGAAGTTGGGACCTAGAGGTCAAAAACCACATTCAAGATGCTATCTTCATCAGTTCTCTGCTCCGCTGGTCTTACAGTCTCCTAGACAGAGATTCATGTCTTAAATGTTAAGTAGAGTGCTAAAGGCATACAATTATCACATAGTATCATAAAGAGACTTTCCATGTCCTAGAGCTGGCTAGGATAGAAGCTGAAAGCTTTATCCACCAGATTAGAACTTTACATATTAAAATAAAAATTGTTACCAGGACTTGAAAATAATTTGAGATTTATTTCAATTCTGTTCAAAAAAATTTACAATGACTTGGCTATATAACATCGTTTACTACCTATGTGAAGAAACTAAAATGATAAAGAAGAATTCTTATAAAATTCTGTCCAACAAACTGTTTAGCAAAGTTTTACTCAGCACTTATACCAGTTACCGTGGTGTTCACTCTGACTCACGGCAACCACGTGTATTAGAGTTGGACTGTGCTCCACAGGATTTTCAACGTCTGATTTTTCAGAGGTAGGTCACCAGGCCTTTCTTTTGAGGTCCCCCTGGGTAGACTAAAACCACCAACTCTTTGGTTAGCACCCAACCTTTTGTGCCACCTGGGGGTCAAACTGTTTGTGCCACCTGGGGGTCAACACTTACTATGATCCAAACACAGCCTTAAATGCTTTCTATGTATTATGTTATTTAATCTTCACAATAGCACAATGAGATGGACATTTTTATGACACATATTTTCCAGAGGGAGGAAAACTGATACTTGGAAAATTCAAGTGTTTTCCCTGAAAACAAACAGCTAATTAATGGCAGAACTGGGATTAGAACTCAAGTTGTTCGTCTCCAGACCCAAAGTGCCTAAGCAGTATCCATGCTGCCTCTAAAACTCATACTGATCACCTACTGTGTGCAAAGAACCAAGGATCTTCCTGTAGGTGCTCCTATTCTAGGGAGGAAGACATGAGGATTACACCCCAGTGACTTAAAATGAGAGACTTCCATAAGCACTGTAAAGTGTTTAGTTACAAACATAATGTGATGGAGGCCAGAGGAAGAAGAGAAATGAATTCTGCCAATGATTTCTGAACAAAACCTCCTGGAGGAGGAATGCGCCTTGAAGTGTGAGTAGCATTTTGAGTAGCAGAGCTGAAAGGAAGGCAGCATGAGCTGCTGGTACTTTTGGGACTGAAATTCGTTTTCAGTTATTATCTCAGAATAACTGAAAATGGAATATCCCTATGGCCTTGAGCTCAGCATAGTCCTGACATCCACGGCCCCTGCTCTCAGATGAGAATCTCGGGGAAACTAAGGTTAAGCACGTGTCCTTGCTTTTGCAGAAACCGCAGATTAGAGAGCCAGGATGTGACCTGGGTCAAAAAATCTTCACTGTGCCTTAAATTGTAATGAGGAAGTGGCATAACCCTTCAGGCTTTCAATTTCAAGAAAGAAAAAGATCATGTTGCATAATATATAAACTGAGGAAGGCTGCTCACAACACATGATATTTCAAAATCTTTGGAAATGTAACCTTTTAGCCTAACAAGAGACTCTGGGTTGAGACATGACTGGGCTTTCAGAAAGCCAAATGTAAATTTTTAGATGTGCCTAGTCACATTTTTTTTCTAGGACTCATAACTTACTTTCATCAGATTTTAAAGTAGATTATAGATTCAAAAAATGTTAAGAATTATGGTGTTGAGTGGTGGTGGAGAAAAAAGGCTTAAACACAAAATACATTCACAAGCACAGAGATTTGGTCAACATGCATACAGCAGAAAGGATGTGACAGGAACATGTGGCTTTGTAAACACCCTGTGCGTGACTTTGCTACAATCCAGACTTACTATAAATGAGATTAAATGGAAGACAGCTTCCTCTCCCTCCTTTTGTTAGCTCTGCTCTTTTAGTTGTGATAAATAAGATCACTGCAAAACACCCAGCCTGTGTTTTTTCCCTGAGATAAAGAGACAGCCAGAGCAGGTGCAGTGAGGGCCGGGTCAGAGGCCTCCCTCCCGTTGTCTGCCATCTGAGCTGGACTCTTGCTTGAACTGCCAACCAAGTTCAACGTTAAGGCGTTGAAGGCACCTCACTCATCAGACTGGAAGCAGTCCAGGCAACCGGGGCTGGAATGAGACGGAAAGGAACATGTAGGAGATAGAACCAAGAATTTTTATTTTCTTCCACCCTCCAACACCACTCCTGCCACACACATACACATACACACACACAGACACATACAAATTTAAGGTTGGGAGCAGCAATTGGGCAAGAAAAGCTTTAAATCAGATGCAGTATTGGCTATCAGAATTGTTAAAGAAATCACCCTCAGTTAAATTAATTAATTTCCTTTAAATAGAAACAAGCTACTTATTAACTAGTGACAGAGCAACATAAATGAATAAAATGACGAATAATAAACTGTTCTGTGAAACATATTTATTCCATTCTATGATATCTTGCAAAAATTTATAATCATTTTTCTTAGTCACCACAAGCACTTGGCGGAGGTCAGCATTTTTAACCGCTTTTCCTTCTTAATGACTCTGAAACGTAAACATGAAGTTCACAAACCAAGAGAAATGTTCCTTCCGCATGGTTGCATGACCTCTACTCAAACAGGCATCTACAAAGATGATACACCACCTTACAATTTCTTCAGTATGAAAGGTAATTTTGGCAAGTAGCATTAAAATTATGAAAGGGAGACTCAAATTTGATTTCCTGTTTCATAAAGTCTCGCTGTTGATGGTGATGTGGCTGGCAGACAGCATGTCCCCATGGCCCTGATCTGAACATAGGTCTGCCCCATGAACATCAATCTATGTCCACACTCCATGCTCTCAGTTCAGTGTCTGGGGCAGATGAGATCCAACAAGAGGAAGTTATCTTCAAACAAGCATTAAACATGGCGGTGCTGTAGTTTCTATAAGGGCCAAGGTCTTATTTAGGGCTCAAGGGCCTCCTGTTCCTCCGAGACCCCCAGGGCTGGGACTGTTGTAGAGTTACCAAGGCAACCACTTGGGTTGTTAGGAAAGAGCCCAGCAGACTTCATTATCTCCTAGAGTTTTGCTTCTGTGTTTCATGAGCAATTAAAAATGAAAACACAGACTGTGTTCCTGGTGTCACTTTTCTTCCTATATCCTCTGTGTTTCAAAGGTGTAATTAACTTTGATTCCTCTTGTACACCAGACTCAGTTTATCAATATCATTCCAAGTATTTTCATCAAAGTAAGTGTCCAAGAAAAGGGAAAAACAAAAACAGCTTAAAGCTTCCTTGTATAGAGCAACTCTATTCTGCCAGATTTCTCTTTTGACAAATAGTGTCTTGATTTAATTTGAAAACCTGTGTTAGTGGTTTATTAAATGCCAGACGTGTTGTTATTCAGGAGCAAAAGGGTTGTTTCTTTCTTAAACTGGATAATACTTGGTAATTCAGACAAAAAGGGCAATAAAGTCTTGCCTTAGGGTTTTGTTTTTTTCCCAAATTAAAATTCTAGTAGGTTTTGTTACTACAAAAGTGGATGTTTATTCTTTCTACTTTAAAATGAAGATTATTCTTAAAACAATAAGTGTTTTGAGACACTATAACACGTTGCCTGGTATAATGTGGAAATGCTGAGCAGATGCTTCTTAAAAGTAGGCAGATATGACACCTAATGTAGTATTCTAGAACAGTGCAGGGATTTCAGTGGAGGTGAGAGTAGTGTCATCTACCCTATGTTCAGACCTCCATGACCTGATGACTTTTCTTCTTTTATCAACCTCCTTTTTTCTGATATTGCTTGTTGAGCCTCTGAAAAAAAACAGATGAGTCTGTAGGAGCAGAACCGAATTCTTGTTAGGAAGGACAGAGTCATTATCCAGCATGTCACTAGGATTCAAGCCTGCTCACCAGCAGCCTTCTCCCCTCTCCCCTGGTTCAAGACACCAACATCTTCACCCCCTCTTGCCTACACTCAGCTTTGCCTGGCTCCATCCTTTCTCTGCAGTGTAGACAGAGTGGGTTTCCTAAACTCATATCTGACTACATGGATTCCTGCTTAAAACCCTGCCCTCAGGGTTACAATCAAATGTCTTAACACAGTGTACAAGCTCCATTAGGACCTGACCCCAATACACATTTCTCACCATTACTCTTCTAGCCTTCCAAATATCATCTAGTCTGAACTACTTCCAGTTTATCAAACATATCACTCACTCCTTTACTCATTGGACAAATATTTATCGAGTGCTTAATATGTGCCAGGTGCTGGGAATAGAGAAGATGAACAAAGCAAATAAAAATCCCTACTTTCTGCAAGAGGAAACAGAAAATAAATACACAAAATATGTAATATATTAAACAAACAAAAAACCCATTGCTATCAAGTCAATTTCAACTCATGGCAAAACCATGTTTTACAGAGTAGAAATGAATTCCATAGCGTTTTCTTGGCTGTAATCTTTTCAGAAGCAGTTCACCAGGTCTTTCTTCCGAGGTGCCTCTAGGTGAGTTCGAACTGCCAACCTTTCAGTTAGTAGTCAAGCACAAACCATTTGTGACACCCAAGGACCTATGTAATATATTAGAAAGTGGTAATTGCTGAAGATTAAAAAAAAAGGGAAGGGGGATATAAAATGTCCATCTTACTTATAAGTCTTTACATGTGTGCTGTTCCTTCTGCTTGGAACAATTTCCCCTACTCCTTTCTGACTCACTCACCCATTTTATCTCAACTTGGACATATCTTCTTCCTGCAAGTATTCCTTTTCTCCAAAAATCCATCTTACATGTCCCCCCTATATGACTTCACAGCCCTCTAATACTTCCCCCATCACAGTGTTTATCACTCTTCATTGCCATTGACTGATTAGATATCCATATGTTTGGCTGCTAACCAAAAGGTCGGCAGTTCGAATCCACCAGGTGCTCCTTGGAAACCCTGTGGGGCAGTTCTACTCTGTCCCATACAGTTGCTATGAGTACGAATTGACTTGACAGCAACATGTTTGTGTTTTGTTTTTGTTTTTGTGGGGTTTTTTTTATCCCCCATAGACTGCAAGTTTCTGGCACCTCAGTCACTTTGTATCCTCAGTATCCAGCACAGTCCTGGTATTCAGTAGATATATATTGGATGGTGGGAGGTTTGCTGGATGGTAGGTAGATGGATGGATGGACGGATAGATGGACGGACGGACGGACGGACGGACCAGGTGCATGCCGTAAGAAAGATAGAACCTGAGCAGCACTGAAAGATCAGGAATACTGGCAACAGTGAGTACAGCCGGCAACACACAGGGACCACAGTAGAAATCTGACCACTCGGTGGCAGCAGCATTTGGAGGAGGGAGACCACCAAGTCAAGGCATACACCCTCACTGTCCACTTAATAACCACTCCTGCTGATCATTACATTCGTATTACCCTACGCTAAGAAAATAACATGAAGAATGAGAAGCACTGATTGAAAATTTCTTTATATATGAAATAACTTTATTCGTACCTTGAAATTGACAAATGCTATCTGACATGTTATTTCTGGCATCCGGATCTGAATCTGACCCTGATTATCCATGAATGAAGAGTAGAAGAAAGCCAATTGCTTTTAATAATTTAAAAATCTCTTTGGTTTTTGCCTAAGTCTAAGGGTTTCACAACAGAAGACCCCAAGCCTGGCTTCTGTCAGCTATAGACCCAAAATTCAAACAGGGCTCTTTTTCTTTTAACTGTTAGTTATTTAAACTTTTGCCGTCTCTGAACATTTCAGTTTTGGAAATTAATTACTCAGTACCCATTCAACAAATATTTACTTATTTAAGTGGCCCTGTGCCACATACTGGGGCACAAAGATGAATAAGACTTGCTGCCTGCTCTCAATGGCTGCCATGTGTGGTAGCAGTTTTCAAATTGGGCATGCGTACCCATGGGAATCCGCAAAGACTTCCTAAGGGGTACACAGGTCTGAATAGTGCTAACAGAATCCATCTTCAGATCCTCACCTTCCACATCTCGTCTTTCCTAAACTGATCTGCCTGGAATGTGCTTGCTGTACAGCCAAGCCGGTTCTACTTGTTCATGCTGCTTTCGCAATCACCCTGTCCCCTTTTTACAAAAGGAAAGCTTGCCGCTTATCCATCTTGAATTCCATTACATATTTCCCTGTGTGTAAAAATACCAAAGGGACAATTTGAAATACTAAAGGAAGATTCCTATACTTGAAGGACCATTAGTTCCTCCATCTATCTCATAAATAGATGCATTGCCAATAAATTTTTATTTTGAAGGGTAATTATTTTTTCAGTTTGGCAATACCTGTGTGTTTGGGTCAATTAGTTACTGATAACAATTGTAAATCAAGCTGGAAAATACTTAAGACTTTTAGCTTTATGTTAGAAAAATTTGTTAAATTAAAATCTCAGTTTATGTATTTTTGTTGCAGAGAGAAAGATGATGGGGTGACGATGAAAGATTTTCACACAAAAAATATATTACATTAAAATAACATTCTGTGGAGAAGTAGAATGGAAATATAAGCTCCAGGGGGAAGATTAATTTAGAATTTCTGATTTAAAGAAGGAAGTATTCTTGAGTTTCTCTCCCCAGTGGGCAATGATGGACAGACATTAAGTGTCATTGGTATTTAAATTCTCTTAGATACATTTAATACATAAAAGAGTGGTATAATTATTTTATATTAAAAAACCAATATTCACAAATGCACCAGACACTGTATCTGTCGCAACCACTTAAAGTTATGATTTTAAAATTTTTAGATATCAATTCTAAAAATTGTACGATGAGCATAGTTTTTCACAATTCTTTTCAGTAGTAAATGAACAGAAACATATGAAGACCATATGGGATACATATGATATGTGGGAAAAAGGCTGCTGAACGAAGATTTGTTATAAGGTATTCTAGGCACTGGAATGGAAGCTTGGGGCGTGATGTGGTGCCTGGAAGTCAGTTCTGTTTGGGGAACCAGAAGAGGCTTTCCTGCAGATGACAGTTTGTCTCAGAGATAAGTAAATAAGTGTGTGTGTGTGTGTGTGTGTGTGTTGACACTATTAACACGATTAAGGTGATTTCCCTCACTCTCTTTATCGTTTCTTATGAAAAAACCAAGCATTATTATAAATCAAAGCATTGAAAAGTCCTTTCCATTGGCTTTTTCATGCTAATTTGGGAGACGATAAACTGACTTTAAATTTACCTGGTGTGACAGAGCTCTGGTGGCACAGTGGTTAAAGCACTCAGCTGCTAACTGAAAGGTCGGTGTTTCGAACCCACCAGCAGCTCCATGCAGTCTGCTGCCTCAAAGATTGCAGCCTTGGAAGCCTTCTGGGACAGCTCTACACTTGTCCTGTAGGGTTGGTATGAGTCAGAGTCGACTTGATGGAATGGGTTTGGTTTTTTGGTTTTATTAGTGATTTAAACAAGACAAAAGTTTATTTCTATGCTGCATAAAAGAGGTTTGGGGGTTGGCAGTCCAAGGTAGGCACCATGGTTCCACAAAGTCATCGGGGCACAACATCCTTTCAATTCTACAACTGCCATCACTACAGTGTGGCATTTGTCCTCATTTTCCAAGACAGCTGCTGGAGGTCTGCCATTCCATCCTTGCTTCCTCAAGCAGTGAGAAGGAAGAATGGGAAAAAGAAAAAGGGGCTTCTCCCAGATGAGTCAGTTTCTTTAAACAACATTCCTGAAAATCTTACATAGCCCTTCTCCTTACAATTAATTGGTTGCCATAACCAAATAATCCCACAAAAAAAAAAAAAAAAAAAAAAAATTTTTTTTTTTTTTTTTTTTAGTTGCAAAGGATTAAAGCAATCGACTGCTAACCAAAATGCTGGCAGTTCAAAACCACCAGCTGCTCCATGGGAGAAAGATGTGGCAGTCTTCTTCTGCAGAGATTTACAGCCTTGGAAACCCTATGGGATCACTATGAGTCAGAATCGACTCAGTGGCAGTGGGTAGTTGCAAAGGAGGCTGGGAAATGTCTTTATTCTGAACAGCCATGGGACCATCTAAATACTAAAGTTCTATATATTAAAATGGAAAGGAAAATCAATTTGGGGATACACAGACAGGAGTTTCTGCCACACTTGATGCTTAATCTTAAACCTGAGGTCATCAAAATGATGTGCTCCACTTGATCCTTCCCTTTGTGTAACATTCTCTCTCCTAGCCCTGAATTCTTACCATACTTGTGCAACTATTCTATTTCCCTTTTATTTTGTTTTTACTGTGTTTGTTACTTGATATCTCCACTGTGATGTCCATTTGTCCAATGGACGTCTCAAGCTTAGCTTGTCCACCACAGAACTCTTCTAAACTTGCCTCCCCATCACAGATAATGGACACCACATTCTTCCAGTTACTCAGGCCAGAGACACTGGAGTCATCCTTGCAAATCCAGAATTCAACTACCTCTCACCACCTCCACTGCCACCTCGTGATCCAAGCCTCCATCTTCTCTTGCCTGGATTACTGCTATAGTCTCCAAGTTGACTTGTACCTAACTGTACTCCTAAAACCTTCCATCAAACTCTACTTTCAACATACCAGCCAAAGTGGTCTTTTTAAAACTTAAATCATAGAATTTCCTTCCTCCCAATACCCTGTGGTGGCTCTTTATTTCACCCCGAGTAAAAGCCACAACGCTTAAAATGGCCAGAGGCCATATAGAAGCTGGTCTTTCATTGCCTCTCTAACTTCACTTCCTAGTTTTCTCTCCTGTCTCACTGCACATGGATGTCCTGGCTGTTTGTTCTGACCTTGGGTCCTTTGCTCCAGCTATTTCCTCTGTTAGAAACACTCTTTCCTCCAGATATCAGCATAGCTAACTGGCTAACCTCCTCCCACCTATAAATCTTTGTTCACATCTCACCTCATCCCATGATTACTCTTCCAGCTTCTACCCCAGATACTCTGCTCTGCTTTTCCTTCTTTCTATGCACTTACCATCTTCTAATATGCTGTATCATTTTCAGAATGAAAGTATGTATTAGGTTCATTGCTTACTGTCTGTCTCTGCCCATCCCTACCACCCTAGCTCCTTGTCTGTTTTGTTTACTTATGTATTCCAAGCATGTATTACAGTGTCAAACAGAGTAAATGCTCAATTTATTTGTTGAATTAATTCAAGTAATTTGGTTATTTATTTAGCAAATTTACAGAAAGAACTTACTCTGTGCAAGGCATGGAGTGGAGTACAATTGTATGATCTATCCTCTTCTATTCTATACCAGCTTCCATGCCCACTCAGTTTCCTTCCACTTTCCTGGTGCTCATCTCCATATATGGTTTCACCAGCAAATTTCCCAAGTATCCTTTTATTCTGTCTTCGGGGAGATTATTAATGAAGATGTTAAGTCACACTGGCATAAATAACAATGCTCAAGGCGACCCTCCAGACACTATTGTTCCACTCAACAGCGATGTGGTGTCGTTTATCATTAGATCTTGTTACAGTTGTCTGGCTCTTTTAAGAACTCACATGAGGGAACTCATGTCCACATTTATTTGAATTAGTCTTGCAAGTGAAGCCTCATGAGTGATTGAATGAAATGTCTTCGCCAGATATCTGTTACATCACACTAACCTATCAGTCTCTGCTTTATAAACCTTTACAATCAAAACAGATTAGTCTAGCATATTACTTCTAATAAACATTCTCCTTTATTGTATGTGGCTTGTGCCCAAAAGGAGATAATAGGCCAGTTGATAAAAATAATGACATCTCATCACCAGTTCATACATAGTCAAGTAATAAATAAAGAATGAGTCCTCGGCAATAGGAAAAATGAATAGCAATGTAGCAGCCTATACAAAGGGTGGATCTAAGATTCAATCCTATGAAACTCATTATACAAAGTCCTGGAGAAGAAATCATTGTCTGGTTTTAGAACCAAGAAGAGCTTCCTTTTTCTTGAGCTTGTGTTTTCCTCTCGGACCCTGGATTGTGTCACTCACAGAAGTGCTTTTTTCTCATTTGCTGAAAAAGTCTTATGTGGGTGGCTCAGAAGCAGCAGGGACATAATGATGGGATGATTTTTCATCTTACTCCTGGCTCCATTTAGTCTCCACATTATTTTCCTTGCTTCTTTCCTCTTGCTTTTAACAAATACTATCTTGTATGTTTTTGTAAGCTTGTAACCTCTTCCTGAAACAAGATGGAGCATGAATAAATAAGCAAGAAAATAAAACAATAAGAATTCCTGGGAGCTAAAGGAGTTAAGCACTCAACTGCTGACCAAATGGTTGGTGGTTCAAAGCCAACCAGAGGCACCTTGGTAGAAAAGTCTGGCAATCTGCTTCCAAAAGGTCACAGCCATTGAAAACCCTATGAACACTTATACTCTGACACACATGTGGTTGCCGTGAGTCAGAGCTGACTCAAGGGCAACTGGTTTGGTTTGGTTTTTGTTTTTTAAATATATTTATGTAGCCAGAGGTAATAATTTATATATAATATAACATATTTATAATTTTTTTTTTATAATTAGCAAATAAAATACTTGCCAATTAAACAATAGCCAGTACAGTGGATCAGACCAGAGCTTGTGAGCTCTGTCTCTGTTCCGTTTGTTAGAATAATCTTGGATTAGGTCATGAATATTGTTGCTGTGAGCTGCCATCGAGCTGGCCCGCAACTCCTGGTGACCCCATGCACAATGGAATGAAACACTGGCCCATCCTGTGCCATTCCCATAATTGAACCATTGTGATTCATAGGGTTTTCACTGGCTGATTTTTGGAAGTAGGTCATCAGGCCTTTCTTCCTAGTCTATCAGTCTGAAAACTCCACTGAAACCTGTACAGCATCATAGCAACCACGCAAGCCGCCACTGACAGATGAGCGATGGCTGTTCATGAGTTGACCAGGAACTGAACCTGGTTCTCCCAAATGGAAGGCAAGAATTCTACCACAGAACCACTACAGCGCCCCATTCTGAATGTAGCCCAGAGGTATTCATAACTATCTATTTTCACCCGCTTCAATTTCTTTCTTCTATATTTAGTGTGGCCTGACGAAACTACTAAAAACAGGAGCAAAGGCTGGAGTAAATGACGTTGGAACTAGGCCCTCATTCAACCCTGCAGTGGAGGGTCAGCAGGTGTCCTGCAGCTACATCATTGTCATTATAGCCTTGAGAATAGGCCTTGGGATTATTTTATTTTGTGTTTCTTTTCTGGTCCAGCTCTGCGTCATCAGGTACAAACTGGCAATCGCTGGTGGGAAAATGCTGGCCTCCGTGGAGCTATGTTCAGTACAGAAGATCAGTATCTGGCTTCTCCCTCATGTATAGCTTTTATTTTCTTTCTTTCTAGAATATGTCTGTGCTGGAGAATCACCACTGGAGATCTACAATTGGCATGCTTCGAGAATCAAGGCTTCTGGCTCACTTGCCAAAGGAAATGACGTAAGTGCTGTGGAGATGAAACGTACTGAGGTCCACACATTGAAGATAAGCTGCTTTCTCTAAGGCACGTTTGAGACCCCCAGAGTTAGTGGCAGAGAGCCAGCTGGCTGTGCTTCCTGCCCGCACCCCGCCATCTATCTGAGGGACATTCGGTGTCGGTTACGCCAACCTAGAAACCAGCATCTCTCTGTGCACTTTGAAAGGCCCTTCTCTAGGCTGTGACCTAGAGTCAGGAAAAGGAATAATAAACAGTTCTCAGCTTTCACACTTCACCATCAACACTCCACTGTGCCAAAATCCTGTCCTTTATGTTAGTTAGCAAAAGTGTCCTCCCGTGTGGATCCAAATAATAAATATTTGTCAAGAAGGAACACTGGAGTCCTCAAGCTAGATTAAAGGCCAGTCCAATCAAGTGGGTTATGTAATTGCCAGTCTTAGCAAAAATAGCAGTCAAAATCGTTTCAAAAATATGTCTTTTGTTAAGTAATTGAATTGACTCCAACAATTTTTTCAACGTTAATTCACCTATGTAAATTATGTAAATAATACCTATGTAATGTTTTAATGTTTTAAACGAAAGAGGAAATGCTAGTTTCCTGGTCTGCTGTTTGTTAGCTCAAGTATTTAGGCCAAGTCCTATTACGCCCAAGGCCATTGCCTCATTTTCCGTGTGGCCCCAAGTTAGCTACTATACTGTTTCAAAGCCACCATGAATCTCGATCTGTTTAATTAAATTGTGCAGAACCCAAGGGAGCTGGGTGAGAGGAAGTAAATAGATCACTGCGCCCTTCTTATCGAGGGCACGTTAAGGTCAAGGGCCAAGTGTGCCTTCCCCTAAAACAAGCAGCATGCCTGGGATTGTGGGTTTATTCCTGGCCTTCTGATGCTATCTCACACTGTTTCCTAGCACCCCAAGGAATGTGGAATTTGCAGGAGGAACTTCAGTTCTGATAACTTTTTACCCCCTGGAATTAAATAAAACCAATCCACATGCATGGAATAAAAACTTGTGCCTTTTACTAGAACAATAAGCTGCAAAGATTGAAAAGATTAAATGCAAAAAAAGCTAAAAATAGAGCAAGAAATCAAGTAAGCAGGAGAAGAGGAAAGAGGAGGTAGGTGGGAGAGACAGCTAAAGAAAGAAAAGGGGAGGGGAAGGAAAGAGAGGGAGGAGAGGAAAGAACAAAAGGATAGGGGAAAAGAGGTGAAACGACTTGGTGAGACCTGACTTGTCCCTGTAACACCCACATCAATCTGACTTGTTGCTCAATTAGTATTCTCTTCCTAAAATAAAATAATCCCACTGACCCTTGTGGACTCCAAATGAAATACTGGGTTTTTATGTGCCTTTGTGAAACACGGAAGCCCTGGTGTGGTAGTGGTTAAGAGCTACGGCTGTTAACCAAAAGGTCAGGACTTCGAATCCACCAGGCTCTCCTTGGAAACCCTGTGGGGCAGTTCTACTCTGTGCTATTGGGTTGCTATGAGCTGGAAATGAGTCGACGGCAATGGGTTTTTTTTTGGTTTTGTGAAAGACATTGTTATAAGTTACTTTTGCTAGAAGAATAATCGTTATAAAATAATATATGTGAAAGAAATTTATAACAAAAGCTATTATCATCAAAGTGATGTTATTCCTTCTAGCCTCACGTAAATGCTTTTAAAACCATTTTTATGATTTGAAAAGTAAGGCAGGTTTACTGTACAAACAGGAAAACTCAGCAAAGTATTAGTTTGAACCATATGACGTTACTATTTCTGAGGCTCAGAACTAGATTATCAGCAGTGTTGTATGGTTCAAGCTAATATAAAGAACACCGAAATTATTGGTAATACTGCCATCCAGGAATAGTAATATTAATCTGTCTGGTATATTTCCATTCAGCCTTTTTTTTTTTTTTTTAATACAACCACATTTTAATGTGGAACTTATTTTGTGTATTTTATGTCCTGATATTTTCGCTTGTTATAAAGGCCTTTTCCCATATCATTGAAAATGTTACTAAAGTAAGTTTAATGTCTACATGACATTATTGTGCCAAAATAATTTTAACAAGATGAAATGGAAAATTGTTTGGAATTGACATACTTTCCAAATTTTTGCCATTATAAATAATGCTCAACAAACATCCTTAAACATAGTTTTATACCAGCTTTGCTATTCGGTCAGAACATATTTATGGAGAGAAATGATTGATCAGAAATGTATGAATTTTTAAGGTTCTTGTATATTATCACACGGCTTTTCCAAAGAGTTCTATCTACCTGTATACCCATCGGTGGGTTATGAGAAAATCTACCAAAGTAACATCACCAGAATTTAGTTTTTTTTTTTTTTTTCCATTAATCCATTGCCGTAGAGTCAATTCCAACTCATAGTGACCCTATAGGACAGAGCAGAACTGCCCCATAGAGTTTCGAAGGAGTGCCAGGTGAATTCGAACTGCTGACCCTTTGGTTAGTAGCCGCAGCACTTAACTACTACGCCACCAGGGTTTCCTTGTTTTCATTATGTTTTTAAAAATACTTGCCAATTTGACATATATACGTGTGGGGGAGGGAAGGGATTGATTGATTTAATATACATCTTTTAATTATAAATAATATTGAGATTTTTTCATGTATTTACTGGCTGTTCCTCTTTCTTTTATGAACAAATTTTTGTGTTTGGTCTTCTATTTTCCTATTCAGTGTAATTTATTAATTATTTGTAAGAATTCTTTGTACATTAATTACAGCAACTCTTTGTTTATATTCTAAATATTAGTTTTTAGTGTGCCTTTTAATTTGATTTATAAAAAATTTCACCTAACACATTATATTTTCTAATATAAATTTAATAACTTTAATTTTAAGAATTCTTTAAAAAAGAATAATAATTTTTAAAAAGTCATACAATAGTGAGAAATATAAAAAAGAAAGTGAAAATCATCTGTAATCCACTCTATAGTTTTCCAAACTCTTTTCTGTGACCATAGAGATCATTCTTTACCATGCTTGGCTGCATGTTTTTTAACATAACAATACATTGTGGAATATACAATAATAATGAAAATGGATGAACTACGGCGGGAAAAATGATACAGGGGTAACACATACGGTTGACATGAGTTGCAATTGACTCAAGGGCAATGGTTTTTCGGTTTGGTTATACAGCTCTTGGCATGCTTCTGTCCAAAGACAGAACTAATGGTAGGTGAGGGGAATCACTCTTGGACTGTGAAGGGATGGGACACTGTATAATATACAGAATCAAAGGTGGCGATGAGATGACAAACCAACTGATGACGAGAGAATTAATCAGCCTCTCAAATGGGTTTGCTTTTGTGTGTGTTTTTGTCTTTCATTCTTATGGATGCAGACAGGATATTGAACAGCAGCTGGGCTCCTTGATCTTAGCAACAGACATCAACAGGCAGAATGAATTTTTGACCAGATTGAAAGCTCACCTCCACAATAAAGATTTAAGACTGGAAGATACACACGACAGGCACTTTATGCTTCAGGTAAAAAAAAAAAAAGCTTAAGCCATTATTCATGCCAGATAAAAACACTTAAGAACATGATCGATAATTTTAGCACATTTGAGAAGTATCTCCCATGGTATAAGTCAGAGCAGTGGCCTACTTTCTTAAAAGCTTCATGACACATGAAATTTTTAAGTGGTTTTCAAGCAAGTAAAGTCTGGGTTTCATGTCAGCGGGTTGATAATATCACACGTTTCCTTGTTTGGGAGCTGCTTCACCACAAAGTAACTCCATGGGCCATTGCAGGCAGTGAGTGTCTGTCACATTTTGTGACTTGGTAGAGACTTGACCAATGTGATTCCTGTGAAATTTGTAAGACTGTTTCTGTAACACAAAAGTATATTATATTAACTATAGTTTCCCCCAAAACTGAAAAACCAATAGTCGTCCTTTACCTCAAACCTATTTAATCAAGCCTTGCTTTATTACCTAAACCCTTATTTTCATCTGAGGTTCAAACACATCTACCTAGTTTTACATTTTGGGGCACCAATAAATAAATGACTTTAAGTTTAATTTAATTGCATCAAGGCCAACCTCTTTTAGCAAGAAGCCATTTCTGACAGGAAAACAAAAAGAGGAATGGACATTGAAAGTAGAAGTCTGACCTTCTTGATCTTTTTTTTTTTGTCTTCCATTTTTTCCTTTTGGTCCAAAAGACTGAATGGATGGACTCTGAGCTGATCTAGATAGACCAACTTTCACCAGAGAGATGGATTTCTACATGGTAGACTGAATTGTACAGTTTTTTTTATCCCATCCCACTCCCAGGCTGCCCTCTGTAGCTGTCTAAAGTGCTCCATCCTTCCCAGGATACACCCTACCCTAGCTGTAGAACTATGCCTTCCTCCTTTCTTCCCAGACTAATCTTTTAGTCCCTGAGTGTTACACATAGCAGCTCATGTCTGATTTTAGTGACTCAAGCCAAGGCCTTGAGTGACGGAAAGAATTGGCCTGAACGCTTGTATTAAAAAAAGAAAGCTTGCTAACTCAAGTGAATCCCTAACAGAGGGAACCTAGAGGGGACTTCTGCCCCTTACCTACTCCAGCACAAACTGGTCCCTCCATTAACCAGAAAATAACCAAATTTGCAACTTAATGTCATCAAGGCTCTCCCAGATCCCCTCACTGCCACTGGTTCTTGAGCTCCCAAGGAAATAGGTCAAAACAAAGGGACATTGCTGGTGGGCAGGACAAGCTACCAGGAGCCCATCCAGGCCTCTCAGCAGTTGGTGGTTAAGGGGGAAAATCTGCTTCTCTGGGAATTCAAGGTAACCCTGCTCGGGGCAACATCACTGACCACAGCTGACATTGCAGATCCAGACCAGTGTGAGGCAAGCCAAGAAGGCCCTAATTTAGCTCTGCAAACAAAACACACCTACGTTTGATATGAGTTAGCTCCCAGGCTGGCAGTCTGTGTTTACTTACACACAAACATGAAGACGAAAAGGCAGCCATACATAATTTAAGTGATGTATACAGCGAGTCAGTGTGATGAGAGTGAGGTCCAATGATCATACTTGAGCCTGGCTGGGATCCCTGTGGCCTCCCTGCCTGTGAGAAGCGGGGCAGCAGCAGGAGCCAGGCCGTGGTTTTCCTTGGCCTGCCCACCTCAAGTCTCCTCCAGGAAGCTGTGTGTCCTTGGACTGTGGCTCTTCTCTCATTCTCACCGCCATAGGTGGGAGTTCTGAATAAAGGTTTTGTGTGGTGGTGAATAAGTGCTGTTTCCTGAAGAGGCCTGTCAAGGAGGCCCTCTGCAAAGATGGACTGGTACCATGAGGCAGGCAGTCCCTGGGTGGTACAAAATATTAATGCATCTTACTGCTGACCAAAAGTTTGAAGGCTCCAGCCCAACCAGAGGTGCCTCCGAAGAAAGGTCTGGGGATCCACTTCTGAAAAATCGGCCACTGAAAACTCTGTGGAGCTTAGTTCTACTCTGACACAAATAGGGTCACCATGAGTCAGAGTTGACTCCAAGCCACTGATTTTTACTGGTACCATGAGGCAGAGCGCACCCACAGACTGGCTAGTTTGACAGCCCCTTGGGCTTGGGGTACATTTACTACTGAAGGATCAGCCTCTGACAATCTCTCCCTGCCCTGTCATTTCTCAGATTGCCTTGAAGTGTGCTGACATCTGCAACCCTTGTAGGATCTGGGAGATGAGCAAGCAATGGAGCGAAAGGGTGTGTGAAGAATTCTACAGGCAAGGTTCGTTAAGGACCCCACAGCTGAGTTTTCATCGTCCCTTCTCCTCTCAGGCATTTTTCCTAACACAACAGGAAACAGCTAATCTTTTGTGGCATTTGCTCTTTCATCAACTCTTATTATCCTAACCTTTCTCCTTAACTCTCTTGCAAACCATCCTGGCCCTTTTATGGAAAAAACTTTTAAATATATAACATCCACTTACTACAGAAACAAGTAGTAATGAGGTGCCATAAAAATGACCAAAAGGAGATTCTATATATATGTATATTTTTTTAATGGCTTTCCTTTGTGGATATAAGAATGTGAGAGACAGTTTGATTTTTACTCTGACCTTCATTTTAATGAGCTGAGCGTAACCTAAAGGCTAAATGCCATTTGGGGTCAATTTTTTCTGCTCTGAAGGAAGGCTTTAAGACTCCTTCTTTCCCTTGACTTTAAGTAAAGCTAACGATGAAAGAAAGCACAGCTGACCAAAAATTGAGTTCATCCTCTTAAACAGTTTCAACAGTAAGGTAAAAGAATTTTGCTATGAAAAGAAAAATGGCCCCAAATTGGGGCATAATTTTTCAAAGATGAACCTCATTCAAAATAAGACAATGGAATTAGCAAGCAGGATCTTGATATTAGACGGGCTATCGGCCTTTGGACACAGCCTTTTTTTCTTCAGGCCTTGTTTCAGTGTTCAGGATGTTTGCTCAGGCACAGCAGTGCTCTGATGCTAGTGACAAGATCAGGTTTGAGAGACTGAGAACAAACAAGGCTTCAAGTGTCCCATATACCAGCTCTGTGGAGAGGTCAAATAGCAACAGTGAGCCTTTTGGAGAAGCCTCCATTGAAAGATGTGTCAATGGCATCATGATGGCCCCGAAGACAGAAAACAAAGAAGAATTGATTGAGTTCATGTAGGGCCAGAAGGCTCTTCTAACCACCTCTTCCGTTCAGAGTAAAAGTCCTCATTTAACTCCTATAACTCTGTGTGATTTCATTTGAATTGAGTGTGAGGTGTTAGGAATCAAAGGATCAGTTCTAGTTGCCCATGACATCCAGCCTCCACTGAGGGCAAGACAAAAAGAAATATGATGAAATTGGAGCAAGGAGGTTTTAGATTAGATATGATAAGTACTTCCTTTACTGTGTGGCACATAAAATAGTGAACTAGCACAGAGAGAGAAGAGCTAGGCTCTCCATACTTGGAAGTCTCTGCTCTGTTTTGACTCAGTCGTGTGCTACTATTTGTATTGAGAGCCCTTAACTCTTTCATTGGCTCATCTTACACTTTATTTGTTTTATAAGCAATTTGGGGCAGGGATTATGTCATTTGGGCACATAGTAAGGCCCCGTTGAGTTGATGAATCAAAGTTATTGACTAAGTGGAAGCAAATGGGATCAGCCAAGAAAGGCGATCTATAAAGTCTCTTTGCAAAAGCAGATTGTTGTTCTAATAATACATGCGTGAGCAATAGTATAAGATGGAAAAACCTAGAACATTTGTAACCTGATCACTAATGATCAGATTTCATGCACCTTGCTCTCTGACATGTCTCCTGGCAGAGGAAGGAGAGTCAGGAGGGCACATCAGGTCCCTTTTTATTTAGTAATAGTCTCAGCCTCTAGCAGAAGTCTGCCTTTTTAAGAAGAGAAGACTCCCTGGTCATTCAAACTCCCTGTCCTCCATACTGATTTTTTTCTTTTTTTTTAATCTTATAAGGATGACTTGTGTCATTTTGATTTATTTATCTGGCTTTCAGTTCAGGATTTGGGCTCAAAGCCCAGCTCACTCCAGCCTCGTTTCAAGCAGACTTCCACAGACTGCTAACAGTCCTGGTCAAAGTACCTGCAATATGACTCCAGTGTGATGTTGAGCAAAGGAAAACTCCTAAAATCAAGGTCAAGGACAGAGGGGGAAAGGAAAATGAGATCACGTAAATTAGACAAACAGTGTTAAACTCTCAGAACAGAGACTAGGGTTCCCAACACCACACCCTCACCAACTCCTTCAGGAAGTAGAATTTATGTCCTCATTGACTTCAAATTTGTGTCTTCTCAATCAACCAAGTGTTCTAGTAGTTTTTATTAAACATCTACTTCTAGCCTTGGCTAATCTTCAGCAAAACTGTGATTTTCCTACTGTTTACAAAGCCCCGTTGGGAAGGTTATGAAGGATCTAAAGAAGTATAATTATTTGTTTTTCGTACCGTCAAAGTACTAATCAGCAAAACTCCTGGAGGGAGAAAGTATGCAGTTTTTCCCTTTGCATTCTCTACATCAGTTAGCAAAGTGTCTGTAACACAGCAAGTGCCCTATAAATATCTATTGAATAAGTGAATGAGTAAATGATCTAGTTGGAAGACCAATACCCACATGAAAAACAGCAGTACAAATAAAGCAAACATCGTCTGGAGGCATATGAGTAACTATCAAACAACTGGTAGAGGTCACAGGAGAAGATCTAGTGGCTGAGGAAGGTAGAGTCCAAGCTGGGTATCCAAGGATGTGTAGTGTTCTGCACTTTCCCATATGGTAGCCACGAGGCACCAATGGCTTTTTAAATTAAATAAAATTGAAGTTTTAGTTCCTAATTTTGTGGGGTCATTATTTCAAAGGGCTACATATTGGACAGTGCTGAGAACATTTCCTTTGTTGCAGAAAGTTCCATTGTGTAGCGCTGGTTTGGACAGAGGGGAATGGAAATGGACAAAGGCACTGAGGTGGGGACATATTTCTGATGTTAGACCAGCTCAGTCCCATAGAAGATTAGAAGAGGCAGGTGGATTTGGGAAGGCTCCTGTACACCTGGCTAAATCAGAAAACATGAAAATGGGAGTCATCAAAGAAAGTGTGTTTAGGACAACATATATAATTGAAGCGGAAGAAAGACTGGCTAAGAAGCAAAAACTAAGAACTAGTTATTAAGAAACCAGACTAGGGTCAGGCAGAGTGTCCCCAAAACAGAAATAAACAGGATTTGGTACCTCAATAGGGAGAAAGGAAGGGAGAAATCAAAGATGATTCTGCCAAAGTGTCAAACTTGACTGAAAAATCAATAGCACCCTTAACAGAAATGGAGAGATGAGGAGTAGAACTGGTTGTAACATAACAACTGGTTAGCTGCCATCGAGTCAGGCCCTGTGCCATCCCCACAATTGTTGCTATGCTTGGTTATGGAAGAATTCATTTTCATATTAACTGGTGGCATGCCTGCCCTCAGAAGGCTGTTTCCATTCAGGGTTGAAGAGCAAGAGTGAGGAGACTTCCCTGAACTCCTCAGGCTTAACCCTTTGGTGACCTAAAATGGAGATTGTAATAAGGTTGCCATGAGGAGTAGGTTAATTAACATATTAAAGTGCCTAAAACACAGTAAGCACTGGGTAAGTGTTATATTTTTATCCCCTCTAGTTTTGGGAAGTAGGAACCCTGGTGGTGTAGTGGTTAAGAGCTCCTGCTGCTAACCAAAAGGTTGGCAGTTCGAATCCACCAGGCGCTCCTTGGGAAATCTATGGAGCAGTTCTAGTCTGTCCTATAGGGTTGCTATGAGTCAGAATCAACTTGATGGCAATGGGTACGGGTAGTTTTGGGTAGTACACTACCAACTGTGAACTGAACTGTTTCTGAGGCCCAGCTTCTCTGCTGATTAACCCTACTGTTTTCCAACACAAAAAATACCATTTTTCACCCTGGAGAAGGACTGAAAAAATATTTTAAACAAAGCAGAGGTCTGCTTTATGTGATGAATTTCTCCTTCAGTCTTCTAGCTGACAAAGGCATTAAAAAGAAATATTATTCTGACCTTTACTTTTTTTAACCTTCCATTACATTAGGTGAAATTCTGAGGAATCAGAATGAAAGATACTGGATTCTTATTTATGATTAATTTTATAGCTATCCATAGATGAGATGCTGCTCAAATGAGATCTTTTTAGTCCCTCTCTCCCATTTCCTACGTATTACCATCCCTGGTTATTTTCAGGTGGAAATTGAATTCTTAGCATAAAATCTGTTTTCTTAGCCTGTTCCTTAAAGCCAGAACTTCCATTTCATGTTAGGAAATTGCTCATTTAGTTCTGTTCCTGTTTTTCTAGCTCTCATTCAAAAGTTAATCCCAGAGGACACCTAATTACAATGAACTTATTGTAAATGATCATTGAGTCTCCAAAATCTTAAAATTTCACAGAAGCTAGGAAAGCAATGCAGGACGTGATGGTGCTAAAGGGTTCCTAACGATAACAAGGCAAGAAGCAGTAATTCCCAAAATAACTCCTTCCAACTAGGTCATCAAAAACTACCAATATTTACATAGATTCTAGATTATTTATATGTTTCTTCCTTCTTCCTAGGTGACCTCGAGCAGAAATTTGAACTGGAAATCAGTCCTCTTTGTAATCAACAGAAAGACTCAATCCCTAGTATACAAATTGGTGAGTTGAATTCAATTTTAACTGAATAGTTTGGGCTCCTGTGCCGGGAGTCACAAAGAAAAGATCTACACACAATTTTTTTGAAAGATTCAAACTGGAGGTTTGATCAATGTTCCTTTGAATGGCTGAGTCCAAATAAACACTCTAATCATGATTTATCTACTAGATAATTATCAATTTAAAATTATGAAAATTAAAGGTTTTGTTATAGAACCTTAACTAACCTATATTAGCTTTGTATTTTAGAATCATATCAAAACCAAATAGTGTGGAAAAAGAGTAGTAAGAATCAACTCTTTGCTGCTTAAGGGCATGGTAACTCACACTCTCTTCAGGGCTTGAAAGGTGGGAAGTCAGCAGAATCTGCCTTTAGGGACCTTCCAGTTTGGGTCACTACCTCCCTCTCACTTCAAACACTCAATCCCAAGGGCCCAGCACCCTAATCCCAAATTCTTCAAGCCATGCTTTGATCCCATTGTGACTTGGCATCCCATGCTTCCCTACTCTCCATTTCAAAACTTATTTTCAGTCTTATTCTCTAAGGACCATACTCTCTTTCAAGTGCCAATTTTGCCAACGTGTTAAAATGTGAGGTTGACGCATCCAAAATAATTATTACTTTATCCAACTGAGTTATGCATAAGATCATTAAGCAAATCAAACTGGACATTTTAGGCATTTTTGTGGACGAAATATTTCTGATCAGATAAAAATTGCAATCAAGTCATTAAAACACTCCACCCACTCCATCTACATTTAAGGCATATCTTTCTTTGCCTGGTAGTTTTCTTCAACTGAAACCAAGGTCAGAATTTGAAACTAACCCTTTTTCTTATAAACTATGGCACTAACATGTATTGGTTCATGGTTTTTGTTTTTTTCCTATTCCCACAGACCATAGATGGTTTACTGCATTCACAGTGTTATACACCTCTGCAAAGGCCAAGGTTTAATGCCTTAACATTGGGAAGGAAGGGGGTATCCTAAAAGATAAACTGAAAAGTAACAAAACCAGAGCAAATTAGAATGATATGCTTGCAATCACGGAAAATCCAGTCAGTCCACAGTCCCACAAAAGATTCATGAAGTTATCCTAAGGAAACAGGGACAAAATTAATCTAGTTACAAAGATTTGAATGGAATACACAAATATGAAAATAGTTATGTTGGAATTATTGATGAGCTTATTCGTGATCCATTTTCTTTCAAATTACCCTTGATATTGGTGTGTTGTTTTTACAATTAAACTGATTCCTTCACCAAAAAATAGTGGGGAGAGACAATAAAAAATAAGACCCATGTCAAATTCTCATGGAATCTAGACTTTCTGGAGCCATGGAGGCTAGAAGAACCCCCAAAACTATTTCCCCGAAATAATCTTTAAACCTTAAACCAGAAGTATCCCCTGAAGTCTTCGTAAAAACGAACAATAGTTTAGCTTAACTGGTAAAGAATGTCTGCCTTGAGCGCTATGCTCTTTTAAGATCTATCTATATGAGATCAAATTGACGACAGCAATTCAAAAGATTAGACAGTTAACTTCGGGGGTAGTAAGTTTATGTTAATGAGGTAGGAACAACTCAGAAAAGGAGGGTGAGAATGGTTGTACAACTCTAAGAAGGTAAACAGTGTCACTGAATTGTACATGTAGAAAATGTTGAACTGGTGTATGTTTTGCTGTGTATACTCTCAACAACATCAAATAAATAAGTTATTTAAAGAAAAAATCAGTCCCAGCACAGATGAGGCTACGGAACTGATGCTGAGGGGTTGAGAGAACAGAATCGCTGCCTCAGCTCCTTGTATCCTGTCCTCTCCCACCAGCAATGGAGATTCTGCAGCTGTGATTCGAAAGGAATAGACCCTGACCACAGTCCTACTCACTTGGTTGAGTTCTGACTAGAAACAAAATTTGCCAGGCAGCTGTTAAGACCTATTGAACACCAAACAAAAGGGCTCGCCTTGTTAAGCACACAACCTGGATTTGCAAGACAGACCTGATTTCAGAGATGTTGTCCCATGGTTGTCATGAGAACACACTTACTTTGTCAAATTGCATGTCCTGATTTTCAGCTCAGGAAAATATGGTTACCATAGATACCTGTTTTAAAAATGAGATGGGGGTTGAGCGAATAGGGAAACCCGACGGTTGTACACTGGCACGGCAATAATAAAGAGAAAGAGAAGGTGATTGTAAAACGGCTCCTAATACATGAGTATCTCTGTCTCTGTTCCACATCTCTCAGCTCTACGGGTTCAGGGTTGGGCAGTGTGGTGTGCAGGGGTAGGTCAGACTAAGCTGGAAAAGCCTAAATAGATGAATCCAGTTTAATGGGAGCTGCGGGCTCTAGCCGCCCAGACACAATTTTTCCACTGGGTCCTCAGTAATGCAGCTATTCCCCCTGTTCTGACTCCCCTGTGAACGAAAGTGTCTCCTCTCTTCTCTGTATCCCCATCCAAAATGAGAAAGCTCCTGAGTGCTGGTCTCACTTAAACTTAGATCTGGCTTTTCTATTTAAGTAATTCACATTTACCCTAATGGAACTGGGGCTTCATGGTCCCTTCCCCACTCCTCTCCTCTCTCCATCAAATTTTGCATTAAAAAATTTTTTTAAAAAAACCTTGCCATCGAGTCAACTCCGACTCATAGCAACCCTAGAGGACAGAGTAGAACTGCCCATAAGGTTTCCCAGGAGCACCTGGTGGATTCGAACTGCCAACCTTTTGGTTAGCAGCCATAGCTCTTAACCACTACGCCACCAGGGTTTCCACATTTAAAAAAAAAGAAGGTATTAAATTGAATAACTCTAATTGGTGAACTCTGTAGAAAGATGAGGGGAAAAAAGTTTCCTTCAATCCCTGTCTACTTTGAGGCCACCATTCCTCCCTTCTCCCACTGCCATCCCTCCCAGACAAGACCAGGGTAAAATAAGCTCCTGCTTCCAGAGAAATGGGGGATTCTCACAACAGACCGAGAACCAGTGGAACAGGTTCCCAAATCTGATAGTGTAGAAGCCTTCCTTTGTTTGAAAACCTGCCTCCTGCTTTCTATTCAGACTTTAAAACAACTTTCCTAGTAAGATAAGCTGACTTTACATCTGACACAACCAGTTGCCATCATGCCAATTTCTACTCATGGTGACCCCATGTGTGTCCGAGTCCAACTATGCTCCACAGGCTTTTCAATGGCTGGTTTTTCAGAAGCAGTTCACCAGGCCTTTCTTTCAGAGGTGTCTCTGGGTGACCCCAACCTCCAACCTTTCAGTTAGCAACCAAGCGAGTTAACCTTTTGTACTACCCAGGAACTCAGACAGGAGTACACAAAAAAAAAAAATATCCAGGGTAAATTCAGGAATAGAATGAGTTGCTTTTTTTAGATGTTGGGTTTTAAAATATGCGGTTTTGTAACTTTTTAATACTTCGGGTAAGTTTGATAAGCATTCCCACTTCAAACTTTAATTTTTAAATTGTTTAATTTTTCAAACTATCTTTTTATTTAAAGGTGAAAGATAATAGACATTAAATATGGAGATTGTGAAGGAGGTGAAGAAAATTCAAGAAGAGCAAAAAAAACCGTGAAATTCTTATTTGCTGACTTCCTACCTAACCTTACCAAAATGCTAAATACAGACATAAAGTCGCTAGCTTAACTTTCCTCCTCAGGTTTAGGTTCTCTAAAATGATCTCACCGTTTTAAGTCATATTTCACATAAAATGAGATGCTGCAGAAAGGTCCAATAATATTTTGTATGCTGCATCCTTTTCTCATTTCTATATTGTCCTCAAAAGTCAAGTCTCTGTTGTTTGTCCAATAAAAAGATGATCGAGTCAAGCTTTATAATTTGCATGCCTGAAAACATATGGAATTAGTTGTTGGCAGATATTGTTATACTGAAAACGATCGTCTTTTCTCCTACACCTACATTTCAAGGAAATACTATAAAACCTAAATATGGCCAAGTTCATGATGATTCTAATACGTCAGGCCTAAACTGAACATTATCTTTGCTTAATACAGCATGTTTAGTAGAGAAAGCACATTAACAGCAAAACATGATGAGAAAGCGACAAGTCTAAAATAAGCAGGAGAACAGGCAAGCTAGCAAAGTCTAATATCAAACAACCTTTGCTAATCATTAAAGCAGGATTTTATGCAGGTAAAATCTGCATTTGAAATGGACAAACTGTTATTACCTCAATTTAGCTGTTTAACTTATTGGAAAGTAAGACGAAACTATAAAACTATAATCCTGAAAAAATATCCTATAGGAGATTCCTTCCTGAAGTCTTTTGCCCTCCGCTCCCTCCTTCTACCCATACTCCTTAGTGCCAACGGAGGCTTTTCTTTTTTTCTTTTCTTTTTTGTTTATGTCTTTCTCCTCCTAGAAATAATAATACAAAACCCAAAACCCACTGCCATCGAGTCAATACTGACTCATAGTGACCCTATAGGACAGAGTAGAACTGCCCCGTAGGGTTTCCAAGGAGCACCTGGCAGATTCGAACTGCTGACCTCTTGGTTAGCAGCTGTAGTGCTTAACCACTAAGCCACCAGGGTTTCCACAAATAATAATAGCCAGTATCTATTGTTTACTACCTGCCAGGAGCTTTCTAAGCATTTGTCATTTAATTATCCTAATAGCCCTATGGACCCCTGGTGGCTCAGGCTTGTTAACCAAAAGGTCGGCAGTTCAAATCCACCAGCTGCACCTTGGAAACACTATTGGCAGTTCTATTCTGTCCTACCGGGTTGCTATGAGTTGAAATCTGCTTGACAGCAACCAGGCTTGTTGTTTTTGTTTTTAACAACCCTATGGGTTTGGTTGTTGCTGCTGTTAGGTGCTGACAAGTCGATTTTGACTCAGTGACTTCGTGTGACAGAGTAGAGCTGTCCCACAGGGTTTCCTAAACTGTAATCTTTACCAAAGTAGCCCTGGTGGCCCAGTGGTTAAGCGCAGTACTACTAACAAAGGCTTGGCAGTTGGAAGCCACAAGGCATTCATGGTGGAAAGATGTGACTGTCTGCTTCTGTAAAGATTAAACCCAAAACCCAGTGTCGTCGAATCGATCACAGCCTAGAAAACTCTACGGGGCACTTCTACACTGTCCTATAGGGTCAGTATGAATCTGAGTCAACTCCACAGTAACAGGTTTTGGTTTGGTTTAATCTTTACCACGAGCAGATAGCCAGGTCTTTCTCCAATGGAGTAGCCACTGGGTGGGTTTGAACTGCCAACCTTTGAGTTAGTATTTGAGAGTTTAACTGTTGAGGCTTCTATGGATTTGGTCCTCTCAGCTTTTTTTTTTTTTTTTTTTTACAAATGAGGAAACTGAGATGCATAGAGGTGAAATGACAAGCCCACAGGAACACATCTTATGCTCCCAGACTCTGGGCAATGACCACATCTTGTTTGCCTTCATATCCCTGGGGAGAGCAGACAGTAGGGCCCCAATCATGTTTAAGGAAAGCAGTTGTTTTTCTTGTCCTTATGGTGATGCGTTTCACCTTGCTCTTCTCCCAGGTTTCATGACCTACATCGTGGAGCCACTCTTCCGGGAATGGGCCCGTTTCACAGGAAACAGCCCACTGTCTGAGAACATGCTGAGCCATCTGGCGCACAACAAGGCCCAGTGGAAGAGCCTGTTGCACAAGCAGCCCAGGAGCAGCAGCGGCAGCAGCCCGGAGCACGGAGGCCCGGGAACCGAGAAGGAGGCACATACTGGCCTGGATGCCGATGGCCCATAGGCCCCATGCCCTGCTCTGAGCCCGAGAGAACCTCCCTGAGCAGAGGCCTCCGAGAGGGTGCAGAAGCCCTGAGGGGTTCTCGCCAACGAACCCAGCCACTCTCTGGGTTTTGTTCTTGGCCTCTTCTGAATGCCACCCTCCTATTTACCTGCCTCCCCTCCTGTTTCCAAGTGTACAGAAGCCATTTGTCACCTCAGCATTAGCTGCCGAAACGAGCAACTCCATTCAGTAATGTGGGAGCTGATTCCAGAGGCAGGTTGCCAATCCAAGGAGAAGACTGGGGAGTAAGAACGAGGTGCTTCTGCCATGTCCCCCACAGGCCCTGGGTCACACAGTGTGACAGGCATACAAAGTCCAGAGCATTTTCCGTGTGTCATCTGACTGCTGAGCTGCATGACACAACACCAGCATATTTGGAACTCCGAAGATATTGGTCTTAAGTGCAAGAGCACAAATGAGAGCGTGAGAGAGAAAGTACTTTATATTTTAATAATAATTATTATTATAAAAATAATAATAAATCTTTTTAACTTTTATATTTTATGCACTAGACAATGGATCTAAGACTCTGGACTAAGATTACTCAATGTACCCAAAAGGAACAAGGGGATCATTGTTTGTTACTGACTTGATGCCACTTTGGGTCAGAGATGTGGCATCTTCTCAATTTCAGAATCCACGTTTCCTATCGGATTGAGGGGAAGGTGCTGTAGTGTTCATTCCTTTGCACCGTCAGCCAATCTGTCTTTTATGGCTAACTCAGATTCGGTGGCATGTGTATATTCACCCATGTACATTTTCTGTAAATACCAAGCGCTACTGATTCCCATGCCAAAATACATGAGTATTATGGGATTGCTACCTGTAAACAATGGCACTGTGAACAAAATACTGTTAGTTTTAATACAAGAGAATGCATTTGTAAATATGGTATATAGAGTTTATTAATATACTGTTGTTTGCAGATAAAGGCCTTAACTTTAAACATCTTTCATCTTCTGAAAGCTGCCCAACTTAAATCCTCACAGATGTCTTTCTGAACTGCCTTCCCACGTCCATCTTTATGCTTTCCAGCTAAGGTCACAAACCAAAACTGAATCAAGTCTTTGAGGAAATATTTTGGAAACTTCACAGGCATTCCGCTTGAGACCATAGTGTTTCATCTATGGCAGCAAGCATCGTTTCCTCAGATTCAGGAAACCCTTCAGCAAGACTGAAGTCACTTTTCAACGCAGCAATGTTGCACACTCTATTTTAACGAGACAGCTGATAAGCTTGTGTTTATGGGACTCTTGTTATGGAACATGGCAGTGAGTCAGCCTCACAGGAAACATAGCGGGTCTCAAAAACCTTCTATGACCCTGTCATTCAACCATCAGAAAATTCCTGGCTCCCATACCACATATTGTCTGTTATGGCTATAGTACCAAAGTCTCTTTGGTTTAGGATTGGCGTGCATTTCTTTGGGGTTAATCGTAACTGGATTTTTCTTTTTTTCTTAATTTCCTCTGAAGTCTAGCTAAAGTTAACATTATTTAAGTAAAGAAAATATTTTGGTTTTCAAAAGACTTTACCTTCCTGGCAGGTCGTTGTGGTTAATTATGGTTCTAGTTAGCATAGTCACCTTGGAATTTATGGCCATTTTTTTCTGCAGAGACTTGACCATAAAATCAATTGATTACAGCGTTCTCTAGTGTCCTAAGCTCTGTGCACTGAGTCCTTTCTTTAGAAGTTCTTAACATAACTAACGTTAGATGAAATTTGGTAATGCCCCTTTTGTCTTCCCTCAGATAATGTGATACAGAATTTCTGCCACTACCAAGCTGTTTCTCACGCACAACGGAATGACAGCTAAATCTCATTCCTGTAGTGCAACTGTTGTATTTGTTTGTTTTCCTCCTCACATACAAATGAAATGTTAGAAACTTGACTGGATTGTAATAAGTTCCTGTAGAGAGACTGAGGTTAGCAGAGTTAAGGCTTAGGGGAAATTTTGGAAAGTTGGTTATATTTTCATTAAAGTAGAAGAGAGTGTCCGATGGTGCTGAAGAATGTTGTGAAAACCTAATGAAATGGGTGGATGATAAGTTGAAATTATTGATATGGGTAAGAAAAGAAATTGTGAAAACTTAGTACTTTGGTTTTTTTTCTGCACTAACTATAAACTGACACATATTTTTATATTCACTTTAATGCTCTGAAGCTCTCAGCTTGGTGAGGCCCCAAAAGAGAATATGTTGGATGTATTCCTACTTCCAAGCCTCTCTTTCTGTGGTGTGATGATGTAAAGAGGGCTTTTGAGTAGTCTGTTTTTCATGTCCGTGATCAAATCAAGGAAAGCAATCACTGCAGATGATAAAATAGATAGGAACGAAGATACTGATTTAGCCAATGAGGCCTCTACCTTGAGTTTAGAAAATGGATCTTGTTATAATTACGTTATAATTTAATAAATAATATTGGAGATGTTATTAGTAGTTCCAAGTTTATAGGGCAAAAGCGTTTATGTTACAATTAGGTCTTGAGGAAGGGCTCACAGAGAAAAGTACCAAATATCCTGTGGTCAAGTATATGAAGTAGCTACTAGTACAATAAATATCTGAAGCAAGAGGAGACACAGTGCATGAATTAATGCATCTGTCTCCTTCATTCAATCATTTAGAAACTTCCTGTGCTCCTCATTCTTTGGCAAAAGAACAAAAAGGTTGTGAAAACTTTTTTTGCCTACTAGCGGCTCTCTTGCAAATATTTAGGCAGAGGGAGTCCAATTACTAGTTAAAACCATTATTGAATTATCTATGGATTTCATCTTTACGAGTTTTCTTCTCCTAGTCCATGAACCATTAATAGTTGACTTAACAAGTTTAACTCTTTTATTGCTAGAGAAGAAAGGAATCAAAGGGCTGTTTGTTGTAAGTTAAAGTTAAAATTGAATTAAGAGAGAGAGAATTTATTATCACTGCCAGGCCTGATAGGCAAAGCTGGTTTTCCTTTTAACACCAGCAGTGAATAGTCAGAACCTTATTCATGAAAAGTTGGCCTACCCATTACTGCCTGCTAGGCTAAGCAAAAATCAGGCTCTGTTTCTACCTGCTTAAGGCTTCCCACAAAGGGACTTGGAGAGCATCCTGCAACCTTATCTTCAGACAGTGCTTCCTGTAAAACACAGTCTTGTTTTTAGTAACCTCTTCTCATGTTGAACCAGATCTGTTCACTGATTTGGATTTGGTTATGAGCTTGTATCTCACTGTATTTCTCATGCTTTGTTCTTTTAAGCAAACTCTTAAAATTGTGTTGTTTTCTGTATACATATGAGGTTTGAAAAAAACCACCTTGTGAGTTTTGCTCAAAATGTGGCCTAAATATTCATTGGCATGCCTAGATGAACAATTAAAAATAAAGATAATTTCTTAAAAATATCACAATATGAAAACATACTGATTCTCACCATGTAACGTATTATCAACTAAGCAATCTGTTTCAATAAAAAAGACCCACTGCTGGGGAGAGGAAACTTTCAGAGAAAGAGCACAGATGCAGATATGGTCCAGGTGACACGTTTCCCTTGTGCTACAGGAGCTGCAGAAATAGCCCATATTCATGAAGACATCGCATGCCAGTTAATCCCACCCTTAGGCGTCACGTTTCCCCTAAGTGCTGATATTTTTCTGACTCAAATTTGTCAAACTCGTATATGAATGAGAATGAGGTACGATGTTTTGGGTTGTGAAAACATAGCAAACTCATTTCAAGATTTTTTTGCAAAAAAATACGGTTTTGCATTTCAGGATTGGAGGCTACCAAGAATAATAGGACTGTACAGTCAGGACAACTGAGTGTCCTACGTCTTTCTGGAAATCAAGAAAAAGAGCACAACCCATGTTTCCCAGAAGCACCTTTGTGTCTTTATATATTTTCCCCGTTTTCATTTTTCTAAGATTTGCACTCAGAATCCCATTGATTGCTTAAAGTCTCCTCATGTCCAAATGCAAAGCCACCTTCCCATTTGTGGCCGTTCTAGATCATAAAATAAAAATCAAAAGTGAGACCCCAGTGCTATCCCAAAGCTCAGCCATGCCTTTCAAATGTGCAGTGGGAACCTATCTGAAACGTTGTCAATAGGCCAAGCCTGTGTGAGCAGTGAAGTTTCTATTCAACAAATATTATTGAAAATCGACTATGTGTCAGATGTTGTATAAGATACTTGCCGTATGAAAAAACCTAGTCCTTCCAGGAGCATTCAGACTTGTGTCAGGGACTGGCATCACCAGTGAACCCTTCTCTGAGCATTAGTGAGAACACCTGTAATTGCTCAAAAGTAGCTAAAATTTCCAGCCTGAATGCAACATAATAAACCAGTTGCTGTCAAGTCAACTCAAACTCATGGTGACCCCATTAGTGTCACAGCAGAACTGTGTGCTCCATAGGGTTTTTAGTGGCTGATTTTTCAGAAGTAGATTGCCAGGCCTTTCTTTTGAGGCACCATTGAGTGGACTCGAACCTCCAGCCGTTCAGTTAGCAGCCAAGCACATTAACTGTTTGTACCACCCAGGGACTCCCACAACATAATAAAAAACAGATAAGCTCTGGAGACCGAACTGGGTCCCAACCCTGGTTCTGCCACTTACTTATTCTGTGATTTGAGGGAAGTTACTGAACCTCATAATTATTTCTAGACAATAATAACTTGTATAGGATTATATGCAATTAAAAGAGACTGCATATAAAAAGCACCAAGCACAAAGTCTGGTGGTGCATGGTAGACATTCAATAAATAGAATTCTCTTCTCCTAAATTACAAAATAACTTGGCAAATAGCCATTCACACATGGGTAAGATTGGGGAAAAAGTAAGAAAAAAAATGTAGTAAAGAAATGCTGGTGATTTCACATTAGGAAGTCAAACTTATTTTTACATTTTTTAAGAGACTAGTTAATTTATGTACTTTTTTATTTGTAAGGTTGGGGGAAACTTTACCTCTTTTAAATGAAAGCTCGGCCTCAGCCATAGCCTATTTTCTGTTTAGTCCTCTGTGCTCTAGAATAGAGGATGGAGTATCTTTTGTTTCCTCTCCAGTCATAAATTTCTGCAAAGGAAACAGCTCCTAGGAACAAAATGGGAGTTATTTACCTCTCTTGTATCTATGCCACTAAAGCCCTGCTTCCTGCTAATTATGGCTGTGGTCCTGTGTGTGGGTCCCTAAAGGGTTTGCTGGGCTTTTCCAGGCTCCACAGGAGCAGGTGTGGACCATGTACCTCCCAGGATGTACCTGGTTCACACCACTCAGACATTTCCAACCAGGTTAAAGCTTCCTATTTCAGAGGACAGAAGGCAGAGGCACTTTTTATATCCCCTGGAGGAAAGAAGGAGAAGAGTTAGTCCTACCTGCATGACATTTGATTAATGACTAAATACCCGTACCCACTGCCATCAAGTCCATTCCGACTCTTAGCGACCCTGTAGGACGGGGTAGAAGTGCCAAATGGGGTTTCCTAGGAGTGGCTGGTGGATTTGAATTGCCGACCCTTTTTGGTTAGCAGCTGTAACTCTTAACCACTTCGACACTAGGGCTCCAATGACTAAATAAGGACCTTTAACCTACAAAACAGTCTATGATGGGCTTTGGGTCCCCCCTCCCCATTATGCCAGAGAGATTATTAGGAAATATTGACATTTTAGTTGATATGGTTTGAAAATGCACGATCGCCTTGTCTTAGTCATCTAGGCAACGGTGTATCATTGATTCCGTTGCCTAAAATGCTTTAAATCCTAGTATTACAAGTGCTGGTTTAACCGTCTGTATTTTTTTTTTTTTTTTCCTTTTTAGGGACGCAGTGTGGTAGAGTTGGAAAAAAATGTGGCCTTTGGCATCAGAGAGACCTGAATTCAAATTCCTCCTAATCCCTTGCTGTTTAACTGTGGGCAGTTCATCTCTCTGAGCCTCCATTTCCCCCATGGAGCACATACCTCCTGGGATGGTTTTAAGGTCAGCATTAGGTAACATACATAAAGCGTACAGCACAGTTCCTAGCACAAAGGGGATATTTAACAAATGTAAATTCCCAACCTATTCAATGAAAAAAAATCTACAAAGTGTGACTTGGGAGTCTTATTTTCTCTAGGTTGTACCAATTTTTGTGCAAAAGGAAACATAAGACCAATTAATAGATGTTGAACATGATTATGTCCACAAGAGGCTAGCTTGGCCATAAAATAATCCTTACAGTATGGACAAAATACTATAAAAAGAAAGCATTATTCCTGGGGTACTAAGGATACACTGATAAGACCAAGGACAAATAAGGGACTGCCTCACCTAATTTTAAAATATGTACTCCACAGCCCAAACCCATTGCCATCAAGTGGATTTCAACTCATAGTGACACTGTAGGACAGGGTAGAACTGTCCCATAAGGTTTACAGAATCTCTACAGAAGCAGGCTGCCACATCTTTCTCCCATGGAGTGGCTGGTGGATTCGAACTGCCAACCTTCTGATCAGCATCCCCTTGCTTAACTGCTGGGCCACCAGTGCTCCTGCCCAGCCAGAGAGAACTAGTCCAGTTAATCAAAGCCTTTAATAGAGTTGATGAGAATACAACCCTGGTAGACATAAGGTTTAGTAACTTAAACAAAACTTGTTAACTGATCAAGTTTTCAGGAATTGCACTCAAATCCTACAAATCCTATCCATAGAAGTTGCCAGTAGTCCTTCCTCTTGTAACTTCATCCGGTTCTTTCTGGCCACTTACAGCAGAGGCAAAGAACTCCAGGGAAGTCTCCTTAAATAGATCACTCTAAAAAAAGACTCAGTTCTCCCCTAAACTAATGTTTTCCAAGTTGTTTAATTACTGGTGTGCCAAAAGATGTTTATTAAGTTTTCCATTTAAAAAAAATGGCTTTGTAGTCAAAAAGTTTGAGAAGCAGTGGAGTAAACAGGTTTTTCTCTTGCTTGCTTCTCAGAGCCTCTCATATGCTAATTACATCTCCAACAAGGCCATGTGGTATTCAGTATTCCTGAATAATTTGAATTCAGATTGTTTTTCAGGTACATTAAATGCTATTTGGTAGACCTTTTTTTTTTTTTAAACCACACATATTTATTATTTCAAGGAACATGGTTTATAAAACCTAGCCAAGACAATAGCTTTTCTCATCACAGAAGGGTTTGTGAATATACCCTCTTGAGTGGCAAGTATAAGGGAGGACTTAATGGAGCCCTGAAGGACTTGATGTTCAGAGACCTCTAGGTCTTTTTCCACCCAACTGGAAAAGAAGCCTACAAAAGTATCACTAAATTGGTTTCCTTCACAGAGTTTTAATGAAGGTCCCCTACAAGGAGCCCTGGTGGCACAGTGGTTAAGAGTTGAGCTGCTAACCAAAAGGTTGGCAGTTTGAATCCACCAGTGGCTCCTTGGAAACCCTATGGGGCAGCTCTACTCTGCCCTATATGGTTGCTGTGAGTTAGAATCGACTCCATGGTAACGGGTTTGGGTATGAGTCGGAATCGACTGGACGACAGTGGGTTTGTTTTTTTTGGTTTATGGCATACAAGGAAACCCTGGTAACACAGTGGTTAAGAGTTACGGCTGCTAACCAAAAGGTTAGCAGTTCGAATCCAGCAGTCGCTCCTTGGAAACCGTATGGGGCAGTTCTACTCTGTCCTATAGGGTCGCTATGAGTCGGAATCGACTCAACGGCAACAGGTTTGGTTTTTGGTTTTGGTTTATGGCATACAAAGGAATCCTGGTAGCACAGTCATAAAAGTACTCTGCTGCTAACCAAAAGGTCAGTGGTTTAAATCCACTAGCCACTCGTGGAGAAAGATGTGGCAGTCTGCTCCCGAAAAGATTTACAGCCTTGGAAACCCTGTGGGGGTAGTGCTACTGTGCACTATAGGGTTGCTGTGAGTGGAAACAGACTTGATGGCAACAAGAATGACACACAGGGTGGTGCAAATGGTTAACAAGCTCAGCTGCTAACCAAAAGTTTCAAGTCCACCCAGAGGCACCTTGGAAGAAAGGCCTGACAATCTACTTCCAAAAATCAGCCATTGAAAACTCTACAGATCACAGTTCAATTCTGACACACCTGGGGTCACCATGAGTAGGAACTGACTCAATAACAACTCGTTTATGGCATGCACAATCCAAGAACAGACAGAGACAAATTCCAGTTGGCAACTCTAAAAAAGAACATGCAAGTAGAAGATGAGTATCTTACTTTATCCTTGTTACAAATACTTCAGATTATGCATAACCTAGCCAATTGATTACTCTTCTTACCAGTAAGCAATTACCTATGCTTTTTTTTTTAAGTTGTTGGCAAAGTAATTCTAATGGACCAAAATTTAGGGATCATTGTCTGGGTTATTTCATCCTCCTTGCTGCTGCTGGAGCCCTGGTGGTGCCACGGTCAAGAGTTCGGCTGCCGACCAAAAGGTCAGTAGTTTGAAGCCACCTCCTTAGAAACCCTGTGGGGCAGTTTTACCCTGTCCTACAGGGTCGCTATGAGCTGAAATCGACTTGATGGCAATGGGTTTGGTTTTGATTCCCACTGCTATATTTTAGTTTGATCTTTTCTAACATGAGAGTCAGACTTTCCATTTTAATTGTCTTTCATTTTCTCAGAAACACCTGACTCAACCCACGTTTGAAAAAAATAACTTGTAGATGAAAACAAGATACCTACTGTGTCATATGATAGCACAGTAAGAATTATAATCTATGATTTCAGACACACTTTAAGGAGTTGCCCTGGTTGGAGTGGGAGACACAGAAAGTTCTGATAGATCTTTCAGTACTTGGGCTATGTAACACGTGTGAAATATTTCTTAGATACCCCTACTGGTGATGTTGCTGTTGTCGTTAGGTGCCATTAAGCTGCTTCTGACTCCCAGCAACTCTAAGTGCAATAACGAAACACTGCCAGGTCCTGTGCCATTCATTGCTATGCTTCAAACCATTGTTGCAGCCACTGTGTCAATCCATCTAGTTGAGGGTCTTCCTTTTTTTCACTCTAAGTTATTAAAAATATATTATTCATCCCATAAACAGCATATCAAAAAATACCCTTTTGCAACTGAAGTTTATCTTTAACTCTAATGGGAAGGTTAAGTTGTGTTTGTCTGTTTGTTTTTTTACTTTAATAATTTTTTTAACAACATTTTTCCAGCTCTTAGCAGGGTTCAGTGAATGTTCAACCCCGGCAACAACCTGCATAAGTAGCAAGCAGCCAGGCACAGGCTATTTCCCCAAGGAGATAGTCTAGTCAACCACTGCTCAGGCAATGCTGACCTGTGGGTCATCTTATCCTGCCAGCCCCTGAGCAGGATGAGATGAGAAAGGCAGGCAGACCAGAGAGCAAGCGTTATGTTCCAGGGATTCACCACACTGAGAGTTTGGGGTATGTATGAGGGTCCTTGGAATTGTGTATCGGGGAAGCAGAGAACCTGACCTTGAATATCTAAAAGGTCTACTGCATGTTAAGAAAGCTTTATTTGGGCTTGCAAGCAAACCATAGAGCAGTGATTTCTTAAAAACACTTAATCTAAGAAAGAGACCATTCTTAGAATGTGAGGATATGCTGGAGGGAAAAAAAAAAAAAAGCTTTATTTTTCCCTGGAATTGACCTTGCTGTCCAGAAGCCTCCAAGCCTTCCTAGAATTTTTATTTAGAATTCCAGAAAGTTCAATAAATATTCTCACATGCAAATCCATCTTCTGCTAATGTGATATGCAGAGGCTTTCTTCCCCCTGGAATCTCAGAGTATATAATCCAGAAGGACAATATGGTCATTCTATAACCACCAACAAGCACCAATTTCAGCTAGAATTTAACTTCCAAATGGAGACCCAAGTCATTAGCCATTGCACTAAAACATATCGATATGTTAAAATTTTACTAGTACGTTGGGTTAGTCTAGGGAAGGTTTGGAAGAAACATAGAGACTGGCTTGCATTAGGTGGTATCTTAGTCATCTAGTGCTGCTATGACAGAAATACCACAAGTGGACGGTTTTAACAAAGACAAATTTATTCTCTCACAATCTAATAGGCCACAAGTCCAAACTCAGGGCATCAGCTCCAGGGGAAGGCTTTCTATCTCTCTGTTGGCTCTGGAGAAAGGTCCTTGTGATGCATCAGTCTTCCCTTGGTCTGGGAGAACCTCAGCACAGGAACCTCGGGTCCAAAGGACGCACTCTACTCCCAGATTGCTTTCTTGGTGGTATGAGGTCCTCCTGTCTCTCTGCTCTTGTCTTTCTTTTCTATCTCAAGAAATTGCCTCAAGGCACAATCTAATCTTGTAGGTTGAGTCCTGCCTCACTAACACAACTGCCACCATCCTCCCTCATTAACATCATAGAGGCAGGATTTACAACATACAGGCAAATTCGCACAATACTGGGAATCATGGCCCAGCCCAATGGATACACACATTTTTGGGGGGACATAATTCAATCCATGACAGGTAGTTACTAAAACTCCTCAAAGACATTTCACTGAAAGAATTACACATTTTGAGAGATTACGCAGTCCCCCTCACCCCCGACTCTAAAACAGATTACCAGTTGCCTTCAAGTCAATTCTGACTTAGGGTGACCCATGACCCATGTGTGTCAGAGCGGAACTTGGCTCCACAGGGTTTTCAATGGCTGATTTTTCAGAAGTAGATCACCAGGCCTTTTTTCTCAGGCGCCTCTGAGTAGACTGGAACTGCTAAGTGCGTTAGCCATTTGTGCCACCCAACGACTCCCCAGTGCAGATTAGCAGTTAAAATTAAACAGCAGTTCTATACCCACCCAGGGATTTCTAACAGGAATTAATGGAGAGGAAGCATAGACAAGCGGTTACGTGCAAATCGTCTGGGCTTAATTCCGGCTCAGCTACCTACTAGCTGTTTATCTGTACGTAGATTAGTTTCTTAATCTCTTTGTCCCTCAGTTATATCAATGGGGTAATAACAGTGTTCCTCATAGTGTTGTCACGAGGATCAGATGAGTTAGAACAGTGCCAGTCACATACTAACGGCTCTGTAAGCTTTCAAAGTGTAAATGGCCATGTCTTAGTCATCTAGTGCTGCTATAACAGAAATACCACAAGTGGGTGGCTTTAACAAAGAGAAGTTTATCTCCTCACAGTAACATAGGCTAAAAGTCCAAATTCAGGGTGTCAGCTCCAGGCGAAGGCTTTTCCTCTGTCGGCCTTCTTGTCAATCTTCCCCCAGACTAGGAGCGTCTCTGCACAGGGACCCCAGGTCCAAAGGATGTGCTCTGCTCCCGGCACTGCTCTCTTGGTGGTATGATGTTTCCACTCTCTGCTTGCTTCCCTTTTTTTTTTTTTTAATCTCTTGTAAGATAAAAGGTGATACAGGCCACACCCCAGGGAAACTCCCTTTACATTGGATCAGGGATATGACCTTAATAAGGGTATTACAATCCCACCCTGATCCTCTTTAACATAAAATTACAATCACAAAACGGAGGACAACCACACAACACTGGGAGTTATGGCCCAGGCAAATTGATGCGCATGTTTCAGGGGGGACATAATTCAATCCATGATAGGCCATATGAACAGAAAACATGAAAAGATGCCTTCCTGACCTTCTCAACTTGCTCCAAGAAAAGAGGGTCACTGTATGCAATATTTTCAGTGTGCAGGTGGCCCCATCTGTGCTTAGAAATGTTTTTGTTTCTGTGGCAGGTGCTGCAAAACTGCTATCTTAACCTGGGAGATGTTATCTCCCCACACAGCTTTCTCTAGGACTGTCTTCAGACCCAGACTGCATTACAATGTCTAGCAGATAATAGGTCCTCTATAAATGATTGTTCAACTAAACTGAACCTCAGACAAAACAGCCATAGAAGTCTTAGACTTCAAAAAGGAGACAGACTACAAAGAGTGGAAAAATCCAACGGCAGCAAACGAGGGTGTGAACAGAGTGGTCTGTAACCAATGTTTGGGAGTGGAAGTGTGACGCCAATACTGCTTTCAAGTATCTTCTACTTGATCACGCTCTCTTCTTCATGATTTGTCCACACTGGTGAAGCTTGCCAATAACAAAGCTGCCTAGAACAGAATCGCAAAAGTTACTAGGAATGAGTAAGGCAGACTTCCAACATCTTGGTGAGATGAAAACAAAAGCAAAACACTTGGAAAAGAGTCGCAAACAAGAGACCAACTGCAAAGGAAAACGGAGCCCTCTCTGTCTTAATGAAGACTCTTCTGCTTCCAGTGGCTTCCTCTTTAGAAAGTTCCAAGTAGAATGACTTCAGTTCTTCCCTCAAGCTCTTCTCCAATTTTTCCTCCATTTGCTAGATGCTTGAATACCTACTTTTGGTCTCAAGAATTCTGAAATCTTAATAAAATGCGATTTTTCACTTTTCGGTCATGTAAGTAAGAGGTAGAGGATGAATAACCACCAAAGTTTTACACAGTTTATAGAATCGTGAATGAAAAAGAACCACACCTAAATGAGGTCCATGAGGTTCAAGTGCCAGGGAGCCTACAGCGTTGAGTCCAAAGAACTAAAGTAGAATCATAAATATCTTATCAAAACATAACCAGAAATAATTTGGGCATAGAAACAGCAGAAAACTTACCCTTCTTTCACGCGAGAAATTAAAATTATTTTCTCTACTTACGTACCTTTTAGGATAGTGGGCACAGATTAATCAAGACTGCAAAGTAATCCAAATCTTACCTTTTAAAGACCTCCCCAAAAGATTCTCCGTACTCTGTCGGCACTGCTCACGTACTCCTGAATTCACTGTAATCTGACTGCATTTTTAAAATGCTGCTGAAACTTCTTCAGAGGACGTTTTACATACTTATCTGACATGATCTCTTTTGATGACTCTTGTCATCATTGGCCATTATTTCTTCTATTTTTCCTAAGACAAAATAGTTATAAAAGCCTTAAGTTAAGGACATTTAAAAGGAGACAAACTGCCAAGAGTGGGAAAATTCAGGAAAAGAGAAACTCTACTGAAACCTGTTCAGCATCATAGCAACACCCAAGCCTCCACTGACAGATTGGGGGTGGCTTCCCAGAATGGAAGGTGAGAACTTCAGCATGGAACCACCAGTGACCCTCTGGGCCTTTACAATTCAAATAATGATAGCTTCTGAGCACACACCAGGTAATGCTCAGTAGACAAAGAAGAATAAGACATAATCCTTGCCTTCCGCGAGCTCATATCTTGTTGGAGAGATAAGACATACAAACACAAGAAGACCAGCCATGCAAGATAATATTCAATAAGGACTCTATAGAAGGGAGATTTCTCGCCTTGGTCTGGGCCAAGAAAGTCTTCACAGAGAATGACAGCCTTGAAATCAATTGTGAGGGGGAATCTAAATGATACTGACAGTGAGAAAGAAGAAATACCCGCCAAAGCCTGGGAAATGGCAGCACGAATAAGAGCTAAAATTTGCCATTGTGTTCACTTGGTGGTGAAGCTGTAAGTCAGATGAAGCTAAAAGTAAAAATGAGCAGTATAGCCAGTTGCCATTGAGTTGTTTCCAACTCATGGCAACCTCATGTGTGTCAGAGGAGAACCTTGCTCCATAAGTTTTTCAATGGCTGATTTTTCAGAAGTAGATCTCCAGGCCTCTCTTCTGAAGGACTTCTGGGTGGACGTTACAGTTTTGCACCACCTCAGGACTCCAAGTAGGTGTATGGAGCCAGCCAAAAAGCTACGTTGTGCTCAGTTGTGGAGAACTTCAAACTCATGATTAAGGACTCAGATTGACAAAGTTCCCAGTGGAGTGGTCAGTGTGTGAGAGAAAAGATGTTGGCTAAGTAACTGACCCCCAAACCTACTGAAAGAGAAAAGACAGTGGAAAAAAATCAAGACATATTTTTGTTACCATAGTAAGAACTAAAAGGGGGAAACTGGAATGCTTCATCTCCGAGGAACTGTCCTTGAGCCGGAGGTCTCAGCAGCTGGTGGAAGGAGGGTGACAGTGGAATGTGGGATAACCTGGCTACAAACCTGAGTGTAAAGAACAGAGGTCAGCATGTCACAGGCATGTGGCAGCACAGCAGAGGAAATCAGCTAAGCAGAAGAAAGCCAAATTCTCTGTGAGGAAAGTCCTTATTTGTGTAAAACGGACAATGCAATGTCATGAAGACAATTAGGCCAAATTAGTAATAATGACATTATAGAAACTACAGAAGTTGCCAAGCAGTGAGAAAGGGGCACTGTGATACTGTACCAGGGCAAGGTGTAGAGTTGGACTTTGTGAATAAAACAGAAGACTGCTTCTCTGCCATGCCAGGAGCTTGCAGAAAGCTGGTCGCTGGGGCAGAACTAGCTCCCAGAGCATCTGGCAAATACAAAAGGCCTGAGAGATGAAAAGGGAAAATCGTGGAGACAGAGACAAGGCTCAGAAGCTTAGGCAGGCGCCCCAAGTCTAATCTTGTAGAGAAATTCTTCCAAAGTGATAAACCAGTAAGTTCATATTTATTTATGCCTGATTGGCATCTTTCCATTTATTTTGCACACACTTTATTTCTTTGGATTGACCCTGTCAGCTGCATGCAGAGGAATTATTATCCTCATTTTATAACCAAGGAAACTGGATCTTCACATTAATTTACTTGCCCAAGGTCCTACTGAGATCAGACTTCTGATTTCTAGTTCAGTTCTCTTTCCTCTAAAACAGGGGGCCCCTCTGATTTAAGCAGTGAGGGTCCCGACGAGCAGGAATGAAGCTCAGCAGCCTGTGTGAGGAGACAGAGTCAGCAAGAGCAGCACGATGGACGGAGGGCCCTGGAACAAGGCCGGGAAATTTGGTGTTATGGATTGAATTGTGTCCTCAAAAAATATGTATTGAAGTCCTGGCCCCTGTACCTGTGGATGGGATCCTGTTTGGAAATAAGATTTTTCTTTTGTTATGTTAATGAGTTCACACCAGTATAGGGTGGGTCCTAAACCCAAGCACCTCTGAGTTATAAGCAGCAACATAGACACAGAGTCACACACAGGGGGATGACAGACGCTATGTGAGGATCTGTCTATCGGCAAAGGAACGGCAAGGATTACCAGCGGATACCAGAAACCAGGAGAGAGGTTCACAGAAGGAATCGACATGCCCAAGACTCTGATTTGGACTTTTAGTCTCCATAACTGTGAGAAAATTAATTTCTATTCTTTAAAGTCACTCACTTGTGGTGTTTCTGTTACTGCAGTGTAAGGTAACCAAGGCACTCAGTCACCAGGTATCCCTCAAGGTGAAAGGGAGTGGCAAGGTAAGCACCGTAACCCGGTTTGCCCAGCTGTTCCTGTTTTAAAACAGGAAGTACCATGTCCTCGGAACCCCTGAGCCCAGGCAGCCTGGGGTGGTTGAAAGCCTAAGCTCTAGGCAGAGCAGAAGCTCTGCCCCCAGAAAGAAGGCCACTTACCAGCCTCCATAGACTTCGGTGCATCATTTAGCTCTCTGGGTGAAGTGTGGAAATGGAGTTGGTCATTAGTACCTGCGTCGTCTATTGAGTTGAACCAAGGGAAATTGCTTCTTTTTTGTTTCTGGTCCAGAAAGGTCAAATGTCAATATCATCGTGCAACCTAATACATCATAGTGTGGTTAGGAGGACAGATGAGATTGTGTCTCTGAGAATGCTTGGTAATCAGTTGCTGTTACTGTTAGATGCCATCAGGTCAGACCCAACTCCTGGCAACCTTATGTGTAAAAGAATGAAAGGGCTCCTGGTCCCGCACTATCTTCGTGAAGGTTGATATGTTTGGGTCCATTGTTGTGGCTATTGGGCCGACCCCTCTCCTTGAGGATTTCCCTCATTTTCACTGACCCTCTACCAAACATGACATGTTTTTCCAGTAATCGGGCTTTCCTGATGACTAGTAACCAGTAGACAGCATAAATATGAATCATTATTTTTGTGATAAAATGTCCCCCGTGTTGTCGACAACAGAGTGGATCCAGAGCTGAAATGAGCCTCGCTGAGTAAGGAATCCTTGGTAGGCAATTTTTTAAAACCTACGAGAAAACCAGCACTATTAAATTTTCTCATGTAAAATTTTATCCTGCCCGAGATTAATGGTCATTCTGATGTCTCTCAGAAAATTGGAGAGCAAACTAGCAAAACCAAAGCATTCTAACATCTGGTTTGCTGTTAAAACAATAACATATTTCTAGAATTGCATTTTAGATATGTATCATGATGGAAATGAATAAACACATTCATGAAAAGACCTGTGGAACCAGCAGCAAACCGCAGAAATGACTCTACTTGGGAAATATAAAGAAAAGGGGCCCTGAATGCTGGAGGCCAGGTTAACTCCATGCCAGCCAGAAAGATTTATGTAACTAATCAGGTGGGAAATGTAATGATATTCTCATATACATCCCAGAGACATCCAGAAACGAAGGGGTCTGCGCTCCGAGCCTGGCTCCTCCACCCCCACTCCTTAAGAGAAAAAGAAAAGAAAAAGGAGGGAGTAAGAAGTGAAAGCCCCACAAAAAGGGCACAATCCATCTTCTCAGCCAGACATGAGCTCAGACAGGCAGAGCAGTTTAGTGCTGTGGAGAAGGACCCCTTTGGCCAAAGGCAGCCGTGTGAACGAACCTTCTCTGACTTCACAGAACACTCACGAGCTATCTGTGACAAGTGCACAGCTTCTACAAAATCCAACTGCTTCAAATACCCGCTTCAATTTTGCAAAAATGAGCCAAACAATAAATACAAAGAGAAGTCCAGGGCCCTGAGCAAATAGCGTTGCCAGCCACACTGTAATGGAAGCACAACTAACACAGCACAATCTCCATGCAGACAAGAGTACTGACCAGACTCCCCTGGCTTGATTCTGCTATTTGAATTATATGACTTGGGACTGATGCGTTAATTTGCAAATGATGTCTTTGTTACCCTTATAATGTTGAAAATTGTCATCACCTTTAGAAAAAAAAAAAAAAATTTTTTTTTTCTCAGGCTCCAAAAGACCAACAAATTGTTTTATACACATTCAACACTTAACTAACTTTGGGAGCTGAGTCTGCTGTCAAATCCCATTTAGAAGGTGGAAAGTAAGGCCTAGAGCCAGGCTGACCAGTCAGTTAGTGGGGACACCTGCTCCTTTCCTCCGCCACTTGCTTGCCAGGGGCAGCAAACTGGCAAGGTCCTGGCAACTGGATCCTGGCTGTGCACCATCCAGAAAATGAGCAGACAACTGTCATCTCACCTGTCCCCATTTCCCCAGATACACCCACACAACACACACACATTGCCTGGAACTGGAACCATCCACCATTCTGGGATCTTGATAAGAGGCAGTGAAGAAATCTGCCCTAGAGAAAGGAACTACTATCAGCTCAAAGGAGGTCTCAAATTCTGGCAGCTAAGTAGTGACACGTTATACAGGGGAGCAGAGTTCAGTGGATGCTAACTGAAACCCATGACCTGAGATGTTACCTAAATCAAAAGGACCTAACATTTGAAAGTTTCCAGGGTTTCCCTGAGGTTCTCAGAGAGTCTGCCCAAAACTCCAGTAAGATGATGCTGCTGGTGATAATAGCAGCTAACATTTATTAAGTACTTACCAAGGTATGGTTTTAAGGGCTTTGTATGTATTAACTCACAACAACCCTTTGAAATCAGTACTATTATTTTTTTTTCTATTTTCCAAATAAGGAAACTGAGAAGCAAAGGATTAAAAAATTGTTTTGGCGGGGGGGGAGGGAATCACTGAAACCAGGCCCTACTTTCTAGTCTTCTTAGTCCAGAAGCTCTGTTGAAACGTGGGTGGCCTGCTGGTATTTTAAATACCAGAGGCACAGCTTCCAGCATTATAGCAACACCAAGCCACCACAGAATGACACAGTGACAGATGGGTGGTCGGCCTCAGCCCATAGAACATGTAATTTACAGTCAACAGTTGAGCCCCCAGCCTGCTACTTGAACACTTCGTGACCTCCCACATTACTTATGCCCTCTGAACTTCAGATTCTCCATGTACAAAATGTGAGTGATAATAATACCTACGCTTCAAGGTCATTTTCAGCATTAAATAAGTTAATGATATGAAAAGTCTCTCTATAACATTATTTTATTCAAAGTTTACAAAGCCTATGCAGTTTCAGAAAGTATTTTTAAAAATCTTCCCAAGTAATATAGATGGCTAAAAGACTATTTTTGGGTGTGAAAATTCTTATAGTGTTAGCAGTTTGACTTTTTTTTAAACTAACTTTAATTATAAATTATCTTCTGATTTTTATTTTATTCCCATATGTACTTATAACTAGAACCTAGCTTAAAGGAAAAAGAGCTAATTGACTCCTTTCTTATTTGAAGGCCCTTTAAAAAGTAAAAAATTAAATAAAAGGACTTTGAAAGAGAGGTTATCAAAGAGGCAAGGTAATATCACTTTCTTGGAGTCACTGTAGTTTCAAAACACAGCAACTTGGAAGGCTATAGACTAAATGTAGTGAAAAACTTAGCAATAACTCACTGAAAATTATATATTTCACACAGCTTAATGGCAATATTTCTCTTGTTCATTAATTTTTCTGAGTAAAAATACTCCAAGTTCATCTTCCTTTTTCATTACATTGAATATACGTGCATTCATGATATTAAATAATAAACAACTATGTCATTATTATTCCACAACCTATCTGTCAGCTTGTCTACTACGGTGGCTTGCAAGTTGTTCCGATGCTGGAACCTATACCACCGGTATTTCAAATATACCCACTCCTCACTTATGGACATGGTTAGGTTCCAAAGGCCAGGTTGTTATACAAAAATTGGCATTATGCAAAAATTAGGGTAGACTAGGCCTAACCAAGGCCACTTAATTGTGCTCATAAGAAAACTGTACATAGATTAAGAGGCAATTGTTCAAACAGAACAAGTGAGTACTGCCTGGTTTAAAATCAGGAAAGGTGTGTGTCAGGGTTGTATCCTTTCACCATACCTATTCAATCTGTCTGCTGAGTAAAATAATCCAAGAAACGGGACTATATGAAGAAGAACGGGCCATCAGGATTGGAGGAAGACTCATTAACAACCTGAGATATGCAGATGACACAACCTTGCTCACTGAAAGTGAAGAGGACTTGAAGTACTTAGTGATGAAGATCAAAGACCACAGCCTTCAGTACAGGTTACACCTCAGCATAAAGAAAACAAAAATCCTCACAACTGGACCAATAAGCAATATCATGATAAACAGAGAAAAGATTAAAATTGTCTAGGATTTCATTTTACTTGGACCCACAATCAACACCCATGGAAGCAGCAGTCAAGACATTAGAAGATGCATTGCATTGGGCAAATCTGCTGCAAAAGATCTCTTTAAAGTGTTAAAAAGCAAAGATGTCACCTTGAAGACTATGGTGCACCTGACCCAAGCCATGGTGTTTTCAATCACCCATATACATCCAACAACTGGACAATGGATAAGGAAGACCAAAGAAGAATTAATGACTTTGAATTATGATGTTGGCAAAAAATACTGAATATACTGTGGACTGCCAAAAGGACAAACAAATCTGTCTTGGAAGAAGTACAGCCAGGATGATCCTTAGAAGCAAGGATGGCGATACTTCAACTCACATACTTTGGACATGTTATCAGGAAAGCCAAGCCATCAAGCTTGGTAAAGCAGAGGGTTCGTGAAAAAGAGGAAGACCCTCAATGAGATGGATTGACATAGTGGCTGCAACAATGGGCTCAAGCATAACAATGATTGTGAGAATGTCACAGGACCAAGCAGTGTTTTGTTCTGTTGTACATAGGGCTGCTATGACAGCAACAACAACAGGCCTAACCAAAGGAACCCTGGCGGCACAGTGGTTAAAGTGATCGACTGCTAACCAAAAGGTCGACGGTTTGAAACCACCAGCAGCTCCGCAGGAGATAGATGCGGCAGTCTGCTTTGTAGAGATTAACAGTCTTGGAAACCCTATGGGGTTACTACGAGTCAGAATCGACCAGACAGCAACAGGTTTTTGGTATTTTTAGGCCTAACCAAGGCTGTATTTGAGAGTTTACTTTAGCCTACCATACTCGATATGCAAGAGATGATCTGAAATGACTCAGATCACAAAATGGAAGATGACTACATCATTACATAACTGTCAAATTGCATCGTTACATAATTGCCAAACCACTGAGAATCATGACCCATCCAAATTGACACAAAACCTTAGCCATCACAGCCAGCATTACTCTTGCCTCACACCTCAGCATTCATTACTGCCAGACGTACGTTGTTAATGAGGAAAAGAGTAAATTTTTTACTATTGTTGTAAATGCGAAATGTCTGCAATGAGATACTTAATAAGTGAGGAGTAGGAGTACCAGCAGAGTCACCCATAGTGGACAGGTTTTGGCACAGTTTCCAGACTAAGACAGACTAGAAAGAAAGGCCTGGAGATCTACTTCAAAAAATTAGCCAATAAAAAAAACCTATAGATCACAACAGAGTATTGTCCAGTATAATGCTGGAAGATGAGCCTCCTAAACTGAGTGGCCGCAACAATAGACTCGAGCACACCAACAATCATGAAGATGGTGCAGGATCAGGAAGCATTTTGTTGTGTTGTGCATGGGGTCACCGTGAGTTGGAGCTGACTCGGTGGCAACTAACAACATTATCATTACTGTTATTACTATAAATAAACATGTTAATCTTTTGTAAGTGAACATTCTTAATGAAACACAACTTTATGTCAAAACCAGGTCACAGAGCCATCAGGCTGCAGCCCCGTCCCCACCTGTCATTGTCCTCAGGAGACCAGAGCCCCTGTCACACTTTCCAGCACAGTGTTCATCTCCCCTACCATGTGCATGTTTAGAGCCTCTAGGCAGAAATGGACCTTGGAGGTCCCAGCAACAGGAAGTCTCACAATGCATCCAACTCTGGCTTAACAGCTCTGTGTTAGAAGCCTCTTCTTGACTCAGAGTCTCCAACTGTTTCCCTTAAATTTCCATCCACCAGCCTGGTGTTTCCATCTAGAGCAACATATAAGATCAATCCCTCTTCCATACGAAAAGAACTACCATATTCCCATAAATCTTCTCTCCCAAATTAAACATGTTTAATTATCACAGGTCTGTCCCACGTGTCTGTCAGTCCCCCACATGTCTGTCAGTTTGTCGTACTGTGGGGGCTTGCATGTTGCTGTGATGCCGGAAGCTATGCCACCAATATTCAAATACCAGCAGGGTCACCCATGGTGGACAGGTTTCAGCTGAGCTTCCAGACTAGGAAAACGTACTAGAAAGAAGGTTCTTGCAGTCTATTTCTGAAAGATTTAGCCAGTGAAAACCTTATGAATAGCAGTAGAACATTGTTTGATATAGTGCCAGAAGATGAGCCCCTCAGGCTGGAAGGCACTCAAAAGACCACTGCGGAAGAGCTGCCTCCTCAAAGTAGAGTTGACCTTAATGACATCGATGGAGTCAAGCTTTCAGGACCTTCATTTGCTGATATAGCATGACTCCAAATGAGAAGAAGCAGCTGCAAACACCCATTAATAATCAGAATGTGGAATGTACAAACCACGAATCTAGGAAAATTGGGAGTAGTCAAAAATGAAATGGAATGCATAACCATTGATATCCTAGGCATTAGTGAGCTGAAATGGACTGGTATTGGCTATTTTGAATCGGACAATCATATGGTCTAGTATGCCAGGAACAACAACTTGAAGAGGAATGGCATTGCATTCATCATCAAAAAGAACATTTTAAGATCTATCCTGAAGTACAACGCTGCCAGTGATAGGATAATATCCATACGCCTACAAGGAAGGCCAGTTAATATGGCTATTATTAAAATTTACACACCAACCACTAAGGCCAAAGATGAAAAAATTGAATATTTTTACCAACGTCTGCAGTCTGAAATTGATCGAACATGCAATCAGAATGCATTGATAATTACTGGAGATTGGAAAGCAAAAGTTGGAAACAAAGAAGGATCAGTAGTTGGAAAATATGGCCTTGGTGATAGAAACGATGCTGAAGATCTCATGAAAGAATTTTGCAAGACCAATAACTTCTTCACTGAAACTACTTTTTTTCACCAATGTAAATAGCGACTATACACATGGAACTCACCAGATGGAATACACAAGAATCAAATCAACTACATCTGTGGGAAAAGATGATGGAAAAGCTCAAAATCTTCAAGCAGAACAACTGCTCCTATGTAAATTCAAGTTGAAACTGAAGAAAATTAGAACAAGTCTGTGAGAATCATTGTACAACCGTGAGTCTATCCCACCTGAATTTAGAGATCATCTCAAGAATAGATTTGACGATTGAACACTAATGACCGAAGACCATAAGAGTTGTGGAATGACATCAAGGACATCATACATGAAGAAAGCAAGAGGTCATTAAAAAGACAGGAAAGAAAGAAAAGTCCAAAATGGATGTCGGAAGAGACTCTGAAACTTGCTCTTGAACGTCGAGTAGCTAAAGCAAAAGGAAGAAATGATGACGTAAAGGAGTTGAACAGAAGATTTCAAAGGTCATCCCAAGAAGACAAAGTATTATAATGACATGTGCAAAGACCTGGAAATGGAAAACCAAAAAGGAAGAACACACTCTGCATTTCTCAAGCTGAAAGAACTGAAAAAAAAAAAAAAATTCAAGCCTCGAGTTGCAGTATTGAAGGATTCTACAGGGAAAACATTAAACAACTCAGGAAGCATCAAAAGAAGTTGGAAGGAATATACAGAGTCGCTGTACCAAAAAAATTGGTCGACGTTCAACCATGTCGGGAGGTACCATAGAAGCAGGACCCAACGGTACTGAAGGAAGAAATCCAAGTCACATTGAAAGCACTGTCGAAAAACAAGGTTCCAGGAACTGACGGAATACCAACTGAGATGTTTCAATAAACAGATGCAGCACTGGAAATACTCACTTGTCTGTGCCAAGAAATCTGGAAGACAGCTACCTGGCCAACCAACTGGAAAAGATCCATATTTATGTCTATTCCCAAGAAAGGTCATCCTACCAAATGCAGAAATTATTGAACAATATCATGAATACCACTTGCAAGTAAGACGCTGAAGATCATTCAAAAATGGCTGCAGCAGTATATCCTGTGGGAACTGCCAGAAATTCAAGCTGAATTCAGAAGAGGACGTGAAACTAGGGATATCATTGCTGATGTCAGATGGATCCTGGCTGAAAGCAGAGAATACCAGAAACATGTTTACCTGTGTTTTATTGACTATGTAAAGGCATTCAACTGTGTGGATCATACAAATTATGGATAACATTGAGAAGAATGAGAATTGCAGAACACTTAATTGTGCTCATGAGGAATCTGTACATGGGTCAAGAGGCAGTCGTTCAAACAGAACAGGGGGAATACTGCATGGTTTAAAGTCAAGAAAGATGTGCATCAGGGTTGAATCCTTTCACCATACCTATTCAATCTGTATGCTGAGCAAATAATCTGAGAAGCTGGACTATATGAAGAGGAATGGAGCATCAGGATTGGGGGAAGACTCATTAACCACCCGAGATATGCAGATGACAGAACCCTGCTTGCTGAAAGTGAAGAATACTTGAAGCACTTACTGATGAAGATCAAAGACTATAGCCTTCAGTATGGATTACACTTCAACCTAAAGAAAACAAAAATCCTCACAACTGGACCAATAAGCAACATCATGATAAATGGAGAAAAGATTGAAGTCATCAAGAATTTCATTTTACTTGGATCCACAATCAACACCCATGGAAGCAGCAATCAAGAAATCAAAAGACTCATTGCATTGGGCAAATCTGGGCAAAAGACCTCTTTAAAGTGTTGGGAAGCAAAGATGTCATCTTGAAGACTAACGCATGCCTGACCCACGCCATGGTGTTTTCAATCACCTCCCATGCATGTGAAAGCTGGACAATGAATAAAGAACACCCCGAAGAAGAAGTGACGCCTTTGAGTTGTGGTGTTGGAGAAGAATATTGAATATACCACCGACTGCCAAAAGAACAAACAAATCTGTGTTAGAAGGAGTACAACCAGAATCCTCTTTGGAAGCAAGGATGGTGAGACTATGTCTCACATACTTTGGACACGTTGTCAGGAGGAATCAGTCCCTGAAAAAGGAAATCATGCTTGGTAAAGTACAGGGTCGGTGAAAAAGAGGAAGACTGTCAATGAGTTGGACTGACACACTGGCTGCAACAATGGGCTTAAGCATAGCAACTATTCTGAGGATGGCGCAGGACCAGGCAGTATTTCGTTCTGTTGTACATGGGGTCGCTATGAGTCAGAGCCGACTAGATGGCGCCTAACAAGAACAAATTATCTTCACTCTTCCTTGTAAAATATGACATCCAATCCTCTCATCATCCTGGTCCAACTTCTCTAGGTGGACTACATGGGTACAATAGGTCCCCCTGAATGTGCTGTTTGAAGTATCCTCTGAACTGTTCAATGTAGAATGAAGCTTGTCTTATGGGCAAATATGACTTCTATTATTGTATCCTAAGTTTGCATACATTTTAACAGTTGGGTTTTTTTTTTAGGGGAGATGTTTACTTAGGAATCCTCATTTCATTCCAGACACGTATTGAACTTATTCCCTTATAGTTGGCATTTTTGTGATCAGACAAATAAATTTCCCTTCAAAATTTCCAGAAAACATTTTCACATTTTTATTTAAATTCAACATCCTTATCTTTCTCAAGGTCAAAAAGAGAAAGATTACGCATCTTACTAGCAAGTGTTTGCAAAAGTAAACCGCAAATCATGACAAATGATTAGGAGACTTCTGAAAAATGCTATACAGTCAAAGCTAGAATGATTTTTGATCTTCACAATATATTAGCTAAATATCTTGCAGGAGAATACTATCAGGAAATAGATAAACTGGCTCCTGTATCAACAAGACATATCTTAAATAAGAAAACTGTTATAGCTAAATCTTTGACAATCATAAGCCAAACTAAGCAAGAATTTCAGTGTGGGTTGAATTGTAACATGCCCAGGTACCGGGCACGGTACCTGGAATGTGGTAGGCACTTTGGGGTCAGGCACTGTTCCAGGTGCCCAGGCACAACTGTGCACACATCTATGCGTGCATTTGTGTATATGTGTATTATAGAGGTGTATATCTATAATGAATTAATAAACTCAAGAATACAGAAATGCATGACATTTCTCCTTCCTTTTCCAACAAAAAGAACAAGCAAATGTAAGCACGATCTTAAAGACATAACTGTGAAGTAGAAATGTTTCATGGTTCATTGCCCTGATCTATAAATTAACTGTGCAAGAGCAAATATTTCAGGTCTTCAAATAAAAGATAAAAACAGAGAGGAAGTGTCATCTTGGACGTGGCTACTTAACAACATCAGGCCAGTTTAGTCATTTGTGGAGCTACAATACGGGGTAAGCAATATGTTACCTTTTAGAAGTACACATCTAAGATAAATAAATAAAAGTACACAGCTTGTAGCCTCTAAATATTTAGTCATGGGAGTCCCTGGGTGGTGCAGTGGTTAAGCGCTGGCCCGCTAACCAGAAGGTTGGTGGTTCGTACCCACCCAAAGGCACCTCGGAAGGCCTGGCGATCTGCTTCTGAAAGGTCACAGGTTTGAAAACCCTATGGAGCAGTTTTACCTTGCACACATAGAGTCGCCATGAGTCAAAATCAACTCATTGACAACTAACAACAACAACAACAAATATTTAGTCATAGGGTTTTTTCCCGAACCCTTTATTTCATAGCAAAGGAAATTCTGGCCAAAGATGGTAAAAGACTTGGCTAATATTCCAAAATAAATGAGGGTTATTGCAGGAACTAGCTCTCCAGCCTCCCAGTGCCCACTGTGCTCTTTGTATTCGTCACAACTGCTCCCTGTGACATCACAGAGATGATCAACTATAACAGAATGTACAGGAGCCCATTTTAATATGCTTTACTAAAACCCAAGCTCTGAAATCCAATTGGAATAGGCTAAAGCTGGAATATTTACAAATAAAGCTTGCACTAAGTGCTATGAAGCTAATACTCAATACAGCATATTGGAGGTTAAATACTCCATGATAAGCGACTGGTGGAATTCAAGAAAATAATGTTTTCGTTCACTGCAAACTGATATCCCCAGTGTCAACAATTTATGGGGTTAGGGATTCCTGGCAGCAGGCATCTACCATGAAAGGAAGAGAAATTAACATCTGTGATGTTTTACCTTTCATCTGCTTTTTTAGTGACTAAATTTGGTCATAATATTCAGTTTGAGTAGAAAATAGCATATGGGTATAAAAGTCTTATCCATATTTTAAGAATACAGAAAAACAGAGGTATTTATGATGCAATACTGCAGTAGCTTTTGACAAAACCAACCTGGTTTGTTTTTTGTTTTTTTTTGTATTGTATTTTTGGTGAAAGAATCAACCTGCTTTTGACCTAGTCAAGAATATTTATCTTCAGCCAAAATTCTATTCTATCATCTGTTAAAACTTATCTTTTTAAATCTGGGATCTCAAAACATCTACATAGGCAACATCAATCACAAAAGACATCGATGATTTCATAGTGCTGTGACTGATTTATGGAAACCCTGGTGGCATAGTGGTTAAGAGCTACGACTGTTAACCAAAGGTCAGCAGTTCAAATCCACCAGGTGCTCTTTGGAAACCCTATGGGGCAGTTCTACTCTGTCCTAAAGGGTTGCTATGAATCAGACGGCAAGGAGGTTGGGAATGACTGATTCACAGACAGTTCTACCAGAAAATTTATATTTAAAATGAGTATTGTCCTTCCTGTGAGTCGGAATCCACTCGACGGCAACGGGTTTGGTTTTTTTTGTTTTTTTTTTTGTCCTTCCAAAGTTCATGCTAAGTAATGCAGCCAATGTAGCTATTGCTCAAAAAATTTTTGGAACTAGCCATTAGGAAAGGCATCTGTGCCAGATTACAACCCTCACAAGAAAAGTACTTAAATTACTTGAAAGTCATACCTCGTTTGGGACTGATCATAATATTACCCCTCTGGGTCATACACTCATTCCAAAAATCCAATTCATCCTCAAAGGAGAAGCCATTACTCCCACTGAAGTATTTTTACAAAGGCTCTAAGGCAATTCTTGGGCAGGCTCTGCTGTGACACGAGCTGGGACACAGACCTGGCAGGAAGGGACAAATATCTCGGCTGAGCAGAGACCTTCTGACCAAGGGGAACAGTGTGGTCAGTCAGTATTAACCAGGGCTGCAAGGGCCGGCTGTCGGTCCTGTTCAGGGCCGATGGCCGCACTGTCCTGTGAATGGTTCAGGCAGTCAGCGGTTCCGAGTTGACCCACCTGGCAGAGCAGGCATGGCCTTCTAGAGGCCATCTGCTCCAAACATGGGTCACAGAGACTAAGCACAACCACCCTGGGTCTTGAGCAGCCCTGAATTTAAATTCCAGCTCTGAAATTTTCTACACTCCCCCCACCCCCACACACACAAAAAATCCACTGCTATTGAGTCTATTCCGACTCAGAGTGACCCTACAGGACAGAGTAGAACTGCCTCATAAAGTTCCCAAGGCTGTAAACCTTTAAGGAAGCAGACTGCCACATCCTTCTCTTGCAGAGCAGCTGGTGGTTCGAACTGCTGACCTTCTGGTTTGCAGTCAAGTGCATTGACCACTGTGCCACCAGGGTTCCTCTGAAACCTTCTAACTGTATACATTTGAGCCATTTACTTTTGTTATACTTTATGCTTTTGGATAAAGTCTCTCACTAAATAATAGATCTGACTTTAAATAAGCTTACATCCAGTCTGTTTCCTATCACATTTGTGAGTACAGGTTGTTTCTGGAGCACAGGTGTCCACTTTTGAAGTTCGATGAGGAAGTGGTGGTATTCACAAGGAGGAGCTGGCTTGTCAGTTAAGACCTCAGACTCTGGGGCCAGACTGCCTGAGTTTGAGTTCTGGCTCAGCCACTTATCACTGGTCTGACCTTGAGCAAGGTAATTAACCTCTCTGTTCCCCAGTTTCCTCATCTGTAAAAAGAGAACATGACCGCGCCTGCCTCCTAAGGTTATTATAGGGTCATTTCAGTTAACAAACATATGTTTGTGAAGTGCCCAATGCAGTGGCTAGCGTGTATTAAGTGTTCAGTGAATTTAGCTGTTATGATTAATTCTCATCATCACTGACCATAGGCAGCAGGACCATGAAGGGCAGAAAGCATGATCTGGTTTCCAGGGAAAAGGGCTGGCATAAGTAGGCATAGCTCAGGCCTCCTAGCTACCAGCTGTGCAGGCAAGGCTGAAAACCAGAGGGGAACACGGTCCTTAGTGAGGGGAACAAAGCAGAACCCCAGTTCAAGACTGAAGCCATGTGAGACAGAGAGTGTTCAGACTCAGGAGATAATCCCTGACACTGGATCCTGGGCCACATACCATAATACCGTGCCCCAGTAGACAGGCATGAAATTGCTAATACTTCTGTCAGATTAGCTTTGGACACTCAACTGTGGGAAGATGCTGGGCTAACATGAAAGGAGAGGAAACGTGGCAGGGGCCACTGTTCCGAAGGCATGTTCCCAAAGGCTGTGTCAGAAATCTTTTTAAAAACTGCAGCACCTTCAGAAAGAGTGATTTACATATTTGAATTCTAGCTAGTTGCCATGGAGTTGATTCCGACTCCCAACCACCCCGTAGGTGTCAGAGAAGAACTGTGTTCCATAGGTTTTCAGTGGCTAATTTTTTTCAAAAGCCTGTCATCAGGCCCTTCCCTATTAAAAATTCCACCACTTCCACACAGAAAGAAACCAATCTTGCCTAGAATAAAAGCAAAAGTTGCAACCATGTTACTTGAAATAAGTCGTATTTTTCCTAGTAGTGAAATAAATAGCTGTATTCAACCTGCAGAATTTTTGAGAATCTTTAACAATTAAGCCATATTTTATCCTTTGCTTGGAAACCCAGTGGCACAGTGGTTAAGCGCTACGGCTGATAACCAAAGGGTTGGCAGTTTGAAGCCACCAGGCGCTCCTTGGAAACTCTATGGGACGGTTCTACTCTGTCCTGTAGGGTCACTGGGAGTTGGAATTGACTCGATGGCAATGGGTTTGTTTCGGGATTTTTTTATCCCTTGCTTTTATTGTTGAATTTATACAATATTTATTATTGGTTGGAAAGAGTTGGATTAGCCTGATGACATGAAAATCTCAAATCTACCACGAATGTGCCATTTATAACTCATAAATTCCCTTTAAAATAAGTTGCTTTTGCAATTAATACTAAATCTAACCTTCTAACCTTACTGTAGTCTCTGTAACTTCTAAAAAACTGACATCCAAATGCGATAACAGGTTAGCAGTTAACATCAGCCTAGGAGTTCATAGGTGTTATACTGCTCTCTTGTGGCAAGTACAGGAAACTGCAGCCTGAAGATTTTTCTTTCAGTTTCTTGTTAACCTTATTTTGCTGTGGGCTTTGTTGTTGTTGTTGGTACATATCCTTGTAAGCTGCCTTAAATACTTTCTGAAATAAGGCAAAGTCTAAATAAACAGATAAACAAATTTATAAAATGGGCAGTAGAACAGAGTAGGACTGCCGCGTAGTGTCCAAGGCTATAATCTTTATGGAAGCAGATTGCCACATTTTTCTCTGGCAGAGCAGCTGGTGGGTTCAAACCGCCAACCTTTGGCTAGCAGCCAATGCTTAACCACGGCTTCACCAGGGCTCCTTGAGTTGGGTTCAAATCCCAGGTCTGTCATTTACCGGTTGTGAGAAACTGGATAGAGGGAGAAGTTGGGCTGTGATGCCTTTCCATCAAGTGCCTCAGCGGATCCCAAAGGGCACTCTGAAGTCAGGACGGCCCTTCCAAGTTGTCTCCCATTGCTCTGAGGGTTCTGGGTCTTTACCTTCACATTCACCGAACACTGTGGAGGGAGGCGACATGACCTTGAGCAAGTCAGTCTTCTTCAGCCAAGGGCAATTTCCAGACTTGCCCGTTTTGAAAAGGGATCGTGGTGGTGGCATCACAGTCCATTGGAGGGCATGTGTTCCAAAACTGTTGCAGGCCCTACTAAAGTAGATATAATAACTCGCCTTATGGTACAGAGCCTGCCGTACGCTGCAGGTAGCTTGTCATTGGTGGTAGTTGTCATAGAGTTGGTTCCAACTCATGGCCAACCCCATGTGCGCAGAGTAAAACTGCTCTATGGGATTTTCAAGGCTGTGACCTTTCAGAAGCAGATCGCCAGGCCTTTCTTCTGAGGTACCTCTGGGTGGGTTCAAACAGCCAACATTTTGGTTAGTAGTCAAGTTCTTAACTGTCTGTGCCACTTAGGGACTCTTGAGTAGTACTAATTGTCCAGAAATTCCAGTGCCGACTGCTGTATCTCCCACTTGAAAGGCCCTATCATTCTTTTACCAGGTTAGTTCTTTATTCTATCTTCTTTAAAATGTTTGCATTTTTAAAGTTGGAGGTGGGGACCACAACCTGCAAATAGATTTTAGTATGATATAAAAATCTTACACTTTACTCCCACAACCCTTTTTTTTTTTTTCCAGTAACTGAAAACAAATCCAATTGTATTCTTAACCTCTCCAATCAGACGTGAGTCCGTGCCTAATACCCAGAAAAACTTGTTTAAAATCCTCTTTCCCCCTTGCTACCCTCTAAATTATCCTCCATGTAAATGGCTAGTTTTCTTCCAATCTAATTGTTTAGATTTCATAATTAAAGCACAAATATATTCTTACGGTAAAAGTTAGACCTGTTGATACTCCCACCCCATAATAGTGCCATGCCACCAAAAGGAACCACTGTTTTCAACTTGGGGGCCCCTTCAGATTCTGCTACACTGCTGGGAAGTCGCGCCCCCCCTCCTTCCCTTGAAAACCACTGCTATCACCTACCTGGCTCCACCAGTCAAGATTTAGAACGGCATTAGCCTTCTAAAGTCGTATTATAAAGCCAATTTTTTTAATTTTTCCAAATACAAAATAGTATTAGAATGCTTTGTCAAATGCCTTTGCCCTGATGCCTTATTAGCTTTATAGGGATTAACTAGGGCATCTGAGGGAGATGGAGAAGAGGGGAGGGAGTCTTCTAGGGCGAGTGTGAGAATTAACGTTTTAGAGTCAGGAAAATTAAACTCACATATATAACTTGCAAGAAGAGAAACAGTTTCAGCATTTGTGGTATATTTAGACAACTTTAAAAAGTAACCAAACATAAATTTTATAAATGTTTTTGTTAGTTGCTGTCGAGTCATGGTGACCTTATGTACAATAGAACGTAATGCTGCCCGGTTCTGCACCAAGTTTTTTGAAGAGGATTTAGGTATGAGGTTCACGATGGGGACTTAAACTGAATCCCCATCCCTCAGGACTCTACAGTAGGAACAGCAGTCATCAGATGCCCCAGCTTAGGCCATTTGGAGGCTTCTTGTAGGGAATTTTAGGGCATGTAGTCATGTCTCCCAGGACAGCAGGAGTCATACTTCTAAACAGAGGCGAGCCCAAGGTCAACTCAGTCCCAGTGCATAATGGCGCTGAAATGTACTTTTGAGAGGCAAGAAATTTATTCTGTAGTACAAAAGAAAAAAAGAATAGCCGCCCCCCTCCCCTAAAATATCAACTTGCTCTTTGTCAAGAAATACACTTCTCTCAGCACAGAATGGTATCTTCCAAAGGTTTCTACTGGGAGGGGCGGGGCAGGTTTGGTTACACATTTTTGTATACAGAATTTAAAAAGACAACTGAAAATGCAAGACTACCTTGGAGGTCAGACCCCTAAAAAGCAGTTGTTTCAGGAGAAAAAAATTCTTCCAAAGACAATGAAAGATGAGGAAAGACAAGATGAGAGGAACGTATACAAGGGGTAGGAACAATCACCAGAACAAAGTATTGCAGTAGGATACATACTTGGGACATGTCAGGAGGGATCAGTCCCTGGGGAAGGACATCATCCTTGGTAAAGTACAGGGTCTGTGGAAAAGAAGAAGACCCTCAATGAGATGCATTGATACAGTGGCTGCAACAATGGGCTCAAGCATAACAATGTGAGGATGGCGCGGGACTGGGCAGTGTTTTGTTCTGTGGTACATAGGGTCACTATGAGTTGGAACTGACTTGACGGCACCTAACAACAACAGGATAAGAAGTATCTGAAAACAACCACAGTAGGAAAAATACGCAGTCATAAAAACTACAATACTATATTGGTTATATTATGAATGCTTTGGGCTGCAAGCAACAGAAAATCCACAAGGTATGTTTCTCATATAAGTCTGGAGAGAGCTCTTGCTGGCATTGCTTCAGAGGCTCAGTCAGGTCACGGTTCACAGCTCTGTATGATTCAAAGCCCTTTTCCTCATGGTCACAACATGGCTGCTACATGCCCACCCCTAACTGGAAGGTGGCCAGAGAGAGAGGAGAGAAATGGAGGTGGGCCAGGCAACCAACCCTCTGCCACAGCAACAGGAAACCTGTGGGCAACCTGGGTTTTTATGAAAGGGTAGAGACTGGCAAAATGGGTGCGTGCCGAGTCGATTAAAATGGTTACTTAACCTCCCAGACCAGTCAGTGCAAAGGCTAATGGGTCTAGGGAAACATGAAAATTTCAGTATCACGTTAGAATATGAAAGAGGGAAAGAGAATATCTATTCCGAACTTATGTGTTTTTCACTTGTATAACCCAAGAAACTACCTACAGAACTCTCAAAAAATTCAGACTTTATGAATTAAATAGTACAGAGCAAACATGAATTTCAGTTGCAACCAAACACAGCCAAGTTCAAAAGACACATTTATTTTACATGCTACTATTATTATTTACAAAAATAATGATATGCATATATATTTATATCACGAGTGTAGACAAAATTGGTCAAGAAGAAGATTCTTTAAATACTTCTACTTCTAGCATTTAACAGGCAAAATCGGTTTCTACAAATAAGAACCTTTAACATCTCAGGAAGAATTTTTAGGAGGCTTAACCTATGTGATTCAAATTATGACTATTTTAATAAAGAAATTATAATTTTAGCTTCTTTGAAAATCTCCAAGTTGCTTGAAGCCGAAAAAGCTACCAATTTTTAAAAGACATAAAGCCTCTTAAATTAGGAGGTCACAATTGCTTTAAGAAATTGCTAAAGAATCTAAACATCCTATCATTTCTGAGCAGTACAAGACAGACTTAGTTTTCATTAATTCTTTAATTCATTAAAATGGTTTCTGATACCCTATTGTTCTCTAATGAAAAACATTAAGTCATTTAATATTCAGCTCTTAGGAAAATCATTCCATGTGCATATTCAGCTTTAAATAATATTAACCTAGATTTTTTAAAAGTCCATACGCCTAACTACCATAAGTAGCCAGGGATCTTCCAAAAACAGAGACAAGTATTCTAAAGAGTCAAAACCTCTGTACTAATGTATCCCAGTGCAGAGACTTCATTTAACTGTCCACAGAGGACAAGATCCTTTAAATGCAGCAAAAAAACACGCCAGTATATGTCCACAATCTTTCTAAGTGTACACCCGGCTCTCATTGTTGATAACTTGGTCAACAACTTCTGTGTTTATCAGTTCTTCGTTTCCTTCACTGTCCTGAATACGAAGCATGATGTCCAAACTGAAATAAAACAAATGTTAAACACACAAATTAATGTAAAAAATACTTCATGGCAAGACAAGCACCAGATGACCCTTTGAGGTCCCTTTGAGAGTTGGCTATGTGCTCAGAGCTAAGGACACAAAAGTGAGCAAGACAATCTCAGCACTACAGACAGAGCTCCCAGCTGACTATAACTTCAGTCCCTAGGGCACAACTGTTCAATGCTCAGCTGCTAACCGAAAGGCTGGCAGTTCAAAATCACCCAGTGGTTCTGTGGGAGAAAAGACCTGGCGATCTGCTCCCATACAGATTAAAACCAAAAACCAAACCCATTCCCGTGAAGTCGATTCCAACTCATAGCGACCCTAGAGGTCAGAGTAAAACTGCCCCATAGAGTTTCCAAGGAGCACCTGGTGGATTCAAACTACCAACCTCTTAGTTAGCAGCGGTAGCACTTAACCACTGTGCTACAGGGTTTCCCTCCATACAGATTACAGCCTAGAAAACCCTACGCGGCAGATCTACTCCATCACATGGGGTCGCCATGAGTCAGAATCGACTAATGGCACCCAGTTACAAAGTGTCCGGCCCTAAGCTAAGGGCTATAAAGTACGCAAAAAGAGAGGACTCTTTCTCTAAAATGCTCGTAGTAGGTTGGAGAGCAAATGCTAAGAGTCATTGATCAAACAGAGAACAGTATAAGACAACACAGCAATACCTCATTTATCTGTTATCACTGGGTTATACAGTGCTTCCACCTCAGCGAATGTCTTAGATACTTGAAGCTTTTCAAGCATCCTAGAATTTTAATAAGTCAAACTCTAGTCTCTGCTTAGATGTGGGATTATGGGCAGGTTACCTAAGCATGATAAAGTTCATCTCAGGTATAAAACAAGTAATATTCACCTAGATTTTTTTTGGATATTGCTGTGAAGATTAAATATGTAAAAAAGTACTTTGCAAGTTATAAATTTCTATGTAAGTGTTAAACTTCTATTTTAGACACACTTTCATTTTTATGGTGATAGTTCTAAACTAAACAATTTTTTGCCTTCTTTTAAGTCAACATGATAAATACCAGGTATTGTACTCTGTACAGCGTATGTATACACACACACACACACACACACAATATTAACCACAGGGAATACTAACGTGAGTAGGACACTTTCCCGCACCCTGTTATGCTCTTTGAGTCACTGCCTGCATTTTAGTTTTTCTGCTGACACCTCTGTCACTCTTCAGTGCTGTCTTCCTGCCATTAGACACTGTCCTTCTTCCTCAATGGCCATTCTTCCATACTCCTCTCTTTCTCATGGCTTAAGCTTATGTACTACCTCAACTATATTTTAAAATGGGACAACTACCCCCCGAATTGGAATTATGTCTAAATTAAAGAGAAGAGACTACAAGTAAGGAGCAATCTCAACGATCAAATGTTTGAAATACAATGTGTCCTTTCAGGCATCTAACAAGCTTTGTCATTAAAGATAATTATGACCTCATTTGCTTTTTTAAAAGCACAGTTAACACTCTGTTTAACCAAATAATCCAAAGTCTTTATGTTTGACTGAGAAAAATGTTGGAGTATTCGTATTTAACTGTGGCTAGGCTGAATCTATAACACCATTCCTCCCTGGTCCTCTCAAAATTTTAGACACCCTGTTCATATTGCAGGCAACAACGTGAAGTAAGTACCTAAGCTAAACCACTAGAAACTTATGCACCAGTATTTTTCAAATCAAGTGTTTTATGTCAAAAGGCCTCCTCAAAGGCTCAGAGCTCAGGTGAGCACATAAAAGGTAACAAAAACATTAGCAGTCAACAACTGGATAGTCCACTCTGCCTAATTACTTCAAAAGGACTTGAAGTCAAAGATCTATTCTAAACAATATAAACAATAGGCTTGAAAATTAATTTTACATTATAGCTCACCCTTGAAGTTTCTGGACTAGAAAATGGAGAAGACTCCCAAGACCTATTTTCTTTCTCAAAGGAATCATCTTCTCGGAATGCAAATTTCTGCTTAAGTGCATGAGATATTAAAGACACTGGGTCCCATTGTGAATTTTGTCTTTTCCTCTTATGAACGGGTCTACCTCCAGGTGACCTGTTTTTTAAAAAATTGAATAAATTAAAACTTTGATACAGCTTAAGCTCTTCGTTAATAAATATAGCAGGAATATAAACATAATACATTACAATCTAATTAGTTTGCAAGAGGTTGAAATTCTTTGCCATGGAATTAAGAACCTGGAGGGCACAATGAATTAAGAATCAGAACACCAAGAAACCATGTGGGCAGTGCCCTCCCATAACCTTGTTATGACCTAGGGTTTGCAAAAATCACTGCGTTAAATATCCAGGAGGTAGAACAACTTACAGAAATATTTAACAACTTTTAAAAGCACTATAGAATTCATAGGAAGAAAGCTATCAAGATAATAATCCATTCGTTTGGTCATTCATTCACTCGGCCCTCATTGAATGCCTACTAATATACCATGCTCCGTTTTACCCTGTGGGGATCTAGCAGTATCCTGTTCCCATGGAACATTCCAGTGGCAGGATATTATTAATAAGTGAGTAAACAAGAGATAATTTTGGATAGTGACAAGAGCTGAGAATAAAATAAAAGAGGAATGTGACAATGACTAGCAATGAAAGCATTTTAGATGAGATGATCAGAAAAAGCCTCTTTAAGGAGGTAATATCTGAGTGAAACGTGAATGGCAGGAAGGCGTCTGTTTTAGTGTAAATACCTTGTGGCTGCATCAGGAAGGGGCCTGCATGTGTGAGGAAAGAAAAAGGAGAAACAAATACAGCTGGAGTGCAGGGAGGAAAATGGGGATCAGGATGAGAAAAGGTCAGGCAGAGAGGCAGTGACTGGAGCACAGAGAGACTTACTGGCCACAGCAAGAGGTCTGGATTTCATTCTAAGCAGAATGGAAAACCAGTGAGGGTGTCAGACAGGGGAGTGGCATGACCTGACTTCAATTTTTAAGGGATCACCGTGGAAACCCTGGTGGCATAGCGGTTAAGAGCTACGGCTGCTAACCAAAAGGCCGGCAATTTGAATCCACCAGGCTCTCCTTGGAAAACCTGTGGGGCAGCTCTACTCTGTCCTATAGAGTCACTGTGAGTCAGAGTAGACTCGACAGCAGCAGGTGTGGTTTTGTTTCTTTGTTTGTTTTGGTAGTCACCATATGAAGGATAGATAAGGAGGCAAAAATAAAAACAGAGAGATTGGCTAGTACAGAAGCCCAAGCTAGATAAGATGGAGGCTTAGACTAGGGGGTAGCAGTGGAAAAGGACGTGGGGAAGGACAGGTTTTCAAAGATGAAGGAAGGGGACAGGGAAGAACAAAGAGTTCTGAAACATAAGAATGAGACAGGTAAGTGAAGATGTCAGGTAGGCATCTGAATATATGCACTTGGGGCTAAGAGGAGGTCAGGGCTAGAAAAATAAATATGACAGTCATTAGCATATGGCTGGTATTTAAAGTCATAAGACTAAATGAGAACCCCAAAGGAAATAATGTGGATGGAGAAGAGAAGAGGGCCAAGGGCTGAGCTAGGGTACTCCAACATTTAGGGGCCCGGTTCAGGAGAGAGATAGCAGAAGGAGTGGCCAGTGAGGTAAAAGGAAAACCAAGAGTGTGGTTTCCCAGACGTCAAGTGAAAAAAGATTCCAAGGAGGAGAGAGCCATAAACTATATCAAATGCCGCCAAGGTCAAGTAAGGTGAGAAAAGAGAACGGACCATTGAGCTACGTGGATGTCACTGGTGAGCTTGATAAGCAGTTTTCATTGGAGTGATGGAGACAGAAATCAAATTACAGTGGGTAGAAGAGGACAGGGAGAAATGGAAACAAACTACAGAAGACTTTGAGAACTGACATCAGAAAGAAGTACAGAGAAACAGAACAATAGCTGAGGGTATGCAGGATTTGAAGATGGGAAATGCTCAGGTGTGGAGAACAATAAAGTAAAGAAAGAAAGACTGACAATGTGAGAGAGAAGGGATAATTTTAAGTAAAATCCTTGAGAAGAGAGAAGAGGAATCTCGAGAAGAGGGCAAGGAGGGAGCCTGGACATGAACAGGACACCTCATCCACAGTACGAAGACAGAAGTCAGAAAGCACGAGTAGTAACGTTGTCAGTGTAAAGATGTGGGAATTCTCATCTGATTCTCAATGACATATAAAACAAGGTTAGTTGTTGGGGCACATGAGAATAGGGGGCTGGAGGGTACAGAGTCTACCTGGCCTTTTAGTTGTTTCTGCAGCCATGGTAACAGAGTCACCATTTCACTGACAGGGCCCAGTGCTACAACATCAAGTTGGGACCATGTGTGCAATTTCTAAATGATGATTTAACTGAAGATTGAGATCTAACTATATCAGGACGATGTAACAAACAGTGTACGTGTGCACGTGTGTGTTGAGGGGTGAAACGACTAAGAGAACATATCACTAATCTAAAATGAGAAGCAAATACAATTAAATATCAAGAAATAGCAAAAGAAGTATACTCTTTCAAAAATAGGGAGATGAGACAGTCTAAAAGAAGTCGAAAGTGATTACCTCTGGGAGGAACATTTGGGGGTGAAAAGGAACAAGAGAGAAGACTTGTATTATATATGATTTTCTTTTAAAGATGTATATTACTTTAACAAATACAATAATTTTTTAAAACATCATTGATAATATTTCAGTTTATTTCACCACAACATACCGTTCAATAGCACGGAGCTTAACTTGATTCATTTCCTTTAGAACATCCAACATATTTGGAACATCTTTATTTCTCTGGTTTTTTGCATGATGGCTGTAATTAGTTTTACTGGCACCTGTGTGCTGTTTTTTCATTTCAGTTGCTGAACTGTCCTGTTCACGAACATTAGATCCTGGCTGTACAGTAGGAGAACGTGGGGCCTGGAGAGAAGGCTGAGGAGGAAGCGGTGGTGGAGGAGGACAGGGAAGCACAACACTTGAAAACTGATCGGCTTCAACCCTCAGCTGAGCAGTCTCTGGTGATGCCACTTGGCCCAAACCACTAGGCCCACCATTCAAGTCAAAGAGGCCTAAAAACAAAGTAGTTTATTGAAAATCATGCAAAATTCTCTCCAACGTAACTCATATATGGGACTAATGCGAACCAAAATAAGAACAACTTCTGTAGTAGTGCTAAAATCACATGGTGGCCATCTGCTGAGTAATTTCCGTGAAAGTCAAGCCAAATAATAAACCCATTTTGAAGCCAATTAAGGAATTCTCAGGTAGGCCCTTAAAAGGGAGGGGAGTGCATTTTAAAGAGAAAATGGAAAGTACTTTATCAGCAATACATACGATCTGAATTTCATCCTCCATTTAAAAAAAGCTAAAACATGATTAACACCTGGTAATTAGAAACACTCGAGCTGGTGCATCTACTGGATGATGACACTGGAGAAACACGCAAGCGTATATATTCTAGGCAAGGGCTGAGTACTTAACATTTCACTACAGATTGCTCCTAAAGGGCTGTTTGTAAATGAGATTGCCAAGAAAAAGTTATGTGTGTGTCTGTGTGTATATATATGTTGTTGCTGTTGTTTGCCATCGCGTCGATTCTGATTCACAGAGACTCCATAAGACAGAGTGGAACTTGCCCACAGGGTTTCCTAGGCTGTAGCCTTTATGGGAGCAGGTCGGCAGGTCTTCTCTCCTGTGGAGCCACTGGCAGGTTCCCACCACAGACCTTTTGGTTAGCAGCTGAATGCTTAACCATTGCACCCCTGGGGCTCCTTCTGTGTGGGTATTATTTTTTATTATTATGTATTAATATGTTATCAGTCACTGTCAAGTTGATTCCAACTCATGGCGACCCCATGTGCATCAGATTATAACTATGGACTCAGACGTCTAACATTTCAATTAACAGCCAAACTCGTTAACCATTTGCATCACCCAGGGACTCATTAATGTAATATATAATTTACACATAAGCATATATTATAAATACGTAAACACTATAAAAATATTGTCTATATTATAAATAAATTTTATATAAAACTTATTTTTTAGCAATCATATTCATACATAGTTCTTTAGAAGCAAATCTTTTGTTAAAAGAACTCAATACCCATCTCATTTTAAATTTTATATCTATATATAGGTATACACACACACATATACACACACAAACATATATATATGTATACAATATACATAAGTGTATGTTGTGTGTGTGTACACGTATGCATGTGTGTATTGTTTAAAACAAGTTACATCTCTAAACACTTAGAAAAGAATTATCTGAAAAACATCATTCATCTGAATTTGGTGATGCGTAGCAGTGATACCTTCAAACTACAAATACATGAGACCTTAAACCTATTCTTTTCTTTCAAATTAATAACCACTTTTATTTTTCCTCTTTAATTTATAATGATTTTCAGAAGAGTTAGAAAAGCTTACTTAGACTTGTTAATACAAAAATACAATCTTTAGCAGTATAGCTAGCTCCTCTTTAAACCAAAGGCATCCCCCTCTCTATCAATGTCATGATTTATTCTGAATAAAAATCAGACACAATAATCTCATATACACAAGTCTTTTTTTATATTTAATGTCATTCGCCAAACACATCAGCATCAAATGTTCTTATTCAGAATCGCACTGACTAAAGCGTCAGATGAGTATCAACTAACTGAAAGAAACATACAGCATCGACTTACCAGAATGTGCGCTTTTTCGCAGTTCCTGCATTTCCACAATTGCAGCAATCTGGGAGCGAAGAAATGTTAGCTCATCTTCAAGGGCAGCTATTTTTTTAATTGCGGCATCATTTACAGGTAGATCATTTTTTATCGGTTTGTTACGTCTTAGATCAGATGACAGTGGGTCACAAACTAGTTCCAAAGGATTGAAAAATTCCATTTTCTCCTCTTCTTCATTTTTCCATATGCTATTTCTGTGGGTAGAAGGAAGGAAGAAATGGAAGGAAGGAGCGATGGATGAAGGGAGGGAAGCAGAGAGGGAAATTTTCAGTCAATAAGAGGAGTAAATTCTTTCACAGAAAGCAATGGATACCAAAACAAAATGAGAGTAGTTCTCACTTCCCCATGATTATCTCTAGACCCCTTGAAGGTGAGCACAACATCCTACTTTACTTTCTATTGTCAATATCTAGAACAGAATGTAGCCCTTAATAGATGGCCAATAAACCCGTGGCTGTCAAGGCAGTTCTGACTCATAGCAACCCTACAGGACAGAGAACTGCCCCACAGGGTTTCCAAGGAGTGGCTGGTGGATTCCAACTGCCAGCCTTTAGATTAGCAGTTAATCACTTAACCACTGTGCCAGAGATGGCCAATAAACAGGGTGTAAAGGAATGAACAAACACTGCTTTAAACTGTAAAACAAAAATAATTATCTTGTAACTTTTCTACCTATTAGCTTTAAACACAGTACAAGTTGATTTATTTAGAAATTCTATGTAAGGTACTGAAAGGTCTAACATTCAGTGCTACGTTAGGGGTAAGCTTAAAGTATTCTAGTGTTCTGGAAATAGATAAACCATATCTACTACATAAATATTGTCAGAATATTTGAATAACTGACACAGTTCATATTCTGGCCATACGAGATAATATCATTTACTGTGCTTACAGCCTGTATCTAAATATACTAATACAAAAGTTAGTACTCCCTAGGAGTAAAGCATCCAGCTTTTGAAATATATACAACATCATTGCCTAGTACACAGTAAGCACTATATAAGCTTTGGCTAAAGATACAAAATAAGTCTAGTATCTCGTATAGGAAGTGGGTTTCTCCTAAAAATGAACACAGTGCTTCTGATATCCCTTTGATATCATTCCTTGTAGGCCTGGTGCTCCCTAACTAGGTTGAAATGTGGACTAACAAAAACTGGATGAAGAAATGAGGAAGATATTAGTGGGACACAGCACAGAGACAAGGAAAATGAAAAAGTTCCACCAGTATGACCAAACTTCAAAACATGCAAGAATTCAGATTATACCCTACACCCCACTTCCCAAAACAAGCACACAAAATTACCGAAATCGGAGAGAGCTGGCTTCGTCATCATTTGCCACACACAAAATATCAGCAAAAGATGGAACTATAGATTCACGGTTAGTAGAGTCTACAGAGTTGAAGACTGGGATCAGCTAAAGTAAAAAGAAAAAAAAGGTCATATTTCTGCAGGACAGTCAGGGGAAGACGTGCACTCTGTCTAAATTAAACAAGGTAAAAATCCAAAAGACTAAAAAGGAAAATGGACATTCAGTAGAAAAGCATGCATGGATTAGCAAGAAAAAATACTAGGAAAAATGTTATTCAAAAGTCATGCACCAATATTCTCTTCTGGTTAATCTCATCTACTATAAAACACAAACTAGAATAAAACAAGCTGTTCAGCTGCTGCTTAGAACCTGACCGTCTTTGATTGTAATTACTTCAAGAAACAAAAAACACAACAGCACATGAAGTGACTTGTTTCTCGGGGTGAACTACAGGTTTTTGGAGGGCAGAAAACATTTCTCCATATTGCTCTACCCTGTATCCCTATGAGCATCTAGGATTATTTTATGTACAGTGCTTAATGATGCATGTTGACTGACTTACCTCAAAATTAGGCCTTGGACAAGGTTCTAAAGGAAGAATTTTCCCAATAATGCGAACAATACTTCGAGCCGATCCATATTCTTTATTTTCCCAAATTGGCAAAATCTATTTAAACATAAGACATTGTTTAAAATGTATCCTGGTTAGCATGTCTATATACCTATGGAAAAAAGTAGATGCAAAAGGCCAATAAATATTTATTTTTTAAAACAAAATACAAATTGGAGGACTCAAAGTATTTTCTTCAAAGAAGGAGAAGAAAATGAACAGGTCCTATACAATTCAAAGAACTGCTGCTTATTTACAGTGGACTATATCTGCTTGAAGTCAGTTCTTAAAAAAAATACTGGAAGTAAAATATGTCACAATCACTTGAATAATATTTTGTCCATTAGCTTGAGCTTCTCATATTGGCATAAACTATTCTCACAAGAACCATTCCCCCACCAAAAAAAAAAAAAAAAGATTATGCAACAATAAAGAACAATGATGAGTTCTCAAAACATCTCACGACATGGATCAATCTCGAGGGCATCATGCTGAGTGAAATAAGTCAACCATAAAAGGGCGAATATTGTATAAGACCACTATTATAAACACTCGAGAAAAGGTATACACACAGAAAAAAATAATCTTTGATGGTTACAAGAGAGGGAAGGGGTGAGAAGGAGAAACCACTAAATAGTACATAAGTGTTAACTTTGGTGAAGGGAAAGAACACAAAGTATAGGGGAAGTCAGCACAACTCGACCAAGACAAAGTCATAGAAGCTTTCTAGACACATCTAAACACCTTGAGGGACTGAGTTACTGGGGCTGAGGTCTGGGGACCATAGTACCAGGGGACTTCTAGGTAAACTGGCAAAACATGGTTCATAAATTGTTCTACATCCTACTGTGGCGAGTAGCATCTGGAGCCTTAAAAGCTTGTGAGAGGCCATCTAAGACATATCTATTGATCCCATCCCATCCGGAGCAAAGAAGAACGCAAAAAACCAAAGACACAAGAGAAAATATTAGTTCAAAGGACTAATGGATCACATGAACCACAGCCTCCACCAGCCTGATCCCAGAACAACAAGATGGTCGGTCCCCAGCTACCACCACCAACCACTCTGATATAGATCACAGTACAGGGTCCTGGACAGAGTGTGAGAAAAATATAGAACAAAATTCAAATTCACAACAAAATTCAAATTCACAACAAAAGACCAGACTTACTAGTCTGACAGAGACTAGAGGAACCTCCAAGACTATGGCCAACAGACACTCTGCTAAATCAGAACTGAAGCTGCTCCCAAAGTCCACCTTTCAGCCAAAGATTAGACAGGCCTATAAAATAAACAATACACACGTGAGGAACGTGCTTCTTAGTTCAATCAAGTATAAGAGACCAAATGGGCAACACCTGACCAAAAGCAAACACAAGAAGTCAGGAAGGAACAGGAAAACTGGACGAATGGACATGGGGAATGTGAGGTATAAAGGGAATGGAGGAGAGTGCTGACACATTGTGGGGACTGCAACCAATGTCACAAAAATTTGTATATAAATTTTTTAATAAGAAACTAATTTGCTCTGTAAACTGTCACTTAAAGCACAATAAAATTTAAAAAAAAAAGACATGACATCTACACTTTTGGCAGAAATTTTAACACAAAGAAAGCATTTTTCCCTTTTAAGAAGCATTAAAAATCTGGCTTTTTATTTTTCCTAAGATCACATAACAAGGATAAAGTTTTCATGAGCAACAGACACAGGCAACAAATAAATTATTTTTACTCTTAGCATCGTGATGGACCCATCCAGTAAGCAGATGGATTTACAATTCTGGAACTCAGGGAAAAACTGGAATTAGAAAGCTGTAGCTGGGACTCACTGGTGTATAGAACACATGATGCAGGTAAAAATCGAAGCCATAGGACTAGTGGAGAAAAAGAAAGATTTGGGAGTCTTCAACACATAGAATCCTTCTGCACAAAGAAGACATGCCATTCCTCTGCTTTTCAGTGGTAAAGATTCTGAATGTATCTGATCAAATCCAAACACTTTAGTCTAAAATTGAATAATAATTCCACCAACCAGCTTCATAATCTTTCACCAATTGTCAGCCCAATTTCCATAACATACTCCATGCATTCCGTATTTATTCTTGAATCACACTTTAAAGTCATCCGCAACTTGATCCTATTGTATCTATGCAACTAATTTCCCACCATTCATTTATAGGAACCTAAGCTTTTGGGGGGTAAGCAATTTTCCTCACTGTTTCAAACAGAGGCCAATATTATCCTGGTTGCCGTGCATTTACCCATACACTTAGAGGGCCCTAATCTAACTCTAGTCCCAGTGCTGATCCAATTTTCATCTGTCTTTGATGTTCAACTCACATTCCTCTACAAATTTGATTATTTCCACTCTCAGGAGCTTCATAGGCTCTGAATTCCTAAACTAGTTCCAGTGAGTACCATATCATATAGCGCACAATTACACATGGCTTTGGTTTATATGCAGTTGTCTCTTCCCCCATGGGGGTCCCTGGGTGGCAGAAACAGTTTACACTTGACTACCAACCTAAAGGTTGGTAGTTCGAACACACCCAGTGGTGCCACAGAAGAAAGGTCTGGCAGTCTACTTCTGTAAATATCAAACTAAGAAAGCTCCACAGCAATGGGTTTAATTTGCTGGTTCCCCCAGCCCTCACCCCGTTAGACCGTAAACCCTTTGATGGCAGAGACAGGTTTGTATCCCTTGGAATCCTCCAGGGCCATAGCTCTCAACCAGGGATATGCTAAAATCGCCTCAGGTAGTGCCGTCCAAAGAAATATAATAAAGGCACATATGTAAGTTAAATTTTCTAGTAGCCACATTTGAAAAGTGAAAAGAGACAGGTGAAATTAATTTTTATAATATATTTTAACTTGATATACATATAATATCATTTCAACATGTAAGCAATATTTTTTACCTTCTTTTTTTTTTTTTTTCATACACCGACAGCAGATTTCACTGCAGACATTTCAAGTGCTTACAGTCACATGTGGCCATTGGGACAGTGCAAATGATGATCTCTAGAGGACAGAGATCCCAGACCTGCCAACACCAGAATCTCTATAGGCAAGGCCTGAGCATTTACATTTAAAGTGTGTACATGCCTAAAAGCTTGTGAGCTCCCTGGCTGGAGCAAGGGAGAATGAAGAAATCCAAAGACACAAGGGAAAGATTAGTCCAAAGGATTAATGGACCACAACTACCACAGCCTCCACCAGACTGAGTCCGGCACAACTAGATGGCGCCCTGCTACCACCACGGACTGCCCTGACAGGGATCACAATAGAGCATCTCAGGCAGAGCTAGAGAAAAATGTACAACAAAATTCTAACTCACAAAAAAAGACCAGACTTACTGGTCTGACAGAGACTGGAGAAACCCCGAGAGTATGGCCCCCAGACACATTTTTAACTCAGTACTGAAGTCACGCCTGAAGTTCACCCTTCAGTCAAAGATTAGACAGGCCTATAAAACAAACAATAATAACATACGTAGTTCAACCAAGTATAGGCGACTAAATGGGCACACCAGCCCAGGGGCAAGGACGAGAAGGCAGGCGGGGTCAGGAAAGCTGGACAAATGGAAAAGGGGAACCCAAGGTTGAGAAGGGGAGAGTGTTGACACGTTGCCACGTTGGCAACCGATGTCACAAAACAATATATATATTAATTGCTCAATGAGAAACTAATTTGTTCTGTAAACCTTCATCTAAAGCACAATTAAATAAAATAAGGTATTGTACAGACCATTCCTAGATGCACCCCTGCTAAGAACCACAAGCCTAGAGGCTTGTGAGAACTACTATATGGTCACCCAACCCTTGGTTAATTTCAATGGCACATTCATGTCTTGCTCTGCAATGTCCCACTTGGCAAACACCTGTTCTCTCACTGTTTCTTTGCCACTGCCATCTTCATCATCCTTATGATTTCACCTCTTTCCTCTTCCTGGCCTGGCACCCTCATTTTTACTTTACTGACTTCTACCAAGTATGGATTTTATGGTTAGTTAATTCAGTGATATGCTCATTGCCACTCAAAAATGGTTCATTCTTTGTTACTAAGCATTCCCATATTGCTAATGGATCAACTACTCCCACTACTCTTAGCTAGAGGAAAAAAAACACAAAATGACAATATTTAGAAACATTACTAATCCACGGTGACTTCATCTGGTACCTCACAGGTATCCTGCAGCCCCTTCATACATGTTATGCTCTCTACTGCAGCGCCCAAAGCAAACTCCAGCCTCTGAAGGCCCCAACACCACCAAACGGCCATGCCTCTGCTCTTATTGAAAAAACCAAAGACTTCAATTTGACGTACTTTAATGTCATTTCTCCCCATTCAAGATCTCACCACACCATGTCTCACTTCTGTTACATTCTCTAAGGTAGAACTGTCCCTCTCCTTTGCAAGGCTTGTTTAGATCCCTTGCCAGTTACCTCCTCCAGAGCACTGCTCAATCACTTTCTCTCATTTGTATCTTCAATTTCTTCCTGTCTTTTTTTTTTTTTATGAGCTCCTTCCCCAGAGTTTACTATCATGTTCATATTACCGTTAGCATTGAAAAGAAAAAAAAATTTTTTTTAACCCTGCTGCCTCTTCAAGTTAATGGCCTCTCAATTTCTTTTCATCAGCAAACTTTTCAAAAAGATTGCCAATGCCACTTCCTTTCCTCCCAGTCATTCTTCAAACCGCTGCAATATGATCCCCACCTCCACCTACAGAGACTTTCAAAAGGAGCCAATAACCTGTTGTTGTTTGTTGCCATTGAGTCGTTTCCAACTCATGGCAACACCATGTGTGCAGAGAAGAACTACTCCATAGGGTTTTCAAGGCCATGACGTTTCAGAAGCAGATCTCCAAACCTGTTTTCTGAGGGCCTCTAGATGGTTTCAAACCACCAACCTTTCACTAGTAGTCGAGAGCTTAACCATTTGCACCACCAAGGTACTCCTTAATAACAAGCAAATGTTCGACTGTTGCTCAGTCCTTGTCATCTTCGGTCTCACTATTTCTGGAATTCAAAATGCGTCAGTGATATACAGGGTTCTATCTTCCTTTATGTCACCAATTTCCATGGCTTCATCTATCAAAATAATGCAGATAACTCCCAAATCTAAATCTTTTTCCTTTCCTACACTCTAGAACATTTATCCAGCTGGCTGCAGGCTATTTTTATTTATATATTCCAACAGCACCTCTGGTTCACCTTATCTCCTTACTTCCACTGACTTGCCTGTTTATAATAACAGCACTATCATTCTTCAAATTGCTTTTGTCCAAAATCTTGTTATCTTTAACAATTTTGCCCATTCTTTAAGCCCCGATACTGTTTACTTATATCTTTTTTATATTCAGTCTTACATTATAATTATCTTCTATTTCTTTTATCTCATATATTTTAAGCAGCGTGAGTATAAGAATAATGTATTACTCCTCTCCATTGCCTGCAGGATGAAACACATAGTCTTGGATGTACTAGAGCCTCAACAAGTAGACACACTGGATTTGCTTACAATTCTCAGACATAAACCACCCTCTTCCCTTCAGATTTATTCTCAATTAGTGGAACTTTAAGTTGTCATTCTATAACCAAATATCAAACTTCTTTATAGATTATCTTACATAGAACCACTAGATAATTATAAACATATTTTATCTATGCAGGCAATAAAATTCTGTGGAGGTCATGTCTGTATTTTGCTTCTTTTGTGTCTTCTGTTGGCATATGATCTATTGGTGTAAGGTAAAAAGGTTCTTAAATAATCTTATCCCTTCTTTAATTCAAAATACCAAAGCTATATTATTGCAAACTTGCCTTTGTTCCACCTAAAGAGAACTAACAATTAAAAAGTAAAAATGTAATATTTACAAATCAGTCATTACCAAAACAAGACCCAAGAACAAATACAGCAGGTTCATTCAAGTCCATCAAAGGACTTTACCTGGTCCATGGGAACACCAAAGTAGTCCAGCATCTCTCTTAAGATATTCAATATGAGAGACATTGATGAAGCAAAAAAAAAAAGCAGGAGCAAATTCAAGGACACATTATCAGTTTCTTGATACCTTCGGAATAAAAATTAGAAAACATTAGTCTTGAAGATAATAAAAAAATGCCACATAAAATGTACTAAATAACCCGAAAGAGTCCTTTCATTACACATTTCTCCATCAACTAATCTCTCTTGGACAGCACTATTTTGAAGGAAGTCAAGAGGAGAGGGAAAGAAGAGGGGAAGAGCTTGTAAAAGAAACTTCGATTTATTGGTCAAATTGCATTAAAAGTCCATAGGGGGTTTGAAGCTACGAAGGAGCCTAATTAACAAATCGAAGTAGTGGTGTCATAGCGGTGAAAAGGTCGGCAGTTCGAATCCAACAGCTGCTCCTTGGATTCCCTATAGGGCAGTTCTACCCAGCCTTATAGGGTCACTATGAATCGGAACCGACTCGACGGCACCTAACAACACACTTAACAACTCAACTGTAGATAAGACACTTACCAGGGAAGGTTTCAGACTTAGGGCTGAGACTCTTAGGAGCGGGTGAGTTCAGCAGACCCTTGAAGCAGACAGGGGCCCGACTCAAAACCTCAACAACACCGCCCATTCCTCTCCGCTCAAAGAAAGAAAAGGAACCTGCACCCCAGACAGGGGACCTGACTTAGATGCGCATTAGTAACAAGCGGTGACCTGTGCCCAGGTCGTGTCCCTCGCTTTGCCCACAAGCTTCCTCGGGGGCGCTCCAAAGCCAGCACAGTCGCCGTGCTCACCTTACTCCACAGCTGAGCGCCCCGGTCACCACGAAGACGTCGAGCTGCTACTGTTACAGGGGCCCGTCTCCGAATCATCAGTCGAAGCCCAGCGTGTGCTAGTCCCGGCGTCCGCCGCCCGCCCAGGGCAAAGGCGGGAACCCACGCCCAACCAGGGCACGATGTGGTCCCCGGGGATCGTCCAGCAGCCCCCTGCTCAGCCGGGGTAGCACCGCGGGAGGCGCGGCTGCCCTCCTCCCGATACCCCAGGAACTTGCCCTCCCTTCCGGGATCGGCCCGCTGCCTCCGCGTACCCGGAACTCAGAAGTTGTCCTGGGGGAAAATCAAACTCCGCGGGTCGGATGACCTTGCCCGCTCTCGTTGGACAAAGCCGAAGGTGGCTTCTTATGATTGGTCGTTGGAGGACGGCGGGGGATCGCCGCGTTTCTCCTCCCCCGAGGGGGCGGGTCTTTCATGAGGCAGCCAATAGAAGCCAATAGGCAGCTAATGGGCGGGGCAGGTCGCGCCGGAGCTGACACACGCGGAGGACACCGGTTGAGGGTTCCGCTTGCTCTCAAAGGCTGGCCTTGTTCCCGAGTTCGTGACCCACATGGCTCTTCCCAGGGAGAGTGTGTCGCCCGGTAAACCCAGACCCTAAGCGGGGCTGCTCTCATGCTGCGGAGGGTCACGATTTATTTTTTGGTCTTTCACTAGTTCATTCAGCGAATATATATTAAATGCCTTTGGGACAAGCAGAAGCCAAGCACTGCCCTCGAAGGTTTGCAGCTTTGCAGTAGTGAGGAGTCCTTTGTCCCGGGCTTTTTTACCAAATGTGGGACGGACACTGCCCTGACCTAGGTGAGGATGGTAGTAATGAGTAAAGTGTGGTAATTTCCCAATTTTCAATTCTGATTTGACGTGACTTACTGGCGTCATGAAAGACAACGGCTTCCTCTTCTGGTATTTCAAGAGGAGAGGTGCGTTGGAGTGACATGACAACTTAAGATCAATGATGCCTTTTGATGACCTACATAACAAAAACTGAGTGGATTTTTAACTGCTCCTCTGTGGTCCACATCACTTATTCATCCATTCAACTAATACTGAAAGTCTACTGTGTGCCATGCACCTTTGGAAGCACAGGAAATGGCAGTAATGAGCAAGGCAGGTAATTGTCCCCTCCTGGAGTTTACATCCTATTGGAGACTTCAGAGAGGCTTCTCTGAACACCATATATAAATGGCATCCCTCTTCACTCTCTTCCCTGATTTATTTTCTTTATAATACTAATCAACACATTTATTTATGCTCCCCCTACCACCAAACTACATTGTAAGAGAACAGGAACGTTGTTTTCATTCATGCTGTATTTCCAGTGCTTTAGAAGAGTGACTGGTGTATAATAAGCATTGAATGAATATTTGTTCCACAAAATAATTGGATATGGAGTGAGAGAAAATAGATAATCAAGAATGACACCCTGGAGGACTCAATTTTTTATTTTGAAACATACTATATAGCTACAGTAATCAAAACAACTTGGTACTGGAATAACAATAGATAACACAAACTGTTATGGATTGAATTGTGTCCCCCCAAAATAACTGTTGTAAATCCTAACTTCTATGCCTGTGGTTCTAACCCCATTTGGGAATGAGTTATCTTTGTTATGTTATTGAGATAGAATTAGTGTTGGGTGTATTTTAAATCAATCTTTTTTGAGAAATAAAAGAGATTAAACAAGCAAGAAAGAGAAGCAGAGGCAGGGGAAGACATATGCCAAGACACATGGAGATCTCCAAGAAACCAGGAAGCAGAAGCTGAAGAGACAAGGGTCTTCCTCCAGAGCCAACAGAGAAAGCCTTCCCCTAGACCAGGTGTTCTGAATTTGGACTTCTAGCCAACTAAACTGTGAGAAAATTAATTTCTGTTTGTTAAAGCCATCCACTTCTGGTATTTCCATTATAGCAACACTAAAATAACTAAGACATGGACCAATGGAAAAGGATTGAGACTCCAGAAATAAACCTACACATCTATAATGATTTTTGATGAGGGTGCTATCATGGATTGAATTGTGTCCCCAGAAAAATGTCAATTTGGTTAGACCATGATTCCCAGTATTGTGTGGCTATCCTCCATTTTGTGATTATAATTTATGCTAAAGAGGATTATGTTGGGATTGTAACACCACCCTTCCTCAGGTCACTTCCCTGATCCAATGTAAAGGAGTTTCCCTGGGGTGGGGCCTGCACCACCTTTTATCTCTCAATAGATAAAAGGAAAGGGAAGCAAGCAGAGAGTTGGGAACCTCATACCACCAAGAAAGCAGCACCAGGAGCAGAACACTTCCTTTGGACATGGCGTCCCTGTGCCTGAGAAGCTCCTTGACCGGGGGAAGATTGAGGACAAGGACCTTTTTCCAGAGCCGACAGAGAGAGAAAGCCTTCCCCTGAATTTGGACTTGTAACCTACTAGACTGTGAGAAAATAAATTTCTCTTTGTTAAAGCCATCCACTTGTGGTATTTCTGTTATGGCAGCACTATACGACTAAGACAGGTGCTAAGTCCATTCGATGGGAAAAGAGTCTCTTCAATAAAGGGTTTTGGGAAAATTGGATTTCCTCATGCAGAAAAATGTAACAGGGCCCATGCCTCACACCATACACAAAAACAAATTCAAAATGGATTAAGGACCTAAATGTGCAAACTGAAACCACAAAATTCTTAGAAGAAAATGCAGAAGAAATGCTGTCCGGCCTAGCTTTTAACAATGGATTATTTAATATAATAAAAAACGCAAACAGCAAAAGACAAAATAAGTAAATGGAATGTCATAAAAATTAAAAACTTTTGTTCATCAAAAGGCTTTACCAAAACAGTGAAAAGACAAGCTACCAACTGGGAGAGTATCTTTGGAAAGCACATGTTATAGATTGAATTATGTCCCCCAAAAATGTGTGTATCAATTTGGCTGGGCCATGATTCCCAGTATTGTGTGATTGTCCACCATTTTGTCATCTGATGTGATTTTCCAATGTGTTGTAAATCCTGCCTCTATTATGTCGGTGAGGGAGGATGAGCTGCAGCTGTGTTGATGAGGCCGGACTCAATCTACGGAATTGGACTGTGTCTTGAGCCAGTTTCTTTTGGGATATAAAAGAGAGAAATGAGCAGAAAGACAGGGGAGCTTATACCACCAGGAAAGCAGTGCTGGGAGCAGAGCATGTCCTTTGGACCCAGGGTTCCTGTGCAGAGAAGCTCCTCATCCAGGGGAAGATTGATGAGAAGGACCTTCCTCCAGAGCCTTCCCTCGAGCTGATGCCCTGAATTTGGGCTTTTAGCCTACTTTATTGTGAGGAAATAAATTTCTCTTTGTTAAAGCCATCTACTTGTGGTATTTCTGTTATAGCACTAGATAACTAAGGCACCATATATCCAACAAGAATCCAATAACCAATATATATATAAAAGTTTGACAACAACAAATAACCCAAACATAAAATAGGCAAGGAGGACATTCAAATGGCCACCAAACACAGGAAAAGATGGTCAGTGTCATTAGCCATCAGAGCGATGGAAATCAAAACCAAAATGAGATACCATTTCACTCTCACCAGGATGGCTTAGATACAAATAATAATAACAAATGTTGGTGAGGATGTGGGAAAATTGGAACCCTTACCCACTGCTGGTGGGAATACAAAATGGCACAGTCATTGTGGAAAAGTGTGGTGGTTCCTCAAAAAACTAAAAATAGAACTCCCATATGACCCAACAATTTCACTTCTAGGTATATACTCAAAAGAAAGCAGAAACTCAAAAAGAGACTTGTACACCAACACTTATTGCAGCACTATTCACAATAGCCAAAAGGTGGAAGCAACCTAAATGCCCATCAGCAGATGAATGGATAAACAAAATGTAGTACATACACACAATTGAATACTATTCAACCAGTAGAAATGAAGTCTTGATACATGCTACAGTATGGATAGAGCTTAAAGACATTATACTGAGTGAAATAAGCCAATCACAAAAGGACAAATACTGTATGATCTTACTTATATAAAAAGACAAGGCAAATATACAGAGACCAAAGTTTATTAGTGGTTACCAGTGGTGGGGGTGGAGGGAAAAGGGGTTAATGGTGATGGAAAAATAGCATTAAGGGTAGGGTTGCACAGCCAATTATTGTGAGTTAGACACCTGTAAAAAGTTGAATTGGCAAAAGTTGTGTGATAGATATACTCACAATGACAAAAAAGAGAGAAAGAGTATGTGTTGCTCTGAGGTTGCTAATGTACAACCAAACTCATGGATTTTGTTCCTTGGTTTGTAGATTTAGGGTCATGGTTTCATGGGACATCCCAGTTAATTGGCCTAATAATTAGTTTAGTGCTTCTGTTCTACCTCCTAATTCATTGATTAGTGCTTAAAACCCACTGCCGTCAAGTCGATTCCGACTCATAGCGACCCTATAGGACAGAGTAGAACTGCCCCGTAGTTTCCAAAGAGCACCTGGTGGATTTGAACTGCCAACCTTTTGGTTAGCAGCCATAGCTCTTAACCACTATGCCACCAGGGTTCATTTAGTGCTTAGGGTCTTAAAAACGTGCAAGCAGTCATCAAAGTCACAACAGTTGGTCTCTATTCACTTGGAGCAACAGAGGAAGGAGAGTCAGGAATCGGAGGATATGGAATATGTGATTAATTGCCTCCATGAGCAACTGCCTCCTTTGCCATGAGACCAGAGGAACTGGAGGCTGCCTGGCTACCATTACTGAATATTTTGATCAAAGTTTCCACAGAAGAATCCTGATCCAAAGGGGGAAAATGCAGAACAGAATTTCAAATATTCATGAACTCCAGACTTCCTACAGCTAGGGAGGGTGAACAAACCCCTGAAACTATTGCACTGAGATCATCTTAAAACCCTAAACCAATACTATCCCCTAAAGAATCCGGAAAACAGAAATGCAAAAATTATTCTAAAAGCAGACTGGGGAAATTATCAAACAATATCATTAATATCACAAGCAAGTAAAATTTTGCTGAAGATCATTCAAGAATGATTGCAGCAGTACATCGACAGGGACCTGCCAAAAATTCAAGCTGGATTCAGAAGAGGATGTGGAACAAGTGATATCACTGCTGATGTCAGATGGATCCTGGCTGAAAGCAGAGAATACCAGAAAGATGTTTGCTTGTGTTTTATTGACTATGCAAAGGCACTCGACTGTGTGGATCATAGATTATGGAAAACATTATGAAGAATGGGAATTCTAGAACACTTAATTGTACTCAGGAGGAACCTGTACATAGACCAAGAGGCAGTCGTTCGAACAAAGCCAGGGATTTACCACTGCATGGTTGGTGTGCCTCAGGGTTGAATCCTTTCACAATACTTATTCAATCAGTATGCTGAGCAAATAATCCGAGAAGCTGGACTATATGAAGAATGTAGCATCAGGATTGGTGAAAGACTCATCAACAACCGCAATACACAGATTATACAACCTTGCTTGCTGAAAGTGAAGAGGATGTGAAGCACTTAGCAATGAAGATCAAAGACTGCAGCCTTCAGTATGGATTATACTTCAACATAATGAAAACAAAAAAATCCTACCTGATCTTCAACAAGGGCCCGAGGTTCATCAAATAGGGGAAAACACAGTCTTTTTAACAAAAGGTGCTGGCAAAACTGGATGTCCATCTGCAAAAAAATGAAACAGAACCCATACCTCATACCATACACAAAAACAAATTCAAAATGGACCAAAGACTTAAATATAAAACCAAAAACTCTAAAGATCATAGATGAAAAAATAGGAGCAACCCTAGAGGCCCTAATACACAGCATTAACAGGATACAAACCATAACTAACAACACACAAACTCCAGTAGACAAGCTAGATAACTGGGATCTTCTAAAAATTAAACACTTAGGCTCATCAAAAGACTTCACCAAAGGGAATGAGAAAATTTGGGGGCTATGGCAAATTCAACAAAGCTCTGGTCTCTAAAATCTGCGTGAAAATCCAATACCTCTACAACAAAAAGACGAATAATCCAATTAAAAAATGGGCAAAGGAAATGAACAGATACTTCACCAAAGAAGACATTCAAGCAGCTAACAGACACTTGAGGAAATGCTCTCGATCACTAGCCATTAGAGAAATGCAAATCAAAACCACAATGACATACCATCTCACCCGACATTACTGGCATGAATCACAAAAACAGAAAATAAATGTTAACTGGATAAACAAACTATGGTACGTATACACAATGGAGTACTATACAATGATAAAGAACAATGATCCATCTGCAAAGTATCTCACAACATGGATGAATCTGGAGGGCATTATGCTAAGTGAAATAAGTCAATCAGAAAAGGACAAATATTGTATAAGACCATTAGTGTAAAAACTCATGAAAAGGTTTACACACAAAAAGAAACAATCTTTGATGGTTACGAGGGAGGGAAAGAGTGGGGTTGGAAAAACACTAAATAGACAGTAGATAAGTGGTAACTTTAGTGACAGGTAAGACAATACACAATAATGGGGAAGCCAGTACAACTTGTACAAGGCAAGGTCATGTAAGCTCCATAAAAAGCTCCATAGACACATCCAAACTCCCTGAGGGACTGAATTACTGGGCTGAGGGCTGTGGGGACCATAAAAAAAAAGAAAAAAAAAAAAAATTCCTGACAACTGGACCAATAAGCAACATCATGATAAATGGAGAAAAGATTGATATCGTCAAGGATTTCTATTTACTTGGATCCACAATCAATACCCATGAAAACAGCAATCAGGAAATCAAATCAAACGACATATTGCATTGGGCAAACCTGCTGCAAGATCTCTTCAAAGTGTTAAAAAGCAAAGGTGCACCTAACCCGAGCCATGATATTTTCAATTGCCTCACAGGCATGTGAAAGCTGGACGATAAATAAGGAAAACGAAAGAATTGATGCCTTTGGATTATGATGTTGACAAAGAATACTGAATATACCGTGTACAGCCAGAAAAATGAACAGGTCTACCTGGGAAGAAATACAGCCAGAGCGCTCCTGGGAAGTGAGGATGGTGAGACTTGGTCTCACGTAATTTGGACATGTTATCAGAACATCATGCTCGGTAGAGGGTTGGCGAAAAAGAGGAAGACCCTTGATGAGATGGATTGACACAGTGGCTGCAACAATGGGTTCAAACATAATGATCGTGAGGGTGGTGCAGAACCGGGCAGTGTTTCATTCTGTTGCGCGTACAGTTGCTATGAGTCGGAACCAATTCGATGACACCTAACAACAACAATATCCCCTAAAGTCTTCTTAAAACTGAACAATACTTTAACTGGTAAAAAAAAAAAAAAAATCTGCCTTGAGCATTATGCTCTTTTAAGAATTATCTATATGGGATCAAATTGACAACAGCAACTTGAAAGATTAGACAGAAATCTTAGAAGCCAGTGAGTTTATGTTAATGGGGGAAGAACAACTCAGAAAAGGAGGGTGAGAATGGTTGCACAACTCTAAGATGGTAATCAGTGTTACTGAATTGGTGTATGTTTTGCTGTGTATATTCTCGAACAACAATAAAATTTAGGAAACAAGAATGACCCTTTGGGTTTCGGATGGGCCTGTAGTTTGAGCTGGGTAAGGATGAAAGTAGGGGCAGTGAGTGATGGACAACACAAAAAAAGGCAAATATATCAGCAATCCTACATGGAAGACCCAGTGTTCTCAAGTTTCTCATCCCTCCCCTTTTGCCCTAGCAGGTGAATGAATCCCGATGTTATAGCCTCCTCCCATTCCATATCAAGCAGAGGACATAATAAATAGGACCAGAATAGAAAAATTCCTTGAAACATGGGACTTGGAAGCAGCTACTGAAGCCTTTTTCAGGATGCACTAATAAAACAAAACTTATCATTCACAAAGTACCTTCAGAATTTTTGCCCTTCTATAGTCTGCTTCCATACAAAGATTTACAGCCTCAGAAACCCTGTGGGGCATTTCTACTCTGTTTTATAGGGTTGCTATGAGTTGGAATCCACTCAAAGACAGCTAGTCCCCCTCCCCGCCATTATTTAAGTTTGCAGTTATCTTTTGGAGTATTCTAATTGTGAAGTAGCAAGAGAAATTCGTATAATAAACTGGAGAATTTGAGGAAAAAGTGATATTTAAAACTTAGTATTTAAAACAAACTTAAAAGGTTTGTTCATAGTTAGGAATTAATGATAGCACTGAAAGTTACTTAACTTTCAGATTCGTATTCATCTATCTTTCACTGAGCGATTCTCCGGTATCTTATCTTCCTGTGCCTTATGACATCTTATGCCAGAAATTCCAAAAGTTTTATTCTTGAAATCCCTCTTCTGAGTGTGGGGTTTACATTTAACTTTACCTCAAGAATTTGGTCTTTGCATCTAGGTCAATTGGCGTAACAAAATGTTTTAAGAAAATGTTCTATATTCCACTTTGGTGAGAGGTGTCTGGGGTCTTAAGTGCTAGCAAGTGGCCATCTAAGATGCATCAATCGGCCTCAACCCACCTGGAGCAAAGGAGAATGAAGAAAACCTAAGACACAGATAAATATGAGCCCACGAGACAGAAAGGGGCACATAAACCAGAGACTCCATCAGCCTGAAACCAGAACTTGATGGTGTCCAGCTATCACCAGTCTCAGCCCTGACAGGGAACACAACAGAGAATCCCTGATGGAGCAGGAGAACAGTGGGATGCAGATCTTAAATTTTCATAAAAACACAGGCTTAATGGTCTGAGACCGGAGGGACCCTGACAGTCATGGACCCCAGACCCTTTGATAGCCCAAGATTGGAACCATTCCTGAAACCAACTCTATGGAGAGGGATTGACCTGGACTATGAGACAGACAATGATGCTGGTGAGGAGTTAACATCGTGGCTCAAGTGGACACATGAGACTATGTGGGTGACTCCTGTCTGGTGGCGAGATGAGAAGTAAAAGGGGGCAGGAGCTGGTTGAATGGACACAAGGAATACAGGGTGGAAAAGAGGAATATGCTGTCTCACTAAGGGGAGAGCAGCTGGGAGTGCACTGCAGGGTGTGTATGGCTTTTTGTATGAGAGACTGACTTGATCTGTAAACTTTCACCTAAAGCACAACAAATACATCAAAAAAAAAAAAAAAAAACAGTAACTTGGTCTTTGTCCTGTGTTCCTAAGAAAAACTCCGAAACCTTGGAATTTTCCCAGCCATTGAAGTGTCTCTTGAGGCCTCCAGACCACACCTGAGTTTATGCTAATAAGGTGCCTAGCTGATGTCGTGATTACCAGCAGATTATCATGCAATGCGGCCCCAGTAAAGACTCTGGACAGAGAAGCTCTTTGGAAGGGTAGCCTGTTGGGGCATGAAAGCTCTGAGTTGGGAACCCAGACCTCACCCTGTAAGTCTCATTTGTATCCTTTTTCCTATTTAAAAAAAAAAAGTCATCATTTTAGCACTTTGCATGAGTTCTGTGAGTCATTCTAACAAAGTATCAAACTCGAGGGAGTAGTGGGAGCCAGCAGATCAGAAGTGGAGGCCTGGGGATCCTGAGCTGGTATCTTGTGTGGGTAGAAGGAAATCGCGATTTTGTAGTTAGCGGGTTGGAAGTGAGGGGGAGCCTGGGGATCCCCAAATTTATAGCCGGCAGGCCAGAAACGGTGTCAGTGGCCACTCTCAAGCTTGCAGTGGCGTGGGGCCTCTGGTAGATTTGGCAGTCTGGAAGACTGTAGCCCTTGTGAGGTCTAACTCCTGGTGGTTACAATCAGAGAAAAAAGTATTCCATGTGCAGTTGTTACCAGAACACAGTGGAAGAGAACTCTTACTAGATTGCATAGATTTGATCCTCACATTTGGTGTTACAAAAGTGAAAAGTGGAACTGATTTTTCCACAGTGAGGTAGTAGTCATATTCCTTGATGAATTTTTAAGTAGATTCATTACTGGGACGGTCTGAGGTATCAGAATAGATTTTCCAAGACTTGTGTTTAACGCTTTAACCTCTGGAACTTTAAGAAAATTTTTATTAATCACACATTTTCAACCAATCCTTTTCTGAGTCAGGATTAACACTGTGTTTCTATGTAGTGCTGCCATACAGTGATGCTCCTGGGTATTACTTAGCCAGGCACGACTGAGTTTTCTTTTCAGCCCATTATACCATTTTTCATTATGGTTCTGCTCTTTTTCCTTAGGAGTCCAGAGTGGCACAGTTAAGTGTTAGACTAGTTAAAAGGTTCAAACTCACCCACCCAGAGGCGCCTCCAAAGACAGCTCTAGCGATCTGCTTAAGAAAGGCCAGAGCCTTGAAAACCTTATACAGTTATTCTCTGCACATGTGTGGCCATGAATCGATCTGTTCATTTCTAGTGTTAAGAGAGTGTAGGACTGACAGTTTTTAAGACTACCAGAAAATTATATATATACATTTTTTTTTTTTAATGACAGACAACATAACATGTACCTAAAGAAACAGTTTCTTAAATTTGGATATTTCCCAATCAGTGTTTAGAAGAGAGAGGTATGTCTCAACATCATATAAATGATGTGCTGACATTTAAAGACAGGCTTATACATCCTGAATGAATTAGACGGTCAGGTAGGGGAGAACCAGTGCACACATTTAATCTTTAGAAGTACCAGGCAGTTACTACGGGAAACCGTGTCATGCATATTCCTGATTATTTCTAGCCTAACTCACTCGAAAAAGGGTAAGGCCTACAGATATACAGACATCCCTAACAGTTACATTGTCATTTCTTCCTAAACACTTATCTCCCCACACTGCGACTGGAGTTCTGTATCTAAAAGTTGGGATTCCAGAAATCTTAGAGCTGTAGAATTAAGTCCTCCTCCTGAGCCTGACTGTTTGGAAAGGACAAATATCATACATGTTTAAGTTTGGAAGATGGTATCAACGGAAACAAAATAGACTTTGAAAAGCAGTCTATTACCGCAATACCACAACGTATTTTACGATAAATCATTGTGTTCTTTTCCTTTCAAATAAAAAACTATCAGTTTTCCACTCCAGTTCTATTTTCCAATTGAATTTAAAAGTTCAAATTAAATCTTAAAGATAAATGGTCATTTCCCACAGCTGGAAAATTCCCTCACTGCAGTACTTGAACTTTTCTAGAGTACTCAGAATATGGACTTCTCAGTTCATGTTAAGTAAAAATGACTCCACCTATTTCTGCAACTCATTTTGATAACTGTATATTGGCATTAACTGTTGTTAACTTTTGTACTTTATTATATTCTTATGCATGAGTGTGGTGATGGTATGCGACTTTAAAAAGATCAACTGTATTTACATATCCCCATGGCAGCCTTACAAGTACTCTGGAAGCTTTCAGGAAAAAAAGTGTTGAGTTTTTCCTTTCTAGTACAAATAAGAGGAAACGGAACTATCTTCCACAGTTGAAGGAGGACTAAAGTTGTAAGGAAACCACTCTTCTGGAGAGTCATATTCTTTATTGTGGCTCTTTGGGTTCCTTGAAATTCGCAACTACTTCAATAGTTTCAAGTTACCATTGCCAATCACACAGTTCATGCTCTGAGTGCCAATCTTTTCACATCACCTAATTGTAAGGTATACCATCATCTGTTCTTCTTAAAGGGAGGTCTCATTTTTATTGAGTCAGGAAGATGCGGGGGCCCCAAGAGATTAAGAAAAATCCAATTTTGATTGAGGACGGAATAACAGCATTTAAGCCCACTTGTTCAACTCTTTTCTACCGGCAAGAATCAAGATTACCCTCATTTTAAAACTGCTGCAAAACCGTTCACTGATGTAAAAATAAAACACCTAAAAATGTTCATAGCAATGATCATTTAAACACTTCATATGCATTATTTGACTCTCTTTTCCAGTAATGGTAGTGAAGTACTGTCCTATACTAACCATGGAACCTTTTTTTAAAGGCTATGGTACTGTGGTAACAATATAACTTTCCAGTTTTTTCTTCCCGGTTGCCGTCAAGTTGATTGCTACTCATGCCAACCCTGTGTTTCAGAGAATTGTGTTCCATGGGGTTTTCAATGTCTGTGACCTTTCAGATGTAGACTGTCAGACTTTCAAGGTGCCCCTGGGTGGATTCATGGTTTTGGTTAGTAGCCATGCACTGAACCGTATGTGCCACTCAGGGACTTCATAAAGAAACTAGCACCTCTAATTAAAAATACAACTTTGGCCTCGTTAGGATAACTGATATACGCTAAATCATCATTTTGGAATCCACTCACAAATCAACACTATACCAAAGGCTTTGGAGTTAGACAATGAAATACAACTAACTTCCATACATTCATGAACCCTAAAAAGTTCAAGTGCACTAACAAACCATATTTAAAACAGGCTCCTAAAATTTTAATGTTTACCTCAACAACATGAACGATCAGATTTAACACCCATAATTTCACCTATGTGAGAACCCTAACGGTATGTGACAGGTACTTCTCTATATAAAATACTCATTTTCTTTTTATATAACTTTGTCAAGGCATGTTCTCGGAGACTTGAGTCTAGCCAAATACAAACCCGTAACAAGAAAGTTTATTTCACTTGCCTCACCTATTTAGCAACTTCATCGATTCAGAGGAGTCTCTGTACTCTTCCTGGATGTCAAAGGACACTGAAACTTAAGGTACATCACAAAGGAATTCAATTTGAAACCTCTGAACGGTAAGCTTGTAGAAGAAAAAACAAAAATAACTGCGTATACCCTTAAAAAGGTCAAATAAAGGCCCCTAATACAAGAGCACACTCTGATGTAGGAAACGTTTATAAATAGCGTTGATCGCCCAGTACAGTTCAGCTACCAAAGGTTTTCACGCCCTTTTATGCATACATATACACAGAGAGAGTTCTTATTTCTCCAATGAAGTTTTCATTAAAGGGGTAATTTGTATGAGTTAAAATTTGTCAATTTGTCTTAGTACATAAATTTCTGTGAAAATGTTTTGTTTAAAGTTGAGGAATAGTCCACTTATTTGAAATACCTTAAAAGGGCATGGTAAGAATTACACCAGATCTTACTCAATGTGAATAAAGACTAATGATGGACAGCTTTTAAAAATTATTAATTGGCTATATTTAAAAAGGAAAAGCAGCAATAATGATTCTCCATCCTTATACCATGGCTGCAAAGTTCCCTATTTTAGCAGAGGAACAGGAGAGCTAGGCTAGAAACCTGCAATTTCTGTATTGTTTAATAACAGCAGAGGCTCATCAACTGTAAAAAATTTCCCATTTTCCCAGGGGAAGAAAGAGCAAACACTAAAGAGGGGTTCGAGGAATTTTATGAATAATTTTTCAATCCCCAAAAAAGCCACAACATGCCAGTAATTTCCCCATGAGTTGATATTCTAAAATCTAAAAATAGGCCATACAAACTCATTATACAGGACAGACACAGGATAGTCTCAAAATTATGTAAATAAACAACAGCTGTTATCACTTAAGACATTTTTATTGGCATATGACAATTTACAAGGGTCCCTCTTCCATTATACATCACACTGAGTGGTTTAGCCATCTACATTAATTTTTCTCAAATTGTAATTCCCAATACTGATATTAACTGTGACAAGAGAGAGTCAAGAGTAACTCCTTGAAGTAGACTGCGAATGGAAAAACATATTTTTGCTTTTTATTTTCCTAGGACGTTGGAAGGTATACACGCCTAAGAACTGAGTCATGGCCGCCTTCAACAGCTTTCTTAATCCTATCTGGATATATCCTTTGGTTCATTTGTTATTTCCCTTCTCTAGGCAGAAGTCTGTCTGTCAATGCAGGTAACAGAGTATTTCCTGGCACTTATGAAGAGATAACATCCTTAAACAAGAGGAACCATTCAACTTTTAACATATCATTAAGTGTGAAGTTAAACTGTGATTAAAAAAAAAACACACACACAGGCCACCTTCTGTACATTGGCTCTGGAAAGGTTAACAGCAACATCCAGAAGGGCGTTCAACTGCAGAGTTCTCACAACCATTCTGTCCTGCTATATTCTCAGTTTTAAATGTTTGAGAGAGTAGAAGTAACCAAATCATGTTACATTTAAAGCCACGGTTTTGTACTTAAAATATAGCCTGCGCATAGGACTTGGGTAACTTTATTCTCACTTCCTATTAAATCATTTCTCAGTAAATGCACTTTTTCCTGTTGCCTGAAGTGGAAAAGCAAAACAGTGTATTTATAGTCATGCACAGAGATTATCTAACCACATAGTGACTGTAAAAATAAAATCTAAATTTATTTGCACAAAATGAGTCAAAAATTTTCCTGTGTTGAGGATCAAACTTATGTTGCCTTAAAATGTACGTAAGTACTGTCCTGAATAGAAGAATATTAGTTATTTCCCGACTAATGCAATACACATTCTTGGAAGGTATTTCCACCGCTTTGGCAATTTCAGAATATATTCAGAATGGCAAAATTAATAGGTGAAATCATGTAAGTGTAAGGATCTTAGGGCCATAAACATCACATACACTGGGTTTTGTTTTCCCTCAGTAACTTTTAAACGCTCCTGCTGGAATCAAGGTGCTAGAAGCACTGCAAATGACCTAACGTGAGGATAAGGAGTCATATATTTATCTTTAAAAGTTTACATTAACAGAGTTAGCACTTCTTTTAATGTTAACAGACTAATTCAGATGCTGAATTAGCAAGTGAAATTTGAGTTCTCTTACAAATGCTCCTAAAGCAGACAAACATTAAAATTTATTATTTCAGACTTTCAGAGCAACCAACGTAAATATTAAAGGTAATTCACATTTGAAAGATTATCTACCTGAAGAACAGAACACTTGGGGGGGGGGGGGGGAAGGGATTTTACAAAAACAAAAACCAAGTTAGAGCAATGCTGCAACAAGCTTCCTGTCAGAACTTTTTATTGATGACATTTGAAAAACAAGTTACTTAAAATACTAAAGGACAATAAGTTGTGTTTCAGTAACTTTTCTTACAGTTAGACTACAAACCAATGTTTCAGCTATTTGAAAGTCCAAATACACAGGTAAGATATGAAATCAGATACATCGTTATGACGTATCAAATTATTCTGCAGGATATTCCTCCTTCATACCAACAAGATTACAAATTTTGTTGTTTTGGTTTTGTTACTACTAAGACATTCGGTGGGAATGGGATTTTTATTTGCAATATCACTGCAAGCCAGTTTCCTCTCTCAAAGAATAGCTGGTATCTAAGACCACGACTCAAACTTTCAAGAATGGTTTAAGAGAACACTGAATTTTGAACCCAAATAGGAGGAAAGGCTCCTAAGAACGTTTATAGGTCACTACTTGCTTTCAGTAAAAAAAAAAAAAAAAAAACCTCAAACTTTTCAATCTGTTAATAACTTGTACCTTTTAGTTATTGACAAAGCTGTTTTTTCTTCTTCCTAAACACTTGAAATGTTAAGCTAGCTTCGTTTATCAATGTAACAACTTGTTTTGTGGTACACTTCAAAAATTAGTCACCCTATGGTGTAGTGTGTTCAAATTAAGAAAAATGTTAAACAAATATATACAGATAAAATAATTAGTGTGGTCTCTGTAAGCAATTTCTGTTCAGAGATTTATTTGTATATAGAGCTGAAGTTTACTTCAGAATAAAACATTAACAAACAGGGAAGAAAGAGAATCAGAACTTTCACAGAGCTGTACTTGACCGTATCTTATAGACAAAGCAGAATTACAATGCATGTAACAAAAACAGCCCAAGTTTTTTTTTTAAGTGATAGTTACAAATATGGTACGTAACAATTTTCTACTTTATTTCAGTACAATCTTCAACATACAGTCTACTATTCAAGATATTTAAAGACTTAAAACAAAGTATCTATAGACTACTTGCAAACAGTAAAATTTAAGTGAAATGCTTACATTCTTATTTGAAAACAAACAAAAAAATCAGGTTTAAAAAACAAAATGGTGGGTGCAAGTTCTGTTCTCTGTTGTAATATTACTTCAGATTTACTATTCCTAAAGAACAAAGAGAAAATGAAGATTAACAAAGTTGTAGATAATGAAAATGAACTTAATAATTACTGTTCTTAAAAATTAAATCATTAATTTAATTTGCCCTCCAAACCCATACTGAAGAAAATCTGTTCTTCAAGTTACTAACAAGTTGAGATTTTCTACCTTTTCTTCTTTGCGTCTGTCCTTCTTTTCTTCATTGTTTTCCATGGTCTCTTCTTCATCTTCAACAATCCCATCCCCTTGGTATTTGTCATGAGTCCATTTCGGACTGCTACCTGATTTTTTGAAGTTAAAGCGCCCTCTGCCACGTTGAAAAGTACCACGACCTCTTCCTCTTTTGGCCCAATAATCCACACCATCATCTCTGTCATCATGCTACAGAAAGGTTAAAAACAATTATCAGTGAAATGTCTTTTTTCTAAGGGAGATGATTATTTTTCAAATCATGAGTCATGGCATTCATCTTCTGAAGACTGGACACAAGATTGGTAACGTTCTGTTTAACACTAAAACCAATAAAAACTTCTCAACAAAACTATTCACTGTAACTTACTGCCAAGTAACCAAAGCAATGAGGGCTGCTCAAACCATTCTTCGGTAACCTCAACTGCTAGATTATCACTGACTTTCAGGATTCTGCCCTTTTCGTTTTCCATTATTTTAATCTAAGTCAATTTGTTGTTATGCTGCACTGAATGAGATAAAATGACCAATGTTTTTCCCTACAAAATTACCTTAAAGATTTGACCAAAAGTCTTACAAAAATGTCATCACATTATCATCAATAACGTTGGCTAAATAAAACAGGCGGCATTCAAATTATGCCCCACATATAGAACAGATTTTAAAATCCTACTGGAGAGATTTAATCTAGAGCAATGTGTATTACAACATGTCAATCTTCTAGGCTGGGGAGTTTCACATGCCAAATCAGGATAGCATGCTCCCTAGAGTAATACCTCAACTGTTTTTCACCAACCTGAACTACTGCAGTTATCACATTCCAGCCTTAACTTCCACTAACTGTATCCAATTACAAATGTTCCCTAAATTACAAATTGTTCCATTAAGCAAAACAATTCTGCAAATCTGCAAAGTGCTTGACTTTGTGGATGAGATGACCATACTATACCAAAATGAAAAACTAAATGCCAAAGGCCTTCCCATCTCAAATTTAAACTCTTAAGGTTGTAACCCATAAAATGGAATATAAGGCAAATGACAAACCTTTACGAGACAACTGGCATAACGCAGATTATCACCTGACCTATGGAGTACCAGTATTCGACAACAGTCCAAAATTCACTAAAACATTCTTTTTAAATATTATGTGATGAGTACCCTTTTTCAAAGCACAGAACTTTATGCATATTCACCCGTTCCTCCCTTAATTTAAAGAGCTCAATTACACATCATCAACATATATAAAAGAGCATTTACCAATTTCTAATCATCTACTAAACCAACAACAGATCAAGAGCTACAGGTGTGTATGACACTCCGTTAGATGAAGAGAAGAATTTAGGAACTATCAAAAGTAACTTTCAACCCATCAGAAAGAGTTTAACTGTAAACCCCCCAAAAAGCTACAGGCAGTCCCCAGGTTACAAACAGATCTGTTCTTAAGTGTGTTTTTAAGAATTTGCAGGTTAAGTCGAAACAGATACATATGGTTCTTATTTAGCCTTACTTTACTGCAAGAGGAGCCCCCTGGACGTGTGGTAGTTAAAGCACTCAGCTGCTAACTGAAAGGTCTCAGCAGTTCAAACCCACCAGCTGCTCAGCAGGACAAAGACGTGGTGGTCTGCTTCCATAAACATTACAGCCTTGGAAACCTTATAGCGCAGCTCTACTCTGTCCTACAGGGTTGCTGTGAGTCGGAATCAACTTGGATGACAACGGGTTTTTGGTTAGTGCAAGAAAAGGCTCAAAGTCTTTTCAATAATTTAAAAACTGTACGTGCAACAGAAACCCTGGTGGTGTAGTGGTTAAGTGCTACGGCTGCTAACCAAGGGGTCGACAGTTTGAATCTGCCAGGTGCTCCTTGGAAACTCTATGGGGCAGTTCTACCCTGTCCTATAGGGTCGTTATGAGTCGGAATCGACTCGACGGCAGCGGGTTTTTGGTATGTGCAGCAAATGAAGGCGATTGTGATGAAGAATTTGTTGCGAGCAGGGGTTGGTTCAATCATTTCAAAATTAGGGCAAATATACATAACATTAAAGGGCAAGTAGTCTACCACTCAGAATGAGGCCCTTGCAGTTTACATGATAATTTCAGGCTCCCTTATGGCATGAGCAAACCCAAGTCTATTTAGTTTTTGGTGGTGTTCAAATTTATGGGAAGAGGCACCAGGTTCTGGAGTACAAGACATGGGTTTTAATCATAACTCTACAACTTACTATAGGTAAGGAAGGCACTATTCTGGGTGCTTTACTCCTATTTACTCATCTAATCCTCACAACAACCCTGTGAAATGGATATTGTTACTCCTGCCATTTTATTTAAAAACTGAGGCACAGAGAAATTAACTGCCCAAAGTCACAGAGCAAGTCCTTCCCAACACTGCCAATGACCTACTGATACATGTCCCTGACAGCAGGAGATGACTTCCACACCACGCAACTGAGTTTGCAGAAATAGAAAAAGCAGTGGCAAAAATCTAGGCACTGAAGTTAAACTAGCAAGTACTTTTACGTATTCAGTCATCTCAAATTGGACTGAGAAAACTGCCACTAGGAGATCAAGGTGTTTTTCTGAGAGGGTTTTGATCCTAAACATACTAAGTCTTAATGCACAAATTGTTATATTTGAGATTTGAGTCTCGCTAAAATAATTACTAATTACTTCATAGATAACAAAAGGTCAGAAGTTAGGTATCTATACACAGCCAAAAATATGCTGATAGAAGAGTCCATATTAGTACTAAGATTTTCTGAATGTTTTCACCTCTTCATAAAATGATAAAATTTCAAAAGACTATTTTATCCAATTCCAAACCTTAACACCCCCTTCCCCAACCAGGGATTTTTCTCTTCCTCAGAAGACTGAAAACGTATCCTCTTCAGTACTTTCCCACTTACTTCAACTGTTCATACTCATCCCCGCATAAAATTTCAGGTTTTAAATTAGACTAATATCCTTCCTAGAGTACTTATTGAAAACATTATCCTATCTTTGTGGAAATTTAAGGCTTGAAATGGGAAACTTCAGAAAAGAATAAAATAAATGTTATTGTTAGTACTAGAGGAAGAACACTGGCTCTGAGCCCAATGGATGTGTTCAATTCCTATTAGCCATATAACTTTGGCCAATCTAATCAATCTCTGTACCTCAATTTTTTCATCTGTAAAAGCAGAATAAAAGCCCTACCTCAAAAGAATTTTATAAGCATTAAATAAGTTAATGCATGTAAAACATTTAGCATGGTGCCTCACATAATAAATACTCAATTAATATTAAAAAAAAAATTTTTTTTTAATTAATATTACTCTGTGCTAATGCCCCGTTGCTCTCTAGTCAATTCCAACTCATAGCAACCCTATAGGACAGGGCAGAACTGCCCCATACGGTTTCCAAGGAGCAGCTGGTGGATTTGAACAGCCACCCTTTTGGTTAGCAGCCAAGCTCTTAACCACTGTGCCAAAGCTTCTCCGCTATGAGTCGGAGTGGGTTTGGTGGGCAGTGGGTTTGGTCAGCAGTGGGTTATGTGCTAATGTTTCATCTATACGGGCAAAATTTCTGTGTTCGTTTTATTCCAAAAGAAACCAAGGAATGTCTGTAGTTTTCCACCTCATTTCCTCTGATTTATGTTTGGTTTTTATGTTTGTTTATATTTCTATAGATTAATGTGAAAAAGTCTGTAACAAAGACGTGCACGTTTTCTATAGAGAAAAGGTTTTTAAATATAGTACGGAATAGCAAGATAGAAAATGTTACTGCTACTTATCAGTGGCTAGATTTTTAAAATAACACATTCTTCTTGATCAGTAAAGCTACAGGCTCATTACACAATCATAAAAAAAGCATATTTCTCAATTTAAAGAAAAACTATAATACCAGATTCTGAAAGAACAGCATAGAAAAAACAAGATCTGGCCTAAATTATTTGTAAAATGTTAAAAACGGTAAACAATTCACTGCTATCTACCTGCTCACCTCTCATTCCTTAACTTTTTGACCTTTTACACTTGGTCTACTTGTCTGACATTTTTACTATCACCCACTCCTTGTCCCCATCTTCTGACCGGATGACTTTATCACAATTTTTAATTGTGCCCTGTAAGATGACAGCTCCTAGATGTTCTGTCTCTAGATCCACATTAGCAAACATTCACTAGACATCTCCTACTTGATTTCTCCCAGTTGCTTCAAAAATTCAACCTCTCCAGAAGAGAATTAATTTCTTCAAATGGATCTCTTCCTCTGTATTTCCTATTTTAGATAAATTCCTCCCTCTCACTCCCAATTAGTTGGTACCTGAATAAATCCTCATAAACGCTACTTTCTTAACTTCTCTCAAATCTAGCACCTTAGTTTAGATACTCAGTATCTCTCACATCTTCTATTCTCGCAGTCATGCTTTTTTTAAATCCTATTTAAAACCCAAATTTATTATGGTCTTTCACAATCTGGCTCCTGCATACCTTTTTAACCTTTGCTTAATTTTCCTAAATTTATTCCAATCATCTAGCTATCTAAGTATCAAAATTCCCTCTGCTGGCCTATTTCACTCCTGCTAACTGATAGGCTCGGCCATATTTTAAGCTCAAAATTCAAGCCACTTTCCTCTAAGAAACCTTTCCTAATCACTCACCTTTCCAAAAATCTCCTTTGGAAAGCTACCATATGTATTCAGAGTGTTTTTTGGCCCTTACTAGTCTGTAAGCTGAGAATCATATTTGTCTTCTCATCTTTAGTACTTCAGTACCTAGCATAAATAGTCGTTTCTTACTGAATTCTTCTATTCAAAACACATAAAACTTTTAAACCTTTATTCTGTAACAGAGGCAAAGGTGCTAGTCTTTTTTCTTTCCATGCTGTCAACCCAAGCAACTCAAACATGTATAAATTTCTCCAAGAGAAACACATACTAAGCAAACGCTACTCATAATGCACTCTGTAAGAAATTTTAATTTAACTTTTTCCTACTTCTTGGTCATTAAAGTACCAAAAGAGGCAACCAGGAATTAATTTTTGAGACAAGTATATCATCCATTTCCCAAAACAACACAGAGATCCACTTCAGAATCCACTTCCCTCTAACTTAGCGCATATGCAATGGAATTCATGTTTATTCAAGTATATTCATAAAGAGCTGAATAGAAGACACAATCCTGTAAATCCAATAAAACTTTCCTCCCTGCATGCACATAACAATCTCTCTGAAACATGGCTTCCCTGAAAAGCTATGACAAAAATGAACGCTTCTGGTAATTTTCTTAATCTCTCTATGATGTAGGACCCTTTCCGCCCATGCCAAACTGCAAAAACTTTCCATCCTTGCCTAGAGAATCCTTCAGGACCCACCACCTCTAGCTTCATCCCTTGGAAAACGTCTTCACAGGGGAAAGTATCTCCATCACAAGAAAGCATCAAGTCAGTATAAAGCAACTTCTCCATAAAATAATTTTTCATCTTCCTTTTACTCCAATGAAAGTTGCTGGCCTCTCTGAGATCTTTAATTAGAAGTACTATAAAAGAATTTTTTCCTCCTGTTTATTCATTTAAACAAATAGCTGTGATAAGGGTGAATCTTAAGTTTCTACCACTGTCACCGTCTTACAGACAGATATGAAACACGTCGAAAGCACAACCATAATATACAACTACAATATAATCTTCTCTGACTAGGGCTATCAAATCAGGTATATTTTTAGCTTATCCTGATTAGCCTCTATGTGATGTCCAGATAAACAGGGCTGAAGGGACCCACACTTTCAAAACTACAAATCATCTGGGTAACAAATTTTAGAAAACGTTTCCCGCATTATAGTAAAATCTTCTCAAAGTGGTGGATATCTGTACTCAAATGTATTCACCCAGTATGCTTTGAAAATTAATGCAAACCAAATAAACACAGATTTCTAACACCCACCAAGAAGTACTTCTTGCTCTTTGGGGTATATTCTGGATCCCATTCCTCTTCCTTCGGTCTCTTTTGAAAAGTAGTATTTGAGTTGTTTGGACCAGTATTTGTCCCAGCAAAAACTCCTCTGGCTCTTCCTCTGCCTCTAATTCGAAACTGATTAACATTAACAAAGTTGTTTAGTAATGCAATCAAAAGGTATTTAGTTACATGCAAACTATAATTTTACTGCAGTAACAAAAAACATATTCCCTACTTTCCTTCCTAAGTTAACCTCATAGCCACTGAGGATGGTGAATGATGGCCATTTTATACCACAGGCAAAACATTCCTGCCTCGTGAAGGTTGAGGAGGTTAAGAAATGCACTCAACCTAAGTTTTAGAATACTGCACTTTCACGGCCTCAACTAATATTTAAAAATAATCGAGCTGGTATTTTTCCCCTTTTACTAGCCAAAAGAGTTGTTTAATTCCTTTGAATAACCACAGGAGCCCCAAGTGTTCCACCGAACCTGTCACCCTAAAGGCAAAGATCCTCTCTTTCCAAATGATCTAATTGGCAGACCCTATCAATCCCCAACTGGATACTCGCTCAAGGTAGGAATCTGAATGTAGAAATTAAAGAGGCAAGAAGATGCAAAACTATGAAGTCATCCCAAGTTAATAATTATAACAACTTTATAGAAACATGGGGATAGTGTGTGCTATGTAGAATAAAAAGAAAATACTTATATGAACTCTATGACTGATACCCATATGTAAACAAAGACTTGAAGAATTGAAGAAAAGTGGCAAACGTGAAAACAGTTCTAATACAGACTGCTCAAGGGAAGTCTTTTAAGAACAAGTACAATTATTACTCCCCAAGTCAAGAAAACTATCTGGTTTATATAGATGCCTCCGTATCTCAAAATGACATTTCTTAACGAAGATGATACTTCAAGTACCATTACCTTTTTCAAGATTAATACCAACTTTAAGAGTAATGACTCACATAACAGACAAATACTAAATCATATATTCAACTTCCCTTGTGTACAATACAAGGTAAAGTTCTATCAAGTGACCAAAGATGATTTCAAAACTTACAAAGGTTCCTCGCGGTCGGCTAACTCCTGCAAAGCCTGAGTATTCTTTCAGTTCATGATGAGTTTTAAATTCTTCTTCTCTTTCTTTCTTACTCTCCTTTTCTTCTCGAGAACTGGGAGAAGAGGGTGATGCTGAGGAGGATGAAGATCGAGAATGATCTTGCTCTCTACTTTTATGTTTACTGCAAAATAAATAAAAAAATAAAAAACTATGTGATGTTTTAAAAAACATAAAGACCCTGCTGAATCTTATAACAAAAGGGATATTTTTCCAAGTAAAAAAACTATCCCCTATTATAAAAGTATTGCATAAGTAGAATAACTGGGTGTTAAAACTTTGACACAGTCTGTTTTCATTCTTCAATACTTGTTTTGCATCACTACTGAAATACATGCTATGGCCTGCCAGTTAGAAACCAGCAGCCTGTAAATTGCAAGAATAAAGTCCAGTTCTTCAATATTTTAAATTAACTTTTTATTTAATTTTTTCAGTTATTTTAAGGAAAGGGAAAGAAGCATAGGAAAAAGTTATTAATGTTCTCAAGGCCAAGTTCAAAATGACTGCAGTTTGTACACCCTGGGTGAGAACAGCTGGTATGGTTTGGCCATAACACCGTTATAGAAGTAAAAAGCATATTCCATTACAAATACCAGTCATAAATAAACAACAAGTAAAATCCACCATTTACCTAATGAATAGCAAGAAGAACAATTATCTATAATACTTTGTATTCCTGTTATTTTATTTGGCTCTATGATGTTCAAATTTACATGATTCTAACGTAACACCTGAAAAGGTCATACCTGCAGTAACTCTTACCACTGCTAACAGTATCCATGGAAACATTACTTTGAAAGACTAATACACATTGCTATTTCATAAAAAGTAATCCTTCCTCCCCCCATCTGTCCCATGTTAAACCACTAGATTATGTTTAAAATTCTTGTACTCTGGGTGTTATGAGTTGAAAAAGTGCGGAATCAAGCATAACGAACCAAAGTTCTTACACAAACTGTTTCTAGAAATGCACTGCATTGAAGTCCAACCTCCTGATGTAGCCTGGATAATAGGACACATTAATTTGTCATTTTTTTTTTCAGTGTTAGCTTGCTATTCCAAAGTTTTTGTCCTCATCCACCATTAGCCGTGTAAAAGACAAATACATTTTTGCTGTAAAACAAATAATTTTAATTGTTTAAATTTAAACGTTCGATTACACAGTCAAAATTGAAAGCAATTAAGCTGACAATTATTAAAGGCTAATTAGAAGCTAAAACCTAACTCAGACAGTTTTAACAATTACCTGTCATCTTTGTAAGATTTGTATTCCTTGTAATCTTTTGGAGTTTTCTCCTGCTTTCTTGATCCACTGGATTCCCTGGAGCCCTTGGAATCCCCTCGTTCTTTACTTCTTTCTTTTCTACGACGATCAATGTCATGTCGAAGATCAGCAGAATCACACCTTAGTTTTTTATCTCCCTAAAAAGACAGATGTAAAATACAGATTTCAGGGGAGAGAGAGAATATATACATATAGTCTAATTTTATTCCAGTTTCTAAACTGGTATTTTAGTATCAGGAAAGAATGGATCACAATATACTATTTCTACAGTTTTTATTAAAAAATGTACTTGATGTGTTTTTACTAAACATCTGTTTATAGAAGTGTAGTAAGACTGGGAAAGTTATAGGCTAATTACCTTGAGAATTTTATAAATTTTTGTTCAAAATAATCCACAATAAATTTTTTACTGAGAATATAATTTTCAATCCAAGACACCCTCATTAATCATTATCCCTCCTCCTCTCAAATGGCTTCCTTAACATTTTAAATAGCTGGACAACGATAAAGGTTACAGTCTACAGGTGACGTGTAGCCTTTCTACCTATGAAGTTAAAGGGCCCTAAAATAATAATGGTTCTCATTACTTAAGCCTCATTATCATCAATCTCTTTCCAAATAAGATGACCAACCCAATAAAAGATACTTCAAAAGTTAAGTATTCTGTAATTTCCATAACATGCAACTGGAATATAATCAATGAAACCAATTGAGGTTGAACAGGGGTAGAAACAAAGCCAGAAAGATCTTATTCCCAATCCTGTACTCAGTATCTTGGGCCATATACTGCCCTTTCTCAAGTCAGGTATTGCAACGGACATTAGTTTAACTGGGTCACAATTCACCTCCTTCTTGTTCCATTGCTTTTTCAAATACTATATAATTTAGGAAGATGGAAAGAGGCATCTAGGAATGAAGAGAAATTATACATCAGTAAGATGCTAAGCAACGTGGACATCCTTGCTACTATTCAACAGTAAGAAGCATTTACTCTGGGAAGTGTAGCTGTAATATTCATAAGCATCCGTAAAATTCAAAGTATATGTATTCAAATAATAACTACTCATCTATCTGCTCCCAGAGTAACCAAGAAAAAATCTAATCAAGAGCAAAAAACTTCCTATTCACTTAGTATTACGAGCCCACATATAACACGACAGTATAAGTGAAAAAGTACTTTGTAAATGGCAAAGTATACACACAGTTAATTATATCTTAACACATATATGTTGATTATCTGGTCAGACAGAAGGATGAATGATAAAAAGCAATGTCATATCCTCCTGCCCATCTTTCAGTTACCACTATCCTCTCTCCTCCAGATCAAAATCTGGTCTAACAAGGAGAGGAGCAAGAAACTTAGCGTCAGAGTACAAGGATAGACTGAATTGTCGGAAAAAAAGAATTAATCATCATTCAACCCAAAGTATTTCAAGTAAAAGCCAAAAAAAAATTACTCAATTCTCTGAATACTTTCCCAAGATCGCTAAGTCCATGCAAAGAAATTAGCTTCTTCGTAAGCTTCCGTTATCTATTAACAGTGTGCCCTAATTAAACAACTTGTACACTACTACAGTTAATAATAGCTTTCAGTGATAAAAGCTCCAAGTGTTTTACATAATAGTCCAACTGCTCAACACCGCTGCAGAAGTTTTATTCTCATTTTTCTGATTAGAAGACCAAGATCCAAAACGCTAATTATTTTCCCAATTATCACAGAGTACTTAGTGACTGCTGGAATAGGAACCAAGCAGTCCTTCCAAGTCCTCTTTCTTTAATGTTGCTCTGTTTATACCTTTCCCTACAAAATCTACTACTTGACTCTTTATGACCTGTCAAAAAGACTAGTCCACCTAGAATATCTCTAGTTAAAATTAGAAGAGTATATATCACACACCCCTTCACACCGCTGAATTCCATTCTCACCGAGCCCCCTTCCCCCAGTCTTCCTTTTTTCCTTTCACAGGCTTCTTCCCCCAATCCACATATATTCCAATAGTGACAAAAAGGTTTTGTTCCAAATGTTCATTTGTAAATCGGTTCTTAAATTTTTTTTTTTCTCAGTCAACACCAAAAATGCCCAGTACCATGGAGATTACTTCTTGTTCTCTGTGAAAAACCTAGAGATATTAATTTAGGCACACATCAATCAATGGATATTTATTCTGATTTGTCTCATTTCACCTCAAAACTTTATCGAAACCCCAATATAATTTCTATCCTTGCTTTTATCATTTACCTTTGTCTACCTATTGATTCTTTACCCTTTCCTTAGAACTAATTTCTTCCTTTCTCCAACATTTTAAAAAGTACTTGGTTTAATTTATTAGTGAAGTGTTAATTTCTTCTAGGAAGCAATTCTGACTGTACACTAATATACATATATACATATGTTAAAAACAAAATATATCTGTGGACAGTTTGGTCAAACTATATTTAGTACAATATCATTAACTAAGCAGAATTTAACATGGAGAAAAAAAGCACATTCAAAAAACATACCTTTTGATTTTCTTCTTTAAAAACTCTTTCTTCTCCTGCTAAACGGGTGTGCTTCCTCAGGGTACTTGGAGAGATGTCAATTCTCCTTAACGTAAAATAAAGTATATTTGCGGTCACATTAACTTGATAATTCAAAAAATCTTCAGTATTAACTATTTTTGTTAAAGAGATACCAGACAGTTATTTCTCTTCCGAAAGACTAATCTAGCATAGTAAGATTATCAACCTAATTTCTAATAATTAAGAAAAAAAAGTATATTAAGAACGAATTAAAATGTTTCAACTGGATAATTTACACCTGACACCTGTTCTTTGAAAACAGTAAAACTTAAATGGAAAAATATGTTCATGTTTTGATTATCATTTTTGGTGTTAATCACTGTGTAATTGTATTACATCAATATCCTCAATAAGCACTTATGCAATGGATTATTTGCTCTTATGTAGTCTTCGGTATTTTCACACAGTCAATGCATCTTTCTTTTCTGTGCCTTCCCTTGTTAACATGAGGTGCAACTTTCCAGTACCTCTTTAGCAATCACCACCAAAATCACACCTATTACATATTAAGCACTGAGTTATTTTATAAAAAATATTACTAGTTGTCAAACCACCCTGCAAGGTGGGCACTATTATCCTAATTTAGTACACTGAAAAGCTGATGTTCAGAGATTAAATAACTTGGTCATCACATGGCAATCATGTGACCAAACCAGGATGTGAACACAACTGTGTGACTTTAACATTCACGCTCCTCTCACCAACCATTTTTATTTTACAAACAAATCTTCTGGAAGCAAATTCCAGTCTAACTCTAGGCATCTATCCCCCATGCTACCCGCCCCCACAAATAAGTGAAATGATAACTGCTTAATTCCCTACTGTGGAGTGATAAGAGTCAGTACTTTAAGTTCTAATAACCAGTTTAAACCAAGTTACCTGAAAATGAAGAAGAAAGAGTAAATTACAAAATTTTCAAGTCTAGAAGTATTTATTCAAGGTATAAACCAGGAATAAAACCAAAATTCACTGTTATCATGATGTGACAGCATACTTTCAATATAATCTTGCTAAAACAGGGTCTTCCTATAAAAACATTTTTATATGCCATTTCAACAGTACACACACCTGTGTATCTCAGGGCTCTTTTGCCGGGTACTATGTTCTTCAGTGGCTTTCTGATACGAAGTGAATCTCTCGTTTAGGGTCACTGCAGCTGATTTGAAGTATTGCTCTGTTGATTTGGGAGAAACACTGCCCCATTAGTTATCTTTACTTTAAAAGAGATTTTTCACTTGTGACAGAAGGGCATGTAGCCAGTGAAAATAAAATAAAAATACTCAAAAAACCTAGCAGAAGAGAATCGAGTGTTACGAAGAATTCCTACCCTTTTCAACTTCTTGTACTTCAACTGGTAGTAATACTAACAGGGCACCACTGCAAAGTTCCTCACATGGCCCCTGTCAATACTACATATAATTCAAGCATAATATATTAAATCAACAGTCTGTATTCCATTTCACTAACACACTACATTTTCTCAATCAAAACAAAAAGGAACAGTAATATGTGGATGTCCTTATGCCTTGCCAACATGAACCAATGAAGTTATTTCAAGTTATCATTTGCAGAAAACAAAAAATACTGAAATAACTAAACATCTGGTTTGAGTACACTAATAAAATTATTTCAAGAACTACGTTGATACAATCAGCAGAAAATGGATTTAAGAAAAAAAAATACTGTCATCATTTCAAATGGAAAAATATTACTTTAAAATCAATTAAAGTTCATAATTATTCCAAGAGATCTGGCGTCTCGGCAAACCTGACAGCACATTTGATATTGTCTTGCCTTTCTCTAAGCAATTTTAAGATTAGTAATAATACTGATTAGTTTTTCTACCAGTTCAAGAGATACACTGTAAATGTAAACTAGAAAGATGTATAAAGTCATGAGCTATGAAATGCTACATTATGAAGCAAGCTATCTGCTTAACAGGTCAACATACATCTGTGTCAACTTACCGCCCAATATCCAGCACATGTCTCATAACCAATCATTAAAACTGGAAATGGCCACTACAAGGGTAGTGCCTCAATCATAATTCCATGAAACCCAGGAATTTGAGCTAGCAACTCAGTTTTTATGCCATTTTTGCCAGGAAGACAGAAGATTCAACTTTGCCTGTATCTTTCAACAGCTATTTTACTCTGAAACATGGATTTTGCCATTTCAAAACATATTCCAGGACCTAGTTACAATGAAAAAGAAAACATCACTGGGCATTTTCAGCTCTATATAAAGTAAGAGCTGTTCAGATCGGTTGCACAATACCAATAATGAAACATAACTACAGTTCTTCTAAAAAAGCAAAAAAGAAAATGCAAAAGGAAAAATTTTATCAAAATGTGATCTCAAAATTCAGCAATAAGTTGTAAAATGTGGGAACTGATCAAAAAAAGTGAAAAAAGAAAAAATGTTAATGTTTTATATTTTATGTACCACAGTAATATGGTCACAAACTGGTTCTCAAACCTAGTTATTAGCCAAATAACAAAACTCTCTTATGTCACCGTGTTTAAATAATTAGAGTCAAAAAGAAATTCATTACCTACTCACTGTACTGGAAATATCAAGTGCATAAAGAATTGCTAGTGCCAAGTTTCAGCTATTATAAAGAACTATTCTACGGCAAAACACATACTTTAGGAAAAAAACATGATTTTGAAGACCAACAGCCATGGAGGTTCCTGGAAAAGAACCTATTTCATAGTATGCTGTCTTTTGAACACAAAGGCAAAATTAACAAGACAAACAAAAACAAAAAACTCAACCAAACTGCCCAAAATGTCATGCCTTAAAACTTTGAAAACTGTTAGTAACTTTGAAACTAGACTTACATATTGGTGAAATAGGAAAAGCCATTATCTAAAGAAATATCATCGATGACCACAATCAGAAGTTAAATTACAGCCTAATCACTATTCATCTAAAATACTTCTTAATTTCTTGAACCTTCTTCCCCCCGCCCCCCCACACTTTAAAAACACTGATAAATTTTTTCTGGTTTCTTTATCATCATTTAACAAAAAAAAAAAAAAAAAAAGCTAAGTATTATAAATTAAGCAGCACCAAAAAACAAGCTGGAACATTAACAGTTTTTCCATTACTTTCAGGTTTCTTCAAAAGTTGAAAACAAATTTTTGGTAAATAATATTCAATAACAATACTGGCTAACTTTATTTTAAATCTGTGCCAAGGGTACACTGTCACAAGCCATTGGCGTGCAATACAAGACAATCTACAAGCATTCTGTACTTGAAATATATCCGGTACAGCTGATAGTGACATAACTTCTACACAGTGTTTTATTATGTAGACTTTCAGGGTATGTTTTAACCCTAGTTAGTGCTTCAGCCACCTTTTATTAAACACCCTCCTACTTCTCAATGCCAAGCATGACTGAAAACTCTTTCGTGAAACTATTTTTTCAGTTTTTTACTGGTCTCGATTATATACCTGCTAGGTCTGGGGTATATTAATTATTAATACAACTATTTTTTTCTTGTTTTTTTTTTTTTTAATTTGCAGGAGAAATTTAATCCACAAAACTAAACATACCTTTAACATGGTGAACCAAGGACACAATGTGTTGAATAAACGACTCTGAAGTGCTTTTGCTGGCCTGCGGCAACTTAATGTGGTCAAAGATGGATCGGAATTCTTGCTCCTTCTTGACAGAATGGACAAGTGTACTAGCAAGTAGCCTGTCTTTAGTCAAGGAAGCAGGTCTGCAGCATATTGATAACAAACACAAACAAAATATACCATTGGTTTGAGTATCAAAATGGTTACGTATGTTCAAAGAATAATTAGCTAGAATACTAACTAACCACTCACTAATTATTTACTGGACATCAATGTGGAATTACCTGTTAGAATCATCAAGAGGAACAGGTGCCATTTTGAGTTTGACTTCAGGACGATGAGAATCGCTGGCTATCATTTTGATCCTAAGTGGGCTCTCCTCTCTGAAGGTAGACTTCTCTCGTGCATCCAGATTCTTGTGTAGAGGGGGACTGTAATCAAAGAGGTCTTTGAGCTTTTCAGACTTTACCTGCTCAGGTGACTGGGTTTCTTTCTTTACTGTTATCCTCTCAGAGCTTTTGTCGTCTTCCTTGTGCTTATCTTTTGTAGTGCTAGGCCTTTCCACTACGTATCCAGTCTCTTTAAGTTTATAATTTTTTTCTTCTCTAAATCCATCACTTTCTCTATTGCCTTTTAGTGAAACTTTCGACTTGTACTTGGGTCCTTCCTCCTCAGCATTCCGGTGAGATGTAGTAGCAAAATTTTTACCCTGATCTGCAAGGACTGACTTCCTGAACTGTCTATAATCCTCTGTCTCCTCTGTGTCATCCCCTTCTGAGTCATTAAACTTTTGTTTTCCAGAGTCTTTATCACTGAAGTAATCTAGAGCTTCCTGGTCTTCCCATTCTCCCTCTGCCCTCCCTTTTTCTGATCCTTTCTCCTTTGGAGCCTCTTTATCCCTGGTATTACCCCTATCAAGCAGGAATACTCTAGACTCTTCATCTGTGAACCTGTGAATAATAAGCAAAGAAAAGGACAGTAACTCTGGATTGCATTCATTACAGATGATCTGCATACTTCAATTCGTTGTCCACCATCACAGAACCAGTAATAAAAGAAAAAAACCCTACTGAACAATGCTTTTTCAGATGGTACTTTTAAAAATCATTAAAAGCACATAGACAGCACTTTGTACTGACTCTAAAAGTAAATTTACGTATTAGGCTTCCTGAAATTTAAAACAGTAAAGCCATCCTCAAGAACTTTTGTTTTTAGTTACAGACCACAATTCTGCACTAACGACTTCAAGTTTCTACAGTGGCCCTACAACTTACAGCACAGCCTACGTTTAATTTTTGAGGCTACGAACCACGAATAAGAAATACAGGTATCTGTTAGAATTTTTCTTATAATTTGCTCAAAATTTCAGCATATTTCACTTATTTATTAATATACCCAAGAGTTCACAAAATGAGGGCTTCGATCCAAGGAATAATACTAGGTATTTAATAAACCTTATCTAAATCACAAAACAGTTCATATATATTATGTTCCAAAAACATGTTAAGTAAAAACGAAGTATCAGTTCAATGGTAAAGTTAATTCTAGGTTGTACAGTACTGTATCAGAAATAATAAGCTTCCTCCATTTCCTCACTTATAAATTAATCACGCTACACTAACAACCAATTTTCGTTAAGGTTTTCAGCAACTCTAATCAACACCTGAAATCAGAACTTAAAATATCTGTCCAAAACATCATTAGAGTCAGGTAAGTAATACCATGTTTTCTATAGTCAGGGAGAATTTATCAAAAATTTACAACTGGACTATTTATAATGCCACACAAAAAAGAACGTATAACGTCAATGCATTATTTATGTAGGTCACATCCTAAAGGTGATGAGAAAACAAGCTTCCAATGCGCTAAACACTTTAAATACAATCTGGAATTAGCCTATAAAAAAGGGTGTTGTGAGCAAAAACCACTAGTTAAATGCCTATCACAATGAAATGTAGTCTTATAAAATTAAAATGAAATTCAAAGAACAAAATATTAATAGTATAGTCTAAATTTCCTACTTTAGTTCTTACCTTTTTAAGAACTTTCCAGTCTTTGCCGTTTCCTGATCTCCACCATCAGGATAAAATGAGGAACGTCCCCTAGCCTCATCTCTTGGTGCATTCTGTGGTGTGATTGTCTTTGCAGGACTTCTTCGTGAAGGGATGTGATGAATTGGACTATTCTGAGAAGGACTGTATCGACTAGACCCATTTCCAACAGAACCAGACCCAGATCTTTCAGGACTATGCTGAATGGAATGTGAATGCTGAGAGGGGGTGTTTTTTGCAGAGTGGACTGTACTGAGCATGGGGGCATCAGAGCAAGATGAACTCTGACTAGGTGGTGTAGCAATAGGTGAAGGACTATGGGGTGATCTGGGACTATTATCATAAGCTGAGAGGCCAGGCCAAATATCACCAGATGTGGCTGACTTATTAAATTCATCAATAGATTCAGATGGGTCATGTTCAAATGTATCTTTCGGTTCTTCCTGTGATTTACTTTTCAAAGGACTCTCTTCTTGGGGTTCCCCTTCAGCTTTTTTGGTTTGTTTTTCCTGAGACCCTCGTCTTTTAGAGACAGGTGATTTGCTATATGGGGATGAAGAACGAGAAGAGGAAGATCTTGGAGACCTAGAGGATCTATATGACCGGCGAGATCTGCTTCGCGATCTCTGAGAAGAAACAGATCTTCTTTTCGGACTTCTGGAACGTGACCGACCTCGTCTAGGACTCCTAGAGTGTCTTCTATTCCAGACAGGTCTATAGCCACCTCGATGATATCTACCTCCACCTCCTTGGTAATACCCTCTACCCCTTCCTCTGTACCCATAAGGTCTTCTCATTCCTCTATTATTTCTGTAATCTCGACGATAATCTCTAGAATAAATACGATCTCTGCTACGAGATCTTGAATACGTCCTGGATCGGGACCTAGAACTAAAAATGAAATAAATATCAATGCGAGAAAAATAAAATTCATTCTACCGTTCTAAATGCTTCTAGTTGAGTATAACATGTAAATAAACTGCCAAAGCTAAAAGCGTATATTAACAAAATTCTCATTTACACAAAAGTTAACATTTCCAGCGAAAAAAGCCTTATTTCAAAGGTAAATAATGAGACAGTAAAGGCCTTAGGAACCAAGGCACAAAAAAATAAGGGAAAAATTCAACATATCTAATATGACGTTATTACCAAATTATAGTACATCTATGCAGGCACTATGTTAAGTATTCATTTATTACTATTTGAAGAAAAATAACCCGAGTTAGTCATTTTAAAAAAAGAATTTTTGAGACCCCAGACTAAAACAAACAAAAAAGAGAATGAAAAACTACGAAAAAATACACAGGCACTATTAACTGCCAGATAATTCTTAGGTCATATAATTCGTCTCTTAACTTTATAGATAAATGCAAAAAAAAAAAAATCACCATGTATTAGCACAGTATAGTAAGAATCTGAGACCTGGGGTGAGACTAACTGGATTCAAATCCATGCTCTGCCATTTACTATCCTGCCACTTGGGCAATTCTCAGTTTCTCTAACTCTATAATAAGGATAACAATAGATTCGTATCACAGGGTTCTTTGAGAATAAAATATTAATGTGGTTAGCACTGTGTCTGAACATAGTAGGCATTAACTGGTATAACTATCATGACTAGAAGTATTAAAAGCACATTAATTCACCTGTATCTCTTCTTTCTAGAGTGTGATCTTGATCGTGATCGAGAAGTAGACTGCGATCTAGATTTTGATCTTGAAGAATGTGATCTAGAATTGGAGCGACCCATTTCTTTTTAGCCTAGTCAAATGAAACAGCAAAAAAAGTTAAAATCACGATAGGATTGAAGAAGTTTCACATTATTTAACTTATTTTCAGATACAAATTTAATTTTAAAAACTGTAACAGTTTCTCAAAGGTTATTCATCGTTATCATTATTTTCAAGTATTTAGAAAACAATCAATTATACCTAACTAAAACTGTATTTTCACCTGCGTTGACAGATACTGTATATTGAAGACAACAGAAGATTTCTATGCACTGCCCCACCTATGTGCCTCAATCCAAAAAGGCAGTAGCTGCAGAATCAAGAGCAATACCAGACTGCAGCAGCATGTTAGATGTTATTCCATCCCCAATACAAATGCCTACCTCTCCTGTAAAAAAGACAAATAACATCAGAGTTTTACAGATAAGAAGCCTGAAACAGAGAAAATACAATGGCATAATACTAAAGAAAAATAAACCTACCACACAGTCATCCTAAGTGCTTTATGGCCCTGAAATGGGACTAAACTGACCACACCACATATACAATACTGCCTGGAGTGGTGCTAGATAGTGTCCTAGTAGAACAAAGGTCACTAAGTCTCTAAACGGCTGGAGTTCAATGCTCTCTTACACAGTATACACTCAGTAATCATGACAGTAAAATAAAAATACTCATGTGACAAAGCCTAGTTCACCCTGTAGCATTCTGGTAAGAAGATGAAGAGAAATAAAAGATAAAAGAAATCAAGACGATTACTGTAAAAGAATATTAGAATTATAGGAAAAAGAAAACTTGAGAATCAGTGTCTTAACTTTCTAAACACTATTTAGTATCTGTAAGGCCACAGCTAGACCTTACTGGATACAGAAATCAGTGATAGTCAAGAACAAGTGGTTTTTAAGATCTGTTTTTTACAAAATTATATGAGCATATATATAAAATCACTGCATGCACATTCCAAATGTTATATTCAAAATTTTCTAATGATTCCTAAGATTAGACAGTCTTAGCCTCCCAAGTTTATCTTGCCACATATAACTATTTCCGAACTTGCACTAAATTTATTGCTCAAAATTAACATTTCCCTAAAACTCAACTTACTAAATTTCTAACAGTCTATAACTCCCATATATTTAAACCATTTTTTCTACAACCATGTATTTTTGAAGGCACTCATTTTACCTGCCTAGACTTTGCTCATTATTGTGGAGGCACTGAGCTGAGTTCTAGGAGAGACAATAATAATCATACTTCTTTCTCAGAGAACATAAATGACAATTCAAAAGATTTCAGATATTTCAAAATAAACATAACTATCCTCTACTACGTAGACTACCACCTTTGTCTTCTATTCTTACTTTTCTTCTCAATCCCAAGTAAGCAAGAAATACAGAAAGACAGAGTAAAATACAGCTTCAGGGTTCAAAATGTGGAATAAGATCTGCAACAAATACGAAGTGAATTTAGCATTTAGCACAAGGAGACCTGGTAGAACACAAGGCAAATTTGGTATAGCAAACTCTGCAGTTTTACTTTTTGACACCATAATGAAATTGGTAGGTCACATTTTCAGTCTATAACATAGGTAATCTGGACCACTGGAAACCGTGACATTTTACTGCTATTTGATTTCAAAATAGTGCCCCTCCCACATTTTTTATAGTACATATATAATTTACATTAAAAAAAAAAAAAACTTGCCATCAAGTTGACTGCAACAGTAAAGGACAGAGTACAACTGCCCCATTCTGGACTATATGAAGAACATGACATCAGGGTTGGAAGAAGACTCATTAACAAACTGTGATATGCAGATGACACAACCTAGCTTGCTGAAAGCAAAGAGGACTTTGAAGCACTTACTGATGAAGATGATCAAAGACTACAATCTTGAGTATAGGTTACGTCTCAACATAAAGAAAACCAGAATCCTCACAACTGGACCAATATGGAACATCACAATAAATAGAGAAAAGACTGAAGTTGTCAAGAATTTTATTTTATTTGGATCCAGTCAACACTCAAGGAAGGAACAGTCATGAAATCAAACTTATTACACTGGACCAATCTGCTGCAAAAGACGTCTTTAAGGTGTTCAAAAGCAAAGATGTCACTTTGAGGACTGAGGTGCACCAGATCCAAGTCACAGTATTTTCAATCACCTCATATACATGTGAAAACTAGACAATGAATAAGAAAAGACCGAAGAACTGATGTCTTCGAATTATGGTGTTGGTGAAGAATATTGAACATATCATGGAATGACAGAAGAATGAACAAATCTGTCTTGGAAGAAGTACAGCCAGAACGCGCCTTAGAGGCGAGGATGGGCAGACTTCATCTCACGTACTTTGGACATGTTATTGGGCGGGAACAGACCCTGGAGAAAGATATCATGCTTGGCAAAGCAGAGGGCCACCAAAAAACAGGAAGACCCTCAATGAAACGGGCTGACACAGTGGCTGCAACAATGGGCTCAAACAGAAACTACTGTGAGCATGGCACAGGATGGGGCAGTGTTTTGTTCTGTTGTGCACTGAGTCAGAACTGACTCAACAGTGCCTAACACAACAAAGTTTATACCAATAATCTTATTTTTTCCAGCTCTGAGGTAAATGGACACACTATTATGATTTTAGAGATATCAGCAAAAGGCAAAACCTATTTTCACTTAAATTAATTTTAATAAGTGAAAGAAATACTTTCAAGTTATTAAGAATTAGAGGTGCTATACTATGCATGTATCTCTAGAATATCTGTTATCTTTGCCCTTAATCTTTTTGAAAGTAACTTCTGGTAGGTCATTCATGTATTTTCTAGGTTTTCCAGTCCACAACACCTTGGCTGCGGTGAAATGAAAAATGAAGATTAACAGATCCCTGGGTTAGGGAAATAAACTCTTAAGGATTGTACCAACCAGGTACTTTATGTAGCATCAATTGATTAGTGGTATAGATGGCACCATCAACTACAGACTATTTATTAGTCTGAAACTCGGTGACAGTAAAGACAATGCTTTTTATTTTTTTTTTGTTCACTGATACATCGTAGGATGCAGCACAGCTTGTGATACATAAGCTGAACAGGTATTTAATAAACAGCTGTTGAATGAATGAATACCCCCGAGTCCGAGTATTTTTTTTTTTCAAGCAGCAAATATATTTTGAAAGATTTGGGGTTTCTGTGTGTTGTTTTTTCTAATAGACACGCCTGAGATTTCAAAGTGAGTGGTAAGAAAGTATACCTATCAACTAGTTATCAGTCCAAAAGAGATGTGAATTAATGTTTTTGTCTGCTCTCCTGCAAAAATATACTTGCTAAAAGAAGCGAAGAATGCGGCCTCTGCAGTTAAGACTACCTGGATTCAAATCCAGGAGCAGGTATACTTCCTTAGTTGTGTGACCTTTGGCAAATTCCTTAACCTCTTTGTGACTCAGTTTCCTCAGCTGTAAAAAGAAAATAACCATACCTCCTTCATAGAATTGTTGAAAGAACTAAATGAATACAGGCAGTACCTTTAATAAAATGTTTGATACACAGTGAAGAATTTTAATTACCTTAATATGAACTTAAGTAAAAAAAAAAAAGTTACGGAACTCTTCCTGTTTGGATTACAGAAAATGTGTTAAATGGCATTTTTGTTTTATTTTTAAATAGCTTTATATGTTGAGTCTTTTACTAGCTGTGTTTACGAAAATAAAAGCAGATTCACGATCTAGAAGCAGATGAGACAGACTTAACTTTTAAAATGTGGCTTACTTCATACAAGTCACCAAAATTAGGTTTCAGACTCCATCCCCGAATCATTCCTTCAATAGCCACATTTTCTCAAGTCAAAATTGAAAACTAGAAAAATGAACGCTATTTACCTTGAACTTTATTACGCAGGATCGAGCAGTCAAGGAAGTCTTTGAGATACTGTAAAATTCTTCCTGGAGACAATGTTCTGATATTAAACTCTAAATTCAAATTCCTAGTAAAGATAAAAAATGAGTTTGAGTTCTAGTTAATTAAGTATCCACTGTAACAAAGCATCATATTGGGCACTGTAATAAACTCTAATAAAGGCACTTATCACCTAACAGAAGGGGAAGCTAATTTAGGGAACAGTAAACATAACAATTAAAGCTTAAAAAACTCCACTTTTTTTTTTTTAATCACAATACAGCCATGTACCATGAAACTGACAGCACCTTAACTTGTTAAATACTTGATTTCTAATTTCAGCTACTGGGGGATATGAAAAACAGAAGATTCCCTGTGATTCTATCAGAAAATTCCTAAGTGGATAAACAATGCCATTTAGGTATATCAAAATCTGTCCTGTAATCTAGAGTTAGTATTCAAAATGCTATAGTTTATAATTTATCTAAAATATGAAAATTTAACACTTCGATATTTTCTTGGCACTTCCATCCCTGCGTTTAGTTTTGTTTCATCTGAAACGGATTTTTAAAATTGACACAACAGTCATCACATTAACTTGAAACTTTGTGCCTAAAGCATTGTGCTGTGCTGACATTTAAATAAACAAACAGCAAATAAAGCAAATAATTTATTGGAAACCAATACTCCCCTAAACTAAGTCACCATTACCGAAAAATAAATATAAATTTTTGAAAAAATATTAACTAGGCATCAATATTGAAGGTGCCCTGGAGGCACAGTGATTAAAATGCTCTGCTAACTGAAGGTCGCTGGTTTGAACCCAGCAGCCGCTCTGCAGCAGAAAGACTCGGCAGTCAGCTTCCATAAAGGCTTACAGCCTTGGAAACCCTATGAAGAAGCAGTTCTACTCTGTCCTACAGGGTCAACATGAGTCGGAATCAACCAGACAGTACACAACATCAATATTGCAAGGTTAGCCTTGTGAATAACAGTCAGTGGTTTTTGATTATGTTGGTCAAAAAACTCCAAGGGAGCAAAAACTAAAGAATACAAGATTGGTATATGTCTCCACTCAAAGAATATATAAGCCATCTTAAAAGAATAAAAATATACATTAATGTGAAAATCTATGCATCTTACAAAGCAACCAATCCAATAAAAAATGCAGTTAAGACTGGGAAGCCAACATAGAGGTAATGGTAAGATTAAACCGGTGAATCAAGAACGGTGTTCCCTAAAAAGCCATGGCCCTACAGAGATTAAGAGATTTGAGGCTAGGAAGGAGGAAGAGGGGCCTAGTAATTAAGGAAAATATACTAAGTAGGAAAAAAACCCGGAAAAGACCAGGTTGGCTTGGGTGAAAATACCGAAGGCATTCTAAAGTATATTCTTTACCCCTAAGCAATTACAACAGGTTAATTTTAATTTCTGTATATCCACAAAAGAGCCAACTGCCAAATTCCTCTTTATTCCAAGTAATGATTTTTTGATGCTCCAACGAAATATAAACTAGAAATAGCAAAATGAGGGAGCAGGGGCTATAGGCTGTTACACTCGTAGATATACAGGTAGTCCCCAAGTTTTGACAAACTGCCCTTATAACCACTTTTTTAAAATATACCTTATCATTAGTATTATGTATTAAATACATATTAATACATGTTACAATATATCTGTAAATTTATGTTTCCAATCCCCAGAGACAAATAAACATCGGATTTATAAAGATACTGATAATAAAAGGCAATAATAATAAAAACTGAAAAAAAAAAAAAAAATGGAGGCAGGATTCAACTTCAGAACCAACTTAGGACAGAGTCGTCCTCAGAATGGAAGCCCATTAATGAGTCAGAGACTACCTGAATATTCTTATTTACAATCTGTATGTGCATTCTATTCAAGTAACCACACCAAGAGCTCCAATGATCATATGTAAAATGTGACACAGTTATTTTCAAAGACTGTGTGATCAACTCAAGCGAGTTTAAAGAAAATATTCAAAGTCTACGTACAAAGCACTGTACTAGGTACTATGGCAGACATGACTATATAAGAGGCTCCTCCCCTCCAGAAACAAACTAGAAACAGAGATCAGCAACAAATTATAATGAACATCTAAATACAGCCATATGCCAAGAATAAATTTTCTCATTTAATTCTCATAATCTCATGAACTACATGTTAACCACAAAACCCTGTTCCTGTGAAGTCGATTCTGACTCATAGCAGCCCTATAGGACAGAGTAAAACTGCCTTATAGGGTTTCCAAGGCTGTAATCCTTATGGAAGCAGACTGCCACATCTCTCTCCTGTGGGTTTGAACTATACTACCAACCTTTCGGTTCAAGAGCTTAATCACTGCATCACCAGGGCTCCTTCCAAATTAACACCATCTTTCACACAGAGAGGCCTCTAAGCTTTCAGAATCCATTTAAATTTACTAAGTGCCTATTACATGCCAGGTACTATTCTAGTGGTGGAAATACAGCATTTAAGTGACACATAAATTCCCTACTCTCTTGGGGCTTACACTCTTATAAGGGGAAAACAGAAAACATCAAATAGAAACAAGTGCTATGATGGTGGGGGGAGGACATATGGGGGAAGAGAGACTACTTAGGTGGGCCCTTGGGCCTTCTTTAAAGGAGGTAAGATTTAAGCTAAAAGACACTGCAAAGGTGGGGAGGGGGTTCTAACCAAATACACAATCACAATACCTTCACTGCAGAAAGACAGTAAGAACAAGACACTATAATCACAGAGGAGGGTATGCGATAAGGTGGAAGAGATAGGAAAGGCCCAAGTAAGGAGTCTGGTTTTTATTCTAACTAATGGGAAGCCCCTGAAGGACCTGCTTAAGGAACTGCACCATCTGATTTACATTTTAAAATAGCTGCTATGTTTAGGAGGGACAACATGGGAGAGGAGCGAACAGGGAAACAAATTAGAAGGTCGAAGTTAAATATAACAGTTGCCTGGATAAGGTGGTAGCAATAAAGAAGGAAAAAGAGAGGGAAACTCAGGATCTGATTTGGAAGTACAGTGAACAGAATGGGGGTGGGGCAGCGAATTAAGGGTGATTCCTAAATTCTAAGTTCTGGGCTTAAGCATCTGGCTACATAGTGAGCAAAACCTTTACTGAGTTTGTGAAATGTGGAAGAAGGGCAAGATTGGGGGAGAAACCAAGAGATGTGCTTGACCTTTTAGGCTGCTTATGGTTGAAGAGAGTAACTGTTAAACCGGAATTTGACCAAAGTCTCCAGATTACAAATCCTGTGCCTTCTCTGATACCCTATCAGATGCCTGATGTGGTCACAACACAAATATAGAATTTAAAAAGCCATATCAATCCTCCGTTTATTACAACCGAGATCACTTACTTACATATTCCACTTGTAAACAGAGGTAATAAATTGTCTCATGGATCTTTATCCAACTGATTCACTAACCAGAAAGGAATATACATAGATGAGGCTTTTATTACTACTTAAGTTCTTAAACATCTTAACATACTGTATCTTTTATAAAATAATATGCAACAACTAGCTAGAACATAAATGATGCTAAAAACGAAGAAAACTGGGCTAAACAAAATATTTAAGATGAACCCTCAAAAAATGGATTCCTTAGGCTACCATTTCAACCCTACTTGGGCCAAGCCTTCATTCTGACAGATTCAGGGAGTCTTGGCTCTAGATTTTTGTGAACAAATTACGGCTATCCACAGTTTTAATAATCCTGAACACAATATCCCAAGAGTATTACTCCTGTAGACTAGGGTCAAATCCAGGCTCAACTATTAACTAGCTGTCCAACACTAGACAGGTTACCTTAATCTCTTTCAGCTTCAAATTTTCTCAGGCGTAAAATAAGGCTAATAACGGTACTTACCTCAAAGGTTTAAGATTAAATAAACCAATGAATATAAATAGCTTACTTTAATACTTGGCACAATACACACTCAACAAATGTTACTGCTAAACTTTGTGGCAGTCTTTCTGGAGGCCAGCCATTAAGTTTGTGCCAAATGATTCTTGTATGTCAGGTTGCAAAAATACCAGCATACAAAAATAACTAGTCCTTTTGTTATAGCATTCATCAGCATAAATAAAAATCTTGCAAGAAATGCTTAATAACATCTGGAATTCTGCTTCAAAATACTCCACAAAAAAAAAAGTAGGCAAATAAAAAACCCACTACCATCGAGTCTATTCCGACTCAGAGAGTAGAAACAGGCAAACAGGACAGTAAAATAGATGAGGCTATTACTACTATTACTAGATGATAAGAACATAGGAGTTTACTACTGAACTCTAAATTTTTGTGTTTGAAATTTTTCATAATTAAAAAAATAAAAAAGATAAGGCTTAGTCATAAATTTTTAGTTTAGTCCAGCTTCCTGTCACCCTGCTAAAGGGCACAATGAATTGAGCATCAGAATACAATGCCATTCGCTGGTTCATGTGGCCTTAAACAAGTTTTCTACTGTTTTGGCCTCCATCTAGAAAACTGAGAAATTCCTACTTCTTGTAATATCATTTTTTTTCAAGGGTGAAGTAAAATTAAAGTATCTGAAAACTCCAGAACACTACACAAATGTAGGATAGTACTACTACATTACTGTCTGTAGGTTGGTTTTTAAGACTTGGGGAGAGTCGAACACAATATTAAATGCTTAAGACTCTGAAATAATACTGATGACCATTTAAGAAGCTGGATGTGAACAATGAACAACAAATTCATACCCTACAAACACAGCCTAAACATTTACACCTACTACTCAGAAATATGTTGGTCTTCTGGAGTCCCTTATCTACTTTGTTAATTAATGCAGCACTTTTAAGTACACAGGAGGATTCAGCTAGTGTGCAAGTAACGACTTTCACGTAATTTCTGGGTACTCGGAATCCAAAGCTCTGTAAAACTGGAAAGGATTTTCTCCACTTCCACAAGCCTTCTCATCATACAGTTAATCTACTGCAGCTTGCTGCCCACTGGTCGTTCAATAAACTCAACTAGACCTGAGCCTACAAAGTAATAAGTACTTTTTATATGTCTGTCTCCAAGTCGAAAAATACTAATGTGCTTCCAAGAAATGCCTCCAACTAAACAGTCTCCTTTGCCACCATTTTCTTCATTGTCAGAATTAAGGTAAATTCCAATGTTTACCACAATGTACTGGTGAACGTGTGAAGTCCTTAAAACAAGTCGCTACAAGCCGTTAAGCAGGCAGGCTTTAGGTTGTTTACATGAGTTATTTTAGACAAACAATCCCTCTCATCAAATTATTTATCTTGAACTGGCAAGGATCACACAAAAAAACGCAAGAAAGCTTGCAAGCAGTTTTTCCTATGTAAAAGTTCTTTACTGTCTACACAGTACCCCAATCGTTCCAACTAGAATCCAACAGGAATGAGGAAAAAGAAATTTTTGCTTTGTTTTTCAATACTAAAAATTTTTTTTTTAACCACTGCTGCAGCAGAATACAAGTCCTGCATCAGTTTTAGTCACATTTGCTTTCAACTTTTCAATTTTTTTCAAGCCTAAAACGCTAAAAAAAAAAAAAAAGTAAAAAGTAGTTGCCGGTGTTGCTGCTCGATTCTAAAGAGATCAATCTTTTCTTTTGTCAATAAAGCCAACTTAAGAATTTAAAATGAGGACAAAGTCTCTAACCTTCACTCACCATTCCCACCCATTTATCCCATCAGAAGTCAACCAAACATGGCTGCAACATATCGAATACGATGTAATAGGCTGAATCACACGCCGAGGATATGCTTTCCATGGTCCTAACAACTGCCCTTTAGCCCGGGTGTGGCAGGGTCATTCTTAGATCCATCCGCTAAGACACCCCCTCTCCTGCTAGGAAAAAGCAATTAGACACCAATTTCTGGAGGCCAAAGTACACGTTCCCTTCTGAACAGAGTGGGCTCCCAGGGACCTGAGATTAACCCTAGAGAAAAGTCTTCCGGAAAACCGAGGGGCGGGGGGTGGGGGTGTCGGGGTCAGTTACAGGGGCAGCAGAACAGGATCCTAAGAATCGGCATAATAACAAAAATGCGGCGCAAACTGACAGACATCCTGGAGCCGGGGGAAATATACTGAAGTACCACGCGAAAAAGGGTCTACCTACCCCGCGCACTTTGCTGCAGGTCGCAGTGATTTCTTCAAAGGCCCAAACAAGCCGGGAAGAAAGGTGCGATCCCAGCCAATGAGAAGCAGACACAAGTTGCACGGCCGGCGGCCGCGGGAGCCGTAGGCGGGGAGGAGAGAAGCACGAGCGCGTGCGCGGGGAAACGTACGGTCGGGCCGAGAAAATGGGGGAAGGGTTGGAAGAGCGAGATACGCGCACGCGCACTAGAGAACCGTGCAGTCTCGAGGGCTGGCGCTAGACTGGCGGGCGCGCGCGCGCACCGTTTGCAGTGCTTCCCTACCCCTCACCTATCCGACCCTCTAGTGCCTCGATATCCTGAGGAAAACTGAGAGGAAAGCGCATAAATAACGCCACAACATTTCCTGAGTTATCCTACCGCCGCCCACCCGTCACCACACACAAAAGAGTCAACAGATATTCACCCGTCCTCGGTATTCACTGCCATTTTATCATTTGACTGCCGCGCAAGGCCTACCTGATACGCCAGACCACGGTTCCCGAGACTTAATCTCCCTTGTAACTACACAGCGGCCATTTCCCGACTCAAGAACGAGAGGAAAACCATAGAGGTAGCTTCGACGCGCTTGCTCGTCTCCGTCACTTCCGACTTGGGGCGTGGCCTCCAGTGCAGCTAAATAGCTGAACAAGCCCCGCCCGCTCTTCCGCCCTGGACTGGCTCCCTGGCCAGTATTAAGATATTGCCTGAGGCTCTCTGGGAAGTCGCGTAGCTGCTCTCGCGCGAAAATCTGGCGGCTCCGCCCTTCGGCCTGCTCTGCGAACCTCCGCCTGTGGGGGTGGTAGACGGTGGCGTGGTGTGTTTTGCTAGGGTTTGGGTCTGGAGTGGGCTTTGCTCTTGTATCTGCCTCGCGTTGAGAGACACTCAGGACCTCACTGTCGCCTTTCAGTTTCTGCTGTCATTAGGTCTTATGGTCCATTTTTTTCTTGAGGCGGAGTCAACTGTACTGCCAGTCGGGCCTGACCAAAACTATCACTTAGGAAAAGGCCGGGAGGGAGCCGAGAGGCGAATGTGTGACTGCAGGTCGTCTCCCTCCGCCAGGAAGCGCTGAGTTTTTCCTTGGCCGCCTAACTGAAGACTGAAATATATCACTTTTGCTTTATGATGAAATGTGCCGAACGCACTGCGATGATAGAAAATGGCCACGATCTTTATCCTTTTTCTAAGTGGCGTCTGATGAACTCCACCGTGCCTAACCGGGAGTTAAATCGCAGTACACCGAATTTGCTTAGGCAGTATAGGTGGTTTGCGTTGCGTCACAGGATGGTTTTTTTCGCTGCGACATTGTTCAAGCGTTGTCTGTTAGGCATGTCGGAATGTTAGCGTTCGCACAAGAATGAAGCGCACGAAGCGTTTAAGCTTTCAGCCTGTAATTTGTGCCGGTTGAGGAGCACAACCCAGCACAATTTGGCCTACCAAAATTATAAGTCAGATTATAAATAGGCAAGCCACATTTGATTTGGATAGAATTTCAGATAAAAGCCATAGCACATTTTCTATTAATACTTCTCTGAGCTGCACTTTTTTCCGCAGGACCTTATACCGTTATTACTTGATGTTTAGGGGCGTTAACTACCCTAAAGGATGTCAAAGTTGTAATTAGCAACCAGTCCTCTGTCGGTTAAAACCATCATTGGACCCTGGTTGTGAATTGAATACTGCTTAGTGCACTCTCTCTTCACAATCCAATTTACTTGCTTAACTAAAAAAGGACCTCATTTTTTATCTTCGTAGGATGAATCCCTGGTTTTCTTTTACTGTAGTCTCCCCCTCCACCTTAGAATGTAGGAGCAGGAATCCTTGCCTATTTTGTTAATTGATACGTCCTAAACATCTAGACAGGAAGGAGTTCAGTAAATATTTGTAGAATGACTTAAGCATATTAAAGGAAAAGAACGAATCACTGACGGCTCAGTACAACTCTACTATTTCTGCCGGTATTTGGAGGGCAGGGGAAACTCCTCAGTACTAACAGCCCTTATCCACTTACTCAAAATACACTAAAATCTGGCTGAAGTGTTTTCCAACCTAGGATTTTATCTTAAGCCTTCTCTGCGATTCAGTTGCAAATGTATTGAAAAATGAATTCATCTTTGTGTCTGATGCAGTGAAGCTGGTTGTGATTTTGAATAACCTGAGGTAGTAACAAAAGAGGAGATACGGTGCATCAAACCCTTCAGTAGAGGGTTAGCATGGACAAGCCATCCAGACTTTTCTTGAACTAGGCCATGTGATAAATGATACTTGCTTTTATCAACCTTCAGAATTCGAGGTCCTTAAATTTACATCATGTTTTATGTCTCTAATAGCATATTCATTGCATTGTCTCATTTTCACACCCTGAAATTCTACCGTTACAGCTTCATTCCTTGTAATGAAACATGTTTCCTATTAAAATAAAAATAATGTTGAAAAGAACACAGAAAAAATCTCAGAAATTCATTTAACAAATGGACAATGGATAAAAATAGAAAATTATCCTAAAAAGAAATATAAATGGTAAACAAATGCCCACCATTAGTAATAGGATAAATAGGCACAAAAGCGATGCTCAAAGAGTATATTATACCTAATGCATTAGTAAACTTATTTTAACTTATAGATCATTGACAATTTATGGTCAACAGCAGAGGAATGGGGCCAACAGAGGTTCGCTAACTAGATGGTTGCTGCAGTTCCTGCCACCGGGCCTCCCTTGGTTCCTATCCTTCCCCAGGCTTTGCTTTGATTCTTTTAGCTAGCTTATACCCTTCCAGTAAATTTCTTTTCAGGGTGAATTAGCCAGTGTTGGTTTCTGTTGCTGGCACACAAGGACCCTGAATTCCATGGTGCAGTTTTGAGTAGAGGCAGTTCCTATTTATGAGAACAGTTTTCCAAATGGTGTGGCATTTTTTCAGATCTGTACCAGTGGAATAAGTGGTTCCCCTTGTCTAACCAATTTCATTTCCTACTGTTGAACAAGCTAACTTTTTTTTTCCACATTCACTACCCACTTCTGCAGTGTCTTTAATTTTCTTTTGGAAGGTTTAAGATTACCAAAATTATTTATTCAAGAAATATTTGTTGTAGTGTTTTTCCTTAGTATTCAACTTTCCATTTTGGGAAAAAAAAAAAATGTTACTGTTAACCATTGTTCCTGAGTAAATCCCACCAAGATTAATGTACATCTTTCTCAGATCAATGCAACAAATGGAACATGTAATACTTTCAAAGTTTTTGTAAAAACCTTTGTCCCTCAAATTGTGTCAGCTTACTGTTTAATGTAACTATTAAAGGAAAGGAAATCCCAGCTAAAATGAGAATAAGAAATGTGCCACATGTTGTATTTGTAAAATTATTTTTAGGCCGAGGATGGTGTTATCTTCCTCCACAAAGGATTTATATTTGCTTCTGCCAGGTGTAAGGAATCTGGGGTCATCAAGGATTAAAATTATTGAAAGTATAGCTAAAGTTGCTAAGAGGGTTTATCTAATTCTAGCTCAAGAACCCAAAAGGAGAGGCTTCACTAGAGTCTCTTATCTCCTTGTCAAGCCCTGAACTTCAATGCGTGCATGTCTAGCTCTATGAGGCTGGAAGAAGCACCTCTCAATCTCTCAGCTGTCCCTCTCAAATCAGTAAATACAGCTAGGGAAAAGAGGCTTCAGAGACTGGCTTCTCTTCCTGGGTCTCTGTCCATTCCAGATCATGGCCTAGTAATTCTTCAGTCCCAAATCGGCTCACCAATTTTTTGAGTAGATGTCTGAAACAAGTTACCCAAATCATACAATCCACCATTAGGAGGAAATAGAATCCTCCTCCATGAATTTTAATAAGCCACCTCAAACTCTTTTTAAAATAAGGTGTTTATTTTTATTGCATTATTTATCATTCTGTATTATAATTATTCACTTTTTAAAACACATTATCCTACTAGATTGTGATTTTCTTGAAGGAAAGATAATTGTATTTTTTCATCTCTAGTGTTTAGCATATACTGTAAACTCGTTTTAAAACCACGAATTTATTTCAAGGTAAATGATATGTTAGGGAACAATTTGAGCATAACATGAATTTCACATTTGCCTATGCACAGTTCTGTCTGTGAAAAACACTAGGTGAATGCAGTAACTGCACCCAACTGAACAAAGCTGGGGAAAAATGCTTAAACACACAAACGCCGTAAATATCTACACATTCCATACCCATCTACATCTGGTGCTACAACTTTTCCTCTGATTTCAGATAATTCTCCTTCTACCACTTTACAATAACACATATGCTATAACCCTTCTTATGCCCACTTCCACACATAAAGCTCAGGTATTTTTAAGGTAAAGCACTATATTTGTTGTATTTATGTATTTCTTAACCACTTAACATGGGTAAAACTGCTACCATTTTTATTTAATGTGCCACCGATGAATTTTTTAGTATTATGCTGTACCCTCACCCCCATTTTTCCCATAAGCCCTCTGGATTTTATTATGTGATTTTTACATCGTATGGTGGTGTAGTGGTTAAGTGCTACAGCTACTAACCAAAGGATCAGCAGTTCAAATCCGCCAGGCGCTCCTTGGAAACTCTGTGGGGCAGTTCTACCCTGTACTATAGGGTCTCTATGAGTCGGAATCAACTCGAGGGCACTGGGTTTGGTTTTGGTTTGATGGTGGTTCTTAGGAAACCCTGGTGGAATAGTGGTTAAGTGCTACGGCTGCTGACCAAGAGGTCGGCAGTTCAAATCCGCCAGGTGCTCCTTGGAAACTCTATGGGGCAGTTCTACTCTGTCCTATAGGGTTGCTATGAGTTGGAATCGACTCAATGGCAGTGGGTTTGGTTTGGGTGGTTTTGGTGAACACATATGTTGCATCATAGCAGAACTGATTGCATAACATTCAATTTATAGTCGTAATTTTATCAGTAAGGAAATTGAAGTTTGGAGAGGTAGAGTATCTTGCCAGAAGTAATATGGCTGATAAGTGGGGAGCTAAGAGCTCGGCTACTAACCAAAAGATTAGGAGTTCAAATCCACCAGCCATTCTTTGGAAACCCTTTGGGGCAGTTCTCTGTCCCATAGGGTCGCTATGCGTTGGGGTCTACTCAACGGTGAGGGTTTTTTTTTTTTAAGATCACATCAAAGTTCTGTCTAAAGACCACTATTTTTCCACAACAGCATTTTCCAACAGTTTTAGTTACCTAGTGCTGTTATTTTTTTATTTTTTATTTTTTTTAGTGCTGTTATACAGAAATACCACAAGTGGATGGCTTTAAGAAATGGAAATTTATTCTCTCACTGTCTAGAAAACTAGAAGTCCAAATACAGGGTGCCAGCTCCAGGGGAAGGCTTTCCTTCTCTGAGGAGAAGTCCTTGTTATCAATCTTCCCCTGGTCAAGGAGCTTCTCAGCACAGGGACTGTGGGTCCAAAGAACACATTCCACACCTGGCACTTCCTTCTTGATGGTATGAGGTTACATTCCTCTCTGATCAATTTTCTCTTTTATATCTCAAAAGAGATTGACTCAAGATACAACCTAATCCTGTAGATTGAGCCGTGCTTCATTAACATAACTACCTCTAATCCTGCCTCATTAACATTATAGAGGTTAGAATTTACAAAACATAGGATAATCGTGTCAGTACACAAAATGGTAGACAACCACACAATACTGGAAATCATGGCCTAGCCAAATTGACACACATTTTTGTGGGACACAATTTAATCCATAACACCCACATAAACATTTATAATAGAGTTAAATCAGATCAACCTGACCTCAAGTGTTCTTGTTTTATGCAACTTGGTCAATAGTTCCCCTGTGTCTTATTCTAGGTAATAGATTATATATTTTAGCATATGCATACCTAAAAAAAAAACCAAACCTGTTGCCGTCAAGTCAATTCCGACTCATAGCGACCCTACAGGACAGAGTAGTACTGCCCCATAGGGTTTCCAAGGAGCACCTGGTGGATTCAAACTGCTGACCTTTTGGTTAGCAGCCACAGCTCTTACCCACTATGCCAAGAGGGTTTCCAATGCATACACAGATAAATATTTATTTGTTTATTTATCAATTTAAAAAGTTCACACACTTCAAGTATTATTACATGGCCTTGCTAGATGAATGCTGCATGATACAATTCTACTTGACACATTATAAGTACTAACATTTTCTTTTATTTCAAATTTACTTTTTCATTTATGTGATTAAGACGGAAAGCCAAAAACCAAACCCATTGCCGTAGACTTGATTCCAACTACTTGTAGCAACTCTATAACCCTATAGGACAGAGTAGAACTGCCGCAGAAGTTTCCCAAGGAGTGGCTGGTGGGTTAGAACTGCCGACCTTTTGGTTAGCAACCGAGCTCTTAACCACTCTGCCACCAGGGCTCTGAGTGGGACATAAGTAATAACATTTCTCTGCCCTACCATACTTCTCAGCAATGTCAGTACTGGGGATTACCCAACTGTAGAGCTTACCTAAACCACTCACTGCATATACTTAAAGCAAAGTAGTTCCTAGGTCTTAGTCATAATTGTATACTGTACAAGGGCATGCAAAAAATATATACATGAAATGAAAATGTGGGAGCATCTCAGGCCAGTATATTTGTTAGTGCTGTAAGAAAAAGGAAAGACACGCATGAAAGTAACAAAACGAGCAGAAATTGTCAAAACTTACAGCTCCAAGGCTATATGGTATGATATCTTCATTAGATCTTAGAGAGCTAAAGGATGGACTTAGGGTGTACAACAGGAAATGGAATGTATAAAGGAGTGCAAAATTAGGCACTAAGGGTATGATAAAAATAATAAAAAAAAAAAACCTACAGTAAATTAAGAGGTGTGACAGAGAAAGATAACCTAATCTCTCTGAAAGTTTGAGTCAGTAATAAATATGAATTACCTGCATGAGGCACACGACCTCCAACTTTCCAGAGATAAACAATTGTGTTACTGACAAAAACATGATAGAGTTTTGAAAAGTAGATAAAATCAGACGGATAAATTGTGGAGCCATATTTCAATCTGATATTCTGCACAGTTTTCATCAACACAGAAAATAAATTATCAGTGCCATACCTGAAACCTCTGTGCTCCTCAAAGCATTTAGCAATGCTCTGCCCATCATAAAAGCTTGAATCCTGCCTCATGAAACTACAGTCTATGGAAGGGAAATAATTCTTTGTCTAGATTTTAAGGTTACTGGGAGTCTTGAGATTAACCAGGTCATGAGCAGGATTCTAGCCATCTCTGCAGATGGCTTGTCATTTCCTATATGTTATAAATGATCTTATAAAAAACTAGTTGCTGTCAAGTCAACTCTGACTCATGGTGACCCCATGTGTGTCAGAGTAGACTATGTCCATAGAGCTTTCGGTGGTTGGATTTTTGGAAGTAGATTTCCAGACCTTTCTTCTGAGGTGCCTCTGAGCAGACTCAAACCTCCAGCCTTCCATTAATAGCCAAGCGTGTTAATCATTTGCACCACCCAGTGACTCTATGTGATCTTATACAGGGCCATCATAATTTTACCTTGAATTACTCATCAGATGTTATGGATTAAATTGTTTCCCCCCAAAACATGTCTTGTAAATCCTCACCTCTATGCCTGTGGTGATAATCCCATTTGGGAATGGGTTGTCTTTGTTATGTTAATGAAGCAGAATAACTATAGGGTGTGTGTTGAGTCCATCTCTTACAAAGTAAAAAATGAGCAGATTAAAGTAAACGGAGACAGGGAAAGAGAGATGCCAAGCACATGAAGATTGCCCAGAAGCAGAAGCTGAAGTGATAAGAAATTTCCCTCAAAGCTGACAGAGAGAAAAAGGCTTTCTTTCACTAGAGCCAGAAATCTGAATCTAGCCTCCTAACTGTGAGAAAATAAATTTCTGTTTGTTAAAGCCACCCACTTGTGGTATTTCTGTTACAGCAACACTAGATAACTAAGACAGATGTTCTTGAAGCATTATTAGAGACCCAACAGTTTGACTCTTCATTCTGTAGCCATTCAAAAAGAAAACTGCATTAGACTTTTCTATATATAGTGAATTCAATGAAATATCATATGAGTGTATATATATGTAATCATTCTGTAATTAATTTCAATGTAGCAACAGAAGCTTCTTTTTTTTTAATGAAAAGATCAAGGTCTTCCCTTAACTACCTTATACTATTTCCCGCAATTTTAAGTCTCATGTTCAGCATATACTTATTTACCACAGAAACAAAATATTCTACTTAGTTCCATGAAATAATTGTTTATAGCATGTTTTGCCAAATTAAAAAAATTTTTTTGAATGCACTATTATTTTAGTACCACTTCTGCCCATTAACAGTGTACATCAATTATTATCGCATTTCATTTTCAAAGTTGTTAAAATTTGAAAAATTGTACATCTGAAAAAATAATGAAATATGGTATTTGATTATAACATATAGCTGGTTTAATTTTTAGTGTTTATATAGTAACCTAGGAACTCTGCTGGTACAGTGGTTAAGCACTTGGCTACTAACCAAAAGGCTGGCAGTTCTAATCGTCCACCACTCCTTAGAAACAGTATGGGGCAGTTCTGCTCTGTCCTATATGGTCACTAAAAGTAGGAATTGACTCTATGGCAATGGGTTCAACTGGTTTATATAATAACCACAGCAATTACAGATAGAGCATTCTAATACCAAATTTATCACCAGTTTAATTTATATAAGTTTCTTTGATTTAGAACAACTTTTTCATATAAGTTGAAACAAACAACCTTCCTATTAATTCGTAATTCTCTAATAAATGCTATTTATTGTCATACTGTGGTGGCTTGCATGTTGTTGTGTTATTGGAAGTTATGCCACCAGTATTTCAAATACCAGCAGAGCCACCCGTGGTGGAGAGGTTTCAGCAGAGCTTCCAGACTAGGTGGACTTCCAGACTCTAAGACAGACTAGGAAGAAGGACCTGGCGGTCTACTTCTGAAAAAATTAGCCACAAAAACCTTAAGAAAAACATCGGGATGTTGTCTCAGATAGTGGTAGAAGATGAGCCTCTCGGGTTGGAACGTACTCAAAATACAACTGGGGAAGAGATGCCACCTCAAAGTATTGTTGACCTTAATGACATGGATGCAGTCAAGCTTTCCGGACCTTCATTTGCTGATGCGGCATGACTCAAAATAAGAAGAAACAACTGCAAACGTCCATTAATAACTGGAACGTGGAATGTAAGTAGTGTGAATCTAGGAAAATTGGAAAATGAAATGGAATGCATAAAAGTCAATATCCTAGGCATTAGTGAGCTGAAATGGATTGATATTGGCCATCTTTGAATCAGACAATCGTATGGTCTACTATGCCACGAATGACAAAGTGAAGAGGAATGGCATTGCATTTGTCATCAAAAAGAACATTTCAAGATCTATTCTGAAGTACAACGCTGTCAGTGATAGGATAATATTCATACGTTATTCTTCTTTCTACAAGGAAGACCAGTTAACATGACCATTGTTCATATTTACACACCAGCTACTAATGAGGAAGATGAGGAAATTGAAGATTTTTTACCAACTTCTGCAGTCTGAAGTTGATCAAACACAAAATCAAGATGCATCGATAATTACTGGTAATTGGAATGTGAAAGTTGGAAACAAAGAAGAGGAAACAATTTTCAGGGTTAAAAAAATTTGTTCATTAGCTAATAAACTGAGAAGTCAGGGTTTTAACCCAAAGTTGTTGAATATCTAAACACATGTTTTTTCTACTAGTGCATGGTTGAGAATTTGTGACATTGAATTAGGGGACTGTACACTCCATCCCTTTAGATGTGTTGGAGATTAGGTCAGAAAACACTGCTTTGGGAGTATTCTGTGTGCAGTTATATTTGAAAGCTAAAAAACAATGAGAAAACTGTTTAAATTACTCAGCACATTTTGTAAAACTACACCATTGATTCTACCTGTATTGAGTAGTTTAGTAGAACAACGGTTGAGCCCAAAAGTTCTGGATTTTACGTTGTATCTGAAAACGCTTGCTTGTTTAATGGGTTATTTGAAAAAAGCCTGTCTGCGAAGACTGCGTCAGTCTTTGTGGGCTGTGAATAAAAGCTGTCATCATGTTTGTTTTACCCCTTGTCTATTTCAGCATCTAACATCTTGGTGTAATAGAACAGAGTAATGGTATGAGTATGGCCCTAAAAAGGCAAAGGTTTTATGGCTGGCCAGGTACTAACTTTTCAGGAAAAGGCTCACTAAACTTCAAAGCCAAAGCAATAAAGTTTCAAACCAAGTGAAAGTTACAAAGGAATAAATAGAATAATAACAAAACTTCTTTGAAAAATTCTGTTTCTTTTAGTTCATCTGTTAATTTATCCAAGAGAGGATTGCTAAAAATAAGACCATTTGTCTCATTTTTAAAAATATTTACCTGTATGTATACATAAACAATATAAGAATAAACCCCAAAATGATACTCTGTTGGCATTTGGATTTTCATAAGTGATGTAAAAAATTTTCTTCATAATCTGTATTTTCTAACTCATACTCATCGCTATGAGTCGGAAGCAACTCTATGGCAACAGGTTTGGTTTGGTTTTGGTATTTTCTAGAAGTTCTACAATAAACATCACTTTTATAATACTTAAAAAAACTTTAAAAAATTAAGACCATTTTATTTTTATTTAAATTGTGTAAGATAATGAAGAGCTAGGAATTAAGGAAATATATATATATATATATATATTTTTTGTATATAGGATGTACAAATCAGGTGCCCAAACTGTCATTTAACAAAGAAGAATAAAAGTTCCATTGCTAACTTACGTTCTTAATAAGCCTAATTATAAATTTTTACTAGGAGAACATTTGCTTCCAAAGAGCATCTTCTGAGTTTTTTTTTTCCCCCTTGTTTCTAGCGTGCCCTATAGTCCTCTTTTACCTGCATCAATCTTCCCTTGTGGAATGAAGTGGAGCACCATAGTTCAGGGAGAAAAGAATATGTGTTAAAACATTTGGTTCCAATTAAAAAGAAGCTGCATACTGAGTTCCAGCCGACATGATGGGCATGCCTAAAAATGGCTTAATACTTTGCAAAAACATTATTTTCAAATTCCAGTTTGTCATATTGTTACCTGGTTACTTAGGTTAAAAGTTAGCACCATTGGCTCATTTTTGACTCAATTTTAGAACACTTTTTGTAAAATTATTAACCTGACATTGTTTCTCTAATGTTTGTCCTATTACTTTTAAAAAACCCATGGAAATAGTTTAACCTTGTGCTGTGACTGGATTAATTTCTGCCAGCACAGACACGTTTAGCATCTTTGCCTAGACGCATTCATTTCTCTATTACGTTCCCAAGGAGATATTTCTGGCGATAGCATAAAAGATAATCTGTTGGTCCTGGAATGAGATATTCACATCAACTGCTGGGAAATGAATTCATTAACATGCTTAAAAATCTTCCAGGAGCAGGAGCCATGCAAATATTTGTCATTATTGGTCATGTATAATTTATTCATAGGGATACAACTGACAACCATCTGATGCATAAAGCTAAAAATTGGGGAAAAAATAAAAGGCACTGGAAAAATATAGTCTCCATAGGTCCTTGGTACATATTAAAGTTCAGCTCATTTGTTATGAGTGACATGTGATGGTCTAGCAGATACATATATGGAATTTTACACAAAAATAAATTGGAATTTTCTCAAGAGTGTATGATGAAAGACAAAGGAAGAAAGTAGAAGTAATACAGTAATCAGCTGGCAAATATCCTAGGTAGAGTAGGCTAGGCTGTGGTAACAAATAGACTCCAAAATGTATAATGGCTCACACACAACAGAAGCTTTTTTCTCACTCAGCAGTCCAAGGCCGTGACTGTTTCCTCTAGGCAGTGATTCAGGGACCTAAACCTCTTCCATCTTGTGGCTTTCTCATCTCCTGATGACCATGGATAAAACTGAAGGGTCTGCCAACCTTCAAGGAATCCACAGACAGAATTTAGGGCTGTCAGCATACTTGTATGAGAAAATTTACCTACAAGTCAACTTTAAACTGAAATTTATCATATCCCTTAAATATGAAAGTAGGCGGAAAAAAAAAAAAAGCATTAGCAATACTTGTGACTTCATAACAAATTGAAATCACAGATTTTTTTTTTTTATCATATTATCGTTGTTCTAGCTCTCTCAAGGAAGCATTTATACTCAGCGCTCTCAAAATTGCAGTTACTAAACCTGCCTCTAGATCTTGTATTTGAATTTTTTTTTTTAACGCACACTGTGGTAGGCAGCCTTTAAGATAGTCCCCAGTGATCCCAGCCTTCTGGCATTCACGCCTTTGTGTAATCACCTTCCCTCGAGGGTAGACTAGACTTGTTGATTCGCTTCCAATGAATAGAATATGGTAGAAGTGATGCGATGTCACTTCAGAGGTAACGTTATAACAACTAAGTGGATTCTGTGCCCACTTTTGGATCATTTGCTCTGGGAGAAGCCAGCTGCCATGTTTTGAGAAACCCATATGGCATGGAACGAAAGCCGGCCAGCAGCCATTTGAGGTGCTTGGAACCAGATCCTACCCCATTCGAACCTCTACGTGATTGTATTCCTCCTCGATATCTTGATTGCAGCTTTATTATGAGAGACACTTGAGCCAGAACCACCCAGCTAAGCTACTTCCAGGTTCCTGAATCACAGAAACCTTGAGATAATAAATGCTGTTTTAAGCTGCTAAATTTTGGGATAATTTGTTATATAGAAATAGATAACTAATGCACACATACTGTCATATCACTAATTTTCTAAATATTATGATAATTGTATTCAATATAATTGATTTCTTTCATAATTCTAGTATTTTATTTCATGCATTTTAAAACATTATTCTGAGAAGAAATCTAGAGGCTTCCTAAGCATGTCAAAGAAATGAACACTACAAAAAAGATTAATACTACCTGTGGCCTCATTGTTGCCTGTACTAGCTGGTAAGAGGGGAAAGAGCATGTGGAGGCATGCCTGCTTTTTATATTCTTGGCTCAGAAGTAGCACATATCACTTCAGCTCACATTTTATTGGTGTCAGCTAGTCACACGCTCACATCTCGATTCAGCCGGGGCTTGGCAATGTAGTTCCTGAGTAATCAGTCAGTTCCCAGTCAATGCTCTACAGAAGGAGGAGGATATATTTTGGTGAATAGTGTCAAAGAAAATGCCCAAAACATTGAGAAAAGCAATGAAAATAATATCTGTTAGAATGGAATTTTAAGGTCCATTTGAAAAACAGAGTCAAAATACAAGAAGCAGATATTGACGACATAAACAACTGTCTATGAAGTGATTTTTATTTCCAGTTATAAGACATCTGTGGAACTGAAGATGTGAAGAACTACTCTAAGTCCAGCATCTACATCAGAAAATCAGAAGTCAAATTCTTCTTTAGTTTTCCTTAAGAATGAACTTTATGAGACCTATACAAAGAAAACTACAAGACACTACTGCAAGAAACCAAAAGAGACCTACATAAGTGGAAAAACATACCTTGCTCATGGATAACCCAGTGTCGGAGACTTAACATTGTAAAAAGGTCTGTTCTACCAAAAGCCATCCATAGATACAATGCAATTCTGATCCAAATTCCAACGGCATTTTTTAATGAGATAGAGAAACAAATCACCAACTTCAAATGGAAGGGAAAGAGGCCCCAGATAAGTAAAGCATTACTGAAAAAGAAGAACAAAATAGGAGGCTTCACTCTACTTGATTTTAGAACCTCTTATACCACCACAGTAGTCAAAACAGCCTAGTACTGGTACAACAACAGATACATAGACCAAGGGAACAGAATTGAGAATCTAGACATAAATCCATCCACGTATGACCAGCTGATATTTAACAAAGGCCCAAAGTCAGTTAAATAGGGAAAAGACAGTCTTCTTAACAAATGATACTGGCGTAACTGGATATTCATCTGCAAAAAAATGAAACAAGACCCATACCTCACACCATGCACAAAAACTAACTCAAAATAGATCAAAGACCTAAATATAAAATCTAAAACAATAAAGATCATGGAAGAAAAAATAGGGACAATGCTAGGAGCCCTAAAACATGGCATAAACAGTATACAAAACATTACTAACAATGAGGAAGAGAAACTAGATAACTGGGAGCAACTAAAAACCAAACATCTATGCTCATCCAAAGACTTCACCAAAAGAGTAAAAAGACTGCCTACAGACTGGGAAAAAGCTTTTAAGTATGACATTTCCAATCAGCACCCGATCTCTAAAATCTACATGATATTGCAAAAGTGCAACTACAAAAAGACAAGCCAATTAAAAATGGGCAAAAGATATGAACAGGAACTTCACTAAAGAAGACATTCAGGTAGCTAACAGATACATGAGGAAATGCTCACAATGATTAGCCATTAGAGACATGCAAATGAAAACTGCAATGAGATTCCATCTCACTCCAACAAGGCTGGCATTAATCCAAAAAACACAAAACAATAAATGTTGGAAAGGGTGTGAAGAGACTGGAACACTTATACACTGCTGGTGGGAATGTCAAATGGTACAACCACTTTGGAAATCAATTTGGCGCTTCTTTGAAAAACTAGAAATAGAACTACCATATGATCCAGCAATCTCACTCCTTGGAATATATCCTAGAGAAATAAAAGCCTTTACAACGAGCGGGTATATGCACACCCATGTTCGTTGCAGCACTGTTTACAAGAGCAAAATGATGGAAGCAACCAAGGTGCCCATCAACGGATGAATGAATAAATAAATTATGGTATATTCACACAATGGAATACTACGCATCGATAAAGAACAGCGATGAATCTATGAAACATTTCATAACATGGAGGAATCTGGAAGGCATTATGCTGAGTAAAATTAGTCAGTTGCAAAGGATAAATATTGTATGAAACCATTATTATAAGAACTTGAGAAATAGTTTAAACAGAGAAGAAAATACTCTTTGATGGTTACAAGAGTGGGGAGGGAGAGAGGGAAAGGGGGTTTCACTAATTAGTAGATAAGAACTATTTTAGGTGAAGGAAAAGACAACACACAATACAGGAGAGGTCAGCACAACTGGACTAAACCAAAAGCAAAGAAGTTTCCTGAATAAATTGAAAGCTTCGAACGCCAGCTTAGGAGGGTTGGGGGTTTGGGGACCACACTTTCAGGGGACATCTAAGTCAATTGGCATAATTAAATCTATTAAGAAAATATTCTGCATCCCACTTTGGAGGGTGGCATCTGGGGTCTTAAATGCTAGCAAGGGGCTGTCTAAGATGCTTCAATTGATCTCACCCACCTGGAGCAAAGGAGAATAAAGAACACCAAAGATACAAGGTAATTACAAGCCCAAGAGACAGAAAGAGCCACATAAACCAGAGACCACATCAGCCTAAGACCAGAAGAACTAGATGGTGCCTGGCTACAACCGATGACTGCCGTGACTGGGAACACAACAGAGAACCCCTGAGAGGGCAGGAGAGCAGTGGGATGCAGACCTCAAATTCTCATAAAAAGACCAGATTTAATGGTCTGACTGAGACTAGAAGGACCCAGAAGTCATGGTCCCCAGACCTTCTGTTAGCCTAAGACAGGAACCATTCCTAAAGCCAACTCTTTAGACAGGAACTGGACTCTGGGATAGAAAATGATATTGGTGAGGAGTAAGCTTCTTGGATCAAGTAGGCACATGAGACTATGTGGGCAGCTCCTGCCTGGAGAGGAGTTGAGAGGGCAGAAGGGGTTAGAAGCTGGCCAAATGGACACAAATGGCCAAATAGAGAATGGAGAGAAGGAGTGTGCTGTCTCAATAGAGGGAAAGCAACTAGGAGTATATAGCAAGGTGTATGTAAATTTTTGTATGAGAGACTGACTTGATTCATAAACTTTCACTCAAAGCACAATAAAAATTAAAAAAAAAAGCAATGAACTTCATGAGGGTACATACAGAGTCATAATTTTTCTAAAGTAAATGAACAAAAAATGGGATAGGATCGTTGATATTTACTTATTCATTAATTCAATAAACTTTTACTGAGAGTCTACTATGTAAAAGACTATAGTAAGTACTAGGGAAAATGAGACTACCAAAAGTAAGACATGACTTCTCTTCCCAGAGAGCTTATGAGGGAAATGGCTCAACCAAGTAAACCCATAAAGTGTTCTCTGCTTAGCACTGTGACATATATAATCACAGGCTGCTAAAAGCAACATGCTAACAGCGAAATACTCCACAACTTCTTTCTTTCAACGTGCTTTGGGCTAAGAAGATGAAATTAAATTAGAATGTCAAGCTCCAGTTGTTAAACAGAGTTGGATTCCTACAGGTATTATTCACTTGATTTTCCCAGGGTTCCTAAATCCGCAAAGTTGTCGCTCAATGTTCACAAAAAGCTTTCAGAAAAGACCCTAGTCCTTTGCTGACTGGAGAATGGCAAGAAAGAAGTCTTTAAATTCCGCCCAGTAATCCCATAGATGCAGAATCATGTGGAAAAATCTGTGATCCTATGTTCCCTCCAAGGTTCATAAACTGATTGATGAATAATTGGAAAAGAAAAACATCCTGGAGGTAAATCAGGGCACAAGGAAGCTGGACTATGGCTGCCAATAACCCATCAGATATCTCTGAGAAGGTTAGGAAAACTTACCCTTTCTTGGTGTAATAGATTGAATTGTGTCACCCCAAAACATATGTCAACTTGGCTAGTCCATAATCCCAGTCCTGAGTGATTGTCCACCATTTTGTTATCTGATGTGATTTTCCTATGTGTTGTAAATCCTACCTCTATGATGTTAATGAGGTGGGATTAGGGGCAGTTGTGTTAATAAGGCAGTATTCAATCTACAAGATTAGGTTGTGTTTTAAGTCAATTTCTTTTGATATATACAAGAGAGAAGCAAGCAGAGACATAGGGACCTTATACCACCAAGAAACAAGAGCCGGGAGAATAGCGTGTCCTTTGGACCTAGAGTCCCTGCGCCGAGAAGCTTCTTGAACGGGGAAGACTGATGACAAGGACCTTCGCCCAGAGCTGACACAGAGAGAATATCTTCCCCTGGAGCTGGCACCCTGAATTCAGACTTCTAGCCTCCTAGGCTGTGAGAGAATAAATGTCTCTTTGTTAAAGCCATCACCCAAAACCATACGCTTGTGGTATTTGTTATAGCAGCACTAGATGACTAAGACATTTGGGCTTTGCAGCCCCATACTCAGGCCCATGGCTTGATGAGCAGGTGAGCATAGTGAATGCTGGCTCTCAATCTGATTTTCCCCTAGACTTACATTTTTGTACAGACAATAATCTATGTAACCATTAGTTATAAGCAAAGGCCCTTCTGGAAGTTCCTTGGCAAAACAGCACCTCTCCCCACTGCATTCTTCTTTCTGAACACCTATCACTTTGTTTACTGTCCCCTCAGCAACTTAGAGTTTCTAGCACCACATCTCTTATCCCTACTTACCTGACAGGGCTGTGCAAGGATCGTATTCGATTTCATAATGTTAATATTCATTCTTCATTCAACAAATATTTATTGATTAATTGTTCCTCAGGTGCCTTGGAAAAAAATGAAGTATTGTACATTCATGACAGATACAGTAAAACTGGTAAAAGCCAGAATCTGCGTAAGGTGGGAAATAGTCAGAGAAGGAAAACTCAAATATTTCCACAAAAATGAGTGATAGAAAAGTGATAAGATTGCACCCTGTCAAAGGCGGAAAACTTGAGAGACACAGAAAAATAGGGCAGTCCTGTCAAGTTCCAGCCCTCACAGGTTTCACTGTAATAGGAAATGCACTGTCTCACTGAAACACAGAGGAGCATATCAAGTAACTTAAAATCTGTATTTCATTAAAACATCACTCTTTGTCATAGCATATATCAGAAAAAGCAAGGGAATAAGTAAATGATTACTGCATTTCTATTTAAAGAAACATCTACTTTTCAAGAGCTCCTTTGAAAGGATTCGATTGGCCCTTAGGGAAAGATACTAATGCTGACATTTTGCCCATTTGACAGTATTTTGTCTCTGTGACAAGCAATCCATACCCTCCCTTCAGCTAGTAATTTAAAGCACTGGTTCTCAGGCCTGTGTCTTAACACACTGGTGGGCTGCATTCAATATGCAGCATTTTGAATGGAACTTATTACCAATGTAGTGGTATGGACTAAGACACTCCTTCCTTCTCCTATCAGAGGATAGAATGTTGTCACCATTTGAGTAGGGTCTGGGATCTTAAAAGCTTGTGAGTGGCCATCTAAGATACACCTACTGGTCCCACCCTGTCTGGAGCAAAGGAGAATGAAGAAAACCAAAGATACAATGGGAAAGATTAGTCCAAAGGACTAACAGACCACAAGCACCACAGCCTCCACCTAATGAGTCCAGCACAACTAGATGGTGCCTGGCTACCACCACTGACTGCTCTGACAGGGATCACAATAGAGGGTCTTGGACAGAGCTGGAGAAAAATGTAGAGCAAAATTGTAACTCATAAAAAAAAAAAAAAAAAAACAGAATCTAAAATGATAAAGATCATGGAAGAAAAATAGGGACAATGCTAGGAGCCCTAATACATGGCATAAACAGAATACGAAACATTACTAACAATGCACAAACACCAGAAGAGAAACTAGATAGCTGGGAGCTCCTAAAAATCAAATATTTATGCTCATCAAAAGACTTCGCCAAAAGAGTAAAAAGACTACCTACAGACTGGGAAAAAATTTTTGACCATGACATATCTGATCAGGGTCTAATCTCTAAAATCTACCAGATACTGCAAAACTTCAACAACAAAAAGACAAATAACCCAATTTTAAAAATGGGCAAAGGATATGAACAGGCGCTTCACCAAAGAAGACATTCAGGTGGCTAACAGATACATGAGAAAATACTCATGATCATTAGCCATTAGAGAAATGCAAATCAAAACTACCATGAGATACCATCTCACCCCAACAAGGCTGGCATTAATCCAAAAAACACAAAATAATAAATATCGGAGAGGTTGTGGAGAGGCTAGAAAACTTACACACTGCTGGTGGGAATGTAAAATGGTACAACCACTTTAGAAATCGATTTGGCACTTCATTAAAAAAGCTAGAAATAGAAGTGCCACAGGATGCAGCAATCCCTCTCCTTGGAAAATCCTAGAGAAATAAGAGCCATCACACAAATAGATATATGCACACCCATGTTCATTGCAGCACCATTCACAGTAGCAAAAAGGTGGAAACAACCTAGGTGCCCATCAAGGGACGAATGGATAAGCAAACTATGGTATATTCACAGAATGGAATAGTATGCAGCGATAAAGAACAATGATGAATCCCTGAAGCATTTCACAACATGGATGAATCTGGAAGGCATTATGCTGAGTGAAATTAGCCAGTTGCAAAAGGACAAATACTGTATGAGAGCACTGTTATAAGAACTCAAGAAAAGGTTTAAACACAGAAGAAGACATTCTTTGATGGTTACTAGGGTGGGGAAAGAGGGAGAGAGGAATTCACTAACTAGATTTAAAAAAAAAAAAGAAAACTAAACCCATTACCATCAAGACCATTCCCACTCATAGCAAACCTATAGAACGAGTGGAACCGCCCCATATGGTTTCTAAGGAGCAGCTGGTGGATTTGAATTTCCGACCTTTTGGTTAGCAGCTTATCTCTTCCCCACGGTGCTGCTAGGGCTCCAACTAGATGGCAGACAAGAATTATCTCAGGTGAAGGACAACACACAATACAAGGGAAGTCAGCATAACTAGACTAAACCAAAAGCTAAGAACTTTCCTGAGCACAACCAAATACTTCGAGGGACAGAGTAACAGGGGCGGGGTCTGGGGACAATGATTTTGGGGGACATCTTTTTCTAGGTCAATTGCCATAACAAAGTTTATTAAGAAAATGTTCTGCATCCCACTTTTGTGAGTGATGTCTGGGGTCTTAAAAGCTTACAAGCAGCCATCTAAGATGCACCAGTTGGTCCCAACCCACCTGCAGAAAAGGAGAATGAAGAACACCAAAGACATAAGGAAAATAGCTCAAGAGACAAAAGGGCCACATAAACCAGAGGCTCCATCAGCCTGAGGTCAGAAGAGCTAGATGGTGCCTGGTTACCACCAATGACTGCCCTGACAAGAAATACAACAGGGAGTCCCTGACAGAGCAGGAGAAAAGTGGGATGTAGAACTCAAATTTACGTAAAAAGACTTAATGGTCTGACTGAGACTAGAGGAACCCCAGAAGGCACGGCCCCAGGATTCTCTGTTAACTCAGAACAAAAACCATTCCCAAAGCTAACTCTTCAGAAAAAGATTAGACTGGACTATAAAACATAAAATAATACTTGTGAAGAGAGTTCAAGTAGACATACAAGACTAAATGGGCAGCTCCTGTTTGGAAGTGGGATGAGAAGACAGAAAGGGATAGGAACTGACTGAATGGACACAGAAAACCTGGAGTGAAAAGGGGGAGTGTGCTGTCACATTACAGGGATTGCAACTAGGGTCACATAACACTATGTGTATGAATTTTTATATGAGAAACTAACTTGAGCTGTAAACTTTCACCTAAAGCACAATTAAAAAAAAAAAAAATAGACCAAACTTACTGGTCTGAGCCTGGAGAAACCCCAAGAGTATAGCCCCCTGACAGCCTTTTAACTCAGTACTGAAGTCATTCCTGCTGTTCATGCTTCAGCCAAAGATTAGATGGGCCTGTAAAACAAACAATAACACACATAGTTCAACCATGTATAATAGACTAAATGGGCACACCAGGACAGGGGCAAGGATGAGAAGGCAGGAGAGACAGGAAAGTTGGACAAATGGATATGGGGAACCCAAAGTAGAGAGGGGGACAGTGTTGACATTTTACAGGATTGACAAAGTTCCAAAACAATATGTGTAATAATTGTTTGATAAGATATTAATTTGCTTTGTAAATTTTGACCCTGAAGCACAATAAAAAAAAAAAAAGGAGTTTGTCACCATTCATACTGGGTTCTATTAGGGCTTTGAGTCAGTTTGAAGTCCTTGTTCTAATACAGTAATGAGTCTCAAAATGTGGTCCTCAGACCAGCAGCATCAGCTTCACCTGGGGACTGGCGAGAAATGGAAATTATCAGCTTCTATCTCAGAACTCCCCCAAATTTGTCTGTCAGTTTGCTGTCCTGTGGGGGCTTACGTGTTGCTGTGATGCTGGGATCTATGCCACCAATATTCAGACACCAACAGGGTCACCCACGGGGGACAGGTCTCAGCTAAGATTCCAGGCTAAGACAGACTAGGAAGAAGGACCCGGCAGTCTACTTCTGAAAAGCATTGGCCAGTGAAAACCTTACGAAGAGCAGCAGAACATTGATATAGTGCTGGAAGATGAGCCCCCACGTTGGAAGGCACTCAGAAGATGACTGGAGAAGAGTTGCCTCCTCAAAGTAGAGTCAACCTTAATGACATGGATGGAGTCAAGCTTTCAAGACCTTCATTTGCTGATGTGGCACGACTCAAAATGAGAAGAAACAGCTGCAAACACCCATTAATAATCGGAACCAAGAATGTAAGAAGTATGAACCTAGGAAAACTGGAAATCATCAAAAATAAAATGGAATGCATAAACATCGATATCCTAGGCATTAGTGAGCTGAAATGGACTGGTATTGCCCATTTTGAATCGGACAATCATATAGTCTACTGTGCTGGAAATGACAGCTTGAAGAGAAATAGTGTTGCACTCGCCGTCAAAAAGAACATTTCAAGATCCATCCTGGAGTACAATGCTGTCACTGACAGGATAATATCCGTACGCCTGCAAGGAAGACCAGTTAATACGACTATTATTCATATTTACGCACCAACCACTAGGGCCAAAGATGAAGAAATAGAAGATTTTTATCAGCTGCTGCAATATGAAATTGATCGAACACGCAATCACGATGCATTAATAATTACTGGCAATTGGAATGCAAAAGTTGGAAACAAAGAAAAAGGATCAGTAGCTGGAAAATATGGCCTTGGTGATACAAACAATGCCAGAAATTGAATGATAGAATTTTGCAAGACCAACTACTTCTTCATTGCAAATACCTTCTTTCACCAACATAAAAGGCTACTATACACATGGACCTCGCCAGATGGAACACACAGAAATCAAATTGACTACATCTGTGGAAAAAGACGATGGAAAAGCTCAATATCATCAGTCAGAACAGGACCAGGGGCCGACTGTGGAACAGACCATCAATTGCTCATATGCAAGTTCAAGCTGAAACTGAAGAAAATCAGAGCAAGCCCATGAGAGCCAAAATATGACCTTGAGTACATCCCACCTGAATTTAGAGACCATCTGAAGAATAGATTTGATGCACTGAACACTAGTGACTAAAGACCAGACGAGTTGTGGAATGACATCAAGTACCTCATACATGAAGAAGCAAGATGTCATTGAAAAGACAGGAAAGAAAGAAAAGACCAAGAAGGATGTTAGAGGAGACTCTGAAACTTGCTCTCGAACATCGAGCAGCTAAAGCAAAAGAATTGATGAAGTAAAAGAACTGAACAGAAGATTTCAAAGGGCGTCTCGAGAAGATAAAGTATTATAATGACATGTGCAAAGAGCTGGAGATGGAAAACCAAAAGGGAAGAACATGCTCAGCGTTTCTCAAGCTGAAAGAACCGAAGAAAATATTCAGGCCTCAAGTTGCAATACTGAAGGATTCTATGGGAGAAAGTATTAAACGACATAGGAAGCATCAAAAGAAGATGGAAGGAATACACAGAGTCATTACACCAAAAAGAATTAGTCAGTGTTGAACCATTTCAAGAGGTGGCATATGATCAGGAACCAATGGTACTGAAGGAAGAAGTCCAAGCTGTTCTGAAGGCACTGGCAAAGAACAAAGCTCTAGGAATTGATGGAGTATCAATAGAGATGTTTCAACAAAGAGATGCAGCACTGGAGGCGCTCACTCATCTATGCCAAGAAATATGGAAGACAGCTTCCTGGCCAACTGACTGGAAGAGATCCATATTTATGCCTATTCCCAAGAAAAGTGGTCCAACCAAATGTGGAAATTATAGAGCAATATAATTAATGTCACACGCAAGCAAAATTTTGCTGAAGATCATTCAAAAATGGCTGCAGCAGTATATTGACAGAGAACTGCCAGAAATTCAGACCGGTTTCAGAAGAGGACGTGGAGCCAGGGATATCATTGCTGATGTCAGATGGATCCTGGCTGAAAGCAGAGAATACCAGAAGGATGTTTACCTGTGTTTTATTGACTATGCAAAGGCATTCGACTGTGTGGATCATAACAAATTATGGATAACATTGCAAAGAATGAGAATTCCAGAACACTTAATTGTGCTCTTGAGGAACCTTTACATAGATCAAGAGGCAGTCGTTCGGACAGAACAAGGGGATACTGATTGGTTTAAAGTCAGGAAAGGTGTGCGTCAGGGTTGTATTCTTTCACCACACCTATTTAATCTGTGAGTGAATAATCCAAGAAGCTGGACTACATGTAGAAGAACGGGTCATCGGGATTGGAGGAAGACTCATTAACAACCTGCGTTATGCAGATGACACAATCTTGCTTGCCGAAAGTGAAAAGGACTTGAAGCACTTACTAATGAAGATCAAAGACCACAGCCTTCAGTATGGATTGCATCTCAACATAAAGAAAACAAAAATCCTCACAACTGGACCAATGAGCAACATCATGATAAACGGAGAAAAGATTGAAGTTGTCAAGGATTTCATTTTACTTGGATCCACAATCAACAGCCATGGAAGCAGCAGTCCGGAAATCAAAAGATGCATTGCACTGGGTAAATTTGCTGCAAAGGACCTCTTTAAAGTATTGAAGAGCAAAGACGTCACCCTGAAGACTAAGGTGCGCCTGACCCAAGCTATGGTATTTTCAATCGCATCATATGCATGTGAAAGCTGGACAATGAATAAGGAAGACCGAAGAAGAATTGACGCCTTTGAACTGTGGTGTTGGTGAAGAATACTGAATATACCATGGACTGCCAAAAGAAAGAACAAATCTGTCTTAGAAGAAGTAAAACCAGAATGCTTCTAAGAAGCAAGGATGGCGAGACTGCATCTTACATACTTTGGACATGTCGCCAGGAGGGATCAGTCCCTGGAGAAGGACATCATGGTTTGCGGAGTACAGGGTCAGCGGAAAAGAAGAAGACCCTCGATGAGGTGGATTGACACTGTGGCTGCAATAATGAGCTCAACCGTAACGATTGTAAGGATGGCGCAGGACCGGGCAATGTTTTGTTCTGTTGTGCATAAGGTCTCTCTGAGTCAGAACCAACTCCATGGCACCTAACAACAACAACAACATCTCAGAACTGGGACCCCTGACGGTGCAGTGGTTAAGAGTTCTGCTGATAACCAAAAGGTCAGCAGTTTGAATCCACCAGTCGCTCCTTGGAAACACTATGGGGCAGTTCTACTCTGTTCTACAGGGTCACTAACAGCAGAAATCTACTTGATGGCAACAAGTAGATTTTTTTTATTGCAAACTGAATAATTAACAATGGGGGAAAAAATCCTAGAAAAAAGAATGTTAAGCACTGGAAAGAATCAATACTCCTTAACACAATAGGCTAATACTGTCATTTCTTAAGAGTGTAAGATCCAAGTCATGTCAATAGGAGGAATATGATAAAAATAGATAATAGAAAAAAATTTATACATGCAGTGACAGGTGTGTGTGTCCCTTTGTAACTCATTACTAGAGGGGAGGGGAGGATTGGCTGCAGCCCTCACTGGTGGAGACTGAACTGAAATCTGAGCACCTATTCTCTCTTCCCTCCCCCCGCCCCCCCCCCCCCGCCACATCTGCGTGGGACCACAACCCAGCCCTCTTCCTTTTAGAACCAGTGAAGAGTGGAAAGAGGAAAGCCAGTCTCAGCAGTCACCAAGGTTTAGAGTTAACAGCTTTAGAAAAGATCTATACGAGTGCCTTCTACAGTAAGGAGAGCCAGAGGGAGGGAGGTGGGGATACTAGGTAGGTAGCAGTGCTTGAGAAGAGGCTATCGGTGAGAGAATGGGGGAGGGAGGTCTGAAGATAACGACAGATTTAGAAGTGCAGTAGGACACCCTGAGGACCTGTGATTTTTTTTTTTTTTTTGCCTACTTGTATAAACAAAGTCACAAATCCTATCTCAGCTTTAGGAATGATTTTTCAGTAAAAACACACCGTTTAGAATGCCATTACAGTTCATTCTGGAAAGACAGGTGAGGCGGTACCCCAGTGTTCAATGGGGACAATTCCACTTCCTGATCACAGGCAGAGCTTTCTCACTAACTTTCACACTTTGAGTTGAAAATTAATAAGGTAATTGGCACAAAGGGCCAGCAGTCAGATGTACCCCAAACCCCCTGCTGGCTATTGTCACCAGCAATGTCTCTTTGTTCTCTGTGAAGGAAATGGAATAAAGGAAGTACTGGCTCAGTCCTTGCTCAGGTGACTGCTCAACAGTGCTGCTATGTTGGGCTCAGCCTCTTCCACTCTACGGAGAGCAATGTGCTCTAGGGTCCAGTGACAGACCAAGGGGGGAACTGGGCAACCTGGAAAGGAGGTATAGCCTGGTGTTTGTTATTCAGGCTTTTTGAGGACTAGAATGAGGGGAAGGATAATGGAAGTTCTTAAAAAAAATGTAAGGTTAATTCCAAGCTAGAGGTTGCCTTAGAGCAGGGGTGACCCATGGTCTGTTTTTGTAAATAAAGTTGTATTGGAACACAGTGATGCACATTCATTTAAGTATTGCCCATTACTGCTTTAGACTACGACAGCAGAGTTGAGTAGTTTTAACAGAGACCGTATAGCCTGCAAAACCTAAAATATTTAATACCTCGCCCTTTACAGAGAGAATTTTCCGGTCCTGCCTTAGACATAACACTAACCCTTGGATCTCAGAATTCACCACAGATGACACTTCAGAGTCCCTATGTCAATACAAGGACTTTCGTTATGTTACCAGAGAATAGCCTCGGTTCTTTGATGTAGGAAAGAATTCAAACACTGAGACAAATAATGTCGAGTGAATAGTGGTTTATTAGCAAGCAGAGGGTTAGTAGTGAAAGTACACTTGACTATATAGAGTGTCAAGTGGGCTACTCAGGTAGAGAAAGAATTTGAGTGTCCTGATTGTCCTTTTCTTGGGGTTTTATACCCTTCTTGTGTCTTATCTCTGTACAGACTATCTTATTGAGGAATGTCACCACACCTTGTCTCTTCCTCTTCCTGAGTACAAGCTCTCTCCCTCCCCCTTACAGTTACATATACTGTATTATTGTTACCCACAAGTAAATCCCTAAGCTTTCCTCAAAATAAAACAGAATATCTACCTCTTCTCACCTATTTTGCTCTCTTGTGACTTATCTCTAAAACTGCATTTGACCCCGAGTCCAGCAATGGGATTAAACTTTCAGAGTCCTGAAGACAAGGGCTTGTTATTCTTGTTAGTTGCCGTCAAGATGATGGTGACTCATGGCAACCCCATGTGTGTCTTATTTTCCATTCCACCTTCATTTGCTGAGTAGCTGCCAAGAACAAAGGCTGCATCTCCTGATACCTGGCAAACAAATTCAGTATGGTCTCACAAATTGGTTGTTTCCCTGAGGTGCCCATAAGTGTATTTGGGGAAAAGCTTTGAGAGCAAGTGGAGGAGCAGCTGTCCTTTTTGAGACCAGGAAAATTTTGCGAGAGAATCTGGATGTCATGAGGGAGGCAGTTGTTCAGGCAGAAGAAGCAGCTGCTGAGATTATCAGGAAACCAGAGAAACAGGAGAAAAAATTCTTGAAGAAGGAAAATAAACAATTGGCTGCAATTGCTCTCTTGTCTTCAGAAAAGAGCAATAGTACTCCTAAAGAATGTGAGGAAATCAGTGAAAGACCCCAAAAGAAGAAAAAGCAAAAGTCCCAGGAGGCTCCCAGGAGGATGGAATAGAAGACCCATCTGTGATAGTTAAGGTTATGTGTCAACTTGGCTGGGCCATGATTCTCAGTGGTTTGGGAGTCATATGATGTTGTGATCACTTCCATGATGAGATTTGGTATAATGTGATCACCTCCATGATGGGATCTGCTGTGAGTAGACCATTAGTTGAAAGGGAGTTTCCTTGGACGTGTGGCCTGCATTGAATAAAAGTGGACATTTGGGCAAGGCTTGTGTGCTTTTGCTCGCTCTAAGTCCTGCAGCTGGCTCCTGTTCTTGTGACCTCTTGTTCTTGAGACTTGAGCTAGCAGCTTACCTGTGGTCTCACCTGCCGATCCTGGGATTCTTCCATCTTTGCAGCCTGTGAACAAGACCCCTGCTCTCTGACCTGCTGATCTTGTGTTTGCCAGCCCCAGGGATTTGGGACAGTCCATCCTCTACAACTGAGGGAGCTATTTCCTTGACATAAGTCTCTCTCTCTCTCTCTATATATATATGCTTTACAGGTTTTGCTTTTCTAGAGAACTCAGCCTAAAACACCCATCTATCTGCTCTCCCCAAACCCAAGAAAAAGAAATCTTTTTCTAAGGGGGGGCAGGGTAGTAATGATTTTGAAGACAGCTGGCAGTGTAAGTTTCCCCAAAATGAAGAAATCTTTCCCCAGGGAGGAACATGCTAACACCAGAATGTCCCAAGAAAAAGAGGAAATTCTCTTCAACCAATCAGCAGTGGACCTGAAAAGGCTGCTAACAGCAAGAACAGCAGCTCCAACAAAAAGAAAAAAATGTCAAAAGCTACCCCAGGAAGTTTAGAATGGACATCCCTGGCGGCGGTGGGCGGGGGGGGGGGGAGGGGGTATACCCAAGGTGACATTTCCCAATATACCTCCTATACCTCAACAAATACAAAATTTCACACACAAACAAAAACTACATTTGATCTTTACTTTCCAAAATAATTTTTTTTTTCCTGCTTTTTTTTGCCATTTCCAAAATTGGCATCCCCTTTTCCTTCAGTTGGTGGTTTCTTACAACTCACCTTATTTTGGACATGTTGTCAGGAGGGACCAGGTGCTCACCTTGGTGTCTATCTATCTCCTGATGACTCATCCATTTTCCTTAGCTCCAGCCACCTGCTGTGTTGACAATCAAAAATATTTAAAATATCAGTGCCTGTGGCACTGTCTAGCCACAGTAAAGATCTGTAAGCCCTCCGCCCCAAACCTTTAAGAACAGGTCTGTCCATCAGGTGGTGCAGCAGCCTACTTCATGCACCCAGAACATGACTGCACATACGCATGCCCATACAATCACACATTTCCATGTAGTTGGCTTTCTTTTTACTTCTCTGAGACCACATTTTTTCAGTCTGGATGAAATGTTTTCTTACTCCACATTTTTTATTTTAGCACTTGAATGCTTCCTAGCTCTAAAATGCTGCAGGCTCTCAAAACTTGGTATGTTCTGAAAATACTGTTTTATAGTCATTTGTTTCCCTCTTTTATGGACACATGAGCCAACAGGGTAAGTAGGTAAACTTCATGTTAGAATGTAAAATATAATCGGTGTATTATATATTAAAAATCTTTGGTAAGTAATTTTTTTCCAATTAAATGTATTTATTGATTTATTTTAAGTCAAAAGAACAGGGAAAAACCAACATCAGGTACAACTGATGCAAAGGCTTAAACAGAATCAGGGTTCTTCCCTTCTCTCCCTCTCTTACTCAACTCTGCTTATAATCCTTTTTTTGATAAGGAATTTTTAAGAGTACATTCCTTTTTAGAATGACCATGTTTATAAGCAACATGGGAAGAGATTGCAGTTGATGCAGACAATTCCTAGTTATGGCCTTCCTTGAGGATTTCAGATCCAGGAGAAGAACTTCTACTCTTTTTTTTTTTTTCCTTTTTTAGCAATAAGCCCACATCTCTCCACGAATATGTGGATTCTGCAGTGAAATGGAGATTCTGCTGATGCCACTTTTGCCTCTAGTCAAATTTTTGCTTTAAAAAATGTCATTACAAACGGCAGATTCATTTCTCTTTTTTATATCAAAATCTGCAAACCCTGGTGGCATAGTGGTTAAGACCTACATCTGTTAACCAAAAGGTCGGCAGTTCAAATCCACCAGGCACTTCTTGGAAACCCTGTGGGGCAGTTCTACTCTGCCCTATAGGGTCACTCAAGCAGAAAACCTATATCACGTAGGATAGCCAAATGTCCCTTTGCTGCTTAGGAAATGTATGCTAAAATATTTAGGGATAAAGGAGTAGGATATTTGCAACTCACTGTCAAATGGATAGAGTAACACTTTCCAATAAAAATACAGTGTGAGGCATATATATGTAATTTTAAATATTCCAGTAGCCACATTAAAAAAAGTCAAAACAAGTGAAATTAATTTTAATAATATAAGTTATTTAACCCGATATACCCCAAATATTTTCATTTCGGCATGTAACCAATATAAGAAATTAGCAATGAATATTTTACATTCTTTTCTCATACTAAAACTTTGAAATTTGTGTATATTTTATACTTACAGCACTTGCCTAGTTGGTTGCCAAATTTTTTCCGGAAATATTTCCTCTGTATTTAGACGTCATAAAATTAACAACTTGAAAAAGTACATTCACATAACCAAGTTCTTCCAAATATACTTAAATTTTTTCCAACAATTGAATCATTTATCAGTTTTTAAATTTATATTTAAATTAATAAAATAAAAAATTCAGTTCCTCAGTTACACTCGTCACACTTCTGGTACCCAAGAGCCTCATGTAGATAGTGGCTACCTTACTGGACAGCACAGGGTTAGAGAAAGATAAAATGATAAACAAAATGCAACAATTATAAAATGTCAGCAATTGTTGAATCTGGGAGAAGAACATACAAAAGTCCTTTGTACGATTCTTTGAAATTATTTCAAAAGACAAAAAATATACACAGAGGTGTGGCAAAAGGAACTTTACTGTAAAAGTACTTCTATAAACTATTTAAACAAAATCCTTAAATCTAAAAAATATATATATGAAATTATATGTACAATAAAAATAATAGATTCTCCCCCCCAAAAAATGTCTTTTATCACTTCTCGGGCTAAATTACTTGTGCTATTTCACATAGAATTTCTCTATGTAGCTCTTTTCTTTCAGGTCCAAAATATACACTAATTCTTAAGCCCTGAAAATATTAGATGCTGTGCAAAAGATTTTAAATATACAATATTTATCTGGAGGTATATATATATGTGTGTGTGTGTCTAAACCACTATGGCCAAATATGAGGAAATTGAAGATTTTTATCAACTTCTGCAGCCAGAAATTGATCAAACATGTAATCAAGAGGCATTGATAATTACTGGCAATAGGAATGGGAAAGTCAGAAACAAAGAAGAGGAATTGGTAGTTGGAAAATATGGCCTTGGTGATTGAAATGATGGTGGAGATCACATAACAGAATTTTGCAAGGCCAACGACTTCTTCATTAAAAATACTTTTTTTCAACAACATAAATGGTGACTATACACGTGGCATACACAGGAATCAAATCAACTACATTTGTGGAAAGGGACAATGGAAAAGCTCAACATCATCAGTCAGAACAAGACCAGGGGCGGACTGTGGAACAGATCATCAATTGCTCCTATGCAAGTTCAAGTTGAAGTTGAATAAAATTAGAATAAGTCTACAAGAGCCAAAATACCACTTTGAGTATATCCCACCTGAATTTAGAGACCATCTCAAGAATAGGTATGATGCATTGAACACTAATGACCACTGACCAGATGAGTTGTGGAATGACATCAAAGACATTACACATGAAGAAAGAAAGAGGTCACTAAAAAGACAGGAAAGAAAGACAAGACCAAAATGGATGTCAGAAGAGACTATGAAAGTTGTTTTTGAATGAGTAGATAAAGCAAAAGGAAGAAAAGATGAAGTAAAAGAGATGAACAGAAGATTTCAAAGAACACCTCAAGAAGACTGAGTATTATGATGAAATGTGCAAAGATTTGGAGATAGAAAACCAAAAGGGAAGACGATGCTCAGAATGTCTCATGCTAAAAGAACTGAAGAAAAAGTTCAAGCCTTGAGTTGCAGTATTGAAGGATTGTACCAGGAGTATATTAAACAACACAGGAAGCATCAAAAGAAGATAGAAGGAATGCACAGAGTCACCGTATTTTCTCTGGTTATCATGATGTTGCTTATTGGTCCAGTTCTGAGGATTTTTATTTCCTTTATGTTGAGGTGTAGTCCATATTAAAGGCTGTAGTCTTCAATCTTCCTCAGTGTTTCAAGTCCTCTTTACTTTCAGCAAGCAAGGTTGCGTCATCTGCATATTGCAGGTTGTTAATGAGTCTTCCTCCAATCCTGAGGCCCTGTTCTACATATAGTCCAGCTTCTCAGAATATTTGCTCAGCATGCAGATTGAATAAGTATAATGAAAGGGTACAACCCTGATGCACACCTTTCTTGACTTTAAACTATGCAGTATCCCCTTGTTCTGTTCGAATGACTGCCTCTTGGTCTAGGTACAGGTTCCTCATGAGCACAATTAAGCGGTCTGAAATTCCCATTCTTCACAATGTTATCCATAATTTATTATGATTCACATAGTCAGTGCCTTTGCATCGTCAATACAACACAGGTAAACACAAGTAAATATCTTCCTGGTATTCTCTGCTTTCTGCCAAGGTCTATCTGACATCACAATGATATCCCACGTTCCACGTCTTCTTCTGAATCTGACTTGAATTTCTGGCAGTTCCCTGTTGATGTACTACTGAAACCATTTTTGAATGATCTTCAGCAAAAGTTTACTTGTGCATGATATTAATGATGTTGTTAGTTGCCCTTGGGTCGATTCGGACTGATAGCGACCACATGTACAATAGAATGAAACACTACCTGGTCCTGAGCCATCCTCATTATCATTGTTACTGTTGAGCCCATTGTTGCAGCCGATCCATATCGTTGAGGGTCTTCCTCTTTTTGGCTGATTGTCTATTTTACCTAGTGTCATGGATTGCATCATGTCTCCCAAAAATACGTGTCAACTCGTCTAGGCCGTGATTCCCAGTATTGTGTGGCTGTCCTCCATTTTGTGATCTGAGGTAATTTGCGTAAGTGTTGTGAATCCTAATCTCTGCCTGTAGTTAATGAGGCAAGAATAATGAGGCAAGAATAGGTTATATTAAAGAGGATTAAGGTGGGATACAACACCCTTACTCAGGTCACAGCCCTGATCTGATGTAAGGGGAGTTTCTCTGGGGTGTGGCCTGCATCACCTTTTATCTTACAACAGATAAAAGGAGAGAGAAGGGAACAGAGAGAGGGTGACCTCATGTCACCAAAAAAGAAGCTCCAGGAGTGGAGCATGTCCTTTGGACACTAGGTCCCTATGCTGAGCCTAGGCCAGGGGAAGATTGATGACAAGGACCATCCCCCAGAGCCAACAGAGAGAGAAAGCCTTCCCCTGGAGCTGGTGCACTGAATTCAGACTTCTAGCCTCCTAAACTGTGAAAGAACACACTTCTGTTTGTTAAAGCCATCCACTTATGGTATTTCTGTTATAGCAGTACTAGATAACTAACAAACCAAGCATGATGTCCTTCTCCAGCAACTGGTCCCTCCTGGTACCACGTCCAGCGTATTTGAGACGAAGTCTTGACCTCTTCCCTTCTAAGGGGCATTACGGCTGAACTCTTCAGATAGGGATTGGACTGGAGTATAAGATAGAAAATGATACGGGTGAGGAGAGAGCTTCTTGGCTCAAGTAGACACATGAGACTATGTGGGCAGCTCCTGTCTGGAGGGGAGAAGAGAAGGCACAGGGGGTCAGAAGCTGGCTGAATGGATGTGGAAATACAGGGTGGAGAGATGGAGAGTGCTGTTCCATTAGGGGGAGAGCAAGTAGGAGTATACAGCAAGGTGTACATAAATTTTTATATGAGAAGCTGACTTGATTTGTAAACTTTCACTTAAAGCACAACAAAAATTTAAAAAAAAAAAAGAAGAAGCATTATGGCTGTACTTCTTCCAAGACAGATGAGTTTGTTCTTCTGGGAGTCCATGGTATAGTCCATATTCTTCACCAAAGCCACAATTCAAAGGCAGCAATTCTTCGGTCTTCCTTATTCATTGCCCAGCTTTCGCGTGCATATGACGCCATTGAAAACACTGTGGCTTGGCTCAGGTGCACCTTAGTTCTTAAAGTGACATCTTTGGTTTTTTAGCACTTTAAAGAGGCTTTTTGCAGCAGATTTGCCCAGTGCAATGTGTCATTTGATTTCTTTACTGCTGCTTGAAATTCTTGACAACTTTCATATTTTCTCTGGTTATCATGATGTTGCTTATTGGTCCAGTTGTGAAGATTTTTTTTTCTTTATGTTGATAGTAAAGGCTGTGGTCTTTGATCGTCATCAGTAAATGCTTCAAGAACTCTTCACTTTCAGCAATCAAGGTTGTGTTATCTGCTTATTGCAGGTTGTTAATGAGTCTTCCTCCAATCCTGATGGCAGGTTCTTCATATAGTCCAGCTTCTTGGATTATTTGCTCAGCATACAGATTCAATAGGTATGATGAAAGGATTCAACCCTGACACACACCTTTCCTGACTTTAAACCATGCAGCATTCCCCCTGTTCTGTTCAAACAACTTTTGGTCCATGTACAGATTCCTCATAAGCACAACTAAGTGTTCTGGAATTCCTATTCTTTGCAATGTTATCCATAATTTGTTATGACCCACACAGTCGAACGCCTTTGCATAGTCAATAAAACACAGGTCAACATCTTTCTGGTAGTCTCTGCTTTCAGCCAAGATCCACCTGAATGATATGCCTTGTTCCATGTCCTCTTCGGAATCTGACTTTAATTTCTGGCAGTTCCCTGTGGACATAGTGCTGCAACCGCTTTTGAATGATCTTCAGCAAAATTTTACTTACGTGTGATATTAACAATATTGTTCATTAATTTCCTCATTCTGTTAGACTACCTTTGTTTGGGATGGGCAAAAATATGGACTTCTTCCAAACAGTTGGCAAGGTAACTCTCTTCCAAATTTTATGGCATAGATGACTGAGCACCACTAGGCTGCATCCACTTGTTGAAACATCTCAATTTGTATTCAGTCAATTCCTGGAGGCTTGTTTTTCCCCAATGCCTTCAGTGCAGCTTGGACTTCTTCCTTCGCTACCATCAGTTCGTGATCATATGACACCTCCCGAAATGGTTAAACTCAGACCAATTCTTTTTGGCACAGTGACTCTGTGTATTTCTTCCAACTTCTTTTGATGCTTCCTGCATCGTTTAATATTTTCCCCATCTAATCTTTCAATACTGCAACTCGAGGCTTGATTTTTTTCTTCAGTTCCTTTAGATTGAGAAATCTGAGCATGTTTTTCCCTTTTGGATTTCTATCTCCAGCTGTTTGCACATTTCATTATAATACTTTACTTTGTCTTCTCGAGCTGCCCTTTGAAATATTCTGTTCAACTCTTTTATTCATTTAGATTTTACTTCATCTAAATTCAGGTGGGATACACTCAAGGTCATATTTTGGCTCTCATGGACTTATTCTAGTTTTCTTCAGCTTCAGCTTGAACTTGCATATGAGCAATTGCTGGTCTATTCTGCAGTTAGCCCCTGTCCTTGTTCTGACTGACGATGTTGAACTTTTCCATTGCCTATTTCCACATATGTAATCAATTTGATTCCTCACCATTTATATTGTTGAAAAAAGGTATTTGCAATGAAGAAGTGTTTGCAATTTTGGTCTTGCAAAATTCTATCATGTGATTTCCACCATCGTTTCCATCACCAAGGCCGTAGTTTGCAGCTGTTGATCCTTCTTCATTTTCTACTTTTGCATTCCAATCACCAGTAATTATCAGTGCATCTTGACAGCAAGTTTGATCAATTTCAGACTGCATAAGTTGGTAAAAATCTTTAATTTCTTCATCTTTGATCTTATAGTGGTTTGGTACGTAAATTTGAGTAATAGTCTTATTAACTGGTATTTCCTGTAGGTATATGGTTATTATTCTATCACTAACAGTGTTGTACTTCAAGAGACCTCCTGAAATGTTCTTTTTGACAATGAATGCAATGCCAGTCCTTTTCAAGTTGTCATTCCCAGCATAGTAGGCCATAGGATTGTATGATTCCAAATGGCCAGTACCAGTCCACTTCAGCTCACCAATGCCTAGGCTATCGATGTTTATGAGTGCCTTTTCATTTTTGACATCTTCCAATTTTCCTAGATTCATATTTTTTTTTATAGTTATATATTCTATGTTCCAATTATTAATGGATGTTTGCAGCTGTTTCTTCTCATTTTGAGTCATGCCACATCAGCAAATGAAGGTCCTGAAACCTTGGCTCCATCCATGTCATTAAGGTCGACTCCACTTTGAGGAGGCAGCTCCTCCCTGTCATATTCTGAGTGCCTTCCAGTGTCAGAGGTTTATCTTCCGGCACCATATCAGACAATATCCCGCTGCTTTTTTTTTTTTTATAAGGTTTTCACTGGTTAATTTTTTTCAGAAATAAACAGCCAGGTCCTTCTTCCTAGTCTGTCTTAGTCTAGAAGCTCTGCTGAAACCTGTCAGCCATGAGAGACCCTGCTGGTGTTTGAAATACTGGTGGCGTAGCTTCCAGCATCGTAGCAACAGGAAAGCTACCATAGTACGACAAACTGACATACGAGTGGTGGTGAAGGTATTGAAGGAATACCAATATAGAGAAGAACTACTGAGCTAAGACCTGGAAAAGATAGTGGACAAGGAAGTAAGCCAGGCAATTTTTACCCTGGGTAATTTTACCTGAGAAGTGTTTGTGGATTCTGAAGGCAGTGACTAAGATACTGAGAGGCGCTTTTGACGGCCTCTCAGGGTGAGTGAAAAAGTGATTGGAGTCAGGGGTTTAATAAGGGGGATGGGCCTGATATAGACTTCTTACTTTGGGCTGGGACCTTAAAGGGATGCACCAAAGACTAAGCATGAGTTAGAAGTAGATAGGCCCTTAGAAGCAGCCGAGCACTTAACCATATTGTTTAGCACAGAGAAATCCTCAATCTAAGTTAACTATACTATTACTAATTACCAACACTGTTACTATTATTGTTATAAATTATAGGAGCGGCCAAAAAGTGGCTAGACACTTAAAGAAAATAAATTTAAAAAATTACCAGCAAAAATATCATATTGTAGACACGCCATGCTTTCTGTAACAGAACACGGCATTGCGAATACGATGCACAGCTTCTGCATCCGAGAAGGATACAGCTTACTGTCATACTCTAAAGCAAAGGTGGACTTCTGCCACTTGAAACTAAATTCAGAAAATAAAGATTGTTTTTGGTGAAAATTTCCTCCTCTGTTTCTTTCCCACTCTCTACCCCTATCGTATACACTTCCTTTTACCATGTGATATTTTTTTCCATTTCAGGCCTGCCTGAACGCCATGCTTGAAACCATGCAGACTATGATCAAGAGCTTTAGTAAATTTTTCTGCCCTTAAAAATAAAAATAAGACCAAAGAAAAGCAGAAAAAAATATAACTTGTAATAAAAATTTCAGATAATGTTGACAGGATGGGGGATAAGAGCTGACAGAGACCAAGTGATATGAGAGTACACTAAAGTTCTTGTGTTATTCAGGTAAAAATATAAATATAAATTTTAAAGAGGAGTGTAAAAATGCAAAATGTAAGACAAGTTGAAATAATAAGCTATGATTTCAAACAGGTGCAAATACATAAATAGTTAAAAATATGTCAATGAACTGAACTTGCCAGTAAAACACAGAGATGGTCAGACTAAAAAAAGGGAAAAAAAATTTTTAGATACAGCTTGTCTGCAAAAGACAAAACCAAATCGTAAAGATATTCAGAGATTGAAAATAAAAGTGTAGTAAAAGACATAGGAGAACATCATTATAATAATACCTCCAAATACCTGGAGCAAAATTCATAGAACTTCAAATAGAAATCAATAAATTCTTTATCACAGTGGAAGGTTTTAATATATATCTCTTGACTATTGAAAGATCAAGTAGACAAAAAAATTCATGGATAAAAAAATCTTAATAAAACAATTAACAAGCTTTACTTAAAGGAAATTTATGGATCGCCGTATCTAAAAATTTGAGAATACACACAAAATATTTACAGAAATTGCCATAAGCAAGCCTTGACAAATTTTAAAGAATACAAATCATTATGTCCTCTGACTACAAAAAGTTAAGCAAGATGCTAATAACAAAGACGTATTTTTAAAAATCTTAACGTATTTGAAATTAAAACAAAACAAAACAAAACAAAACCCACATAGGCACTGCTAAATAACCTAGAGGTTAAAGAAGAAATAAGTAATTTAAAAGTACATGTAAAAACCCACTGCCATCTAGTCGATTCCAGGTCACAGAGACCCTAGAGGACAGAGCAGAAGTGCTTCGTAGGGTTTCCAGTGCTGTAAATCTTTACAGAAGCAGACTGCCACATCTTTCTCCTGCGGAGCAGCTGGTGCGTTCAAGCCTCTGACATTTCGGTTAGCAGCCAAGTGCTTAACCACTGCGCCACCAGGGCTCTTTAACATCCAGATAACTCACTGCCGTCAAGTCAATTCCCACTCATAGTGACTGTATAGGACAGAGTAGAACTGCCCCATAGAGTTTCCAAGGAGCGCCTGTTGGGTTTGAACTGCTGACCTTTTGGTTAGCAGCCACAGCTCTTAACCACTGTGCCACCAGGGTTTCCTAACATCCTTATAATGGTATATAATTCAGCCATAAAAGGGAGTGATGTATTGACACATGCCACAATACAAACGAACCTTGAAAACATTATGCTAAGTGAAAGAAGAATTGATGCCTTTGAGTTGTGTTGGCGAAGAATATTGAATATACCATAAACTGCCAAAAGAACTAACAAATCTCTCTTGGAAGAAGTACAACCAGAATGCTCCTTAGAAGCAAGGATGTCGAGACTATGTCTCCCATACTTCGGACATGTTATCAGGAGGGATGAGTCCCTGGAGAAGACATCACATTTGGTAAAAAAAGGGTCAGTGAAAAAGAGAAAGACCTTCAGTGAGATGGATTGACACAGCAGCTGGAACAATGGGCTCAAGCATAACTACGATTGTGAGGATGGTGCAGGAGGGGGCAGTATTTCGTTCTGTTTTACATAGGGTCACTATGAGCTGGAACTGACTTGACAGTACCTAACAAATGAAAGAAACTAGATACAGAAGGCTGCACATTGTATGGCTCCATTTATATGAAACGTCCAGAATAGGCAAATTCATAGAGAAAGTAGGTTAGTGGTTTCTAGAGGCTGGGAGAAGAGAGGAATTGTTTTGGTTTTTATTTTTATTTTTTGGCATTATGAAAGTGTTCTGGAATTAGATAGTAAAACCACTAGACGTAGTGTGATTAGAATACTATTTTAAAAAGACGTCTGAGAGTAGGTAGAAGAAGATAAAAACTTTCTGCTGTGAGTAATAAAAACCAAACCCACTGCTGTCGAGTCGATTCAGACTCATAGCGACCCTATATGACAGAGTAGAGCTGCCCCGGAGGGTTTCCAAGGCTGTAAATCTTTCCTGAAGCTGACTGCAGCATCTTTCTCCTGCTGAGGGGCTGGTGGGTTCAAACCACCAACCTTTCAGTTAGCAGCTGAGTGCTAAATCACTGCATCACCAGGGCTCCTATGGGTAATAAAGGCCCTGATAAAGGAATCCTCCAGGCTCAGGACAGATGGCATAGGGCAGAAATGGGCACAGACACATAACAGAGGATCAGTGAAGAAAAGAATCCAAACTGGACCAGAGTTGTGTCAGTTCTCTTTGTTAGGACTAAGAGCTTTTATCAGCTTCTTCCCGAGCAGTGCCCCTTACTTAATGCCGCTTTACTGAGGATAATTTCCACCTAGAAGGGCTGCAAGCAGGGGTACATTATCCAATAGACAAGGTAAGCACGATGCTTACTTTGCTTACCAGATTAGTAAGTAAACACAAGTAAGCCCATACTTACTTTGTTTAGTGGGTCATCCACCCCTGTCGGGGATTGTATGCTTGATAAGAGGCTTTGATTCTGTAGGGAGGTGCTGTGATGTTGGGAGAGTGACAGATGCCAGCCAAGAAGCAGAATCTTTGACACAGTGAGAAATGTGAAACCATCCACTACAGATGATCTGGTAAGCAAGATAAGGATTGTGCTTACCTTGCCTATTGGATAATCTGCCCCTGACTGCAAGTGAAAGAATTCAGTGAGGATAGACTGGCTAGATAGTCCAATCTCTCTGCACAATGCAAGTTCGTACTAGGCCTTAAAACCTAACCAAACTCGTTGCCATTTAGTGGATTATGACTCAGCGACTAGGCTTTCAGAAGGCCGAAAAAAAATCTGTTAGGCTGAACTCCGCTTAGTGTCTAAGGTGGCTCTCTTCCTCCACCTTCTGGACATTTGGAGAATATGTAACAGGGCTGTCGATTAGGTATTTTTATATATATATTGCCTTATTGCCATTTTCATTGCTGAAAATAGATATCCTGATAAAACAACCAAAATCTCATCATGTAAAGATCTTGTAGTTTGAAGGATTTAAAAAACACCACGTTCTTTTTGATGATATTTTTCTTATATCTAGGAAAACAGATAACTGGCTATGTAGTCTCTTGCTGCTCACACAGTTTGTCCAGGTTAGAATAGATATGCCTATTTCTAAACAATAGTCTATTCCATTTTAAACTAAAGACCAGGTTAAAAGATACCACGGGACTCTAAGTTTCATACTATTTGGTGAGTACAAGGTTTGTGTCTTCCAGAAACATTTTAAATAATGCACTATACATTCATAAGAAAGACTTTTAGTAGGCTAGCACTGGAAGAGAAACTCCTTATCTGATAAAGGATATTTACAAAAATTCTGTCACTGCTTTTATTCAACATTGTACTAGATGCATATGGCAAGGGAAAGAAAAAATAGTTCTAAATGTCAGAAAGGAATAAACAAAACTGTCATTCTTCACAGATTACATGATTGTATACATAGAAAAAATTAGAAGTTACAAATAAATTACCAGAACCACTGAGAGAGTTCAGCAATATTGCTGGTACAGGGTAAATTTTATTAAAAAGTCAATTGTATTTCTATTTACCTGCAACTAATGGTTAAAAAGGGGACCCTGGTGGTGCAGTGTTTAAGTACTCAGCTGCTAACTGAAAGTTTGGTGCTTCGAACCCACCAGTCACTCCATGGGAGAAAGATGTGGCACTCTGTTTCTGTAAAGATTATAGCCTTGGAAACTGTATGGGGTAACTCTACTCTGTCCTATAGAATTGCCATGAGTCAGCATCAACTTGATGGCAATGGGTTTTTGGAATAGTTAGATAATAAGATCTTAAAATGATTTACAATAATATAAAGAAATAATACATACCTAAAATAAATCTAAAGAACATGTGCAAGACCTCTAGCTTGAAGACCTCTAGGGCCTTGCAGATTTTTAAAAATGAAGCTGGTTGTACAGTTTCTATGGAAATGCAAGGGCTGAGATCCACTTAATGAAAAATAAGGGGGAAATTCCTTTATGTAAACATCATGGCCACGTGGTTTTGGCTCAAGGATAGACAAATAGACTGTGGGACAGAATAGAGACCAAGAAACAGAGCAAGGGATAAATACATATGTGATTGATGACAAAAATTGGCATTGCGTAAGAATCGGGAGAGGACAGTTTTCCAACAAATGATGGTAGGGCAATTAGTTACCTAGAAGGAAATCTATTAGATTATTACCAAAAATTAACTCCCAGTGTATTATAAGACCTACATGAGAAAGGAAAAACAATAAAGATTTCCAAAGATAATATAAGAGGTTGTCTTCATTATCTCTGGGTTAGCAAAGATTTCTTAAATCAGGCACACAAAGCATTAAAACCGTAGAAGAACAGATTAATAACTTTAAACTTTACATTAAAATTAAGAACTTTTGTTCATCAAAACATACCATTAAGAGAGTGAAAATGGAAGCCCTGGATTGGGAGAACACATTTGCAATACACGTAACCAACAAAGGACCACATTAAAACTAAAGTAAGAATGTCTGTGAGTCAATAAGAAAAAGACAAAACCCATAGGAAAAACAGAGAAGAGACATGAATATCCAAATGGCCATTTGCAGAGCAATGAATTACTTAATATAGCCCTTCTAGCCATAGAAGTTGTGACTCCCACACTATGATTGGGTGGGACCTGTAAATAGGTATAGAACCCTATCGAGGTGTAGTGGTTGGTATTGTGTGTCAGCTTGGCTAGATCATGATTCCCAGTATTGTGTGGCTGTCCTCCATTTTGTGATTGGATATAACCGTCCTAATTATCCTCCATTTTATGTGTTGTAAATCCTAACCTCTATATGATAATGAGGCAGGATTAGCATATGGTGTATCTTGAGTCACAGCCTTGCAGAAGGGCATGACTCAAGTCCCACCCTTACTCAAGTCATGCCCTTCCCTGGGGTGTGGCTTGCATCCAAGGTATATATGTGGGTGCTCTGGTGGAGCTCTTTCTCTCTGCCTCTGGGTCCTATGTTTGGCTCATCCTTGTCTGGCCTCAGGTCCTTGGGACCTGAGCCAGCAGTCTGCTATCTGACCTGTTGATTCCGGGATACGCCAGCTTATGCAGCCCCATGGTCCAGCAGCCTATGTCTGACCTGATTTGCCAGCTTCTGCAGCCTTGTGAGCCAGCAACCTGTCGTCTGGCCAGCTGATTTGAGTTCATCGGCCCCTGCAGCCACGTGAGTCAGGAGAAACCTATGCCTGACCCACAGATTTGGGACTTGCCTGCCTCTACTACTGTGTGAGCCATTTCTTTGATATGGTTCGTGAGTTTTGTGAGACGTTGCCGTGAATTATGGGACCCAAAGATGAGAGGGAGAGTACTAAGGGGAAGAAGAGTAGTTTGATGTTAGAGATGACGGAGTAGTACAGCACCTTGGAAAAGTTGGACTTTTGGGACATCTTCAACCTCCACCTCATAGGAACCAGCTTTATGCTGATCTTTATAAAAGAAATTATCCATTTACCAATTAAAAAGAAAAGGGAAAATGTGTTCTACCTTATTAGTAATCAAGGAAAGGCAGTGAGATACCCACAGGAATGGCTAAAATTAAAAGGTCTAACAAGACCAATTTGAGGGGAGATCGTGGAGCAACGAGACCTGTCATCACTGTTGGTTGGAATAGAAATTGGTACATTTAATTTAGAAAGCATCTTGGCATTGTCAACTAAATTTGAACATTTGCATTTCTGTCACTAATCAACTCCAGTCCTAGTATATGAAAATGTGTGTATGTGTGTACCAAGACACATGTTCAAGAATGTATATGGCAGCAACAGGAAACAACCCACCTATATATCAAGAAATGATATACAAATTGTGGTATATTCATACAGTGGAATATTATGTTGTTAGCTGCTGTCGGGTTGGCCCGATTCATGGCAACTCCATGCACAACATGGGATTCTGGAAGCTCCATTGAAACCTGTTCAGAATCATAACAACACACAAACCTCTACTGACAGGTGGGTGGTAGCTACACATGTGGTCCGTTGGCCTGGAATCAAACCTGCGTTTCCATGAGCATGGAAGGAGAGAATTCTATCGCTGAACTACTGATGCTCCTTGTGGAATGCACACAGCATAGAAAATAAATGAACTGCAGCTACACTCAATAAAATGTAGAATCTTAAAATTTTATCTGGATCAAAAGAAACCCAGCACAAAAATCACACATTGTACAACTCCATTTACATAAACGAAAAAGACAGTAAAACCATCATATAATGTTTAGGGATACATGCCTAGATTAAAAGCATAAAGACAGCAAAAAAGTGATTACATTAAGGTCATGGTACTGGCTACTTTGGGGAGGGAGGAGTTTGAAATTGGAAAGGGCAAATGGGTGCTTTCTAGGGCTCTGGTAATATTCTCTCTAACCTGGGAGACGTCTATGTGGGTGTTACCGTATTTTTACGAAAATAAAGCAGGCCTTCTATGTTTGCAAAACATATTTCAGCTAACAACAAGCCACCCGACTGAGCTGCTGAGAAACATTGGAGTCCATACTGAACTGGCTTTTGGAGCCCTGGTGTTGCATTGGTTAAGAGCTCAGCTGCTAAACAAAAGGTTAGCAGTTCAAATCCACCAGCCGTTCCTTGGAAATCCTATGGGGCAGTTCTACTCTGTTCTATCGGGTCTCTATGAGTCAGACTTGACTCGATGGCAATGGGTTTGGGTGTTTTTTTTTTTTCTTTTTTGCATGGATCCTCTGAATAGTACAGATCTGATCTTTGAAAATTACCCACACTTACATAGCATGTGATTTGAAACAGGCCGTGGTACCTGATCTAATTGTGGAGGCTTGGTTGTTTTTCATTTAGGCCGAGAGCTTGAATAACAATTTAGTGCATTTATAGTCTCTCTTTCTCATTCTGCCTTTTGTTATACATTTCCGGAAAGGATAAAACCCTGTGTGGAAGGAGCCATGACAAGGGCGTATGATATTTAAGAAAGATTATGTGCTGTGTTTAGAAAATGCCCAGTGTGAAAAGGAAAGTTAGAATGAATTTCTTTGCTGGCTGTGTGTCCTTTAATCTCATTTTCGGTGGCCTTCAATAGGATTAGAGCTTGAAGGGGAAGCTAGGAGGAGGTATCAGACAGAGGGAGAGAGCAGGCCAGTGAACAGAGTGTGGGCCGATGTTCGCTACTGAATTGCTCCGTCAGTGAGAATTTTAAGACTGTGGAGCTGTAACGTTCAAATACCACGAAGTCAGTGGAACTTTCTACTACTGGTTGTTACCTTCCCTAAAGGAAGGGGAGCTAAGTTTTGTTTCACTCCTATTTTGTGCCAGGCACTTTATTACGTTAGAAGAAAAGGTAAACCTATTCCCTTTAAACACATCTGGTTTTAGGGCTTAAAAGACACATTTTCCCTCTTCAATCACCACGTTTCATATATTTTGGATGCCTAAGTAGAATGTTGAGTGACAGTGTGTAGTAAAAAAAGAAAAACTTTTAGAGTGAGACACACCTAGTTTCCAATTCTGGCTCTGGTTCTTACCAACTGTGTGACTTGAGTAGGTTCCTTAATATTTCTCTGAGCCTCAGTTCCTTCATCTGTAAAGCGGTACATGGCTCTACTAATGTCTGTCTTACAATAATGTTGTGATAATTCAAAAAAAAAAAAAATGCCAAGCAAAGACCTCCACAGGGTACCTGAGTGTGGTATGTGCTTCAGACACTCAACACATGGCTAAAAAAAAACCAGTTGCCGTCAAGTTGATTTCAACTCATGGTGACCCCATGTGTGCCACAGTAGAATTGTGCTCCACAGGGCTTTCAACGGCTGTTTTTCAGAAGTAGATCACCAGGCCTTTCTTCTGCGGTGTCTCTAGTTGGACTTGAACCTCCAACCTTTCAGTTAGCAGTTGAGCTTGTTAATCATGTGCACCAGCCAGGGACTCAAGCATACATATGGTAGTTTTTTGTTTTTTTTTTCCCCTAGTCATTGAGGTAAAGACTAAAATTTTATTTCCACTTCCTTTCCAATTTTAATTTCTCCTATCAGCAAGGCAAAAATGGGGAGGAACCTCAATCAAAGACTAACAAAATTTTCTTAAAAGCCTTCTTTGTAGGATTAGGAGGACAAGGGGGGAAAAAAAGAATCTACAAATAAAAAGAGACACAGGAATTAGCTTGTTCTTAGGGCTTTTTTTTCTTCTTTTTTGAGGTAATTCCATTTGATTTTTACTAATCATTATTAATATGTTGCACCTTTGGAATCTAATGTTCTTAATCATTAATTTTTTTATCAAGTGTTTTGCATGTACTTAATATTGAAACTTTGAGGGCAGTGGAGTTTATTTTTTGACTTACATATTTTTAAAATACCATGTGATCCAGCAATCCCACTCCTAGGAATATATCCTAGAGAAATAAGAGTCGTCACAAGAATAGACATATGCACACCCATGTTCATTGCAGCATTGTTTACAATAGCAAAAAGATGGAAACCACCTAGACGCCCATCAACAGATGAATGGATAAACAAACTGTGGTACATACACACCATGGAATATTATGCAATGATAAAGAACAACGATGAATCTGTGAAGCATCTCACAACATGGATGAATCTGGAGGACATCATTCTGAGTGAAATAAGTCAATCACAAAAGGACAAATATTGTATGAGACCATTAGTGTAAAAACTCATGAAAAGGTTTACACACAAAAATAAACGATCTTTGATGATTACGAGGGAGGGGAGGGGTGGGGATGGAAAACACTAAATAGACAATAGGTAAGTGGTAACTTTGGTGAAGGGTAAGACAGTATACATTACTGGGGAAGCCAGCACCACTTGTATGAGGCAAGATCACAGAAGCTCCATAGACATATCCAAACTCCCTGAGTGACTGAATTGCTGGGCTGAGGGCCTAAATTGCTGGGCTGAGGGCTGTGGGGACCATGGTCTCGGGGAGCGTCTAGCTTAAATGGCATAACATAGTTTATAAAGAAAATGTTCTACATTCTACTTTGGTGAGTAGTGCCTGGGGTCTTAAAAGCCACCTAGGATACTCCGCTGGTCTCACCCCTTGAGGAGGAAAGAAGGATGAAGAAAAGTAAATAGGGAAAGATTAGTCCAAAGGACTAATGGACCACATCTATCACGGCCTGCACCACGCTGAGTCCAGTACAACTAGATGGTACCCAGCTACCATCACTGACTGCTTTGACAAGGATCACAATAGAGGGACCTGGACAGAGCTGGAAGCAAAGGTAGAACAAAATTCTAACTCAAAAAGGCCTGACAGAGACTGCAGAAACCCTGAGAGCATGGCCCCCAGACACCATTTCAGGTCAGTAATGAAGTCAATGCTGAGGTTCACCTTTCAGCCAAAGATTGGGCAGGCCCACAAAACAAAACGAGACTAATGGAGCACACGAGCCCAGGAGCAAGAATTAGAAGACACGAGGGAACAGGAAAGCTGGTAATAGGGAACACAAGATTGAGAAGGGAGAGTGTTGACATGTCTTAGGGTTGTTAACCAATGTCATAAAACAATATGTGTGTGTACTGTTTAATGAGGAACTAGTCTGTTCTGTAAACCTTCATCTAAAGTAAAATATATTTTTAAAATGCCAATCTTGAGAAACAAGGAAGAATATGATACAAGACTGGCCAAATTAGAAACCTCGTTTGAGATAAAATTCAAGGCAGCATTCAGTGGGTGATACATTAGATCACAACATTTTGTCTGAAGGTGATTGCTGCATTCAAGAATCCCTGCTGTTTAGAAAAGACTATATTTCCATGTTAAAATAGTGGCATAAGTGTTTTAATTAAGCAAGAGCCAAGAACGAGTGTGGAATGTCTAATTAGACCCCACGAGTATCAGTGACACCTACCAGGTCTAGGGATGGCCCCTACCCCTGAGAGAAGTGCTTTGCTGAACATGGTGGCTGCTGCTTCCTGCCTACAAATGGTTGGTCACCACAGAGGTTTCTTTTTCTCCCTGAGAATGTTTGGAAATGGAGAAATTACAGAATTCATCTCTGTATCAGTTTCTAAGGAAAACAGGCAGAGGAGAAAGAGAGAGCGGGAAGGAAAAAGAATGGATCTGCTCAGACAGGCGTTGAAGTCTTTGCACAGTGCCTGTTTCTCCCCAGGGCCTCCCTCAAAGTTCTCACAGCCACTTCCCCTGGGCGATTTGAATTTGAGATAAATTGAGGAGCGATGTCTCCATGGGAACAGTACAGAGAGAACAAAATGGGGAATAAAGTTAATATTTATAGACCATGACTGTTGGTTTAATGAGCTTACTTTATTAAGTTATCTAAAGGCCGCGGTAGGTACGGGAGGGCAAATCTCACGGTGCCTTAGTTCCCAAACACATTTTTCATTCCCCCCCAGCCCACCCCTGAAATACCAAGCACAAGATGCAGCATTATCTATAGAGTTTATTGGACAACAATCCTACACCTCTGTTTGGTAGACAGAACACAGGCTTTGGAGCCAAGGTGACCTGGGTTCAAATCCCAGCTCTGGCACTAATCTCAGTTTCTTCGTCTCTAAAATGGAAACAATGATATTCACCTCTGCTGGCTGATGGAAGTATTCAAAATGATGCACATAAAACACCTGCGTCTGGCTCAGAGTAGGCTCTTAACAAATGGTAGCTATTATTTATATCACTGGTGACTCCGTGCTTTCTTAAGTGATTCTCATCCCATTTTGATTAACAGAAAAATAAAATTGGGATGATGAACAAAAGTAAAAATCATATTTTTTTTTTTCTAGCAGAGTCCAATGTATATCTAGAGTAACTGAGTGGCACAAATAGTTAAGTGCTAGGCTACTAACAGAAAGGTAGATGGTTATCCAGCCAGGGAAACCTCGAAAGAAAGGCCTGGCTATCTGCTTCTGAAAGGTTACAGCCAGAAAAATCCTATGGAGCACAGTCTGAAACACACAGGGTCATTGTGAGTTGGAATCAACTTGATGGCAGCTATTTTTTTTGTTGTTGTTGTTAATGTGTATCTAGAATTGTAAGAAAACATCTTACAATTAAACATCTGGATTCTTCAGGCCACAGTGGCATAAATAATAACCAAGTTTTCCTGGCCTTATTGCCCAATGCATATTTTGCCAAGTTGCCTGTGCCTCTCCTATTTTATTCCAGGCTGCCAGGCAGGCTGATTCCATCTACCATGAAAGCCAAAGACTCAGAGTATACACACCCCCCACGTACAAAAGCTCTGCCTGCAAAATCCTTTTGTTTTGTCATGGCAACCCCTGTCACTTCCATCTGGAGAGTGAGTGATGATGTCATTATCAAGCAAGGACCAGGGAGCAGCCTGTGAAGCTGGTCTGGGCTGCAGGATTACAGGAATTCTATTTCAGAGTCAAAGGATCATGGTATGGATGGACGTCTTTAGCATAAGGTACTTAGACTTCACATTAACAAGCATTCACTGTCCTTGACAAGGAAAGAAATGGATTTGCAAAATTGACGTAAAGAGCAATATCTGCATGTGATTTTAAGAGGGGGAATATATGAAGCCACTTTAGTTTGCAGGCAGTCTGGTGTTTAGTGAGACTGTAATTGGCTCTCACGGTCTGGTGGTTCTTTTAAATCTTGGGGACAAAGTGTGCTATGGTCTGGTGAGATCTGCTGACTAGGGATGGGGACAAACTGGGAGGTGCAGAGGAGACAGACTGCCTGCGGGAGGCCCCTCCAGCCAAAACCAGGAAAGAGGGCTCCAGCAGCAGCCTGGTGATATGATCTGTGGTCCAAATACAGGCCCTTTGAAGAGCGAAAGGGGGTGCTATTAGCACATATCCCAAGAGAGTGGGCATAAATGGGGGACTGTCCCAGAAAATGGGACTGTGTGGTCACTGTGTACAAGTCACCGAAACTACCATTTCCTGGTCCTCTCACAAGAGAACAGCTCTGATGTTTTAGCATCGATGCGCTACTGTACAACAAAGCATGGCTGAGAGGGGAAGACACTTGTTCTTTAATGTTTATGAATTTGCTCAAATCTTTTTGTGTTTGATCAATTTTTCCAGCCAAGTAGCTTGGCCCTTCAGCTCGGATGCTGCTGAATATACTGGCTGTACTTGTTGAATTTTCAGCCCTGATTATAGAAAAGTGTAAATCAATATTCTCAGTGACTTTGTCTTAATTTAGGTCTCCTGAACACATACTAGTTGGTAATTATGATGCAGCATTAATAAAATGGCTTAAACAAATAAAGGCTTGCTTTTCACTCACATGATAGGCTGATGTAGACCAGGCAGTTCTCCTGGGCAGTGCTCCTACAAACAGTGACTTGGGAATGCAGGCTGCTTTCATCTTTTGGCTGCACCATCTGGAACTCATGGCTTTCAATACTCCATGGAAGAGGCAGAGGATTTTATGGCCAGACCTGGAAGTGGTATACATTACTTCTGCCCGAATCCTAGTGGACAAAGCTGAGTTAGGGGAGCCAGGGATACAAAAATAAATAAGATGTAACCTCCCTGTTTTGTTTTGTTTGAGAGTTAATGTCAAACTAAAGCAACAATTCTCTTCATACATAGCAGAGTCCATGATTTCTAAGAACTCAATTTTGGAGATCACATCATAGATGCCATGCAGTGGCAGTGAGCTTGGTTCCTGGAAGCAGACAGGCTTGGCTACCGTCCTGGCAATGAATGTGCTGTACGGCTTTCAGTTTTTGAAGTCTCAGAGGATAATAATCACACCAATTTGAAGGGGTTTTGGTGAGGATTAAAGGAGCTAAGGCATATATAGGTGTATTACAGAGACCAGCACATGGTAAGCACATAGTAATAGCTGTTACATTTGTATTTTTAATTTAATATGGGGAATTTTCTCTAACTCCTAGGCCAATAGAAATCAAATTTAGGAAGGCAATTACACTAAGCATCAAAATTCATTAAAGCTTGGGGACAAAACTTTAACATAGAAACACCTGACTATTCATACAACTTACAAGCACCCTTTTGGTCTTCTTGAACATAAAAGGAAGATTGTATTGGATATTATACCATCTTTTTTTTTAGGTTTGGAGTACTCATCTAAACCAAAAAACGAAAACCAAACCTCTTTCCATCAAGCCAATTCTGACTCACAGTGACCATACAGGACAGACTAAAACTGCCCCACAGGGATTTCGAGGCTAAAAATTTTTACCAAAGCAGACTGCTACATCTTTCTCCTGCAGAGAAGCTGGCCTACTGGTTAAGCACTTGTCTTAACTACTGCATTACCAGGGCTCCTGGAGCACTCATCTACCTTTAGTCAAAATCACTTGATGGATTTTAAAAGACCTGCATCAACTTATAGTCATGAGAAACCAACAAAACATTTTGAACATGGTCAATGAATGACATGATAATAGTCTGATTACAATATAAATGAGGATGGTGAGAGTAGGATTGAAAAGGTAGACTTGGAAGTAACAAATATTTCATAAGAAGTGGCCAATATTTGGCTAGAAAGAGTGGGTATAAACCAACACATCAGTCTTGTTCAGGCTTATAGATGCTTATGTCCCACATTTCTGATAATCCCCACTGGAGCAATACAGGCAACAAAAGGTAGGTAACAGGAAAACCATAATCAGAAAAATTTCCTGGCAAAGCTAAGGGAATTGGGATGGATCTTTCTTGTGCCTAGAGGTTCTGAGTGGGGAATGCATAATCCCACATCAGATAGCTCATGGATTAGGTAGACAAAAGCTCAGAGTCAAGGTGCCCTCTATTGGTCTTGTATATTGGTCTCCGTGGCATTTCAGTCTTCTGAGACAAAAGGCGCTTCAGCAATGGTATGCAGCTGCAAGGGGCAGCAGAAAATAGGAGAGTTTAGAAGAAGCTTCCTACAGTGAAACTTGGGAGACTGAGTGTGGAATAAAAATAAAAACAAAAAGAATGAGTCAGATATCTGACATTTTACATATGGATGACCAGAATGGTAGTGGAATAAAAGATAGGGATATCAAGAAGTGGAGCTGATTTGGGGGGAGAAAATGATAAGCTTGATTAACAGGTTGAGTGTGAGATGCTGGCAGGATGCACAAGTGATATGATCTGACAGGATGGGCCAACAGAACAATCTAGGAGAGAGGTCTGGGCTGGAATTAAGATTCGTGATTCATCTGCATTGAGTAGGAAATAACCGTGGATGAGAGCTCTGCGTGAGGCTCTCTAGAGTGGAAAGATGGATAAGGGCAAACCCATACTGGGTGGAGTGGGAGCTGGGCAGAGATGGAAGACTCAGTGAAGCCAGAGTCAGGGCTCGGGGGAGACCAGGACAGTGGTGGGGACACAGGAACTGTGAAGGAGATTGTGCACTGACTTTCTCAACTTTCGGTCCACCCTGAATCTAGAATGCTTCCTCTAATGCAGAGGCTGGAAAGCTGAAAACTACATTGTCCAGATTCCCTTGCAGCTAGGGGGTCTGGATGTGAGTTAGGTTCTGTTAATCAGGTGCACTTGAGAGTTTAAAGAGCTCCAGATAGGACTTCTGCTTCTTCTGTTCTGCTGGCAAATAAGGTCATGGGCCATCCAGACACTAGACTGGCTTCAGGGAGGACAGGAAGCAAGGGACTAGGGTTCCACATTTTTCTCTGTAGCTCTAGCAAGAGGTTTAGTTGCAGTGGCTTTTCCCTCCCCTCCCCTTCTGGTGCCAAGAACAACAACTCTGAATTCCTTTGTGAGAAAGGAAATTTATTGGATTATATGGAAATGGACACAGTGGAGAAAGGGCTGTGACAGTCAGGGAAATGTAGGACCCTAGAGCATTAGTGAAGAGGCTGGTGTCCCACCTTTCACTTTGTGGCCACCCCTGCCTGGCCTCAGGATGTAGATGAGACCTAGCCTCCGAGGGCTTGGTGAGAAGTCTGCAGGCAGAGCCACTTCTCCGTCTCAGGGTGACTTTAGTAGATTGTGAGATTCAAGATGTTGAGTTCTACTATTGTTGAGAACCTGAACCAATTCATTACGAGCATCGTTGCAGCCTTGGATAGTGTCAGTACTCCAAATTTCCAGCCACTGGCAGCAGCAGCGCAGACTGGGCTATGGAGATGAGAGGCAAGCACACCACGAGAGCCTTCGAGGATTGTGATGAGGAGTAGGCTTTTCTTTTAAAAAATGTAGAGATCTTCTTAAAAATGGTCTGGGACACAGGAATGAAAGTGAGATAACAGGATTCACAGTTGGGAATCATTGGTCAGAACATAAAGAGTGGGGAAGGCATTATTCATAGCAGCCAAAAAGGTGGCAACAACCCAAGTGTCCATCAACAGATGAGTGGATAAACAAACTGTGTATACACATATCAAGGAATATTATTCATGGCAAATGCATAGAAACCAAAGTTTATTAGTGAAAGGAGGGTGAGAGGGGGAAATGGGGAGAAAAACAGTGACGTCCCCACCCACTGGGACAGTTTCTACCTGTTCTTTGGCTGTCAAAGGTCCTGTCCTCCACAGGCACCTTAAACTAAAAGCAAACTTTTTTTTAAATACATTTATTGAACATTTACTATGTGTTAGAAACATATATTCACTGTCATTTCATACCATTTTAGTAACCATTAAGACAACCCTCTGAGATGGGTATTGGGTTCCCATTCACAGATGAAGACATCCAGGCCTGGAGAACACAAACAATTTAACAAACCTCACATGGCTAATTAGTGGCAGATGTAGTATCGTTGTTAGCTGCTGAATTGGCCCCCTACCTGTGGAGACCCTATATGTTACAGAGTAGAACTGTCCCATAGGGTTTTCTTCACTGTAGTCTCTAGGAAAGCAGTTCACCAGGGCTTTTCTTCAGCAAATCTGCTGGGTGGGTTCAAATTGCCAACTGTTAGGTTAGCAGCCAGATCCCAAACTGCTTGTACTGCCCAGTCTCCTTCTGCAAGGTAACAGAGATCCAATAATTCAAAAGTGAACTGTCAGTCCTAATATTTTTTCAGTGTATTTTTAAAACTGTAATTAAAAATTTAAAAAAAAATTTTTTACCAATTTTGGCACTAATTGCTAAAATTACTTTTGGCCTCTAAAATTGTAATCAAACGTACCAACACAAAAACTCAAATAGGCTGACAAGGAAATAAACAAAAAAACCTCTCATGGTGATCCTACAGGACAGAGTAGAACTGCCCCAGAGGGATTCCAAGGAGTGGCTGGTGGATTCAAACTGCTGACGTTTTGGTTAGCAGCCGAGCTCTTAGACCACTGAGCCACCAGGGCTCCAACGAGGAAATAGTTAACAAAATATTTTATTTGTAACAAATTTGAAATTATCTGCCTGTTCACATGAAGGTCCTTTTCTCTCCCACTTTTGGCCTTCAAAGCTCCCTCCTAAATGATTAGGTGCCCGACATAAACACGTGACAACCAAGGGCACCTCTAAGTGGAGCAAAAACAGCTTGAAGGGTGGCCACGATGTTCCTCCAAAGTGAGATCATCTTAAAGGGTTGCTTTTTGTAACCTGACTCAATATCTATTTCATCACGTTGTTTAACGTTTTAGGCATAAAACAGATATGGCCAAGAATTGAACAATCTCCATCAGCTAAAAAAAAAAGCAAAAGGAGGAAGAATTTATTTGATGCCTATTGAATTGCTGTGCAGTAATTTACTTTAAAGTGCTTTAGTGTATAAACTCTGTGACATACATGCTCACGTGAATTTAACTTTCGTCTTACCCCAGGGTAGGTTCATTAGCATTTGAAGCACCCAGTCAGGTGGCTAGGCAGGTGCTTTAAATACTGTCTTCTAAATCGAGACCAGAGTGTTAATCAGCATAAATGATGGTAATGTTCATCATTGGTGAATGGAGTTTGAAAAGTATATGGTTGACTAGAGGGATTTTTGAAGGTAACAAACATGGATGAGGTATAAGAATCTGTCAAATCTTGAAAGGTAATGCCTTTTGCTTAGTACCTCAGGTCTAAGAGCTTTATTTGCTTGTGTGCGATATTTCCCTCGTTCACCCATTTAAGACACTGTTGCCTGATCCAACCAGGTTACCTATTCCTGTCCTCAGGATATCACCTCTTCTGCCTCACTGTGAATCTTTCAGTCAAGATGTTCGTGGGATTGTTTGTGAGAAGAGTTGGAACTTTCCCCAACGTTTTTAAGAGGGTCTTCTTGCTAGTAAACATTTGCTCACATGACAGAATTGTTTGAAATTCGCTTTCATTGTAATATATCTCACCAGGTAGCGAGGTTACGCGAGAGTACTTCCCTTTAAGAACTGGAGGCTACCTACCAAATTAAACTGTAATTAGTGAATGATTAAATTGGTGAATGATTAAACTATACAGTTTGTAATGGTGTGTAAAGGAAACTAAAAGTCCACCTACCCTCATTCCATGGTGAGAGTCAGATTTAATTCCTAAGTGCTCCCCTAAACGTAGTAGCATCCGTAGCCCCCTTAAGATCAGGTGACTACTGAGCTTCACGCACTGGACAGAAGGCAATCCAGCCATTGTAAAGGTCAAGGTCATCCTCTCGCAGTGTTGTCTTTCCCAAAATAGAGTTGAGAATTTTACACCCTTTCCATTTAAAACTTGATTACTTAGAAGACTTTCAGGCTTTGCTAATGATGGTACAATTTTAAAAATATAATGAAAAAAGGAAATATAGCCAAAACAGAACTATGCTCTAAATTTTAAATAAACTTATTCTATATGGCTATTCAACAGGAAGATGGAGAAACGTCATTGAAGTAAAATGCTGGACAGCTTGAAAACTCAAGAAATCAGCTTGGGTAAAGTTATAACATATGAGAAGCCTAAGGGTAATACTATCGTCAAACATATTTGGTATTTTATGCTTTGTTGTTGTGTGCTGTCCAGTTGATTCTGACTCATAGCAATTCTATACGACAAAGTAGAACTGCCCCATAGGATTTCCAAGGCTGTAAATCTTTACAGGAGCAGATTGCCAGGTCTTTTCTCCCACAGACCCCTGGTGGTTCTGAATTTTAGACCTTTCGGTTAGCAGCCTAGCACTTAACCGTATGTTGTGCCACCAGGGCTCCTTATTTCATGCTAGGTCAATGAAAAGAAAGAAAACAGCTTTTTTGAACAGTTTTTTTTTTTTTTAATATAACGACTGTGTACATGGACAACTGAGAACAGAAAAAAACCCAAATTAATGTTTTAACAAATTACAGTTGTTATTAAAGACAGTATGTTTGGATTTTAAAGACATAATCCAATAGATGAACAGTCTCTTATTCGATCTAGATTAACCGAATCCTCTTTTAATAAAAGCAACACACTATAGTGGTAGACATTTACCTTTTTGAACACTCTATATAAAAACATGTGTTCCCTCAGTGACACCTCTCTTTCAATATTTAGTTTAGTAGTCTCCAAAATGGTAAAATAAAATTGAATCTAATGGCATATAAAAGTGCAAGTTTGTACAGCTAAGCTCAGCAGCAAAAGTGAAGAAAGAGTGGAAAGTGAGAAACTGACGGACGCTACGCAGAACGAGGACATTCATGAAGGCAACATGTACCGTATCCTGAGTGCCAAACAGAGTCAACATGCCATCATTTTTTCATTGCTCTTAAATGAGCAAAACCAAATTTTTTTTTTTTTTTAATTTAAACAAATATTAAATCTTTATTTCCCCCCAAACAATTAGTGATCAGGTAAGGCAAAGATAAGTCCCTCCATCACTGGGGACAGCAGCAATATACAGACTTCAGAAATAGCCCTGAATTATCAGTAACATTCTCTCATAGTAACATAAGAAGAAATGCATGTAATAAAGCAAATTTGCAATGTTGTCACATTTTTCTAATTTATTTGATTAGTTTATCCAGAAAAACTTTATAAATACATTATTTAAGAGGACAGTAAATTACGTTCTTGCTCTGCAAAAAATAATGCTTTTTCTCACATTTTAAAACTTTTTAGTATGCTTTTGCAAAAGGGGATGCAAGGAGAATGCAATGACAGCTGGGTTTGCAGGATGTCCATGGACAAGTTACATTTACAAGAACCTGGTCATCTGCCTATAATTTGCCTCTACAAATAAAGCTCTTTGCAATATTTAAACAAACTGGCTTAATTTAAACATAATTTAAACACCTCCCTATTCACTCTATTTGTAGAGCAAAGAGGTACTTATTTTTCAAGTACTATGTATTGTAAAAGGTAATTTTTTTGACAATTTTACATGTTAGCTTTTAAGACCAAAATATCTATATAAAAAATCATGCCTAGTCAGTCTATTTCTTTTATAGCCAAATGTTGTCTTTGAAAGAATGCAGAAAAATATGGATTTGCTAAGAAGGAGCATGCTGGAAAAACCATTTTAAAGTATTGAAGAGTAAGGAATATTTTTTCTGTTGGCGAAAATTATTAGAAAAACTATCCAGTCTGTTGTCTTTAGCTAGTTTTAATAAAGTCTTTTCAAAAAGATGTTCGAGAAATCTTTAGAAAACTAGAGGGGGCAGGGGTATGCTCCTTTATAGCATGGAAGGAATTCCATTAACCATAGAAATTCTTATGAAATTTCCGCTTTGGTTCTTCAGAAGAAATGCTCATATAACTTCTATATTAGGAGACAGAAAAAAACACAACAGATTAATAGGACATTTATCTGAAATCATACATAAAGAATATTCCAGTAATACATTTCTAAAACTTACCACACTTTCACATACATTGTTATATATAAGAATACATAATTTAATCAGGGTTCACAGCTTTCATATACTCAAGTGAATTCTACTAATAATGGAAAAATATATATGCTTTACTTCAACATACCATTTACTCTTCTATACTGCACACATAAATTGTCTTTTTCTTTGAGGTCAGGGACTTAACATTCATTTGTCTTGTGCCCTCAGCATTTGATGCTTAGGGTTCCAAACATACTGGAGACTAAATTTTAATAAATAGTCATGACCCCAAAAGGCCTCTGATACCTCTCAAGGTCAAAGACCCTGGATTGTGTTTCCAGGAAATGTATGGAAGTGCAGGATCAGTGGGAATGAAATGACAGAAAACTCAAATCTCTGAAACATTGGGGCCAATGTGATATAAGGCCTGGCAAATGAAGCAAGGAAGTCATCTGAAGTTCCTTTGCTATGAATCTGTGACACGCCAAAGGAAGAAGCTGTGCTGGGACTGTTTTTACCAGCAAAAAAGTAATCAAATTGTTCCCAGAGACTTAAGAATCAGAATGTAAGAACTGGAAGGAACTTTACAACTTCCTTTTATAGTCGTCTTCTTTAGTAGAGTTCACTGAAGTTATTCTTCCAAGATTAATACATTAAAGGAGAAAAAAACCCAAAACACTAGCTTCTTCTGGATGGGTGGTTTAACACTGTCTTTTTCAACCAAGTTAAAGTGGAAAATACCTGTTACAAGTTCACAGGTAGGCTCTAAAATGCATAACAATTTGGCCACAAAGGATTCTATACCAATTCCATGTTAATTAAGCCCATTGAATCTGTTCTTAATGGTGTAGATATGTTGGTCGATATGTGAAAGGAGAGAGAGAGCTGGGATCACCCCACTTATTTTTGAGTCTGTGATTGGATTATGCTGTTAAACTGCTATGACCAGACTGCAATACTTGATGTAGCTCCTTATTTTATTGGGTCCTGTAAAACTCCTGTTCTTTTTGCACAAAGACTTCAGGTCAAGTGTGAGTCCCTGAGACAGTGTCATAGAGAGTAGCAGGCAGTTTCAGCAGCAACTATGCTCACTCGGTGAAGTGTGAAGACCCTAGGGTTCAGTATGTTCCAGCTTGGGCTACTAGGCCCATGATCTAAATCATTTAACTATCCATTCATATTACATCATCTTTAAAAAGGACAGGAACATATCATTCCAGTTGTTAAACCTAAATGAGAAAAACGATGGGAGAACATGATATCAGTCTTCAAATACCTGAAGAGCTGAGAAACGGAGGAAAAATCAAATTTTTTTTTCCAATAGGCAGAATTAGATCCAATGGTCATAAGCCATGGGGAGGCAGCCTCGTCTTTGTTGTTGATTTTGTGTCTGTTATCAATTTGTGACTTAAGAGACCCTATGTGTTAACAAAGTAGAGCTACTCCGTAGGGTTTTCCTGGCTGTCAATCTTTACGGAAGTAGATTCACAGGCCTGTTTCTTCCACCATGCAACTGAGTGGGTTCAAACTGCCAACATTTTAGCTACTAGATGAGCACAAACTGTTTATACCACTCAGGACCTTGAGGTAGCCTTGTCTTAATATGAGGTGCATCCTGGCAGTGAGTGCTGCTGGGTGATGGGGAGAGTTGTTCGGTGAAGGTCCCCCACTGGTGCTGCAGAGGGGATTTCAGTACTAAGTGAGAGTATAAGAAGGGCCCCTGAAATTGCCCAATTTACTTTGAAATTCAGTTTCTATCATCTACACACAATCTTTTCTCCGTTGGCTTATTTGGTCCCTTAGATTCCTTCATAGGATAAAGAGGGACACAGATGCAATGCAGAAGGCAGTTCCTTCCCTCTTGGGTGTTGCATATTTCTGATGATTACAGAACGGGGTTTGAGACAAGCTTACCTGCTGTCTGCTGTGTCTGAACACCATCTACCTGAGGCAGAGGCCCAAGTGTCCCTTCATCATCAAAGGCCAAAATTGGATTCAAAGGAATTTCTGGGCTCTCACTGTTGGTGGCGTCTAATCTGGATGGTTTAGATCCAATGGGTAAATTTATGATTTCTTCAAAATTTTCATTCTGAACAGATACTCCATTTTCATTTGGTTGTTTTTCCAAATTGGGAGTACTGGGGAATTTTAAAAATTAAAATGAGTTACTATCAAAACTGGAAAGAACCCAATAACAACAACAGTCTTAGTAATGTTAGTTGCTTAACCTTTAGAAAATCAGTCTTTTTACATCTCCTTCCCAAATGGTAAAATCAAGCAAATGTAAAACCGATCTTTCCATTGTATTTTTTTGGTGGCGGGAGGTGGGGAAGAGTTTTTTTTTTACACCACCCCCCCCCCCAATTGAGGAAATAGCTTACTTTCCTGAGTCAATGAGAAATATCATATTTGTGGTACACATTCTAAAGCATTTTTGATTTGAATTTTTAATTTTTTATACATTTTTGTTAATTATTAAACCTCTTCTGGAAAAAATATTCTAAATTTCCTACAGGGCATTGCAGGGTACACTGAAAATATTTGTAAAAGTGCTCTAAAAAAAAACCCACAAAAATATTACACATAGTCAGAGTGTGATGGCGCTGTTCTGCTATTTCACTGAGGAGGAAGAGGAAGCTTGGCACGATAATAGTTTGTGTGAGGGTGCAGGCCCGCACACATGTGCACACATACATGCCTAACATCTGCCATTCAGACTGGCTGGTCTACCACACCCATCCCCCTGTTCTTTCCCTAAACCAATGGCGTTCTGTAACCAGGGAAATTGTTTCGGTTCTTAATCCCAAGAGATTTTAAAGAGATGTTTTTGCAAAAAATAAAGAACAGTAATATATCCCCCAAACCTATTTCCTTGGTAATCTTAACTCCTGTCACCTTTCAGGCCTGCATGTGCTAACAAGTTGTAAAGGCAACAACCAACCCCAGACATGAGTCAATAGCTGATGTCATCTCCCCCTCCCACCTGGCTACTCCACCAATTCTTACTTATCAGCAACTGGAGGAACAATTGTGTCATAAACTTTGGACTGATCAATTATTAAAAGTTCAGGGGCAATGTGACGAGCAGAAACTATAAAACTGAAGCTAGTTGAAGTCACTAGGGTTAGGGATTATGAATCTGTGTATCCCCTCAGGGTAAGGCACCAGCTTTTGCATTCTCCCTTTTTGGCTACACTCTGGCATCTGAACACTGGGTGTAAGACTTTTGAGGACTGTATATTTCATGTGGTCAGCTCAAAGCATATGTGGTGAGTGGGGTTGGGGCCACGGTCAGAATCTGATAGTCCACAGAGCTTACTGTAGGACCTAATTTTTCCTTCATGTCTACTATCATGCTATAACAAATAACTTGTAAATTAAAATCTCTTTGTGATGAACTCATAAGATTTGGAGGAAAAAGACTAGGCCAAACATCAAAATTACTATAAATCCCTTATTTAAGAGAACAGAGCCATTCTATTGAAGAGAAACCCTCCCATGGCTCTGAACAAGTTGTTTTCTGGGTTATTTGGGGGTGAGACAGTAGCCTGTCCACCCATGAGAGCTTTTCAGCTTCTATTATAGGTTCCCAACTGGGGGTGGAGAAATATATCAGAATGACCTGAGAAACTTAAAATAATTCCCTCCTTTCCTATTCTGATATCCTCCCCACCCACAAACACTTACTTCTATCTTTTGTTTTCTGTTCTAAGCAAGTTTCCTATTCATGAATAAACACGCCCCTCAGTTCAATCCCTTCAACAGGCGCTATCCCCTTCAAAGACTATTTATCTTTCAAGACCTAAAGATGGCTTCTGGAGTAAGAATTGAGCTGCTCAGGTTCATATATTTCTTTGTACTTTTAAAAGCTGGCCAAAATTTTGATAGCTCATACCTTCTTAAAGTCTATCTATTGACGGTGGGGAGCCTGTCATGGAGGAGAAAGATGGAAAAGAGAATGTCTTTGGGGCTTGTAAAAGGATTATACACAGAAGGGTGAGATCCAGAGAAACCACAGGGGCCACAGGTCTCACTCATGGCCCTCAGGGTTAGGAGTAAGGTTCTGGAAGTTCCTTGACTGGGGTTTCTCTGATAACAAGAGATCTTGGCCCTTCCTGCTAGGAAAACAACGTTAGGATGCCACTGTCATCCTAGGAGGCTGATGGACAGTTTTCTGACATAATCTCTGGGGGTAGTGAGGGGTGAATGTCACACAGTTCACAACACTTATTTTTCCTGAAGAGCAGGCTAGCCAATGTATCAGGTACTCAAGACACTGGAAAGAGTGAAGCTTTTCTTAATCTGATCTAAGGATGTTCATTCTGAGGAGTGGAATTTTCTAGTGAAAACAAACTCTGCCACAGTGATTGTAGCATTTGCCATGGCAGACTGACAGAATACCACCACATCCAGTTCTTCAAAAAGAGGTCCAGGTGACCTCCAAAAGCAGGGATTTAATTCCCAGTGGGCAAGCTGGTGGAATCTATAAATCTACTCTGGGCACACAGGAGTGTATTTAATGAAGATGGTGACTGAGTAAGAGGATTGGGGAATGTTTAACTAAACATGATGCACTGAGGTGAAAAACAATGACTTTACTAAGTGATTTCAAGGTTGACTTGAAACTGAGAGTAAAAAGGAGTCTCAATGAATGTGATTTATTTGTAATTTTAAAGTTTTTAATAGGATTTCATATGTAAAACTGTTTAAAAACTTGAGCCCCCACTGAATCAAAGGGAATATTTACTAATAAACAAGAACCTGTTTTAGGAATGGTTAAACAATGCAAACCCATTGCCATTGAGTCAGACAGAGTAGAACTGCCCCATAGAGTTTTCAAGAAGCAGCTGATGGATTCAAACTGCCAACTTTTGTTTAGCTGCCGAGCTCTTAACCACTGGGCCACCAGGACTCCTTCAGATTAGTAATTGAGAGTGAACTGTTTGTGCTACCGGGACTTCCAGTTGTCCTCGAATTGATCCCAACTCCTGGAGACCCATGTCTTTCAGAGTAGAGCTGCACTGCATAGCATTTGCAAGGCTGTGACCTTCCAGAAGATCACTAGACCTTCCTTCTGATGTGCCTCTGGGTGAGTTCAAACCATCAAACTTTTGGTTAGTAGTCAAGTTCTTAACCAATTGGACCATCCAAGGACTTTCAGAGCTTTCAGAGCTCCTTCATAGATACTTTTCATTGGACTCCCCAAGACCCTGTGGGAGAAATATATTTATTTCCAGATGAGGAAACTGTGGCTTGGGTAGGCTGATCCCAGAGTCACTGAGCTTCTCAGGAGTAAAGCCAGGCTAGGACTTCTGGTTCTAAAGCTCTTTCTCCCACACTCATGCTGATGAACTTCTAGAGAAATATGACTAAAATGATCAAAGAGCTGGGGAAGGTGCCTTTTAAAGATAAATTGACCGAATTGCTCAGCAGAGGGCTGTGGGGTCCATGGTCTCGGGGAACATCTAGCTCAATTGGCATAACATAGTTTATAAAGAAAATGTTCTACACTGGTGAGTAGCGTCTGGGGTCTTAAAAGACTGTGAGTGGCCATCTAGGATACTCCACTGGTCTCACCTCTTCCAGAGCAAGGAAGAATGAAGAAAACTAAAGACACAAGAGAAAGACTGGTCCAAAGGACTAATGGACCACATCTACCATGGCCTCCACCAGACTAAGTCCAGTACAACTAGATGGTGCCCAGCTACTACCACTGACTGTTCTGACAAGGATCACAATAGAGAGTCCTGGACAGAGCTGGAGACAAATGTAGAACAAAATTCTAACTCAAAAAGAAAGACCAGACTTGCTGGCCTGACAGAGACTAGAAAAACCCTGAAAGTGTGGACCCCAGACACTCTTTCAGCTCAGTAATGAAGTCACTCGTGAGGTTCACCCTTCAGCCAAAGATCATACAGGCCCATAAAAAAGAACAAGACAGGGTGCACCAGCCCTGGGGCAGGCACTGGAAGGTAGGAGGGAACAGGAAAGCTGGTAATAGAGAACCCAGGGTTGAGAAGGGAGAGTGTTGACATGTCTTAGGATTGTTAACCAATGTCACAGAACAATGTGTGTACTGTTTAATGAGAAACTAGTTTGTTCTGTCAATCTCCTCTAAAGTACAATAAAAAATTAAAAAACAAAAAAAATAAAGATAAGGTAAATTAATTTATTGCCTCTCAGCTCCAAATTCACCCTTTATTCCTATTCTATAAAAGTAGATTTAGGCATTTTAAATAATTTTCCTTTGCCACCTGGCAGGACCTTAAGCTTTGTCAGTAGAGGCTGCTGGAGAGATATTGCAAGAGGAAACAGTTTTGCTTCCTGGTTCCGATGTGTCTGCTCCACAGGCTCCTGCAGTGTGAACAGCCGACCGGGCACCTGGTTCCTATGGTGTGAATGGCCTTCTGGTACCTGGCTCCTGCAATGCATAGTGGCCAGAAACTTCTCCCAGTGCTCCCTTGGGGTAGATTTATAGCAGAATGCCTCTGCTGAGGCATCTTCCGGTGAACAGCTTTCCCTGACACCCTAGGGGGTGGATTTCTGGCAAATTCTGCCAGCACAAAACCACAGCAACTTCTCTGTCATCCAGTGAGCTGTGGTTCCGCCCTCTTCAACAAGGTCTAGATCTCAGACCTGGTGAGTGGGGGTCTTCTTTACATGCAGCCCTAGGTGCCATAGCTACTCTTGATATCTGATATCCCTGTATTTAGATTCTCTTCTTACCAGCCAATCCCTTGTTCCTCCAATCCCAAGGAATTCTTCGTATTAAACTTTCCCTGTTTAAATTAATGTGTGGTTTCTCTCTTCTGATCAGACTGTCTGATACGGCAAGCATATTAGGACTCTATAGTTTATAAGATGAAAACAGAGAGGGAGTAGAAACAAAATCCATAAAACGATGAAGGTTATGGGAAATTTGAACACAGATTTATTCCCTAAAACCTAGTTTATTACAACCGCTTGAAATAAGTAGCTGTAAAAGAACTAAAACTTTTAAAAGCAGTGTGTTGTATTTACTAACACAAGAGGTGATGGAGAGTGAAAATACAGATTGCTTCAAAACTGGTCTTGATAAATTCAAGGAAGACAAATGTCAAAATAATTCAGGGAAACAGAGTTGCTTAGGTTACACATCAAAAATGATATGAGAACCCCTGAGGGAGCAGGAGATCAGTGGGATGCAGACCCCAAATTCTCACAAAAAGACCATACTTAATGGTCTGACTGAGACTAGAGGAATCCCGGCGATCATGGTCCCCAAACCTTCTGTTGGCCCAGGACAGGAACCATTCCCGAAGACAACTCATCAGACATGGAAGGGACTGGACAATGGGTAGGAGAGAGATGCTGATGAAGAGTGAGCTATTTGTATCAGGTGGACACTTGACACTGTGTTGGCATCTCCTGTCTGGAGGGGGGATGGGAGGATAGAGTGAGTTGGAAGCTGGCAAAATTGTCACGAAAGGAGAGACTGGAAGGGCTGACTCATTAGGGGGAGAGCAAGTGGGAGTACGGAGTAAGGTGTATATAAACTTATATGTGACAGTGTGACTCGATTTGTAAACGTTCACTTGAAGCTCAATAAAAGTTAAAAAAAAAAAAAAATGATATGAGTGAGAGTCATACCAAGGAACAAATTTAACATCACACTAAATATTCCTTGCAGGCCAGTGTCATTCACAAATGGACTGTTTCTCAAACTGGGGTCTGATTCTCTACAGGAAATTTTTTTAAAATTTATGTTTTCACTTTGATAAGAATTTTTTAAAATCAACAGAATAGTCTGTCACCTGACTATCACAGCGCTGAGTTTTACCACGTGATTTTTGTGCTTGATTTTAGACTTGTATTTCAGAGTAAACCAGGCAGTATCAGCTTTTATCAGGTTATTTGACAAGGGCTAATGACAAATGAGGATCCACGGTGGGGCAGTGGTTAAGTGCTTGGCTGCTAACAAAAAGGTCAGCAGTTCAAACTCACCAGCCACTCCTTGGAAACCCTATGGGACAGTTCTTCTTTGTCCTATAGGGTCGCTATGAGTTGGAATCAACTCAATGGCAACGGGTTTGGTTTGGTTTTACGTAGTGCACATTTATCATTACCTTTTTTTTTTTATCATTCAGGTAATGCATAATGGTGCATTAGTGCCAAGTAAAAGCCAAGGGACATTATGATAGTTTGAAGTTTTAAAGCAGTTCAAATAGAGAAAAGCAGTGAGTGAAATGCATCATCAGCAACTCATGACACTCTAAGCAACTAATGCCTAATGCAAAAGGCATCAATCAGTGTCATGTGTAAATTATAGATGTAATTTCAGAAAAATATCATTCCTCGATAATAAATGACTTTTGTTTAATTTGAATGTTCTTGGTCTAACAGTTTTATTTTTACTTAAATTTGTGATTGCTGTTTTGGCTTGACAGATAAATAACAACTGTAGAAATATTAGGCCTAATTTTATATTTGTACACCTTTAAGTAAAAATAATACAAGTAACTCTGGGCATTTGTTAGAACTTTTCCCCCTCCTTTAAAGGGATCCACACTGGGGTAAATGGCCAATGGATTTAATTTATTAGGGTCATCCTTATGTTATAGTCTGATGTTTATATTTGATACTATTCTGGACCAGTCTATATGGTTAGGTAAAGGAGAAGAAAAATTCTATGCCTATAGTTTTCCTAATGGCTTGATAGGTACCACTGCTATTAATAATATACTATAAAAACTTTTGGCATCTAAATTACTTTTACCATGAAACAAACCTGTGACTTACTATAATTTTATGTATAGCTCAAATACAACCGTTACATATCATTAAAGGATGTACATATGGTCCATATCAGGAGATATAAAGAAAACTAACAACTTACTCCCTGTAACTTTCTTTAATAAGCAAAAAACCAAACCCATTGCTGTTGGGTCATTCTGACTCGTAGTGACTCACTAGAACTGCCCCATACAGTTTCCAAGGAGCAGCTGGTGGATTCGAACTGCCAACCTTTTTCTTAGCAGCAAGCTCTTAACCACTGTACCACCAGGCCTCCAATTTTCTTTAATCATCATTCTAAAACCTTACTATCACATTTAAAGACTCAAGAAAAAAGATTATTCCCCCCTTTTCAGAGTACAGAATTACTAGTTCTGCCAAAAATTTGTGAATCCTAATAAAAATAAATCTTAATGTTAAAACCTTGAAATTCCTTTAGGCCCAGGAAATGCTGGTGGAATAGGTGAGGTAAGTGTGCTGTAATGTGTGTCAGTGAAAAAGAAAAGGCCCCAGTTGTTCAACTCACCTCTCCACAGTTGCGTTCAATTGGTGTGAGGTAACCACTTGTGGGCTGGCCACTGGTTCTCCATTTCCTGGAGAGTTTGTCACACATGGAAGTGCAGATACTGTTAGACATAGCCAAGGAGAGGGAACAAAGAGTTACTGATACTGTATTAGCAAACTCAGAATCTATGGAGCAGAATTGCTGGATTTATGTCATGTCTGCTACTTTACCAGCTGTGTGACCTTGGGCAAGCCACTTAAACACTCTGTACCTCAGTTTCCTCAATGGATAATAGTACCTACACCTCATAGGATACTGTGAGAATTAGATGTATTAATAAATGTGAAGTGCTTAGAATAGTGCTCAGTACATTGTAAGGGCTAAAAGAAATGTTGTTATTACCTTCGCTTGCACTAAATTCACTCTGGACAGAAAATTATAATATTAAAACTGAAGCAATTAATGAAGATAGCAGTTAGCTGACTTGGTCAGGCTGACTCTAAACATCTGCTATAGATGGAATTGTGCCCCCCCAAAATATGTGTTGTAAATCCTAATCCTGGTACCTGTGAATAGGAGCCCTGGTGGCACAGTGGTTAAGTGCTTGGCTGCTAACTGAAAGGTAGGTGGTTCGAACCCACCATCTGCTCCTCAAGAGAAAAGACCTAGTGATCTGTTCCTGTAAAGATTTCAGCCTAGGAAAGAAACCCTATGGGGCAGTTCTACTCTGCCCAACGAGTCTTAATCTACTGGATGGCACACGATATACCTGTGAATGTACTCTCATTTGGGAATAGGGTTTTCTTTGTTATGTTAATGAGGCCATATAAGTGTAGGATATGTTTTAAACCAACCACTTTAGAGATGTAAAAGGACATTAGACACGGAAGCAAGTAAGCACAAATGGGGGGAGGAAGATGTCATATCATATGAAGCTCACCAAGGAGCCCAGAAACAGAAGCTGAAAAGAGATAAGGACCTATCCTTAGAGCTAACGCAGAGAGAAAGCCTTTCCCTAGAGCTAGTGCCCTGAATTCAGACTTCCAGCCTCCTAATTGTGAGAAGAAAAATTTCTGTTCGTTAAAGCCACCCACTTGTAGTCTATCTCTTATAGCAGTTCTAGATAACTAAGACCACATATTTACTGAAGGATTCAGAGCAAATCACTACGGATACCTTAAGTTACAAAAAAAAAAAAAAAAAAATTCTAAAACTCAGTTTAGTTCTAGTTACACTTAGAATGAGGAAGATTTCATGAATGGAAGGCCACCTCATTATTCAATGCTCAGCTTAATTGTTAGCTTAAGCTACCAATATGATTAACTTTAAAATCTGGGGCAGGGTTACTTAAAAATATGTGGCAGTTTATGGCTCAGTCTTGATGTGAGAAAACCATGGAGGTAAAAACACGGGAAGATAGATGCCATGCAAAGATACATCTGCAAGTTAAGGATTGCTGGCAGCCACTGGAAGCAGGCACAGGACGGTTGAAATAATTTCAAAGAAGTTTCAAGGGAGTTTTATTTCCCAATCTGGCACAAATTCAATAAAACTGTCAGAGATGCAATGAGTCTGATAACTGAAGTGAAGGAGTGATTAGTGATTACTTGAAAACTAGTAAAATTTACAAAGCTAATAACAGGCAGCGTCTGAGAAGACTTCTGATCGGTCTAGCAAACTCATCTGCCTCCCTACTTGCCCCAGAGAATCCACTTTGGAGCACTGATGACACCAGTTAGCACTTTACCAGATGTGTGACTGGGAAAAGAGGAAGATTTGCTGTCCACAGATGATCCTCAAACCTCTTTTTAGCAGTTTAAACTCAAACCAAATTTTGTATAACTGTTGAAAAACGTGGGTATATTGATTGACAAGTTTCCCCTTTCCTCTCACCTTTGTCCATTCTTAGGTTGATGTACAAAAAATACTGAAAGAACTGATAGGGGAATAACAGGGGGCATGAAACACAAGGGAAAGATGAAAAACAAGGAGTCTGGCCATGCAAACTATAGAATCAGTCCGTCAAATAATCCTTAGTACAATTTACATCTTAAATGATCATTCTGACAGCTTATTGGACTATTACCAGCTTATGACCCGTATCTATCTCATCATTCTTGAAGAGAGCATGCTAAAAAATGCAACGGGCTTAATATGCAACAACTAGGACTATTCTCCAAACAAGGCTAATTAAAAACCCAAAAAACCAAACCCGCTGCCATCAAGTCAATTTTGACTCATAGCAACGCTACAGAATAGAGTAAAACTGCCCCATAGGATTTCCAAGGAGTTGCTGGTGGATTTGAACTGCTGACCTTTTGATTAGTTTAGCAGCTGAGCTCTTAACCACTGCACCATCCAGGCTCCTACCTTTCAAACAGTCTGCAAACCCTATTATAAAGCAAATGGAACATAACAGAAGCCCAGGCCAGCCTTAATTGAAACAAACCCAAAACACCAATAATATTTTATATTTGAAAACCCCTAAGATTTACACCAACATAAACAGCAATTATACATGTGGATCTCACCAGATGGAATACACAGGAATCAAACTGACTATATTGTGGAAAGAGACAATGGAAAAGCTTAGTATCATCAGTCAGAACAAGGCCAGAGGCCATTTGTGGAACAGACCATCAATTGCACATATGCAAGTTCAAGTTGAAGCTGAAGAAAATTAGAGCAAGTCTGCAAGAGCCAAAGTAGGACTTTGAGTCTATCCCACCTGGATCTGGAAACCGTCTCAAGAATAGATTTGATGCATTGAACACTAATGACCAAAGACCAGATGAGTTGTGGAATGACATCAAGGACATCATACACGAAGAAAGCAAGAGGTCCTTAAAAAGACAGGAAAGAATGAAAAGACCAAAATGGATGTCAGAAGAGACTCTGAAACTTGCTATTAAACATTGACTGGCTAAAGCAAAAGGAAGAAAAGATGAAGTAAAAGAGCTGAACGGAAAATCTCAAAGGGCGGCTTGAGAAGACAAAGTAAAATATTATAATGACATGTGAAAAAAGATGGAGATAGAAAATCAAAAGGTAAGAACACGCTTGGCATTTCTCAAACTGCAAGACTGAAGAAAAAATTCAAGCCTGGGGTTGCACAGTGAAGGATTCTATGGGGAAAATATTAAATGATGCAGGAAGCATCAAAAGAAGATGGAAGGAATACAGAGTCACTATATCAAAAAGAATTGGTTGATGTTCAACCACTTCAGGATGTAGCATATGATCAGGAACGGATAGTAGTGAAGGAAGAAGTCCAAGCTGCACTGAAGGCATTGGCGAAAAACAAGGCGACAAGAATTGACAGAATATTGACTGAGATGTTTCAACAAACAGATATAGCACAGGAAGTGCTCACTGGTCTATGCCAAGAAATCTGGAAGACAGCTACCTGGCCAACCAACTAGAAGAGATCCATATTTATGCCTATTACCAAGAAAGCTGATCCAACCAAATGTGGAAATTATGGAATAATATCATTAAAATCACACACAAGTAAAATTTTGCTGAAGATGATTCAAAAGTTGCTGCAGCAGTATATCAACAGGGAACTGCCAGAAATTCAAGCCAGATTCAGAAGAGGATGTGGAGCCAGGGATATCATTGCTGATGTCAGATGGATCCTGGCTGAAAGCAGAGAATATCAGAAAGATGTTTACCTGTGTTTTACTGACTATGCAAAGGCATTTGACTGTGTGGATCATAACAAATTATGGGTAACATTGCGAAGAATGGCAATTCCAGAACATTTAATTGTGCTCATGAGGAACCTGTACATAGATAAAGAGGCAGTCATTTGAAAGGAACAAGGGGATACTGCGTGGTTTAAAGTCAGGAAAGGTGTGCATCAGGGTTGTATCTTTTTATCATATTTATTCAGTTTGTATGCTCAGCAAATAATCCAAGAAGTTGGACTATATGAAGAAGAATGGGGCATCAGGATTGGAGAAAGACTCATTAACAATCTGCGTTATGCAGATGACACAACCTTGCTTGCTGAAAGTGAAGAGGACTTGAAGTACTTACAGATGAAGATCAAAGACCACAGCCTTCAGTATAGATTACGCCTCAACACAAAGAAAACAAAAATCCTCACAACCAGACCAATAAGCAACATGATAAAGGAGAAAAGATTGTAGTTGACAAGGATTTCATTTTACTTGGATTTGCAGTCAACAGTCATGGAAGCAGCAGTCAAGAAATCAAAAGATGCACTGCATTTGGCAAATGTGCTGCAAAAGACCCTTTAAAAGTGTTGAAAAGGAAAGATGTCATCTTGAAGACTAGGTGCGCCTGACCCAAGCCACGGCATTTTCAATCACCTCATACACAAGTGAAAGCTGGATGATGGACAAGGAAAACTGAAGAACTGACGACTTTGAATTGTGGTGTTGGAAAGAATATTGCATATATTTGAGTATAAGCCACCTGAATTTAGAGACCATGGACTGCCAAAAGAACAAACAAATCTGTCTTGGAAGAAGGACAACCAGAATGCTCCTTAGACGCAAGGATGGTGAGACTACGTCTTACATACTTTGGACATGTTATCAGGAAGGATCAGTCCCTAAAGAAGGATATCATCCTTGCTAAAGCAGAGGATCAGTGAAAAAGAGGAAGACACTCAATGAGATGAAATGACACAGTGGCTGCAACAGTAGGCTCAAGCATTATGATTGTGAGGATGGCACAGGACTGGCAGTGTTTCATTCTATTGTACTCAGGGTCACTGTGAGTTGGAACTGACTCAATGGCACCTGACAATAACAGAATTTACAGGGATTTTTTTTCTCACATAAATAATCTGATTTGATCTTTATTGCAGTTCTGTGAGGTACTCCAGCCTTTTTTTTTTTTTAAAAAAAAAACAGAAACTGAGGTACCTCTGGTTCTTTCTTTTCATACTACAGACGAGGAAAGAGAAGGACTGAATGGTGAGCTATCTATTCAACCACTTGCATATGCAATCATGAAGACTGGATAGGTCATGGAAAGAGCAGAATTAGAAGCTGGTGACCAGCTTTACCTGTGAGCCCCCTGGTATAGAGACTTGGTGTAGCTTGTTCATATCGAAACCCAGCTCCACAACAGGGCTTGGCAAATGGGAAGACTCCAGAAATGCTTGTTGATGCCAAGAGAAAGCCCCCTTTACCTGACAAGGCTTCAGTGAGAACTAAATAAAATTCCCAAGAGAGAAAGGGTCACATAAACCAGAGACTACACCAGCCTGAGACTGCAAGAACTAGATGGTGCCCAGCTACAACCTATGACTGCCCTAATAGGGAACACAACAGAGAATCCCTGATGGAGCAGGACAGCAGTGGGATGCAGACCTCAAATTCTAGTAAAAAGACCAGACTTAATGGTCTAACTGAGACTAGAGGGACCCTGGAGGTCATGGTCCCCAGACCTTCTCTTAGCCCAAAACTGGAACCATTCCTGAAGTCAACTCTTCAGACAGAGATTGGACTGTACTACAAGACAGAAAATGATACTGGTGAGGAGTGAGCATCTTGGTTCAAGTAGATACGTGAGACTACATGGGCAGCTCCTGTCTGGAGGCGAGAAGAGAAGACAGGGGGACAGAAGCTGGTTGAATGAACATGGGGAATACAGGGTGGAGAGGAGGAGTGTGCTGTTTCAGGAGGAAAGCAGCTAGGAGTACACAGCAAGGTGTATATAAGTTTTTGTATGAGAGACTGACTTGATTTGTAAACTTTCACTTAAAGCACAATAAATAATTAAAAAAAAATTGTATGAAAATATACCCAACACAAGACATTTAACAAATATTAACAGAATCTGAGTAGTAAAACTAAGGTTCATTTTATCTTTATTTAAACCAAATTTGATTTTATATCATCAAGAAATCAATAATCTCCACCCAAAGTCTAATTGCCTATGAATGACTGACAAAATTTCAATAGATTGTTAACTTTAATGCTACTCTGAAGTCAGAACTAAAAGAAATAATGTTTAAATCCTTTTTTTTTGAGAACTGCCACAAGTTGTCAAAATGTAAAAATTTAAAGTCCTTAAGAGGAAATATGAATGCGTGCTACTTTTGCATGTAGTAAATAGCAAATGATTTAATTTTCTAAACTCAAAGGAAACACTTCTAATCGTGTGTGTGTATATATATGGATACAAAAATATATACGCATATAGGTATATATAAACACAGATATATAAAAATGTATAATGATTTAAAATGTAAAGGTAAAAAATGACTTAAGATATTAGACGCGCCATTAGAGTACAGTAATACCTGTGAAAGCTGGAACCTGTATAAGGTGGAAACCTGTCAGAGAAGGAAAACTCAAGTATTTTCCACTAAAAAAAGCAACAGAAAAGTGGTAAGACCACACTGTCGAAGGTAGAAAATTTGCAAGACCCAGAAAAACAAGGCAGTCCCGTTGAGTTCCAGCTCTCACAGGTTTCACTGTATAAACAAATGCTGCAAAATACCTGCCAGCAATGCTACAAAATTTTACATCAAGTGAAAACTTGTGGACCAGATGGCACACATCTGTGAGTCTGTGAACATCTTTACATCAATGACTATCTTGACTCTAGACAGTCAATTAAAAAATACTACATTTTCATTAATCTGAGTTCATTGAAATAAATACCTGTTCCTCCAGCGAGAGCTGCCTTGGCTATATCTCCGTTTCTCTGGTCAAGAGTTTTCTACCCCCCACAAAAAGAAAAAAAAGGACTTTTATACATTCAAGTTACAAATGAAAGTAAAGGAAAAAAAAGCTATCAAGACTTCTTCAAAAATGGCCGTGTCAATACCTTATCTGTAGCTTCTGTTCTCCTGGTTCTTTTCATAATCTCCTCAAGTCGCTACAAGAAAGGAAGAATTGAGCAGAAGAATCAGATACAGAAAGAAGGCCAGCTGGCACATTTCCCTGATGAAGCAAATAGTAGATTCTTAAAAACATAGCTGTGATTTTGGGAAAATGTAATATCCACTGCTGTGTTTTAACTGGAGGTATGCAAAAAGGTTGAAACTGGCTTAAACCGCACAAAGAAGTAACTGTTTTGGTAAAAGCTGAAACATTGAGTAATTTCTTTAGGGGAGATTATCAATACTGAGAGCTACTCTAGTTTATCTGAAAAGCAGAGAACACATTTGTTTTCTGATGCCAATGAGCTAGCCTCTTGGCCTCAGGCTCCTTCAAGTCCATCAGAACCGTTAGTCTCGTGCTTCTGCTGTTAGATGCAGCTACCTTTTTCCTCTCCAGGCGCTCCTGCTCTTCTTTCTGGAAATGCTTCTCTCGTTCCTGCCGGGCCCTTTCTGCTTCTTCACGAACACGAGCTTCTTCTTCTTTCTGAAAACAATAGGTTGGCAGCTCTTTCTACAAAGAGGCTGGCTTTGCCTGCTGCCCCAACCTATCGAGGGCAACCACACATTGAGGCAAGATGGCAGATAGACAACATGTGGAAAACGAGTAAGCACACCCCGTCCCCCTGCCCCGAGTATTCCTAACAATGACACAGTCAATATTTTCCTCAGTTCATCTGAGATAACCTTCTTTCCATCTAGAGCCAGTGGTTGCCCTGTGCCTCTTTGGCCACGTGGTCCTGCAGCCCCGCACCTCCCAGGAGTCCAGAGACCTGTACCTGCTTCTGGAGGCGCTCCATCTCCTCCTGCTCTTGTTGCTCTCGCTCTTCGGCTTGCCGTTGGAGTTGCTCTTCCTTCTCCCTGGCTTGCTCAGCTTCTAGCCTTCGGGCTTCTTCCTCACGGCGAGCTCTCTCTTCAGCCACCCTTTGAGCCAATTCCTCTCTCTTTTGTCTAGAATCAAGATACACGAGGAGAGTTACTTGAAAGGAGACCTGAGTTTGTGGTTAACAAGGGCAGTGTGTTCACAGGTCTGACAGAAAATCTTCTCCACTGGATCCATTCAGCATGGTCAAGGGACAGAACGTGATGCTACCTTCTAGTCTTCCTTCTCCCTTTCTAGCCATAATGCCACCTGTGGTAAGTAAAAGTAGAAAGTATTTTGAAGAAAGTTTTTTGTTTTTAAAGATCTGTAATTTAACTATCTTTAAAGAATGAGACTTGTTTAATTTAATAAAGTGACTTCAATAGCAAATCTGAAGCCGAAATGAAGAGAAAGTCTTTACAAATAAATAAACAAAGATCATAGTGCTCTGTCTTCCACTGTTGGCATGCATTCTAAGTTGCTTTCACAGGACAGGAGAAAGAGGTGCCATACAAGTTCCCTGTTGGGACCAAGGGCAGGGCACATGCAAGATGGCTGCCTAACACTGGGGGTGTGGTCTTTCTCAAAAGAGCAGTTCTGTTCGTTTGAAGAACACTTATGTTGACATTAGCCTTATCTGCCACAGAAGGTGACTGACTAAGCAGACTGTCCCTGGTATAGTGTCTGGCAAGCAATCATGGGGCAGTTAACTGTCTTACCCAGCTACCCTCTGATAGGAGTTTGATATGGAAGACTATATGAACACTCACTGTACAGATTTAAAATGATAATGATTAGAAAGATAATGAAGAAACATGCAGATTGGAGATACGTCAAATAAAAAAGTAGACTGCACAATCATACCTCCCATTGCAGTTACACGAATGGAATACACAAACACACACACATACACTCTGTACACGGAGACTGGAAAGGATCACCCAAAATATACACAATTATTGAAAACTGGTAAGATTATGGGTACATTTTTTTTTTTCTAAACCTTTCTCCATTAATGTTGTTGGGCTGTCATTATAATAAAACAACTCAATTTAAAAAAATCGCTTAGTGGTCAGAGGAACACCATCGAAGAGTAATTCTGAAACAGCCAATCCATTCACCTTCACCACTCTTACAAGCTCCTGCCTTAGACTTAAGACTTAATCCAAGACATCACCATGATATCACTGATACCATGTCTCCCTTTTACCTTTCAAGCTCTTCCCTTTCCCTCCTCTCTCTTTCCTCCTTCTCTCGCTGCTCTCGAGCCAGCCGCCTCTTCTCGGCTAACAGCTTTGTGGCCTCTTCCGGGTCGGTAGTGCCTGCAGAGGTCTTAGTAGAAGGACTGGCAGTCACAGAGGTTGACAGGGCTGGGACCGAGGCTGGGGCTGGGGTCGAGGCTGGAGAAGGGGCTGAGGCTGAGGCTGGAGCTGGGGCCGAGGCTGGAGCAGGGGCCGGGGCTGGAGCAGCTGTACAAACAGGTAGAAGGAGAAAATCAGCTGGAAACAAAACCCAAAGAACAAAACAATAACTAGCATTCCCCACAACCCAGGCCTAGAATTCATCATTATAAAAGAAAAGGGAATGTTTATTACTGTGTGTTCTCACTGTATTCTGTCTGTAACCAGGCAACAGATAAAGAAAAGCTGCATGAATAAGTTGCATGAATCCAGAAGCTGACACTCTGCCACCAAGCCTTATTTTTATACAAGTTAAATCAGTTAACGACATACACCAAATGTGTACTGAGTACAGAGCTTCATGTTAGGTCTTGTGGGAAGATAGACACTGAGCGAAAGAAGATGACAAGACCTTCCACTTGTCTTTTGTTGCCTTTTTGAAATTCCTACTCTTTAGTGACTATTTTTAGTAGAGTACTAAAACCCTTCTATAACCACCCTCAGCGTCCATGCCATGAGCCTAGATTCAGGCTGGGAAGATGATACCCAACACAAAGGGCCCTATTGTCTACCCAAAGCTATCTCCAGGTCTGAGATGGGAGAAGCCAAGGGCCTCTTCTAGTACAAGCTAGCACTCGTTCTGCTTATGCTTCCTGAGTGCCCCCTGTGAGTCCTGATGCCAAGATGACAGCTGATGTTCTCTGACCTTATTCAGATTTAGAAACCTGACTTGGAAAACTAGTACAGCAGCCTCCCCCCTCCGCCACCACACCACAACTACAAGATTCTACACCATCACAAGGCACTGGTGAGGTGCAATCTCCACCCTCTGACCATTCCAGACATTCCTCTTAAGATTTACATTTCTCCTTCTGCTCCCACAGATTTTTCTTTACCATCACGACACCCTTTGCCCCTTCTCCCTTTCTCCATCCAAACACTGGATTCTTCCATTCTCTAACAATATTTTGTCTTTAATCATCTATTTTTTTCTTTGCCCCTACCCTCTACCTTCAAATTAAGTCTTAAGGAGAAAATTACTGAAGTCAATTTTTAACAAGAAATATTGAATTCCTAGCTCCAGGTGATTTTAATCTTCTAAATAGCATCTCGTTATCCCAGAAGATATGAGATCCACTGGGCCTTTTGGACAAGCTTACTATCCTTCAGAGTCCTGGGATCTACCACCACATATTCTGATTCAGTCGGTCTGAGGTAGAGCCCAGGGAACTGTATTGGAAACATGACAGATGTGGTGGATTAAAAAGATTTCCACAAATTCTTTGAAATATCTCCCTTCAAAATAAGGAGATGAAGTCCTCTCCTCTCAAGTATGAGCTGGACCTAGTTAGTTGCTTCTAATGAAGAGAATATGGCAGAAATATTGGAGTGTGACTTTGGAGACTAGGTCATAAAGACGCTGTGGCTTCCACTTTTTTCTCTCTCCTGGATTATTTACTCTGGTGGAAGCCAGCAGATTGTCAGGACATAAAGCAACCCTTTGGAGAGATCCACATGTCATGGAACTGAGGTCTCCTGCCAACAGCCATTGAGTGAGCCATCCTCCACATTCACCAGCCCCAGTTGAGCCTCTGGTGACTGCAGCCCCAGCTGACAGCTTAACTACAACCTCATGAGAGACCCTGAGCCAGGACCACCCAGCTAAACCATTCCCAAATCCCTGACCCAAAGTATAATAAATGCTTGTTGTTGTTTTAAGTTGCTAAATTTGGGGCTAATTTGTTATACAACAATAGATAACTAACACAACATTCTGATTCAGGTGTTCTGAATGCCACATTTTGTGAAACCTGGAATAAAAGGACTAGGAAATCATGCCTGAATGAACATATGGTGGTTCTGACAATAGGTTTTGGGATGTATGAATCTACTATCTTGATACATAAGAAAATTAAACTAAAGAATAGGTCCCAAAATGAGCCTCAGACTAGAATTTCCAAGTCCCCAACAAGAAAGAAAAAAAATTCAAATAAAAGCAGCACAAGAGAAAAAGAGTGTAGCTACCAAACCCACATCCCATGACAAGTTAATTACTTCTTACCAGGGGCAGTCTCTGGCTCGGCAGGTGTCCCTTCTTCAACCGTGGCCTCTTCTACTTTTCCTAAAGGTGCCCTGCCTTTTAGTATGGGCTCATTGGCAAATTTCTGAGGTTCTTTCTCTGGGTCCTTTTTCTCAGGCTCCACTTTGACTTCTTTCTTGACAGGGCGGATGTTGCCGGGAGATGGGGGCCAGATCTGAGCAAGGGCAGCTTTGACTGAGCCGGGAGGCAGGGAGGATGCTGGTCTGGGTGTGCCAGGCAAATGAGGAAAGGACTTGGACGGCAGCCTGGGCAACAAAGAAACAAGGGGGAAAGAAGGGGACACATCAGAATAGGCTTGCCAGAACCTTTCTTCTCCCCACTTTTGCCATGTAACAGTCCTAGGATGCCAATTTATGGCAAAGAAAAGTATTTAGAATATGTGTATTATGGGACTCAAACATATCAAAGAATATGGCGATGGCAAAGGACTGGGCAACATTTCATTCTGTTATACACAAGTTTGCCGTGAGCCAGAGATGACTCAACGGCAACTAACAACAATAATTTGTCTTTTACCTGGCAAATGCAGACATACATTCACTTTAGAGACTCATTCTACTCCTCCCTCCCTTCCTTTGAGGAAGAATGTCTGTCCCAATGTCAAAGTCAAACAGTGCAAGAGAGGGCTGCTCCCTTCAGAAGACAGAGGCTACTTGATTCTCTAGCACGGAACTATCCAGCCGGCTTCTAATATTTCAACTTACCGAAGTCGGGAGGAAGCTGGTGATCTTGCTTTGGGATGAGATGGGGAGAAAGCCCTTCTGATGCCAGATGTAAGATGGAAGGGTATGTTTTCTCTTTCTTTCTCTGTTTTATAGCCCTAAGTTCAGAGAAACACAATAATTAGATTTTTCCTCCAGTGAGGCAGCCACATTGATAGTGTTCAACAGTGGAAGTGTAATCCATTTCATGCCTTTTTGGGAAATTTTAAAACTTTGTCACTATACTCAGTCCAACCTAGCAAAAGGCTCTCGTTAGCTTAAAACTGAATATAACTGAATTAACAAAATGTGACACTAATAAGTTTCTGGATATGTGATTCGAGGTATATTTGTGGAAAAAAATATACATCCTTTTTGAGAAGACCTATACTTTGTGTCTAAAATTACTTGGAGCAAAATCTCTCATAGTCTGGTTTACCCCACAAAAATGTCAAAATGAACAGTCACAATGAACAGTCATGTCATTTTCTTCCAGCTTTTAATTAAAAACAGTTCTTTATCTCTTTCGTTCTTAAGGCTTTTTCTTTTTTAATCCTTGGAATATACCATACCCACTAACCTGTTGCCATCAATTCTGACTCACAGTAACCCTATGGGACAGACAAGAACTGCCCCATAGGGTTTCCAAGGAGCGACTGGTAGATTCGAACTGCTGACCTTTTGGTTAGCAGCCCAACGCTTAATCACTGTACCACCAGGACTTTGGAATGTACCATAGCTCAATGCTATTTTCTTTTTTTTTTTACTTTCTATATCTGCTATATCAGACATTACTTCACTTTTTTCTTTATGTTGATGTTATAGAAACAGGTCCTCCCTCACCTAGTGTCCTCTTGCATTTGGAGGAAATTTGGGTTCAAAGTGAGGAATTTTAGCTGTTTTTACTCTTCTTTAGCAAGGATGAAATTGAAATCTAAAGGCAGACCAAAATATCAGCCCTCTTTTGATTGACAATTAAGAATTCAGCCAGAGAGATATTGCCTCTCCTAGGTCGAAATGGGCGAAGGAAAACTCATTTGTTCCGATATTCAGAACCCACATTCTAAAATCAATTAAGACCAAAAACAAACAAAAACCCAGAAATAGCACAAGGCAAAAGAGCCTGTCATGGTTAATGTTATGTGTCAACTTGGCTAGGCCATGATTCTCATATTATGTAATTATCCTCCATTTTGTCATCTGATATGAGCAGCCAATCAGCTGAAAGGGGAGTTTCCTTGGGAATGTAGCCTGCATCTAATATAGATGGATATTCTGGCAAAACTCTCTCTCTGTCCATCTTGCATCCAGCTCATCATCAGCTGACTCTGGCTCTCGGGATGTGAACCAGCAGCCTGCTGTCTGACCTGCAGATTTTGGGATTTGCTAACTCCCACAGCTCTGTGAGCCAGCAACCTGTCATCTGCCATGCCGATTTTGAATTCATCAGCCCCTGCCACCACGAGTCAGGAGAAGCCTCCAGCCTGATGCACAGATTTGGGACTTGTCAGCCTCCACAGCTGCGTGAGCCATTTCCTTGAAATAAATTTTTCTTTCTCTATCTTTATATATACGCTTCACTGGTTTTGCTCCTCTAGAGAACCTAGCCTAAGGCAGAGACTAGTCCCAAGTATCTGAAACTTCCCTACAATGTTCCTTTAAAATATGAAACGGGAATGGATGCTTGCTGGAGGCACCTGTGGGAACACCTAAGTCCGTCCTTCATTCTGTGGGGCCCAGACTGCATGGGTACAATGGAAGGGGCAGAATATTATCCAGCCACATGGCGAATAAGCTGGTAGTATATCTTTTCTTCTCTCCTTTTCTGACCAGCTCAAGCCTCAACTCCTCTATTTATTCCCTTCTCTTTTTGTTCCCCTCAGTTGCCCCTCTCCATGTTCCTTAGTAATGTCCTAGGAATTGTAGCATGCTAGGTATGGGCTATTCGTTGTTGTTAGTTGCCGTCTAGTTGATTCCTGCTCATGGTGACCCCATGTGCGTAGAGTTGAACTGTGCTTCATAGGGTTTTCAAGGCCATGATCTTTCAGAAGCTGATTGCCAGGCCTGTTTTCTGAGGTGCCTCTGGGTGAGTTAGGACCGCCAACTTTTTTGCCAGTAGTTGAGCACGTAACTGTTTGTGCTAAATGTCAAATAACAGTTGATGTCTTCCTGGAATTTATAAACAGAAGAATGCAGGAATGAGCTTCATAAGGTGTGTGCCAGCTTTATAGCATGTCCAGCTGCATGATGACCCTTTGGTCTCAGAAGGCAGGACGTGGGGCCTCAGAGGGCAGCTGCAGTCCTCGGGTAGCAGAAGCTGCAGCCCCCGTGTGGGGCCCTCCTGGCAAGTGTACAGGATAGCAATTACGCCTCTGACAGATCGGTCCCCACGGTGGAAGGCTCAGGGCTCTCCTCAAGGGAGGCCAGGGGTAGGTACCTCCAGTGGCCTTTTTATTTTTCTTCCTTAAAACATTTAATTTGGCTGAAATCAGACCTAGGAGAAATCTGAATGGGGAAATACGTCAGGCAGGGCAATCTATGATATCTGGGGCTTGGGGAAGAATTTTATCATTTATGATTTGGTAAGACAGGGCTATGATAAGCATTTCATTCTCAGTCTTTTTATTAAATAGTCATTGAGCCAATCACTTTTCTCTCCAGAAACTGTTGTTAGGTGCCACTGAGTTGGCTCTAATTCATAGTGACCTTATGTATAACAGAACAAAATGCTGCCAGGTCCTGTACCATCCCCACAATAATCACTGTGTTTGAGACTATTGTTGTAGCCACTGTGTCAACCCAAAATTGACCTCCATTTAGTCACCCAGGGGCTAGGAGAGCAGGGGAGGAGTGGCCTGGAAAAAGGCGCAGTACTTGAGATAACTGCCTCCATTCTCAGTGTCTTAGGTTCTCCAGGCCCTGAACTCTCAGGTTGCTTTATTCTTAATGTAGCTTTTCACATTTGCAGAGAACACCCTCCAAGGTGGGTAGATTTTGTTTTATCCTTTTAGTTCTTTTAAATTTCCTTTCATTGGTCTCCGAAGCCAACCACCTATTTGGGTGCCACACAGGGACAGGGTACTTCTGATTCTCATCCAGATCTGAGTTCACAGCCAGTACTCTTAACCCCACAGGGCAGTTCTACCCTGTCATATAGGGTCAGTATGAGTCAGAATCGACTCAACGGCGCACAACAACACAAGCCAGATTTGGCTATTTGAACTTAGCTCTGTACAATAATTTTTCCTTGTAACACTTTTCACAAGATTGAGGGGAGCACATGTGGCAACCTGCCCACGTTGATGGTCTGCATAGTTTTCTGGAGCTTGCCCAACTTCTATGAGGTGTCAAGGTGCCCAGGGTGCTGCTGCCAAGATAGACCACCCAGAGGCAGTCTTAGAGGGGCCCTGTACTCAAAACCTACTCCAGCAGGAGACTTTCATTTTACAAACAGAGGTTGTTGTTGTTAGGTGCCCACTACGCCACCAGAGGTAAGGTTTAGAAAACATATCCCTGTCATAGACAATATGCTGGCAGATACCCCAAGGTAGTGCTGTCCAACAGAACCTTCTGAGATGATGGAAATGTTCTAAATCTATACTATCCAATATAGTCAGATTGAAGGAGCCCTGGTGGCGCAGTGGTTAAGAGCTCGGCTAACTGAAAGGGCAGTGGTTCAAACCCACTCAGATGTTCTGTGGGAGTAAACCCTGGCAATCTGCTCCAGTAAAGATTACAGCCTAGGAAACCCCATGGGCAGTTCTGCTCTGTCATACAGGGTCTGTCACTATGAGTAGGAATTGACTCAATGGCATACAGCAACACAATACAAAAAAAAAAAAATTGGCTATTTAAACTTAGATCCAAATTAAAATTAAAAATTCATTTTATCAGTCTCATTAAACATACCATATTTGAAGTGCTGAAGAGTTGTAAAGTGAATTTAGAACTAAATGAATTAAAATTAAAAAAATTATAATTCATTTAATCAGTCTCACTAGCCACATTTCAAGTATTCAATAGCCACACATGGTTAATGGTTGCTGAATTTTACAGTACAACTCTAGGGTATAAATGACTTCTGGAGTCATTTTCCATTGCCATCGAGTCGATTCTGACTCCTAGGGACTTTATAGGACAGAGTGGAGCGCCCCACAGGGTTTCCAAGGAGCGGCTGGTAGATTTGAACAGCTGGCCTTTTGGTTAGCAGCCAAACTCTTTAACCACCGTGCCACCAGGGCTCCATGGCACAGTGGTTAAGAGCTACGGCTGTTAACCAAAAGGTCGGCAGTATGAATCCACCAGTCACTCCTTGGAAACCCTATGGGGCAGTTCTACTTTGTCCTATAGGGTGGCTAGGGGTCAGAATCAACTCTACAACAATGGGTTTGGTTTTTGGTTTGGAGTCATTTTCTGGCAGGACCAGGTATTTGCCTATTTCGTTGTAAAGAGGTGAAAAGAAGGCCAATAGACCAAATAGAGAAAGGGGAAGGCATAAAAAAAGAAAACGTGTGAGAGAAAGTGGAGGCTTTGGAACACGTCATAACAAATCCTTCTCACTTAATCTGTTGGCCAAGATCAGCCCTTATCCTTCCCTAATGGAGTGTTAATTTTTGTTTTTATCCACAAGAAATTTTTTCTTTGGTAAATGCAATTTTTCCCTCCCCAATAAGCACCCACTGTTTGGTGCCAAAGCCATTCTGTTGAACTATAGCTTTTTGTCTAGCGAGGATACTAAAGCACCAACATGCTAATGAATTAAAATTCCACAAACATCAAAGGAAGTTCACCTATGGCTTAAAGGGCTGAAGGTCTGACTCAATCATGAATTAAACACTGATTCTTGAAAGCCTGAAGGGACTTGAAAGAAAATTGCCTGTAGGCAAAACCATCAAGCCTTCATAACCCTGGAATTATCCTCAAATGTCTATGCAAAATCCTTTTAAGTGTTCATCAGCTTTATAAATCTGAATTGCTCTGGGAAGTTAAGATTTTAAAGAATTGTTCCAGCCTCTCATTAAAGGAGTCATACTATTATCATGGGAGAAAGACAGTGAGATCTGGTTGATTGGTGAATCTTTAAAATGCAAGCACAATGTCTGAAGATCAGAGAACAGTATCTATGAATATCTTGCAACAGAATCAAAATAAACATACAGTACAAAACAATGAAGAAGAAAGATTCCAGGAGACACAAAGTTACCTCATTACATTTATAGCATGGTGAAAATTAACATTAACTCAGCCACCTTGCCCGTAATAACAAGCATAAGTTATATTCTTCACTTTGCAAAATCTGTGTTTATAACACAGCCCAACAGCCTTTCAAGAATCAGTTATTAGCAAATTACTAGTGTTTTCAACATAATTTTTTTCAACTATATTTAAGACCTGGGTCTTGACAGGATTAGCTAAGAAGATAAATATTTTTCATCTTGTTTTTTAGGGAAACAAATTCAGAGTTCAGCCAGTTTTTGAACATGAATGGAGTAAAAATGCTGAGGTAACAGTCAAGGCCCACTTCCCCTCCAAAGGTCATTTAGTTTTCCCCTCCAAATGTCATTTGTTTTTCTTAATCTCAAGAATGTAAGTATTCTGGCATCGCATTTGTTTGTACGGAGGTTCCGGTAGGGTAGGCCAGCCACTTACACATGCATGAACAAAGAAGAATTTTCATTTTCAAATTTTTGTGGGAAGCAAAATCCCCAAGTGGAAAGGAAGTATGGGGCACTACCGCCCAGCCAGGCAGATTCATGTTGGCAACTGGTGGGTTGGTGACCACACTGCACAGAAACACCTGCCCCCAACAGCTACTCACCATTGTGCCAAGAATGGTCCTCCTGCGTGCAGAGCCCTCAGGTGGTGTTACAAAGACTTTTGGTCTCTCCATCGGATTTCTAGAGTGTACAGCTTTGTAGGGCATGATGTTGATGGGGCTGCAAGATGCTGAACGAGGACAAATGGGGATAACTAGGATGCAGGTGATTGTTTTACACACAAGAATGCCAGAAGAACAATTGGAGGAAAGCCAAAAGCAGGTTCAGGAAAACGAGCAAAGCAGAAATAGAGAGAAAAGTAGGAAGAAGATGTTATTACGTAAAGGTACCTAGAACCATCATGCTCAACTCTCCTCATGGCTGTATGAGTTTACAAGGTGTACAAAAGGAAGGCATGTTCAAACGAAAAAGCTAGAATATATTACTAGCTATTTGACTATTTAAAAACTGACTAAAGATATAGACATAATCCAGTAATAATGGAAAGCAGAAAATGGCCTTATATTCCTATCAACTGATGGTTCTGGTAAAATGCTACATTAATGATATAAGATACTTTTTATACAAGTACTGGTCTGTAACCAGATTTTTCCTAATTAGCTTTAAGACGGAACAAAAGCTGGAAAGAGAGGAAGCGAAAAAGCAGGCAAGCAAGATACACTACAACTAATTAGGCGTAAAGTTCAACAGCCAGTGGAGAAAAAGCAACTGCATTTTTACAATTTTAAATGACCAAGTCTTACCAGGTGTTAAGACTTGTTACAAGAATAATGTATAATTTTGGGGGAGAAAAATCTGCAAATGTTTCATCCATCAAAGGTACATCAAATGCATGCGTCTTGGTTTATAAGAAGTAGCAGAATACTTGGGAAGACAACTTACAAGGATTGAAAATGGTGAATAGAAAAAAAAATCAGAATTGTAAAAAAAAAAAAGTGGAATCATGACTAGCTTATATAGTTTTATTCAAAATAGAGTATTTTGTTAATCAATTTTTAAAAATCATATAGTTTCTGATCATCCACCTTCAGAAAAACACTGTCATTAATCAAGTTATTCTGAGCAACAATAGGTTTAAGGAAATCCATATAACACAACACACACATCAAAAGTGTCGGTACTAAAATGCCAAGGTTCATTTTCAAATCTCATCCAGAAATCTTGATTCCCAGCAAAAAAACAAGACAATTGAACATGACTACTGAGGAGAATACTATGTATCTGGACCATGTTATAATGTGATTTCACCCAACTCTAAAAAAAAAAGCCATAGTAGCAACCCTTTAAAGAGACCATTATGCCAGTGAATGTAATAGTATTAATAAATTAAAAACTCAGAAGTTCATGAGACAAATTTGGTGTAATCTTAATTTCAGAATTATAAATTACAGAAGTTAAAAAAATATTCGTCATTTTGGTTTTAACCTATAGACGGAAATAGATCAGAGTTCATCTTTATTAACGTAGTGTCTTTCTCGAAATGCCTCACAGTAGCTTCTGGTTATTACTGAATGGTCAAAGCAGTTACTAGATCAGAAATCCCACTCTCTTTTCCCATCATGGAAAAACAGAATTCTATTTCTTCAGGATAAAACTGAAACACTTTGCATTCCCTCAGCTCTCCTTTCAAAAACATGTGTCTTAAAAATTGATATGAAATTTTACTTTCAACCTTAATGGTGAAGGAAAGATTGTTTGTATTGTGAAGGATTGATTTCTTTCTCCTCTAGTGGAAAAAACAATTTCAGGAGGTATCCGTGGAGCTTTTTTTTTTTTTTAATTGTACTTTAGATGAAGGTTTACAGGACAAACTAGCTTCTCACTAAACAGTTAGTACACATATTGTTTTATAGAATTGGGTAACAACCCACAACATGTCAACGCTCCCCCTTCTCTTCCCTGGGTTCCCTATTACCAGCTTTCCTGTTCCTCCCTGCCTTCCAGCCCCTACCCCTAAGCTGTGTGCCCCTTTAGTCTCGTTTTGTTTTAAGGGCCTGTCTACTCTTTGGATGAAGGGTGAACTTCAGGAGTGACTGACTGCATTACTGAGCTAAAAGGGTGTCCAGGGGCCATACTCTCAGGGTTTCTTCAGTCTCTGTCAGGCCAGTAAGTCTGGTCTTTTTTTGTGAGTGAGAATTTTGTTCTATATTTTTTCCAGCTCTGTCTGGGACCCTCTATTGTGATCCCTGTAAGAGCAGTCAGTGGTGGTAGTCGGGTACCATCTAGTTGTACTGGACTCAGACTGGTAGAGGCTGTGGCAGTTGTGATCCATTAGTCCTTTGGACTAATCTTTTCCTGTGTCTTTAGTTTTCTTCACTCTCCCTTGCTTCTGAAGGGGTGAGACCAGTGGAGTATCTTAGATGGCCGCTCATACGCTTTTAAGACCCCAGACGCTACTCACCAAAGTAGAAGGTGGAACATTTTCTTTATAAACTATGTTATGCCAATTGAGCTAGATGTTCCCTGAGACCACGATCACCACAGCCCCCATCCCAGTAATTTGGTCCCTTGGGGAGTCTGGATGTGTCTATGGAGCTTCATCCAAGGAACGCTTCTTGAAGACCAACTGGAAGCAAGCCAATCTCATTATGCCTTCTGGCTCATCCTTTATTATAGTGCCAAGGATGAAGATATCCTTAAACCTACTCTAATGTAGCCTATGCAAAAATTCTCATATTTAATTGTTCAGCGATGACCTTCTGGCTAAAATAAACAATATAAATTCCTTCTAAGGAGAACTAGTTGGTGCCCGGCCACAACCGATGACTGCCCTCACAGGGAGCACAACAGAGAACCCCTGAGGGAGCAGGAGATCAGTGGGATGCAGACCCCAAATTCTCATAAAAAGACCATACTTAATGGTCTGGCTGTGACTAGAGGAATCCCGGCAGTCACGGTTCCCAAACCTTCTGTTGGCACAGGACGGGAACCATCCCCGAAGATAATTCATCAGACATGAAAGCGACTGGACAGTGGGTGGGAGAGAGATGCTGATGAAGAGTGAGCTAATTATATCAGGTGGACACTTGAGACTGTGTTGGCATCTCCTGTTTGGAGCGGGGATGGGAGGACAGAGAGAGTTGGAGGCTGGCAAAGTTTTCATGAAAGGAGAGACTGGAAGGGCTGATTCATTAGGGGGAGAGCAAGTGGGAGTAAGGAGTAAGATGTATATTAACTTATATGTGACAGACTGACTTGATTTGTAAACGTTCACTTGAAGCTCAATAAAAGTTAATAATAATAATAAAAAAAAAATTCCTTCTAAGGGTATTAAATTTCGTGGGATTCATTGCTGTTCTAACAGCCAACTCCTATTAAAAACCTGAAACCATTAAATCAATTATTCTAATAATTTTGCCCTTCTCAAGAAATAATAAGAGCAATATATAGTTTTTACTTCTTTCCTAGAGTGTCCCCATGCCCCAAATTAGTCTCATGGAAATGCCTTAGACAAAGCCAAAGGAGAAATATCTGTATTTCCTCCTACTCTTGGTAGCAAGCATCCATTAAATCGCTCAAGATTTTCAATATGAAATAATGGATGCAGAAGAAAGATAATGTAGGTCAAGTGGTTGGAGTGCGGCATACAGAAAATAAAACTGCATAATAAAATAAAAATATTAACATTGTTTGAGTGCCTAATACACACAGGTACTATTCTAAGCATTTTACATGTATTACATCATTTAATCCTAAACTTTAATAAATGTTCCAGGGGGAAAAAAATGGGCCCGCAAAGTCAACTCAAAGCAGTTACAAAAGACTCTGATTTCTAACTCTGAACTGCTCTATTGTGTCACAGGGAGTCACTGAACAGCCCTAGAGAGTAACGATGCTGTTTAATCTGCTAATATAACCCAGGTAACCCAGGCTCCAGATGCAGGTCACCCTCTTGCCAATGGCAACTCGGAATAAGATAAAGTTAAGGTTCAACGCTAAATGGGAAGACAAGAAAGAATAACCAAGAGGAGCAGACGGAAAACTAAAGGTGATGGAAAAAGCATCTTTAACAAGTAGAAAAGATATTTACATATATTAATTCCAAATACAAGTTTTTAAAAAATCAAGAGTTTTGGTTCATTAAACATAGATGTATCAATGCAGTAAGTAACAATGATCTAAGAAATGCCATTAATAAAACAGGCAACTCAAGTAAAGAATATGGATTGGCTTCACACTAAAATGAATCACAGAAATGTATTGATTTGTGAAAAGGAGAATGAAAAGTTGCAAAGTACAGAAGAGCCAGTGAACAGATAAAAACCACCTTGGTTGAGCAAAACAGTGAAGAAGGAAGGTAGAAAGATGGGCAGATAGAATGGGTGAAAAATGTGGAAATGGAGACTAGAGAAAGAGTGAAAGAATTGACAAAAGTTAGTGACAAAAGGAAAGAAAGACAATTTGCTTGTTGTAAGGCAGTCCTTTAGCACAAAACAACATACAATGTGGAGACAGAAGCATGGCAGTCATAAACTATACAGATCCTCTGAAATAGGCCTGCAAGGCAATTTTAAAGGTTCTTCAATTAACTAAGCAAGAAGAAAAACATTCTCAACTTGCATAAAAGTACCAAATTTATAGGCACAAAAAATTAACTATTTTGAAATAAGTCATACTTCTTCTTCCAGAAAATTCTCAGATGTAGTAAGTGACTGCTCTAATAATAGGAGAGTTACTTTTTACAGAACATGGAGCACGGTGGTCTATCTAGGTGACTGCACAATTGTACAAGAGCATCACCCAGGGTGCTGAAGATGGCGGGTAGCACATTCAGGATCCACTAATTTTCCAGGTGGCTCTGGTATAAGTCACTTATTTTCACTGTATTTGGTTTTTATAAGTAGACAGTGGGAATACCCAACACTTGCTATCTTGACTGCTTCTCCAGGGCTGTTGTGGAGAATTAGAGTTAATACACATTAGCTCATTGGGTGCTGTAGAGAAAAGATACCCTAAAACCCCAAGAATTATTATTTACTGAGAGGGCTAATGAAGAAGAAGCTTACAGAGGCAAAACACTTTTTATGGGCACTTTATAAAGAGCTCATGCAATTTCCTAACTGCCAAAAACGAAGGTTGGTAGACTGATCAAGACTGATCACATAGGTATAATACCAATTGTGCCCAAAGTATATTTAGGAAAGCCTGAGTCAACTCACTATCAAAGCCCTAATATGTATCTTTCTTTCCGACTAGATATAGGCTCTACAATAATATCTCATTAAATTAATCGGCTCATTGAGGCATGTTTTGCATTTTTAAAAGTAGAGGCGTGGTTAACTAATTATAATAACCAGTACTTGGCATATTTTACGTATTTTCAAAGAATGCAACAAATAAAAGTAAATTTAGCTTTCTCCACAACTCTCAGTGTTTTGGAAGGGTAATATTCCTAGATTACATATAAAAGACGGGCACAGGAGGAGAAGTAGCCAGCCCACGGCCGCATTAAGAAACTCTATGTTTAAATAATAAGCTTGTCCTTTGGTTTTTATTCCCAAGTCCATGTATTAGTATTTAATATTCAATTATTTCTACCTTTGATCATCTGCTCAGAGGCAGGGGCAAAAAGAAAGGTAGGGAAAGGATACTGTTTTCTGCTAATGTTACGAGCAGACAGAAGCATCTGAAGCCATCCGATCACAGGGAGGGGCCTCCTTGGCCTGCCTGGCGTCTGGTGTCCAGATAAGATGTTAAGATGTCGACAAGGAAACAATGCCAGGGCATGAAACCAACACCAACAGACACACATCCAAAGCCATTCCGCCCGGAGAAGAGAGAAGCGCACATTAGGAAAAGCTGAAATGTGATTAGATGATTATTGGCTGCTTAGAAACGCTTCAAGAGGAGACCTTTACCTCACCAGGGAGGTTCCCATTGACAGTTTTACCTGCATCTCCAGACAGGGCAGCTGTGCTTTTACTTCTGGCCAGGAACGAATGTGTGGGCGTCAGGAGTCTGTTAACAACGCTGCTCTCCCATGGGCTGAGCTGCAGGCGGCGAGCTAAACGTCACCACATAAGCAAGATGTTAGATGTATTCTTTCCAGGGGCAAGGGGGCACAGAACAACACACCTATGGCTTCCATATGGCAGGCCTTGGAGAGAGACCAGGCTCTCTAGGGAGGACAGGTGGTGGAGAGTCAGGGCAAAGGGGCCAGCTAATCCATACTGTTACAGCCTTTCTTAGAGATGTTAAGTTTGTGACAAGCTCTATATTAGTTTCACAGACCCAGATTTTTCTAACCACCCTCTTTGCACAGACAACAGGTAATAAATCAGAAATATCATTTTGACTACAGGTTTGAAGTGCTGACTCCAGGTCGTATCTATCTGATAGTCATCAGGATGGGCAACAGCCTGATAGCATAGACCTCAGCCAAAGGGTTTCCCAAGTACCTTGAATAATAAACACCAACAGAGGTTTTGGCAGTTTAACCGAAGACTGGATTTATATACAAGATAGAAAAGGTCCCATTAAGTTATGCTAGCTCTCAATGAATTACTTGGGCAATTGGCGGGGTGGGAGGGGAGGAATCAGATATAACAAAATGAAAGAAGACTCATGCAAAATTAGGTATGGAATTTCCTTTTTGACTTTTCCATTCAGCAAGCCAGGTTCTTTCAGGTCCCTGTTTGGCAACAATATAAAAAGTTTGGCCAAGGATAAGGCTAAGGCTGAAGCAAGATAAAATTCAACAGAAAAGCCAAAATCCAACATAATCCCAGAGATTACTAGTGGGTGCCTGAAGAATCTAGAAAACAAATTATAAATTAATTACTTTGCTTATAATGTTAGCTTCCAGTGATAGCCCATGAAAATATAGTGGCTATTTTCCAAAAATACCAGGAGAGAAGCTTGCAAAAATCCCACAAATATCACTAAAGTGATCACACATCTCGATTTTAGAACACACTCCCAAGACACTTATAAAAGTCTTTAAAACTGTCTGAACCTGGCAAGGCCTCTTCTGCTCTGAACCATAAACAGCAGGTGTAAGTGCCCTCGTCTGTGGAGCAAGAGTTCTTGTAACAATCTTCCATATGTTGTGTTTTAAAGGAATGACATTTAAGTTCTAGGATATTAGTTTCAGTTAATAAAAGTCATATAATGCTAAGCAATATTACGGGAAATATTGGTTCCTATTTGGAAGGAAGTACCAACTTCCAATAAATACCTTAATTATCTGACTTTATTTTAAAAGAGTGATTATTTGGATCAAGACTGGTGAATTTAAGAATGAGTGAATCGTTCATTAGATCTTCTGTTTTAGGAGAGTCTTCACGATTAAATCTTATTTGACATTAAGATATTAATAAAAAGATGTTATAAAAAGTATGTAATAGTTACACAGTAGAGCCCACATGAGGTAGATGCTATTATAGACCATAGCATGGCAGTGCAACTGTGTGTGTGTGTGTGCATGCACACGTATGTGACAACAGCGGAATATACAGCAGCCTAAAATTGTGTTTCAGTCACAAAATGAAATATCAATGGAAAAATGTGATTGGGATTCACTGAAAATCTCAATAGAACTAGATTTTCAGTTTAAGAGAAAGGGAAGAAGAGATGAAGGCTTCCTTTTCTTAGTTTAGAACTGCGGAGATGGTTATTGCAAAAGTAAGACTGTTTTTCTCCATTAAGACATTCAATTGCTTTATTTCTAAGATTCTTGAAGGCGTCACAGAATTTGCCTCAAATGAAGATCACTAAAAACCCACTTTAACTTGTGTATAAAACATCCAAAGAGATTTGTTTTATACCTTCCAACCCTATAAATGAACGATTTTGCTAGGAGAAACTTATTTCCATTTCTACCACACTCCTAACTATGCCCTAAGGCAGAGATAGATCTACTCCACAACGTAACTTTTTAGGAAAGATTAGTAAAGGAGAGTTAGTGTATTGCTTTTTCACCTAGAGGGACTTGATTTTTAGATCGTAAGCTCCTGAAGAGATATTCTTATGGAACGACTGTACAGTATTGATCTTATTTAAGGACTTAAAAACAAGATATTGACAATTTCCATAACAGACCATTTAGAGCAGACTAGACAAACTCAAAGGCTTGTACGGGACCATGCAGGTTAATATAAATAAGCGATCTGAGCTAAATAAACATTATAGATATCTGTACTACCACACTCCTCTTATAAGCAGGAAGTCATTATTCAGTTCCAGAAAATGGGTGTCATGCAGAAATGCAGGCAAGTGTTGCCATATCCAAATTTTTCATTAAACCCATTGCCATCGAGTCAATTCCAACCCATAGTGACCCTATAGGACGGAGCAGAACTGCCTCACAAGGCTTCCTAGAAGTGGCTGGTGGATTCGAACTGCTGACATTTTGGTTAGCAGCCATATTGCTTAATCATTGCACTGCCAAGGTTCCAATTTTTTTTTTAATTAGACATGGGAAATCTAAATGTTGTATGATATCTTCCATCTTTAAAATGTTGGCAATTAATTCAAATTAAAACAATAGCAAAAAACGCTGGCATGCCTGTAAGCAGAATTCAACTTGAGTTCCACCATTGTGTCCTCTGATGTAGATTCCAGGAGAAAACGTATTGACTAATTTTAAGCAAAAAGCAGGTAACTTCATTTCTTTTTTTTTTTTTTCAAACTCTCTGTAAGTCTTACTTGAGAAAAAAAGATGGTTAAACAGGTAGCTTAAGAATAAATAGCACGTCTAGTGGTAACCCTCCCTCTGCTTCAGCAATTAGAGAAATCTTTAATAATCAGAGGTTTCCTTTAACGCAAGACCATATAACACTACATTCAGGTGCAAAAATCAAACTATTTAAAAACTAGTTGGGCACAGAAACACACTGGCCATTAGCTCTGAGGACCTAGGGAAGCACAGCTTAAAAAAAAAAAAGGGAGGGGGTTATTTACCATCTGGAATGGAAATAATTGCAATAGTTTTAACAACCAGTAGGACTGTAGAGATGCACTCTAGATGAATGTCAGTCCTGATGGTATTGGAGTATCAATTTGATATCCTCTTTAAGGTCCGTGGAAACCCTGGTGTCATAGTGGTTAAGAGCTATGGCTGCTAACCAAAACGGTGGCAGTTTGAATCCACTAGGTGCCCCTTGGAAACTGTAGGGGCAATTCTACTCTGTCCTATAGGGTTGCCATGAGTTGGAATCGACTCAGTGGCAATGTTTTTTTTTTTTTTTTATTATTAAGTTCTGTGCCGTAGGGCTGGGAAAGCTCAAACTGTCTAGTAAGGATGTATGCCCTACTAGACAGATTTGTCTCTGAAGGTTCCTAACTTAATAACTTGATAAGAATTCTTTCTAATTAGATAATAAAGCACAGTCAAGTTATAAAAATAGCAGGAAAAAATTAATTAAACTACTTAAATTTCTAAATTACCAAAACCCAAACCCATTGCCATCGAGTTGATTCTGACTCATTCATCTGCTATATTTTATATTAAAAGAATGGGTTTGAAAATAAAAGCCACTCATGAAAAGAAATTTTAATTCATAATAATTCCTCTAACATGCGAATACCCCTTACTCGACTACATGTCTAATATTGATTTTGAAGAAATGATTTAGCCAAGTTAGGCTAAAAAAAAAAGGGAATGGTTTCAGTTAAAACGCAAGAATAGGAACTTGTTCAAACATTTACTACTTTAAGAGATCAGTTATAAAATAACATCGACACTTATATAATATTGTACATTACAATGACACTGTAACAACTTTTATACAATACGAAATGTACAAATACACATACACGCATACAGAACATGCACACATTACATTCTTTTTAAAGACCATAAACACTGAACCTTTCAAACCAATCAGTTTCTTAATAAAGTACTCAAAGTAACCACAATGTGTTACTTTTAAAGAGTTGTGTTTTTATATTGCACAATAATTCTTTGGTTTCTTAATTAAAATTATTTTGTAAAACAAGTAGCTTATCTTAAAAGCTTGATTTTTCCTTTTATAATATTTAAGCATATAAAATAATACTTCCACTTTATAAACAAAGTCAACATTCATGTACTGTAAATCCATGGGATGAATAAAACTAAAAATTAAAAAAAAAATTAATTGGAAGACTGTGATTATTAAACTTGTCAGGAAGCTGTAATGAGGATGACATTCTTGAAGTCAGGCCAAACCCCTTAAAAGTAAATGAGTGGACACCAAAAAACCAAGCACACACACGAGAAATGCAGTAAGCAACGTTTGCTTAAATGAGAAATAAATTGGCAAAATGAAATCTACCAACATGAATCATTTTAAAAGTTTTTTTTCTTTTTTTGTAGAAAGTCAAAGCCTGGAATTCCCAAAGTACAGATGAAAAACAAAAGACAGTATGATTGAAATCAAATAAACGTTCATAACAAAGATTATTTGCATTTTGGTGGATAAGTGGGCGATTTCTGGAGCTGTAAACTCGTTTACTAAAAAGTTGAGAGAAGCACCGCTTTCATCACTGCTAAATGCAACCATTCAGCCAAGTTCTAAAATGAGAAACGTTCTCGTCGAAAGGAAAATGCTGCTCAGCCGTTTATTGCTTTTTTACTCTGAAGTTTTTTTCTTCCTATTTAAGAAACGTAGGGAAAGCAACTTCAGATGCTGATTTTTTAATCTGTAAACATCCAGAAAAAAAGTATTAAGTAAAGAACAGAACACTTTGTGTTTTCCTTTTGACTGTACCTCTATCTGGAGAATTTAGTAAAGTTGCAGATGAAGAGGAGAGCCGCTTGCTAATGACGGGATCAACATGTTTCGAAAGATTCATGGTGGAAACTGACCGCCTGTCAGGATCTAAAACAGATGGAGATAATGCTAATTGACAGCCAGCATGCAGTACTGCAATTTCCTAGCTCACTGACGGGAGGAAAAACTAGGACTGGATGCTTTCAGCTCTATCACTAGTTCCTTCATAATAGCACAGTTTTCTAAGTGGACAATTTAAAGGTAACTTAAAGGCTAGAAATAAAATTCATTTTACTTAGAGGACCAAGTAAATATTCAGTTCACCAGTTTGTCAGCCATGGAAATTCAAGGATATTGTTCTAATACAACAAATGGAAGAAAACAAAAGGAAGGCTAGTGAATGGCTGCTAAAGTTATGGAGTCTGACTATGCAGCAAACTGAAGACGACAAAGGCTGAAAGAGAATGCCTTTGAAATTTTTCAAAGTAGGAATGATGGGGTCATAATAAAAACAGAAAAACCAGCTGCTGTGGAGTCAGTTCCAACTCACGGCAAACCCACGTGTGTCAGAGTAGAACTGTGCCTCACAGGATTTCCAATGGCTGATTTTTGGGAAGAGATCACCAGGACTTTCTCCCAAGGTGCCTCTGGGTAGACTCAACACCCCAACCTTTTGGAAAGCAGTTCTGTTTGCACCACCTAGGGACCCCGGGGGTAACAGCAGTACAGGTATAAGAGAATGTAATACATTGGAATAAAAGAATACGAGGTTCTGCATATTTGCTGATTCCTTTGCTTGCAGAGTCCTTTAACCAGGACTTTAAAGTTCAATTATGAATAGATTTTTTAAAAAAGAAAGAAAAAAGAAACACCCTAGGTGTGGAGAGGATGACCGCTAAAACGTTTCTTTTTAAAACGGCTACTCATAATCACACTTCTGTGCCTATAACACAGAGTTCAGTGCGGTTACAAGTGGAGGAACACACCACAAACTTTCCCAATAAAGCTGATAGCAATACAGATAAAATCGGAATTCCTTTCTCTTAAGTTCATGAACAACATTATTGTTCACCTTGCAACCAGTCAGGTAATTTTGGAATAATTCTTAAATTTCATGTAAATGAATTTTTTTATATTCACGTTTTACATGGAAATAATAGCCACACAAAAGGCAAGACCACCTCTGTTCATTTTTTGTCAAGACTGTGGAGCTAAGTTGTAACCTTGCCTATCAGCACAAATCGTGTGCCCTAAACAAAACTGCAATAATAAAAGTCTTAAAAAATCTCGTTATATTTATCCTGGAGGTAGGTGGATGTTCTGATTTATAACAGCCAAAGCTAAAAGAGGTTTTTATAAGTTTTTTGTTTTTTTTTTTTACTGTTATTTACAGTGCACTGATGATAAACAAGCCTTCCATCAACACCAGACATTCATATCTTCTTCTGGGACCCATTTTTCTGGCTGAAGCAATTTTATTCAATAAGACACCATTTCTGTAACTCACATTTACCCTAAACTGATGGGCTCTTAGGGTACTGCCAACATAAAGAAAAGATGTAGGGTAAACTATCAAAAGGAACACCTTAATGATAAAATGTGAGGTATAAGGGCACAAGGAAAGATACTGAAATTCATCTCGAGGTGATTTTATAGTAATACATTTTCTGAGATTGCTTTTTATGATAAGCTTTATTGGGGGAAACTGTGTCTACATGCAGGCCTTTCCTCAGGTAGGTTCTCAATAGGTTATTACAAAACATTTAGTTCTGCTTTAAAGTAAATTGAAAAATGAGCTAGACTAGATCTTCCCATCCTAAAAAATACTGCGAATAGTAAAACATCTAAATCTGCCACAGATGGTTAAAATCATGAAGGTATAAAATGCATTTCTTATATTATTTAATAAACAATAAGATTATTTTTATTAATTTCTTTTTCTCATTGAGAAAAACACAAATTCACAAAAGGATTTATAAAAGAATCAGTTCAACTGCCAGCAGCTGGACAAGACACTGATTTTGACCTTGACAATTTCTAGGGTTTGTTTGTCGGTCAGCAAATACTGACTGAGAATGAATCACGAACCAGGCACTGTCACGAACTAATGGGTATTCAAAATGAATAAGACCTGGTCTCCACTCCCAAGATCACAGTAGATCATTTTTTAACCTCTGAGAACTTCAGAAACTTCTGATTATTTTCAAACTTCTCTGTTCTAGATAGCAGCAAATTTCCCTAATCCACTGCCTTTGTAAAAATGGATTTTACCCAAACAGCTTACAAAGTACAATATTGCTTTTTCTTGCTTAGAGTAGCAGTAATAAAGATCAGATACTGAGTAATTATTACATACAGTTACAGAAGGAGAACAGATTATACTTCTGCTATATACATCTAAAATATGAAGTCCCATAAAAGAAAAATAAGTAAGGTTATGAAAATAAATACCACCATAGCTTTTCTGCATGTAAAGTATATGCAAAACTATTCCAAAAATGAAATAGACTTGTAAATGATTCAATGATCACAGATATGATATGTGTCCCACTAAATACCATACTGGGTCATGAAAAAGCCAACGGGACAGAAAGTGCTTTATAAATTTATCTCATTGTCCTAGGAAAGTAGGTTGTGGTGATATGCTTTCAGAATTTTCTTTTTTTTTTTTTAAATAAGGGTTCATAGAGGATACTCTGAATGTTAGGAATGAAAAAGAATAGATAAGCAAATAAACAACACCCTTTAGATCACAACTGAAAAAAGGCAATAGCAAAATTGATTGGGGTGGGTGGGAGGAAACCAAACTAGGTGTACTTCGATTCCAGGTAATTTATTAAAAATATTTAAGGTATTATCTAAAATGATCTTTGAAAGTGAAAGCAAGTGTACCACATGCAATCGCTTTATTTCAAACCTTTAAGTTTTCTGAGTCATATTATCACACTTAGGAAACACTGTGCCATACACCAAATCTAGGCCTATGCAACTGGATATTAAGCATGCGGTATGGCTAAGAAGGTGATGATTCGGCTATTGATGAACGGGCCCTAGGTCTGAGGTGCTAGCTACAGGTCAGGCAATCAGCAATCTCAGGGATGTCTGTACCAGATTTTCTAGTACCACCAAAAGCTGTGAAGTGGTGGTCCAGGCGTGCTAAATCGAGAAAGGTGAATGATGATTCAACAAAACCACCTAGGGACAGAATGTAAGACAATGATTTTTCAAAGTAAATTAAAAAAAAAAAAGTTAAGACTTAACACAAATGAAAAGGAATGGATGCACTATGCAAAAATTCAAGGTGTATTGAATTTACAGTACAAAAAAATAAGGCCTTTCACTATATCCAAATTGCTACATGGTTTTACGTCCATTCAAGGAGAAAGAGAGAGCTTAGACATCTACTACTATTTCTCCTTCAGAAACCTGCATGTTTCTTTGTAGGGTGTTCGTGCTGCATACACTTAGGGTCGGGATACATTAATTCACAGTACTGATAAACTAATTTCCATCAGTTTAATATGACTTTGATTCTTCCAGAGAAAAAGATAAAACTTATTCCATAGTCCTAAAACCCTTATGCAAATGATTTACTTAAAATAATGTAGAGTTGAAACTAGCTATGTTTATTCAGAAACATTGCATAGATTTCTACCTCTTTTAAGGAATTTGGTAACAAATGAGAAAAAGTAGCCTGTGTTAAAGGAAAGAAAGATCCTGATTTTCTTACCTCTATCACCCTCTTATCCTCCAAAGGTGGCAGTATCATTTATTGTAGTTTAATGATTTCAGCAAGATTTAGATTTTGCAAACACTGACTTAGGAAAAGAAGCGATTGCACTTTTACAGTCCAGGAAAAAGATACTGAGTTTGGAAGCCGTCACTGCCTGTTTACCTGCACTGTGGATGCTGTGGCTCCCGTGGAGAGGGCCTCCCCACGACCACCGGTTATGCTTCTGTCTTGGCTTCTGGCTCCTCTCCATTGTACGCCGTACAACAGCTTCATGGCGTTCCTGGAATGGAATAGAAGAGCCGATGATTAGATTAAAAGTGGTTGTTTGGGGCTTCTTCAACTTAAGGCAGAGTATAGCAAGGGGTAGTTTTTAAATTTTGACCTTACTACTTTGGACTGATTTCCTAAACTTCCTGGGCCTCAACTACCTTATCTTTAAAATGGGAATAATACTACCTAGCACATATGCATACTAGTGCAAGTCTTAGCAACAGTGGTTGCTTAACAAGCGTGGTTGTTGTCGTTGAGTCCATTTCAACTGATGGCGACCCTAAGGGACAGAGCAGAACTTCCCCATAGGGTTCCTTGGCTATAACATTTACAGAAGCAGATTGCCAGGTCTACAAATGTGGTACAGTATTTAATGGAATTTCAAGACATATGATCTTGTGTAGCATAACCATTCTGAGTCTAAATTTCCATTTTTGCAAAAACTGATAGTTAACACAGGGTTGGTAAGGGTTAAAATGAGATGACCTATGTGAAAATGTAAATGGTAAAGCCCTAAACCAAAATACCAAACCCGTTACCATCAATTCCAACTCACAGCAATCCTACAGGACAGAGTAGAACTTCTCCATAAAGTTTCCAAGGGTTTCTTGGTGGGATTTGAACTGCCTACCTTTTGGTTAGCAGCCGTAGCACTTAACCACTATGCCACCAGGGCTTCCCGGTAACATCCTACACCCCTCTAAATACTTAGAATGGTCTTAATAATGCAGCGTAGACTAATGGGAGATAACTAAATTACAGGTCTAGACCAGAGAAACCGGCTTTTAATAAAGCTTCTGGGGTAATAAAATTAATCACCCCCATTCTTTTCGGACTCTCGCAGCCCAAGAGCTCTAGAAACTGCGCCCATCTGTAAAGCTGAACGCCCTGAAACAAATGTGCTCGGCATCCCCACACCTTCGCGCAAAGGCTCATGGTGCATATCCTGCGTTTCTGAAATGGAAGTGTCTCCCGTATTTCCCAGAGGGGCGTCTCACTTTGTCCTCCTCGAGTCTCTGCCTCCGCTTCTCCTCCACAGCAGCTCGCCTCCGCTCCTCCTTCAGCCTCTGCTCCTCGAGCTTCTTCTTTCGCTCCTCCAAGTGCTTCTCGTAGTGCTGCCTGGCGCGCTCCTCTTTTTCTAGCCAGACGATTTCTCTTGCAGCTTCAGTAAGAAGGAGAGAAACCAAATACAAGGCAGGTTTAAAACTTGAACACCTAGTGGTGTATCATTAATCCATATTTAACATATAGGGGGTTTTCTGGTTTATGTATTAACCAAGTATGGCCTTTTGCTTTCCTTGGATTTTCAGGAAAAAAATTCGACTATTAATTTTTAGAATAATTTAATATGCTAACAATGAAGTCGAAGAAGATACAATGAATTCTCATCAGGCACCTCTTCAACCTACTAGCTTAGTATACTATTACTACTATAGAATAATGCAAAAATCACCTCCCTTGGACTCAGTTCTGATACTGATATGGCCTCAAAACCAATAGTAGTCTCTCCCCCTTTGGGTTCATTTTGTACCTGCCTCCCTTGGGAAAAAAAAAAGTGCAACCCTGTGGAGCACAGTTTGACACACACGGGGTCACCATAAGTCGGAATCAACTCCACAGTAATTGGCTAGTTTATAAGATATTAACATTAGGGAACACTGATTGAAGGGTATTCGGGAACTCTCTTTATAATTTTTCTGTAAATCTGATTTTATTTCAAAATAAAAAATTTTTTAAAAATGTGGTATCATCAAGATCAAAAGCCTATGACTACATTTCTTCAACATAGCATTGATTCTCTATGACCATTAAAAATAGTGGAAGAAAATATTTGATAAAAGATATTTTAAATACCTCACAGGTATGGAACACTGTGTCAGCTAAGAAACGTGAGGGATCAAATAAGCAGCAGACCTGTGTCTGAAGAGCTTACAATTTAAATAAGACATCAAAACATGAAAAGCTGAGGGAAAATACACAATTCGAAAAATATTATTCAATGATGGACTTTCATTTCTTCTTTATATATACATGCTCCCGACTCATTTTAGGGGAAAATATACTCCAAAAAGAAAAAAATCAAGCCTTGAGTTGCAACAATGAAGGATTCTCTGGAGAAAATATTAAATGATGCAGGAAGCATCAAAAGGAGATGGAAGGAATACACAGGGTCATTATACCAAAAAGAATTAGTCAGTGTTCAACCATTTCAAGAGGTGGCATATGATCAGGAACCAATGGTACTGAAGGAAGAAGTCCAAGTTGCTCTGAAGGCATTGGTGAAAAACAAGGCTCCGGGAATTGGTGGAATATCAATTGAGATGTTTCAACAAACAGATGCAGCCCTAGAGGTGCTCACTCGTCTATGCCAAGAAATATGGAAGACAGCTTCCTGGCCAACTGACTGGAAGAGATCCATATTTATGCCTATTCCCAAGAAAGGTGATCCAACCAAATGTGGAAATTACAGAACAATATCATTAATATCACACTCAAGCAAAATTTTGCTGAAGATCATTCAAAAACGGCTGCAGCAGTATATCGACAGGGAACTGCCAGAAATTCAGGCCAGTTTCAGAAGGGGACATGGAACCAGGGAAATCATTGCTGATGTCAGATGGATGCTGACTGAAAGCAGAGAATACCAGAAGGATGTTTACCTGTGTTTTATTGACTATGCAAAGGCATTCAACTGTGTGGATTATAACAAATTACGGATAACATTGCAAAGAATGGGAATTCCAGAACACTTGATTGTGCTCATGAAGAACCTTTACATAGATCAAAAGGCAGTTGTTCGGACAGAATAAGGGGATACTGAGTGGTTTAAAGTCAGGAAAGGTGTGCGTCAGGGTTGTATTCTTTCACCATATCTATTCAATTTGTATGCTGAGCAAAGAATGCGAGAAGCTGGACTATATGAAGAAGAATGGGGCATCAGGATTAGAGGAAGACTCATTAACAACCTGGATTATGCAGGTGACACAACCTTGCTTGCTGAAAGTGAAGAGGACTTGAAGCACTTACTAATGAAGATCAAAGACCACACACAGCCTTCAGTATGGACTACACCTCAACATAAAGAAAACAAAAATCCTCACAACTGGACCAATGAGCAACATCATGATAAACGGAGAAAAGATTGAAGTTGTCAAGGATTTCATTTTACTTGGATCCACAATCAACAGCCATGGAAGCAGCAGTCAAAAAAATCAAAAGACTCATTGCATTGGGTAAATCTGCTGCAAAGGACCTCTTTAAAGTGTTGAAAAGCAAAGATGTCACCTTGAGGACTAAGGTGCACCTGAACCAAGCCATGGTATTTTCAACTGCATCATATGCATGTGAAAGCTGGACAATGAATAAGGAAGACTGAAGAAGAATTAATGCCTTTGAATTGTGGTGTTGGTTAAGAATATTGAATATACCATGGACTGCCAAAAGAACAAACAAATCTGTCTTAGAAGAAGTACAACCAGAATGCTGCTTAGAAGCAAGGATGGCGAGACTGCATCTTGCATACTTTGGACATGTTGTCAGGAGGGATCAGTCCCTGGAGAAGGACATCATGCTTGGCAGAGTACAGGGTCAGCAGAAAAGAGGAAGACCCTCAACGAGGTGGATTGACACAGTGGCTGCAACAATAAGCTCAAGCATAACAAGGATTATAAGGATGGCGCAGGACTGGGCAGTGTTTTGTTTTGTTGTGCACAGGGTTGGTATGAGTCGGAACCAACTCGGCAGCACCTAACAACAACATACTCCAAAAAACTATTTTTTGAAATATGATTCCTTTAGCCTTGATAACCAAAAACATCTTTAATATGAGTTATTAACGCTCCAGGCAAAAGGGTTTACTCCAGGTAAAATGAAATTTAGAGCATAAACCTTGAGGGTACTGCATGGCATATAAAAGGTTTTTTTTTTTTTTTAAGGGAAATTCAGAACATTTCAGTTTCCTCTGAATGTTTAATATTAAAGATTCTGCATTTCTGTCACTATTCAATCTTTTCAAAGTTATTTATTTGAAGAGACCAATCTACTGAAATGGATCTGAACTGACTTTACTTTGTTGTTCTGGGTGCCACTGAGTGGATTCCGACTCACAGCGATCCCATGTGACAGAGTAGAACAGCCCTTTGGGGTTTTCTAGGCTTTAATTTTTACGGGAGCAGATTGCCAGGTTTTTCTCCCGCAGAGCCACTGGGTGTGTACCAACTGCCAACTTTTCAGTCAGCAGCTGAGTACTTAACTATGCGCTACCAGGGCTCTTTGACTTTAGTGGAAGGACAAGGACAAAGTCAAGGTGAGTTTATCCTTCTGATATCACTCAGAGTGGTGCGCAGAGAGAACTGGGGACTGGCACGCAAGAGGTCTGAGTTCTCCCAGCAGCTCTGCCATCTATGGGTGGTTTAAGACCTCAGACGTTTGGATTTCGGTTGTTGCTTCTCTGAAGTGAGGACATTACCATAATGTTCTCCATGGAAGTCTTAATAATTTATACTTCTACCAACAGTGTATGAGGGTCAGAGGCAGAAAAAAGAAACAATTTGTACCCCAAGACCTAGAGATATGTGATATGATAAATGTATCTAACTTGTAGCATTCAAACTATTTAGTTTTTTGGCTTTTATACCCCATTTGAAGGAAACCTTCAGATTCTTTGAGGATTTTTATTAACACAATGTGTACGTTTCCTGTAATAGATCTAGAAGCTAACAAGATAAAATAAGAAATAAAGATGTTTACAAAACATTAAAGAATCATAAAAAATAAAACTGGTAAGATAAATTTGTAAAACAAGGTAAAATAGGAATTAGTCAGCTCCTAGATTAATTTTCCTTAAATAATGTTTTTCGTCTGGTTACTTTCTCTCTTAAGAATATTTGTAACTATTTCCTCATTAAATTTAAGTTCCCTGATTCATAAAGTCCTATTTAAATTTCCCCTTAATACCCGTATTTGGCCTTAACATAAACTCTTGATTCTAGTTAGACCAGTCTCCTCACTGCACCTCCCAAACCAACCATGCTTCTCCCAGGGCTTTGCTCCCATAGCTCCCTGTGGGAAGAGCTGCCACAGTTTCTTACCCAAATGGATCCATCCTTTCAGGCAGCAGCACAGTTCCTGTAATGTATCTCAGAATCACCTTTGGAGATGGAGGGGGGTTCTTGTTAAAATGCAGAATCCTGGGCTCCAACCTTCATATCCGATTTGCTAATTCTAGGAGGGGGCCCAGTAATCTGTATTTCTAACAAACCTCGAGATGACTCTTAGGCAAGTGGTTTACTGATAACATTTGGAGAAGTACTGTCCTTATGGTAGAAGCTTTGTTTTTTTCAGGGCTCACAGCTGCTTGTCGTCTCTGATAAAAACTTTAGCCAGTTGCCCTGGAGTTGACCCTGACTCATGGAGACTCTATGTGTGTCACTGCAGAGCTGTGCTCCACAGAGTTTTCAATGGCTGATTTTTTGGAAGTAGAGTGCCAGGCTTTTCCTCTGAGGGCACCTCTGGGTAAATTTGAATGGTCAAACTTTCGGTTAGCAGCTGACCCTGTTATTTATTTGCACTACCCAGGGACCTCACTACATACTTTAACATTTTCTATATTTTTATTTCTGTGTAGCAAAGGTTTTTTTTTTGGCACTCTCCATGATGCCTTCCACAATTTGACATATCCCAGGGTCTTAACAATTATTTCCAGATTCATTAGGACCTACTTCTTGATTCATTCACCCATAACTGTGTGGTCTTGGGCAAGTTACTCAATCTCCCTAAGGCCTCAGCTCCATCAGGGTAATCTATGGATAAAAATAGCACCTTCCTCATAGAGTTATTATGAGGATTTAAAGAAAAATTACACCTAAAGTAGTTAGAACATTTCTCTACACTTAGTAAACATTCAATAAATATTAGCTATTACCATCGTCTTTGTCAACACCACTATAATTTCAATTCAGAAAACTAAAAGGTATTTTTTTAAGGTTGCACTATAAATTTCAACAAGGCTAGATATTATTACAATCATAATTAGTTCTATCTCCAAATAATCTATTGAAGGAAGAAACTTTTTCAGACTAGTATTGAATTGCACTTCTATTTTCTACCAGGAAGTGGAGATCCTATCCCAATGCCTTTCTTTAAACAATTGTCTTCTTTAAACAGTCATACAAAGGCTACGCAGATAATGTTGAAATAGCAAGCAACACCTTCTTACTATTACAGGTTATGCTGGCGAGCACTAGGATTGTTACAAGTACAGATCATGCAATCTTTTATATTGAAGGACAACCCATAGAATATTTCAATATTTTAATAAGAATTAAAAGTTAATTTATTCTAAGGGTTTTAGCTATGTAAAATATTCCCTATGGGTGATAATGTCAAAGTCTTATATTTTCCCGTTAAGAAATGAGGATCTTTTAACACAAGCAATCAACAACCCAATCACTATTTAAATAATTAAAAATCACTTAATTTCACAAAGGAATCTTGGTGGTGTAGTGTCTAAGAGCTACGGCTGCTAACCAAGAGGTCGGCAGTTTGAATCCACCAGCCACTCCTTGGAAACCCTTTGAGGCAGTTCTACTCTGTCCTATAGGGTTGCTATGAGTCAAAATCAACTAGATGGCAACAGGTTTGGTTTTGGTTTGATTTCATAAAGAGGTAGTGCTATAAAAAAAAAAGCATGTCGAAGAAGGAATTACATTAACCTTTACTCTTCAGAAGTTATGTTTTATCCCGGGCTTTCAGATCATAATATCAAATGAAATGATAACCCACTGTAGTCCCAGAAATACTGGATATTAACCGATCCCATTCTTGCCGTGCTGTTACCAGGACCCTTTAATGGTGCAGTAACAGTGCCACATACAAGAGAAATACACTTTCAGTTTGGACTCCATTTAGAAACCCACAATGACTCTTGCACTAAAAGGAATTTAAAATGAAAGGCCGAATCTTGTAGTGAACAGAGCATAGGTTCTGACTTCACAGGAGCCTGAGTCCACCACCAGTCCTGCCACTTATTAGCTATGTACCATTAAGCAGTAACAATCTCTGTGGTCTTGTTTCCTCAAATGCTGTAGGTTTGTTACGAGGACTCACAATTACATATAAAGCACTTAGCACAGGGTCATGCACATAGTAAAAACCAGTTGCCGTTGAGTCAATCCCAACGACATGTGTGTCAGATGTAGAACTGATTTTTTAGAAATAGACTGCCAGGTGCTTCTTCGGAGGCGCCGCTTTGATTAATAGCCAAGCATTTATACTACCCAGGGACGCTAATGCACATAAACCAAAAAAACCAAACCTGTTGCTGTCGAGTCGATTCCGACTCACAGTGACCCTATAGGACAGAGCTGCCCCATAGAGTTTCCAAGGCACACCTGGTAGATTTGAACTGCTGACCTTTTGTTTAACAGCTATAGCACTTAACCACCATGCCACCTATGCACATAGTAAAAAAAAAATAAAAAACTGCAGCTGCCATTCAGTCAATTCTGACTTATGGTGACTCCATGTGTGTCAGAGTAGAGCTGTGCACCACAGGATTTTCAATGGCTGACGTTTTAGAATTAGATCACCAGGCCTGTCATCTGAAGCGCCCCTAAAAACCCTGCCTATTGCTGTCAAGTTGATTCTGACTCATAGCAACCTTATAGGATAGTAGAATTGCCCCTTGGGGTTTCTAAGGAGCAGCTGGTGGATTCGAGCTGCTGACCTTTTGGCTAGTAGCCAAGCTCTTAAACACTATGCCACCAGGGCTCCAGGGTGCCTCTAGGTGGACTCAAACTGCCAACCTTTTGGTTAGCAGTTGAATATATAACTGCTTACGCCACCCAGCTATCTTATTTAAAAGAAGCGCACTTAAAGTGTCAAAGAAACCATAAAAACAAAGAATGAACAAATAGCTATCAGGCATCTCAGAGTTATCCTCCATTTCTCCCTCATTAATCTTGGATGCTCTACCCTAACTCAACACATCCAGACAACTAACTGGCTCTATCATTTTACTTCAGAACTATTTCTCAAATCCAGTGTCACCTTTTCCAATCTCTTTGCTGTTACTTTATTTAAGCCCTTATCCCTTTCTCAGAGCTCTGGTGGCGCAGTGGTTAAGAGCTTGGCTGTTAACCAAAAGGTCTGCAGTTTGAATCTACCAGCTGCTCCTTGGAAACCCTATGGGGCAGTTCTACTCTGTCCTATGGGGTCACTATGAATCAGAATCAGCTTGATGGCAATGGGTAACAGATGCCTTATTCACTTTTTCTGATATCTAGTGTATCTCCCCTCTGAGTCTACCCTGAACACTTCTCTCAGAGACATTTCCCCCAAAACCAAATCCGATGTCACGGTCCTGCTTGAAAGCCTCTTAGTTCCCCATGCTCCTTTTCCGACTCCTTAGATTGACCACACAATCAAATGCCTGTAAACATGGTACCCTCTGTTTGAAACACTTCCTCCCACCTTACAAACGTCTATCATCTTTCAAGTCCTATGTCAAATGTCCCTTCCTCTGAGGAACCTTCCCTGATGACCACAGCAAGGGGTGCTCCAATAGCTATACTCAGACTTCTGCTAGAGTACTTAAGACTCTAGATTGTAACTTCTCTGCTTTTACAGGGTTGTGAGTTCTTCCCCATATTCACAATGTCTAGTTTAGCAGGAAGAAGCCCAGGTGGCTCAATGGTTAAATGCGTGGCTGCTAACCTAAAAGTTGGCGGTTCAAACTCAACCAGTGGCTTCTCGGGAATAAGACCTGGCAATCTGCTCCCGTAAAGATTACAGCCTAGCAAACCCTGATGGGGCAGTTCTGCTCTGTCACGTGGGCTCACCGTGAGTTGGAAATTGACTCAGTACCCAGCAACAACAGTCTAACAGATGGCTAACGTAAGTTCGATGAGTCAATAAATGAACTAAAGAGTTAAAGGACTGAGTAACTTCAAAAAGCAAGGCAACTAACCTACGGGCCTTAGCATTAATTTAGTCTCCTGAACTTGTCATTTAAATTGTTCTTCCATTCAACTTTCATTTGAATATTATGCAATAGAGAACAGCCTGCTAAGAAGTGTGATGCTGTAGGACACCCAGGATGCCATGTCTCCCATCCCTGAGGGGCCATCCTCCTCCACTTTCTTCCCTGTACACAATGGTAAACCGACGGGACTGAGATGGGTCCGCAGTTTATACATGTGGTAAACCAAGGACTAAAATCCAGTGCCTTCCTTATACATGGGCTGAATGCCTTTTGAGGTAAGAAAACAATACTGGAGTTATCTTCAGGCTAGGCTTAAAAGAGTGTTCAGATTGTGCTAAAGTAAATGGAGAAACCCTGGTTGCCTAGTGGTTAAGAGCTATAGCTGCCAACTAAAAGGTCAGCAGTTCAAATCCACCAGGCGCTCTTTTGAAACCCTATAGGGCAGCTCCACTCTGTTCTTTAAGGTTGCTATGAGTCAGAATCAACTCGACAGCAATGGGTTTTGAAAGTAAATGGAGCTGTGCTAAAGCATACAGGACAAGGCCTGTCTTTAGAAACTCCTTAGAAACAGTTATCCCTCTTTCTTTTCTACTCCTTAGCTCAGAAAAATCAGGCTTCTCTAGTTCCATGTAAAAAGAAGCCCTCATAGAGCAATAGTTAAGGCTCTCGGCTGCTAATTTCAAGTTCAGTGGTTTGAACCCACCAGCTGCTCCATGGGAGAAAGATGTGGCAGTCTACTTCCGTAAAGATTACAGCCTTGGAAACCCTATGGCGCACTTCTACTCTGTCCTATAGGGTCACTATGAGTTGGAATTGACTCAACAATAGTGGGTTGGGTTTGGTTTTTTGGTTTAGTCCCAGATATCTAAGTCAGTATCTGTGGAATCATGTGACCTTCTACCATCATCTTTATCACCATCATTACCGTGGCGAGATGTACTCAGCTCTTACATATGCTGACACCAGGTGATTTACAGGAATTATCCCCACAGCCACTCTATGAGGTAGACAGCTATCAAACTTACTTTATGATGAGAAGTCTGAGACACAGAGAAGTGAAGTAACCTGCTTAATGTCTCACAACAATAAGTGGTGGACCTGGAACTCAAACTCTGTACTGACTGTGGAGGCAAACAATGAGCCATTATGCTAAAAGGCACTATTTGGAACACTTCCCAGTGGCTCCTCTAGACTGGGACAAACTAGCTATCCAAATGTGAAGATCCAGATCCTCTAATGTCACTTTTAGCTTTTATATTCACCTGTTTAAAAGACCTTTTACTATTCTTCAGGTTTTAACATCTTTGCATCTTTTCAGCCTTAAAGGCAAAGTAAATTTGGGAGAAACAAACAAAAAAATGGCTGGTTAGTAACAATGATTCATTATATGTTAAGATTTCAGTTTCTGAGTTACCTAATCCATAGGCAACAAGCATTTATTCTTCCTAGTCCTGAGCCTGACTCATGATACAGCTGCTTTGGTTTATGCTAATGCCCACATCCTTCCCACTAACATGCATTTAGATACCTTAGCTAATTAGAACCTGCTTGACAGCCTTATGAGCTTTGTGTACACTGTATTCATTAAGTAATAACTTTGGGAGACCCAGATGCCAAGATTGACCATTAAAAATCAGTTTTATCCACTAGAAATTTGGATTACAAAAACTGCTTCCCTTTTTTTTTTTTTTTTGGGTGAACTGTGTCTAAACAGGAAGATCCCTGGTCAGAACCAGTGACTGCCTAAGCCAAATCATGTGAAGTGGGAAATGGGGAGTGTCACTTACAACTCTAATCTGGCATGGTATTATTGATTGGTTGCCAATTTATCCTACTTTGCCTGTCAACTATTTTGAGATGAGCATTCTAAACCAGGTTGAAGTGATCATTTCTGTCTCTACCATACTCTTATTAATACTGTTTTCCCTGAGTTGATAACACACACTGATTTTAACCCGTAAACTGGTTGCCTTTGAGTCAATTCTCACTCATAGTGACCCTACAGGACAGGGTAGAACTGCCCCATAGGGCTTCTAAGACTGTAATCTTTATGGAAGCAGACTGCCACATATTTCTCCCGTGGAGCTGCTGGTGGGTTTGGAATGCCAACTTTTCATTTAGCACCCAAGTGCTTAACCACTGCACCGCCAAGGTTCCTTATGCTGAGATTAGGGAGGAAAAAAAAGGCAAAGTAAGAAAGTTATTACTAGGAGCAAAAGAAATCTGGTGAAATGATCCAGAGAAAAACTTTTTAAAAAACATAATGGAAGTTGAACAAATTTTTAAGGTTAAAATTCTCTTTATAGTACATTACATTTTCTAAAATATTGTATCATGATAGATTTCTTATACAGCTTTGAACTTAGCTATAAAGTCCGATATGACTGAACTAAATTATAGATTTTGTTAGCTCAAATTTTTCTTGATGAGCTATGCCAGTCAATCATACAATTCTTTGATAATCTTTCATGATTTTATAGCATCCAGGAAAGCCCAAGTTGGGGATGTAATTCTCTAGCTAAGAAATCTGTTCTCATGAAGAGATTAAATAAGCAAGAATTACACTTAATCAACACTTCAAACTCAATTCATATCATCTTTAAAAAGGGAAATCTGATATATCCCTAAAAGTAAAGGACTATTTGTCTATTAAGCATTCTAAGCGTCCTGTTGAATTTTCTTACCAACATATTGTAGGACTATTAATTTTATAACATATATGGAGAACAACTAGATTTAAGGCACATTTGTTATAGAAATTACCTGTGTATTCTTTTTCATCTGAGAAAATGGCTACGGATAAGAATTTAAGACATGTTTAACTGAACTATTACAAGAGCAGGTATTACCTGATAATTTGATAATAGCTGAACCGAGTTATAATATGCCCACTGCATTCATCTCCGTTTATAATAAAATGCATCTGCAAGGTAGTTTCTATGATTAAGAAATTAATTTATTAAGCCGAGACTATGATGATGGCAGTGGCAGCAAAAATAAAAGCACGGCTGGGCTTCTATTTAAGGGTGATGGAAAATTTTGGAAATGGACAGTGGTGATAGTTGTATAACATGATGAATGTAACTATGTCACTGAGTCGTACATGTAAAAAATCTTAAAATAGCAAATGTTTTGTTATATATAAGCTTAACATAGTTTTTAAAAACAAGGAAAAATAAATAAAGGTATGGATCTGAGCTACACTTCCTGATGAACTGGATTTGGGGAAGGAGAGTGTCAACTTCCGTCAACGAACTGGGATAGAGATGGCTGAAGCCCCAGCTAGGGGACTAGGCTGAGTCCAGCCTGACCACTGGTAGCTACAAGCAGCCCAACTAAAGTGAAGGAGGCCAGGGTGGAGACTACTCAACGTGCAGGCGTGGGTCAGCTAAGGAAGAGAGAATATTTTGTTCTGCGAAACATGTAATGGTTAAGACCGGTAGTCAGAAAGAAGTCAGTGCCCTTAGCAGCAGCAGATGTATTTAAAAAAATGGCAGGATTCATTTCTTGGGCCAAAAAAAATTGGTACAATTGATTGGGACACAGAAATTACCAAAAGAAGTTAGTTTTGGAGGCAGAGGAGAGGAAGAGAACAGGAAGAGGAAGGGAAGAAGGAGGAGAGGAAGAAGAAGTGGGACAGAGGGAGAGGAGGAATGAGAAGAACTATTTAGTTATATTGAAATTGACTTTCAGATAATAGAGAAGCATCCATTGACCGATAACGAAAGAAACCAAACCTACTGCTGTCGAGTTCATCCCAACTCATAGCAACTGTCTAGGACAGAGCAGAACTGCTTCATAGGGTTTCCAAGGAGCACCTGGTGGATTCAAACTGCTGATCTATTGGTTAGCAGCTGAGCTCTTAACTACTATACCACCAGGGTTTCCACTGCCTAATGAATTGCTGGAAATATGGAACTCTTATCAACAAAAAAGCAAAGAGAGTTGAACCCATAAGAACAAATGAGATTTCTTTCCCTCTAGGAAAAAATGAAGTTAGAGCTTAGAGGACAGAAGGTGAATGAGATGCAGAAGTCAACAGAGAGTTTGAAGGAATGGCCTGAATAATGTCAGAGAGAATGGAATCATTGAGGTGATTCCTTCTTGTAAAAAGCTTTTAAGGGAGAAAAATCATGCTTCCAGAGAACATGGCTCAAACAAAATGACAGAACAGTCCCATACATTAAGAATCCTGCCTGATTTTATGTCATAAATGGAAAGGTAACACAGGAAGAGCAGATGTGCCATAACCCTACCATAAAAGCATTAAAGCAGGACTCAGAGATTTAACTCACGGGAAGTTATTAATAGGCCCTTCCCATTTGCAAAACAGTACAAAAAAGCCATGCTCCCCAAGCCAGAATAATCTGACCTCTATTCTCTCTCTCTGTACCCTGCTTTTTTAAAAACGCAGGTTAAAAAAAAAATCTTCAATGATTTCAACATTAATTTCAACCAACATCCAAATAACCGATTTTACTGGCCAATCATTTTAAACTTTACCGAAATTCATGGAATGTTTTCTGATTTGTTTACTTGAAAAGCTTTAAAGTGAGAAAGCCCAGTAGCAGCTGATATTACAAACTGTTTATTGTTTTTGGATCAAGCACAGTCCAAATATCTATTAGGTGACAGCCTTTTTTTTTCTTTGAATATTCCACTGCCTTAATAAAAAAAATAATTTTTTTTTTTTTTTTTTTTTTAATAGCTTCTGCCAAACAGTTTATGGGTAGCTGGTCAGGTGTGACCTTTACTTTTTTTTTTTTGTATTAGTAAAGATTCTTTAGAAATTACCCTTATATTCTCTAAGACACAGCTTAAATTAGATTTTAGATGACTCTTTTACAAATAAGGTTTAAGGGAGCCTCTCAAGGCTTAGTTCCTACTATGATGATTTAAGTGGAAAAAATAAGTAAAATACACTGCTTTAAAATTAAAAGAAATTAATGGAAAGAGTAAGAATTAAAATTGATATATTTCACTAAAATTATGATTTTTCAACAAGACAGAAGAAACGAGATCAGAATTATGAAAAACTATGATATTTAACATGGCAGGGGATAGGAAGATATAGAGAAACTATATACTGGCTCACCAAAGAAGTAAAGTTGTAATAATTGGATAATATAATAATTCAGAAAATTCCTTTTATCCATAAAGTAATCTGAAGAGTATGTTGGGTCTCTTAGCAAATGCTTTTTGTGTCATCCCTCTACAGTTCCTGCCTCTCCTGCCCCCTGGAAAATGCCTCTTTATCCTCTAGGAGGAAGCTCAGGAGGCACCAACACAGCCGGGCTGGGTTAGGTGCTTCTGTGGGCTCTCTGTTCCCCCCTGCACACCCCTATAAGGGCACATGCATCACACTCTGCCATGGTTCCTGTCTGCTTATCTGCCTCCCCACTAGACCGCAGCTAGCCCTAGAGCACTGGATCTCAGCATTATTCACCTTTTTATCACCTTTTCAACACAATGCTGGCAAATAAGGTTTTTAAATGTATAAATTACTAAATCATGTTGAGTCCAAGTGCTGTGCCATCCATGTGAATTCAAATATGGCATTACACTCTAAAAAAATTTAAAAGCCACTTAATATACAAAGCGTAATGACTAGACAGATTTTAGAGAGGATTTACAGGCCCAAAGCTGTAAGTCTTACACCTGCATAGCATGAGAAGTAAAATCACTTTTGTTTGACCAACATATTCATGCTTTCCATGAAAAATTGCTATTGCTTGGCTTTGAAAGATTAAATATACTCAAACAGGAAGGTATGAGTTAATATGTAAAAGCTAATTCATAAGGGATTCAAACCATAAAGAAGTAGTCTACTGAGACACTTCTATTCAAGCAGAAATGAATCAATGTGGTAACTCTAAGGAGATATTTAATAGTTAAGACCCAACCCAAGCAGGACAGGGCAGACCAAAGCACTAATCCTTGGATGAATCCGAAAACAGAGTGCAAATGACAGTCACCAGAACAGAAGTCAGTTTCTTCCTGTTGCTCAGCTCAAGCCTCTTCCTGCTTCAGTAGGTGTGCTTCTGCTTCTTTTCATCAGTTCTGGTCCACTTGTCAAACCAACCTTGACTAGGGAACAATGGGCACAGTTCACAGCAGGAAGGGCTGCAGGCTACAGATTGCTGGGCGGGGGGAGGTGCCGGGGCGTGCTGCTACACACAGACAGCCCAGCTTTCCAGGCACCACCTGCCTGTAGGAAACCTGTCAGGGACAGGGAACTTTAGTCGTGGGTGGACACTCTAGGTACATTAAGTCAGAGCTTGCTTACTTCTGACAAGTTAGTAGAATTTGTAAAAAACAAAACATCTATGGCCAAAAATAAAATAAAATGACCTCCTATGGAGCCCTAGTGGCACAGTGGTTAAGAGTTTGGCTGTTAACCAAAAAGGTCAGCAGTTTGAATCCATTAGCTGCTTCTTGGAAACCCTATGGGGCAGTTCTACTTTGTCCTATAGGGTCACTATGAGTTGGAATCGACTTGATGGCAATGGATTTGGGTTATTTATTTTTTTGGTGTGGTCATTATGGCAAGGAATAGAAAGAGGCCTGTGTTAAAAAACCGTATGTATTGTCAACAAACTTCTGATAACCAACTTGGTTCTACATACCACTCAATTCCACAAACTGAAGTTCCTGAATAAGGAAAATCAAAGGGATGGGGATATAGGTGCTGGGCTCCCCATTAAATGCAGTTGCTTTAGAAAAGCTACGGGTCATCTGCTCCAAAGATTTTTAGCAGCCTAAGTAAATCTTCATTTTAAAATAGTCTAGACACTCTGGAAACACTTAGGTAGATAAAGAGAGCATCCTGTTTTAAGGAAAGCAGTGGGATACAGACCCCAAATTCTCATAAAAAGACCAGGCTTAATGGTCTAAGACTAGAATGACCCCAGAGGGCATGGTCCACAGACCTTCTGTTAGCCCAAGACTGGAACCATTCCCAAAGCCAGTTCTTCAGACAGGGATTGGACTGGACTATAGGATAGAAAATGATACTGATGAGGAGTGAGCTTCTTGGATCAAGTAGACACATGAGGCTATGTGGGCAGCTCCTGTCTGGAGGGGAGATGAGAGAGCAGAGGGGGACAGAAGCTGGCTGAATGGACACGAAAATAGAGGGGGACAGCAACTAGGAGTATATATAGCAAGGTATACATAAATTTTTGTATGAGAGACTGACTTGATTTGTAAACTTTCACTTAAAGCACAATAAAAATTAAAAAAAAAAAAAAAAGTTACAGAAAAAAAGAAAAGGGAGTATCCTGTTTTAGCAACTTGACATAAAGGGACAACAAAGGAAAAGAGGAGTTGGCACCAGGGTCCCCGCTCAACATTCTAGAAGACAATGACTATTCAACTTCTCAGTGCTTTGGTCTCTGCTTCCTGTAAGCTAGTCCTATGATCTAGCTCTCTAGGGGATTATGGTACAAATAACTGTAGTTGCTAAACTTTCCCAAGGGCATTAGGTAACAAAAGAAAAATCAGACACCCAAGCACTAGGTATTGTGCGTTTCTTGACTGCATACTGGTAGCATCGTCTATAAATTCAACAGCAGCATTATTACTAACATAGAGGCAGTAACTGTCCTAGCCAAACAGAGCCTCATAAATTTCCACATAAAAAAGCACCCTATGCTCTCTGGGCCTTTCTATTCTTCAAGTTGTAAAATATAATCTGCTGACACACTGTCCCTCTACTCACATATATATATATTCCTTCCCTCCAATGCCACATCAAACTGTGATGACAATGTAAAAAGAAGCAAAAGTGACTCTAATCTGAGGCCTGACCCTAATCCTATTATTACTTAAAATTTAGCCTTATGCTTACCTGAGGTACTAAATTCTGTTTCACAATACATCTCCAGCAAATACCATTACCAAACTCATAAAGGCACACAGACAAACACAGTTAATATAATGATGTCCATTTGCTTAAGCTTAAATATCCATCATCCTAAATGTGAAAAACCAGCATTTCAACAACAGTGTCCCTGAGTGATCAAACGAGAGTGCTGACAAAGGGCCTGGGATACCTAGTTGTTTTTCCCGTTCCTCACGTCGCTCCCGGGCCAGCCGCTGCCGGTCATCAACTCGTAGCACAGGTGGAGGGTCTAAAAAATGAGATGAAAAACATTAACAGGAAGAGGGTTTTTTTTTCTTTCTTTTTAAATATAATGATATACACTGATAAATATCCTTTAGTCCAGTAAATGTGGTGAATGAAATACTACTACATGTCTTACAACAGCTAATACATATGCAGCCGATAGTGTTGGCGATATACGTTGTTATTATAATAACTCTGAGAATTCCCGAGTATTTGTCTTCCATTTAAAAACACTACACTAACTGTGTAACCTTCTAGATATTTTCATCAAATGATGTAAATGATGTCTTGTGCTCCTAAGCTACAGAACTTTTATTCTTATGCTTTAAAAAGTCTGTTCCTTAAAAACAAATAGAATCCTAACTAAATGAATTTCTACTGGATAGATGTTGACCAGCTAAGGAGTCCAGCTTGGAGTCAGACAGACAAGAGTCTGGTTCCTGCTCTGTCACTCACTTGCTATGTAAATTTGGCCAAGTTACTTACCCACTTCTCTAAGTCTGAAGCTATGATGTGGATTTTATTTATTTCCTTAAAAAGCGGATAAAAATGGAACCTATAGCACATCATTGTACATATTAAATATAATAATGCTTGTAACAGTGTTAGTATAGTGCCTAGTGTGTGGTAAGTCCCAGTAAATCAACTCATTCACTGAACACATACTGAACATCTATGATGCACCAAGCACTGTTCTACACACCGAAAACAGCAGTGAACAAAAAAACAAACCAAAAAAAAAAAAAAAAAAACCGCCCTCACAGAGTTTACATTCTGCTGGGGAAAAGTTTAACAACAGGATAAATAAGTAAAATATACAGCATGAAAGAAAGAGAAAAAAAATATGTAGAACATTGAACAGAATAAATGCAAAGAAGAACAGAGCAATAAAGGACAGGACATGTCAGGAAGGGGGTGTGTAAAATCTTAGATGGGGGTCAGGAAGACTATGATGGTAAATTTTACGTGTAAAAATCTGATAGAAGTAGCTGTGCAGGCATTCCAGGAAGTGAAAAGCCAAGTGCAAAGGCCCTGAGGCTGGTGAGTACCTAAGGTGCTCAAGAGGCAACAGGGAGAGTGGCTGGAGCAGAGTGAGATGAGTAGGTGATGAGACCAGACACACAAGGGCCAGGGCATGGAGCTTGTTGGTCATGGTGAGGGCTTTGGATTATAGCCCAAGTGAGAGGCTCCTGGAGGATTTCCAGAAGAGGATTACATTAACAGGCTCACTCTGTCTAGTGCCAGATAAAAGCAAAGTAATAATAATGATTGTTATGGATTGAATTGTGTCCACCAAAAATAGGTGTTGCAAAACCTAACCTTTATACCTGTGGTTAAAATCCCACTTGGAATGGGTTGTCTTTGTTATGTTAATGAGACAGGATTAGTATAGGTGGTGTTTTTGGTCAATCTCTTACAAAATATAAATGGAGCAGATTAAGGAAGCAGAGACTGGGAAAGATAGATGCCATGCCACATGAAGATCACCAAGGAGCCAAGGAAAAGAGACAAGGACCGTCCTGCAGAGCCAACAGAGAGGGAGAGCCTTCCTCTAGAGCCAGCACCCTGAATTCGGACTTCTAGCCTCTTAAACTGTAGGAAAATAAATTTTTGTTAGTTAAAGCCATCTGCTTTCGGTATTTCTGTTATAGCAATACTAGGTAACTAAGATAATGATGATAATTACACTTGAAATAAGGTTTATTTTTCCCTCTACTAAACTGACATTAAATCTTTAAGATCTCATGTTAAAAACAGAAACCTACTGTAATTAACAATTTAGAGACAACAGTATTAGTGCTTCATCGAGAAATTCTAAGGCCTTGCATCCCAAATGCCTCTTAAACTTCATGGAATTTGTACATTTATGTGAAATAAAAACTGTACAAAAGTCCATTAGGAACCTGTATAAATTTGACAGTATGGATTAAGAATAAAACTTTGTTGTTGTTAGGCGCCATTAAGTTAGCTCCGATTCATGGAGACCTTATGTGTAACAGAACAAAACTTTGCCTGGACCTGCACCATCGTCAAAATCGTTGTTATGTTTGAGCCCATTATTATAGCCACTGTGTCAATGTATCTCATTGAGGGTCTCCTTCTTTTTCACCGACCCTCCATTTTGCCAAGCATCATGTCCTTCTCTAATGACTCCTGATGACATGTCCAAAGTAAGCAAGATGAAATCTTGACATTCTTACTTCTAAGAAGCATTCTGGCTCTACTTCCTTCAAGACAGATTTGTTCCCTCTTCTGGCAGTCCACAGTATATTCAGTGGTCTTCGCCAACACCATAATTCAAATTCATCAGTTCTTCCTTTTTCATTATCCAGCTTTCTCATGCGTATGAGGCAATTGAAAATAACATGGCTTGGGCCAGGCTCACCTGAGTCATCAAAATGACATCTTTGTTTTTAAAGATTTTAAAGTGAGCAAGACTAGGTGATGATATTTTATACTTTTCATTAGCTTCCAAGTATGATTAAAAAAAAAAAAAAAACTGGTTAAATGGACCCCTCACTAGGTCACACTCATTATGATAATTATTTCTAAGATTTACAAATCATTATGAGGTTCCAAATAATTTTTATGTAGGAAAATATGGCTCCTGGTCCCATAACAGTCTAGTTCTAAAATAGGAAAATGGGCATGTGGGCCCCTCAGGCATTTTGTGAAGGGCTATCTGCAGGGAGTTTTTGCCGCCATTTGCTTTTGGTGATAGGAAATGATAAGCCATGGCAAGGATGTATATAGTACTGCACACATATATCAATCAGTATAAATGAGGCCAGTGATTAAGACTGCAATAGTTCACTGGCTTTCTTTGAGATCAATCCAGAAATGATCATCACTACTCACCTGGAATTAGATTCGAGTGTAAGATGCTAACAGATTGTGATATGCTAGATGATTTTGGTTGGTTTAGGAATCTGGCACTAAAAAATATTGCATTACAGGGTGAACATTTTGCTCAGTTTAAATTCCATTTTCATTCTTCTAATTACATCAATAAGTAAGGTGCTTTGGTGCCACAATGTCATGTCGGGGGTAGAGACAAAGGCTTGTCTGTTTTGTTCACTGCTGTATTCCCAATGCCTAGGGCTTGGCCTAGCAGGAAGGAGGCTGCTCAGTAAGTATCTGGTGGATGAATGGGTGGATGAATGAATATATGACCAAATGAAAAAATAAAATTAGCTAACTTTCAGAGCATTTAAATGTTCGCTCACATGCACCAATGGAGAAAACCAAGAGCATTCTTGTATTTGATGACAGACTTTACAATATTTAAATGCTAGTAAATTAAATTTTAGTTTTAATAACGAAAAACTATTAAAAGTTTCTCCTTAAAGGTAGGTTTTCAAAAGGGAAAAGACACAATTGAATAATTCCAAGTGAATAGTGTATTTTCTGCAATTGCTTGTTTCCTGCTCAATTCCAGCCCCACATCACTTTTCCCTGAAATAAAATCAAGGTGTAGAAAATAATTTAACATTAGGTACATTCCACTTTGTTTACCAATGAATTTAATATTATTAGAATAAAACTAAGTTACTGACTCTCAGAAGGATAAAGGTTTGAAGAGAAATAGAATTTTGGTATAAGTCAGCTTGGCAGTTGGACTCTGCATTCAACTTCATGTCTACGGTGATTAGAGTTGGGTAACCATCCAAACTGGGGCACTTTTAACAGTGAAAGGGGGTGCTATTAATATTCCGTCTGTGATGCCATGCATAAACCTGGACTGTCCTGCACAACCTTGAAAGTATGGTCACTCTACTAAAACAGTGACCCCAAGGATGACGAAAATCAGCTCACACTGGCAAGGCTTTTTCAAAAACTCACTTTATCTGAACAACTACCGTTTATGCAATAAATAATTTCTGTATAGGGCTTTGCATTTTACAAAGCACTTTCACATATATTACATTTTATTCTTCACAGTAATCCTATGCATTATCCAAGCATTTATTCTTTCAATGAAGACTTCGCCTATTTTCCAAATGAGAAAAATGAGAGAAGACAGGTACGACTAAAAAAATCATAAGGTTAAGTAGTGTGTGCATACACTGTGAGGGCCTTCTCTAACAGGCATTAAACGTAAAAAGTTGTTAAGAATGATTGTATAACTTGGGAACAGGTAAGAGTGATGGCTGAACATGAAAAACATAATTAATGTCGCTGACCTGTACACGTGAAGACTGTTGAAATGTCTAACGTTTTGTTATGTATATATTTACCAAAACAAATTTAATCTAATTTTTAAAAAAAAGTAAAATATTAACAATTTTGAGTATAGACAGGTGCTTTCTAAATCAGAAATATGTTCTGGAGTATCTGGAAGTAAATGAGGTAAGGAAATTTAGCTTAAAATTTACTGGGTTAAAAGGGACCCCGAGAAGTCATATAGTCAGGATGCCCATATTAATTAAAGCAATACTTAAAATATCCCAAAATACAGCATGTACTTTTTTTTTTTTTAATTCTAGTGAATAAAAATCAACAGTCATTTAGATAAGATGTTCCCATGACTCAGGCTGCATAAAATCAAAAGGTTTTACTCAAGGCTAGCCCTCCTACATGGAACCTCTTGTATCATCCTCAGGAGAGACTCAGAATAGTAACATAGTGGTTTTCTAAGTAAGAGCTCTTTAGGTACCATTGCTCATGTGTATATACAAGACAACAGAGACAGGGATGCTCAAAAGACACAGTTGATCTGAAATAAAATGTCTCCTGAGTTAACTTTAGCAATGTAAATGAAACGACTCTATGATGATACGGCCAACTGGGGTAGAAAAGACTTTTTGGCCTCTGAGCTCTCCATGTACTCTGTGTATTTCCCTCATCACACTGGCCACTTTGTGTTAGAATCATCTGTTCACATATTGGCTTACTCTATCATACTGTGAACTGGAGGCTAGGGATCATGTCTTTTAATAATGTATGCCTCGTACCTACTCAGTGCTAACACAAAATGAATGAATGAGTTATCAGGATATAAAAGTATAAACTGCACAGTAAAGAATGGTAGAAATTAGAAGTGATGGTTGATGGAGGGAACTAGGGAAATAACGTTGTTCTTAGGTGATGTTGAGTTGATTCCGATTCATAGCAACCCTATGTACAACAGAGTGAAACACTGCCTGGTCCTGCGCAATCCTCATAACCGTCGCTGTTTGAGCCCAGTGTTAAAGCCACTGTGTCAATCCATCTTATTGAGGGTCTTCCTCTTTTTTGCTGACCCTCTATTTTACCAAGCATGATGTCCTTCTCCTGAGACTGGTCCCTCCTCATAATATGTCCAAAGTACGTGAGACGAAGTTTTGCCATCTTTGCTTCTAAGGAGCATTCTGGCTGTACTTCTTCCAAGACAGATTTGTTTGTTCTTCCAGCAGTCCATGGTATGTTCAATGTTCTTAGGCAACACCATAATTCAAAGGCATGAATTCTTCTTCGGTCTTCCTTATTCACTGTCCAGCTTTCACATGCATATGAGGCTATTGAAAACACCATAATTCAAAAGAAATATAGTCTAAACAATTTAGTTATGTTCAACACTCATGGTAAAATAAACGGGGTTTTAGTGTTGGAGAATTTCTACTTCCATAAGTAGAAATCCATAAACATGATCATTTGAGTATAAGAAATTAAGGTCTACTAGAATAAGCTCTGAAGTCCCTGGGCAGTGCAAACAAGTTAACACATTCAGCTGCTCACCAAAAGGTTAGAGGTTCAAGTCCAACCAGAGCCACGTTGGAAGAAAGACCTTGTGATCTACTTTAGAAAGAGCAGCCATTGGAAACCCTGTGCAGCATGGTTTCACTCTGACACACATCGGTTGCCATGTGTTTGAGTCGACTTGACAGCAACTGCCTATGTTAGGTTAGAATAAGCTCCATGATGGCAGTGGTCATGCTCTTTCATTCATACACTGTCTCTCACAGTCCCAGGCATAGAAGAAGAACTCAGTAAATATTAGATGATGGTTGGGTGGTGGGTAGGTGGTGGGTAGATGGATGGATGGAGAAATTAATGAAAAGGCAAGCTTACAAGATGGGAAAATCTCAGCTTGCTGATTAAAACTTGTGGAAACTGCATATCATTTTTCACTAATGGCTGCTCAGTGCAATACTTGCAACACTTCTTATTTGTCTTCCTTCTCAATGACAACCCAGATCTATCTGCTCTGTTCTAGGCCTTTTCAAGGCCAAAAAAAAAAAAGTGACAAAACTACATATGATGAAGATGAGGCTAGACCCAATTATTTCTATTTTTATTCTCCCTGATTCACTGTTTTTCAGTGACTTTGGTATTGGAAACAGCATGAAGCAGGCTTCCAAGAGTTTTGTGGGGTATTCAGCCTGCCCTTACCATCCTTCGGTGTCTCTTATCACAGTATACATTAGTTTCTCCCAAGGATTGAACAGTGCTCGCTGGATACCTGGAAGCAACTGCATTGTCTATTCAGTGGTTTGTATCATGTTTATAGACTGTTTGCTTCTTTGTATTACTGGAACAGACCATGAATCATAGATTATTAAATGAAATTACTGTGTAGGTGTAGAATCATCGCAGGGAATGGAAAACAAAAATATAATTCCATACCGGTTTTGCTATGTGTAAACCAAAAACCAAACCAAACCCACTGCTGTCGAGTGGATTCCCACGCAAAGCGACCTTATAGGACAGAACAGACCTGCCCCATAGCTATGTGTAAAGATTTCTTAAAATGTTTTTTGAAAAGTCATAAAAGAGATATGCAATAAAGCTGAATATACAGGTATAAAAAATTGTATCCTATCTATCATTACAGACAGAATAGGGAAATTATTACCTTTTATACACTGCTTCACAGTAAAATGCACCTACACACACCATCTCATTGATTATCAAAATAATTCTGGGAGGTAAGCAGAGTACTTTAATCTCCATTTTAAAGAGAGCAAATGCAGGCTTTGAGAGGGCCAGAGTGAGTGTGTGTTTTACAGGTAGGACCGGAACCCAGGTTTCCAAAATTCTAGCTTTGTTTAATCTATAATTCATCAGCATGCCTTTAAGACTTTGGGGATAAGCTTCATTTTTCTATAGTGAATGCAATGTATCATACCTGGTTTATTTCCTGAGTGGCTGCTATTTTGTCCTGAAACAGCAGGGGAGGGACGGTTGGAGGCAGGCGTTTTCTTATCTTGCACTTTATAGTTGTCAGGTGCTACATATATAAGACATAAAAAAAGAAAAGACAAGACATATTTAGTTGATTAAAATTCACTCAGAAACATTCACCTATTCAATGTTTACTGTTAACCTTTGTAGCAAGTACAAGGCTAGATTCAAGAGATAAAAAGATGAAGTAGTTACAGCCCCTGACCTCGTGGAAGCACACAGTTCAGTGGGAAGGACACACCCAAAAATCAACAGCCTCAGCTCAAGTCAATCCTACAATGGCGGCTTCAAGGATCATAAAGATTATTTACCTGGGCCATCCCAGTTTACAGTTAAAGAAACCGCATGAAAGCGTAATTGGAACTTAAAGTCTCTGATCTTAGTTCTTAGAAAGTTCTTGCATTAGTCACTAAAAAATTCCAACAACATAACCAAGCAAGTCATCAAAAGGGAATCAGGAGATACCATTTACTGGGATTCTGGAAAATGCTTCTGACAAAAGTTCAATAACAAAGATTATTAAAGAGACTAGGGGAAAGTTGGAAACTGTGGTTGTGTAGTGGTTAACACCTATGGCTGCTAACCAAAAGGTCGGCAGTTTAAATCCAGCTTGCACTCCTTGGAAACTCTTTGGGGCAGTTCTACTCTGTCCTATAGTATTGCTATGAGTTGGAATTGACAGCAACGGTTTTTTTTTTTTTTTTTTTTAAGGGAAAGTCAGAATTGACTTGACTGTACACAATGACGGGGGAAATGTATTTCAGGAAAGGTACAAGGGGCACGAATGAACAGGCTATATAAAGTATAGGGTCCTACCCAGACCCAGTGCTGTCCGAGTAAATTTCCTTTATATCTACTACTTTATTGAACATATTTTCAAAGGATGTTTAAAGGAAAATAGACATCTCTTGGAAAAGAATCCTTACCATTGCATCAGGTAGGAATCCCTGCCTCCCACTCTCTGCCTTCAGAACTGCTCCACCCTCAGTCTATCCCATCAGCGAAGGCATTTCCATTTTTCCACTTGGTCAGGTGTAAAGACTTACAGTCATCCTTTATCGCCAACACAGTCAGAAAAGTTTATCCTATTCTTTGAGTATGAGTAATCTTTAAAAGAAGATACATTTTATAAGCTCATTAAATGGTTTACACTTGTTTTTAAATATAGATCAACTAAAGAGAATATTCTGCCAGCATAAAGCTTACATATAAGGAGGCCTGGTGGCACAGTGGTTAAGTGCTTGGCTGCTAACTGAAAGGTTCAGCAGTTCGAATCCACCAATCACTTCTGTGGGAGAAAGATGTGACGGTCTGCTTCTGACAAGATCACAGCCTTGGAAACCCTATGGGGCAGTTCTCCTCTGTCCTATAGGGTCGCTGTGAGTTGGAATTGACTGGACGGCAACAGGCTTTAAGCTGACAATGTTATCAATGTCCAAATATGGAGGCTAAATCTATGCCTGACCAGAACTTTACAATTTTAATTGTGACCACTTTGATCCTGGAGCCCTGGTGGCGTAGTGGTTAAGAGCTTTGCTGCTTACTAAAAGGTCAGCAGTTTGAATCCACCACCTGCTACATGGAAACCCTACAAAGCAGTTCTACTCTGTGCTATAGGGTTGCTATGAGTCAGAATCGACTTGATGGCAATTTTTTTTTTTTTTAATACTACTATAACTTAGTTATTCAAAGTAAATTTCTCATCAGAGGGTGGGGATTCAATCTGATGACCATAAATTATAGGCTGAGGGAATTAGATTTTATTTAGAAGACAGGGCTCCATCTACTCAAGGTTTTTGAATGTAAAAGGATGTGATAATAATTATGTTTCAGGAAGAATAATTTTAAAAATAGCTCCCAAGATGTACTAAAAAATGTTCTAAATTTACAGACTGAATGTAGAGACTCCATCTTTGACCTCTAAATGGGGCATTACTGAATTTTTATGGCCATCTTTCAATTACGTATAATATTAGCCAGAATGGAAAATCACAGACTACTTAAACAATAAAAAACATTTTATATTACCATTTTAATACTGCCCAGTTTCAAACAATGTGTTTGCTTTAAATTATAGCTTCAAACAAACACAGATATGGATTGGGTTAAGTTTTATCTACTTGAGCTCACCTTATCTTATGTGCAGGGAAAGGTCTGTAAAGATACAGTAGAGAATGCGAAGACAGCAAATCAAAAGTTAAACATCAAAAGGCCTCAAGTAGTACTTTCTAGTAGGACTTTGCTACTTGAGAAAATTTTACCAGGCAATTTACCATTGGAAAGGGGTTATATTGTGGGTGTACACACTTTCACTGAGGAATGGGAACAAATCAAGGTGGGTCTGAATGGAGCCAAGAAAAGCTCCTGACAGTAACCGATACAGGATATAGAAAGGAAAACAGAAAGTGTGACAGGTTCTATAGTGCTGTAATACACACTCTCATTCAACTTGCCAAAAAATTAGTCACCAGTTATAAACACGTAGCAGGTGACGCTCACACTAGTTAATCTTGGCCTACAGTCTGACAACGTTAGAGACAGCCCCTGAAAGATCTGCCTCCCCACCCCCTGCAAAAAAAGGCTGTTCTTAAAACCTTTGTTGCTCAATGTGGATAGAACAACCTCTCCCCTTATTCTGTAAGTTAATAATTCCTACTCGACGGCACTGGGTCTGGGTTTGGAATCTTTTAAAAACTGCTCATAGGGAAGTTAATACTTAAAAAAGAGAATCATAAAGAAGGAGAATGCTATATAGAATTTGGAGTACTTTCATTGTTATTTTCTTTTTATTACAAAGTCACTGCCAGCACACAGCCAGTAAAGCCTCATTAGCTAAAGTGTTCAGACAGAGATGTTCCATTATTTTTAGTTAACTGAAAGATTAGTAACATTTCTTTATAATTAGTAACATTTAGAATATATTTCAAACATACTCATTTCTTTTTTGCCTTGGTGTATTCAACATAATCTTTCTCTGGTGATCCTCTTCAGTGCCCCTGGGTCCCCGTAACAAACATCTATCCTAACTGAGTATCATATAACAGCAGATCATGAAGGAGACTAAATAGACCTCAAAACATGTTCAGAATAAGCAAATTTTCTAAATAATTCCTGACGAATGCTTGTTTTTTCTTTCCTGCTGTAATTTGCTTTATTGTCCTGAAGTTCAAATACAAAAAATAAATTTCAATTAAACTGGAGGTTCTGGTTATACAAATTCCAATTTATCTACATCCGACTGTTGCTGGATCCACTCTATTTGAACACCAGAGGTATATCCATTCACGTATTATCATCTGGCTCTGAGGAATTCATTTCTATCCCAGAAGGCCCTTTGAGTCATATTCATAACAAGACATTTAAAATCCATCTTAAAATTTTTCTATATTCATGTAAAACTATAAGTTAAATTTAGCAAAATAGAATTTTAAAAAGTTGGCAAGCTGTTTAGTCTTAGACGACATATATACTGCTATTTTCTAAGCGTTAGGTTGGACATTTGTCTAAAGTTTCCAACTATCTTTGAGCTTTTATATCATTATATCCCTTCCACCACTATAAGAGTCCATTTCTCCAAGAGCTTCTTTGGTTAGAATTGTACCATGGTAAGAACAGAGACGTAGACTCAAACAGACCTAGGTTCAAACCTGAGACCTGCTACTTACTAGCTGAGTGACCTTGAGAACATTACTTAACTTCTCTGAGTAGGTGATATGGGGGTGATACTGCCTAACTCACAGGGTTGTTGGAGGAGTAATTGAGAAGATGTATGTTAAGGATCTTCCGTAGGGCACACAGCAGGAGTTTAACAAATATTCAGCCCCTTTTCTCCCCAATTTTATGCTCTTCCATAAAATTCCAGGGCATCCCACACTCACAGCAGGCCATGCAGTATGATTGTGAGCTTGGAGGTCAAGAGAGGGGGCTCTGGAGTCAGATTTGGCTCAGCCATTTGTGAGCTGTCAATCCTCAGTGAGTCACTTAACCTCTCTGTCTGAATTGCCCCATCTGTAAACAGGGAAAGCACTTTCGGAACAGTGACAATTAAATGACAGAATAAAAGAATTGAACAACTTAGCTCACTGCCTAGCCCATGCCAAGGCTGAATAAAAGGTAGGGAGTGTTTTTGAATCTCTCCCCACTCCTTCCACAGCGTGGAACACTGGGTTTCTATTTCCCCAGGGCTCTGTTCACACCCAGCACTGACAGGAAAAGCAAACGTACATTAACTTGGCGAGGGTGGTCTTAACTGTTTGGTCCTAAATTACAAATTGACCCAACATGCCAGGAAGGTCTGGCTCTGCTGCTGGTGAGTGGGGGAGGCATCTTCAAGTGAGCTCCAATCATGCCTTGTGGGGTCTCAAGGAGGCCGGACTTATTGCTATGGTTTTTAGTGTCCACCTTGGTTTGGAAGGAGTCCCTGGGTGGTACAAACTGGTAATGCAATTGGTTGATGGTACAGGTCCACTCAGAGGTGCTGAGGAAAAAAGGCCTGGCAATCTACTTCCAAAACATCAGCCACTGAAAATCCTGTGAAGCACAGTTCTACTCTGACACACATGGGGTCACCACGAGTCAAAGGTGACTCGATAGCAACTGGTTGGTTGGTTTGTGTGTTTTGTGGTTTGGGAAGAGGTAATTGTTAGTCCTTCTGGGGCCTGGGGCCTGGCAGGATGACAGTTTTCTGAGAATTATATGAGCCTTTAAAAACAAATCTCAATCATTATAATGAGAAAATGAAATCTTGTGTGTTTTGTTTTGTTTGTTCCTTTATATAAAATGTAGGGAATTTCATTGCTTGTAAATAAAATGAAAACAGGAATTTATTCATTTTAAGATTTCCAAAATCTAAAAATCTGGAAACCTTGGGTAACTATCAGATAGGATCGCATTTACCATTTTTTAAATACCATTTTGATGGACTCAGATGGTTTTCCGGTATTATTTATTGGAATCTCTTTCTTTTCTTTTTATTTTTAGGAAATTAAGCCATCAACTAGGATGTTCAATAAGTCTTAGCCAGCCTTATAAAATCTTTATTGATCTTCCGGCTGGCTTGAAAGCTTTATTCCATTAGTATCACATGTAAGAGTGCTAGAGTAAAGGCAAGGGGAAGGAGAAAGAGACACGCACCATTGTGGTCTGGGGCTCTGTCTCTCTCTAATGCAGGCTGAGGAAAATATAGAGGCAGCAGACATTTGGAGCCTTCGCCTAGTAAAAATTTTGCAGCTCCATTTAAGTGCCGCAAATGTGCCTTTACGATCCACATACCCTAACGATTCGGTGCCTTCCTTGCAATGTCTTCCTATAAAGGTCATAGGTTCTCACTGCTTTGTTTCTATTTTTGGTATATGCTCTGGTCAAAATAACCAGTCAAACAAATCACTTGTTAATTTAGGCAAATTGCTTGCTCTAATAAGACACTTGTGACTAAAACCTAGGATCCTCCTGAGTTTAAGTCTCACGGAATGATATGTGGACTTGACATCCATAAAGATAATGTATTTCAGTCATTATTTCTAATAAAACACGGAATATGTGTTAGGAAACAACACAAGTTTAGCCCTCAATTTTCAGCTTTGTATAGGACTTCTTTGCTATATTGTTCAGTTGGACTCTGTGGACATACAGGCCCCGGGCTACACAGACAGCTTTGGGACGGTAACCTAGAACACAAAAGTAGAGGCTGAACCACATGAAACTGCCATTTTTGTATTAAAAATTACTGAATATTAGGAATTTCAAATGTACCAATCTAGTAGTTCCCACCTACCTGTGCACAAAAGTTAACATGGAAGACCTGGGACTACTATCCCTACAAAGGCCTGCAAGGTTGGCCCTTGGCTGATATCGGGGAACCTGGATTTCAGGAGAGTTCTACCATACCCTGCTAAGAATGGCTCACTGTACCTAAACTGCCTCTGTAAACAATGTGGTTTCTGCTGAACACTTACTTTCAAAGAGTATGAAATTATATGTGCTAGGCAGATGGTGCCTACATGACCAGCCCCCAGTAGAAACTTTGGGTACTGAGTCCCTGGTACACAACATATCACATGTAGTGTCAGAATTCAATACTGGCCAAATCAAGTACCTCCCGTTTGATTCCACTTGGAAAGGACTCTTGGAAGCTCGCTCTGAGTTTTCTCCAGACTTTACCTCATGAGCCTTTTCCCTTTGCAGATTTTTTTCTTGTATCCTTTCACTATGCTGCTATAGCAACCGAAGCGTGTTATTGTTTTAAAACTGTAACATAAAGTTTATAGAGTAACTTCCATGTGATTCAGAGTGTTTTGCCTGTAATTTTTCACTTTATAATGCTTTCACTCACTTAGCTGACAAATTTTATTGTAATATTTCATATCGAATATTGTGAATACTCTAATTCCCAACAACCAGCGACTTTGTAAATATACAAAAATAACTTTAACAGCTTAACGACCAAGGAAACATTGCATCAATTAAAATTCTGACGCACAAGTTTCAAAGGTTACATGTATGACACCTGGTAGACACATCAAAGAATGTTAGTTTATGCACCTTCCAGGTAGAGTGCTAAAATCTGAGCAATCTTCATAGTATTCAAGTACACACATATTTTAAAATGAAAATGTGGGTTCTTTTATTTTTTTTAAGACACAATCTTTCAACCCACAGGAATGAAATTAAGTCCCACTGATTCTTGTGGGACATTGTGTATCGGGGATGAACCTAAGCTTGGCACAGTACATTCCAGCAAATGAAAAGCTTTGCCGGGGAGCATGGCGGCTGAGCCTCCCTCACCGTTAGCTTGCTACCTTGGTGTTTGGGCTAACGTAACTGGCTCTGTAACTGCCAACATGAGTAGTTTCTAAGTAACCCAGAAAGCTCTGAGCTAAATCACCTGTCTCGATTTAGCCATCGTAAAAAGGTAAAGACTTCTACCTTATAGAATCCTAGACGGAGCAAATATGACAAGTTGAGGCAAAATAATTTTAAATACAAAGGTCTTTTGCAAATTTCCAAAGGGCAACAAGCTCCAAGAAAGCTAGCCCCAGCAGAAATTGAAAAATATGGTGGTCTAAAAACATACTGGATACGGTTATGAACTAAAACAGGCCACCTGAAGAAAAAGACAGATAGGAAGGCATAGTATCCACCAAATTCTTCAGACTAAGATGAACGGTGAGGGGAGGCTTCTTGTGGTTTCTATGGCTGGGGGAAATAGACCGTGGGTTAGGATTTTTCTCCACCTCATAATACTTTCGTTCATTTAGCTCATTTAGGGGCAGCACGTTTCCCATGTGTGTCTCTCAAGTAACTGTGATTTTTATCTTATAAATTAACCTTCAGAAACCAAGGTCCTATGCTAAGTGAAAGAAGCCAGGCACAAAAGGTCACACATTATATGTTCTATTTATATGAAATATCCAGACTAGGCAAATCCATGGAGACACAAAGTAGATTAATGGTCGTTTTAGGGCCTGGAGGGTAGGGTGGAGAGGGCTGGGAAGAAAAGCAGAGTGACTGCTAGTGAATGAGTAGGGGGCTTCTTTTTGGGGTGATGAAAGTGTTGTAATACTGATTGTGATGATTGTTGCACAGCTGTACAATTATATTACAAACCACTGAGTGTACACTTTAAATGCGTGAAGTCTATGGTACGTGAATTGTATCTTCACAATGTTGCTTCAAAAAAAAAAAAAACCTAGTCACTCATAAACTGCTCTGAGGCAAAAGGTCTTATTTTATTCTTCATCTTGCTCAAAATATATTGTTCATTTCATTTAATTAACCATTCTCTAACAGACACTTGTTTTTATGTTACTGCAGCTCTTCAGTTTTCTTCCTATACTCATTGATTCAGACAGCACCCTACTCAGTGGGGCAACTCGTGATTATTATTGGCAAAAAATAACAATAATGATGAGGAGGAACAGGGAAGGAGGAGAAGAAGAGAATAACGTTATCTCTTTCTACCAGTTCTTTTTTCTTCTCTTGCCCTCTAATTTTAGGTTACTTTCCAAAACTGTGTTTTGGAGCTTTTGATTCCCCCCAATAAACTCTCCCCTTCTCAGAAGAATTGCCTCCTAGTATGGCTGAAGTACCACCTCTGTGTCAGTCACGTCAAATCTGCATTTCTAAATATGTTCTCTCAATAGACTTCCAGACAGGGCATATATGCTCATGTATTTCTGCTATCACTTGAAACTATGTCACTACTGTCCCTCCAAGACTGATGTCAGCCTCTGTGACCATTAATGGAACCACCATATTCCCAGGTTCAGAAACATTATATAACTTTTTCAATAAACATTTACAGGCACCCCCATGGGCCAGCCACTGTGTTAGGCACTAAGAATACAAAGATCATAAGATATAAAGATGCTTATCATTCTTTGGAGGAGACATAAACACAAATACATAAAATTGTAACAACAGAATAATTCAATTTTTAAAAAATTAAGGAAAAAAAAACCCATAAGTCAATAACCAAATAAATGATATAGGTAAATGCTATAGTGATTCAGAGGTGGGAGAAGGAGCCAGGGGTGGGTAATAGTGATGAAAAACTCCATTGTAGAACAATTTGGAAGAATGGAGGGAATCTGTAACAGTGAACAGTAAGGTGGAGGGCATTCCTGACTGGGACGTAGCATGAGCAAAACTACCAAGGCAGAAAACTGTGAGAGCTAATGAGAAGACTGCGCTTCAGAACAGTGGGAGTAGGAAGGCAGGCAGCTGAAAATAAGACCAGAAACAGGCTGAGGTCAACGCCTCCTCGAATTCCAAGGGTTTGAACTTTAACTTGAAGGCAATAGAACTACATCGCATTGAACTTCTAGCTGGGAACTACCTCAGTTTCAGTGGGTTCTGCATAAATGACAAACGAATCCTGACAAGCCTACAGGAAATGTTCATGTAAAATAGGTTACGATCCTAAAAGAAAAAATAAAAGGAAATTAAAAATAGGCATCTTAGATTGTACAGAACTATCCAGATTGTACAGAATTATACAAATCTCCGCCTTCCATATAGTTTAGTAAATTATTCAGATTTTTCCAAATTACCCTTCTTAACATGTACTAAGGGAGAACCACTTAACAACTAAGGAAAATAGGTTGTCTCCAAGTAAATGGAGTCAGAGGCATTTAGTCTCTACTAACATGAATGAACATGGTGAAACTTAGGCCTATAGCAGAAAACAGCAGGGAAAACTGGAGTCAGTAGGGTCGCCTCGAGGGCAGCTAGCGTAGCTGCAGACGGGAATGCTCCACTTCACTGGGCAAACTTAGGTATTGGGCCATGGCAATTTAAGTAACTGGAGATGCTGAAGACAGTGCCGGGAACCTTAAAGTCTAGTTTTCTCCTCTTCCCCAGAATAAAATCATTTCGTGGTATAGTGCAATATCTAGCCACATTTCACTGACATAGCAATAACAACGATGAACTGTTTATATGCTATTATTCATTTCTTGTTGTAAATACAAATGTTATCTAAGTCATACATAGGATCTTCCTTATTCTGCTGAGAGAAACAATTTGGTTAAGATTTTCTTTATATTTCATGCGCTTCAGATAGCACAAAGTGTTATGACTTGGTGGCTACAGGAGATGCATTAGAGGCTGACAAACTGTGGAGGCTTTGCAATTTGGGGGGAGCTCATTCAGAAATGATGACAGTAACTAAAAGTCATTGATTTTTCCATTTCTTCATAATGGAAAAAAATTATAACACTAACAGAAAATGATATTCAACCAAAGACAAAGAAGTTTGTTCAACCCTGAGATAGTACAAAAACCCAGCATGATAACTTTGATTTTATAAATTCAGACCAACACAGTGTACAGTAATGAATGTGATTTATGGAGACAGAATTCACCAGAGGCATCACTTCTTATTTTAAAAGCTGACACTAAGGCATGAAGAATGGGACAGAGGTATGTAGGTGTTTATTAATAATTTATAATCCATCAACTTCCAAAAAGAGCTAGAGGCAGATGCACTGAACTGTCAATGTGTATACATGAGATGATAAAACTATTGACATAACTATAATTTTTTCTTAAAAAAAAAAAAATCCATTTTGTCTGCTAAATTTGCCTACTAGTTTTCCTCCAAAGAGCTGATGTCTAATCTCAGCCATCATCCTCTGAGTTTACAGAACCATAGGTACCCTCCAAATAAATAGAATTGGAGGCATCTAGTCTTTGACATACAGGCAGGTACAGATCTATGACAATTTTCTACTTGATGAGAGCAACATGAGGGCAGGGACCAGGCCTTGATTCACATAGTTTTATATCTCTTATTTTCAGTGCACTATCTGGCACATATGTGGCAATGAATAAATGCTTAAAGAAGCAAAGTGAGAGAGAGAGAGAGGTGGTTGGTAGGCCCTGTGGCAAATTGTGGCAAAGGTCCAGAAAAGCATTAATGACAAAGTTGTTGTTAGTTGTTGTCAAGTCTATTTTGAGTCATGGCGACCCCATGTATGCAGACTAGAACTGCTCCATAGGGTTTTCAAGGCTGTGACTTTTTGAAAGCAAATCCCTAGGCTTGTCTTCCGAGAAGCCTCTAGAGGGGTTTGAATTGCTAACCTTTCAGCTAGTAGCAAAGTGCTTAACTGTTTGTGCCACCCGGGGACCTTAATGACAATAGGTAAAAAGAAAAAACAATACATGTTCTCATTTTTGGTGACTGCTAAGGTTGTAGGGAAAAGGTGACAAGAGCTGTCAAATCATAAAGTAGCATTCATTCCACGTCAGAAAAGGAAGAAAATATTTAATGTTATTCTAGGATGGTTTTAACATTACATCAGGCGAAAGATTCAAAATCAGATGACTGTTTTTGTAGCCACATAATAGAAAGCTTTGCCCAGTATCATTCATATTGAGTCTCAAGAATTAGAGAGACAAACTCCAAGCACAACAGAACACTGCCTATACTGCACAGGAAAAAGTATGCGAATATTGCAGCATCTACCAACAGTATCAGAAAGGCTACACAAACATTTCGGCTTTGAGAGATTTAAACCCCAACTCTTTTCCAAAGCAATTTAATAAATTTGGTTTGATAATCTGCTTCTTAAAACCCAAAGAAACACCCATCTTAGCTAAACAGAAGGAAAAAGATATTCCAGAAAAGCCTGTGTTCCGTATACATTGTGGGACCTATTGGCAAGCACGGATAAAGCTGTTTTGTTTACCACTAAAGGCAGCTCCTTGATTACACTACAAATTCCTTCTGATACATTGAGCTGACAGGAGTAAACATCACACACTTTAAAAAAAAAAAAAAAAATCACACACTTTAAATTCAACCAAAAAAGGCTTTCATCTAGCATAAAAACATAAAACAAAAACCCTCCCTTCAGCCAGATGGCAACATTATAAATAGAACAGAAATTGCTGTATTTTCCACCTATGTTAATATAAACCAGATTAAAAGACAGGCCTTTTCATCCCTGTTGGTGATTTACTTTCCTGGCGACTTATCACTAGTCACAATGCTAGCTGCTACACACATTATCTCTGCCCCATAATCTGAATAATGTTTGTGACTAAGCAAAGTACTGGGCAAAGTACACAGAAGGGGAAAAAAGCCTAAGCCTATTAGACCTTGCCAGTTACACTGAGAAACAGTAAATTACAGAGACAGTAGTTACTGGTCTAAATTTCAACAGCTGGATATGGAGTCTATCAAATTAGACCCAATTCAATTAAATTCAATGTGTAATTAAAACAAACTATTTAAACAACTTCGAATAGAAAAAGAATTCAACTTTATTAGACTCTGCTTAATTAAAGCAACCTATTGCATTTTTACTTTTAAGAGGATAATGATTTACTTTAATGAAAGCTAAAAGGGCTAATGCCAGGACTTCATAAAATGATTACTACTGGCCACAATATAGGGAAATTTTTCATAGTTAAAAATAAAATCATCAAGGCAGAAAATGTATAGTTCTTAGAAATAATTCCAAATAAACAGTGGGCTCAGTTTTAAATATCAGTTTTACAAAGAAATATGAATTTAATTTTAATCCTATTGAATATTAGTTAATTGAATAAGTTTAATTAGTGAGATAAACACACATATACATGATTGCAATATATCAACAATCATTCCTTCCCTGTAAAAAAGCATACATTAGCCACACCCTCTCCCCCTTTAGTTACCCTGGGTCTGAAAATATTACACGGGTCGGGTGATGAAATCTCGTACCTTCTCGCTCCATACCACCCAGGTACCACATTCACATAACTTTTAGTACAGTATATTGTTGCAATTGTTCTTTTTTATTATTATTATTGTCAATTTCTTACTGTGTGTAATTTATAAATTAAATTTTATCATAGGTATGTATATATAGGTCAAAACATAGTATGTATAGAGTTTAGGGTTGTCTGCAGTTTCAGGCATCCATGGGGGTCTTGGAATGTATCCCCAGGGAATACGGGGGGACTACTGTAGTAAAATCTCCCACTGCCATCGAGTGGATTCCCCATAGGGTTTCCAAGGCTATAAATCTCTACGGAAGCAGACTGCCCTATCTTTCTCTCTCAGGGCTCCTACTGTAGTAGAATACTTAACTTTAAATTCTCTTACATAAACTTGGTGTAACTCAATGGGAATTAATGGTAAATACTGAAAAGTTGATCCCAATTTATTTCAGGTGACCAGAGAACATTTAATTGCCATAAAGTCTGTTTAAAATTATGATACAAGCCAGTCTACCATCCTGCCCCAAGCTGCATTAATTTGTATATCTGTGACTTTGTTTTTTTCCCTCATTGGAAAACCAGCTTCACCGGCTCTCTAACTATTGAAATCTAATTCAATTTTCATGGTCCAGCTCAAGTCTCTTTCTCATTAAAGTTTTTCTAGCTATGTCTACCTCCACCACATTTCTTTCTCTGGCTTCTACAGTTCGAGTGTGCCTTACTCTTCGAGGGTGCTTAGAATTTGATTTATCTTTATTTTCAGAATCTATATTCCCAAAATGAGCTCTAAACTCCGATATTCTTACAAAAGGCAGAACAAAAAGAGTGTTCTCTATAGTCAAAAACAATTGGGGAAATGTCTGCGGCAATATTTCACTCTTGGAAATCCATCCTGCAAGTTTGCAGATGGAAAGGAACAACTCAGAAAAGGAGGGTAAGAAAGGTTGCACAACTTGAGGAATGTAATCAGCATCGCTGAATTATGCATGTAGAAACTGTTGAATCGGTACATATTTTTGCTGTGTATATTCTCAATAACAACAAAATACAATTTTTTAAAAAGGGGGGGAAAAAAGGCTTGCATAGAGAGGGCTCTGTGGCATTCATTCCATGGAGTTACCTAATAAATACCCATTCTCAGTACCTCTTTTCTAACACTTTGATTGGCTGTGGGACACAGTTCTGGTCAATTAGTGGACAATTGAAGTTGTTAGGTGTGGCGTGTGGGATTGCTCCTGAGCAGGCTCAGGTGGCATGGACCTGTTTGCTCTTCACCCCTCCTTTATTCCTGCTTAGAACATGGATATGAAGCTCAGGTATAGCATCATCCTATAACCAGGAGGCTATCGTGAGGGAAAAGCCAAGGGAAAACCTGAGACTTGGCCCTGATATCTTTGAACTATTAAACCAGTACCAGCGACTACTCTTCACTTTTCCGGTAGGTAAGAAAAAGAAAAATCCAATTTGTTTAAATAATTATTATTATTGGTTCTGTACTCATAATTAAAAGTAACTCCTAAATTGATAGTGTTTTCATTAATGCAGAATGAAGCTTAAGTGCCTTACCCTTGGAATTCAAACGTTTCCCAAAATTGGCCCCCGCCTACCCTTCTAGCTTCCACTTTTTCCATTCAATCAGCGGTCCAACCCCAGTCAAGAGATCATTGATGGCTGCAGGTGAGACTCCAAACAGGCTTTGGAGGTGGATCAGAGTCAGATGTGGTGGAGGATTTGATATTAAGTAGAGGTTTGGGGATACTAAAAGGCTGTGAAGCAAAATGAAAGGCAAAAACAATGTACGCAAAACTAGGTGGTGGTTAAAAAAAAAAAAAAACCCCACTGCTGTTGAGTCGATTCAGGCTCACAGCAACCCTATAGGACAGAGTAGAACTGCCCCATAGGGTTTCCAAGGCTGTGAATCTTTGTGGAAGCAGACTGCCACATTTTTCTCCTGTGGAGCAGCTGGTGGGTTCAAACCATGGACCTTTTGGTTAGCAACCCAGCACTTTAACCACTGCGCCACGAGGGCTCCTTAGGTAGTGGTTAGATGATAAAAATATCTCATATTCTGTCTTAGACAGTGGACTTTCAGTCAAGGCATTCACAACCAGGCTAGTCACACTGAGGGATTCTGTACTTATTTCCTATTTTAGCACTTCCTTTAATTGGTACATCAAGAATCCCAAGTATTATAATTTCTTCCAGAAGTCAGAAGGCAAGACATGTTTGTGTGGTTCGTTTTCAAGTTCAGTGGCGTAGTTCACTCTGTTTCACAGTGTGGCTCAGTGGTGAACAGTGGCGTCACCAGAGGGGCATGGGGGTGCAGACCACACCAGGTGACGCTGTCAGAGCAGGTGACACCAAAATGACTGTCCATAAAAATTTTTGTGCGGTATTTCAGCAGAGATTTATTTTTTATAAAAATACCCCTGTAGTTAGTTTTAACATCAAAAAACTTTTTGTAAGCTCAGCTTACATTATCGATATACCTACAAGGCTAAAACTCTATGCTAATTTACTTTTTGAGCCTTCTAATGTGTTCTGGTCCGAGCTGTCATTATTACCCAATTACAATGACGCTGTCAATCACCTGGTCTTGTCTGCAGGCGCTACAAGAATGTGCTGTTGTTTTCATTGCTGCTGGTGTTTCTTTAGTTACTGATTTTGTCAAATTTTCTGGTGTTTTAGCTATAATATTGTCATAATTAGCATGGTGTGGGGGGTGACACCATGAGTACCCACTGGGTGACACCAACCCTAGTGATGCTACTAGTGGTGAATCATTTCTTTCTCATCTATATACTTTCATGTGTACATAAATGATTTCCCTGGTGATGTTCTACAGCTTTATACACAGATGTTGAAATAAAACATTCTGAGACAGCATAGATGAAATCTTAGAATGAATAATCTCTTCAAATCCTGTTTCTCAGTTTAATTCTATGGTCATCAGCATGAACTAACACTGATAAAATTATCTTGCTAAGGCAAAAAAAAAAGTGAGTTTTAAGATAAGGGGTAAAATTAATGGTTCCACGTGGAAGGCTAAATGTAGAGGAAACAATCAATCATCATGTATGCATTAAATTAATTGAGAATGTGTACACTAGAATTATGGTGGCCCAAAGCAATACATCAAGGTATTGTATATGTGTCAAGATATTATAAATACATACCTATGTCTAAGCATTTACTATTCCAAGTTAATTATTTGGGTATTTCCAGTGGTGTGTATATGTAAGAGCCTGTAAAAACATTCCTGCAGCATTTGGGACTATTAACTTCCTGTTAGTCAACAATATATATGCATTTCAGACAAAAAGTAAATGAAAAAAGAAAAAAAAACAATGATTTATGGTCAGATCCAAGGTAACTTAATGTACATCCACGTGACCAGAATAGAGTGATCTTAGGTTATAGTTTAACACATCTAGGACAGTGAGCTTGCTCACAGAGCCTAAAAAACAAACCCAGTGCCATTGAGTGGATTCCAATTCATAACGACCGTTTAGGACAAAGTAGAACTGCCCCACAGGGTTTCCAAGGAGCGCCTGGTAGATTCCACTTGCTGACCTTTTGGTTAGCAGCCAAGTTCTCAACCACTACTCCACCAGGGTTTCCTACAGAGCTTAAAATAAAAAAAGAAACAGTGCTCCTAATATTATGAAAGAACTGGTGTGTGTGTGTGCGTGTGTGTGTATATATTTTTTGCTTGTTAATTTTATAGTTTTATGTTTTCTCAAATAAATGTGTTCATGCATTTTCTCTCCCTCACCCCTTAGATAAGAACATGCCAGGGTTTCAAACTTGGTGGTTTAGTGGTAGAATTCTCACCTTCCATGCAGCAGACCTGGGTTCAATTCCTGTCCGATGCACCTCAAGCACAGCCACCACTCATCTGTACTTTTACTTTGCTCCTATGATGCTGAACAGATTTCAGAGGAGCTTCCAGACTAAGACAGACTAGGAAGAAAGGCCTGGTGAGCTACTTCTGATAATCAGCCAATGAAAACCCTGTGCTGGTGGTAAAGGTGACACTGATCCAATTTGTGGTGCGATAGATAGCTTCTGTGTGGTCTTTTTCGCCATCATGGTCTTGTAACTCCCACTCAGGTGACTGGGCGGGACTGTTCAAAGAGGGTAATTATAGCTTACCAAAGGGATTGGTCAGTTCTGTCATTCTGCTGGGCTTGAAATGAGCCACCCCAGAGGTAGGAAAGAGAGGACCATACTACCACCAAAGAACAACAGCCAGAGTGGAGAGCACGTCCTTTGGACCTGAGATCCCTGTGCTGAGAACCTTCTGGACCCAGGAGACAGAGAGCTGTAACACAGAAGACAGCAGGAAGTAGCGGCAGAGCAACAGCAGCAGGTCAGACCAGCAGAAGACAGCGCAGTAGGCTTCCTCACCCAGGGAGCGAGAGAGCTGAGTGTCTTGGCTGCCTCTGGGGATTTATTGGCATGGGCTAAAAGAGCTTTGTAACACTTGCCTGAGCAGGGCAGAGGCCTAGGGCCAGAGAGAGGTGTGCTGTGAGCACAGCTGAAAAGAGGCTGTCCTGATGGAAGAACTGTATCTTGAATGTTCCTGAGACTGAATTGTAACCTGTCACTTCCAAAATAAACTCCATAATTTATGAGTATTGTCTGTGAGTTCTGTGTGGCCATTGCAATGAATTATCGAACCCAGCAGAAAAGTAGAGTGCCATGGAAGAGATGGTTGGTGTCAAAATTGGTAAAGATGGCAGAGAGAAGAGCCCTATCTGACTTCCACCTCATAGGAATCAGCCTTGGGCTGTTGATCTTAATTCTCTTTCCCCCCTGTGAAGTTAGAGGAGGTCAGACGCTGCCCCCAAGCCATTTTTACACAATTGCATTGTGCATGGGGTCGCCAAGAGTTGGGGGCCAGCCAACTCAAGGGCAGCCAACAGCAACAACAAATACTATTACCTAATATTGGGTATTGAGCAAAGAAGCATGACTACTCAAGCACAACATCAAATTTCTAAAAGAAGCAAAATCACTCGCAACACAAGAATGAAAACAATGGCTTAGAAGCCACACAAAGTTCATAAGGGAAGAGTAAGCTTCAAACCTTTTCATTGAAAGACTGACAGGTTGGCTACAGAAGGACTACATTTTATCTTCTCTATCAGCTATTCTATAATGTATCACAGGAGTAGCTGTTAGCTCACTTATAAAAAGAAATAAAAGTAAAATTTTGCAATTGATTATTTAGCCTAATCTTATTTTTTAAAATAACATTGGCCTTTTCAACACTATAGAAAAAAAAAAAAAAGATTAAAAAAAAATTAAAAAACCCATAATGCCATCACCCAGAAAACCCATTTAGTCTTTTTAATCTCAAGACAAACAAAGCAAAAAAAGTCTACCACATGGTTAGGAAATTTAAATAATACATAAAGCTGTAAAATGAAAAGAAAAAGCCCCCTCCCTTCCTCCTCCTTTCTGGGGCGGGGGCAGTTGGGGGGGTGGAGATGCTTACAATGAACACATATATTTGCTTTCTGTTTATTCAAAACATCATGCTACTTACTTACTCTTTTGTCCCTTCTTTTTCTCATTTGGTAATCTATCTTACTTCGCCTGCTTTTCAAATTTCTCTTCAACTGGACCACATTTCACCATGTCCAATACATGGCTACAGTAATCAGATATTCTCTATCTCATCTTCTCTTTAATAAATTCTCTATTAAATTTCCCTCCCTTCGTGAGGCCCTAGCCCTAACTATTATTTACCTTCCTATATCAACACTGGCACCTGATTCCTCGTCCCTCTCTCCCCCTAGTCAGTATATTAATGTCTTGTATTTTAGGCCTCTCTGCTTCTGCCACTCTGAGCTCTACAGAAAGAGGCAAAACCGTTTCCAAACAAGAACTGCAAAGAAAACTCCAGGGAGGCTTTACTCTCCTGGGAGACAGGATACCAGTGAACAAGAGCAGGAATGGAATCTTGAAGGAGCCACAATGTTAGGAGTGAGTCAGAAGCTTAAAGGCAAGATTTGTTCCATGTGGATACATTCTCCACTTCTTTCCCCTCTCAGTTTTGCAAGCCAAACTGAGCATCAGTTCCAAGCCAGGCTCCTGCCAACTCTGCCAGGAAAGCATCATGGGCTGGGCTGGATTCAAATTGCTTCTCTGGCACTGGACATGGAGCGATGCAGCAGAAGGGTGGAAGAACACTTCTGGTCACCTTCATGCCCGCTCCAACGTCAGAATTATGAGGCCGTTAAGCCAAGGAATGTTTCCGATGACACAGGTGGCAGTGGTGTCCTGGTGAAGAAGGTCGATGACGCCTGCATGGACAGATAGCACTGACACCTGCCTTGTAGGCGGGCTCTGCACAGATGCTGTATTAGAACACAAATTGCCAGCTACTTTCAGGGGCATATGATTTGTTGTCTGAAAATACATTTGACTGTATTAAACAATTAAGACTATCACCTTGGAGTGAAAAGAAATGTGACTAAGCAAAGACTTTGTTAAATCAGAGATTAAATACCAGGCCAGAAAAAAGGGTTTAAATAATAAAGCATTCCTTCAGCCTTACATAGGAAAGAAAAAACTAAAAATAAACAAAAAACAAATCCATTGCCTTGGAGTCAATTCCAATTTATAGGGACCCTATAGGATGGAACAGAACTGCCCTGTAGGGTTTCCTAGGCTATAATCTTTAAGGAAGCAGGCTCCACATCTTTCTCCCACTGAGCGGCTGGTGGGTTTGAACTGATCACCTTTCGATGAGCCTCCAGGGCTCCTATCTTTCTATTAGACTTGACACTTTAATGAGCTGTTCCATCTCTTTAATTTGCCATATTCAGTATGTCACCAAATAGAGGATCTCAAATTTTGGAAACTGTCAATACCTAAATGCAGTAACAAACTAAAACAAAACAAATGGAAGGACAGTACTACAATCCCAACCTGAAGAACATCAAAACAGGAGAGCAGTTTTACAGAGTTCTGTCAACTTTCAAAAGCACAAAGACAACTGCGTGGCAGGCATCATAACCTGGCAAATGGTATGGCGCCAGGCAGAAAGGTTCTTTCCAGGGCAGAGGGAAGGGCCCATAAAAGAACACTAATGGCTATCCTGTGTACAGTCTGCAATTTATATACTCATCCTTCAATAAGTCTATTCATTTAAAGTTTGTTATTTCCATTTTAAGTAAGAGAATCCAATGACAAATTCTAAATCTAAGTTATAGGTCCTTCAGGGCCATGAACAGTTACTGAGGCAAAACTAAGCTGATAAAACTAACTCCTTTTTTCTAAGTATTTTTGGAATGTACTTTATGTGACCATAATGCCCATTTCTTACTTTATGCCTTCCATTTGAGGGTTGGTACCTGGAGCAGTAGAAGAAGCCAGAAGGAAGGAGATGAGGATTGAGAAAGTAAACCTATGGGGACAACTCTTCTGAGAGTTGTAAACAATGTCAGCAATGACTAGAGTGGAGGTGGGGAGTAAGGGAGCTGTTAATCAAGTTGCTCTTCTTTCATCCCAGGGAGCACCAGACCTATTCTCCCCACCCTGTTCTTTATCCAGGAACCTGCTCCTCAGACTCCCAGTCCCATTTTCAAAATTCCAGTAGGGTCAATGCCCAAAGGGCTAAGCTTTCTAATGAAGTGTGAATGAATCTCATTTCAGTCTCTAAGTATCCTTCAAACCTGACTCTTAGATGGACCAGGAGCAGTCTAAGGGTTAGTGACCAGCAATAAGCTTTCCTTTTAGTTTACAAATGAAACACAAGCCCAAGATGTCTTAAAAGCTTTTTGTTAATTGTATACCTTTTCTTTCATAGCAGTGAAAACCTTAGAAAAATTTCAAAACGGTGTGTACTTTCTATTAATAGTAGGTAGGGAGAGGTTGTGATACTGAGTTTGGTCTCTACATAGATCAAGGAAGGAGAAAAATTAGAGTGGGATGAGGACAGGGCTAGGGAGAAGGGATTGGGAAAGAGGGCAAATCTGCTTTTGAAAGTGTAGAATTTGAGCAAGTTGAGGGTAGATCATTGTACCATGAAACCCCATTGCTGTCAAGTCAATTTTGACTCATAGCAACCCTACAGGACAGAGTAGAACTGCCCCACTGAGTTTCCAAGGAGTGCCTGGTGGATTCAAACTGCCCACCTTTTGGTTAGCAGCCATAGCACTTAACCATTATGCCACCAGGGTTTCCATTATACCATTAACCAAAAAACCAAACCCATTGCCGTTGAGTCGATTCTGACTCATAGTGACCCTATAGGACAGAATAGAACTGCGCCATAGAGTTTCCAAGGAGCACCTGGTGGATTCGAACTGCCATCCTTTTGGTTAGCAGCCGTAACACTTAACCACTACACCACCAGGGTTTCCATTATAAAATTAGTATAGAGTAAATGTTTAATGTGAATGAATAACTCTGAACATACTTTTCATTGAGATTCTGTGATAATATTACTGCATGATAGGTTAAACAGGTTTTTGGGGTTACCAGTTACACGTGCAATATTGTTTTAATGTGAAATATGTGTTCCAACTTTCAACAACCAATTTATAAATGTATGTCTTGAACACAACCCATATATTACGGGAAATGCCTTCTAATACATTTGCTCTCTTTTTTTTAAAGAAAAGCACAACAGTCTAGCAAACATGTATAAAGCAGGGGTCATAGTTAATTGTATGTTAGAATTAGTTAAGAAAGGAAATTTCATAATAAGTAGCATAATAAATTAGCAATTTAGGCTTTAAAAATAGCTCACCTTAGAAACAGTTGTACACATGTTCCTCAATTTCAGCCATCCAATTCTAGATTTGATATTAAATTTTTTTTAGGCAAGATTATCTGTTTGGCTGGTTTTGGCTTTGTAACATTTAGTAGCAAAAACATGGTAACTACTGATGCCTGACAATAACTCATTTTTCATATGTAAAAGATGACTTTTTTACCATCTGAAAACAATGTGGGCAAGCATTTACTGTTCCTTAAAGCATCCTCTGAGGAAAAGAAAAGATTAAAGGAATGGCTAACGTTGTCTCTGAGCCCTGGTGGCGCAGTGGTTAAGAGCTTGGCTGCTATCCAAAAGGTTGGCAGTTGGAATCCACCAGCCACTCCTTAAAAACCCTATGGGGCAGTTCTACTTGGTCCTATAGAGTCGCTGAGAGTCAGAATCAACTTGATAGTAATGGGTGAGGGTCATGTCGCCTCATTAGTGAGAGTTGTGTTTCACTCAAGGAAGCATTTACCTTTTTTCTTCCTATAAATCAGCATATTGATTTTAGAAGATATTAATTGTAAGAAATCACATTAAAATAATACATGGATGTTGGCATTCAGAATGATGAAATTAATGTGTGACTACGTTAAAATGATGATCTAGGTCTTTGCATTGGATAACCAGTGATACACAATCTTTAGCTGCATTAGCACTACTGTCTATAGTAATCTATCAGCTTCAGCTATATGAGCATTAGTGACAAGAAGGTATAATTCCACTGTATGTGGAGTTAGAAATAAGTGTGTCATCGTCATCATCAGGCTGAATCATCCCTCTGTACACATACTGTGCTGAGCTAGACTCAATGGACTAAACAGGCAAACCTCTAGAGTCCTCTTGGATGCCTGGAATTTCACTTGCATTTCTGGTAGAGTAATTGGGTGGCAGGAATCGTTAATGCTTGACTACTAGCCTAAAGCTTGATGGTTTGAACCCACTCAGGGTGCCTCAGAAGACAGGCCTGGTGAACTGCTTCCAAATGGTCAGAGCCTTGAAAATCCTACGTAGCAGTTATTCTCTGCACACTGGGGGTCACCATGAGTCAGAATCAACGCATGGCAACTCACAACAGCTCTACAACAAAGAAAAAATGTTTTACAATGATATTCTTTGTTGTCAGAAACCTTGTTGCATAAGGCAGAAATAATATAAAAGGCATATTCTAGACCTTACATTACGTTCAGTCTTAGGAAAAGTCTCCCACCCTGCCCCTTTCCTTTTTCTCTCCACTGACTCCTGAGTTGTGGAGTCCACAGTGGAGGTGTTCCTCCTTCCCATCCGTGAGACTTGCCCTGTCTGACTCCTTGGTAACTGAACTCGGTAAGGTCTGCAGCCCACTCATGAGAGGCCTGCACCAGAGAGCATCTTACACTGTATTCTCAGCATTGGCAGTGCCGAGAGGGTGGAAGCTTCCCTAACTCCATCCCCAGAGTTAGGGGTCCATTCTGCAGAGACATTCAGAAGCCAAATAGCTTTGTTCCTAAGAAATTAGTCATTAGAATTTGACATATCACTGTGTTATATATTCTTCCCCTGGAGTAGAGCCAGCCCAATCTCCATTAGCAGTTTCCCCAAAACTCACTGCTACTATTAGGAATACAGGCACTGCCCGTGCTGGGGTTATAAAAATACCAATATCGATCTGACATCAATCTGAGGTCCTTCAGCTAAGATTGCCCATAAGAATGACAGAATCATCTAAAATTTTCAGGATATAGACAAAATTTACAAAGTCATTCATAGGGGCCTATCGTGAAACATTAGCTAGCAACGGATTTTAGTTTCCATTTATCTGGAAATTATTCTAAACCAGTTTAAAAGTTTGTTGACTCATTTCATTTGGGGGAGAAAATTAGCCCATTTTGTGAAACTCTAACAAAAAGATTAAAAAAAAAAAAAAGCCAGTAAACTAGTTGTTAAGTCAGCTTCGACTCACGGTGGCCCCATGTGTGTCAGAGTAGAACTGTGCTCACAGAGTTTTTTTTTTTTAAATAATTTTTATTGTGCCTTAAGTGAAAGTTTACAAATCAAGCCAGTCTGTCACATATAAACTTATATACACCTTACTATATACTCCCATTTACTCTCCCCCTAATGAGTCAGCCCGCTCCCTCCTTCCAGTCTCTCCTTTCGTGACCATTTTGCCAGTTTCTAACTCTCTCTACCCTCCCATCTCCCCTGCAAGACAGGAGATGCCAACACAGTCTCAAGTGTCCACCTGATACAAGTAGCTCGCTCTTCATCAGCATCTCTCTCCAACCCATTGTCCAGTCCCTTCCATGTCTGATGAGTTGTCTTCGGGAATGGTTCCCGTCCTGGGCTAACAGAAGGTTTGGGGACCATGACTGCCGGGATTCTTCTAGTCTCAGTCAGACCATTTGGTCTTTTCATGAGAGTTTGGGGTCTGCATCCCACTGTTCTCCTGCTCCCTCAGGGGATCTCTGTTGTGCTCCCTGTCAGGGCAGTCATCAGTTGTGGCCGGGTACCATCTAGTTCTTTTGGTCTCAGGATGATGTAAGTCTCTGGTTCATGTGGCCCTTTCTGTCTCTTGGGCTCATAGTTATCATGTGACCTTGGTGTTCTTCATTCTCCTTTGATCCAGGTGGGTTGAGACCAATTGATGCATCTTAGATGGCCGCTTATTAGCATTTAAGATCCCAGATGCCACACTTCAAAGTGGGATGCAGAATGTTTTCTTAATAGGATTTATTTTGCCAATTGACTTAGAAGTCCCCTTAAGCCATAGTCCCCAAACCCCTGCCCTTGCTCTGCTGACCTTTGAAGCATTCAGTTTATCCTGGAAACTTCTTTGCTTTTGGTCCAGTCCAGTTGAGCTGACCTTCCGCGTATTGAGTACTGTCCTTCCCTTCACCTAAAGTAGTTCTTATCTACTATCTACTCAGTAAATAACCCTCTCCCACCCTCCCTCCCTCCCCCCATCTCGTAACCACAAAAGAACATGTTCTTCTCAGTTTATACTATTTCTCAAGCTCTTATAATAGTGGTCTTATACAATATTTGTCCTTTGCATCTGACTAATTTCACTCAGCATAATGCCTTCCAGGTTCCTCCATGTTACGAAATGTTTCACAGATTCGTCACTGTTCTTTATCAATGCGTAGTACTCCACTGTGTGAATATACCATAATTTATTTAACCATTCATTTGTTGATGGACACCTTGGTTGCTTCCAGCTTTTTGCTATTGTAAGCAGTGCTGCAATAAACATGGGGCTCACACAGTTTTTGATGACTGATTTTTTGGAGGTAGACTGCCAGGCTTTTCTTCTGCGGTGCCTCTAGGTGGACTCAAACCTCCGACTGTCTGGTTAGCAGCCGAGTGTACCACCCAGGACTCCTTACAAAAAGAATGGGCTCAAGCATAGCAACAATTGTGAGGATGGTGCAGGACCAGGCAGTATTTTGTTCTTTTGTGCATAGAGTCACCATGAGTCGGAACTGACTCGATAGCACTTAACAACAATACTACCCGATGATAAAAATCTTGATTATAACTCTTTTTATTTTGATTTGAGATTACTATAAAGCATTTTACAACATCAAATCATGCTTTAAATTATAATTAGAAACGTCTAATCCAGCATCTGCTACTTCTGAGTACTCATCCAACCCTTGCCTAGCACGCTTCAAGTCTACTCTCTCTGGTCTACTATCAGATTAACAAAAAGAGGAAAGAAAAGTTGCCTGAGGCAAGGCAAACAAAAGAAAGAACTCTACAACACCAAAACACCACTACAGACATTCATAATTGACACTGTAAAACACAGACTGCTCATTATAAAATCCAGGCTTTAAAGGGAAAATAAGCAGAATCACTGTAGAGGAAAACTATAATAATAGCAACAGCAGCAGCTACTGCGGGAGCCATTTATCAAAGCCCATCTAATACGATAGGCACTGTGCTAGATGCTTTACACAGGTCACATCTAATCCCTACAACCACTTTGCAAGGCAGGCAATTAGCATGCCCAAATTATACTAAAAAGGAACCCTGGAGCAGCACGCTAGGGCAGCTAACCAAAAGTTTGGTGGTTTGAACCCAGCAAACCCATCCGCCTGGCTCTACAAGCGAAAGACTGGCAGTCTGCTTCTGTAAAGATTGCAGCCAAGAAAACCGTACTTTGTTACACAGGGTTAACTATGAGTTAGAATCTACTCAACGGTACCCAACGATAACAATTACACTGAAAACACAAAAGGCATAGAATAAGTGGTGAGAGCAGGGTATGAATCTAGCTTGGTTTGACTCCAAAATGTGTGTGGTTTTCATTTACCATAGTGATTCTCTAGAAGAGGGTTAGACACTTACTAGAGAATAACTACCTGGAGAATGACTGAACCCTGGTCCAGGGCCCGCAGAGGAGGTGAGTTCTGTTTTCTGATGAGAGAAAGCAAGAGAGGCCTTGTGTCTATGATGACCTGTCCCCACCCCCTGGAGAGTTTCCTATCTGCTTTGTGGAAGTTCAATTGTGCACGTACAAGTACACCTGAAGTCACAGGTGTGTTACTATTTCATAATATTAATGAATTCATAAGAAAGTCAGTTTTAAAGAGAAATCGAGAGGTCTCCAAGACTACAGAATAGGAGCCCTTCAGTAAAATTATAGAAAATCCACTTGAGAAGGAAACCACATTTCTCTTTCTCATTCTCTTCTTCCTGCCCCAGCTTAACTGAAAAGTATAAAATGGAGGGAACAATAAACAATTCCAATAAGTAAAATAGTAGATACAAGATAAACATTCCCACCATGTTCTCTGTCAACCAGCCAGAGTATAACCAACCAACCTACTGCCCAAAAGTCGATTCTGACTCATAGCAATCCTATAGGACACAATAGAACTACCCCACAGGATTTCCAAGGTGACTTGGAAACGGGGTTTCAAAGCTGACTGCCACATCTTTCTCCTGAGGAGCAGCTGGTGGGTTTGAACCACTGACCCATTGGTTAGCAGCCGAGCACTTAACCACCATGTCACCAGGGGTCCTCTATGGGTATTAAAAAAAACCTGTTGCCGTCGAGTCTATTCTGACTCATAGCAACCCTACAGGACAGAGTAGAACTACCCCACGGTGTTTCCAAGTAGCACCTGGTGGATTCAAGCTGGTTACTTCTTGGTTAGCAACTGAGCTCTTAACCACTACGCCGTCAGGGTTTCCCCATAGAGAACAGAGCTGTTCAAAACCTGCATCAATATGCAGTTCAGTTTTAAATTGTACTAATTTATATTTCATCAAAGTGAGACATTAATTTTATGTTCAGTTGTACTGTTGACAGGTTAATACCTAGAACTGTGTACGTGATGCATAAAGTCTTGTGCATAAGCCACAGCCCACACTGCTCCTAATTTACAGGGTTATCTCTAACATGGAGGTCGCACTGATCAACCCCCTCCCTTTTCGAATAGAAATAACTGCTTTCAGAATCTCTATATTTTGCTTCCCACTAAATTGAGTTGTCATGAAGAAACTGAGATTTTCTAGTTCAGAATTAAGCTAGTATTATATGAATAATAACTGGAGCCCTGATGGTACAGTGGTTAAGAGCTGGGCTGCCAACCAAAAGGTCAGCAGTTCGAATCCACCAGCAACTCCCTGGAAACCATATGGAGCAGTTCTACTCTGTCCTATAGGGTCACTATGAGTCAGAGTCGTCTCAACGGCAACAGGTTTTTGGTTTTTTATATGAATAACAGTAGAAATAAACTATTTTTTAACAGTACAGATCTGGAAAAAAATGGAAATCTTGGTAAGACAGCAGAACTGGAAGTTTGTGAGTGTGATGCTGACATACAGACATAAGCAGGGAGTGTCTGGCTAAACAGTTGGCTTCATGCCTGGTCTTGCTACTACTTTGATGGGTAATCCTGGGCGGATGGCTAGTCTAATATTGCTAGCTTCAGTCCGGACTCAGCCTTCCTGATGTGCTGGTCAGGCCGGACAGGTTGGCTTGGAATAGGAGCTTAAAAGCCAAGCACAATCCCTGTGCTGACCAGTCAGCTTCATACTGAACAGAAGAACTGTAGTGTGATCATAGACCAACAGAGCAAAAAAATGGGTGGGAGATATGAGATGGATATTATATAGATACTGCTAAAGGCATAATAATACAAAGACACTGTACTGAGGTTAAAGTCTACTGAGAGAAACAGACATAGAAATAGAAAATATAACGCAGTTTGTACACTTAAAAATGATTAAGATTGCCATATTTTATGCTATGCATATTTTTCCACAATAAAACTTAAAAAATTATACAGATACACACGTACCTTGACTGAGGTACAAACAGCCCATGGATTCGGAGAAAGGCCAGGGAAACTTCCTGGAGGAGGTGGCACCTGAGCTGACTGAAGGAGAACTAGGTGTTGTGGGTGGAGAGCACTTTTCTTACCCCTAGTGTACCTGAAGACCTTCCCTAAACAGATTTTCACCTTTTTTGTATATTGAATTCCTTTGGCAATCTGGTAAAGCCAGCTAGATCCCTTCTCAGATCATATTTTTAAATGCATTAATAAAAAATATACAGCATTACAAAGAAAATACAACCGTATTTACACTATATTTAAAAAGTTATCAAGATATTAAAATACTTATAATGTACAAATATATGTGCTTCTTTATTAGCCTATTAAACAGCAAAATTTAGGGGCATGTCTAACAACTGCCATAATTTCAAAGTAGTGATGAGTTCAAGCCATCTTTTGAGATCTCTGAAACGATTGTGATATGATGTGAAAATACCTGGCTTCTACGGATGCTAATACTCCTGTATGTTTATTGCTCATATTTGGAATTAAAGATAATGTTCAATTTCAGTTAGAGGTTAGTGAAAATAAAGATGAAATTCTTTTCCTCATCCATTTGCAAGCTCCAGGTTAAAAATCCTTATTTAAGGGGAGTGTGGAGAGATGGAGCGTTTTAAGAGAATCGATTTCCAGTATCTTTCCTAAAACCTTTTCCGTCTCGCTTTTCACATCCTCCTCCTTCTACTTTCATAAGAAAGGCACACCGCTGATACACCTTGAATGTTAAGTGGTGCATTGTTCAGGCCCCAAAACCTCTGTTGTGCCACCAAAGTGACAACTTGAAAATGCACTGCTCCTGAAGAGGAGCCTCCTGAGAGGAGGGCAAGAAATATTATGGGAGCAGACCCTTTTCATGCCAGTGACGAGGTTATGCTTTGCCTCTCTTAATGTCATTGTCACAGGGCACAAATAATACACTGTTGAATTAAAAAATACAGTCAGACCTTTTCTGTCATGAAATCATCAGTATGATGTGGATCATGGTTAATTAGGATTGTTTTTCATAAAGTGAATGAGCTAAATCTGTAGTTTCAAGATTTTGATAAAAATGTATTTAAAGCATGCACACATCTATGCAAATTTCTGAAATTATATCTTTTGAAACTAAACTATTTTAAAATAAATAATTTTGGGTTTCAATTTCTAAACCTGTAAAGAGGTATATAGCTTTCCAAATTTCTTCAATGGTACATGCAAGCAAAAATGTTAGAAGCCTGACTAATGCTTCTCAAAGTCCATAAGCCTCCTTCATCAGAAACGTGGGTATCTGGCAGATTCCTATGCCCTACCTCAGACCTACATAATTTGAATCTCTAGGGGTGGGCCCTGGCAATTTGTACTTTTTTTTTTTTATTGTGTTTTAAATGATGAAAAGTTTACACAACAAATTAAGTTCCCATCTAACAATTTTTTATACAAATTGTTCCAGTGACATGGGTTACAATTTTAACAATGTGTCAGCATTCTCTTTGTTTCCATTCTGTTTGTTCTGTTTCCACTGATCTAGTTTCCTTCCCTTGCTTTTTCATCTTTGCTTTTGGGTAACTGTTGACTGTTTGGTCTCATGTAGTTGATTGTTTAAGGAAGCACATTACTCAGGGGTGATATTGTTTATTTTATAAGCCAGTCTATTATTTGGCTGAAAGGTGAGCTCCAAAAATAGCTTCAGTTCCAAGTTCAAAAGTTATCTCATGGCAATAATCTTGGGGGTTGCTCTAGTCTCTAGTCTCTATTAGTCCAGCAGGTCTGGCCTTTTTTTTTTTTTTTTTTGGAATTTGAATTTTTTTCTACACTTTTCTCCCATTCTATCTGGGACCTTCTATTGTGTCCCTGGTCAGAATGATCGGTAGTGGTAGCCAGGTACCATCTGGTTCTTCTGGTCTCCAATTTGCACTTTTAACAACCATCATGATTGAATCTGATGTACATCAAAGTTGAGTACCATGACACTATATGGTACTTTACACTCTTTATTACTTTGTGGTGAAATCTTCCAGGAACAATATAATAAAGTTTAAATCATTTTTTGACCCATATTTCACCTTTGACTCCATGGACAGACATTTGTTATAAGCTAAAACATACATTCAACATAAGCTACTGATGCTTACTCAGAATTTTACAGTAACTGGCCATAGTCACGCTCCATTGGAACTATCTCCCTATGTATCATGATAATTTTCAGTGGTATAGAATAGTGATGTTTCTCTTAACATGTTCTTTACAGATTTGACCTCAGTTTCGGACTAGCTGTACACAAGCCAACCAGAAGAAAAAAAAAAAGTCAAGTGTTTGCTTTTAGACAAATGTGGTCCTTATCACATGATCTGGAGGCCCTTGGTGGTGCAAATGGTTAAGCGCTTGACTACTAGCTGAAACGTTACGGGTCAAACTCACCCAGAGGTGCCTCAGGAGACAGGCCTGGAGATCTGCTTCTAAAAGGGCACAGCCTTGAAGACCCTACAGAGCAGCTCTACCCTGCACACATGGGTTATCAGGAGTAGAAACTGACTTGAAGGCAACTAACAACATCACATGACCTAACAAGAGATGTAAAGGATTGCTCTGCTACCTAATCACTATCAGCAACAAAAGTTAAAGCTCCGAGGTATTTGGCATTCCATGTGTGCTTACTGAGATTGTGTTTGTTTGTTTTAATTTCTGAGGCTAAAATTACATTAATCACGCTACTTGGAGCTGCAATTTTGGCCCTTTAATGTATAAAAAATTCAACAAATGACTCAGTTTAAAATCATTCTCCAGGGAGAAGTTTGGTGCTGCCCATGGCTACTATCTAGAGGTGAGATGTGCTGGTTAATTGCTCAAGCCCACATCTTTGTTAGGTCTCTCAGTTTTCACAAGATCGGATCAACTTTACCTCAAGGTCAACTGTTATTTAAAGTATTTGACTCCACTGTTAATTGACAACACAGAATGTATTACAGAAACTTGCCAGGGAGAGCAAGATCTTGAACTTACTGTTACTCAGTAACTATTAAAAGCTCAGTTCAAGAAGCTGTCCTTATGGAGAATACACAGTAGGTTAAAAGAGCCCTGGTAGAGCAATGGTAAGAGTCCAGCTGCAAACTCAAAGGTTGGAGGTTTGACCTCACCAGTGACTCCACAGGAGAAAGACTTGGCCATCTGCTCCTGTGAAGATTATAGCCTAGGAAACCCTGTGTTCTACTCTGTCCTATAAGGTTGCTATGAGTTGGACTACATTGATGGCATACAATAACAATAGCTTAATTCTTCTAGATTGTCTAATATCTATGCTTGTATTAAGTCCAACTAATAAAGAGCTGTGTAATGAACCACACCATCCCCTGTAAAACCTGCTCTTAAGGTTAGTCTACAACTTTAGTGCATAAAATCCTCGCACTCTAGAAAGTTAATTTGTAACGTACATATAGAATATTCAACCTGTTTTCAATGATTTTATACTTATTTTTACCCGGAATAATAGTCAAAGCTGAAAAAAAAGGGGGGGGGGTTAATACTATAACTGTGGTATTTTACATTGAAACACACACACACAACCCAAATCTTTCCTCCTCCCTTACATTGTAAGTCAATTGGTAAATTTTTGTATATTTGACTTTCACATGTAGTCAACGGAATGAATTATGTACAAAATCAGGGGCTGTCCTAATCAATCTGTATCTCGGTGTAAAATCATGAGCCTCCACTGAGGCTTATTCTAAGAAATCGCCCCATGAAACTTGTTGCTGTGCCTCTTGTCTGGATGTTGCTGACGTCATCATTTGAAACATTAGACAAAAATCACTTTCAGTCTTACTACTGAGAGTAGTTGGATTTCTTCCGAGTAACTGACTTCTTTTCTCTTTTCTGCAAGGTAAGCTGCCCATCTGACCAGGTTTCCATTTGTGACTGCAGCTGAATATTTGAGAGACAGATTTGATCTGCTCAGAGGATGCACCTCGCGAAAGGCTTTATTTCCAGCTCCATTTTATATTCCAAGTTTAATTTATCTGTCTTCTTTCTCAAAAGTTTTTAATTTCTGTTACTGCATTGTTCTTTCTGGGTCCCTATAAACATTTTTAGAACAAGGCAGAGTAAACATAAATTAAAAAACAAAAAAAGGGAAACCAGAGATTTGTTTTTCTTCTGAGAGTTTCCTTTCCCTTATCCAATGCAGTATAAACAAGGAGGAAAAACATGTGTTTTAATATTATTTGAACTAAGAGTTATACTTTATGATAATACATCTTTAAACTATAATATTTAAGACAAAATTTAAAGCCTCAATAATGACTGAATAAGCATCATTATTTTGAAAAAAGTAAGTACTTGGTGCTTTAAGAAAATTTAAAAAAAAATACTGTTCTTTCGATATCAGTTTATATTGAAAGTCATCCTCTAAAACTTTCCATAAACAATGACTTCCATATGGCATTGTGTTAAAATACAATGATATTAAAATGCTGATGTCTTCCAAAAGGAAGCAAGGCCAGCAGTTATAATTAAGAAGCTGTTTTAAGGAGTACGTGGGGCAAGAGGAGGGCAGTGGTAGTTTAGTGGTAATTCAGGGGTAGCATTCTTGCCTTCCATGTGGGAGACACAAGTTTGAGTCGTGGGCAACGCACCTCATGTGCAGCAACCATCTGTCTGCCAGGAGGAGCTTACGTGTTGGTACGATGCTGAATAGGTTTCTGCGCAGCTTCTAGACAAGGATGGACTAGGAAGAAAGGCTGGGTGAGCTACTTGCAAAAATCAGGGAACGAAAACCCTATAGATCACAACAGTCCAATCACCAATGTATCACAGAGATGGCGCAGCGTTTCGTTCTGTTGTTCATGGGGTTGCCGTGAGTCAGGACCCGACTCAGCAGCGCTAACAACAACAACAAAGCAATCAGCAGGTCCTGGGAAATACATAGTAACGCTCCAGGGTCCATGCTGCAAAAACTTTATATTATTTGAACCTAACCTGCAACAAGGTCCTTCTGGCAACACTATCAGTAAAATCTCTCCATGATGAGAGTAGTCAAGCCTTCAAAAAGCTCATAATTCTTTAAAGACTGTAAATTCTTATAAAAGATTCCCATTAATGCCTAACAGATACAAGACCCAGAGTAAAAAAAGAAGAGGAAGTAACAAATGAATCCATCCATTGCTGAGAAAGAAAAATGCAACGATTCATGTTTTATTACCTTTGAAAAAGTTTCATGGAATGTTAGAAAGACTAAAAGAATCATCCCCCATCTATCAGTCTCTCTACTCTTTACTGATTGATGCATGTGAATTGTGTTGAAGAATATTAAATATACCATGGACTGCCAAAAAAGTGAACAAACCAGACTTGGAAGAAATACAGCCAGAACATTCCTTAGAAGAAAGGATGGTGAGGCTTCGTCTTGCTAACTCTGGACACATCAGGAAGGACCAATTGCCGGGGAAGGACACCATGCTTGGTAAAGTAGAGGGTTAGTAAAAAAGAGAGAGAAACTCTCAATGAGATAAACCGACACAGTGGCTGCAAGAATTGGCAAACACAGCAAAGACGGTGAGAACGGTACAGGACCAGGCAATGTTTCATTCTGTTATACATAGGGTCGCTGTAAGAGCTGACTGGAGGGCACCTAACTCCACCAACGTAATGTGCTAGGCACTGCAGATACAGTGGTGGGCGGGAGACTCGGTACTTCCCACATGGAACTTACAGGCTACAGGGACACAGACATTAGCCAAATGATCACACTAACAAAGGTTACGTTTTAAACTGGGATGAGGGTTCTGAAAGGGAAAGACGTAGTTCTATGGAAGAATACAACAGAAGATCCTGAATAAATGCCACCATTTAAAATTCCATAAGTTACCCTGTTAAGTTTTTTGTCCCTTTAACCAATACAATTCAGAACCACAACTCTAGGTAGAAAAATGCTATAACTACAATTTAGAATTTTAAATTTATTTCCAAGGAGAACTTTTTTCATTTAATTTGTTTTTAAATTACAATTTCCCTCCTGCCACATCATGAATGTAGATTTTTTAATGGAATGTAATTCTCACCAAGGAATACTTCTACACAAACCTATTGAGAATTCAATTCTTCAGTGTAAAATCAATATTTTAAAGGTTGAATTTTTATTATCATTTTTAAGAGGGGATTTTTGAGATATACCACACTTTTTGGAAAGCAGCTACATTTTCTGGGAAGTGGAGGCTGCTAAATGGCATAAATCGATGTCCTGTTTTTTGAAGGTTACTACAAAACTAACACACAATTGCAAATGCATGGAGGTAAAAACCTTTCTATTTTTCTCCTGGGAATAATTTCAAAACATTCTGATGACAGCTATTGGCTGTAAACCTGTGTAAAACATCCAGTGTATTTCAACAATGCTTAATAATTAATGAACATCCTATCTTATTGATTTATAATAAATTGAACCTGTTGCAGAGTTTTCAAATGCACTGCTTAAGATTCCACCCCAACGGTAGTTAGGTGAAGGTGACAGAACCTAGATTCCTTGATTTGCATTTGTCATGATAGCCTTCTGAAAAATCCAGTGAACGCCCTATGAGTTTAAGGGTTCTGGAAGCAGGCAGGCTAATCACTTTCTGTAGTCGGTGAGGGGCTTTTCTTGTCATTAGAATAGATGTTGGAATAAAGACTTTCACTCATTAGTCACAAGTAGGGGAAAAATTTTATAGTTATGATTATTTTAGCCATCAATATTCCCACCTTCTCTTTCCTGCAGGATAAATTTTGATTGGGTTTGGTTTTCTTATTCTTTATGTCCACATGGGACTTTGGGGTCAAAAATTTTGACCAAATTTGGTCAAATAATGTGAACTTCTTTTTTTTTTTTTTAAGGCAGCTGAATGTTTATCTGGATGCTGTGAAGGCACAGCCTCAGAGTATCCAGCCAAATACATTTATTATACATACTTAAATCACAGAACATTTATAGTTGATAAATGGTATGTCTATTTTCCCCAAAGTGTTTTATTTTTGTTTGTTGTTGCTGTTGTGTGTGTATGTTTTGTAAGGCTTTCATTTGTTTGTTACAGAAAAAATAAGCAAAGTTGTTGCTTTTCAATGCTTCATCTTCCATATTATATGTCAGTTTCTTGGCTTCCTCCCTGTCTCCCCAGGCACATAGAACTCTGAGGCTTTTCCCAAGCTCCCAGAGGCTCCAACAATAGCTATATACACCCATTGCCACAGAGTCAATTCTGACTCATAGCGGCCCTATAGGACAGAGTAGCACTGCTCATTGAGTTTCCAAGGCTATAAATATTTACAGAAGCAGAGTGCCAGATCATTCTCCTGTGGAGCAGCTGGTGGGTTCAAAATGCCGACTTTTCAGTTAGCAGTCAACCGCTTTAACTACTGCTCCGCCAAGGCTCCTAATAGGTATCTAGTGTGGAAACCCTGGTGGCGTAGTGGTTAAGTGCTACAGCTGCTAACCAAGAAGTTGGCAGTTCAAATCCACCAGGCACTCCTTGGAAACTCTACAGGGCAGTGCTACTCTGTCCTATAGGGTTGCTATGAGTTGGAATCGACTCAACGGCAGTGGGTTTGGTTTGGTTTGGTTTACCCTCAAAAAGAACATAATGTTTGGTAGAGGGTCAATGAAAATGAAGGAGATGGATTGATACAATAGCCACAATGGGCTCAAACATATCAAAGGTTATGAAGACAGCACAGGACCAGACAATATTTAGTTCTGTTATATGTAAGGTCACCATGAGTCGGAGTTGACTTGATGGCAACAACAAGGGTCTACCAGTTTCCAATTCTAAATCACAAATCCCATTTCCCATTCATCAGAATCCATCCACCACTTGAAACTTGAGTCCCATGGGCAATCAACTATTAATTTGGATTTAGGCGTTAATAACTCCTGAAGACTTAACCCCACCCAAGTAATCTGTTTACAACTTAAAAAAGATCTTCACTTACCCCTCAACCAAATAGTCACAAAACATGACTATTTCAGATGTTAAAATCACTTGGTGGGAGAGAGACCTGGAGGCCAGCATCTGCCTCAATTTATATTTCCCCTTACTGACCACAGCATTTTTTTTTTCCCAGTTGCTCTCAAGTTGACTTGGACATGGTGACCCCACATTACATGAATATTAGAACTAGCCCCACCTGTAGTTAAAACTATTCCTTTTTGGAATGTTGATCAGACAATCCCTCATTTTTCATCTAATGTGAACACTGACGAGGAATATTAGACATGTGCTTCCCAACATAATATGGAATACCCTGAATGTTTAAGGAGCAGAAACTTATGAGTAGCAAGGTAGAGTTACGGTATACTGGTATACTGGCTTAACTGTAGGAAAGGAATTCAGCAATATTTATTATTGCCATTAAAACTGTCAACTCCACAATCCTACTTCCAAGACTTTATTTTAAGAATATACTCTAGAATATGGAAAAAGCCTTGTACCCAAAGATGTCCACTACAGCATACTTATAACTGTCAAAGTCAAGAGCAACTCTAGTGTCCCACAATAGTCAATGGGAAGGTGGTGAAGTAAGTGATGCTGTATTCTTTCTACGGATTATCTAATCAGTAAAAATAAAAGTACTGAAAGTAACGCAATACCATGCATAACTGCTTACGCTATAACCCTGAGTGAAAATAACTAGGTTACAAATATGGATACTGATGCAGAAAGGGAAAACACACTAAAATTGCCGTAACTGCATTAGGGTAATGGGCTTATAGATGATATTTCTTCTTTTGGCCAAACTTCCATAAATGCTATACTTTGACAATTTAAAATATATATAAAAAAATTAAGATGTATGCTTATAAAAAGATGATTGAAAAACAAACATATTTTTGTTACCTGAAAAGATGAGTTTCATATATTCCAAGGAGTGTACAACATGATTTCAGTCAACTTGGTCACCATTGGTCACAGATGGCATAATTTATAAGAAAAGTATAAAACACTATGCAAAGTTGAAATGATCGAGTTTTTAGCATAGGGTCTATCTTATTCCTAACACCTATTACATACCTTTAAAATATTTAAGAAAACCTCAAACTGCGCATGTTTCATAACTAAGAGAATTCTCATACACACACACATACATACACATACAATTTAAGTATGTAAAGAGCTTTGGCCTAGTTCTTGATGATTTCACCTAATTTTGAATCCAACTACAGTTAGGGCTTTGAACTGGTTCTTCCCAGTTCAGTCATGGCTGAGGAAGTGATATGGGAACAGATCTGAATTTTTAAAATTTGTGTAAACTAGAAGATAACCTGAACAGGAGAAATTACAGGTCAAAGTCCTCATAGAAACTTAATCTCCCTCTTACAACAAAAAGGGCTGTGTATGCATTGCACAGCAATCAAATCTCTCACCTGTCCGATTTTGAGCAGAATCAGAAACAGCACTGCCCCACTCAAAAATAGTGGCCGACTGCGCCACTCTGAGTATGTATTGCTCTCCGGTCCTGCCAATAATCCAATCTCCAGTTATCGACCCATTATTACCCAAACTGTAAAAATTCAGGTCTGTTCTGGTTTCGCGTCATTAGCCATGCCTGAACCAGCTCAAAACCTTGCAATTCCTGAATGACAGAAATTTATTTTTTTACCTTGACTGTGACTATTGGCTAGTATTGACAGCATTTAATTATAAAAACATTATCTTTGAATGCTTACATATTTAAAAGTTGTGTTTTTATTATCGGAAAAGTAAAACACCTGGTACAACAACAGATACATAGACCAACAGAACAAACTGAGAATCCAGACATAAATCCATCCACATATGAGCAGCTGATACTTGACAAAGGCTCAAAGTCAGTTAAATGGGAAAAAGGTAGCCTTTTTAACAAATGGTGCTGGCATAACTGGATATCCACCTGCAAAAAAAATGAAACAAGACCCATACCTCACACCACGCACAAAAACTAACTCAAAATGGATCAAAGACCTAAATATAAAATCCAAAATGATAAAAATTGTGAAGAAAAAATAGGGACAACACTAGGAGCCCTAATACATGGCATAAACAGTATACAAAACATTACTAACAATGCACAAACACCAGAAGAGAAACTAGATAACCGGGAGCTCCTAAAAATCAAACACCTATGCTCATCCAAAGACTTCACCAAAAGAGTAAAAAGATTACCTACGGACGGGGAAAAAGTTTTTAGCTATGACATTTACGATTAGCATCTGATCTCTAAAATCTACATGATACTGCAAAAACTCAACAACGAAAAGAAAAATAACCCAGTCAAAAAATGGCCAAAAGATACAAACAGGTACTTCGCTAAAGAAGACATTAAGGTAGCTACCACACACATGAGGAAATGCTAAAAGACACATGAGGAAATGCTCATGATCATTAGCCATTAGAGAAATCAAATCAAAACTACAATGAGATTTCATCTCACTCCAACAGGCTGGCATTAATCCAAAAAACACAAAGTGAATAAATGTTGGAGAGGCTGTGGAGAGACTGGAACACTTATACACTGCTGGTGGGAATGTAAAATTGTACAAGCACTTTGGAAATCGATTTGGCGCTTCCTTAAAAAGCTAGAAATAGAAGTACCATACGATCCACAATCCAGCTCCTTGGAATATATCCTACAGAAATAAGAGCTTTTACACAGATATATGCACACCCATGTTCACTGCAGCACTGTTCACAATAGCAAAAAGATGGAAGCAACCAAGGTGCCCATCAACAGATGAATGGATAAATAAATCATGGTATATTCACACAATGGAATACTACGCATTGATAAAGAACAACGACCAATCCCTGAAGCATCTCACAACATGGATGAATCTGGAAGGCATTATGCTGAGTGAAACTAGCCAGTTTCAAAAGGACAAACACTGCATGAGACCACTATTATAAGAACTCAAGAAATAGTTTAAACAGAGAAGAAAATATTCATTGATGGTTATGAGAGTGGGGAGGAAGAGGGGTATTCACTAATTAGATGATAGACAAGAACTATTTTAGGTGAAGGAAAGACAACACACAATACAAAACAGGTCAGCACAAATGGACTAAACCAAAAGCAAAGAAATTTCCTAAATAAACCAAATGCTTCGAAGGCCAGCATAGCAGGGGCGGGAGTTTGAGGACCATGGTTTCAGGGGACATCTAAGTTGGCTGGCATAATAAAATCTATCAAGAGAACATTCTGCATGCCACTTTGGTGAGTGGTGTCTTCGGTCTTAAACTCTAGCAAGCGACCATCTAAGATGCATCAATTGGCCTCAACCCACCTGGAGCAGAGAATTAAGAACACAAAAGACACGAGGTAAATATGAGCCCAAGAGACAGAAAGGGCCACATAAACCAGAGACTACGTCAGCCTGTGACCAGAAGAGCTAGATGGTGCCCAGCTACAACCTATGACTGCCCTGACAGGGAACACAACAGAGAATCCCTGATGGAGCAGGAGAGCAGTGGGATGCAGACCTCAAATTCTTGTAAAAAGACGAGACTTAATGGTCTGACTGAGACTAGAAGGACCCCAGAGGTCACAGTCCCCAGATCTTCTGTTAGCCCAAGACTGGAACCATTCCCAAAGCCAACTCTGCAGACAGAGATTGGACAAGACTGTAAGATAGAAAATGATACTGATGAGGAGTGGGCTTCTTGGCTCAAGTAAACACATGAGACTATGTTGGCAGCTCCTGTCTGGAAGGGAGACGAGAGGGCAGAGGAGGACAGAAGCTGGCTGAATGTTGTTGTTAGGTGCGATCCAGTCCGTTCCAACTCATAGTGATCCTATGCACAACAGAACAAAACACTGCCCAGTTGTGCACCATCCTTACAATCATTGTTATGCTTCAGCCCATTATCGTGTCAATCCACCTCATTGAGGGTCTCTCTTTTCTGCTGACCCTGTACTTCACCAAGCATGATGTCCCTCTCCAGGGACATGTCCAAAGTATGCAAGACACAGTCTCGCCATCCTTGCTTTTAAGGAGCATTCTGGTTGTACTTTTTCCAATATAGATTTGTTCGTTCTTTTGGCAGTCCATGGTATATTCAATATTCTTCACCAACACCACAATTCAAAGATGCCAATTCTTCTCGGTCTTCCTTATTCATTGTCCAGTTTTCACATGGATATGATGCAATTGAAAATACCATGGCTTGGGTCAGGTGACATCTTTGCTTTTCAACACTTTAAAGAGGTCCTTTGCAGCAGATTTGCCCAATGCAATGTGTCTTTTGATTTCTTGACTGCTGCTTCCATGGGTGTTGACTATGGATACAAGTAAAACGAAATCCTTGACAACTTCAATATTTTCTCCGTTTATCATGATGTGGCTTATTGGTCCAGTTGTGAGGATTTGTTTTATGTTGAGGTGTAACCCATACTGAAGGCTATGGTCTTTGACCTTCATTAGTAAGTGCTTCAAGTCCTCTTCACTTTCAGCAAGCAAGATTGTGTCATCTGCATAACGCAGGCTGTTAATGAGTCTTCCACCAATCTTGATGCCCCACTCTTCTTCGTATAGTCTAGCTTCTCAGATTATTTCCTCAGCATACAGATTGAATAGGTATGGTGAAAGGATATAGCCCTGACGCACACCGTTCCTGATTTTAAACCACTCAGTATCCCCTTGTTCTGTCCGAACTACTGCTTCTTGATCTATGTACAGGTTCCTCATGAACACCATTAAGTGTTCTGGAATTCCCATTCTTCACAACGTTGTCCATAATTTGTTATGATCCACACAGTCGAATCCCTTTGCATAGTCAATAAAACACAGGTAAACATCCTTCTGGTATTCTCTGCTTTCAGCCAGCATCCATCTGACATCAGCAATGATGTCCCTGGTTCCACATCCTCTTCTGAATCCAGCCTGAATTTCTGGCAGTTCCCCGTCGATATACTGCTGCAGCTGCTTTTAAATGATCTTCAGCAAAATTTTGCTTATGTGTGATATTAATGATGCTGTTCTATAATTTCCACATTTGGTTGGATCACCTTTCTTGGGAATAGGCATAAATATTGATCTCTTTTATTTATGCCTAGAAGAGATCCATAGAAAAGAAACCCTGGTGGCATAGTGGTTAAGTGTTACGGTTGCTAACCAAAGGATCAGCAGTTCAAATCCACCAGGCACTCCTTGGAAACTCTATGGGGCAGTTCTGCTCTGTCCTGTAGGGTCACTATGAATCAGAATCGACTCGATGGCACTGGGTTTGGTTTTTTTGGGTTTATGGATCTCTTCTAGTCAGTTGGCCAGGAAGCTGTTTTCCATATTTCTTGGCATAGGTGAGTGAGCACTTACAGCAGTGCATCTGTTTGTTGAACCATCTCAGTTGATATTCTGTCAATTCCTGGACCTTGTTTTTCGCCAATGCCTTCAGAGCAGCTTGAACTTCTTCCTTCAGTACCATCGATTCCTGATCATATGCTACCTCTTGAAATGGCTGAATGTTGACTAATTCATTTTGGTATGACTCTGTGTATCCCTTCCATCTTCTTTTGATGCTTCCTGAGTCATTTATATTTTCCCCATAGAATTCTTCACTATTTCAACTTGAGGCCTGAATTTTTTCTTCAGTTCTTACAGCTTGAGAAACATTGAGTGTGTTCTTCCCTTTTGCTTTTCTATCTTCAGCTCTTTGCACATGTCATTATAACACTTTTCTCGAGCTGCCCTTTGAAATCTCCTGTTCAGTTCCTGTACTTCATGGATACAGGGAACACAGGGTGGAGAGAAGGAGTGTGCTGTCTCATTAGTGGGACAGCAACTGGGCAGTATATAGCAAGGTGTATATAATTTTTTTATGAGAGACTGACTTGATTTGTAAACTTTCACTTGAAGCACAATAAAAAAAATAAATAAAAGTAAAACACAAAATTCTAATATTCAAGGCACAAAGTCTTAATAAGATGTTATATAAAAATGTTAATGTTTGACTTAGTACTTTATGACTATTGTGCTACAGAAAAACATGAAAACTTTGCATTGCTAATGTTAGATCAAGTAAGTGAAAAGTTTCAGTATTAACTTTTATCTTCTTGGTCCTTCATCACAGGTTACTTGTTATTCAAGTAATGTTATTTTATCCTATCTGTGATAATATAATAAGAACACTTTTATAAAACCTAACAGATTAGGATCCATGAACGGATTATGGCATTATCTCTTTAAATAGGTCTTGAAGAAAAGTACTTTCTAGATGAGAATGTTGATGTCTTTAAGGATTGTTCTGAATATTCTGAAGTAGGCTATGACTGCACACATCTCAGCATAAGCACAGTAGAATTTATTTGCATACTTCTAGGGTTAACCCTGTCATTACCATTTGGAGTTACATTTTGGTGACTAATTTGCCTTGGGTATGAAAAAGTATAAAGGTCCCTATTTATACTGTGTACTCATATGCTAGTTGTTCATGCTTGGGTTCTCATGGATCCAAAACTTAACCTAAGTTTTCAAAAATCAATTATTTCGAAATTGGCCTGTAGTTCAAGTGAAATTCATTTATTCATGTCACCTTGAAGTTCAGATATGAAAAACAAATTAGTTTGTCAATACAGTATATCAATAGTTGCAATTTAGTATGAAAATTTCAGTACTGAGAACATTCACTAGACATGACTCAGTGAAATGCTATGAAAAAGTATCGGTAGCTTTTAATATATGCTTTTCATATCAGGCTATAAGCATTTGAACTTAAGCAGCTTTAGGTAATGTGACAGTATTACCACCCTGATGCCTCTCTTGTCGATTGGTTTAAATCTGTCCTTGTTCCTTCATTCTGTTTCATTTCCAGAACACATCCAGCAGATTTCATGTTTAAACTTAAGCAACTCCCTGGCTGGACAGCACAGATGATTCACCAGCAACATGCCTTTCCTGGAACCAGAATTTATCCCTCATTTCCCCTTCAAATAAAATTATGGTTTTGACATTAAAATTTGAATTTATGGAAACACAAAGCTGCTGTGTTTTCTACTCTTACAGGCTCTACTTAATATCGAATTAAAAGATAGAAATTGAAGAACTAAGGCTAAATGCCAACCGCTTATAAAATTTTGTTGTTGTAAATCAATTACCCAGGATTTTTAGACCAGTTATCTGGATTAAAAAAAAAAAAAAAAATCCCTCAATTTCAAATTTATGTATTGGACATGTATCCAGTTTGCTTACTGATTAACAGGTACTGCCTTTGACTCAAGCAACAGTATTTTATCATGTTTAAATTATTTATCATGAAGCACAGTATTTATGTACCAATGTCTTAATACTTGAATACTACATGTAAACATGCCTTAGCATAGAAAGATGTGCTACCACAAATAAGAATCATCAAGTGGAATAAGAATTTGTAAGTGAGTTAACTGAACAAATACTTGTAATAAGGCATTTGTGCATACAACCCTACAAATACATATTATTCCCCTTGTACAGTGATGCTGTTGACACCCTTACAGAGTAGAAATAACTTGTCTGAAGCCACGTAACTAGTAAATGTCAGAACTAAAAGGTAAACCCTGATCCAACTCTAATATGCCACCCTGATTCCATACTTCACAACCATAAAATACCAAGAGCAAGCCAGTATTCACACCATAATCCATTTCCTGATGGTTACTGGACACTGGTAACTATACCTCACATGTTCCTTTGCTAGATGAGGCATGTTTTCATAATTAAAATATTTGATTACTATCTATGGGAATGAAAAGGTACATAGTATTTTAAAAGGGTAAATAATTTAATGAACAATGCACCTGTATTACTTTTAAAAACTAAACTTGATAAAAAATATCTACATAAAGAAGAAAATAAGGTGATAAAAATAACTCTCCAAAATGCGTACACGATGCCGAAGCTTGTAGCTTTCTGAACGAAGCCCTAAGTGATGCACTGCTCACATGCCGTGAAAATGCAAGCATTCTGGTGGGAAAGACACAAGTGCACACTGCAGACAATGTTTCTGATTTAAAAAAAACTAAACTAAATAAAAAACTAAGAAATAGGCAAGAGAAGTGTGATCTTTCTTATTAACAAGCAAAACAGCAGCATCCCCTCCCCCCCCCCCAAAGTTAATGCCTCTAAATAGAAAAGCAATCATTTAAAAAATATCCCTCTGGTCTGATTCTGATACAAATATTGAAAGCGCCAAGAAATCATCAATAAACTATGTACTAAAAGCTTGTTTGAGCAGCACCATGACAATTATGTGTGTGTGTGTGTGTTTCTTAAGGAGGCCCTAGGAGTTGTTAGGGGTTTCATTATTATTATTTTGTGAAGAGAAAAAGAGTAGGAATAACGGAAAAACAGAGAATAATGATGGCTTGCTTTTAATTTTCATAAAAACTATCACAGGGCTTCAGGATGTGAAGACCAGCATAAATGCATAATCTATATAACAAAATTCCCATTCCTTCATATAAGAAAATTAAAACCATTTTTTTTTTTTAAAAAAGAAGATTAAAGTATCTTCTACTACTCTGTGTTCCACCTGTTGCAAGTGTTAGGATCTCAAAACTGATTTCTATATTTCCTTATTAAGGGTTTCAAAACACATTTTCAGTCCCAGAACTTACATTCCAGCTTAGTAGCTTCCACGCTAAATGCTTCTCTCTTGAACATGCTGCAACATATCTGTATGTCTCTGCATGTCTCCGCCTTCTTGCTTGGAGTCCCTCAGCCAGGCAAAGATCAAAAAATTGGTAAAGGGGCCGTTTAATCATCCTAAGTATTATCTCTGACACAGCTTGAGGGACACTCAGAAGTAAAGCAAAAGGGTGACGAGACACACAGGTCTATGGCCACTGTTTTTAAACAGTAACCTTGTTCACTGAACCAAATAAAAACCCAGAAAGGCTTCTGTTCAAAGAAGCCAGTGAAGCTCGCATGGGTGTGGGCTGGGAGCAGGAAAGGCTTTTCCTGGTTGAGAAATTGTTGCTAAACATCAGCTCAAGTTCAGTCTTTCAGGATATGCATTAAACCCATATTAAAACCTTCACTGTTATACCAAAATCATCGAAAATTTTTTACTGTTTTTCCAGATTCTTCTGCCTTTTAGTTTACTGATACATTAAAAATGACTCTTAAAAGCCTGAAGGTTATAGCTGATTTTGTTCCCTTACCAAAAACATCTTAAAAAGGCAATCATTTAGAACCAGTCAGGCAGAGAGACCTCTGTTCTTTTTCTCCCCCACTGTTGAGAATAGACATGGAGCCACTGAGAAACTGCACAAAAGGAAATTTAGTCGCCCTGCTTGGAAGGTCCAAAAGGCTGACTTGTATCAGCAAGTTTTGAAGGATTTTAAGTTCTTCAAAAATGAGAGGAAGAATCATTAAGGATAATGCTAAAGTTTTAGAAATTGTTATTGTTGTTAGGTGCCGTCGAGTCAGTTTCGACTCATAGTGACCCTATGCACGACAGAACGAAACACTGCCCGGTCCTGCGCCATCCTCACAGTCGTTGTTATGCTTGAGCTCATCGTTGCAGCCACTGTGTCAACCCACCTCGTTGAGGGTCTTCCTCCTTTTCGGTGACCCTGTACTTTGCCAAGCATGATGTCCCTCTCCAGTGACTGGTCCCTCCTGACAACATGTCCAAATAATCTCTAGATAAATTAAGTATATTGTTGTTTGCTGTCGAGTTGATTCTCACTCATAAACCAAAACCAAACCCATTGCCAAGTTGATTCCGATTCATAGCAACTCTATAGGACAGAGTAGAAGTGCCCCATAGGGTTTCCAAGGAGCAGCTGGTGGATTCAAGCTGCTGATCTTTTGGTTAGCAGCTGCGTTTTTAACCACTGACCCACCAGGGTTCTGTAGGTCCTCAGAAATTACCTTTTTTTTACTTAGTGATAAATTGCATCGTGGACTTTAAACTCAACATTCCAATCACAATCTTACCTTAGGCTTATCTTTACAAGTTTCTTCTTTTGTTTGTTCAGGGGCATAAGGGGGAAACTGAGAGAAAAGGGCCATGGCAAATCGTTGCTCTGTCCTGATGGAGCAGGAGACAAGTGGAGTGCAGAATTCAAATTCTAGTTAGAAAGACCAGACTTAATGGTCTGAGACTGGAGGCACCCCGGAAGACATGGCCCCCAGGACTTTCTGTTGGCCCAGAAGTGAAGCTATTCCTGAAGCCAACTCTTCAGACAAAGAATAGACTGGTCTATAAGACATAAAATGATACTTGTGAAGACAGTGCTTCTTAGCTCAAGTAGATACATGAGACTAAATGGGCAGCTCCTATCCAGAGGTGAGATGAGAAGGCAATAATGGACAGGAGCTGCTTGAATGGACACAGGAAATCTGGGGTAGAAAGGGAGAGTGTGCTGTCACATTGTAGGGAGAGCAACTAGGGTCAGATAACAACGTGTGTAAATTTTTGTATGAGAAAATAACTTGAACTGTAAACTTTCACTTAAAGCATAATTAAAAAAAAAATGTTGTTCTATCCTTAGAGAATTTTGAAAACATGTGAGACGGGCGCCAGAGTACTTTGATTAAAACCAATTAACTTAATGAGTGTGGGTACACAATGGGGTCATCTTGGAAAGGGAAATACATTTTTTAGAAGAATATCAAATCTTTTAAGCCCCTCTGGGTGGTTGGACCTGACCCTGTAAATAGATTAGACACACAGGGTTTCTAAGAAGTATTAGGGGCAAGCACCCACTGGACTTGGCAATTAACCTTTTCAATGCCTTTGAAACTGAACACCACTCGGTAGGAGCCAGTGAAATGCCAATTGCAGTCCAGCACCACCTCCTTCACCTCCAGGGACCCAACATAACAGATGCCTAAGTATCAGCCAGCCACCCCAACCCAGCCAGAGCCACTTGTTTACATTTCCAAAAGTAGCCTGTGTAGATACAGACAGAATCTCTAGTGCAGGGTTTCTGAACCTTGGTACTGTTGACATTTTGGACTGGATAGCTCTTTGTTGTGGGTGGCAGGGAAGGAGGAGGAACTGTGATGTGCACTGTCGGATGTTTAGCAGTATCCCAGCTAGTAGTGCCCCCCTGCCCCCTAGTCGTGACCATCAATTAACGTCTCCAGACATTGCTAAATGTCCCCTGCACAGCAAAATTAAACCTGGCTAAAATCACAGCTCTAGTGGTTCTAAATCAATAGTGACCCTTTGCTTCTTATTTCCCCTCCAAGCAAGGCTAACGTGGTAGGGATGCTAGATAGGAGGGGATCTTCTTTACATGTGGGGAATAGACACAAACATGCCACTTAAAAGTGCTTTCAACTGTTGTACTATTTGACTTTTTTTTCCCCCCAATAGACTTTAATGTTCCTAAAGGAGTATAAGATTACCCAACAGAAAAGGCAGGTCAATGCTGCAAAACTGGGACTGGAAATCATGAGCCATGCCTTATATACTCCGTGTACTCAGGTTTGGTACAATGGCTGGAATGTAATTAGTACTCAAATACAGCCTGAATGTTTGAAGAGAATCTCCAATTCTCCCCAATCAAAGCGACCTAATTCATGAGGCAGCATAAGTGCTAACCAAAGAAATAGGCTAGCTATTCATTTCAAAAACTTATAAGACACGTCACTAAAATATCAACTTATACCCTTAATTCCTTACTTGTATATTCATTAAAAAAAAAAAAAAAAAGCCAAACCCGTTGCCATCAAGTCAATTCCAGCTCACAGTGACCCTATAGGACAGAGTAGAACTGACCCACAGAGTTTCCAAGGAGTGGCTGGTGGATTCGAACTACCAACCTTTTGGTTAGGAACTGAAGCTCTTACTCACTGCACCACCAGGGCTCATGGCTCCATAAATGTTAGGACTGATACCTGTATTTATCTCATTTAAATAGAACATAGTCAGGAATCCTGAATTTATCCAACAAACTAAAAATAACCTTTTTTGGCAAATTAAAAAAGAATTTCATTCCCTTACACAGAGCCTACATATTCATACTTCAGACTCAAATTAACTAGCTTGGTAATCTATTTCCCAATCCAACAAAAGGTAGAAGCGACTAGTTTTGAGGAGGCAAGAAGTCACTATAAAAGACTCCTAACTGGCTTGTGGATTTCCAAGTCTTGACCCCCAAAACATTCACACAACTATGGGACTGATATTTCTAGAATGCAAACCTGATCATACAACTTCTTTAAATGCCTTAGCTTTCCTTAGGATAAAATCCAGCCCCCTTACACTGAAATACACTGTTCTTCATGATCTCTTCTTACCAAACTTCAGCATCACTGCTTGACACTCATTGATTCTGTGCTTCACTCTCTAGTCTTACAGAACGACTGCATGTCCATGAAATCAATTCTCCTCTCACCATCAGAGATTCGTACATATTGTTACCACTCCTTGAAGAACTTCTTCCTCATTCGTCTGGCTAACTCCCCTAAGCTTTTTGCACCTCTGCTTTCTATCAGCTCCTTCAGGAAGCCTCCAAGGGCTTCATAAGCACCAGTGTTTACCCCTGTTGTCACATCCTATTGCACCATAACCAGCTGTGTATTTATTTGGGATTTACAGGCAGGGAAGAAGAGGAAAAAAAAAAAAAAAACTGTATTCTGAAGTACAGATTCTTCTCCCCATGCCATAAGAAATAAAAATAACAGTTTAAATTTACTGAGCACCTATTATGTGTCAGACACTGGGCTTTTACACAGATGAACTGATCTAATATCATAACAACCCTATTATTATGCCAATTTTATGGACAGAGAAACTGAGATATAGGAAGGTTGAATTGACTTGCTGAAGATCACACAGCTAGTAAATGGAAGACTCGTAATACCTCTAATGTGCCCTGCTGCAGCATCTTCCACTAAGTAGGAGACTTCTCACTTCCAAGCACCGGGGAAGGACTCAGGCCAGCATCACTGCTGACGAGAAATGACTGGTACCGCGAGGAGAGAATAAAGGCAGGGAAAGACAGGAGATGACATTGTGTGGAGACAGTGCACCACTCTTCCCTTGGGAACAACAGTTTTTAGTAAATGGTGGTGCATTCATCCAGAAAAACAGCTGAACGCTAACAAGAGAGGAAAGAGAATAGGGTTTTATATACGACAAGTGGCTCAAGATTTCTTTATCCAAGAGCACGGAGCAGTGGGTACCACTAATTGTATATCATCTTAAAGTGTCCACTGCACAGCATCCATCTTAGAAAGAGGCATGGTCCTAACTACACACATCATTCCTATTATTTCCTCCAGATGAGGCCTCAGCTTATCACTCCATTTTTGGTTTCATTTTCAATATATGGCAAACTGGCGAGAGATAAAGGCTGAACTGATTGCTTATAATTCAGCTTTAAAGGAATAGAAATCACTTAAAATACAGTTAATATTTTTAAAAAAGCAATTCTATACATAAACCCTGAGAAATCAAGAGGGGATAAAAATATGTTTAATAAATCTATATTTAAATAAAAATTCCTAACAGCTATAAATGACAGTATTTTGTAATGGGATTTGGTGAATTATAAACTTGAACACAAAGCAGTTTTAGGAAGACTTGAAGGACTCCATGGCCTTCCCTCTTGTCTGCTCATTCACTCCCTGTTCACTGCCCCCCTGCTTTCCTCAGAGTCATCCTAAAGTTGCTCTATGGTTGAGACGATGATTCCCCAGCTCTTGTCTTCAATCTGAGGGCACGCCGTTACCCTCAAAACTGCAGAAAGCCTGGCTGTGAGGTGGTAAACTGTGGGAGAAGCTCACATCCTTTAGTGTTTTCTCTCTCTCTCATCATATCTGGTTATTTGCCACCTATGCTTCCATATTCTTTTTTCTTTCCCATTTTTCCCTTTTGACCACGAATAGATAAATAGTTCTTATAAAACAGAACCTTTTAAGCTGCAGCAAGAGTTCTGGGAAATGTCTGGTAGTATTTTTACTTTTTTTTTTTTTTTAAACAAAGCCTGTTCCACAGAGAATTGTGGAACGCCATTGTTTTACACTTCTTAGAAAATACCCAGACATGTAAAGTATGTGAGTGTGTGTGTGTGTGTGTGACAGAAAGACAGCATGCAGGAACAAGGGTATACATGAATGCAAGAAGATCTAGTTGTCCTACCAAACTATTCAAAGCACATGGAAAGATTAAACCCCTAGCCTGAAAAAGATATTGCACATACATTGCAGTCTCATTATTTGTAAGAATTTATATATACTAGATTTTTTTTTTTTTTAGATTTTATTATCACGAATATCAAAATGGTGCAGTTTAAACTCTTGGTGTTTGGTTGAATTTAGTGTTCCTCTCATATAAAATGCTGGGAGCTGACTATTTTCAGAGGCAGTACTGAAAATACATTTCATTAAATGTATGTTTTACTTATAGTTATGAGAAAGGAAAAGTAGAGATTCATTTTATAAAGGAGTTTATGCTTTTGCTGAAAAATTTAAAAGCTAAAAAAAAAAAACAAAAAAACACAGGTATAGCATACATAAAAAACCAAACCTGTTGCCATCGAGTCGATTCCGACTCATAGTGACCCTATAGGACAGAGTAGAACTGCCCCATAGAGCTTCCAAGGAGCACCTGGTGGATTCGAACTGCTGGCCTTTTGGTTAGCAGCCGTAGCGCTTCACCACTACACCACCAGGGTTTCCATAGTATACACAGCTAATGAAAAGACCCAGTTCATTCAGCTTACTCTCTACTACAAATTGATTTTTATCAAGGTGGGTCTTACTAGGAGACGTATGAACTCCCTAGATCCTAATGACAACCTGCTTCTAATCCCAGTGTCAACCTAGGAATATTTCAGTTTATAACATTCTCCAGATCCCCTTCTTAATCTTAACTCTTGCTTATAAATTCCCTTTCTGTTCAAAAATTATGTGTAGCTTTGGGAGGGTATTTGTTTTCAAAACTTACTATGTATGTAGCACTCTGCTTTCCTTTCTTTCCCAACAGCTCTCACATTGTTATTCTCCTTTTTCTTTAGATAGTCCCTTTATTAGAAGATCCCCAGAGGTCACAACCTTTAAGATATTGGAAGACAAAGATTTTTTTTTCCAGCTCCAATTTTATAGTACCTTGGACAGTGACAAAAGCTACAAATGGTGTTTATTTAGGAGAAACTCTTCTTCACTCAATTCAGTAAAATTGTACTCCACACATTACTTTTTTTTTCCCCTTGAGGTGGGGAGGGGTACGACATACTTGTCTGTTTCTCCAAAGCCACATTTGCACGACCCTGGAATCTCTCGTGCTTACCGCAAATTGCGGAAATAATTTTCCTTCATATCTAACTTCACAGGAACAGCCCAAACTATACCTTCTACCAAATGAAAATGAGGTATTTTTATTTTTTACATCAATACCTTTTCATTACCCCTGTAATAAAGCCTTCCCAATCTTCTTCCTCTCCTCATTACAGGCATGTCACCCACTATCGCTGGCTTTCCTGTGGCACTTGATGGGTGACTCACACTAGTTTAGGAATACATATGACATAGCTATTATTTTTTTTGCTTTTGAAGCAAAAGTTATTACTAAACATTTCAGCAAAATCAGGTTGCCAAATCTAGATTATGGGACTGAAATGGCTAGGAAAGGTCAACTGCTTCATTCAATGGAAAGACGATTTCTGCAAAACACTACTTCTCCACATATTTTTTTAAATGACTTCTCATAGGTTTAAACGTCCACTTCCACATATGAAACTTGTAACCAAATATTATCTTAACTCTCCATCTTTGGCTGTCAATGCCTGCAAGTTAATGACAATGTATTACAGAGCGGATTTCACTGAAATGGAGGATTAATGGGACAGTCTGACAGCTGGAGTCCTGAGTTAGATCAGAAATTAACGTAAAGAACTTGACCTACTTTCAAGAGGGGTATTTGTTGATTTCGTCAAAGATAATGTGATCTTTCAGCTATTTGCCTTAGAATTTGGGGCTAAAATACCTAGTTTAATTCAGAGAACTACAATATACTGTCTACATACATAAGAAACTCTTGTACGTCTTACATGTTGAACTAAAAAACACGATGATGTTTGGTTTTCTATGTATTCCAGGCTATGAACACCTCTCTTCCAGCTGTTAGCCCTAGACATCATACTGTCCTCAGCAAGTAGCAGCCTGTAATGCCACATTGTAAGTTGGGGAAAGGAGGAAAGTAAGAATGCCAAGTCTAACATACCTATAGGTACAGATTCTTATCCTATAGGCTATTTTACATGCATGACCAGGCTGTCATGGATTGAATTATGTCCCCCAAAAAATGTGTGTATCAACTTGGTTAAGCCATGATTCCCAGTAGTCTGTGGTTGTCCTCCATTTTGTGATTGTAATTTTATGTTTAAAAGGATTAGGGTGGGATTGTAACGCCACCCTTACTCAGGTCATATCCCTGATCCAATGTAAGGGGGGTTTCCCTGGGGTGTGTCCTGTACCATCTTTTCTCTCTCAAGAGATAAAAAGGAAAGGGGAGCAAGCAGAGAGTTGGGGACCTCATACCACCAAGGAAGAAGCACCGGGAGCAGAGCGCGTCCTTTGGACCTGGGGTCCCCACACCTGAGAAGCTCCTTGACCAGGTGAAGATTAAGGACAAAAACCTTCCTCCAGAGCCAACAGAGAGAAAATGCCTTCCCCTGGAGCTGATGCCCTGAATTTGGACTTGTAACCTACTAGAGTGTGAGAAAATAAATTCCTCTTTGTTAAAACCATCCATTTGTGGTATTTCTGTTATGGCAGCACTAGATGGCTAAGGCACAGGCTATAAGAGATTTATGACACTGTGGTAAATCACTAGGAGACAACAGCATTCAAGTATTGTGGGGTTTCCTCTATTAAATAGAACAGGACTTAATAGCAGTGTACTTGACATATTGGGCTAACAGCCTAGATTTAAACCAGTATCACTGGTTTGCTTTCAGCCTCCAAACTGGTCCACCACTGCCAATCTTTCCCTTTCAATTCCTATAAACTACCAGATTCCAGAAGTCAAACCTGTTGCCTTTGAGTCAATTCTGACTCATAGTGACCCTATAAGGACAAAGTAGGACTGCCTCACAGGGTTTCCAAGGGTATAATCTTTACAGAAGTAGACTGCCACATCTTTCTACCACGGAGTGGCTGATGTGTTTAAATCACTGATCTTTCAGTTAGCAGCCCAGTACTTAACTACTGCACCTCCAGGGCTCCTTAACTGTCAGATTAGTTTCCCTAAAAAACAGCCCCAGATGCTCATCTTTCCCCTGTGGAAGCACCTACCATGTCTCCCGATTGCCTGTCCAATTAAAGACACTGCCAAGTGTTTCTACTTACTGAGCCTCACTGTATTCCCCCATGATTCCAGACTGTCCACCAGTCAGAACAATTTAGAAAGCATGGAAGCAAAAGGAAAAAACAAAAAACCTCTCCACAATCACACTTTCAAGTGGCTAACCATTACTAATATCTTAGAACACTTCTTTCCATACTTTGTATATTTTAACAGATTATAAATTACACAAGTCCAGTCCCAGTCCAGTCCAGTGCCATCAAGTTGATTCTGGCTCATAGCAACCCTATAAGACAGAGTAGAACTGCCCCCATAGAGTTTCCAAGGAGCGCCTGGTAGATTCGAACTGCTGACCCTTTGGTTAGCAGCTGTAGCTCTTAACCACTATGCCACCAGGGTTTTCATTGCACAAGTAGTAAGTATCAAATGTAGAAAGTAGAAAATATAAGTATAAAACATTTAAAATAAGCTGTAATCTAAAAAGTCAGACATAGCACCCATAAATATTTTAGTATTATTCTTGTTGATTTTTTTCAAAGTATATATGTATATAACGCAGAATGGACCATGAAGATGGTGCAGAACCAGGCAACTAATAACAATAATGCAAACTATGAAATGTTCCTGAAATACTATTTAATAGTCTATTTTATGTTCCGGACACCTTTCCATGTGAACTAGTCTGTCTCTAAAACACCTTTATTAATGGCTGCACAATACTGAATTGTATGGAAACACCGTAACTTATGTAGCAGATATCGTAAAGTTAGGTTGTTTTCAATTTTTCAGTATTACAAATAAGACTGCCTATAGAGTTGTAAAAATCTTAGCAATATCTGACGATGAACTCCTAGAGTGGAACTGCTAAACCTTGGAGTTAAAAAAAAAAAAAAAAACCCAATGCTGTCGAGTCGATTCCAACTTAGAGCGACCCTATAGGACAGAGTAGAACTGCCCCATAAGGTTTCCTGTGGAGCAGCTGATGAGTTTGAGTCACCAACCTCTTAACCACTGCACCACCAGGATTCCTGAGGAAGTAATAGTGAAGGTTAAAGAGGAGCCAGTCACTCCAAAAGCCAAGGGAAGGGTGTTTCAGAGAAAGGGATTAGTAAATGCAAAGACTCTGAGACCTGAGTCAACACAGAGGATTAAGAAAATGTGGTTAGAAAGGAGAAAAGCAGGGAACTAGACTGGCAGGTGAGAAGTTTCAAGCAGAGGAGTGCTAGGATTGGATTTATGGTTTTAAGGTCACTTTGTTGCTACGTACTCCCTGAAGTTTGGGGTCTACATGGAAGGGCATATATAGAAACAGAGAGAGTAGTTAAGCTATTAATGGGAATGTGACCAAATGTGGTTTGGACCAGGAATGGTAGTGCAAATGACGAACAAAAGTAGATATGTGTAATACGCTTTGGAGGTAGTCCCAAAGGGCTTGCAGATGGATTAGATGGGGGGGGGGGGGACGGGGACAGAGAAGTCTGAGGACCAAACAGATTTGAGGAAAAGAACCAAGACCGAAGATGTACCAAAAAGATAAAATCTTTGCCAATGTGATATGCAGAGATACTAACACACTGTTTCTATGTATTTTATATAGTTTAAATTATCCTGTAAATATTGTTTCCTGTGCTGCATTTCAATTTAAAATTTTAATAATTACTTTCCATGTCAACAAAAGTCCTTCATAGATGTACCAAAGTTACTTAGCTACCTACACATTCAAGTTGTTCCAACTTTCACTATACCTTTATATATTCACTATACCTTTAACCTGATGGCGTAGAGGTTAAGAGCCCAGCTGTTAACCAGGAGGTCGGCAGTCCAAATCCACCAGCACCTCCTTGGAAACTCTATGGGGCGGTTCTACCCAGTTCTATAGGGTCACTACAAGTCAGAATGAACTTGATGGCAATGGGTTTGATTTTTCTGGTTTTATACCTTTCATGCAGATTAGACTTCAAGGGGGAGTTACTGTACCAAAGGTGTGAACAGTTTCAGGCTTTGATACATACTACCAAAACTAATTTCCTGGAAGTTTTACGAATTTACTGGCCCGCCAACACTGTAGGAGACTTACCATCTAACTGTACTGATATTTAGGAACCCTGGTGGTGCAGCAGTTAAGCACTCAGCTGCTAACCGAAAGGTTGGAGGTTTGAACCTACCAGCCACTTGGAGGGAGAAAGATGTAGCAGACTGCTTCCATAAAAGTGACAGCCTTGGAAACCCCATGGGGCAGTTCTACTCTGTCCTACAGGGTCGCTATGAGTTGGAAATCAACTCGGTGGCAGTGGGTTTGGTACTGATATTTTCATTTAAACAAACAAAAAATCTTGGTATAACATTTATAAATGGTTATAAACATAAGTAATACAATTTAACCTATAAGGGAGTTAATATTTTGGGGAATGCATTACTATTTTAATATAAATTTTGCAAGTAGTATTTTAGACTCTAACAAAAGCATTCATATTGAAGTAGTTATAGGAAATAAGCTCTCAAATTATAGCTATTATAGTCGGTTACTACTAAAAACTGAAAACAAATGAACTTCCTTGATTTGTTGATCTTTAAATTTTCTTTTAAATATAGAACATCAACACACATTGAAGCTGCTGGGATTTAAATACTCTGCTACAGAATTAATGTGCAAATTTTTGTATCAAGAATCAGAATTAGCTATTACGAATTGTTTATGACAAAGTTGGTTTAGTTAATTCAATCTGGTATGCACTACTTTGTTTCCGTCACCAGCACCTGTGTAAGATAAAGCAAGTCATTCATGCTCCACAGCTGCACCACAGCCACATGTGGCTATTTAAATTTAGATTAATTAAAATTAAATAAAAGTAAAAATTCAGCTCCTCAGTTGCACTAGCTATATTTTAAGTGTTCAGTCACCTTATGTGGCTAGCAGCTGCTGTATTAGACGGCACGAATATAAAACCATTCTATCATTGCAGATGCTCGAGGGTGGCTCAATGTAAGATGAGGAAGCTGAAGTACCTAATTTCTAAAGTAGATTCTAGATCTATATTTCAGTGATTTTGCAGCTTTAAAATTCCTTTTAAGGTACTTTTCAGATTCCCTAAAAGATTTATGAAGGTATTATATTTATAATATCTTAAATTCATGTTGTTGTTCTTGTTACGTGCCGTCGAGTTGTTTCCGATTCATAGCGACCCCACGCACAATAGAAGGAAACAAAGTCTGGTCCTGAGCCATCCTCACAATCGTTATTATGCTTGAGCTCATTGTTGCAGCCACTGTGTCAATCCACCGCGTTGAGGGTCTTCCTTTTTTCCAATGACCCTGTACTTTGCCAAGCATGTTGTCCTTCTCCCAGGGACTGATCTCTCCTGACAACGTGTCCAAAGCATGTAAGATGCAGTCTCGCCATCCTTGCTTCTAAGGAGCATTCTGGCTGTACTGCTTCCAAGACAGATTTGTTCGCTCTTTTGGCAGTCCATGGTATATTCAATATTCTTTGCCAACACCACAATTTAAAGGCATCAATTCTTCTCCAGTCTTCCTTACTCATTGTCCAGCTTTCACATGCATACGATGCAATTGAAAATACCATGGCTTAGGTCAGGCGCACCTTACTCTTCAAGGTGACACGTTTGCTTTTCAACACTTTAAAGAGGTCCTTTGCAGCAGATTTACCCAATGCAACGTGTTGTTTGATGTCTTGACTGCTCCTTCCATGGCTGTTGATTATAGATCCAAGTAAAATGAAATCCTTGGCAAATTCAATCTTTTCTCCATTTATCATGATGTTGCTCATTGGTCCAGTTGTGAGGATTTTTGTTTTCTTTATGTTGAGGTGCAATCCATACTGCAGGCTGTGGTCTTTGATCTTCATTAGTAAGTGCTTCAAGCCTTTTTCACTTTCAGCAAGCAAGGTTGTGTCATCTGCATAACACAGGTTGTTATCCTCCAATCCTGATACCCCATTCCTCTTCATACAGTCCAGCTTCTTGGATTATGTCCTCAGCATACAGATTGAATAAGTATGGTGAAAGGATACAACCCTGACTCACACCTTTCCTGACTTTAAACCACTCAATATCCCCCTGTTCTGTCCAAACAACTGCCTCTTGATCTATGTAAAGGTTCCCCATGAGCACAATTAAGTGTTCGGGAATTCCCATTCTTTGCAATGTTATCCATAATCTGTTATGATCCACACAGTTGAACGCTTTTGCAGGGCCAATAGAACAAAGGAAAACATCTTTCTGGTATTCTCTGCTTTCAGCCAGGATCCATCTGACATCAGCAATGATATCCCTGGTTCCACGTCCTCTTCTGAAACCAGCCTGAATTTCTGGCTGTTCCCTGTTGATACACTGCTGCAGCCATTATTGAATGATCTTCAGCAAAATTTTGCTTAAGTGTAATATTAATGATATTGTTCTATATTTTCCACATTCGTTTGGATCACCTTTCTTGGGAAGAGGCATAAATATGGACCTCTTCCAGTCAGTTGGCCAGGAAGCTGTCTTCCATATCTCTTGGCACAGACAAGTGAGCACTTCCAGCGCTGCATTTGATTTTTGAAACATCTCAGTTAATATTCCATCAATTCCTGGAGCCTTGGTTTTCACCAATGCCTTCAAAGTAGCTTGGACTCCTTCCTTCAGTACCATTGGTTCCTGATCATATGCTACCTCTTGAAATGGTTGAACAGCGACTAATTCTTTTTGGTATAATGACTCTGTGTATTCCTTCCATCTTCTTTTGATGCTTCCTGCGTCGTTTAATATTTTCCCCACAGAATCCTTCACTACTGCAACTCGAGGCTTGAATTTTTTCTTCAGTTCTTTCAGCTTGAGAAATTCCGAGTGTGTCCTCTCCTTTTGGTTTTCTATCTCCAGCTCTTTGCAATGTGTCATTATAATACTTTGTCTTCTGGAGCTGCCCTTTGAAATCTTCTGTTCAGTTCTTTTACTTCATCATTTCTTCCTATTGTTGTAGCTGCTCAACATTCGTGAGCAAGTTTCAGAGTCTCCTCTGACTTCCATCTTGGACTTTTCTTTCTTTCCTGTCTTTTCAATGACCTCTTGCTTTCTTCATGTATGAGGTCCTTGATGTCATTCCACAACTAGTCATTAGTGTTCAATGCATCAAGTCTATTCTTCAGATGGTCTCTAAATTCAGGTGGGATACACTCAAAGTCATATTTTGGCTCTCATGGACTTGCTCTGATTTTCTTCAGTTTCAGCTTAAACTTACATATAAGCAATTGATGGTCTGTTCCACAGCTGGTCCCTGGCCTTGTTCTGACTGAATATTGAGATTTTTCATCGTCTTTTTCCACAGATGTAGTCAATTTGATTCCTGTGTGTTCCATCTGCTGAAGTCCATTGTGTATAGTTGCCGTTTATGTTGGTGAAAGAAGGTATTGCAATGAAGAAGTAATTGGTCTTGCAAAATTCTATCATTTGATTTCCGGCATTGTTTCTACACCAAGACCATATTTTCCAACTACTGATCCTTCTTCTTTGTTTCCAACTTTCGCATCCCAATCACCAGTAATTATCAATGCATCCTGATTGCATGTTCGATCAATTTCAGACTGTAGCAGCTGATAAAAAATCTTCTATTTCTTCATCTTTGGCCCTAGTGGTTGGTGCGTAAATTTGAATAATAGTCGTATTAACTGGTCTTCATTGTAGGCATATGGATAGTATCCTATCACTGAGAGTGTTGTACTTCAGGATAGATCTTGAAATGTTCTTTTTGATGCTGAATGCAACACCATTCCTCTTTAAGCTGTCATTCCCAGCACAGTAGACTATATGATTGGCTGATTCAAAATGGCCAATACCAGTCCATTTCAGCTCACTAATGCCTAAGATATCGATGTTTATGCATTCCATTTTATTTTTGATAATTTCCAATTTTCCTAGATTCATACTTCGTACATTCCACATTCTGGTTATTAACGGATGTTTTCAGCTGTTTCTTCTCATTTTGAGTCATGCCACATTAGCAAATGAAGGTCCTGAAAGCTTTACTCCATCCACGTCATTAAGGTCAACTCTAATTTGATGAGGCAGCTCTTCCCCAGTCGTCTTTTGAGTGCCTTCCAACCTGGGGGGCTCAACTTCCAGCACCATATCAGACAATGTTCTGCTGCTATTCATATGGTTTTACTGCCTAATGCTTTTCAGAAGTAGACTGCCAGGTCCTTCTTCCTAGTCTGTCTTAGTCTGGAAGCTCAGCTGAGACCTGTCTTCCATGGATGACCCTGACGGTATCTGAATACCAGTGGCATAGCTTCCAGCATCACAGCAACACGCATGCCCCCACAGCAGGACAAACTGACAGACATGTGGAGGTCTTAAATTCATAGACTCACAGAATTTCAGAAACAATGTTTCTTTAAAAATTACTTTTCATTTACTTCCTATTTTTCATATAAAAAAAGCTGAAGTAGAGGACATAAGAGATTTGCCCACATTCTTATAACTGGGCTGGGTCTTATAACTAGTGAATGGACGAGCATAAACAGAACCTACAATTCCTGATATACAACCCCTACTCCAGTGATACTTTTACTGTATAGAAAAGGAATCAGTCACATTAAAAACAAAGGCCACTAAGTGTATGTATACATGTTTGATGTGTTTTTATGAATCCACATGTATATTCCTTAGCCCTGTCTGCTCAGGGGGCCTACAGGCAATGACACTTCAGTAGCAATGAGCACAGCCAGCACCCAGATTTTGGATTGACACTTATCATCTTCCACTAAAAGGAATCACGGCTCCCAGGAGACACAGGCGACTCCAGGGCTGGGTCAGGAAAGTGTAAGGTGAGTTTGAAACATTTTGTGCCAGAAAGTAAGGAGGTCCTCAAAGAATGACAGGGACATGTCAGAAGGACACAGAAGCCCTGGCCAAATCAGGGACAATTTGAGCATCAAAATAAATAGAGAAAATAAATGTAGCAGACAAATGAGTCCGCACTGATAAAAATAAGCAAATAGGACAGAAGAGAAAGCATTTCCTTATAGGAGAATGCCAACTAACAAATAGAGAAGAAACAATGATTAGAAAACCACTACTTGGCAACCGACCCATTGCTGCTGTGCCGATTCTGACTCTGAGCAATCCTGCAGAACAGAGGAGAACTGCCCTAGAGGGTTTCCAGGGAGCAGCTGGTGGATTCCAGCTGCCAACCTCTTGGTTAGCAGCCAAGTTCTAACCACTGCACAACCAGGGCTGTGCGTAATACTAATTGAGTCAGGCAAGAATCATTAACTGATGCTAAAAACTAATGGGCGGAACAGAATATTTCTGTCAACACAATCTCCGTACAAGGTACTTACTAATTACAAAGCAAAAATAAGTAACTTGATAGTGGAGAAACCTGGCAGATAACACCTTAACCAAGTGACCAAGGTTAATATCACTAGGACTGGGACAAATTCACAGCATGTGCCTCTGGATATGATATGTGAGAACAAAACATCCTGCCCAATGATTGTAACCTAAATCTAATCATGAGAAGACATCAGGTAAATACAAGTTGAAGGGCATTCTGCAAAATAACTGGCCTGTATACTTCCAAAATGTCCATATCATAAAATGCAAAGACTTAGAGAAAGTATTAAAGATTAAAGCAACATGACAACTGAGTACAATGCATGACCTTGGATTTTTCTTTTTTACAAAGGGTATCACTTGCGACAAATGGTGAAATCTGAATAAGGCCTGTATGTTAGATAATAGTATTATATCAGTATCAATTTTCAAATTTTGATAAATATAGTTATATAAGAGACTGTCCTTGTTTTTAAGGAGAGAGAGGGAGAGAAGACAGGTAGGGGAAAGGAGAGAAATAAGGAAGTAAAAATAAATCTAGTAAAACATTAACATTTGGGGAATCTTGGTGAAGGACCCATGGGAATTCCTTATGCTATTCTTACAACTTTTCAACTTTTCTGTTGGTCTGACATGGTGTGAAAGCAAAAAAAAAAAAAAAAAAAAAAACCTTAAACAAAGGCCACTGAATCTCTATTCACTCTTGTCTTTCTGTGCCATCGAGTTGATTCCAACTCATAGCGACCCTATAGGACGACAGAGTAGAACTGCCCCATAGGGTTTCCTAGGCTGTAATCTTTATGGAAGCAAACTGCCACATCATTCTCCTGCGGGGTGGCTGATGGGTTCAAATCACCGACATTTTGGTTACTAGCTGAGAGCTTAACCGCTGTGCCACCAGGGCTCCTTCTCTATTCGTTACCACTATTAAAAAATGAATGCAACCTTTGACTCCTTTACATTCACAGGAACATTCATTGAAATGGAAAAAATAAAAAAAAAGTTTTTTCTAAAAATATACTATGACATTTTCTTCAAATAAAAGGAAAGTAAGCATCTTACCCATTCTCTTCTCCATTCCAATAACAACTGTCTTGCTATAAATTTTAGAGATACAAAAATCTATTCCTTTACATAGTGGTCCACCTTCAGATTTTTTTTTTCACATTTTCTTTTTCAGAAAATCAATTTGACGTGAACAGATTAAAAAAAAACTGTCAGAGGCCTAATTTCAAACTGGCTAAAAATAAACATAAAAATTGAGCAAAGATAGCAATTTATGGGGGAAATTAACTGGCCTTGTTGGCAAAGGGAAATGGAATCTGTCACGCGGGAAACAGCCGGAGATGGGCCGGGGGAGCTTCAGGGAGCAATTCGGGACACCCGTGCTTCAAGTGACTTGAGATTCTGATTCTCACCCCAGAAAGGTCAGTCTCCCTTCCCAGGATGAAGATACAGCAGCTCAAGCCGAGTTAAAACCTGGCAGTGCTGTTAAAAACAAAGCCAAAAAGAAATAACTTCCATAATTTTTCTCCTTGAGTAAACTAAAAGCTAAATATTCTCTTATTGAAGACTAAAATATATTATTTTAAAATCATGGAGTAAAAGCTACTACAGTTTTTCTCTAGCGTAACTTATCCTCTTATGACGGTCACAATCATAACTGAAGAAAAGCATCTCGCTTCTCTCCCTCCAGTTCTCTTCTTCCCCAAAATGGTCATTCCAGTACCACGTGGATGAACGTATTTAGTGCTTTATTTGTCACCTAAATTATCACACTCTTAGACAATAAGCTGAATTTCTCAGATTTCTTTACTGATATATAAAACCATTTATGTTGAGAAGGTATTTTCTTAATCTGTTAGGCTATATTTTGTGTATGTGTTGCATGAATAGAGATATTTATGTAAGTATGAAACCAAAAACCCACTGCCATCGAGTTGATTCTGATTCATAGCGACCTTATAGGTCAGAGTAGAACTGCCCCATAGGGTTTCCAAAGAGCTGCTGGTGGATTTGAACTGCCAACCTTTCAGTGAGCAGCCATAGCACTTAACCACTATGCCGCCAGGGCTCCTAAGTATAAATACCATGAAATAAAGAAATTTAACCACACTGTTTTTTGTTGTCAGCTGCCTTCAAGTTGGCCCCCACCTCATGGCGACACTATGCACAATGGGAGCTTCCCTAAAAAAGGGGTTCTGATGTTCAATACCTTTGGAAAATGCTACAGATCATATCTCCTCTTTGGGGAATTACAACACATAATTATTTTAAGGAGCCAGTGGTTAAGAGCTCAGCTGCTAACCAAAAGGTCAGCAGTTCGAATCTACCAGCCAGTCCTTGGAAACCCTATGGGGCAGTTCTACTTTGTCCTATAGGGTCGCTATGAGTCAGAATTGACTCAACAGCAATAGGTAATTATATTAAATGTTCTGAGGCATCCTGTAGTAAAGCAAGGAATTTAATTTGGGTCTCCCAAACTTAGTTGACTAAGGATTTTTTTTATTTACTGTTTATTAATCTAGAATATTTGAGGATACGCTAATATCAGAAATATTGTTATGGTGTGTTTATAAATTATATTATTGCAGGCGATTCTTTTAAAGAGACATACTTAGTGTTTTAGCATGACATTTCTCATAAAATGAATACATGAAGCAGTACATTCTTCTCTGTAGCTCAAATGTACAGGGATAAACACCTTGATTAGAAATTTAGGGGAACTCAAATTTAGTAGATCACCTGATTGCCTTAGTAGAAGGTAACTGAATTTGATGACTTAATGATCAATCCCACTGTAGTTTTTTTTTTTTAATGCTTCAAAATCAAACCCATAATGCATTTTTACAGATGTCAAAAATAGATATTAAACTCCATTAGTGGGCTCCACAAGTCTGATGCGGATGAACTTTTTTTCCTCTTCCTAGAACCTAGTGAAACATCAAGTACATCTAATGGACCAATTAGAGTGATAAACCACCACAGTCTGCTCACTGCTGTATCTAAACAAACCATTCTAGGAACAAGTACAACCGACTGCAAACGAAAATTCTCTCACTCAGTTCGCTGAAGTCAATGGCAATGCACCAGAAGTAGGAATGCAAAAATCTAAGAGATATTCATTTGGAGAAAAAATGGTATTGGGGAAGGTGGAGGAAGAAAAAGGAAAACAAAAACAAAAACATTCAAATCCCTCATAAAGTAGCGTAAGAGAGGCAAGGCCATGAGCGCCAGAACGGAGCCTCCCTGCATGGATGTTGTAAGAACAAGAGGAAGCCACTACATCTACAGTAAAACCTGTGAGTCGGAACCTGTGCAAGGCAGAAACCTGTCAGAGAAGGAAAATTCAGATATTTCCCACTAATAAAGTGTGATAGACAAGTGGTAAGACTGCACCCTGTCAAAGGTGCAGACTCGCAAGACCCCGAAAAACAGAGCAGCCCCTGCAGAGTTCTGGCTCTCACAGATTTCACTGTAAGACAAAGTTCCCTGGAAACAGAAAAGGTGCTAGTATGATGGCTAGAAGTCTCCTTCAAAGCCCCATAAATCTCTAAATAATTTTTAATATTTAATTTTAAATGAAGTATGTCTACTTTGGTTTTTTTCAAATTAAATCCTCTGTACATAATTTCACTAATATCAGCCACATGGGAAGCATCTGTAGCTTTTCTGAATTCTAATTTTCATAGGCAGAAGAAAACACCGACAAAAATAGCCGCACAGCCTGCCAGAGCCACTGCAGACTGACCTAGTTAGATTCAGCAGGCGGAGTGCATCCGAGCTGGCTTAATCCTGCCCCAGCTTTGAGGCTGCTAGTGTGCTCAGGACTCAGGGCTCACCAGGTCTTCAGAGTTTACAAGTCACACTAGGGCCTTCGAAACCACAGTAGTGTGAATCTGCTGAACTGCCTAAGGCAGGTCATTTCCAAATCAACTCTTGTAAATAGGGAAGACTTCTGAAATCACCATCCTCAAAGCAACAACAAAGGTTTAAGCAAATGGCCAATGTTAAAATGAGAAAGTATAACATGTGATGAGAAAAAGGTAGCTACCTTTTATTTATGAAAAGATAACAAAAAGGCAAACATCCCAATGGAAAGCCTCAGGAGAAATGAACATGTAATTCACAAAAGAAAGGAAAATGCTAACAATCATATAAAAAATGTTCAATATCACTAGTAAACAAAGAAATGGAAATTAAAACAATAATTCACCATTTCTTTGCCCACAAAATTGAAGAAATTTCACGTACGAGGATATTCATCGTAAGAAAAACTAGAAACAACCTAATATTTAAAAAGACAATTGATTAAACAAACTATGGAATATTGTGTGTAGCTATTAAACTGTTTTAGAAGAATATTTCAAACAGCTTCTGACACTAAGTGGAGAGAAAATAGGTTGTAAAACCATGCATGCAATTATATGCCAAATGTGTTACCCCCCCCACACAGTTTATAAAGGGCAGAATAATACATATACTAAAATGTTAACGTGGCTATATATAGATGGTGGAATTGTAGATGATTCAAAAACAATTTTAATCTTTTCCAATATTTTCTAAGCATCTCACAATCACTGTTTAATTTTTTTCACAATTAATATTTATTACTTTCCTTATAAAAAAATGCATGTCACATTTAAAATACTTAGGCAGTGATCAGAAAGGGATGCCTGGATACTAATTCTGTTCAGACTTTTCTGTGCTCCAGTTGTCAGTGATGGCAAAAAAAATGTTTGAAGTTGGACCTGATGCTGGTGCTCACTTCACATGCTAATGTGGAGAGTGGAAAGTTCTATGTTCAGAAGCATACTTATTCTGGGAAAAAGGCCCCCCCCAAAACTCTCAAAAAAGGCAAGCCTTATGGCAAAAGGGCAGTTTATACTTTATTTACTTTCACATTATGCTCATATTAAGATAATTATAGCTTACTTTGCAAAAGGCAAATTTCTATAACCGTGATTTCTTTTTCAAAATCAGTTTAAAAATTTTAAATAGCTTCTACAGCACATTACTGTACTAGCTTTTCCAGTCTGGAGGAAAATCATCTGCTAAGTGTTAACTTCCTTCACATTTTTCTTTTTTTAAAGTCTGAAAATGGTGGCGACACTGTTTTGGCAGTCTTTTCAAAAAGAAAGGTTTTCTTTTTTACTTCATCAAATGTAGTGGAAATTAACAATTATGTTTCTACATTTAAGTTATTTTATGAAGAAAATGTGTTCCAAGGGGGGGAAAAATGATTATCACTAACACAAAACCCTAAACTTTTTTTTTCCCTACTTAAACTTTTAAAATATAAAATATTAGTGTCTCTTCCAGTCAGTAACAACTGTTTGTTGGTTCTTTCTATGTGCCATGCTAAGCACTTCTTAACGAAGTTCTTACATGCTATGAGAAAGCTAATAATACAGTACAGGAAACACATGCAATACATAGCTAGACATGTTAACATTGTGGGCATGACCTGCATCAGTCCTCACAAAGACCATGCTTAACTTTATTACCACTGCTTTTTTTTTTTTTTTTCAGGTTCCTGATTGTAATAGGAACAGAGAGAGGCCCTAACAACAACAACAAAAAAAATTCAAACCCGTTGCCATCGAGTAGATTTCTACTCACAGCGGCCCTATAGGACAGAGTAGAACTGCCCCAAGGAGCGCCTGGTGGATTCAAACCACCAATCCTTTGGTTAGCAGCCATAGCACTGCGCTATCAGGGTTTCCACAGAGACTCTAGTAGGTGCTAATCTCCCTGGTAAACACGGGCAGTAGTTCCAAATTAAGGCTTTTTCTCTATCTTCCAAGGGTTGTTTTTGCTAGCTGCCCTTGAAGTTGATCCCATACTCATGGCGACCCCATTACACAAAAGAACGGATTGCTGCCTGGTCCTGTGCCATCCCCATGATTGGTTTCAGATTGGACCATTGCGATCCACAGGATTTTCAGTGGGTGATTTTTGGAGGTAGATCTCTAGGCCTTTCTAGTCTGTCTTAGTCTAGAAGGTCTGCTGAAACCTGCTCAGCATTATAGCAACGTGCAAGTCTCCACTGACAGATGGGTGGAGGCTGCGCACAAAGTAAATACAGGATGTGGTTCCAAATTAAGGCCATTTCCGTGTCTTCCAAGGATTGTTGCTGTTTTTGTTAGCTGCCCTCGCTTAAGGTGGCCCCAGGGATGCATTGCCCGGCTGGGTCTCCCGAGGGGGAAGTGAAAATTCCACCACTGAACTACCACTGCCCCCTTACCTTGAAGGCGTAGACTATTTGTATTTTTTCTTATGAAATTGCTGAATGCATCTCATCAGCCATGGAAAAAAAAGTCAATGCGTGCTGTGCTGACAGGTAAAGAATTTCAAATTTTCTTAAGTTCTGAAAAGCAACTCATAAACCTTCAACTAGAAAAAAAAAAATGTTTCTCTAAGGTGATTTTTACCAGAAAATAACTGATTAACATCTTTCCTTTTATCCCCAACATTAAGTTCCTTTTCTTTTCCATTCTTACCTAAGCCTATAATTTCATTTTACCTCTTCATATTATTTGCTTTATGTGCCAAAGGTATACTCTAGAGAATTCTCAGGTCATTACAATGCTCTGTAACGTGGGGCTTCTGACAGTGAGCACCTTGATGATCCTGCACACAGACCCTCAGGGCTTTCTCCTGTGTTCTACGTGGAAAGATGTGGAAGGATGTAAATGCGTTTGGGTGACCAACTTAAGAAGTGTCAACTCATTGGGAATATAAAGGCAGACTATGAATGGGGAGGGTATCCTAGCAGGACTTTTTGAGCACCTTGTGATTTTAAAATCATAAAAACTGACAATGAGTAGTGGTAGGCAGAGGGAAGAAAGAATTCATCTGGAGGGATAAGAAAAATCAAAAGCACTGAAATAAAAACCATTTAAAAAAGAGCTACAGCTATATCAAGATAAAACCAAAAAACCCAGTGCCGTGGAGTTGATACCGACTCATAGCAGCCCTATAGGACAGAGTAGAACTGCCCCATAGACGTTTCCAAGGAGCACCTGGCAGAGTCGAACTGCCAGCCCTTTGGTTAGCAGCCATAGCACTTAACCACTATACCACCAGGATTGCCATATCAAGATAAAGAGAAGCTAATTTGGGACTACCTCAAACCCAGTGCCATGGAGTCAATTCCGACTCATAGCGACCCTACAGGACAGAGTAGAACTGCCCCATAGAGTTTCCAAGGAGCTAAAGCAAATGGGATATTTAGTCAATCCTGAGATCACGGGATTTTTCAATTTATTTCAGATACTTTCAACTAAAATGGTATGTTCTTAATCAAAACAGTGATAATGTGTAATTCCCTCTGCCAATATAGTTTTTTAATCTAAAGATCTTAAAGCTATTTCCCACATTATAGTTGTGAATACCAGAGTTTCCAAGGCAACAACTCAGCCCTTTATAAGCATGAGAACATGGAGCTCATGACACCAACCTTGTGGAAGCATCAATTAAACCATAGAGATTCACAAGACACTTTTGAACTGGAGACAGCCAACAAAGACATACAGTTCTACCTCCAGATATATTTGCTCTCATAAACTGGTACAAGAAAGATTTGGGAGCTTGTAAAAAGTAAATATCCTTTTATATCTAAATGGAAAGTCACAAACAGAAAAGTACACCAGCCATTAAACCTTCAACAGTCACATGTCGTAAATTAGTTGTATAGTTATTATTAAGTTCTGCTTTCAAAATAGAAGTGGCACAAGGAACGTAAAGAGCCAAGAATAGAAAATCACTGTGAAAATTCAAGAACCCCACTTAAAAGCCATCAGGGAGATTTTCTAAAGTAGCCCAATAAAGTGCTAATAATGTAATTTGGGCATATGAAATAAAATATCCAAGGAAAAGCTACTTTCACTATCTTTATAACTTTTATTTTAGTGCTGTAAGTATGCTAACGATGTCAGTAAGATACAGTATTACTTCAATTAATTAAACTTCATCTCTGTACACAGTAAAAGGCAAACATGGCCAGTTTCAAGACAACATGGAAAGTATAAGCTATAGTGCTCTCAGTTTATTCCCATGCCTCGTCACTCTATGTTTAGATAGTATTCTCCTTTCTCGATAATTCCTCCACGTCCACCAGGGCTTGGGTCTAATGTGAGCCCTTTTTCCCCCACCCTTAATTACTGATTTGGTTACAGTTCAATGTTATTACTCATGGCATGGGTTGCTTCTTTCAGATATTTGTGTTTTACTTCTTGAACAGTAAAGTGAAAACAATTCCTGAGAGAAGTGATTTCTGGCATCAGTAAAATGGAGTAATCTTTTAGGGTGTGAGTCTGAATTCATTCTTCTTGGGCAAGTGGGAAGCAGAAATTATGTACGTGCCTGGCTCTGTCCCTAGACACCTCCCTATGCTGACCTTGGTGCTAGAGACATATTCCTGTCATTACTGTTTTCAGGAGCCTGGACCTCCTTTCTATTCAGCTATAAAACCAAAAACAAACACAACAAAAACCAAACAAACCCATTGCCATCAAGTCGATTCCAACTCACAGCAATCCTATAAGACAGAGTAGAACTGCTCCACAGGGTTTCCAAGGAGTGGATGGTGAATTCAAACGGCTGACCTTTTGGTTAGCAGCCAAGCTCTTAACCATCGCACCACCAGGGCTTCATTCAGCTACAGGCTCCACTTTAAGCCCAAACCAGTGGCCATGGAGCCAGTTCCAACTCATGGCGACTCGTGTGTCAGAGTGGAACTGTGCTACATAAGGTTTTCAATGGCTGTGATCTTTTGAAAGTAGATTTCCAGGCCTTTCTTCCAAGGTACCACTGGGTGGGCTAGAACCTCCAAACCTCTCAGTTAGCAGCCAAGTCATTAATCTTTTGTACCACCCAGGGACTCCAAACTATAGCCTTTAGTTAGTAATAGTGTATCAGTACTGGTTCATCGATTGTAACAAATGTACCTTACTAGTATCAGGAGAAACTGTGCATGTGTTTGGGGGGATGGGGCAAGCACATGCTCTGCACTTTCTGTGCAATTTTGCTGTAAACCTAAAATTGCTCTAAAAAAGAAGCTGTATTTAAAAAATTGATCAAATATGGAAATTCCTTATAGTTCAATCTACTACCTGACCTAATTTATGTCAGTGATTTCAAGTGCCAAGATAAGCCATTTGTGCAAGGACAAATGACAACCGGCAAGTCTCCTGTTCCTGTGACAAGGCTGTTTGTGATGAGTGACCTAGATTTCACACCCCAAAGTGCCTGAACCCAGGCTATTAAATGGCATTATCCAGTTGATCACAACAACTACTGCGACAGTGGGCAGCCATTATGCACAGAATAGCACAGATAAGAAAAACCACCTCATGGGCAAACTGTGTATTCCTTGTCCAAGGTTAGCATCGCTGATAAGCAAGGAAAAAAGCTGAAGAATAAAAACAGAGGTTTTATAACTTATAACATAAACAATAAAAGTAGATCTCTCTTTTCTTATTTTCTTTTCAAAATCAATTTTTATAAGGCGACTCTAACATCCATTTAGTGGGTTATACTGAATGGAAATCCTAGCTTTAAATACCCAGATGACCCAAAAAGCAGCTACATTAAAACAATGCTGCTGTAATCTTCTCCCAGGTGACTGGCTGGTTCTGTTTGGCTTCAAATTCAAATGTGAAAGAATGGCATTAATAGGTGAACAGCAGAATAATTACACTATGAATGTATTCATTGTATACAATAAATAATTGCACTGAGAGTTTCTACATTATTCATAGTTGATATTCTCAGCATTCAGCTAAGTTGTTAACAGGATTTCTAAAAAAGACATTTTCTCTCCCCTCCTTCTCCCCCCCGCCATGAGCTTGTATCTAATAGATGCTGTGACATATAAACAAATAGCTGTAATACAAGACACCGTAGAATCTATATATTACAGGCAGTAAACGTTAACAAACATGCAATTCTTTCCTTTAGAGCCTTTGGATCCAGTAATATGAAACACAGTAGCTGTAAGTCAAAAGGAGCCTGGGTGGCACAAGTGGTTTGCTACCAGCTGCTCACCTAAAAATTGGCAGTTTAAACCCACCCACAGCGGCTCCACGGAATAAAGCCCTGGATGATCTGCTTCCATAAAGATTACAGCCAAGAAAACCCTAGGGAGCAGTTCTACTCTATAAATGGGGTCACCGTGAGTCAGAAATCACCTCGACGGTAATGGGTTTGGTTTATCTCTAAACCAGGAATTGCACCTCGTGTCTTCACATATACTACTAAGCATGCTTGAACTTGAAGCTTAATATTCATCTTTAAACTTCTGGAACCATGCACTGTTCCATCTAATCTTCTGATGAATGAAGGAAAAAGAAACTTTTTCTCAAATAAGCATCATTTGTGGTAAATAGGTAAATAAGAATTTTAAAAATATACACTTTAAAATAAAAAATATACATATATACATGTACATACATATATATATGTATGTATACAAAAATGTAATCCTAGCTCTATTTTTCTTCAAGTGTTTGGGAAAAGGCCCTATATTTCTCTGTGCCTGAGTTTGTTCATTTGAAAAATAGAGGATTCATTTCCATTACTTAGCTACGTCAGTCGTATGGGGGGGATCATATGACAAATAATAGATTTAACCCATTTGGGAATTACAGTATAAAAGGCAATATAGCCATATAAGAATTATATAATACAGCAAAAGTAATGAAAATAAAATTACACATTTTAGCCTTGATAGATGAGCCCAAGGAAATTTTCTGAAAGCCAAAACAATAAAGAAGAAATGGCAAATGATATTTTCATTCAAAATATCTTCAGGTTGGAGAACTGGCTTACACCCAAGCCAATGTTGTTGTTGTTATTCGTTGTCATCCAGTCGATTTAGACTCATGGTGACCCCATGTGTGTCAGAGGGTTTTCAAAGCTATGACCTTTCAGAAGTAGATCACCAGGACTGTCTTCTGGGGTGTCTTCAGGTGGGTTTGAACCACCAACCTCTCAGCTAGCAGTCAAAAGCTTAACCGTTTGCACCTCCGAGAGACTTTTTTAAGCCAGTTATAGCACTATGAAGTATATTAATTAATGTCTGTCTGCTTGGAAGAAAAAAAAAAAAAATCCATGAGACAAAATGTAGCGTATTATCATTTCCATAATTTTGCTATGTAAAACTCATGGCTCATACTATATTCTAGAACCAAAAATTCTTTTAAAGACTGGAAAAAACTTCTGAATAAAATCATGCAAAACTTAAAACTATTATACTCAATAGCGCTAAGAAGTGCCCTGAATGCAATCTTTATCTTCAACTTTTCTACAATAAACATTTGAATAAGGGAGACTAAGATCATCTGGCAGTAAAACCCACACCCTTAAAAGTCACAATTCTACAGGCATTATCTTCAAGTTTCTTTTGCAAAGTTTCTCCAATTTAACATATACAAAACCCATGTCAAGGGCATCATATCATTCCCATTGGGATTCAAGTATTTTTCAAAAGCCTGACACATCTGAGCTAACGGCTTTGCTACAGAGGCATGCTGGCCTCCATTCTCCCAGTAAGTCTAAAAATGCCATTAGATTTCAGATAACATCCTAAGATATTTTACAGTGAGGCAACAAAAGTTCAAACCCAACTCTATTACTTTACGATCAGGCTTAGAGAGTTTCAGATTCTATGTCTATAAAATGGGAATAGTACAACCTGCTTACCTCTCAGGTTATAACTAATTAAAATTTTTAGTTCTTGATACCATGCTACTTCTTATTTGCATGATATAAAACCACTTCTCTTTGTCAAAAGGTTGAATCCCATAACATTGAAGATAACTGGAGATGGTCTATCTTAGCACATAACAGGTAATAAGTATTGTCGTTAGCTGCCATCGATTCAGCCCCCAACTCACGGCAACCCCGTGCAAACATATTGAAATGCTGCCCAGTCATGTACCACCCCATGATCACTTGTGTATTACACTGCTGGGATCCACAGTATCCACGGGGTTCCCACTGACTGATTTTCCGTAAATAGTCAGGCCTTTCTTCCTATTTGGGAAGCTTCTGCTAGTCTGTTCAGCATCACAGCAACATGCAAGCCACACTGACAGATTGCTGGTAGCTGTGCATGACTGGCTAGGAGTTGAAGAATTCCTACCACTAAACCACCAATTTAGTTGGGCTGAATTAATAGAACAAAGGACGCTGAGATGGGGCTCCTTTAATCTGGCGGGCAACCTAGAAATGGATTGTTACTTAGGATACAAAAAAAGGAAAACAAGATGATTTGCCACAACAAAGGCTACATTCATAGAATGTGATACACAGTAGCTAAATTAGAATCCTGAGATATTCAGTAACAGATTTGGTGGGAGTTGTAATACTGAGTCTTTTTTATTGTAAAAATGAAATTGATGTGCTCGGTTAAAAGTTATATGAGCAGACATATTTTACTTATATTGTCCTTGGGGTAAGATACACAGTTTGGGGGGGGGGAATCCCTGACTGAGCAGGTAGAAACGTCTACCCAGAAAAGCCCATTGTTAAAAAATGCTTTAACAGTTACCATCCTCTTTCAGTTTTCACGGACAATGAGACTACAACTAGGTCACAGAGTCCCTTCATTGTTGAGTCGTGTTTACATGAGATGAAAGTTCTATCAGCAGGAGACAGACAACTAGAAAAACAACGGTTTCCACCCTAAAGAATGGGCCAAGAAACGAAGCTTGAGATGGCTAAAAACTTCACACTGCCATGAATCCTTTGTATCAAATCAGTGGACAGAGAATATTTCCTTGAGAGCCCGTGGGTCCAGTAATATAGAGCATAAAACTAAAAACCAAAACATCTCTAAATTAGAACTGCTCCTAGTGTCCATAGAGACCGTGGATGCAAGGTTATCTCACAGACACACACATACACACAGACAGAGAGAAGTGATAGAAAGCATGAAATCTCATTTCATAAAGTTAAGGCCATCATTAAAGCTTCATTTATAGGAGTACCAGCCTGTTCAAAAGACAAATACCATTAGGCTAGCAAAATCTCCATTCAGCCTTCAAAATCCCATTGGCCCTGTTTGTGTTTATCACTGTTACTTATCCTCTCCCATACCCAGCTCCTTCTATGCTCCCTGAATTTCTAAGACAACAAAAGCTTGAACATGTAGAAAATTAAATTAAAAAGTTCTCCCAAGGAAAGGAGAAAGACATTATTTAGGTCTACTACCCTACTGCTGAAAAGTGCTTTCTAACTATTTATGTCACAGCTTTCTCTAAGAGAATGACAAGAGCTCTGAACCCTCTTGGGAAAATGCAGACCCAAATGATGTGCATGGACCATTTCAACTTGGTCATACCCCATCTAAGTTCATTCTTGAACCTCTGTCCTCCATAAACTAAGCTTAAATACACAGGCTTATTTTCTTGACTAGTGAGAAGTGTGTGTGGATATATATAGCTTTGTGTGTGTGTTAATGTATTCCTGGTAGGTATCCAGGAGCCCTGGTGGCACACTCGTTAAAGCACTCGGCTGCTAACCAAAACGTTGGCAATTCGAACCCACCAGCTGCTCCCTGGAAGAAAGATGTGGCTGTCTGCTTCTGTAAAGGTTTATAGCCTTGGAAATTCTATGGGGCAGTTCTACTCTGTCCTACAGGGTTGCTATGAGTTAGAAAAGACTTGATGGCAGTGGGTTTTTTTGGGGGGCGGGGGAGGAAGGGAAGTTCTGGTAGGTATATCTGACTTTTCTGTGAAAGTTTCTTTCTTCTGGGATTATTAATAGAGATGCTTCAACAAATGATATAATACTGGAAGCACTTAATCATCTGTGTCAAGAAACTTGGAAGACAGCTACCTGGCCAACGGGCTGGAAGAAATTCATATTCATGCCCATTTCAAAGAAAGGCAATCAAATGGAATGCTGAAAGTATTGAACAAGAGTATCAATATATGCTAGCAGAATTTTGAAGATAATTCAAAACTGGGGCTGCAGCTATATATCAACAGGGAACTGCCAGATGTTCAAGCCAGATGCAGACAAGGAGTTGCAACAATAGATGTCATTGCTGATGTCAGGTGGATCTTGGCTAAAAGCCGAGAATGCCAGAAAGATGTTTACCTATGTTTTATCAGCTCTGCAAAGGCATTCAACTGTGTGGATCATAAAAATTGTGGATAACATTATGAAAAATAGAAATTCTAGAACACTTCATTGTACTCGTGTAAAACCTGTACACGGGTCAAGAGGCAGTCATTCAAACAGAAGAAGGAGATATTGCCAGGTTTAAAATCAGAAAAGGTGTGCAACAGAGTTGTATCCTTTGACCTTACTTATTCTATTTGTATGCTGAACAAATAATTTGAGAAGCTGGACTATATGAAGAAGAACGTATCATCAGGAGTGGAGGAAGACTCATTAACAACCTGAGACATGCAGACAACACAACCTTGTTGCCGAAAGTGAAGATCACTTGAAGGACTTAATAATGAAGGTCAAAGACTATCGTCTTCTATATGGGTTATATCTGAACATAAAGAAAATTAAAATCCTCACAACTGGACCAGTAAACAATATCATGATAAATGGCGAAGAAATTGAAGTTGTTAAGAATTCCATTGTACAATCAATGTCCATGGAAGCAGCAGTCAAGACAGGGGCAGATTAACCAGTAAGCAAAGCACTCACAGGCTTAATTGTGTTTACTTACAAGTCTGTAGTGCACAATTTCACAGGGGTTTCACCATCTCTTTGAAAAACAGGTGAAATTGTGCACTATAGATTAGTAGGTAAACACAAGTAAGCCCATGTGTACCTTGCTTACTGGGTAATCCGTCCCCCCTCAGTCAAGAAATTAAATGACATACTACATTGGGAAATCAGCTGCAAAAGATCTCTTTAGAGTGTTAAAAAGCAAAGATGGTGAGGCTGACCCAAGTCATGGCATTTTTCAATAGCCTCATATGTATGAGAAAGCTGGACAATGAAAAAGGAAGACAGAAGAATTGATGCAACTGTGGTGTTGGCTAAGAATATTGAATGTATTATGGACTGCCAGAGAATGAACAAATCAGTTTGGAGGAAGAACAGCCAGAATGCTCCTTAGAAACGAAGATGGTGCTTCGTTTGGACATGTCATCAGGAGGGACCAATCACTGGAGAAGAACATCATGCTAGGTAAAGGGTCAGCAAAAAAAAAGGGAGCTTCTCAATGAGATGGAACTGACACGGTGGCTGCACACATTGGGATCAAACACATGAACAACGGTGAGGATAGTGCAGGAGGGCAATGTTTCATTCTGTTGTTACACACAAGGTTGCTATAAGTTGCAACCAACTCGACAGCAACTAACAACACACATGTCCAGTGAGAACAAGAGTATAATCTATAAACAAAACATATTTGCTAGGAAAATGACATTTTCAAGTTTACATTATGATTATCTTTCAGGATCATAGATCTTGAATTTTTCCACTCAATTTTATTCAGATACCCCAAAACAAGGAGAAATTACACGCCGAGAAAATACAAACAACAACAAAAAAACTGAAATAAATTACTAAAAAGGCAGTTCAAAAGTCTTAGCTCATGGAGGGTTGAATTTATAAGGAAAGATTAAGTCTGAGGAATAATTAAAATATTCAATAAGTTATAACAGCTTGTTTCTTATGTTATGAATTATAAAGAACATCCAAATGACCATCCATTATTGATATATATACCTCTTTTGTCACATAAATTTATGTGATATCTCTCCTCAACCCTGGGGCATGGGAGTAAAAGGAAATGAATGGTTCTTGAAAAAGGCCTTTTTCTCCTCGAGGGAAGAAAAGATATCCACACTGGGTTTCATGACTCAAGCTTTGGCAGCATAGGGCATTGTTTAAGCTCAGTCATAGCAGTAACTCCTAATTACCTATGGCTGGAATAGAACAGAAACTTGAGTTATCACAAAAAGGATAAACAATAAGCATCCTCTATGTGTCTCTTTTTTTTTGTTTGTTTATGTGTCTCTTATTTCATTATGTCATACAACTAATAAATGGGTAGAACCAAGTTTCATGTCAAAATGACATGGAGTTAACCCTCAATAAACAATGAGCAAAGTATAAATATTTGTCAGTATCATATTTCGTTGGGTCTCTCTCTTTTTTCATGAGAAAATATTCTTTAAGATCTTATCAAGTCTCCAACATATGAAGAGGTTATTTGTCTAGATTTTAGAAACTATTTTCACTACAGAAGCAATGTGATATATGTTAACTCAGTTCCTAGGCCAGCTCACTGAAAACCACTTGATCCACAATCTAGCCTACAATCTAAACAGAACCAAGAAATGCCTTCAATACCACCATGTAGCAGTATTTTAAGGAGCCAGAGTTTCAACTTGAACCGCCAGGAACACGCCTGGACTATGAGGACATATTTCCCCTAATTCCAAAGCAACAGTAATGGCAGTTAAAACCTAGGGCATAAGGTAGCAGTAAGGCCTGGGAACAAAGTGACTGTAGAAGCACAGGGGCTGAACTTTGTGGCTAGGTGGTCAATGGGAACCCTATGTCAGCGCCAGCCCCACTTTCCAACCAACCCCCAGGTATCAAGCTTATCATGTCCAAAATATGATAATAATAGCATTTATTGAGCACCTAAAATTTATGTAATTCCTAACCATCACACAAATTTTATGAGTGCTCTTAACCTCATCCTGCAATTAAGAAAACTGAGTTTCAGAGTGTTATAGGGTATGCCTGATGTCACATAGTTAAGTGATGACCAAAAATTCAAATCTGGATCTAGATGTTTCTGATAATTCCAAAGCCTTAGTGTTTCCCATCAAATCAAGAAATAATTGAGAGGATTAAATAAAACAAAATTATAGTGTGTAGCCCAAATTCTGGCATATGTAGCCCAAATTCTGGCATATGTAGCCCAAATTCTAGCATATGAAAGCTGCTCAGAAATGTTTCCCTTTGTTTCCTTCTCTCACGGATTGTGGGGCTTGACTCACTCTCTACTGGTACCAACGGTTTTTCTAAACAACAGCTTCTTCCTTCCCGGCCTCTTCCCTCATGCCCTAAAGTACTTGAATCTTTTAGGTTTTCTAAGTGATTTTCCCCCTGCTAGTTAAAATAGTGCAATAGGTTACAAAAGTATTTTCTCCTATATCCTTTCATCATTTCCTTTTTTTTTTTTCTTTTCGACAAGACCCTCTAGGATGGGAGATTTTATCCTTTTCTTGGGTTACATGTCCTTTTGAGGATCTGATGAAAGCTATGGACTTCCTCCCCAGAAAAATGCACACAGGGACATATACCCATACTTTGTATATAATTCCACAGATCCATGAACCTTGTGGACCCCAACAGTTTTAGAGAATTCATCTTAAGTCACTGCACCACAAAGAAAAAAGAAAGGTATATTTAGATTCTTTTACTCTAAAGATAAATTCATCTCCCTTTTAGAGGTATGCCTAAGTTATGGGGGGGTGAATCACCAGCATGGTGAAAGGATGGGGTTTGGGGATGGGGAAAATAGGGCCCGTATACAGAACAGCAAACACAGCTGAGGACACTGGGAACATGGGACCACCCTGCTGTAGGAACAGGAAGAAGGAAAGGAGAAGCCAAATTTATGTACTCTTCCTTCCCATTGACTTTGGCCAATATTATTACAGACACTGGCTCTAGAATGAGATGCAAACCAGAAGGCTCTGTGTGTCTCAGGGTGTTTGCATGTATCTGTATCTATATGAACATGCTCTGTCTGTGCATATCTTTACAGAGGCAATGGATTCATGATATTTGGAGGGTGGGGAGAAAAGAAAGGCAGAATCCCAGACATCAGCTAAGACGGAATAGGTTAGTGATGGAGGAGATGTAAAACTGTATAATCAAAGAGATCTCATGAGTCCTCTGGCCACCTGGCTTGGGAGTGGGAGGGATGTACCTCCTGGGCAATGTAGAGACAAAGAATATGGAAACAGAAGGCCTTCTGAAATCCAGAGCTGCTTATATACAGATATGCATATGTGTGCACTGTATCTGAATATATGTATGCACTAAAACTTAACTTCTATTTTGACCACAGACTGCAATTTATTACAAATATTAATAAAAATACACCCAAATAAAGAAAAGATAAGGGATGCTTGAAGCCATCTAGAATTACAAAACAAACAAACCACATCAGTGGCCACTGAGTCAATTCCAACTCACGACAATCCCATGTGTATCAGAGTAGAACTGTGCCCTACAGAGTCTTCAGTGGCTGATTTCTCAGAAGTAAATCACCAGGACTTTCCTTCAAGGCAGACTTGAACCATCAACTTTTCAGCCAGCACAGGCACGGTGACTGTTTACACCAGCCAGGTACTCCAGAATATCAAAGGTAGCATTTTAATCAATTTAGAAAAGATTTATTTTGCAGCTCCTCACAAGTGTACATGTTACTCTTTCCTGTCATTTATTTACACAGCCAGTTGAAGAACCTCACTAAGCTGAATTACCTTCTCCCAGGTGAGAAAAGTAAAATATAAATCTGCCAATAATGACATGTTTTAAAACCTAACATATGTAAACAAACTCATAAATACAGTCTGAGAAAAAATATACATATAACGTACACTTGCTTATGAATCTGAGATACCTTCCCACCAGTATTCCATGTGCCTTACCATCATAGGGATGGACCTCGGTCAGTGAATGGCAGCTGTGCCAGAAGGTTACAATCCTGCTCCGATGAATCACACCTCCGTGTCCAGGCCCCTTGGTGATCTGACTTTGCCACTCCTCACACTATAAGGTGGAGTCTATTTCCCTGCCTCCACAATCTGAGCTGGCCTTGCGAGGTGATTTGACCAACAGAATACGGCCGAAGTGACTTGGTGCAACTTCCACGGCCAGGCCTCAAGCGGCTTCTGCTTTTGCCCTCCTGGAATACTTCTCAGAGAATACTTATGTAAGTCTAGCCTACTGGGGGATGAGAGGCCACATGGAGAACCCAGGTGCCCCAGCTGACAGCCATCACAAACTGTCAGTCAGGTGACTGAGGCCATCACAGACCTTCCTGCCTACCCTACCCAGCCACTAAATGCAGCCACAGGCAAAACAAGCCAAGGAACCACCAGCCAACCAACAGAATCTTTAGAAATAATAAATTGCTCTTGTTTTAAGCCAAAGTTTTAGAGTGGTTTGTTACACAGCAGCAGGTAATTGCTACAATGTTGTTCAGCAGAATCTGAATGTCAGTGTTATGGTAGAGCCCTGGTGGCGCTGTGGTTAAGGGCTTAGCTGCTAACCAAAAAATGAGCAGTTTGAATCTGCCAGCTACTCCTTGGACACCCTATGGGGTAGTTCTATGCTGTTCTATAGGGTTGCTAGGAGTTGGAATCGACCTGACAGCACAGGTTTTTGGTTTTTTTGGTTATGAGGAAAGCTATATTTCCTTTACGGCTGATCTCTTTTTTTTTTTCAGTCGATCAGCCACTTCCCTGGGATATGAAATATCAGCGTGACTGTGTGGTGACGGAATAGCAGAAGAGACTGGAGACTTCCAGGTGTGATAAGTAATTCTCTGGGCTGGTTTAAATGTCGTACCTATTGGAGGCTCAGAGACATAACTTTTTGGAAGTGTTTCTGGATTTGCAGTTGTAAAAGCAGATTCACTAAGAACTGATATAATGAATTAAGAGAACATAAAAAACCCACGAAATATATTGCTAGTGACTCGGGGACCTTACAATAAAGATAAAATCCAAACCTATCTCCTAAAATAGGTGTATACCTCTGGAGAATAACAGCAGTTAACAGATAATGAATGCTTGCTCTGTGTAAGGAACTGTGTTAAAACTTGGAGTAGACACCATTTTTATCTCCCCAACATCCGTTTTAGCACCTTTGCCCCCAGCTGTATAGCACCCTAGAGTTGGGATGTGATCATCCCTCTCCAGGTCCTGGACTGGGCTCTGACTGGCCTAAAATTCTCATTCTCCTTGCCACCGTGACACTGTTAGGTGCAGTTAACACACATAGAAGGAGCCCTGGTGGTGCAATGATTAAGCACTCAGCTGCTAACAGAAAGGTTGGCATTTCAGACTCACCTAGCAGCTGTGTGGGAGAAAGACCTGGTAATCTGTTGCTGTAAAGATTAGAGCCTAGACAACACTATGGGGCAGTTCTACTCTGTCACATGGGATGGCTATGAGCTGAAATCTATTCCACAGCAAACAACAACAACAATGTACCTAAGAGTACTGTAAACATCAGTGACAACACTGTCACTTATAAATATTAGAAAACACAATCAAGCTGGCTGGCACAAATGGTTAAATGCTGGACTACTAGCCAAAAGGTTGGGGGTTCGAACCCACACAGGGGCACCTTGGAAGACAGGCCTGGCGATTTGCTTCCGAAAGGTCACAGCCTGGAAAACCCGACGGAGCAGTTCTACTCTGCATACATGGGGTCTCCGTGAGTTGCAACTGACTAGACGGCAACTAACAACAACATAAGCATTCATAACTGACAGGTCCAAAAGTAAAAGAGGCTTCAGTTTGATACGGAAATTTGGTAAGACACCAGGCTCCATTTTTCTGTGATTTTCTTGCTCTGGATTCCTCCTTAAAGCCAGCTTTGTCCTGAGGCTGGCTTTTTTTTTTTTTTTTTAATTGCTGCCAGAGAGTGATTCTGACTCATGGTGACTCCACGCTGCACAGTTTTCCAGCCTGTTACCTTTCAGAAGCAGATCACCAGGCCTGCCTTTGGGCAGGTTCGAACTGTAGCCTGGCCTTCCTTATAGGAGGCTTCAGGTTGGCCAGTGACCCTAAGGCTCCATGTGTCCTTTATCTCCAAGGAAAAAGCAAGTCCATGGACCTCAGAGGTTATCATGTAACTTGCTAAAAGTTTTCCAGTTTTATAGTAACAGAGCCAGAAGTGAGTCCAGTTCTCTAATCCTACAGCCGATGCCCCGATCATTACACTCAACACCTACGTTTTAATACAGAGAAGGATCAAAGGCCAGATAGCATATGTTTTAGGCTTTTCTGACCACATGACTCGCTGTGGCATTTTCTTTGTTTTTGCTTTATAATCCTTTTAAAATGTAAAAGGACATTCTTAGCCCTTGGCAGTATAAAACTAGGTCAAAGGCTAGATTTGGCTGCAGGTTGAAGTTGGCTAACTTCTGATGGATGACTGAGATTTCTTCTTTGAAGAACTCAGAACAGCCACCGAGTTTCTTTGATTCAGCAAATAAACTCTATGACCTTTATGGTAAAGTTCTAAAACAGAATCAAGGGCTGCTAGTAAGATTTAGAGGGAGAGCAAAGTGACGAGGGGAAAGGTCAGGGCAGCTGAGGCCCCCCAGCCCCTCTAGATTCCTCCAGTCTTGGGGAAGAGAACTTGCTCTTCTATTTTCAGGGGAAAAAGATGTGAGAAAATGTTTACCTACAAGGACTGTTCTGAGCAGTAACGTGTAAGATAACCTGAATGTCGTTCTGTTATGCCACAGAATTTAAAAACACATTTATCTTCAGGGACTTTTTTTTTAAATGAAGGGATGGGAATGGTAGAAAAAGGATAGTTTCATTCATACTGAACTGAGTTTTCAGGGTCTGCAGGACAACCAGGTCTAGCAAATGGTTAAAAATGTGAGGTTGGAACTCAAAAGATAAGAAAAGACGTTCAAAGACAAAAGAATCTTTCAAAAAGAGGCTCAGATGTTTCTGTTGTATCCTAAAGCCAAAGTATGAGTCTGGAGGCATAGGAATGACTATGTAACAGAGTTTTTTTTCCAAGAACTCTGACCAGGATCTTGTTAGCTGGCAGCTTGGTAGAAGGAAGCACATAGATGCAGCTGAAAGACCACAAGTACTGGAAATGTTCAAAAGGAAAAAAGAAAAACACAGAAACCTATAAAATAGGACCAAAGTTGCAAAACAAGAATAATGTTTAAGAATGTGGACTCTGGAGTAAGACAGACTTGGATTCTAGTCCAGTCTACCACTTCTTAGCTGTGTGATCCTGGACAAGTTACTTAACCTCTCTAAGTCTCAATTTAGTCATCTGTAAAGGGGAGTTTAAACAGTTCACTATCCATCACAGGCTTAATTGAGAGGATTAAGATAAAAATGATATATACAAAGTGTCTGGCAAATAGCAAGTGCTCAATACAGTTTAGCAATTATTATTAAGCAATTATTTTGATAACACTTCCAAGTTTCGCAGGTTTTATTAGCAGCTCAGGAGGGAAAACTGTTGTTCACAACCACCTATATTGTTTCTTTGAATAGGATTTTCCTTCTTAATTCTTTCTTTATGGAACATATTGCTAATATTTGACTCATTATTAAAATTAATCCCCAACATTTAAGTGCCTTTGTACACGAAAGCAAAGATCTGTCTAGTTGTTACCTAAAGATTTAGTAAAAATCCTTTCACTGATCTTGAATTACTTTGGAGCTAACTCTAAATAAATTCTTTCCAGTTTTTATTAGTAGTGTTTTCGATACCACCGTCCTTTAAAAATAAGAATGCGAAAGTTGTAAAGTGCTGTACTAAGGCTATATTAGTAAGTGCTTCGACCTTTCAGAAATATTTCAATGGGAAGAAGCAAACTTCTAATTAACAGATTCTTGAAAAGCAAGTTTTTCAGTGTCGGCTTTGTTTAAATTACATACCCCAGTCTTAAACATTTCTCTAAACTTTTGTTTAAAGTATATAAAAAAAAAAAAAAAATTTTTTTTTTTATATCAAAAGGGGGACGAAAATACAGAACAGAGTTTCAAATTCTCATGGAACCCAGATTTCCTGAGCCTCTGAAACTTTAATCTTTAAGTTAATCTTTAAGATAATCTTTAAACCTTAAACCAAAAATATCCCCTGAAGTCTTCTTAAAACTAAACAATAATTCAGCTTGACTAGAAAAGAATGTCTACCTTGAGTATTATGCTCTTTTAAGATCTATCCATAGGGTAGCAAATTGACAACAGCAACTGGAAAGGTTAGTAGAAACCTTAGGGAGCAGTGAGTTTATGTTAATGGAGGAGGAACAACTCAGAAAAGGAGGGTGAGGTTGGTTGCACAACTTGAAAAAGGTAATCAGTGTCACTGATTTGTACATGTAGAAACTTGAGTTGGTATATGCTTTTGCTGTGTATATTCTCAATGACAATAAAATAAAAAAAAATTTTTTTAAGTATAAATTTATCTTTTAGTAAGCAGAATAAAATGTTTTCTGGCACTCCCCATTAAACACAAACTTAAGAATATTTTGTGAAAATCTTAGGAGCATAACCACAGGTACATTTTAAAGCAGAATGTCTACTTTCCTAAGCACTGGGAAGATGCACAGAAAAAAAGAAAAAGAAAAACTGGAATAAGAGTGTCAACCGTGGTTTTCTCAGAATGATATGATTACTGAGATTTTTAGTTTATTTTTAATAATATTCTGTATATCATAAACTTTCCAAAAAATAATCAGAAACCCTTGTGGCATAGTGGTTAAGAGCTACGGCTGCTAACCAAAAGGTCAGCAGTTCGAATCCACCAGGTGCTCCTTGGAAACTCTATAGGGCCGTTCTACTCTGTCCTTTATGGTCACTATGAGTTGGAATCAACTCAACAGCAATGGGTTTTTTAAAATAATCACATGCTACTTTTATATTGACGAGAGAAAAAAGAAAAATATTTCCAGAGCAGTAATAATAAACTAAAAAAAAAAATTTTCCCTTATTCTTTTGTATGTTGAAATGGTTTACTATGTCTGACATTTTACTTATTTTTAAGTCACACTAAGTTAGTAAAGAGGAGCAGAATAGCGACCAGTCACTGTGAAATTTGGGGAAATTTAATCTCCTCTAAAGGAGCCCTGGTAGCACAGTGGTTAAGTGCTTGGGCACCAACCAAAAGGTAGGCGGTTTGAACCCACCAACTGCTCACTGGGGAAAGATGTGACAGTCTGCTTCCGTAAAGATTACAGCCTTGGAAACCCTATGGGGCAGTTCTACTGTGTCCACAGGGTAGCTAGGAGTCTGAATCAACTCACTGGCGATGGGCTTAGCTCCTGGTTAATGCCCTCGAATTCTCAGTTTCCTCACTGTAAAACATGAAAAACGTGAATTAGATGAGCTCCATTCCCTTTCACTTCTTACGTCTGTCACAGGAAGGAGAAGAAGCAGGTGGGGCCTGAATGCTGGTCCACCATTTACTAGCTGGGTTATTTTTGAAGTAACTTCAACTCATGATGAAGTATTCTAATACATAGAATGGGGTTAAATCTCTCCCTCAAATTGTGGGAGGCACATTGGAGGCTCCTGATTTAAGGGGCTAGAGTAATTATTGAGGTAACTTTAAATAAATTTAATAATATTTATACTTATTTTGATATGATTATGCTAAGTAGAGCTCTTTTCCCAGGAGTTCAGTATATACCCTTATAATTGATATAGACAGGGAGCAAAGAACATTATTTTTTTCAGGAAAGTAACTTCCTTTTTCCAGGAAAATGAGGCAACCGTACAAGGTATTCACAACTGGATTGTCAGTTTGTCATACTGTTGGGGCTTGCACATTACTGTGATGTTGAAATCTATGCCACTGGTATTTCAAATACCAGTAGGGTCACCCACGGTGGACCGGTTTCAGCAGAGCTCTCAGACTAAGAAAGACTAGTAAAAAGGACCTGGTGATCTACTTCTAAAGAAATTGGCCAGTGAAATCCTTATGAATAGCAGAACATGGTCTGAAATACAGTCAGAAGATGAGGCCCTCAGGCTGGAAGGCACTCAAAAGATGACTGAGGAAGAGCTGCCTCCTCAAAGTAGAGTTACCTTAATGATGTGGATGCAGTCAAGCTTTTAGAACCTTCATCTGCTGATGTGGCATGACTCAAAATGGGAAGAAACATCTGCAAATATCCATTAATAATTGGAATGTGGAATATACAAAGTATGAATCTAGGAAAATTCGAAGTTGTCAGTAATGAAATGGAATGCTTGAAGATAGATATCCTAAGCATGAGCGAAGTGAAAGGGACTGGTATTGGTCATTCTGAATCAGACAATCACATGGTCTACTATGCTGGGGATGACTAATTAAAGAGGAATGGTGTTGCCTTTGTTGTCAAAAAGAACATTTCAAGATCTATCCTGAAGTACAACACTGAAGGCCAGTTAAAATGACTGTTATTCAAATTTACACACGGACCACTAATGCCAAAGATGAGGAAATTGAAAATTTTACCAACTTCTGCAGCCTGAAATTGATCAAACATGCAATCAAGATGCATTGATCATTACTGGTGATTAGAACTCAAAAGTTGGAAATGAAGAAGGATTGGTAGTTGGAAGATATGGTCTCAGTGATAGAAATGATGCCTGAGATTACATGATAGAATTTTGCAGGGCCAACTTCTTCACTGAAAATACCTTTCTTCAACAGCACACACGGTGACTATTCATGTGGACCTCACCAGATGGAATACACAGGAATCAAACTAACTACATCCACATAAAGAGACGATGGAAAAGCTCAATACCACCAATCAGAACAAGGCCAAGGGCCGACTGCAGAACAGGCCATCAGTTGCTCATATGCAAGTTCAAAATGAAGTGGAAGAAAACTAAAACACAACAGTTAAAACACAACCTTGAGTGTATCCCACCTGAATCTAGAGATCATTTCAATAATAGATTTGATGCATTGAACACAAATGACCGAAGACCAGATGAGTTGTGGGATTACATCAAGGACATTATACATAAAGAAGGCAACAGTCATTAAAAAGACAGGAAAAAAAGATCAAAATGGATGTCAGAAGAGACTTTGAAACTTATTCTTAAACATAGAGTAGCTAAAGCAAACGGAAGAAATGTTGAAGTAAAAGAGCTAAACAGAAGGTTTCAAAGGGCAGCTGGAGAAGACAAAGTAAAGTATTGTAATGAAATGTGCAAAGACTTGGAGTTAGAAAACAGAAAGGGAGGAACATGCTTGAAATTCCTCAAACTCAAAGAGCTGAAGAAAAAATTCAAGCCTCAAGTTGCAATATTGAAGGATCAAAAAGACTACAGCCTTCAGTATGGATTACACCTCAACATAAAGAAAACAAAAATCCTCACAACTGAACCAATAAGCAACATCATGATAAACACCATGATAAACATTGATGTCAAGGATTTGATTTTACATAGATCCACAATCAACACCTGTGGAGGCTATTGAATTGGGTGAGTCTGCTGCAAAAACCAAACCAAAACCAAACCCAGTGCCTCGAGTCAATTGAATCTGCTGCAAAAGACCTCTTTAAATTGTTGAAAAGCAAAAATGTCACTTTGAGGACTAAGGTGCACCTGACCTAAGCCATGGTATTTTCAATTGCCTTATATGCATGTGAAAGCTAGACAATGAATAAGAAAGACTAAAGAAGAATTGATGCCTTTGAATTATGGTGTTGGCGAAGAATATTAAGTATACCATGGACTGCCAAAAGAATGAACAAATCTGTCTAAGAAAAAATACAGCCAGAATGTTGCTCCTTAGAGGCAAGGATGGAGATACTTCGTCTCATGTACTTGGGACATGTTATCTGGAGAGGCCAGTCACTGGAAAAGGACATCATGCTTGGTAAACTAGAGCGTCAGTGAAGAAGAAGGCAGCCCTCAATGAGATGGATTGACACAGTGGCTGCAACAATGGACTCAAACACAGCAATGATTGTGAGGATGATGCAGGACTGGCAAGTGTTTCGTTCTATTGTACATGGGGTCGCTATGAGTGAGAACAGGCTCAATGGCACCTAACAACAACAACATACAACATACCATGATATGTGGCTCAGCTGAAAGTCTAATTGAGGTCTCCAGATGGATAGTGTACAAGTATAAGCTTCTTCGTGTTACTAAAATAGCCTCCACAATAATAACAGAAAACCCACAGTCATGTAGCGCTAACTCCCTACCTTTTAATTATTCATGTTAATGCCTTGCATTTGTAGAGTTTATACTTCACAAATGCTAATCAGGCTAAAGGTTTACATGAATAATGGAAACCCACAAATAACTCCCAAATCTGATTTTAAGCAATGTTTTGAACACACGCTTGCCCCAGAAATCTTCCCCAAACACCGCTTTTTCCCCCTCCCCCCATGTACATCCTTTATCCTGAAAATAACTCAGTGTAATTACTTTTATCAAGAAGACAAACTTAACTTTTATATACTTTGCACTTTATAACAGCTGGAATGCTGAATGACCAAAAGGCAGACATAATAAGAAGGAAAAAGCAGAAGGTTCAGGCTCATAAACTGGATGTACTGTTGGGAAAGGGGACTCTGAAACCTGACTCGAATGCCAGGACGGTGTCAGCAGAGATGATAACTGCACTCCCTCTGGAGCTGCACTGTGGAGGGACCATCTGTTTTTTCCCCCCAGTGACTCAGCATATCTGCCAAAAACAATGAGCTTTAAACCAGATTATTGATGCAGCACTTTCCCTTGTCAAGGGGAAAAACCACCTAAACAATGCTATTGTTTCTTTTATTAAAAAAAAAAAAAAAAAAAACCTACATTAGCCAGTGTCTAATTTTACCATTTACAACCAACTGGCAATTCAAACTCATCCAACTAGCAAAAATCAAAATGTCTTAGTATATCAAGTATATGTGAGGATATGAGGAAATGGCCCTCATAGACTGCAGCTGGAAGTACCTGATATAACTATTTTGGAGCAATTTGGCATGTGAAAATGCACATACCACTTCCAGGAATGTACACGGAGAAACTTGTATACATACCGAAGGAAACAACCTGTGAAAGGTTATTGCAGCAAAATTTGCAGCAGTAACATGGTTAAAAAAAACAAAAACACCATAATTGACTTCTTCATTTGTCAACTGGGGGATGGTAAATAAATTGTGCTAAAGTCACTTTTCGGAACTCTAGGCAGCAGTTAAAATAAGTACCTGTATCTCTTATTTGGAAACCCTGGTGGTGTAGTGGTTAAGTGCTACGGCTGCTAACGAAAACGTCGGCAGTTCGAATCCGCCAGGTGCTCCTTGGAAACTCTATGGGGCAGTTCTACCCTGTCCTATAGGGTGGCTGAGTCGGAATCGACTCGATGGCAGTGGGTTTTTGGTTTTTATCTCTTATTTATCGCCTTGGAAGGTATTTTAAAACTGTGTGTTTATGTGGGGGGAGTATAAAACGAAGTTGCAAATTTATCCATTAATATGACACAGTTAAAATAAATTTTAAAACACAAATGATATTAAAGATATACAGTCATGTGCCTCACAATGTCCGTTTGGGCAACGTCTGACCACATATACATCTGTGGTCCCACAAGGTTATAACAGAGTTCAGAAATCCCTATCAGAGAACAGAATGTAGCGGATGTAACCAGACATAGTGAACACAACAGCTTTCCGTATGCAACATGTGTATCTCCTGTGTCTTGTATACAAAACGATTGCACTGCCAGGTGTATAATGGTACAATGCATACATAACCTGCAATACATATGTCTTGATAGCCATAATAAACACCTATGTTACTGGCTTATGTATGTACAATACTGTACTTTCTATTGTTATTTTAACGTGAACTTTCCCTATTTACAAATAAAAAGTTTACCACGTGATAGTGCATCCTTCCGCTCATAGGCAGCAGTATCCAATCTTCTGTATTGTGCATCTCTTGAGTATTGTAACGTTATCTGTTTAATTTTCCTTTGAAATTATCACCATGAGGTGTATCATGCTCCCAAATGCAGCAAAAACAGTGCTACTGACAGCAGCAAGAAGAGGCAAAGGAGAAGGATCAATTTGGAAGTGAAACCAAAGGTCGTCAAACTATACGAAGGTGGAAAATCACCGAATGCTACTGTTCGTGATTTAGGCATGTCCATACAACAACCAAATCACATAATGTCCTATTTCACAGAACATATTGTGGGTGTTAAGAGAAACATGGCTGTATACACACAGTAAACGTGTAGACCTGAAAACCCACCCACTGCCTTCGAGTCGATTCCAACTCACAGCAACCCCATAGGACAGAGCAGAACTGCCCCACAGAGTTTCCAAAGAGTGCCTGGTGGATTCGAACCACTGACCTTTTGGTTAGCAGCGGTAGCACTTAAACACTACACCACCAGGGTTTCCATAGACTTGAAAGGTGTACATTACCTCACGATAGTAGTTTTTCTTGGAAATGCGAATGGGGAAAGGGATGAGACTGCAGAGGAAATATGACATTAATTTTATATTTTCTATAAAATATTATCTTAATATGAAGTAAATATTTTTAAATCACCTGGGTTCTAGGCATAGGGCTCGCTCTGCTTTTCTATACATTTTCTTAAACTAATATTTTTCAAAACATTATAAATTATAACCCCGTTTTTAAGATAAAAATAAATGATAAAACAGTAGACTGAGAAAGTTAACGTAATCTTACAACAATGTATAAGGTGAAAATGAGTTGTATTAGGAAAATATTTGCCCAAGAGACTGAAAGGGCCACATAAATCAGAGACTCCATCAGCCTGAGACCAGAAAAACTAGATGGTACCCAGCTACCACCAATGACCACCCTGACAGGGAACACAACAAAAAGTCCCTGACTGAGCAGGAGAAAAGTGGGGTGCAGAACTCAAATTCTAGTAAATTCTAGTAAAAAGTCCAGACTTAATAGTCTGACTGAGACTAGAGAAACCCCAGAAGACATGGCCCCTGGACTCTCTTAACCCAGAACCAAAACCATTCCCGAAGCCAACTCTTCAAAAGATCAGACTGGACTATAAGACATAAAATGATATTCGTGAAGAGTGTGCTTCTTAGTACAAGTAGATACATGAGACTAAATGGGCAATTCCTGTCTGGAGGTGAGATGAGAAGGCAGAAAGGGACAGGAGCTGGTTGAATGGACACGGGAAATCCAGAGTGGAAAAGAGGAATGTGCTGTCACATTATAGGGAGAGCAACTAGGGTCACATAACAATGTGTGTATAAATTTTTGTATGAGAAACTAACTTGAGCTGTAAATGTTCACCAAAAGTACTATTAAAAAAAAAAAAAACAAGAGTTGCATTAGACTACTAGCCAAAAGACTAGTGGTACAAACCCACCCAGAGGCACCTTGGAAGACACCTTGGCGACCTGCTTCTGAAAGGTCACAGCCTTGGAAACCCTATGGAACAGTTCTACTCTGCACACGTGGGGTCGCCATGAGTCAGAATCAACTCAATGGCAACTAAAAATAACATCAAGGCATAAAGTAGTATCTTAATATTGTCTTAAGAACACAAGTATACAATTTCAAACACAGTTTAGTGTCATATTGCATGGTTGATGTAAAAGTGCCGTTTGGCTCACAATTCAATTATAAACATAACTGCCAAGGATGATGATCCCAATAAAAATATTTGCTATAGTTATCTAGAATGGAAACCCAATGGGGCAGTTCTACTCTGTCCTATTGGGTCGCTATGAGTTGGAATCGACTCGACTGCAGCAGGTTTGGGTTTTTTTTTTTTTTTTTTTTTGGCTTTTATTTAGTCATTAGGCATCTGAGATTATTTTCAAGTTATAAAAAGTCAAAAATTAGAAAAAAATTTTAGTGTACATTTTAAAATTAAATGTGATAATTCACAGATATGATTTAAAACTGGCAAGCAGGAAAAAAAAAAAAAAAACAGTTATTAAATGTAGGCTCATGTCCCTACCACACTGTTTCTACTGTTGGAAACACTTATTTGGATATGGCCTGTGAAGTGCATGTTAGCATAATTTTTTTCCTTCAGAAAACTTTTTATGGACATGCTGATATAACAAAACTAAAGTGATTTTAATAAATATTTTAATGAAATACTACTTTAATAATGTATCTAAGCCTTGAAAATTTTGTGTTCTTTGTGTAATCAATAAAATGAAACAACAGAACATCTTTGTCTTGTTATTTAATGTTATATTTAAAAAATTCTTATGGTAAATTGCCAATTTTATGTTTTTCCAGAAATTGCCCCCCTTTAACAGAAAACCTCAGTTCAAGAAGTCCTGCCACTAATATGCATGACATAGGCAAATATACCTAAACATCAAACTGGGAGAACTGAATATATCTGAGGTTACTGTGGTGATGAAAGACGACTTGTAGAGTGCTCGGCTATCACTACTGACAGCCCTAATCAGGGCCACGATCAATGGATCCTTATAAAACGGGAGAAAAATGTGGAACAGAACTCAAAGTCTTAAAAAGTCCAGACTTACTGGACCAGTTGAGACTAGAGGACTCCCCAAGACTATCACCCTGAGATACTCTTTAAACTTTGAACCAGAATTATCCCTTGAGGTCACCTTTTTAGCTAAGTAACAGATTGGCTCATAAAATAAAGAGTATCACCCATGAATAATGAGTTCCTTTATAAAATCATCTATAAGAGACCAAATGGTCAAAAATTACTCTAAAGCAAAGAGGAGAAGGTAAGGGGGCAGTGAAGCTAGAGTGCAGGAAATGATTCCATCAGAATGGGATGAAAGAGAATGATGACACATTGTCAGAGATAAAACAATTAGAATCCTATTTAACAATTTCTACACAAAATAAGGATTCTAACTTGCTGTGAAAACTTTCAACTTAAAAACAATAACATATTATTTTAATTAAAAAAGAAAAACTTGTAATAAGTTAACCTCTACCTAAACATATGTATAATCATTATTGTGGACAGTGTTAGACATCAATGAAGAAGAGTTTACTAAATTACTGGAAATAATAATACTTTACAGGAACCTCATTTGAGGGTCTAGGGAGGGAAAAGAAATGTGGAGAGAGCAGAGCATTGGTATGAGTTCTTGGCAGACTTTTGGATCAAACAACTGTGAGGGCCCAGAATATTTCAATAATGTCTATAAATCTTGGGAAATTCATCTTTTTTATGAAATCAATAAAAGATTCTTTAGAAGGAGATGAAATGTCTGCCCTTCCCAGCTTCAGTGCTGGGAGCGGACCCAGATAGCTACTGGAATGGAGTTAAGCGCATACGGCATCTAATCTAGTCAACGTTTCCTTAACTAAGGGGCAAGAAGAACCTTGGAATAAATCTGCTTTCACCTCAGAAAAGGAATGGGGCTTGATAGGGCTAAGAGAGGAGTAGATTTAAAAAGGGGGCACTTAAAAGGTGGTATGTTAAGCTTAAACATCATTTAGAGTTAATCTAGATGGAAGGCTTTATTAAGTGTTTGGATAGCCAGGGTTCAGCTCTAGGCCCTTTATACAGGAGAGAAGAAAGGACAGAAAGGGAGGTAGTAATTTGTCCAAGGCCAGAATTACTTTTTAAAATTTTCTCATAGACTAGGTACAGCTTTCCTTTAACTTGCTTCAAGCCTCCAAAGTTTAGAAAGTCTTAGCAGAAATGCTGTTTTCTTAGAACTACAAAGATAAAGCCATCTAACTAAGAAAACTTTCCAAATAATGTTAGCTATCACTTATATGGTAATTTGAGCCTTGATGGCGCAGTGGTTAAGTGATATGGCTACTAACCAAAAGGTCAGCACTTCAAACCCATCAGCTTCTCCTTGGAAACCCTATGGGGGCAGTTCTACTCTGTCCTCTAGGGTTGTGAGGAGTTGGAATCGACTTGACTGCAGTGGGTTTTATACATTAGTTTACTAATGCCAGGCACAGTTATAAGCACTTTCTACATATTATCCCACTTAATCCTCAACAACCCTATGAAATATCCCTAATTCACACACGAGGAAAGTGCAGCACAGAAATACTAAACGCCTTGCCTGAAACATACACCTAGGAGGTAGTAGAACCAGGTGGCACGGCCAGGTAACCTGGTGCCAGAGTCCAAGTTACTAATCACAATAGACCATGATGACACTGGTCAGATGTGAACAGTCTCAGTTCAATATCTACTTAGACATTCATCCTCAATGTTAAATTTCATAGATTCCTAGGACATTAAAGCTGAACTTGCTCATTTTACCAGTAAGAACATTTGTTTTTCACCAGAGACCACGCTGTCAAAGTTCTATCACATCACTGAAATTTCCTGAAGCATCACTGTGATTCTAAGAATACTTCATCACCATCAGGATAAGGAAAATAATTTTTCTCAATCTGTTAACTTATCAGAGGTCAAGAAGCCTGAATGTTCGCCCCAACACATTTCGCCACCCTAATTGTCCAGAGCTTTGTATTCATCCACTAGAGACCTGGTATGCCTGCTCTTCTTCAACTGACACCTTAGAAAAATACACTCAGGACCAGGACCACACAGAGGAAATGGATTAAGCTTAATGCCACAGGCTCGTTCAGGATAAATTATCCATCACAATGCAGGATGTTTTTATTTTCTGTTTTACTTTCATATTAAAACATCCATTTTAAATAAGGATTAAAATATATATATATATATATATATATATGGTAGAGGAAAAATTAAAACAGCCAAATAATCAGTCGAGAAATTCTCTATCTATTACCTAGAGTCACTAAAAGCAGCCCTGGTGGCACAATGGTTAAACACTCGGCTGCTAACCAAAAGGCTGGCGGTTGGAATCAACCCAGCGGCTCTGTGAGAGAAAGATCTGGCAATCTACTTCTGTAAAGATCACAGCCAAAACAAACAACAAAAAAACCCATGGAGTAGTTCTGCTATGTCACATGGGGTCACTATGAGCTGGAATTGACTCGATGGCACCAAACAAAAACAACAACAGAGTCACTAAATTTATCTAATCTCAGAAGAAACCAGGCTGAGGGTATAGTTTAAATCACTGAGGGTCTGTTCTTCTGATGGGGCTTTGGGCATTCAATTTGCATTTCTCTTGTCTTTACCAAAAAATCATGTGGCTGGCCACGCAACTGCAATTGTCTTTTGGCAGAAAGACACTCATGGTTTAGTTAAATCTACTGTCAGCGGCCAAAAGTCCTTTTAAATCTCACGTTCTTCTTCTTCAAAATCATATCAAATGAAATCAATAAATTACCCACTAAAACTGTTGTTGAGTTTTAATTACAATCATACAAACCATGTACCTTCCCACTTATTTTCTCTCTCTATTCAAGATAGTAAATTATGACCTAGAAGCTAGTTTAAACACATCCCTCAATATTCACAGCAAAGTGGCAGGAAATGTTAGCAATGCAGATGAGAACTTTGTTGTTGTTAGTAGTCGCTGAGTTAATTCTAACTCATGTTGACCCCATACATGCAGAGCAGAACAGTTCCATAGGGTTTTCAAGGCTGTGACCTTTTGGAAGCAGATTGCCAGGCCTGTTTTCTGATCTGTCCCTGAGTGGGTTCAAACCACCAATCTTTCAGCTAGTAGTTGAACGCTTAACCATTTGCTCCATCCAGGGGCTGGAAATGTTAGATGTTAAGAGCGAAGTAGAGTGGGTGAGACAAACTGCAATAGCAGTTGACTGCAAGAACTGGCCAGCAGCAGTAAGGGCTCAGCTGATGGTGAGAGAACATCAGAATGCAGCAGACCCAAGCACGTTGTTTTTAGGACTCTTCACAGTAATACTCAGCAGCTCTAAAGAAGAAATAAGAAGCTACCAGGGGATTCTTGGAGCGCATCTTTGTGAATGCATCACTGAAATGGTTACCCATGAGTCGTAGGCTTGTAAAAAGACAAGAAAGCTGGAAGAGGACTACTAAGTGTGAGAATACAGAGGGTTCAGGAGCCTGGGGGTTGTGCAGAGGATGAAGAGTTCAGATGTGAGACCGTGGTGCAGGTAGGAGGGTAATCTCACTTTTACGGAAATATCCAGCACACGGTCTGGCACAGGGTAAACATAAAATCAGTGTTTGCTGAATCTGAAGTTTGTGGCTGCCTAGGGGAATTTCAAGTTCCTGATGGTATAGGTGGCGTGGTAACAAGCCCCAACACAGCTGGCTGGCTCAATCAAGTTGAAGAAAAGGCCATGCAGTATCAAAGCGGGCGTCAGCATCACGGTAACTTGTGGCAATGAGTGAAGATGATTTTCAAATCACTTGGATTGTGAGAAAATGTCATAAAGTTGGTTGATGGTTGAAGCGTTTGACAGGAGTGGATGGTCTGGAGTTCCACTCATAATTCATACTAATGCTAACGGAATAGTGTTCTAAACTACTAGATGAGTAAGGAGAAACTAAAGGATAATGAACAAAACCATGTAAGAATTAGAAAAGAGATTTACTACTGTAGTGTCCCAGGAGAATCAGGAGTAACAAAGAGGTGAGAACAAAACACGGTTCCCCAAGCAAGCTCAGGGTGAAAACCCAGAGCGCTAAGGTTTTGAATCCTAAAGTCTCAGTTGCTACTTTGCATCTTTCTGCGGCTGACCGAAAGGCCTACACTGGGAACAAGCTACTCACAAAGAACCTGTTTTTCTGGGCCTGGGAAAAAAGGCTGATGCAGAGATGGTATTATAAAAGGGGAGCATAAAAGGAAATTTGAAGGGTGGCTTAAAAGGAGGCACTGGAATGGGTGGGGTACTAGAGGGAACGATACTATGCATATATTGAACTTCGCTAAAATAGCATCAGCTCTGCTTCTCTCTCCAAGATGTTTCCTAATTCAAGAAGGCATAGGTGGGAGTAGGGGACGTTACTAGTCAAAGAGCTCAGGGACAGTGTCTTGGGCTGGGTTCTCCAGAGAAGCAAAACCAGTAAAATGTATAAAAATATATATTGAGGGATTTATATCAAGGAAATAGCTCATGTGGTTGTAGGCACTGGAACATCCCAAGTCCGTGGGTCAGAATAGAGGCTTCTCCTGATTTGCGTACCTGCAGGGGCTGGTAAGCCCCAGACAAGTAGTCAGAGAGCAGGCATCTTGCTCACAGGTTGCAAAGACCAAGGAATCCCAAGATCAGGAGGCAAGACCACAGGTAAGCTGCTAGCTCAAGTCCCAAGAACCGGAAGTCAGACAAACAGGAGACAGCTGCAGGATGCAGAGTGAGCGAAAAGCCCAGAAGCCTTCCCAGAATGTTTGTTTATATTCAATACAGCCCCCACACACAAGGAACTCCCTTTCAACTGACTGGCTACTTACAGCAGATCCCATCATGGAGGTGATCACATTATATTCAAATCTCATCATAGAAGTGATCACACATTATCATATGACTGCCAAACCACTGAGAATCACGGCCCAGCCAAGTTGACATACAACCTTAACCACCACAGACAGTTTCAAATCACCAAGGATCTGTTTCTCATCTAATTTCCCTAATTTACAACTTATGCCTTACAGTCATGAGAATGAATTTCAATTGTTCAAAAGGAAGTCAAATACTCACAATACTTCAAACATCACCCTAATGACTGTATACCATAGACTCAAAATGAATTATTTTGAAAGAAGCTCATGCAGTTCAAGGAACGATGATGGTAAAAGATGCTTCTAGAATGGCCTGGCACTGGATTGTGATCCAAGTAAGTCACTGCAGAGCCTGTGGACTCTCTCAGCCATGATGTCCTAGCTGAAAGCTAACTAATGCGTCATCTCTGCATGAAGGCTAGCGGGCAAAGGTCTTTAAATACAAAAGTCACTGTCACATCACCTGGCTGGGAGATGATCAATCTGATATCTTCAGGGCTTTGCCAGATTCAGAATGAAGCTCTGGACCCTGGAACATTAAAAGGCTTAGACAGACAGCTGCACACAGCTGTGCTCCATCCTTCTCTCTGGCTAGTGCCAGTATATGGTCTCCAATCAGTTACCCAATAGAAGCCAGATTTGTGCTTCTGTGCCTGGCTTATCAACTGTGGACTATGAGGTCTCACATCAGCACCTCAATACCATTTCTTTCAAGTTCTACAGGACCCCTCAATGGAAAAAGAGGAAGGTTTCAATTGAAAAAATAAAGACGGAAGTTTCTAGGATGTTTAATTTTCAATGTGAAAAATTATTGGATGTATTCCTGCCTACTTTTTATCTAAGTTGTCACACCTGTTCATGTCACAAATATTTAGGGACCTTCTACCTATAGGGTTGCTATGAGTCGGAATTGACTCGACAGCAATAGGTTTGGTTTTTGGAACCCATCTAGGAACCCTGGTAGTACAGTGGTTAAAGTGCTGAGCTGCTAACCTAAAGTCAGCAGTTTGAACCCGCCAGGAGCTCCATGAGAGAAAGATATGGTAGTCTGCTTCTATAAAGACTTACAGTCTTGCACACCCTAAAAGGCAATTCTACTCTGTCTTGTAGGCTCGTCATGAGTCAAAATCGACTCGATGGTAGTGGGTTTGGTTTGGTTTCTACCTATCAGTCACTGGTGGCTTGCGCGTTGCTATAATGCTGAACAGGTTTCAGCATAGCTTTCAGACTAAGACAAATTAGGAAGAAAGAACTGGTGATCTACTTCTGAAAATTAGCCAATAAAAACCCTATAAATCACAACAGTCCCATTCATAACCAATGATGGGGCTGATGCAGGATAGGGCAGCATTTCATTTCATTGTGCGTGAGCTTGCCATGTGTCAGCGGTCAACTCAATGGCAGCTATCAACAACTATATACTAGAAGCCCTGTTGGCAAAGCAGATAAGAGCTCAGGTTCTAATCAGAGGCTTAGCAATTCGATAATCTACCAGCCACTTCTTGGAAACCCTATGGGACAGTTCTGCTCTGTCCTATGGGGTCACTATGAGTCAGAAATGACTCGATGGCAACAGTTTTTTTTTTTCTGGCTTATATTAGGTGTTGGCAACACAGTGGGAATGTAACAGACACTCACTGGCCTCTAAGAGCAAAGTCTAGTTGGGGAGACAGACATTAAACAATTACTCAGTAAAAAAATACTTAATCTACAATTTGGTTGAAGCAACAAATGACAAGTACAAAATTCAACAAGAGCCTAGAAGCTGGGACCACCTAGTCTGGTGACATCCTCAAAGAAATGACATTTAAATTGGAGGGCAAGTAGGAATTCATCAGATATAGAGAAGTGAAGAGATAAGAAGATGTCGAAGTACACACCAGGTGGAGGGAAGAGCTCTTAGTAGGACAATGGCTACTGCATCAAGATATAAAGCTTTACTGGCATATATGTTTAACAATAACAGCATATAACATCTAATAGGGGACTTTCAATACCAGTACTATAGCACTTATTGCTAACTGATGAGTGAAAGAAACAAGACTACCAAAAAGAAATTAAAAAAAAATTGAAATAAAAGATAGAGACTAACCATACTCAAAACAAGAAGTCTTAGTGCTGAAAACAAGCATATGAAAAAAGAGAAACAACCTGAATAAAACTGGCGGCCCCAAATGTGAGCAGCTATAACCTAAAGCACCGGTAGAGAGCTGCCCACAAGCTTGGGCATTTCCAGCAAGCAACTTTTATAAAGATCTTCTCTCACATCAGGAGTTAAGAAAAATAAAACTGCCAAAGACATTTCCTTTTGATTGGTTTTCAAGATATTGTTCGCAGACCAAGACAGACCAGAAATTTCCATTAATCCCAAAGAATAAAAGGTACGCTCCTTAATCGTATCTGAAATAACGAGTGAGGTGATCTGACATAATGGCAATTTATCTGCTTCATTTAACACAATAAAATTACAGGGTATAGTGATGAGTAATCTCCCTGACATTTAGCACATTGCACCTGTATGAATGAACCCAGGACAAGAACCCAGTCCCAAATACCTATTGTGGGATGTGAGTAAAAGGCTTCAAAATGAGGCGAGCCTCAGGGAAATTTTCATTCAATAGCAAGTTAAGGGAAAAAGTAGGAAATCAGACTAGGGAAAACATTCCCATAGTAAGGAGACTGATTAATTAAGGTGCTGGAACAGACAGCATGATGGTCTTTCCACTAGCCCATTCCCCTACAGCACTTTGATAACTAGAAGTTATCAGAAAATGTGGGACATTTGGTTATAAATCACCATTATTACAACTATCATTTAATGAGCCCCAAATAGTTTCCAGAGGGTAGTCTAAGTGCTAACATAATCTCTAATCCTTGCTACCACCTGTGAGCATGATTTTATTAATCTCATTTTACATATGAGAAAACTGAGGCTTGGGAGGATTAAATAACAGTACCAAAAAAAACCCTACCTAGCCTATTTCCACATGCACTGCTCTATCACATCACAGTCTTTCACAAAAAGTTAGTCTGAGTTTATAAGAACCTTGGTAAGCTTGAAACTTCTAGTCAACCTGGTTAAATGTTTCCTAGTTATCCCCTTCTCCCATCCTACACACTGATATCCCTGATAGTGACTGGTCCTAAATTTCAATAGTTCTAACATAAAGGCTCAGGAGTCCCTGGATGGTGCAACAGTTAACATGCTCGGCTGCTAACCAAAAGGCTGGAGTCCATCCAGAGGTGCCTCCAAAGAAAAGCCTGATGATCTACTTCTGAAAAATCAGCTGTTGAAAACCCTGTGGAGCACAGTTCTACTCTAACACACATGGAATTGCCATGAGTTGGAACCCACTTGACAGCAACCAACAACAACATATAGAGGCTCAGAGGCAACAATGTGTTAATAAAGTGGGACCTTCTCTTTAAGTTTTATTAAATTTAACACTAGATTGTTTATTTGGGAAGGTTTTAAAAGAGACCGGAGAAGATTCCAACCCTCCATCCCCACTCCAAGCCATCCCCTACTCATGCACTTGATTCCTGATCTTGAAAGTACTCTTATTAGGAATACAGAGGTGGCACCAGCCTCCATACTTTTGTTTCCAATGATGCCTTTAGAGCGACACAGTCTGATGAATCCTGTGTGATTTTAACATCCTGTTTCTATTGTATTAGGCCTATGTCTTTAACTTAATGATAAATCTAGCCTTAAGATTGTATATATTCAAGATCAAAGCTGTGAAAATAATTTTTCTTGGTCTATACTTCTTTTGACACAGAAAGCATCAAAAGAAGATGGAAGGAATACACAGGGTCACTGTACCAAAAAAAAAAAAAAAAAATTTGGTTGATGTTCAACCATTTCAGGAAACAGCATATGATCAGGAACCAATGATACTGATGGAAGAGGTCCAAGCTGTACCGAAGGCACTGGCGAAAAACAAGGTTCCAGGAATTGATGAAATACCAACTGAGATGTTTCCACAAACAGATGCAGCACTAGAAGCACTCACTCATCTATGCCAAGAAATTTGGAAGACAGCTATCTGGCTACTGGACTGGAAGAGATCTGTATTTGTGCCCATTCCAAAGAAAGATGATGAAACAGGATGAGGAAATTAAACAATATCATCAATATCACACAAGTAAAATTTCACTGAAAACCAAACCAAACCCAGTGCCATCGAGTCGACTCCAACTCATAGCGACAATTCAAAAATGGTTGCAGCAATACACAGACAAGAAAATGCCAGAAATTCAGGCCAGATTCGGAAGAGGACGTGGAACGAGGGACATCATTGCTGATGTCAGACAAACCTTGGCTGAAAGCAGAGAATACCAGAAAGATGTTTACTTGTTTTGTGTTGACTATGCAAAGGCATTTGACTATGTGAATCATAACAAATTGTGGGTAACATTTCTGTGATAGTTAAAACTTGACTGGGCCATGATTCTCAGTGTTTATATGTGATCACTCCCATGATGGGATCTGCTGTGAGTAGCCAATCAGTTGAAAGGGATTTTCTTGGGGGTGTGGCCTGCATCCGAATATAAGCAGACCTTCTGGCTTTTTGCTCACACTGGATCCTGAGGCTGCCTCCTGTTCATCTGACCTCCGGTTCTTGGAACTTGAGCTATCAGCTTATCTGCCAGTCTTGGGATTCCTTGATCTTCACAGCCTGTGAACAGAGCCCTGGGTCTCCAACCTGCCAATCTTGGTTTCACCAGCCCCTGCAGCTGCATGAATCAGGAGAAGCCATGCAGTCTTGCCTGCCAGTCTTGGGATTCATCGATATTCACAGCCTGTGAGCAAGAGCTCTGCTTCCCAACCTTCAAACCTTGGGTTTGCCAGCCCCTGCAGCTACGTCAATAGGGAGAAGCCTCTATCCTAATCCATGGATTTGGGACGTTTCAGCCTCTACAATTGAGTGAGCCGTTTCTTTGCTATAAATATTTCTCTAAATATATCTGTACGTTGTATGTCTCTGGAGAACACAGCCTAAGACAATTGTGAAGAACGGGAATTCCAGAACACTTAATTGTGCTAGTGAGGAATCTGTACTTAGACCAAGGGTCACTCACTCAAACAGAACAAGGAGATTTTGTGTGGTATAAAATCAGGAGAGGTGTGTGTCAGGGTTGTATGCTTTCACCATACTTATTGAATCTGAGCAAATCTGAGTATGCTGAGCAAATAATCTTAGAAGCTGGACTATATGAAGAAGAATGCAGCATCAGGATTGGATGAAGACTCATTATCAACCTGTGATATGGAGATGAACAACCTTGCTTGCTGAAAGTGAAGAGGACTTGAAGCACTTACTGATGATCAAAGACTATAGCCTTCAGTATGGATTACGCCTCAACATAAAACAAAAATCCTCATAACTGGACCCATAAGCAACATCATAATAAACAGGGAAAAGATTGAAGTTGTCAAGGATTTCACTTTACGTGGGACCACAATCAATGTCCATGGAAGCAGTAGTCAAGAAATCAAACAACACATTGCATTAGGCTAAAGACCTCTTTAAAGAGTTAAAAAGTAAAGATGACTTTGAAGACTAAGATGCACCTGACCCGACCCGTGATATTTTCAATCGCCTCATGTACATGCAAAAGCTAGACAATGAATAAGGAAAGCTGAAGAAGAATTGATGCTTTTGAATTGGTGTTGGCGAAGAATATTGAATATACCATGGACTGTCAGAAGAACAAGAAGTCTGTCTTGGAAGAAGTACAACCAGAGTGCTCTTTGGCAGTGAGGATGGTGAGACTTCATCTCACGTACTTTAGACATGTTATCAGGAGGGACCAGTCTCTGGAGAAGGACATCATGCCTGGTAAGGTAGAAGGTCAGTGAAAAAGAGGGAGACCCTCAATGAGATGGAGTGGCACAGTGGTTACAACAATGGGCTCTAACATAGCAATGATTGTGAGGGTGGCACAAGACCAGGCTGTTTTGTTTTGCTGTACGTAGGGTTGCTATGAATCAGGACCTACTCGACAGCACCTAAAAACAACAGCATATTTCTAATCTCTATTGCCATTCCACCTGTATCCACACTCCACACTGGATCTAGAATTGCAAATTCTTTGGATTTGGGCAGAAGCTATTAGAATTTCTCACCAACTAACCACAGACGGGCAGATAGCCTGAGAAACAGAACTTGCATTTTATAGCTGGCATAAATACTGAACAATGCTCTGGTAAACAGACATTTCAAACACAATCTCTGATGCCCGTTTGTGATACAATTTGGCCTTTGCATCTTGGTCTAGTGTATGGGGTATGATTTGCCTTTTGAAATGGGCTAGTATAGATTACAAACGAAACATACTGTATTTGGGGTTGCCATGAGTCAGGGGCCAATTTGAGGGCTGCTAACAACAGCAACAACAATAAAAAAATTCCTGTAAGATCTGAGAATTAAGAAGGACTCTCAGTAGAATCATCTTTGTTACTGCTAAGGTAGAAATTTTTTGGTAGCAACGGATTAAATTTAAAGTTGTTCCTTGAGATACGCTGATGTTAGTGGAAATGGATACTCAATTCAAGCTCAGACTTTAGCCTTCCAATAAATAATGTCTAAGATTTATCACCTGGGAGATTCTAAGCCAATACTTGGCGTTCGGTTCCTATGGTTGGGGCAGTCAGCAATTTTAGCCCCATCAGTTATAGCTCTTGAAATAGGCACACAATTTTTAAGCCTTTTAGTTTTATATAGCAAGGAAATTCCACTATATATCATACCTCACTGTACAAAGAATTTGCTTATGTACAAGTTAAATTATGTTGCTCTTGTACACAATGATATGCATGGTAACATCTACTTCTATAATAAAGAATGCTTGACAAACAGATATATTCACTTGTTCAACAAATATTTAGAGAGAATCCAGTGAGTGGAGACATACATTAGATGCCGTGATCCCTGTTCCTGCCATTCCCTATTCTTTTTATCTTTATATAAATACTTCGATACAACATTTAGGATCTCTCAGCAAATGAAAGTTTTCCCACTTCAGTTCAAGATTTCTTCCTCATATAGGGTTCTTTGATATTTTGCTCTAATATACTTTTGTCTCATTAGCTGTTAAATTTTAAATTAGCTGTTAAATGATTTGCCTAGTCCTGAAATGCCACAAATAAGAACACCGGGAACAAACAATGGTCCAAATCCTAAAGTACAAAAAAAATGGAAAGAAACAAGAAATGTGTGAGGATGATTCTAGAAGTCATATTCACACATCTTGACATAAGACTCTCCTTTGAAAACAAAAAGACTCATGACTCACAAAGAGGACATTACCGTTGCTAGGTCATCACCAATCCAATGGGAATAAAACAGTAAATGCCAGATTATATTTCATTTGGAAACCTTAACGGGCAGAAATTCTACCTTTACAACAAAATGCGGGTGAGGAAGAAACATAATTTCCCCAAACTACTAAGTCAAAATTCAAGGAAAAATTGTATTTCTTAACAATCTAACCCTGTAATTCACTGACAAAAGGGGCAGAAGACATTAATAACCTTTATATTAACAAAACAGTCAACCAATACCACCTTGTAAGTTCATTTTTCCACCAAAGAAAATGCTCAATAGCATGATGGAAAGTGAAAACAAGATAGGAATCGAATTCCTGATAAACTGTTAGATAAATGCAATGTGGTTGAATGTAATGTGCCTGACATGTCAGAACTTACATATTCAAAGCAGTTACCTTGGTAGAAAGACCTTCAGAGACTGTGAAAGTTATTCTTGAACATTAAGTTTACCTTTGTTCAGGTATGTTCCACACATTCTGCAAGATACTGGGTATAAAGAGTAGTCTCAGCCCTCAAGAAGGCTACAGTCTAGAGAAGTGCTAGAATGTGTACATAGATAATTTCATTACACTAAGACAAGTGTCAGAGCCCCGGTGGCTCAGTGGTTAAGAGCTATGGCTGCTAACCAAAATGTCGGCAGTTCGAATCCACCAGCCACTCCTTGGAAACCCTATGGGGCAGTTCTACTCTGTCCTATAGGGTCACTATGAGTCAGAATTGATTCGACAGTAACGGTTTTCTTTTCTTTTCCTTTTTTAAGACAAGCATCAGGACAGAACTAAGTATAGAACTGAGGGTGCCACAGGAGTATAGTGAGGGGCTGCCACTGGAGAACTGTCCTCAGAAAAAGAGGGGGTTTGGAGGAAGAGATGAGGATTTCAAGAGGAGATGACGCCTAATCTCGGTCTAAAGGATAAGTTAGAGTTATCTAGATGAGGAAGAAAGGTAAAGAAAGTAGAGGGAAAATCACGAGGACGACACAGAGGCATGCAATAACAGGAAGGAGCGGGAATATGCAAGCACTTTGATGTTGCTGGAGCATAAAGTTCAAAAAAGGAGTGGTAGGGAAAAGATGGAGAGGGAGCCAGGGGCCAGGTGATGGGTAGTCCATGTGCCAAGCTAAGGCGCTTGGACTTATTCCTTAGGTCAGGGGTTATAAATACAAATGACTAATGTAAATAACTGAAGCAGGCCAGGTAATGCACAGTCTGGAAGAGGGGTGGCGACCGTGGCAAACAGGAGCATGCATGACCTATCTAAGGTGGCAGCTGTTGCTTAGCTTCAGGTGATGGCTGCCATGAAAAACATTAGCTGAGTGTGGCCACATCTTCTAGTTTTTCAAGGGAAGCTAAAATTCAAATTGTTACATAAAATCTCTCAGCTTCTAAAAGTTGACTCAATTTTTAAAAAAATGTTCAGGGATAAATAAACGTATCTGTAGACCAAATACGGCTCAAGGATCCCAGCTGAGACCTGTTTTAGATGAAGCAATACCACTGAGAAGTTTTAAAATACAAGTGATACGGGCTGATCTCCACATTAGAAGGATTGTCTTACTGGCATGTTATGGAAAAAAGATTGGAAAAAAGCAAGACTGAACGTAGAGAGACCATAATCAGTCTGAGTGATTAATTAGTCTTCCGTCTTTTAAGAGTGATGGTAATTTTTACAAAATCATTTCAAAGTCACTGAGAGTCAGGTCTCATGAGTAAATTTAGTATTGGAGCTGGATACCAATCAGGTTTTATTTAAAGTACAAAATGGGTAAAAAGTCAACCAGATGATTACTTTAGATGGTTCACAAAATGGGTCAGGAGGCCATTACACAAGAGAAGTTATAAAATGTGTTGTATAATGGTCATACTTTCTCATGAACATGGAGCTTCCAGAAATAGCTATTTATAGGAAAACACTGTATGGATGTCCAGATTCTACAACTAAATTTATTTATTTACTTTATTGTGCTTTAGGTGAAAGTTTACAGCTCAATTTCTCATACAAAAATTTATACACATATTGTTATGTGACCCTAGTTGCAATCCCTATAATTTGACAGCACACTCCCCCTTTCCACTCTAGATTTCCTGTGTCCATTCAATTAGCTCCTATCCCTTTCTGCCTTCTCATCCTGCCTCCAGACAGGAGCTGCCCATTTAGTCTCGTGTGTCTACTTGAGTTAAGAAGCACACTCTTCATGATTATTATTTTGTGTTTTACAGTCCAGTCTAATCTTTGTCTGAAGAGTTGGCTACAGGAATGGTTTTAGTTCTGGGTTACAGTCTGGAGGCCTTGTCTTCTGGGGTTCCTCTAGTCTCAGTCAGACCAGCTACAACTAAATTTAAAAGAGCCCTCTCCACCCATTATTCAGTGCTCCTGGCTTGAGGCTATGTAATCTGCCGACCTCAGCTACACATTTGGCATAGGATAGGATGGGAGCCTATATCGCTTAATCCCTATGCTACAGTTTGAAAACTTGAGGCTAATAGTTCCACACTCAGCACGTGTTTAACATTTCTGCATCCTGTCTTCCCCATCTCCTGATTTCAGTTTATACTCCTGCATTAGTTATATATATCTGTCTTCTTCTACTAGACAGGAAACACTTCTGAGAGCCAAAACCATGTTCAATTATCTTCACATCCCTTGCACAGTGCCCCAGCAGAGTAATTTGCACCAAGTGAGCATTTAGCAAATGCTCATTTAGGGAGAAAATGTCTTTTGCTTAATAATCATACTGTGCTCAGCAAAATTTACTATAAGGCAAGTTCGCCTTGAAACCTACCCAAGGGCATTCAGTTACTGTAGTACCTAAACAATCTCTCCTAAACCAGTCCTGAGGTCAGCATTAACTGAGATTTAGGGTTCTGAGACACGACAGCAACAACCTAAGGCCAGCTGACTCCAGGCGACTATTTAAATGTTATATGTTAATAACAAGGCATATAAAACATTTACATTCCTATTGATTGCATGGGAGAGCAATCATTCCTTCAAGAATTTACCTAGTTTTTTTTTTTACCAGCTAGCAAAACTACTGTCTCACTCCAGCAGATAACTTAGAAGCCACCATGTGTGAGTCTAGAAGGTAACTGACGTGTTCATTCCTGTTGAGTTCAATATAACGGGTTATTCAACAGCCCGAGTACCTGGATAAATGGATGCCACTCATCATTAAAAAACCCCTGTGTAACCCAGGGCAATCCTGAACAGACGCTTTCAGCTTATTGAATTTAGATAGCAAGCCTCTTTATTCCTGTTAATGAAAGAAAAAAAAAAAGTACTAAGCATGAAAATCAGGTTTGGACATGGCCGGCTGATTAGACCATGGAGTGGTTCAAAAAGAGAGCAAATTTTCTGATTGCTTATCTTAATAGTCATACACAAAAGATAGCCTGTATTTCATCTTGTTATGTTGCTCTGGAAATAATAATTTGGAAAATAGGAGTCCATTAAAAGCTCCAAAAGATGATACGGGAAACTGATGACTGGTAAGAATTATATTCAGAGCAGGCAATAACCATTAAGCGGAAAGAAAGCATGAAATGGTCGGTAAATCCAGGTTACTACGCTCTTTTGCAATGAAGAGGCTCTCTGCTCCATGATGTCCTTCTTAATAACCACATTCATTTCAGGGCCCGACCACATCTGGCAGCAGAAAGCAATGGGGATGAACAAAGCAGAAAGCACACAAATTCAGAAGGTCATAGTTCTAAAGACTAGAACTGTGTTGCCCAATAAGGTAGCTATTAGCCACATGTGGCTATTTAAACTTAAATTAAGTAAAACTAACTACAACTTAAAAATCAGTTCCTTAGTCATACTTACCATATTTTAAGTACTCTGTAGCCACATATGACTAGTGGCTATTGTATTGGACAGTGTAGATACAGAAAATTTCCATTATCACAGAAAGTTCTATTAGACAGCACCAGACTAGAAAGTGAACATTCCTATTGTTCAGAGAGATCTGATGAGAAATTTAGAATCAAAGCCAATAGCTTCATTAAGCATAAATGGGAATGCTAAGCATTATTTATCTGGTTATTTTATTGAATGTGTCTATAAATTAGAGACACTTGAGGATATACAAAATTCTGGACATCTTTACCAGGCAGGACCCCCACTTCCACCTCCAGTCTCTTTCTCTTTTGTGGGAGGTGTCAAAACAGGAAAACAAAAGGGGATCAGAAACCCTTTGATTTAGTCTCTCTTATCCATGGAGCTGTACACATCAAAAACAAACAGGTTTCAGAAGTATCTACTTTCCTCCTCACCCCCATTCTTCTCGCCTTCAAATAAAATACTGAAAAGCAACTGAAAAAAAAAAAAAAAAAGAGAGAGAGAGAAAGACAAGAAGAATTCAAGAAAATTACTAAGAACAAAATGGATGGTTATTCTAAATTACTGTTCCAGGACACCCAAGGAAAAAGTGCCACAAATCAAGAAGAATGCTTCCAAAAATACACTGTGGACACAATTCAACAAAACCACATTAATTTTCAAAGTTACCAACCCCTAAGGGGCCAAATGATTTGCTGCTAACATTTTAAAGGATTGCATTTTCAACAAGAGCCACACATTCTGGTTCAACTCCCTAACTCAAAGGCAAATAAAAGAACCACGTAAGTCACCTTCCATTCATAGCATTATTAGATTCCTGAGGTCATCTGGTACTCAGATAGAGGCCACATCTAACAGTAAATAAAAATCAACTACAGTAATACTATCCTACTTTTTTAGAACTTCCCTGTATTCCCTGTATAGTCTTAAAAATGAAGTTAAAATACACTTTTGGATTTGAAGTAGACGGTTTTAATCATACCTTATAGAACCAAACTAAAATTCACTCAAAAACCAGGAAAAGGAAAACCAGCAGTGTTCAGACGCTGGGTCTATGTAAACACTCTTTCTATCATTGCTTAAATATTTGCTTGCTACTTTGCCATCTTACCTCTATGTACCACACTGAGGAAAATTTGGTATCTTGGCGACAGAAGAATTTAAATGCAAGCTCAAATTTAATCAGCACACAGAAATCACAAAACTTGTAACCTATCTGCTTAAGAGGAGAAAAGCTTATGTATTTTGGAAAACTTAAAATGCCAAGTGTTAAAGTCCTTCTTCAAAAAAGGCATGCTGCTGCGATCTCGGACTGATAATTAAAGCCCTGGCAGGGCCGGCTATGAGACAATGGTAAAGATGATGCAGTAAACAGACTCGGGAAGCCGAGCCAGCTGCTGCTGCATCTCATCACTGTGAAGTGCAGCGTAAGAATCAGACCTTCCTATACCCAGCACATTTCAACTTCTGCACACGTGTTTAGTGGCAGAGTGATCATTAGAAGTTATAAAACCTCACGGCCCCTTCCCTTGTTCCCTAGCTTTGCCCTCGATGGTCACCCTCAACGTTTGTCCTTCTCCTCTTCATGCTTTTAGCATTTCAGTACAGAAAATGAGGTAACATCCTTACCCTCTGCCCACAGAAAGGCTACACTCTGTCACTTGGTCTAAATCATCCCTTTGGAGGCAAGTCACCTCATGAAAGCAAACAGAAATCATCTGGTACACATAAAGCTGGTGGGGAGTTTATTTAAACCTTGATCACTCCTATTTCCCCCTCCTGATGAGAATGGAGTCTTCAGAAACTGTTAAATCTGAGCATGTGAACATTAAAGATCTCTCAGCCAACAAGGTAGCTTGGGTCAAAAAGGCAGCTGATCTGAAATCTACCAAATCTGCAAAAACCGTTCCTCATTTCATGCACACGCAGCCCACGGGGTGTGTAAACTCCCGCTGGCAAACTGTGCTGGGGGGGTCACCAGCACTCCACACAGCATGCACTACAGGTACAGTTTGTAAAATGTGCTCTAGGCAGTGTGGGAAAGTGGGGCTGCGTCCAGCCCCGACCAGAGGGTAGAGCTAATGCATACCTTTCGGTCTTCTGGAATTTCCGTTCTTTTGCTGTTCATCTTCCTCATTAATGGTGAACAAACCAAGGGGAATCGGCCTTGCATTGGTCTTCTTCAGTCTGTCTTGTCGAATAGCTGTAGCTGGTCCCGGCATACCGCCGCTACTTGGTTGTTTTTTTTTTTTTTTCTTTTAATTATTATTATATTAAAAATATATGCTTATGTAATTGCAGCTCCCGGGAAGCTGCTAGTTCCTAAGCTGCCAGTTCATTTGAGCACTTGTAATAGATCCCCTATGGGTAAACAGTGTGCAAACAGCTGACAGATACTACCAGCCACTTGGCAACTGAGGTTCTGCAGTTCCCCCTCACCTAGCAGCAACCCCCCTACCTTCCCAACAAGCCCCCTCCCACTTACTCCCCATAGGCACATGCGCACACGCACACACTCACACACACACACACTCCTTCCAGGAAAGCTCTTATTAATGACACGCAGGTTCTGATGCCTCCCTCTGCTGCCTAACCTGTTCAATCAGATCCCAGCTTCTCCTTCCTGCTGCAGTACTTTTTCCCAATCTTCTTCCTGTGACCGCACAGTAAAATATTCAGCACACAACACAAGAGGGGCAAATATGGTACGCTGGCTTCGTTACCAGTTGCCCTGACAACCCTGACATCTCCTAATCAAGAAGGGCTGGGAGCCACTTGTCTCCTGGCTGAGAGGGGGCAGCCTGCCGGGATGTGGGTCCTGGGAACTCACCCACCAAAGGTTACAGCGCACAGCAGCCTGGAGCAGTCAGTCCGCTGGGCAGCTCCCTCTTTCTCTGAGTAGCAGAAGCAGCAGGATGGGAGGAGAAATGGAGTTTTGCTTGTACAAGCAGCAGCAAACTCCTCAGTTGGGAAAAAGGGCAAGCAGGTTTCTTTTTTTTTCTTTTTTGGCCAAGTTTTCTATCATAGCAATGTTTGTGAGTGCCTACATGAATGGAGGCAGGGCTGGTGCTCCCTTAGCTCACTTTGCACTCAGGAATATATTCCCAGCTTTCCCCACATTCCTATAACTCCAGAGCCTGGATGCACACAGTTTTGGCAGCACCTGTCACGAGGAGCACGTTTGTTGTGTACCGGAGACCCTCCAGCGAAGACAGGCAAGAGGAGGACTGTGCCTTAGATCAGAGATCACGGTTTGGAACACCCCCTCTGCAAGTCAAGTTGAAAGGACAGAAATAAGTAACTAGAATCCACTAAGGGGGGAAATCTGCCTCCTGTACGTCCCGCAAACTGCCATCATCCCCCGCTGCCCTGGCAAGTCATGATCAGCCAGGCTGAGCAATTCTCAACACTTGACCCAATTTTACTTCTTTTTTGGACTGTTTTCTCCAAAGAACACAGTCATGTGATTATTGCTTTCACATGAAATCAGCTTTCCCACTTTAAGATTCCCCTTTCTAAGCTGCTTAAATTTAGATTAAATGGCATTAAAAAATGCCAATTGCCAAATTTCAAAAAAAAAAAAATGCTTTTTGCTTTTGTTTTTTACCTTTTAATCCAAATCAAGTCTGCTTAGAAAGTCAAAACACAATTCTCCCAACTCCAGGACACTCCCTTACTTTTTCTCAAACTTAAACCTACTTATCCTAGAGGGGACCCCGGGTCCTCTCAAACAAGTCAAACGTCCTCTCTAAAACCTCTGGTGGAACAGAAACTCTGAGTACAATGAGTAAATAGCAAACAGCAAATAATTCATTTAATTCCTCTTGATGCCTCAGTTTTCTCTGTAAAATTGGGGTGATGACAGCATATACCTCATAGGATTGTGGTGAGGATTAAATGAGTGCAGGGATAGCAGTAAGAGGTGCTTAATAAACACGCTATCTCTATCTTTTCGGCAGCACCTCTGAGACACAGAAGATACTATGGAAGACTAGAGCTAGGTCCTCCTCCACCAAGCCCAGCTGATTAATGGTATTCCTCTTCTATTAACGTCACTGGAATATTCCCCATGACAAGGATGGGGTTCTTTACTCTGTAGCCTGAGGGTCTTGTGGAGAATTTCGATTTGTATTGAAGTGTGAAAATCACCAAAATGGCTTTTTTTTTTAAGAGTATATTAAAAAAAAAAAACCAAACCCACTGCTGTTGAGTCGATTCTGAGTCATAGCGACCCTATAGGACAAAGCAGAACTGCCCCCACAGAATTTCCAAGGAGCGCCTGGTGGATTCGAACTGTGGATTAAAGAGTATATTCTATACTTAAAACCATTTACTGGCAGAAATGAGATTCAAACTAACCAAAGGAGGCCAAAAGTCACTACCATGATACAGCACATGAGGCAGTGTAGTAAAGTAAAAAAAAACAAAACAAATAGTCATCGTTTTAGAACATGTTCAACTTGATGTCCGACACTGTGCTAGGTACTTTAGATATGTTACCTTTGTGAATCACAACAGCCCCAAGAGAAGCCTTATCATCATCTCATACATCAGGAAACTGAGGCTCAGAGGGGTTAAGAGATTTGTCCAAAGTCACAGTCAGGATTAAGCCCAGCTCTATCTGCTCCAAAGCCAAGACTCTTTCGTCCTGCTGCCTTGTAAATCCTTACACCAACACCAACCAGCTGCGTCCTAGTCAGAGCTGTGATTCAATCACAGGGAAGCAAACACCCAAACAACAAATAATCATAATAAACGATTTTTTTTTCTACCCATGAAGTATATATTTCTCACCTTATTTAAGGCATATAAAAAATACATTTGAGATTCATTCCTTAAATGCTCATACTCTGTTTTTAATGGATATAGAGGTTAGCTCTTACACAATTCTAGGAACACTGTGGCTTGACCTCTGTAAAGGCATGAGGCTACAATCTTCTCTCACCTTTTCCTTTTACCCTTTAATCCAAAACAAAGTCAAATATGGGAAGGGGGTGGGGAAACCTTATTATTTAAGTATCACCAAAAGGAAAATTACTACTACTCTGAATTCCTGAACTCTCCCCCAGACTGATATTTTCAATTAGATAAGGCATAGTTGTCCATGTAAGTCCTCTGCAGATACTGAATCTTAATTCAGTCCCCATGGAAATTAGGAATGTAGACCAAATTACGGATTGTGTTCCCCCAAAATACGTATTGGAATCGTAACCCCTATACCTGTGGATGTAATCTTGTTTGGAAAATAGGGTTTTCTCTGTTGTGTAATTAGATCATACCTGAGTAGAGTGGGTTATAAATCTAATCACTTCTGAGTTATAAAACTAGCAGATTAGACACACACATACACACATACGGGGGGATGCCACGTAAGGATAGCCAAAGGATCAAGGAACCCTGGGGGCTACCAACAAGGAAGAAATCAGCATGGTCGAGACCCCACATTTGAACATCTAGCCTCCAGAACTGTGAGAAATTTGTTTTTCAAAGCCACTCACTATCACAGCACCACTAGGAATTTAAGACAGCCTCCAATAGTAAATAAGGTTTTGTAACTCTTTTCGTTTGTTACAATAATAAATTATTAGTGGAGACTTCATACAAACTTGAGAGAATAAGACACTGTTAGTGTAAAAGGGTAGATTTTCAATTAGACTGGCTTTATAGTCAGAAAGAAATGTTTGCAGTATAGTCATAAAATACATTAACAATCATAGGTGTTCACGATCAAAATGGTACTACTTATTCACTGTGAACAAAACAGGCCAAGAGGCCCTTGAGCAATGGCTGTCCCCCATTCCTGCTGAGTGGTACTTGGGGTCTACCTAGCTACAATCTACAAGATGAAGTGAATATGAAGAGTCAAACTTGATCTTTAGCGGAAGTGGATTCAGGACTAGCTGTTACATTGTGATAAAGAAGATTAAATGCAGGTAGCCCCCTCCCCCCGCCACACACACACTTAGACCTGTGCCTTCAGGTTTCTGTGTGCATTTATGCTTCCCAGGCTTTTATTTTATGACCTTAGTATTGGAAAACAGTATAGCCCATGAGTGAATCCAAGAATATCCTCTTACAAAGAGAAATCTGCTTAACCAACAAGAAGCATACCTAAAATTTTCCTTTCTAAAAGCCCAGTGAGCTTTACAGAAACATTATTGAAATGGGAAAGAGCCTGATGTGTACTATTTGAGGACTGTGGTTGAAAAAAATGTATTACCCTGGACTGAATGGCCAGTCGCTGGTAAATTACGAGTTTTATTGGTTTTTATATACATCTAATAAGTTATTTACTTTTTGGTGGGGCCCAGGAGTACCAAAATCCTTTCACACATTTCAACATTAGTGGAGATGATTAATTCTTCAAAACTACTGGAACTCAGTAATCTTTTAAATATTTAATGCATTCCCCAAGGTAAACTGTAATTTGCTTCTAGTAGGAGTTGTAGAAATCCACATTTTAATGCAACTTAAAAAAACGCATATGGTTTGAAAATGACAAAGGCCGCACAGGCTGACATGGGCTCAGACAACCCCTGAGGAACAAATGGACCCAGCTGGTTTTTTCCTGTTCCCATTCTTGAAGCTAAAGGCTGCCCTCAGAATTTTCTAGAATGATGCCACTTACCGGTGCGTCCTATTGCAAGAAAGGCACAACATTCTGCTTTCCTGCAGCGTTATCCAACAGGCTGTGGCACTAAGACCAAATGACCCTTTCGAAGTAAAATAAAAAGGCAGGTTTGCTTTGATCTTCTTCATTTTAACAGCTTTTGTTAACAGGCATATAAGAAAAACAGTAAATACTACTCCAGTAGTGAGGATGCCATCAGCTAAGAAGTACTAGGTCCCTGCTGTGCCTTTTATAACTTTTCTATAAATCTTTGCTGCGTGCTGAACACTTCACGGCACCAACTAAGTCCATTTTCTCACGTCTGCTCTATCATAAACAAATTCAAACCCTGAGGGCTTGTTCATGCCGACATAAAGAACAGATACTAAACTTTCCTTAAAGTCTTAAACATTAGGGATGAGCCGGAATTGACTTCACAGCACACAATAACAAAACAGGTAAGTTGCAAATATCATGAAATGCCACATTAAACTGTAACCTTATAACATATGGTAGGTTGCCTTTAAGTCCTCCTGTTCATTATTCTTATAGATAATACTTCATTACTGTACATTATATGAACTTCTGAATTCTTTGACAAAAGTTAAAATATGTATAAAAGGTCCTCTCCTTTAATAGTGAAACCCTTATTAAGCTTGACATGGTTTGGTGCCATCAAGTCGGTTCCGACTCATAGCAACCCCTATGTACAACAGAATGAAACACTGCCTGGTCCTGCACCATCCTCACAAGAGCCCATTGTTGCAGCCACTATGTCAATCCATCTCATTGAGGGTCTTCCTTTTTTTCAATGACCCTCTACTTTATCAAGCATGATGTCCTTCTCCAGGGACTGGTCCCTCCTGATAATATGTCCAAAGTACATGAGACCAAGTCTCTCCATCCTTGGTTCCAAGGAGCACTCAGGCTGTATTTCTTCCAAGACAGACTTGTCCATTCTTCTGGCAGTCCATGGTATATTCAACATTCTTCCCCAGCACCATAGTCAAAGGCATCAATTCATCTTCGGTCTTCCTTACCCATTTTCCAGCTTTCACACGCATATGAGGTGATTGAAAATATCATGGCTTGGATCAGGCACACCTTAGTCTTCAAAGAGACATATTTGGTTTTTTTTTTAACACTTTAAAGAGGTCTTTTGCAGCAGATTTGCCCAATAGTTCATTTGATTTCCTGACTGATGCGTCCATGGACATTGATATTGGATCCAACTAACATTAAATCCTTGACCACGTCAATCTTTTCTCCATTTACTATGATGATGCTTATGGTCCAGTTGTGAGGACTTTTGTTATATGTTGAGGTGTAATACATACTTAAGGCTGTAGTCTTTGTTCTTCAGTAAGTGTTTCAAGTCCTCTTCACTTTCAGCAGACAAGGTTGTGTCATCTCCATATCACAGGTTGTCAGTAAGTCTTCTACCAACCTTGATGCCACATTCTTCTTCATACAGTGCAGCTTCTCGGATTATTTACTCAGAATACAGATTAAGCATGGTGAAAGGATACATCCCTGATGCACACCTTTCTTGATTTTAAACCATGCAGTATCCCCTTGCTCTGTTTAAATGGCCACCTCTTGATCTGTGTACAGGTTCCTCATGAGCACAATTAAGTGTTCTGGAATTCCCATTCTTTGCAATGTTATCCATAATTTGTCATGATCCACACAGTCGAATGCCTCTGCATAGTCAATAAAACACAGGTAACATCTTTCTAGTATTCTTTACTTTCATCCAAGATCCATCTGACAACAGCAATGATATCCCACATTCCATATCCCCTTCTGACTCTGTCTTGAATTTCTGGCAATTCCCTGTTGATGTCCCACTGCAACCATTTCTTAATTATCTTCGGTAAAATTTTACTTGCATGTGATATTAGTGATATTGTTTGATAATTTCCACATTCTGTTGGATCACATTTCTTTGGAATGGGCACAAATATGGATCTCTTCCAGTGAGTTGGCCAGGTGGTTGTCTTCAAAATTTCTTGGCATACACCAGTGACCACTTCCAGCACTGCATCCCTGTGAGCAGTTAGGTGTTAATTTAGATTTATTTTTGAGTGGTGCAATTAGAAGGAAAAGAAAACTAAGAAACTGTGGTTCCTTGTCTTGCTTTAGAATGTGATAAATTCACATCAAGGGTGTGAGATGGGGGGCTTTCGGGGATGACTTCAGAGCAGAGGCAGTAGCCAAATCTCACAATGTTCTTCCACCAAACAAAGGCAATGGGGGAGCCATTGGAGAGTGTTAGTGTGTTCCATACAGATCCATATGACAGCTGGTAGAGAATGCATTGGAAGAGAGAAAGAGACTTGAGACAGATAAACTGGTTACTTAACTACTTCATCCAAGTAGAGAAAGGGATCTAAGGCAGTAGCCATGAGCATCGATGGCAAATAACAGGAATATGAGAATCAGTCATGTCTGCTTTTTTCACAGGCACCACTCTGGAAGTGTGGAAGGCTTATTCTAGAGGGCTAGTGGGTGAGTGTGGGTGCCAAGTTCCTGCAATAGTCTAGATGAAAGCTGAAGAAGGGGGTAATGGAGAGGAAAGGTCTCAGGTGGGTGCCTCACTCTGGTTAACATTTTTATTAAGGATTTCTATGTGCACAAAGCCTTCATATCTATACATAAAACAGCTGAGAGATGGATAGCATCAGGTCCAAAATGATCTCAACAGGTCAAAATAATGGGCTCATCACTGAGGTAGAAGGAGTCAGCACTAAACGACAATCACTGAAGACAGCAGTATACAGACACTGGTCAAGGATGATGCTGGGATCAATGCCCTGTGCACAGGTGGGATTTTTAGAACTTTAGAATCTCTTCTGATTCTGAGATGCCATGATTTTAATGAAAGTAGAAACTCAAGTTATATTTTAAAAAACCAAAAAGCCCACTGCTATCAAGTCAATTCCAACTCATAGTGACCCTACAGACAGAGTAGAACTGCCCCATAAGGTTTCCAAGGCTGTAATCTTTAGGGATCAGGCTGCCACATCTGTCTCCCAGGGAGCGGCTAGTGGGTTCAAACTGCCAACCTTTCGGTTAGCAGCCAAGTGCTTTAACACTGCGCCTCCAGGGCTCCTCTCGAGTTACATACCCAGAGGAAAACTCTCAGGCAGAGAAACAGGAAGCAAGATTGAGATAGCCCTTCCCTTGCTATCACTGTTATCTCTGCACTTAAGGCTGCCATGGCTTTATTTTGTAGGCAACTCTACAGTTGTATCATTTTCTCATTCCATTGATGTCCCCCAGAGGTTTTAGATGTAAAGCGAAATAACAGAAACCATACCTAGAAGCTTCCACTCAGTGTTCTGGTTAGGGAGGATCCCACTATTCTGCAGCTTGCAGAGTTCCCTCATTCTCCAACCCACCCACCTCCAACTTAATGAAAGCCTACTACAGGATGTGAAATACTCTAGGGAAGGGGGATAAAGGCGAATAAGATATACAGCTTTTCTCTGAAGGAGGAAATTCATTATGGAGGGATAGTTGTGGCTATGTTACTTGAGAGATGATATCCGAAGGTTTGTGAGTAAAGAGCAAAGCCAAAGAACCGTAAACCAATTTAGTTTATTACTTTATGGGCATTTTAAGGATAATGATGGCCGAAAGTCTTTAGACCAGTAAAGAATTAGACAAGTCAGGAAAATGTATTCAACATTCACTGTAGAATGTATTGAGACTTTCCCCTGATGCTTCCTTCGCTACTTTGCTGCTCTTTCCAATTCCCTGTCCTACACCAGTTGTCACTGGGTCAACTCTGATTCATGGTGACCCCATGTGTGTGAGAGTTGAACTGTGCTCCATAGGGTTTTCAATGGCTGATTTTTTGGAAGCAGATCTCCAGGACTTTCTTCCAGGGAACCACTGGGTGGATTCAAAGCTCCAACATTTTGGTTAGCAGCCACGTGCATTAACCATCTGCACCACAGGGACTCCTCTCTCTCCTATAACTCCTGAAACTTAAAAATGACATCAATTAAGATTTTTTTAATTGAATAAGGTTTAATATACTTTGTTTTCTCCCTGAAAAGAAGATAAAACTAATTTTTAAATTGATCTCTTAAAAAATAATTAAAATGATTTGCACAATTTTGGGGGAAGACCCTTGTGATTTTCTTTCTGAGGGTCAGTGACCCCAAAGAGATAAAGATACTCCAATCCCATGTTCAAGTCAAAATGCTACAAACGAAAACATGCTGTTCAAAAGTCCAAGGTACACATGTCAATGACTATAATCATCACTGAGTAGGCTGGATACTACTTATTCAAATAATATTCTAAACTGCTAACTACTTTAGGTGAAGGGAAGGACAATACTCAATATACGGAAGGTCAGCTCAACTGGACTGGACCAAAAGCAAAGAAGTTTCCGGGATAAACTGAATGCTTCAAAGGTCAGCGGAGCAAGGGCAAGGGTTTGGGGACTATGGCTTAAGGGGACTTCTAAGTCAATTGGTAAAATAATTCTATTATGAAAACATTCTGCATCCCACTTTGAAGTGTGGCGTCTGGGGTCTTAAATGCTAACAAGCGGCCATCTAAGATGCATCAATTGGTCCCAACCCACCAGTATCAAACAAGAATGAAGAACACCAAGGTCACACGATAACTATGAGCCCAAGAGACAGAAAGGGCCACATGAACTAGAGACTTACATCATCCTGAGACCAGAAGAACTAGATGGTGCCCGGCCACAACCGATGACTGCCCTGACAGGGAGCACAACAGAGAACCCCTGAGGGAGCAGAAGATCAGTGGGATGCAGACCCCAAATTCTCATAAAAAGACCAGACTTAATGGTCTGACTGAGACTAGAGGAATCTCAGCGGTCATGGTCCCCAAACCTTCTGTTGCCCCAGGACAGGAACCATTCCTGAAGACAGCTCATCAGACATGGAAGGGACTGGACAATGGGTTGGAGAGAGATGCTGATGAAGAGTGAGCTACTTGTATCAGGTGGACACTTGAGACTGTGCTGGCATCTCCTGTCTGGAGGGGAGATAGGAGGGTAGAGAGGGTTAGAAACTGGCAAAATTGTCATGAAAGGAGAGACTGGAAGGGCTGACTCATTAGGGGGAGAGTAAGTGGGAGTATGGAGTAAGGTGTATATAAGCTTATATGTGACAGACTGACTTGATTTGTAAACGTTCACTTAAAGCTCAATAAAAATTATTTTAAAAAAATTCTAAACTGCTATATTCTTTTGAAACAATGCTCATACAATTGGGGTCAGGACATTTCAGACTAGACCTATTAAATATCCCTTTATTTTCACTAAAAATCTCCCATTGAGAATCTAATACTGGTCAGCTTAAAAGCATTATTAAATAGAACCTTTTTATCGTTATGAGAATAGTCTGGTTGTCTCAACATTAAACAGTTTAGAAAGTACAGAGAGTAGATTTTTTTTTAATACCCATTCCTGTTTTCATGAAGTAACCCCACTGTCCCAATTCAAAACCCAAACCCATTGCCATCAAGTTAATTCCGACTCATAGTGACCCTGTAGGACAGAGTAGAGCTACCTCATACGGTTTCCAGGGAGCACCAATTAGAAGATATGTAGATATGTGAATGGGGGTGGGGGGGAGTGGGTTAAGACTTTTTTTTAATGAGAAGATAAAGGGTGTTTGAAGCCTTGAGGTACTAAACTTTATATATTAGTTTACTTGTTACCTAGAACCAACTCTGGAATAAAAAAAAAAAAAAAACTAATTATTTTAACATAATTCTGAAATCAGAGGAATTAGGGACAGAAGTGCCTAATAGAAGTCCAAATTATACAATTGTGCCAGGTAATTTCAAAGTCTGGTCATTTTCATTCAATTAAAGCCCACACTGAAAAGGATTAGGCGAGCGCATCCATGGTAACTATCAGCAACCAACCAGAACATCAAAACCTTAAGCTAAATTATACAGATAAGAGACAAGTATATTTAGGACTGAACAGCAAGCCCAGAAGCTTTTAAACTTTGCAACTGCTAAGCAAAAAATGCATCAATAACTGCTTTAAAAAATGCAGATAGGAAGCATTAATTTCCAATAAGTAGATATTAATAGCAGCCCAATAAGATTTCTTTTTTTTTTTTTTTTGGTAAATACATCTTCTCTTAGTCTTGCCTACCTGAGGGCAATTGAGGTTTTAGGGGGCTCTCTATAGAAAGAAGTAACATCTCAGAAGGGTGAATACCCTAAGAGTGCCTACCTCATCTCTAAACCCTTTTACCTTTCGTATCCATGTTTTAAATTCATACTTTAGAACTCCTGGAAATTTTAGGGAGGTAACTGAGGAATGTTATAATGACAAAGGAGACTTTTGGCAAATTTCTGAAAATACCCCAAACCCAAAAGAACCATTTTGCCTTTTACCATTGTTAACTATACTAAAAAACCAAATTAACTATACTAAATATACCAAAATCTTTAATGTGCTTTAAAAAAATTTGAGACACATGCAATGTTGCAGTGAAGGGATCAAAATTATATTAAGAAATGTTTCCTCTCTCGAATTTTTTGCTGGAGATAGTACCACATTGTTCCTGCTCCCACAAAGGCACAGAGAAAAGGACTTGTCCCCAAAGCCTGGAAACAAAAAGCATCCATGTCCCTTCAGAGCCAAGCCAGGTTCTTTCCAGCACAGTGGAAAAAGACCTTATGTTTGCTCTCTGTTAACAAACAAAAAGTTGGAGGTTTATATAACCAAAGCTGTTTGTTTTTAAAACAATTGCAACACTGCAAATAGTTTCATGAACATGTTGCTAGGTAGGTACATCTGTAAAAAAAAAAAAGTGCTTTGTAAAGCAAAAAGTCATCTTTGTACACTTTACAGCTGGTTTTGAATGCTAAGCACACAGGTGTCTGAACACACACCTAGTTCTATTTCTGAGCCAGTGGGCAGATTTAGAACAGACTTATTTCTACTTCCTTGTGACATTCCATTCCCCTTCCCTCTTCCAAAACCTTCCTGGAGGCTTACATCCTATGATGGGTGCCATTAGTGAGCCCTGCAACACCTTCACAGTGATATGTGCCTCTAATCACGTACATGATTTAGTAGCATTAAGTTGGTTGGTGGTTGGGACCATTTCTTCTCCATGCTCTTCTCAGTGAGTATCAGATAAATAGATAAATGTCGACCCTGATCAGTTTGTAACTATACGAAATGACATTCTCAAAGCTGACAACTTTAGGTGCAGCTGGACACCAAACGATGCATCTGAAATACCAAACTAATGTTCTCTGTGAGGCTTCCTTGGATCTTAAGATTATGGGATTTTTCTATCCAAAGGCCATCTGCCCTCTTATAGATCTCTTAGACTCAAAGTCGCTCCATTCCCCACTTCCCATTTTAATATTATCTTTTTACTGTTAGACCCATCTAACATAATTAGGGGCTAATATTCCTAACATGCAAAGTAAAAAAAAAATTTTTTCTTTTTTTTTATTCCTTAACATGCTAAGTCATTTTCAAAAGCAGATGGATGTTATCTTTTTATACACTTAACGAGGGCACCTTTACTGGGATGGTGGGAGGCAGGAAGGCGATGTTACAAAAGAAATTTCTCGGTTCATTCATTCTACTGTTAGGTATTTATTAGTACATAATAATGCTACCATTTGCAAAAGTAATTTAGTTATTTTTCACTGAAGAATGATATAAATTTTAATATTCATAAGCATAAAAGATATTTGCTTAACCAATTATCACTTTTTTTTTTTTTTTTTTACTATGCACATGAAGACAATCTGAGGACATTATTCAGAAATCAACCCAAGACCCATCTGAGGAAGTGACATAATTTAAGATTTATTCAGTTATTTGAAAAATCTTAAGATATAAAAACCTATCTATAATACAAGTTGAACGAGATATTATTTTACTAGGGAGAAGTGTGTCACGCACACACACAATACACACACCACACCACACACTGAATTGGCCTTGTAAATGGACCTGCAATTTAGGAAAATTTCTTCCAAAATTCATAACTGCAATAGATAAAAAAGACAGCTTACTGATACTACTTCATGTACGTACTTTGAAGAAAATCATTCTGTCTCCTGTTCTCACCAAAGCCTTGTAGAAGGTAAGTTGTGTGTGCTTCCTCTATTTTCTTGGTAGAGGAAGGTATTCAATGAGATAATAGTGACTTGTTTTTTTGTTTAAAGTTAAAATGAGTCAGCATTTGGGAATGGAAGTCCATCCTTACCGCTTAAAGTGCAATAACTTCTGCTGTAGTAATAATATTTAGGAGAGAGCTTAAAATGTAGAACTAGGATAAAAAGTTACTACTGAATGCTTTTGGATACCATAAAAACGAAATAAGAATAAGCCAAGAAGGACTTATATGGGTCTTTAACTCAATCATGTAACACACTCTAAGCATCTCACCGGCCAGTATAGAGCAACCTTCTACTAGAACATTTTGTGCAACATTTTGACAGGCGAAAAGCAACTATCCAGTGTCTTTGATGATGCTTCTTACACCTGAGCCAAGTCTATGATGGTGTGATCACACAGGTACAATCAGGTCTGAATCAGCACTGCACTCTAATTTTTTCATTATGGAGAGCTTACAGTTTAAATAAAAATTTGCTTAAGAAAAAAATTTAACATGCTGGGGTATGTCCATATTTTCACAGTGATGCAGTACCAATCCGTAATAATCAAAATAATTTTAACAAACACAGTGTTTAAGCTGTGTCAGGTAATTCTTCTAAGTACCTTACATGTATTAACTCGTTTAATCCTCACAATAGCCTGAGGGGGGTGTTATCACAAACCTCATTTTAAAAAGGAAAGAAATGAAGAGAATGCTTAGATAACTTGCCCAAGGTCCCACAGGTAGTGGTGGAACTGAGACTGAAACTCCGGCAGCCAGACCCCAGAATCCTTGCACGAAATAATAGTTTAGTATTATCCCTAAATAACTGGATAGTCTTAATTTTGAAAGCAAGACCATACAGCTTTAGTTCATATGTTCTGTTTCAGTATAATCTTGAAAACTCCAAGATACATGTTCTCTTCCTTAGGGATCAGTCTCATCCTTATCTCCTATTGCACTTTTCATTTTGGCCCTGGGTTTTATGGATATGCAGATACCAGCCACAAGGAAAACAGGAAATCAGTTCTGCCAAAGGTAAGCCCTCACTGAAAAGGCTTCAGATCACAAGTGATGGTGATGGCACCATACAACCTCACACACACACAAATGTCCCTCAGAAGTGCCTTTAGCAGTTCTGACACGTAGAGCAAGTGATATTAATTTGAGGAACTATTCAGTCAGAGGTATGAATGGTACAGCTGGGGAAAAATGCAAAGTGAAAGAGCAGAGGCCTTGGGTATAGTAATAACTAGTGACGAGAAAGAAGAGAGGTGAAAGGAAGAAAGATTAGCCTAAAGGGAGTTAGTGTCAGGTCACACAGCATGACAGAAGGGAAGAGCATCAAGGAGGTCATACTTGTGTCAGATATTTACAGACTGGCCGAAGTAAACAAGGGCCAATCTCCAGAGCGACGGATCTGGTGATTAGATGCCACAGGTCAATAGGAAGATCTCTGAGAAAAGTACATATAATTTTCCAAGAAAAACTTTATTATCTATTCCTTGTTTTGAGGGGGAGGAGGTAGAGGAGTGCAATGTGGCAGCTAAGGAAAAAAGAAAAAAACACATTTTGTCTAACTGCACATATTTATACATAAAAGTGCATTAATACATACCTGAGTGCATGTGTGCATATAGCTGGCTATTCAAGTGTACTCATAAGTGTATTCACTTCTACTTTTCCTCTTAAAAATTACTGGGGCAAAATAAGAAACTTATTAGATCCAGAACAACAGCTGTTAAGATTTTCCACGTGGTTCTCGTAAACAAGGTACATTCGATACCTTCATATTGAAACTACACTAAATAGGAAATTGATCTAAACCAGTTCTCAGCCTTGACTGCACATTGGAACCACCTGGGGAGTTTTAAAAACATTGCCACCTGGCTCCTACTCCTAGAGAGTCTTAGATAATTGTCCAGGGTATGGTACAGCCGGGGCGTCAAGCTATGTAAAAGATCCCCAGGTGATCGTAACATGCTGCCGAGATTGAGAACCAATGATCCTAACAAATCATGCTCCAGCATACAAAATCACTAATAGTTTTAACAACATAACCTTACGCCCAAGATGTGAGCTATATTTAAATGAACCCTTCAAGGCTGTGGTTAAGGGTGTCAACTATACTAATTCTGTGCCACCTACCAGGAATAGAAACCAAACTAGCCAGAGTGCAGGGAGCAGGTAAACCAGTTGTTCCATGTGTCCACCACAGTACCACGGTGAGCAGTCTGGTCAGGAGCTTCTGAGACCCAGAAGTCTGGGTTAAAAGCTTGATAAACAGCCAAGCTTTTTGCTACAGGAACAACTCTTCCAACCAATTATCACACAGTAAAACCTGCAAAAGCTAGAACTTGTCTAAGGCCAAAACCTGTCAGAGAAGGAAAATTCAAATATTTTCCAGTAGAGAGCAATAGAAAAGTGGTGACTGCACTGTGTCAAAGGCGGAAAACTTGCAAGACTTGGAAAAACAAGGCAATCCTGTCAAGTTCTGTTTCACTGTATACATATTATTGTCACTATGAGTCGCAATCAACTCAACGGCAATGGGTCTGGGTCTAAGCAAGCCTGAAAGTCCAGGTGGCACAGTGGTTAAGAGCTTGGCTGCTAACCAAAAGGTTAGCAGTTTGAATCCACCAGTGTTCCTTGGAAATCCTTTGGGGGCAGTTCTACTCTGACTTACAGGGCCGCTATGTGTAGGAATCGATTCGATAGCGATGGTTTGTTTTTGTTTTTTTTAAGCAAGCCTTGTATCCGGGAGTGGGGGCACTAAAAGAAGAGGTCCTTTATAGAATTTTATCTTGGAATTTAAATCTCTCCTAGAATACAGCTTCCTTTCTGCTTTCAACATAAGATTAGGGATACAAGTTTTATACCTAGGAGGTTATGCCATGGTAAAGGATGGTTCTCTTTTACAAGAAACCCACTTCCAAAAAAGAGACTTGTGTAGAATTAAAAGAAAAAACCACACAAGAAATATTAAGCAACTCCAAATCGCAATAGCCTGAACTTAAATTTACACATGATTTTAATGACAACACGCACAAATCCAGATCAGGTATTCCAAACGCACTTATCTTCCTGTCTGCTTTGTTTGGCATCCCTATGTTCACCTGCGTTATCTGGCTACGTGTGAATTCTCCTTAGCTTTTCACACAATTCTTTCTTTCTCAACTATTTCTGTAGGAGCTTAAAGGATGAGGAATTGTTGAAAGCAACTAGTTAATTCTTGGTGTCAAATATATTACTCTTCAAGTGAAAATCCAAACTGGTACCTAATAAAAGAAAATCTTACAAATTCTTTCTCAACTATTTCTCAAATAAAAAAGATACTAAGGAGTATAATAATATTTAAGGGATAGAGAAAAGCCAAGTGCCATCTAAATTAGTAAACAGTTGTTATTCAGAGCTTTGCAAGAGCTGGGATATTAAAAAGGCAGAAAGCACTGACCCACTGGAGATCTAGATGAACTTTAAGAATAAGCCTAAATACCATACATTTTAACATAAGAACCTTGACCATGATTAGTGATTAAATATCCAATGACAGATTATCAAGCCTTTCACAAAGCACTGTAAGCACATTCAGTAACTGAACAAGTATTAAGTATTCAGTTTGATAACTGTAATTGTAGACAAGGAATTAATAAGTGGGACCATAAAACAAGTTATGTGACCAATATTTCTAGCTTTCTAAATGAAAAATGTTATCTCCAAATCTTAGAAAGCCATACCTCAAGGGAATAGAAAACAGACATTTAGAAGGAAAAGAGAACTTAGATTGGCATGGAATATACTGTATACTGGCACTTCTGTTCATAATCAACTTCAGGATGCAGAAGTCACAGGAATGAGAGAGAATAAAGAAGTAGACATTAGAGTCAAATGAAAACTCCAATTATACCTGGGCTCTAGGATCAACACTACCTCCAGAAGTTTTACTAATTCGTGAGCTTGTTTAGCATTTAAAAAGTCATTATTTTACTTCAAGGCAATTACAACATCTTATTCAAAGAACTTGGTGGAATGGCTAAAGTTTAAAAATACAAAGAAAGAAAAACTGACAGTGCCAAGTGCTGGCGAGGATCCACAATAACTAGAATTCACATACATTGCGTGTGGGAACATAAACCTGTACAGCCACTGTGGAAAACAGCTTGGCAGTTTCTTACAAAGTTAAACATACACTTAACATATGAGTGAGCAATCCCACTCCTAGGTATTTACCCTACCCACTGCCCACTGAGTCAATTCCAACTCATAGTGACCCTATAGGACACAGCAGAGCTGTCCTATAGGGTTTCCAAGGCTATAAATCTTTACAGGAGTAGATTGCTCCATCTTTCTCCCACAAAGAGGCTGGTGGGTTTGAACTCCCAGTCTTTCAGTTAGCAGCCAAGTGGTTTAACCCCTGTGCCTACCAGTGCTCCTTGTATTTACCCTAGATAAATAAAACTATGTTCACACAAATACGTTATGCGGTAGTAATCATAACGGCCAAAAATTGGAAACGACAAATGTCCTTCAGTGGAGGGGATGAATGAACAATCCCTGGTGCATCCATACCAAAGGCAAACTACTCATCAGTAAAAATGGAAAGAACTATTGATACAAAACAACATGGAGGAATCTCAAATGCATTCTACTGAGTGAAAGAATCCAGACTCAAAAGGTTACACACTCTATTAATTCATTTTTATGACATTCTGTAAAAGGCAAAACTAGAAGGATGGTGAACGGATCCATGGTTGTCAGGGGTGAGGGACAGGAGGAAAGTTTGACTACAAAAGGGGGCAGCATAAAGACTTTGAGGGGGCTGGTGAGGGAACCTTTCTGGATCATGACTCTAGTGGTGTTTAATAAGACTCTATATATTCGACAAAACTCAAAAGAAATGTACAAAAAGAACAGTAATTTTTGTATACATAAATTATAAAAGTAAACTTTAAAAAGAGAAAAATCTTTCTGCCTATTATAGGATTTGTGATATTTTCACCAGCAAATTTTGTGAAGTCTTCTAAATTAGCTATCATTACTTCCCAGCTGCTCATTAGTAATCACTTATAATCTGGGTGCACCCTCTGACTCTTGCACCAACAACTGAAATTTGTTTTGGAGGTGATCAGTGACTGCCTGGTAACTAGACAAATGACTTTTTAGTCTCTGAACCCTTGATCTCTTTGTCTCTCTCCCTTGGCAGGTACAGAATTGCTCATTTATGATTTTCCCACCTTTCTGGAATCTCCATTTGTCTCCTGTGCAGGGTCTTCCTCCTCCCATGCTTTGAATGCTGTCTCACTCCTCAATCTTTCCTTCTAGGCTCTCATTACTCTCATGGCTTTAGTCATTATTCCCTTATGAAATGAATCCCAAAGCCCTGACCTCTATTTTTCTCCTTGGGCCCTATACTTCAGTTGCCTATTAGGTATTTCAACCTAGGTGTCTCTCTGGTACCTCAAATCTCCATCAATAAAGCAGACTTCTTTGTTTTTTTCTTTTTTTCTATTTCTCTCTCTGTCTTAGTCATCTAGTGCTGCTATAACAGAAATACCACAAGCAGATGGCTTTAACAAAGAGATATTAATTTCCTCACAGTGAAATAAGCTAAAAGTCCAAATTCAGAGTGTGAGCTCCAGGGGACAGATTTTTCTGTCAACTCTGGAGGAAGATCCTTGTCCTCAATCTTCCCATGGTCAAGGAGCTTCTCAGGCACAGGAATCCCAGGTCCAAAGGATACGCTCTGCTCCTGGTGCTGCCTTCTTGGTGGTATGAAGTCCCCCTGTCTTACTGCTCGCTTCTTTTATATCTCAAGAGATTGCCTCAAGACACAATCCAATCTTGAAGACTGAGTCCTGCCTCACTAACACAACTGCCGGCCATCCTCCCTTATTAACATCATAGAGGCAGGATTTATAACATACAGGAAAATCACACAATACTGGCCAAATTGATACACACGTTTTTAGGGGGACAAAATTCGATCCATGACACCCACCAAAACCAGGTCCTCTTCATAAAAATTTTCATATCACCTTTAAAACAACCAACAAGCCAAACTCAAACTTGGAGTATAATGTTGGATGTTGCCTTTATATCTGCAATCATTTGACACATGCCTCTGCAGAGTCTTGCATTAACCATTTCCTTCCCACTTGCACTGCCACACCATAGTTCAGGCCCATTGCCTACCTGGATTTCTGCAGTAACCATAAGATGTTTCTACGTTACTGAACTCTTCCTTCTTCAATCCACCCTGTAGTCTACAATGCTAGTGTGAAGTGAGGACGAGCTGGGTAGAAGACCAATTGTATTATCAACCTTCAAGAAGATATGGATGATCTGTCTGGCTAGGTAGATGTCCCTTGTGCACTCTCACCACTGCACGTGTGACCTTCTCAAAGCAGCACAAATCAATTGAAAAGACTGACTTTCCCAGATGGACGGATTAAGCATTGATTAGTTAAAGGCATTGCTAAGCTCTTCTGAGAGAACCTGCAATCAAGCTTTCTAGGCTCAAAGGGCACAGAATTACCTGATTAGTCATGCTTTAATTAAGATGTGTTATCCTCAGCAATCATCAACAGTTCCCCACAGCCCCCAGAAGAATGCACTAACAACCTCTTAGCTTGGTCTTCGGCCCCTCCAAAATTTGGCCTCCCTGTGCCATTCCTACTTGATCTTCTAGGACTCTTCTGTGTCGATCCTTACACATTTAGTCAATATGACCAAATTTTGCTTTTTTGCACATCTACACCTTTGTTTACTTTCTTCCCTCTCCTCCATCTAACTTTATATATTTACCCATTTTTTATAGCTTAGCTTAACTTAAGTACTATACCCAATATGACCTTCCTGATGATCACAACCAGAAAAAATTATTCACTGAACTCATAATCCGCAATTATTTGTTTGTGGGTTTTGTCTTCCTTGCTAAATCCAAAGGTCATGTCTTTGTCAACTGTCTAGTCACCACAATGTTTAATATATAGAAAGTACACATTTCTTGGTCAAATTATTTTAGGCCTCAATATTTTCATTGCTTATATCATTAAACCCTGGTGGTGTAGTGGTTAATAGCTGTAGCTGCCAACCAAAAGGTTGGCAGTTTGAATCCACCAGGTGCTCACTGGAAACCATACGAGAGTTCTATTCTGGTCCTGTGGGGTTGCTATGAGTCAGAATTGACTCAACGGCAACAGGTTTGGTTTTTTGGTACATCAATATAATGAAACTTGAGTCTTTAAAAAATAATGAGTGATTATTCTTCACTCATCAGGATGCAAAGATGTTAGATTTTGTTTTTTTTTTAGAGAATGTGCCAATATAAATTAATGTTTCACCAACATGCCTAACCAATGACATCAAATAAATGCATGCTCCTGAGCATGAATGCCTAGCCTACTAATAATACATCCTCCTACTTGGAAACCCTGGTGGTGTAATGGTTAAGAGGTCAGCAGTTCGAATCCACCAGGTGCACCTTGAAAACCCTAACAGCTAACCACAGTAAGGCTAAAAAACCCAAACTCATTGCCATCCAGTCCATTCTGACTCATAGTAACCCTACAGTACAGAGTAGAACTGCCCCAGAGGGCTTCTACTTTCCAAGGCTGTAAATCTTTACGGAAGCAAACTGCCATATCTTTCTCCTGCACAGCAGCTGATAGGTTCAAACCGTTGACTAGCAAGCAGCCAAGCATTTAACCACTGTGCCACCAGGGCTCAGCATCCCTGAATGACAGACACATCACTACCTTTCAGGCCCTGAATTTCAAAAAGGGACAGTCTTAACACCAAATTGTAGACAGAGCCCCTATTTTATAATTTTTACTTGCAGATATTTGTAAACCCTCAAAGCTAGGTGCAACCTTAAAGATCATTTTTAATTTGGAAAATGCAGCGAAGGGATGTGACTACGTCACGATAGGAGCCCAGGATTCTCAGCTCGAGTTCTTCCACTGAGTCCCCGGGCGGTGCAAACAGTTAAGTGCTCAACTACCGGATGAAAGGTTGGCAGTTTGAACCCAGCCAGAGGCGCCTTGGAAGACAGGCCTGGTGATCTAATTCTGAAAGGTCACAGCCTTGAAAACCCTATGGAGCAGTTCTACTCTGCACACTTGGGGTCGCCATGAGTTGCAATCGACTCGGTGGCAACCAAGAACACGCTCTTCGACTACACAGGCTGCTAAAGAGAGAAAAAGCCCAGTTCCAGGCCCTAAGTTACTTCCCTCAAAAAGAGTATCAGCAGAATTCAATTCAGAGATTACAAGTATGTGTGTTAACTTCCTACTTTGTGTATGAAGGAAAACCTGATGGTATAGTGGTTAAGAGCTACGGTGGCTAACCAAAAGGTTGGCAATTCGAATCCACCAGACACTCCTTGGAAACTCTATAGGGCAGTTCTAGTCTGTCCTATAGGGTTGCTATGAGTCAGAATCGACTTGACTGCAACGGCTTTGGTTACGGGTTTTGTGTATGAAAGTATGGTCTCATGAATTACTCAAAAGCAGCTCTAAGTTTGCTTTTAATTTACAGGCTTTTTAAAAAGCTGTTAGCAAATTGGGAAACCGGCTCCGCACACTCACTCTCAACAGCTCTTGAGCATGAGCATAAAGTTAAATACACAAAGCTGGGGCACAGGCAGCTTCGTTAACATCACCCATCTATGTGGCTACTGGAAATAATAGCCTGAAAAAGGACTTGACGTCCTCTAGTGGCAGAATCAAAAAATAGTTACAAGTCCATTGTTCTCAATTCTTGCTTACGTTTGGTTACTGAAGAGTATTACATGGAAAGAACTGTTCATCCGCAAGAAAAATAAAATTTTCACCACAGGAATGTGATTTGACTACCTTGAGTAGAAGATAAATACATACTGACAGAAATAAGAGCCTTTTAAACGTTAGATTTATATAAACCAACCAAACCCACTGCTGTCGAGTCAATTCTGGCTCATAGCAGCCGTACAGGACAGAGTAGAACTGTCCCATAGAGTTTCCAAGGCTGTAAATTTTTACAGAACCAGACACTACATCTTTCTCCTGTGGAGCCACCAGTGGGTTTGAACCACTCATCTTTTTGGTTCACAGTGAGCGCTTTAACCACGGTACCACCAGGACTCCTAGATTTATATAGTACCTTTTGATATTCTTTGCAGATGTCTCATTCTATAGGCAGTCTACCACCAATGTTCCATCACTCTGTGATACACATGCACATATATAAACATATATATGTACATAGAGCCCTAGTGTTGTAGTGGTTAAGAGCTACAGCTGCTAACCAGAAGGTTAGCAGTTTGAATTGACCAGTGGCTCTTTGGAAACCCTACGGGGCATTTCTACTCTGTCCTATAGGGTCAGCATGAGTAGGAATCAACTCAACAGCACTGGGTTTGGTTTTCTGGTATACCACCGATGTTCAATCAATCTATGAAACATACACACATATATATGTATACATTGATGAACCCATTTAGGTGTTATTTTTATAATAATCTGAGATTCTTATCTAAATTGTCCTAAAATTAGACTAGTCTTTGCACAAGGACACAAAAACCACAAGAGACATTTAAGGATGGGCTCTGTCTCATAATAACCAGATCTAAAAAAGGAATAAAATGCATCTCTCAACAAATGTTGCCATTTGAGGTGGCAATTTTCCCTTCTTGATGGTAATAAAGGACAGAGATCCTCCCTCTTTCCACCCCCACAAAACACCTCCATACAAACCTGTGATTATTTAAAATAATAATAATGGCTTGCAGCACTTGGATGTGTCCATAAAATAAAGTACTAAGTTGAAGTCACATACTCAGATACATGTTACATGTTTTAAATATATTGGAAAACTGCTTAAGTTATTAAAATTCAAGTAATTCTCACTTATTTAAAGATTATGAACTATGGTAGAGAAAACCTGCTTTCTCTCAAAATATTATCTAGATTAAAAATATATACATTTACACTTTTCTTCATTCTTTGGCACCTGCTGATAGAAGTGCTTCTGAGTGTTAAAAACATTAATAGTAATTCAGGACCAGAAAAACAAGGAAAAGGTCTGGGATCAGAAATAAGTTTTTAGTTAAAATTATAAAGCACAATTTTTCAAGACACCATATACAAAATGTATGCCTTGGAAATTGAGTTTCTAGGCAAAGGAGTGGAAAAATTGTTTTCTATGAAGGAGATGGAAACAATTTAGTTCTATTCTTAATAGAAGCAAATATTTTACTGACAGCCACAGGGTTGATTTGCATATTCACTGTTAGAAGCAGCACTATTAATTAACATGTTCGGGCACTGAATATACGACAGTTTGTAATTCACATATCTTAACAAGTTGTTCATGTGCAGATTCTAGAAACCATTTACTTATTTTGGGGGACGGGACAAACTGATGCGGATTAACTTTCTGAAACAGGTTTGTTTCCGAAGCAGTGTGTGAGCGTTAGGCACCAAACTATTGACATTTACATCAGAAGAGGCTCCCCTCCTGCTGACCTCACCTGGGGGGAGTCCAGTCCAGGACTCACCTCATCAAATAAATTTCTTAAAGCAATTACAAAAGCATCTCCTGTTAGCCACTCCCTTCCCCACCCCAAAAGAAAATAATGACCCACCAATCTTTCAAACACATTAAGACAAATAAACCACCTTACAGGAAGTAGCATGACTTCAAAACAAACAAGTTCAAGACATCTTGTCAGTCTTGACCTCAGGTATTTTGGCTGACAGGTTAAGTCATTAGAGTTTAAGCGCTCAAAGTTTATTTAGCAGATAAGTAATTTGCAAATACTGTTATGGCTCTTTTGGACTTCACATTTAAAAAAGCATACCATCTAAATTAATACATCTTTATTTTTGGGGGTGGTGAGTGGTTCTTAGATCTAGAAAACAACTTTCAAATGGTGTGTGCATGGGCAAAAAGATTCCAATCGGGAAGTCCGCAATTTGCATTTCTTTTTAAAATAAGAAACTGCCCCACCACCCCCATGCCAAACGTAGCAAAGTACAGAAACAGTTTACCAGCCAAGAATAGAAGAGGGGATTAGGAGAGAGGGGAGGATTTATTAGGTCCTCACAAAAAAACTATCACGAGGGGGAAAAGCGGTTAAAATTAAAGAGTCTGGCTCCTGAGGGAGAAAAGTAAACCAACGGCTGGAATCTCAGAAATACCTAACAGTTCGAGATGACACTGGGCGGGGGGGGGGGGGGGGGTGGGGGGGTGGGTAGGACTTGCTGCTTATTATGAAGAAGCGACCCCTGTCCTCGAGTGAGTCTGCGCCGGTGCTTGGAGGTGGTGGGAGTGCCCATCCTCCACACAGAGACCCGTCCACCAAACCCGGGGCTCCGAGCTGACGTTCCTACCCTGGGTTGATGCTCGGACGAAAATACATAAACTCTGAGGACCTTCTAAGTCCACGGAACTCCGCACCCGCATCAAGCCAGCAGTCGCAGCCCCCACGGGCAGCCAGCCTTGGGCCCTCCCGCGCTCCCGGGCCCCGTCTCCTCGAGGGCGGATCGGAACCGCGGACCCCGGGGCCGGGCGCCGCTCACCGCGCCAACGGCGTCAGACGACTCAGCGGAGAAAGTCCGTGACCCCGGGCTGAGACCGGGGACGGTGGGAGGGGGAGGGGGCCCCGAAACAGCTCCTGGCGCCGGGCGCACCTCGCCGAGGATTTCCTAGCTGGCTCTTTGGTTTGGGGGATACGATTTCCCAACTCAGCCGAGTCAGACCCAGCCCCGCAGGTAGGAGGGCGCAGCCAGCGACTCTCCATTTCCTCCGGACGCCTGCGCGCCCTGGCGGGCTTCCACCTGTTGTGGGAAAGTGGCGGTGGCGCGACGAGAGGCGGCCGGACTGGGGCCCGAGGCCTTCGGGGGAGCGGCCCGGCGAGTCAGCCCCGGACGGAGGGAGGTGCGCGGAGCCCGGTGAGTCGGTCGGCTGTTCTGGGCCGCACGGCCGGCAGGGGAGGGGAGGCGCAGCGCCCGCGCGAGACCAACAACCCCCTCACTCGCCGACCCCCGCCGCGCCCGCGGGACCCCCACCCGCCCTGCCGCGCAGTCACCTGTTTCGCTCTGCACCGCGTCGTCGCCGCCCCTGTGGCTGTCGCCGCCTGCTCCCAGCTCCGCCATGGTGCTCCGATGACGCGCCGGGAGAGCCGCTCCGCCCTCTTCCTCGGCTTCGCTCCCGCCGGCCCCCCGCCTCCCGGGCCCGCGGCCCAGACAGGTGAGGGCTGTCAGGGAAAGGAGGAGGGACGCGGAGAAGGGCGGGCGCGCGGGAGACCGGGAGCGGCCTGAGCCGGGCGCGCCCCCTCGCGGGCAGGTGCGGCGTCGCAGCCGCTCGACGGACGCAGCAGGGGCTTGGCTGGAAGAGAAGCCAGAGGAGCCAGGAACCTCGGCCCGGAGCATGCTAGCAGCCCCTGCAGACGCGCTGCCGGCTCTGCCAGGCCTGGAGCGGGTTCGCCACGGCTTGATGGCGCTAGAGCCCGAGATGAGCGACCATCCGAATATCAGCCCGGACGAGGCTAGGGCACTGAGACGCTCTATTTGTCTCTGAACTCTCAAGCAGCCAGGTCAGTTTCGGCACCGCCGGGGCAGGAGCTCGTGGTGACAGCCGCAACAGTCTGCTGCCACGTGGAGAGCAGGAGTACACTGGCGGGTGTTCCCCCCGGGACCCAATATCCTTCTGTGTTTTAGGAAGCCATTGCTGATGACCCTGTCTTTTCACCAGGCTTTCTTATCTGATGGGCCCCAGGGCTCACCAGTTAGTGAAACTGGTGCGGACTGCTTTGTATTTTATTATTCTTAGTTTCCATTTCGTAACTACCTTTGGAAACCTTGATGGCGTAGTGGTTAAGAGCTACAGTTGCTAACCAAAAAATCGGTGGTTCGAATCCACCAGCCACTCCTTGGAATCTCTATGGGACAGTTCTACTCTGACCTTTTGGGTCGCTATGAGTCGGAATCGATTTAACGGCAATGAGTTTGGGTTTTTTTTGGGGGGGTTTTGGTTTTGTGACTTCTGGCTTGCTCAGGAAGACCAGGAAAAAAGCAATAGGCAACTTTTTTTTTTTTTTTTACGGAAACAGATTATTTACTGAGGAGAATCCAATTTCTGCTCTAGTAGGCAAATAAACGATAAGTAACAAAATGTTGGGGGAAAAAAGTAGCCTACATTAGTAGAAACAAAAGGAACAAAAATGCGCAGTGACCAGTTCCTCCTGGTCACTCAGAAATGCGCTCCCACAGCTTTGGTTGGCTGAACACAACCGGCACGCTCTCAACAGTTTCAACTTTCTCAAGGACTTCGGCAAAACCTATTGGACACCCAAAAGTGTCTAAGAACAGTGTTGTATTTTTTGCTACAGTGACAATTCTCACGATCCTTGCATGCAAAACCTGCCCACTCTGAAAAAAAACCAGGACCAAACCCGTTTTATTTGGTTTCCTGATTCACTGGCTGACTGACTAGGTTGAGGTTTTGACTAAGGGACATTTCTGTTATGGGTTGTGGCCATGAATTTTCCCTTAGTGCCACCTCTACAAAGGACCAGCCAAACTGATCTTTTAGCAGATTTCCAAACTCACATTCAAATCACTCTTACCAGACTTCTAATTAATAAAAATAAAGGACCAGGTGATGGAGGTAGTTTTAGGCCTCAGGTTGGCTCTCAGCAAAGATTTTTTTTTTTGTTAACCTACATTAAATCATCAGAGTTTAAGATCCCTTTCTATGCACATCAGAAAGGTTCTGTTCACTGTATTTAAAGAGCTGTCCTCTCTGGAAGAACCCTGGAAAAGAAAGGTGATTCCTTTTCAACCTTCTTATTTACTGACTACTTAAGTAAACTTAGAAAATTCCAAGACAAAGAAAGTCTTGTTGGTTGTTATGGATTGAATTGTGTCCCCCAAAGATTTGTGTTATAAATCCTGACCTCTACACCTGTGGTTATGATCCCATTTGGGAATGGGTTTTCTTTGTTATGTTAGTGAGGCAGTATTAGTGTAGAGTGTATTTTAAGTCAATTTCTTTTGGCATCTAAAAGAGCAGATTAAGCAAGCAAGTAGAGATATGGGGGTAGACGCCAAGCCACATGAAGATCACCAAGGAACAGAAGCTCAAAAGAAACAAGACCCTTCCTCCAGAGCCAACAGAGTGAGCACCTTCCCCTAGAGCCAGCACCCTGAATTCTGACTTCCAGCCCCCTAAACTGTGAGAAGATAAATTTGTTTGTTAAAGGCATTCACGTGCGGTATTTCTGTTATAGCAGCACTGGAAAACTAAGACGTTGCTATTCGTATCTGCATTTTTTGTGTATGTTGTGTTCTTATCTCTTTCCCCATCTTTTTGATAATTTATGTTCCAGATTGCCACCAGTTAAATGAAAATAATATAATAACATACCCAAATCCTACGCTTAGGCCCTGTACAGACTATGCATTCCAAACCTAATATGATGTCTGTAATAGGGTGGGCTGCTGCATGAATATGTGAAGTATGGATGGCATCTGTTAAATGTCAAATGCCATCATGGTGTACTTGATGTTGTACTTTACTTAGAACATGAGGCCATCTGTCTTGAGCCCCCACATCCATTTCAAAATCTTTCAAAATCTTCATAGCTCCCCTTTCCACAGAAGGAGCTGAAGCTCCTGACACCATCTGTTTCCCTTCATGCCTCCTTTGCAGCCTCACCCCTTTCTTCTCCCTACTCCCTAAATGCTTCCCTATCCAGGGGCTCTACCCCAACAAACACATGAGGTCTCTTTGATTCTAAAAATTTCTTCCCTTGACTTATCACCCTCCCAAATCTTTTGTCATACTTTTTGTTCATCAAAGGTAATAAAGGTAATAAAAGTATGGACTCTTGTTGCCGTTATTCCTTGTTACCTTTCTTGCCTCTCCATTAAAATCCTCTGTTTGAGGTCACAAAATCAAATTACCCACTATCATTTTTTAATCCCTTATTCCCTGAGACTTCCTACTGCATTTCATCCTCTGATGTCTCCATTGGTTTCCCCTGCTGGCCTGGTTTTTCTCATTCTAAGCGGTGAGTTCTGTCTGTATTGACAGTCTCCTTCCTCCCTACCTACCATCCCAAGCCTCCCTTCCAAAATTTTAGGCCTCAGCCTCTGTATCTCTAGTCTCTACCCACCCCTCCCCTCCGCCACAGCCCTCATTTGCTATTAACCCCACCCGGGTGACTCCCCAATCCAAAATATATGCCCACCTGTGTCCTGACTTACAGCAATACATTCTCAATGGGCTCTGCACATTTCTACCATGATGCCTTGCTATTAAAACAAAGTCAACATGTCTCAAACCAGCTCCTCTCCAAAATGTCCTGTTTCTGACTTCTCAGCATTTATCTTTTCCTCTCCCTTGACATCACTGCTCATAGTCCCCAAATCTTGTCAATTCATTGTTTTAAATCCACTCTATCCATTCCTATTGCTGTAAGATCTACTAGACCCTCATTCACATGTTAAACACCCTCTGAACTGCTAATTTCTGTTCACTCTAATTTTCCTATACAGTTTTACCAAATTAATCTTCTAAAACACAACCACTTTACTTACACCCTTCCCTTGCTCAAAGGCCTGTAATGTATTCTCAATTTCTGCATAATTACATCCTAAATCCACTTCCCTCCCTGATCTCCTTACTTCTGCAATGGATCCTGAGCTCTCTCCTAACCCATTTTCTACTTTTCACCTCTATAACTGCAACCTGTAAACAAAGACAATAATGTTTCCAGATTTCATGGAAAGTTAAAGACACCAAATAATTTATATCAGATTGAAGAGAGAAATTTGCAATAAATCATGCTTACTCTACATTTTTTTTTTTTTTTTACTCTACATTAGGAAGGACCTGGCAGTCTACTTCTGAAAAAAGTGGCCAGTGAAAACCTTGTGAATAGCAGCAGAACATTGTCTGATATAGTGCCAGAAGATGAGTCCCTAAGGTCGGAAGGCACTCAAAATACAACTGGAAAAGAGCTGCCTCCTCAGAGTAGAGTCGACCTTAATGATGTGGATGGAGTCAAGCTTTCCTGACCTTTGTTTGCCAATATGGCACGACTCAGACTCAGAAAAAGAAACAGCTGTAAACATCCATTAATGTATTGACACAGCGGCTGCAACAACTCAGAAAAAGAAACAGCTGTAAACATCCATTAATGTATTGACACAGCGGCTGCAACAATGGGCTCAAGCATAACAATGATCGTGAGGATGGCGCAGGACAGGGCAGTGTTTCATTCTGTTGTACACAGTGTCGCTATGAGTCGGAACCGACTTGATGGCACCTAACAATAAATATATGTTAAGGTCTGGGTGAGTGGCAAGCCCAACCTCTGGAAACCTGACCCTATTTACAGTCTAAAAGAAGCACTTAACCCGGCTTCATAAAGAAGTTATCTATCAACTTTATTTCAGTAAAATTCAAATCAAATAACTCATATCAATGGGGTTGTTCATTTTCTCCAGGACACCTTGCAAATCCCTGCTTTCTAGCCTTTGTTCCTGGAGCTCTCTACCCAAAGTGACTTCCCCTGTCCTGACTTATTAAATAACTTGTTGCAGGCTCAGGTGACAACTTCCTGCGTAAAGTCTGTTCCACCTGCCCTGGCTCCCAACAAGCCTGTCCTCTGTCCTCTGAACCTTTCCAGGGGTTGGGCTTACCACTCACCCAGACCTTAACGTATACTAGGCATGACTTACTATTGCAAATTTCTCTCTTCAACCTGATATAAATTTCTTGGTGGCAGGGGCTTTGTCTTTAATTTTCCATGAAATCTGGAAAAATTAATTATTGTATTTGTTTACAGGTGGTAGTGACATCATGTGGACTGACGGCATTCCAGACTTGATGGGCATCGTGTGTATCTCTAGTGCTGCTACAGTGCCGCACACAAAGTAGGCACTCAAGTGGGTTAACAATGATTCCTTGTTGCCAACTGTTTTATGTGGTTTCCTAGGAATGAATGAAACAAAGTATGCAATGACAGAATTTGGAGAAAGAGATCAAAATGAGGTTAAAAGAAAACACTGGACCTATATACTCCCCTAGCAGATGCCTGTTTTGTTTCTCATTCAAGAATGCTGCCAACACCCTGCACAACTGTTCTGTTCCAAACCATCTTTCCATGCTCAGCTGTGAACCTTCACTTCTCTGGAAAGCTTTGCTTGACCCCTTCTAGCAATTAGGAATAACCATAGCATTTTACTACACAGTTTCTGCATTGTCTTGATTCCTCCTCTGACATTGAACTTCAGGGACAAGAACTGTGTCTTGTTCATGCACCACATGTAGTATGGTATCCAGTAAGTATTTAATAAATGCTTTTGAATGACTGATGACAATAGTGGGCAGCATCTGAGTGCTTACTATATGCTAAGCATTGTACTAAGCACCTCACCTGCATTGTGTTAGTTAAATCTTACAACAGCCCTATGAGGAAAGGACATTATTTTGCCCTTTTCACAGATCAGGAAACTGAGACTTGGAGAGAATAATTAATTTGCCCAAGGTCACAAGTTAAGTGATAGTTTTGCTCCAGGCCTAATGTGCGTAGCCTCTGGCTACATTAAATGGAAACTGTAAATAGTAACCATCTCACCACCACCTTTATGGGAAGGGACCGTTTCCCTCACCAGGTGTCATTTAAAATAAGGAAGTGGGACTAGATCATATGGAATCCGCTGTAGAGCTTTTAAAAAAAGGATGCCTGGGCTCCACCCAGACCAATAAGCACAGTTTCTCTAAGATGGGGTCCTGACATCAATATTTGTTAAAAAGCACTGAGGTCATTTTAATGTGAAGTTGGGTTGAAAACCACTGGCCCAGATTGATGCTAAAGGCCTCTCTAGTGCAAAGCTTTCATGAACCTTGAGCCATAATAGAGCTGCCTTTTTCTGTGATTGAGACTCAAAATTCTGACAAAAGCCCAGTGATGCTGTCTTGGGAATGTATTATAAAGCAACAGGGGTTAGAGAAGCATCTGCCTGCAAAGACAGGGTAGGAGGACCATCCCAAGGAAAGACTGTGTCATTGAAGAATTGGTTCAAGATGGGCTGTTGTGGTTAGGTGCCACTGAGTGGATTATGACTCATAGCGATCCTATATGACAGAGTAGAACTGCCCCATAGGGTTTTCTAGGCTGTAATCTTTACGGGAGCAGATCACCAGGTCTTTCTCCAGCAGAGCTATTGGTGGGTTCAAACCACCAACCTTTCAGTTAGCAGCAGAGTTCTTAACCATTGACCCACCAGGGCTCCTTTGAAGATGGGTAGCCTGACCCCATTTACAGTCAAAAAAAGCACTTAACGATTAGAGTTGGTGAGATGAACTGTGGCTTCATACAGAAGTTATCCTTCATTTCCGTCTAAGTCAAATCATTCAAATTACATTTCGCCCCCTTCAAAAGTTTAACACAGGATGCAAGAAGCAATTACCTGTCCTCGGGATGAAAATGTAAAAATAACGCAGCTATGTTGTTGCTACAAGTAACAAATGAGAAGATATTAGTGAGAATGCTTCATATGCAATATAGGGTAATAGCGTACCGTGATTTTCACAAAGATAATTCCTGTTTTATCGAAGACTGTTATATATGGGTCAAGTCAAGATACATGAGCAAGCTCTATATTATTTCTCTCCTGTATTTTTATAATAAATAGGTTTGCCTGTATTCAAGAAATTTACTAATTTTATTCATCCATCTAGAAGCTTCAGACTTCATCCAATTCACATGGGCAGGCTCATAAAAATATAATATTCTTCTTTAAAAAAAAAAAACTCCCCCAATTATGAGAACTAAAATTAAAGAGACAGAAAATGCAGTGTTTCAAATCCTTTAAGATACACAGTAGTCAGTCAAGGTAACTTAGAACCTTGAGGAAAATTCACTGACTTTCTTTTATTCTGTTTTCTTCATCTTCTCTCTTATCCCTCTGTGGCTCTAAGGAATAACTTGGATATCAGTTGTTCTTTGATTACTTGAATAGATGAAAGATTCTACTTAATGTGATAGCTGAAGAAATGACTAGAAATTTGACAACCCAGTTCATCTAGTTTGGCAAAACAAAATAAGAATCCTTTAGAATGTATCCAAACAGTATGTTGAGAGTCTTTTTACTTTTTAGAGGCTATATGACACAATGGATAGCTTTAGAACAAGCTAACATTACTATGGTTCAGGCATGTGCAACTGGTACAGTTCAGTAGTAACATAAACAACTCAAACGCATGTCCTATAGGCCAGAAACTTAAGTTACAAAATACAGTCCATATTACAATTAATACAGGTAAGTAAAAACCATTGCTCTCAGATTCTGCACACTTAAAGAAAAAGCTTTATACAAGAACTGACATTCTGCATCCCTACTCAGGTTATTAGGACATATTACAAACACACATAAGCCTAAAAAGTTATGGTCACATTTTGGTTTTGTTCCAGTGATGCACAATCACATGAAATGTTCCATCCGTTTCGTGTGAAATAAAACATTTGGCTGAAGTGCAATAGCTGCAGAGTTAAAAAGATTTCCATGTAAAAAAGGTTTAGATGAAAATAATCCTCAACGTTCTTTGAAGAGAGTCCTTCTGAATTATAGAAATTAAAAAAAAATTAAAGGAGTTAGGAAATTTCAGTGTGTTTTGTCTATTTCTTTCTTTTCTTTTCAGCATTAGTAAACAAATACTGGATTTAAAGTGCAGCTTCTTTCTCCCACCCCTTCAATTTCCCCCTCCCCCAAGAAGATCGGTTCTGTATTCACTTTCAGCATCTCCACCGAAGATCGGACACAAATTGTGGGACAGTCAAGGCTGTTTGTCTCGAAAGTCAACGATGGCCTTCCAGAGTGTGCATAGCATCCCGCCTCTGTTGAAAGATACAAGAACATGGTGAAGAGAACGATTCATTTGAAACACTGCTCTTGAAATATCAAAGTGACTTCTCAGCTCTCAGCTGCTTTGATGAGAACAGGAAGACCCCAAAGCTTATCAGTCATAATGTACCATTTTTGTATATTTTTTCATCACCCTTCCCTTCCTTTCCTTTTGACTCCCACAAAGCTTCATTTTAGATTTTCAGCAGATTTTGAAATGGTCTTTACAAGGTGGGTGTAAGTTAATAATTATGGATATGCTTGGCGTATTTACTCTAAGAAATTACATCAGATTATATCAGGTTTTTGGGTGGAAAATCAGTACCTCATCCTAATATTTCTAAAGTATGGCACAATCATGAGCTAAATCAGAGCATTTGTTTAAGGCATCTTTAGAATATCTGCATGGCCTTAGTCTAACTTAGTATTCAAGAAAATTCTTCCAGGTGATGTGCACTTCCTCATACAGAAATACTGGCTATTAGAACACCCAGTAAGAGTCTGATCCAACTACTTCAGTTTAACAGGAGCAGCAGAGCCTCAGAGAGGTTGACCTGCCCAGGATGGCACAGCTAGTTAGGGACCCAGCCAGGGCAGGAACCCAGTCTTTTTTATCTCAGCCCCGTGCTGTTTCCATCATGACAAAACAGAAAGAAAAGTGGTACCTCAGTCTCAGGCATTTTAAATCATCACGTGTAACGTAGTAGAGAACGTCCACTAGTGTATAATCCTCAGCCAAAAACTGTGGAGAAAGGAAAATATGCACAAAAGTAAGATGTTTTATAGCCATTTAATAAATTGCAAACTCTATCCAAAATGTAAATGCTGGCAATCATAAAAATGAATCTACTGAAAACATAATCTTCTGGAATTATTAGGGGAAAGGCCGCCCATTACAAAATAATTACAAAGAAATGTACCTACGCTTCCAAATGCATAAAGCACTAAAGATTACAACCAATGCAGAATTTCTGAATGGTTTTCTAATGAACAGCTAGCACTCACTTGTAATTCCATTTGCTGCTCAAACCAAATATTTGTATTTAACAAGTTTGCTGCTGTGTGGCTTTATTTTACTCAAATGGACAAAAAATAAATGTTCCTGGAATGGTACTGCTTACACTTAATTTCTAAACATATTTTTCAGAGATAATAAACCAAGTCCTGACCATCTAAAATGGAGCTTTTAATTTAAAAGCTAATACAAAGGGCAGTGATTTAGTGGATTCCCAATTACTGCTCCTTAATTGTGAATTGAGTCTAAGTTAGAGGCATGAACACTTTGGAGAATTTCATATCAGATGTATCACTTTTCATAGGTAAGAGAGTTGTTTAAATTTATGAAGCAATAACTTGTTAAATGCAGATTTCTAAGGAAAATCTAAATTTTATTTGGTGGTTCAATAATTATCAAGTCAAGGGAAAAGGTATCTTTATTCTAAAGTTTTTTTTTTAACTTAAATGTGTAATACAAATCAGTAAAATATAGAGGAGGGCAGGGCCAGGTCCGATTTGCTTCATAAAATATTAAGTAATAAAACGTCTTAATGTGTGCATTTGTGTATAACGTATATGTAACCTTAAAACATAATTGTTATTCATGCTGATTACTCAAGTCTATAAGGAACAGAGAGGAATTAGGTTACTATAGCTATAGCACAGTTTATAGAGAAAGTAAAAACCAAAAACCAAACTGTTGCCATGGAGTCGATTCCGACTCATAGCGACCCTGTAGGATAGGGTAGAACTACCCCATAGGGTTTCCAACGAGTGGCTGATGGATTCGAACTGGTGATCTTTTGGTTAGCAGCTGAGCTCTTAACCACTGTGCCCCTGGGACACCCTATGTGGCCATTCTACCCTGTCCTATAGGGTCACTATGGGTCAGGATCAGCCTGAGGGCAACAGGTTTGGTTTGGTTTAAGAAGCCTTGGTGATTCAGTGGTTAAGCACTCAGATGCCAACTGGAAGGCAGGCAGTTCAAACCCACCAGCAGCTGCAGCTCCGCAGGAGAAAAGACCTGATGATCTGCTCCTATAAATATTACAGCCTAGGAAGCCCTATGGAGCAGTTCTACTCTATCATAGAGTCGCTATGACTTGGAATTGACTCAGTGGCACTCAGCAACAACAAATAGAAAGTGTTGGTTTCTGACATAACTTTGCCAACTAGATCTATTTTATTAAGTAGCAATAAACAGCCACTGTCCAGTGGAGTCTAATAATGTTGCAAGATAATGTACAGTTAAGAAACAAAACAATTAGAAATAAAAGAACTTTTGTTTTAGCTCTGTCTTGATTTTTTCCCCACTCTTTCTATTTTCAATTCAAAACCACAAAAATCCTTAGGGGTTCTAAAACACAAAGCTTTTGCCTGCCTCTTTGTCTGCACCCCCTGCTACCCCTCCTCTTCCCCTCTCTGTGTGCATCTCCAAAGCATACATACAGCCTAGTTCATTCCTACACATTGCTTTAGACCTCGGATCGTTCATCATCTTCTCAGAGAACCTCCCCCAACTCTCCTTGTCTCCTAAGTTTCTCCCTTTCCTTCGAAGAACTTATCTGTTTATAATTATACTTTTATCTGTGGAGTTATTTGATTATTATCTGCCTACTCTCGTTGTCCACCACCCATCTGTCAGTTCGTCGTACTGTGGTGGCTTGCGTATTGCTTTGATGCTGGAAGCTATGCCACTGGTATTTCAAATACCAGCAGGGTCATCCGTGGTAGAGAGGATTCAGTGGAGCTTCCTGATTAAGACAGACTAGGAAGACACCCCTGGTGATCTACGTCCAGAAATTAGTCAATTAGAACCTTATGGGCCACAACCGAGCACTGTCTGACTTGCTAGCTTTGGAGTGTGTCATTGAGGGATCAATTGCCAAAAGAGTACATCGTGTTTGGTGAAGCAGAGGGCCAGCAAGGGCAAGGGGGACTGTTGGTGAGATGATTTGCACAATAGCCACAACGATAGACTCCAAATGTGTTGGTGATTGTAAGGATGATGTGGGACCAGGCAATGTTTTGTTCTGATGTACATAAGGTCACCACGAGTTGAAGCTGACTTTACAATTGCTAGCCAGATAGCTAGCCATCTGTCTGTCCATCTATCTATCTATCCATCCATCCTAGTCTGTAATACTAAGGGAGGCAGGGTAGAGTAGGATTTACTCTTGAATGTATCCCCTGTGCCTAGCCTGGAGCCTGGCACATGACAGGCACTTAGCACTATGAAATGAAGTGAAAGAATACTTGTCCCACAGATGCTTTTCTTTACCCGGCTTATAGTGTCTTCGTCAGCTCCATTTTCTCTCAGCCAGTCAGTAAGTTCAGAATCTTCAGTATTTGTGCTGGGAGAATTTAGGTGACATACAGATAATCCAGGAATATCTAGAACAGAATTTGGGAGAGACATCCTTAGCTTTACCTGACACTGGTCATCTGAGAACGCTCACAGCCAACACTTTTATTGAACTTTCAAAGATTTTGCTCTATCAGGGGATAATTAATAGAAACAAATTAGTTTAGCAGAATAAATAAGAATATAAATAAAACTCTTAAAGACTAGTTAACCTACTAGGAAATCGAGGGCCAGATGCAAAAATGTAATGATACTCTCATTTTGTACTTTCATATCAATTTTATAGTTTCTTATCAAAATACTTTGTGCACCAAAAGTGTAATTTGTATTTCTCATGCAACAAAGGCAGGCATAATTAGCAGACAACTGTATAACTATAAGCATCTCTTTTTCCACTATTTACAATACTTTGGACGTGTTATATATCTGAACGCATAACCATGAATTCTGTTTTCCTCTAAAATGGCTAATTAAGATTCTCAAAAGACTTTCACATCCAATTTCTCACAGAACAAATTGCCTTCAAAATTCTAACCTATGACTTTTAATTACTATAAGTGTATTCTACTTAAGCTTCTTCAAATTTTTTTTTTAATAACTTTTATTAAGCTTCAAGTGAACGTTTACAAATCCAATCAGTCTGTCACATATAAGTTTACATACATCTCACTCCCTACTCCCACTTGCTCTCCCCCTCTTGAGTCAGCCCTTTCAGTCTCTCCTTTCGTGACAATTTCGCCGGATTCCCTCTCTCTCTATCCTCCCATCCCCCCTCCAGACAAGAGTTGCCAACACAATCTCAAGTGTCCACCTGATATAATTAGCTCACTCTTCATCAGCATCTCTCTCCCACCCGCTGACCAGTCCCTTTCATTTCTGATGAGTTGTCTTCGGGGATGGTTCCTGTCCTGTGTCAACAGAAGGTCTGGGGAGCATGGCCGCCGGGATTCCTCCAGTCTCAGTCAGACCATTAAGTTTGGTCTTTTTATGAGAATTTGGGGTCTGTATCCCACTGATCTCCTGCTCCCTTAGGGGTCCTCTGCTGTGCTCCCTGTCAGGGCAGTCATCGATTGTGGCCGGGCACCAACTAGTTCTTCTGGTCTCAGGATGACGTAGGTCTCTGGTTCATGTGGCCCTTTCTGTCTCTTGGGCTCTTAGTTGTCGTGTGGCCTTGGTGTTCTTCATTTTCCTTTGCTCCAGGTGGGTTGAGACCAATTGCTGCATCTTAGATGGCCGCTTGTTAGCATTTAAGACCCCAGACGCCACATTTCAAAGTGGGATGCAGAATGATTTCATAATAGAATTATTTTGCCAATTGACTTAGAAGTCCCCGCAAACTATGTTCCCCAGACCCCCGCGCTTGCTCCGCTGACCTTTGAAGCATTCATTTTATCCCGGAAACTTCTTTGCTTTTGGTCCAGTCCAATTGAGCTGACCTTCCATGTATTGAGTGTTGTCTTTCCCTTCACCTAAAGCAGTTCTTATCTACTGATTAATCAATAAAAAACCCTCTCCCACCCTCCCTCCTTCCCCGCCTCGTAACCACAAAAGTATGTGTTCTTCTCAGGTTTACTATTTCTCAAGATCTTGTAATAGTGGTCTTATACAATATTTGTCCTTTTGCCTCTGACTAATTTCGCTCAGCATAATGCCTTCCAGGTTCCTCCATGTTATGAAATGTTTCAGAGATTCGTCACTGTTCTTTATCGATGCGTAGTATTCCATTGTGTGAATATACCACAATTTATTTACCCATTCATCTGTTGATGGACACCTTGGTTGCTTCCAACTTTTTGCTATTGTAAACAGAGCTGCAATAAACATGGGTGTGCATATATCTGTTTGTATGAGGGCTCTTGTATCTCTAGGGTATATTCCTAGGAGTGGGATTTCTGGGTTGTATGGTAGTTCTATTTCTAACTGTTTAAGATAACGCCAGATAGATTTCCAAAGTGGTTGTACCATTTTACATTCCCACCAGCAGTGTATGAGAGTTCCAATCTCTCCGCAGCCTCTCCAACATTTATTATTTTGTGTTTTTTGGAAAAAAGAATACACAGAATAATTTTACTTTGTGGTTGTCTCTCTTTACGTCCTTTCAAACCAGCTTCTCTGTCTGCGCCTCCTTGGGTTTTCCTTTTGTCCCACCGGCTTATACCAAACCAAATCAAACCCAGTGCCGTCAAGTCGATTCCAACTCATAGCGACCCTATAGGACAGAGTAGAACTGCCCCATAGACTTTCCAAGGAGCACCTGGTGGATTCGAACTGCCGACCCTTTGGTTAGCAGCTGTAGCACTTAACCACTATGCCACCAGGGTTTCACACCAGCTTATAGCAGGAAAATAATTTTAAAATTATTAAAGAATGGAATTATTTTATTCCAGTAATCTCATTATAAAATCTTTAAGAAGAATTAAAGACTAAAAATGTGTTAATAACCTCAGGAAAAGATGACTATGAATCATCTATTTTTAATTGCACTTATAAGAAATTATTGTTACAGGTAAAAATTGAATTTATTTTTTCAAAGCAACTCTTACTTGTAGTTGTATTACAAGAGACAGATGCTGACTCAGTCAAGAAATAAATTGCCTGTTGGCTTTCTCCACGTGTTGTGGCAACCCTGTTGAACACTATTACTTCAAAATTTTCTGCTATTTACCGATTTGTAGCACAATGGTTAAACGCTTGCCAGCTGACTGAAAGGTAGGTGGTTTGAACCCACCCAACCACTCTGTGGGAGAAGGACCTGGCAATCTGCTTCCTTAAAGATTATAGCCAAGAAAACCCTTTGGGGCAGTTCTACTCAGTCACACGGGGTCGCTATGATTCAGAATCAACTCGATGGTACCCAACAACTGTTGAATGCTATTACTTTAAGTTTTTCTGCTATTTACCTATTGGTTGGGACTTCAACTTCAGGTGTTTAATTTCTTGGTCTTTTTCTTCAATAGCTTGATGAAGGAGTGCTTGTAATTCTTTCTCTTTCTGAACCAATTCTTCCAGTAATCTGCAAGAGAGAATTGTATTGGTTGACAGGATAATAAAGCTGGAGTTGGCACAGGGTGATGTAGAAATGGGCTTCCCAAACTATAATGAGCACGTGCATCCCTCGGATTTTACTAAAATGCAGATTCTCATTCAGGAGGCCTGGGGTGAGATTCTGTATTCCCAACAAGCTCTCAGATGATACTGATGTTGTTGATCCACAGACCTCACATTGGGTGGTAAAGCTCTGGATAATGTTGTGTTTCCACCCAAGAATTCAAACCCTCCATCCCAAATTGTCTGCCACAGTCTTCGGGGCTGTTGTTCTACATTTCTTTGTACGGCCATAATAGCAAAAATATGAAAGGCGATGTTATCAGACCTATATTCTACATGTTTTGTCCTACATCAAGAAAAGTTGGTCATATAAATGTAAAAAATATGAGTAATAATCAATAAAAAGCAGGAAGTTAATCACTTTTCTTCAACTATACAAATTTGAGAAAAAGAGAGCTCTAGGTGAGGTTACGTATAGTACCTAGCACATAGCAAGTACTCAATATATGTTAATGGTTGTTGCTGCAAATGTTGTATTTGTTGCTATACTCTCACTGCTAAGCAGGGTGAAGTGGGCAAAAGGATAGATGTGTTCCTGGTACACTCAGGTCCTAGTTGGCATCCAGTGCATTCTTCAGAGAAACGATGACATTACTTACACCACAGTTCTTACCCCTGAAAGGTTCGCTATGCAACTGAGAGCCAACTGGTAACCTATTCACCATTTCCAAAACTGTTTCTCGAAGAGAACATTCCAAGTTGTGAAGAGATACTCTAATTTGTTAGAAAACTACCTTTGAGTAAATTGAATTGAGAATTGTAATACTTTAAAATATGTAATTATCAGTAAGAAACTCAATATAAATCACTTCCTACCCTACAGCTCTTATCAAGCTGTATTTGTTTCATTTTGTGAAGACTGATGGATTTGGCTCAGGACCAAGTTCCATCCCAAAAGTCTGTTTCTGCTTCAGTTGACATGTCCTGAAAGCAGCACAGTACAGCTAACAGACAGACCAGAGCTTGTATCCTGGTTCAGCCACACACATCCTGTATTGATCTTAGATAAATTACTTAACCACTCTGGGCTTTAGTTTTCTTACTTGTAAAAAGGACAAAATAAAACTTCCTGACAGATTACTGTGAGCAAAAAATGAGAGAGTGTAGGTAAAATGCCAAGCACAGAGCCTGGCCTTAAAATAAGGACTATTCTGTTCCTACTGTAGCCTCAGGCCTTGGAAAAGAGTCTTCCTCTAACCCAGGTCTCAGTAGGGGTTCCTTTCTTGACCCAGGCTCCCCCCTACCTTCTGTCAGGTCCCAGAGATGTGAGGCCCTTAGGTAGGAGAAAGGTCATATTATAGCAGGTAGCAGAGGTGGGACAAAAGCAAAACCCAAGGAAAGGCAGGCAGAGAAGGTGGTTTGAAGAGAGGTAAAGGGAAACAACTGCAGAGTCAACGTAGTGTGCAATTTTGTGGATTAAAAAGTATGATCTGAAAGCAAGAGGGGGAAGCAAAGGATTAGAGGCAGGGTTTTATCTACTCCAACATGAATGATATTCAAAGAAATGGATAGCAAGCTCAGTAGAGATTATGAATTTTTCATTCGCAATTTTTTTTGGCCCTGGTGGTGCAAATGGTTGAGAGCTTGGCTGTTAACCAAAATGTCAGCCATTGCAATCCACCAGCTGCTCCTTGGAAACCTTATGGGGCACTTCTACTCTGTCGTATAGGGCTGCTATGTAGTAGAAATCGACACGATGGCAATGGGTTTGGTATATATTTTTGTTGTATATATACAATATACAACAATATATTTTTGTTTTCCTTACCAATCTGCATTACGGAATATTGTTTTTAGATGCCATCAAGTTGATTCAACTCATAGCAATCCTATGTACAACAGAATGAAACACTGCCCGGTCCCATGCCAACATCACAATCATTATGCTTGAGCCCACTGTTGTAGCCATTGAGTCAATCCATCTTGTTGAGAGTCTTCTTCTTTTTTGCTCACTCTCGACTTTACCAAGCATGATATCCTTCTCCAGGGACTAGTCCCTCCTGATAACATGTCCAAAGTATGTAAGATGAAGTCTAGCCATCTGTGCTTCTAAGGAGTATTCTGGCTGCACTTCTTCCAGGACAGATCTGTTTGTTCTCCGGACAGTCTATGATATGTTCAGTTATTTTTCACCAACGCCATAATTCAAATGCATCAATTCTTCTTCAGTCTTCCTTATTCACTGTCCAGGTTTTGCATATATATGAGGCAACTGAAATACCATGGCTTGGGTCAGGCGCACCTTAGTCTTCAAAGTGACATCTTTAATTTTTAACACTTTGAAGAAGTCTTTTGCAGCAGATTTCCCCAATGCAACGCATCTTTTGATTTCTTGACTACTGCTTCCATGAGTGTTGACTGTAGATCCAAGTAACAAGAAATTCTTGACCACATCAGTCTTTTCCCCATTTATCATGATGTTCTTTATTGGTCCAGTTGTAAAGATTTTTGTTTTCTTTATGTTGAGGTGTAATCCATACTGAAGGCTGTAGTCCTTGATCTTCATCAGGAAGGGCTTCAAGTCCTCTTCACTTACAGCAAATAAGGTTGTGTCATCTGCATAATGCTGGTTGTCAATGAGCCTTCCTCCAATTCTGATGCCCTGTTCTTCTTCACATAGTTCAGCTTCTCAGATTATTTGCTCAGCATACAGATTGAATAGGCATGGTGAAAGGATACAACCCTGACATACACCTTACCTGATTTTAAACCACACAGTATTCCCTTGTTCTGTTCAAAAGACTGCATGTATGGAATAGTGATGGCCTATTCTTACTGAATTCTCAAGGAATGCAGTGAAATTTTCTAGAACTTAATTCATGCTTATCTAGGCTATATATTTCCTTTTTATCTTTAAAAGCCAGAACTTCACTTTGGAAGCACAGAATTGAGAGGCTACCTCACTTGTCCTAAATCCAGCTCTCAAAATTATTTTAAGGACATATTATCCAGTCCATCAGTTTTATTTTTATTTGTGTTCAGTTAGCAGGGAAATCCTTTGAAATCAATATAGTTGTTCCAGAAAAGTTAGGCAAGGATCTGCCAGCAGGTCATTTTTTTTTTTTTTTTATTGGAATGAGCAGGGGCTGAGGGGTGGGAGTGGAAAGGTGGGGTTGGGTGGAGAGTGTTGTTGGGTAATTCCAGAACTGCAGGACACGGAAATAGGATAACCAGTCAGCACCTCCTGAGTTAGATTTTAACAATGAATAATGAATGTCCCTGCATTATCCCTGAATTTCCAGAACACTTTAGGTAAGCATGTCCATAAATATAAGTAAAACATACATTCTAAAGCCATTTTAATACTTTCTGTCACTTAGTAGTATTGATGATCTATTAATCAAGAGCTGGATGAAGCTGATTTACCTCCACCAGAAAGCAGCCTAAGTATTAAAATAGCTTAAGATTTTTAACAAGAGCTACAACCTTCCCTAAAAACCCACTAACATTGCCTCTAAGTTCATTTTGCAATGTATGTATTTTAACATTTCAGATGATATTTGACTGAAAATTGCAAAGACCGATATGGACATGAAAATGGACATGACCCGTTCCTTATTCAGTTGCTTAATACTCGTACTAAGAAGCTGGCCTTCTTTCAGATGGTGCTGGACGTGACTGCTGTCTCCTTTCACCTTACTGGAGGGGGTAGAGGAGCTGTGGAAAATAGTACTGGGGGGTAGGGGAGGAGGAGGCTGATAATCCCACAGATTTCACAAATTCAAAAGTAAACATGTAGGGAAAAACAAATGTATGGGCTACTGTGGGAAAATGCGACCATAAATTAAAGGAACAAAGAAATGTTGCAAGCCCTAGTTTTTTCAACAGAGATGTGCAGATCTGGGCAGCCAGCCCTCAGCTAGGAGCAAGAGAGCTTCAGAAGAGATGTGAAGAAGTGAAGCGGCTGGAGGAGAGCACTCCTTGGGTACTCCAGATGGTGCAAGTATAGTGCACAGACTGAGGAATCGAGGTGGTGTGCCCGAGGTTACTTGAAGAAAGGAAAGAAGGAAAAGGAGTAAGTATCCAGGCTGCACTTAAGAGAGGCAGATCCTATTGACACAGCAGGGTGTGTATACATAAGGCCAGAGAGGCAGATATACTGGCTATTTGGTAAATAAACTAGCTTTATAATCTGACCTGAAGTCATGAGTGGAGGGGGCTGGACCAAAATAGTAACGAATGAACTTTCCTCCTCCGGAAATCAAAAACTAAACCCGTTGCCATCAAATCAATTCCGACTCATAGCAACCCTACAGGACAGAGTAGAATGGCTCGAGAGGGTTTCCAAGGAGCAGCTGGTGGATTTGAACTGCCCGCCTTTTGGTCAGCAGCCGAGTTTTTAGGCACCAGAGCCACCAGAGCAGGGTCCAAAAAACAACTCCACTCAAGATTGGACAACAGATAGTAAACTAATGAGAAAATGACTAAAGCCAACACCTACTATAATGGATGGGGTCTTTTGGTTGGAATATTGCTTGAGAGGAAAAGAAAATGGGGGATACCAAGATCTAGGTGGAAGTCTCAGAAGAGAAATTCTCCACTAAAGTAGTAGAGATGGCAAGTAAAGAGGTGGGTTTCAGAGGACAAATGAGGCTCTGGAAATCAGATAGCCACCTTCCCCTGATTCAGAAAGGCTTCTTTATACAAATCATACATGGGAGATAGATATGGATTTACTTAACCGTGCAACCAAAATTCATGTTTTTGAATATAGAATGAACTTTGTATTACTTATACTTAGCTTGGTGTTCAAGCTTAATTTTAAAAACCTACACTTATGACTAGAAATAAAATATTTTTTATCTCCCTGGTGAACAACTAGAAATTTCAACCAAGGTTTCTAAATATCTCACAAATTTTACTGATTCACTCAAAAAGAAAAAAAGTTTTTACTGCAAACCCAGAGCCATAAAGTCAGTTGCCCACCTGCCAACTGTAGCCAGTACAGGAAGCTATAAATCTAACAGATTCAGACCTTGAACTGTGCTAACATCCGTGAAGAACAGGAAATATGTACTGTTCACTTAACGACCTGATCACATGAGTTCTATGCTACCGAATTCTCAAAGACAAATTAAACTCCGAATTTGTCACAGATATTAAAAATAAAATAAAAACCATAAATGATCATAACCTGATCATCCTTTCCTGGTTTTAAATGCAAAGCTTTAGCACCGTCCGATGTCCCTTCAAGCACAGAAATCTTCCTTTCCTGAAGGAACTTTATATTCCAAATGACAGGCTTTCAAGAACACAGACCTTCTGTTCTGTCTCCCCGCTATCTGTGGGAGGGTACGTGCTGCTCTGCGTCTGTTTCCAAGAACAGTCTCTGAGGTTACAACTAAGTTACTCTGAAAATCGCAGCGCATCTGGAGATAAAGCAGGGATCAGAGGAATGGTGCCCAAGAAACCCTGAGGTGGCAGAAGCAGAAAGTGGTATTTGGCTAAAGAGGCTAAGATACATCTCTCTTGTTTTACAAATGAAGACATTGGCTCAAGTTTACATGAATGGAATAAAAGAATCATATTTTGCATTTTCAGTGGACCAAACTTTTAAAGTAGACCAAAAGCATGTGCATTTTTATGAAAGTAAGAAAAAAGAAACTCACCAACGTCAAAGTAAAATCAGTTGCCATCAAGTCAGCTCTGACTCATGGCGACCCCACATGTGTCAGAGTAGAACTGTGCTCATAGGCTTTTTAATGGCTGGCTTTGGAAGTAGTTTGCCAGACCTTTCTTCTGAGGTGCCTCTGGTTAGACTTGAATCTCCAACCTTTTGGATAGCAGCTAAGCACATTAAGTGTTTGCACCATTCAGGGACTCCTACATCAGAGCAGAACTTACCTATTAGTTTCTATTTTCATCCTTCCAAGCTGTACGTTCAGTGACCGGTGAGCATTCTGGGAGTCGTGGGACACAGTAGAGCTGAGCGTGCTCACCCCCGAGGTAGCCACGGCATCTTCGATGACGGCATGAGGTCTCCTGACAGTTTGATTTGAAGGCTGTTCCTCATGGTCCTCTTCTACGTCCAAGTCTTCTTGATCAGCGGTATCGCTCTCCGACGCAAGGCTAAAATGTGGCCTCAGTTCTGTTAGGGATAATATCACAACAGTGTTAATAAACTATGACTAATTTATTAGGATATGAATATCATCCTCCTTGCTGCCATATACTATGTAGCATATATAGTAAAAACCAAAACCAAACCCGTTGCCGTCAAGTCGATTTCAACTCATAATGAGTAGAACTGCCCCCTACGGTTTCCAAGGAGCTGCCAACCTTTTGGTTAGCATCCGGGCTCTTAACCACTGTGCCATCAGGGCTCCAGTATATACAGGAGTATATTATATACTATATCATATACCCAAAAACCAAACCCAGTGCCGTCGAATTGATTCCGACTCATAGTGACCCTACAGGACAGAGCAGAGCTGCCCTATAGAGTTTCCAAGGAGCACCTGCTGGATTCAAACTGCTGACCCTTTGGTTAGCAGCCATAGCACTTAACCACTATGCCACCAGGGTTTCCACACTATATCATATACTGTGTAGTATATATAGTATACACATAAAAAAATAAAAACCCATTTCCATCAAGTCAATTCTGACTCATAGCGACCCTATAGGACAGAGTAGAACTGCCCCACAGAGTTTCCAAGGAGCGCCTGGTGGATTCAAACTGCCAGCCTTTTGGTTAGCAGCTGTAGCCCTTAACCACTACACCACCAGGGTTTCCAGTATACACATAGTTCATATACAATATATAGTACATACATGTATACATGACTATATACATTCATGTACATATATGTACACACTCCAAACTGCTTTTCCAAAAGTGAGGATGGATTTCTGCACATAAATTCAGAGTTTATCTTCCAGTGTATTTGCAAAATTCACATGCTATATACACTCAGTTAGAACGATCTAATTGAAACAGAAGAAAAACATCCACGCTGTACATAAGATATGGGGGAAAACGCTAAAATCTGAAAGAAACGTAATTATAGTCATGCATCACTTAATGTCCATGATATGTTCTGTGAAATAGGATGTTATGTGATTTGGACATTGTGCAAATATCATATTATATACAGTCAGTCTCTGGATTACAAACAAGTTTAGTTCCTAAGTCTGTATTTAAGTCAAATTTGTACATTAAGTCAGAACAGTTAGGTAGGGTTCGTATCTAACATCAGTTAGTCAAAAGTTTATCGTTGTATATAGTATATAGTGTACCTTTCTATGCATAAAAAACATTGAAGAAACACTTCCAGATATACTAAAACATCTTTAACATAATAATACAGTAATAATAATAATGTTTTAATACACGTCACAAAGTAGGGCCTGTTTGTTATTACAAACCATTGTCTATATCTTGAATTTTTAATAGGCTTTGTGGGGGGGCATAACTATGGGTTGTACATAAGTTGGACGTTCATAAGCCGGGGACCACCAACGTGCATGCGGTCAGACATTGCCCGAATGGATATTATGCGGTGCATGACTGTATTTAAAAACATTTTAAGAGTAAAAATTTGATTATGTAAGTAAAATTCATTTTTTATTATATAATAGCTGAGAACTATTAATTCAGTTAGAAATGAGGAAACTGAGATATAAAAAAGAGATATAGAGAAGTTAAATAAATAACACTGAACACGGCGGGATGTTTTTTGCCTGTATCATTCAAAGTGTAAGGACATGGAGGTGCCGAAAATGCCATATACACATGCTTATATTCACTCTAAGATGACTTTCTTTGATGATTGGGCTAATTTTTAGTAGGTATCCTACTCTAACTTGTCGACTGACCACTGAAATGAAAAGTGCAAAAGTTACAAGTTTACAACATGAGTGCACCTGCAGGTCACTGTAGAACTTGGATGATATCTTCCCACAGCAAAATATTACAAATTGTGATCAGGTCCTCAAACTGGTCCAGAAAAAAAGGACTTATGCTCATAATATAAGTGAAATGAAAGTAGCACAACCACTGGATCTTGAATCCATATGCTCTGGCACACGGAACTTTACTGGATCACAGATCCCACCAAAAAGCTGATGAAAGCCAAATCCTCTAGGTAACTTTTCTGTCTTTACCCTACTTGACCTCTTGATATTCCTCTAAACCTTTGGCTGCCGCTCATCTTCTTCAAAGTCTTCTTGTTTACTACTCACCCCTTCAATGCTGGAACCAGGGATTGATCCTCTACTTTCTTACATTTCTATTTACTCTCTAAGGATGAGCTCATTCAAATCTACGAAGGTCAAATATTTACGTGTCGATGACAAACTCAATATTTCAAGTCCCAACCCTATACATCCAACACCTCCTAGATATTCTGTTGGGCCTGTTAAAAACTCCAATACCATTGAGTCAATTCTGACTTATGGCAACCTCATGTGTGACAGAATAGAACTGAGCTACACAGGTTTTTTTTTGGCTGTAATTTTTATGGAAGCAGATAGCCAGGCCTGTCTTCCGTGGCTCCACTGGGTGGGCTCGAACCACCAACCTTTAGGTTAGTAGTTGAGCACAAACCATCTGTATCACTCAGGGACCTTCCTGTTGGGCAGTCACTCCAAATTCAACAACCTAAAAAGGAACTCATCATCTTTTGCTCATAATAAATACCAGACTGTCCTTCTTGAGGGCCAGGTTTATACAGCCCTGGCTTCCTTTATCTCTTACGGCTAACCAAACAAACTCCAGGTGTCTATTCTGCTTTCTGCTTTTTTGTCCTTTCTCTTTCCAAAATCCTATTTCCTTAATTTCCTAATTCATCCACAGTAGGTCCTTCAGTTTTGTATAGCACCTAGGACAGGGGCTGAGACATAACAGACAAACAAAAATGTTGCCTGACTGGAAGGGTTGTTCTACCAGCATTCTTTGCATTTACAAGGGAACAGAATAGTAGGAAAAAAAAAAAAAACTTAGGAAAGTGCAATTCTAGATTAAATTGGAGCTTTTAAGTCAGATTAGGACTTCTAAAATTTTCTTAAATAGTTCTTAAATTTCTTTTTTGGTCTCTAAACTGTAAAATTTTTAAATGTAGAAGTTTTATAGTCCTGTTAACTATAACTTCACTTTGGGGAGGGAAAACAACCACATTTTTTTCTGATATTTATTATTCTATATTACTATATTTAAAGAACCCTGGTGGTGCAATAGACTTGGAATTGACCGTACAACGGATTGGTGGTGCAGTGGTTAAGTGCTCAGTTACCAACCGAGAGGTCAGGGGTTCGAAACCACCAGTGACTCTGTGGGAGAAAAGACCTGGTGATCTGCTCCCATAAAGATTACAGCCTAGGAAACCCTGTGGGGCAGTTTTTCTCTATCATATAGGGTCAATATGAGTCAGAATCAATTCACCAGCAAACAACATTATTATTTTTAAATCTTTTATCTCCCTAACTCCTTGCATTTTAAATGATCTCTTTATCTACATGACTACATACAGCATACATGTATAGCATATAGTACACGTATATAAAAAACAAAAACCAAACCAGTTGCCACAGAGTTGATTCCAATTCATGGCAACCCCATGTGTGTCAGAGTAGAACTGTGCTTCACAGGGTTTTCAATGGCTGGTTTTCAGAAGATTACCAGGCCTTTCTTCTAAGATGCCTCTAAGTGGGCTCAAACCACCAACCTTTCAATTAGCAGCGAGCAAGTTAACCATTTGCACCATCCAGGGATATATAGGATATATATGGTATATAGTACATACATAAAAAAAGCCACAAAACCATCTAGTTGATTCTGACTCATAGCGACCCTATAGGACAGAGTAGAACTTGCCGATAGGGTTTCCAACGAGCAGCTGGTGGATCTGAACTGCTGATCATTTGGTTAGCAGCCGAGCTCTTAACCACTACACCAAACCAAAACCAAACCCACTGCTGTCAAGTCGATTCCGACTCATAGCGACCCTATAGAACAGAGTAGAACTGCCCCGTAGAGTTTCCAAGAAGCGCCTGGCGGATTCGAACGGCTGAACTCTTGATTAGCAGCCGTAGCACTTAACCACTACGCCACCAGGGTTTCCTCCACTATACCATCAGGGCCCGAATATATACATACATGCATTATACTATATTATGATTATAATATAACTCTAATACACATATACAATCTATACATACATGCCTACATTTATATATGCATATATAACTACAAAAACTTTCAAATTTGAATAAAGCATAAAGTTGTGAGCTCATGCAATGCTTTGTTATTTTAGTATTTCGCGGCGGCTCCCTGAGTATGGATCATTGAATTAGACATTGTAAAATATGCAAATAAAATGGGGCATATGAACTTTGTCCTCAAGGAGATAATTGAAAGGAAAACTCAGACTAATCTCCAGAAAAGCCATAATGACCTGTACAGAGATAACAGAGATAGACTCACAGGAAAATATAAGTACAAATGAATACAGCTAAGAATGTTTCAGATGACCTCAGTTATAGATCTATCTATGTAATTTGCATGTACGTATATTAAGAGTGCTAATGGGTAAAATGTGCAATGACTAGATCCAGTGGTGATTTACTCATGATGGATTCACGTAGGCAGAAAGCCCCAGCCAGGGCTCTGGATGGGGAAGGCCTTGTTGGAGAAAGGAGGAGAGGTGTTTGAGAGCTTGCATGGTGGCCCAGAGCACTCTGGACAGAATGGAAAGTAGAGTGGACTTTCAGGAAAGGTCAAGTGCTAGAAGAAAGGTAGGGACTCGGGGGCCTCTTATCAGTGTTTAAGCCCATGTGGGGGTCACTGGAGCTGGTGCGTGTTTACAAAACAGTATGTGATCCAGCAATAATACTATTTGCCCTGAAGTAGTTACTTCGCTAGAAGAAAATAACTAGAAACAGGGTTCTTCTGATGCCAAGTAAGATCAAGTATGGCACCTGCATTAAGTTCCTCATATGGCGTATGTTATGAATTGGATTGTGTCTCCCAAAAAGGTATGTTGAAGTCCTAACCTCCAGTACCTGTGAATGTGATCTTGTTTGGAAATAAGCTCTTGGAAGATGTTATCAGTTAACGTAAGTCATACTGGAGTAGGTCGGGCCTTACCCAGTATGAGTGGTATTCTTAGAAAAAGAGAAGAGACAGATATATACACAGGGGAGAACATCACTGGAAGACACAGACAGAAAAAGAGGGAAGACAGAGGCAGACTGGAGTGATGACATCTACAAGCCAAGGTACGCCAAGGATTGCCAGATACCACTAGGAAGAGACAAGGAAGGCTTTTCCCCTAGAGCCTCAAAAAGAGCACGGCTCTGCTGACACCTTGATTTCGAACTTCAAGCTGAACTTCAAGTCTCCAGAACCATACGAAAATAAATTCCTATTGTTTTACACCACCCAGTTTATAGTATGTTGTTACAGCAAACTTGGGGAATTAAAACAGTACACAGCACTGTTCATTCTACATTAATGTATACATGAGGCACAAGATTTGTTCAGTTTCACAATCTGAGGTAAAATTAAGTGCTTTTAACAGCTTTTAAAAGTTATTAATAATATAGTAAGTCTGCCTATATTACCAATTCTCTCTATCCAGCACTGCCATCCTGGTCTCTATCCTCAGCATTTCTGGAGATCTAGTCATCCATGGCCAGACTGCACAGGAGGGTAACAACAGACACTTTGCTATGATCTAAAGGCTGAGCCTTGCTGACAAGTAAGAAAATAGCCTGAGAAAGGAACTAAAAACATAAATACTTACGGGGCATGCACTGTACTCTCTGTTCTACGTGCTTTTTTTAGGATGAAGACTAAACACTTTTTAGAACACTTTTTATGTGAAGTAATTCTTAGGATAACAGAAAAGTCACAAAAATGGTACAGAGAGTTCCCATCTACTTCCCTTAAAGCAGCCCGCCCTAACCTTAACATCTTACATACCATTGGCAATATTATTTCAACCAGGGACTTAACACTGACACAATGCTATTAGCTAATCTACAGGCCTTATTGAATTTCACTAGTTTTCCCACCAATGTCCTTTTCCTGATCCAGTGTCCAACCCGAGATCCCACATTGTACTTAGTTCTCCTGTCTCCTTGTGGTTGTTAGTTGCCGTTGAGTTGATTCTGACTTAGGCGACCCCATGTGTACAGAGTAGAACTGCACTCCATAGGGTTTTCCAGGCTATGACCTTTTGGACACAGATTGCCATGCCTTACTTCTGAGGCACTTCTGGGTGGATTTGAATGACCAACCTTTCGGTTAGTAGTCCAATGGTTAACTGTTTACGCCACTTAAAGATTCCTTGTGTCTCCTTAGTCTCCCCTCCAATCTGTGACAGGTCCCAGTATTTCTCTTAAGCACTTCACAGTTTTGAGGAGTACTGGTCAGTTATTTTGTAGTAGGGCCTTCATTTTTGGGTTTGCTGGATACCTTCTCACGATCTGATTGAAGTTATGCATTTTTGGCAAGAATCCCACAGAAGTGACGGTATGTCCTTCTCAGTGTATCACCTCAGGAAATAAGTGAGGCTGATAGGTTCTATTACTAGTGGTAATTACTTGGATCATTTGGTTAAAAGGGTGTGTGCTGGGTTCCTCCACCATAAAGTTACTATTTTCCTTTGTAACTAGTAAATATCTTGTGAGCAGATATTTTGAGACCATGTAAATATTCTTTTTCTCATCACTCTTTTGACTACTAATTTTAGCAGCCATCAGTAGTCCTTGCCTGCAACAATTCTTTCTATGGTGTTTACCTGATGGTAATTTTATATTTCCCTCATCTTTCTGTATTTATTAATTGGAATTCTACTGTAGTTAAGGAGCTGGCCTTTCTCTCCCATACATTTTACTTATTCAATTATTTATACCAGAATGAACTCATGAATATGTACTTTTTTCTATAGGCTACAATCCAATAGTAACATTATTTAGGAGTCCCCTGGGTGGCACAAACGGTGAACCGCTTGCCTACTAGCTGAAAGGTACCTCGGGAGACAGGCCTGGCATTCTGCTTCCAAAATATCACAAGCCTTGAAAACCCTTTGGAGCAGTTCTACTCTGTACATAAGGGGTTGCCATGAGTTGAAATTGACAATGGCATCTAACAACAATATTATTTGGGGGTCCCTGGGTCCTGCAAAGGAGTCCTGGTAGCGCAGTTGTTAAGCACTAAGCTGCTATCTGAAAGATTGGCAGTTCGAACCTACCAGCCGCTCCAAAGGAGAAAGATGTGACAATCTGCTTCCATAAAGATAACAACCTTGGAAACCCTGTGGAGCAGTTCTACTCTGTCCAACAGGGTCACTATGAGTCAGAATCAACTAGATAGCAATGGGTTGTTTTTTTGGTTTGGGTGGTACAAATGGTTAAGCACTCAGCTGCTAACTGAAAAGGTTGGTGGTTTGAATCCACTGAGAGGTGAGAGGTGCCTTAGAAGAATGGCCTGGCTATCCACTTTCAAAAGATCAGAGCCATGGAAAACCCTGTGGGGCACAGTTCTACCCTGAAGCACATGGGGTCACCATGAGTTGGAGTAAACTCCATGGCGACTGGTTTTTAATTTACCATTATTTTATTTTCTTGCTCAAGTTTTTCTGTTTGTCTCTTAGGAACTCTAAGTTGGCTCCAGTACCCTCTACACAAGCCTCTGTGCTTTTGAGCACTTCCTTATTTTTCGACACCACAAGATGTTCCAGGCTCATCTTGTATTTCCCCTGTCCCAGGCCTGGAATCAACCACTTCTCCAAAGAACTCTGATTCCCTTTATTGGAAAATGATGTTTAAAAACAAAGAGCTTGGTCTTCTCAGCAGATAGAGCCAGAAAATTATGTACTAATGGCAGCATGCTTTTGAATTTGTTGTTTTCTTTAGCATGTTCAAAATTTGGTAGGCTAACTGTAGCATTATATCATCTAAAAGGAATTTATAGCAGAGAAATTTGAGGACAGGCATTTTCAATGTCGTTTCTTTCCATTTTGATCGTATAAAGAAATCTTTAGGGTTATTTGGAAACTTGAGGAAAACTGTCACATGACTGGAATCAGCTCATTTTGTTCACATGTTTCATCATCTGTACCTTGGTGTAAACTTCCCCTATCCTGAAGCAAAAATAAGAAGCACTTTCTCCATATAATTCTCTTCTAAAATTTCCACTTTTTTCATTCTATGCTTTCAAACAGTAACCTCAACTGTCATAAGGAGACTCCTAGTGGCTTCAAAGAGAATCAGTTTCACGGTTGGAGGACAAGTAACGTTCCTTAGCAAACACATTTTTTAAAGAGTAGAATGTGCCTTGTTTGTGTCTGGGCACACATGGGTTGGGTTAAAGTAGTGCCCATCACTGGCCACCTCTCTGCCACTTGCCTATCTTTCTCCCTACACTTAACAGAGTTTCACTAACAGTGCAATAATCTGTGTTCTTTTTAAACTTTCCATTTGGGGAGAATTTTAGATTTACATAAATGTTGCAAAGATTATACAAATAATTTCCATACTCTCCACCTGTTTCCCCTAATATTAACATCTTATTTAAAAAAGAAAAAAATCCAACCCCGTTGTCGTCGAGTTGATTCCGACTTACAGGACCCTATAGGACAAAGGAGAACTGCCCCATAGGGTTTCAAGGAGAGGCTGGTGGATTCGAACTGTCGACCTTTTGGTTAGCAGCCGAGCTCTTAACCATTGTACCACCAGGGCTCCAAAAACTCCAGACTTCATTTGATTATACCAATTTTCCACTAATGTCCTTCTTCTGTTCCAGGATTCAACTCAGGATATCACATTGCATTTAGGAAATCAATTTTAAAAAGGAGGTTTAAAAAAAATTTTTTTTGTTTGTTTGTTTTTCTTAATTAATTTAACAGCTCATTTCTACGCTATTTCAATTATTTCAAAGTATAACCTCCCTCTCCTTGTCTCATTTGGGCATCCTTATTTAGGTCATTACTGTGTTTATTTCATGGGCTGTACTTATCTCTTTCATTGATACACGCTTATTTCTCTCATCCCTGTGTCTTTCCAGCCTATAACTCCATAGTTCATTCCCTATAGCCAGGCTTGTCTCAGTAATAAGTCATCCAAACAGAAGTATTGTTGACTTCTTTGCAGCATGAATTTTTTGGGCTCACATCCAACTGCTAATCATGTGTTTCCAAGTCCCTGCAGAATTGTTTTTTCTAAACTATGCAAATTTCCACCCTAATTTGTTATAATCAGGTAAAACTCATTTACTTATTCAACCACTATTTATTGGAGGTCTACTGTTTGCCAGGCACTGTGCTTGGCAGAATGCTACACCCAGAATAAAATAAAACATACACAGTCACACTCTGGTGAGGAAAACAGGTGTAAGACAAGAAAAAAAAGTAATTTCAGATCGTGGTGTCACACATGAGGGAAAACAGTTTCCAGTGGGAGAGAATAATAGAGGGAGCCTACTTTAGATTTGATGGTAGGTGAGGAGTCCCTAAGGAAGTGGCTTTTAAGCTGAGACCTGAAGAACAGAAAGTGGCAAACCACTGAAGGGAGGGATATGGGTGAAGGCCTGTTTGTGGTAGAGGGAAGAGTATGTTCAGGGATACTAGGGGTTCTCCTTGTAGAATGCTTTTTTGTTTGGTGCTTTTGGAAATGTTGTTATTGTTGTTGTTAGATGCTGTCTAGTAGATTTTTGAACAACCCATTGTCATTGATACTGACTCCTGGCGACCCTAAAGAACACAGTAGAGGTACCCCATAGGGTTTCCAAAGCTGTAAATCTTTACAGAAGCAGACTGCCACATCTTTCTCCTGCAGAATGGCTGGTGGGTTTGAACCACCAGCCTTTTGGTTAATAGCTGAGCACTTTAACCACTGAGCCACCAGGGCTCCTCATAATGACCCTATATGATGGGGCAGAACTGCCCCATAGGATTTTCTAGGCTGTAATATTTACAGTAGCGATTGCCAGGTTTTTCTTCACCAACCTTTTGGTTAGGAGCTGAGCATTTAACTGTTAGTGCCACCAGAACTCCTTTGCTTATAAAAATTTAACATAAGAGAGAAAAAATTAATCTTTACTAATTAAACAATGTTTAGATTGATACTGGTACCTCACTCTGGCGTCAAACAAGGTATTCTGAAAGAAGTGGGGATTCCACAACTCAGAAAGTTTGACAGTGATGTAAGTTTATGGCATCATTTACAAATAAATCAAGTTTAATTTACAGGACAGAGTAGAACTGCCCCACAGGGCTACCAAGAACTGCCCCAGAGGGTTTCCAAGGAGTGGCTGCTGGATATGAACTGCTGACTTTTTGGTAAGCAGCCAAGATCTTAAGCAAATTAGTAAAATAAAATATATTTCTAATTTATATATTAAAAAACAACTGCCATCAAGTCGATTCTGACTCAGGGCAACCCCATGTGTGTCAGAGCAGATCTACATTCCGTAGAGTTTTCAATGGCTGATTTTTCATAAGGAGATAGCCAAGCCTTTCTTCTGAGGTACCTCTTCACGGACATGAACCTCCAATCTTTTGGTTAGCAGCCGAGTGCACTACCAAGAGACTCCAATTTATATATAAATATATCTAAATCTAAATTTATATCTATCGATATGTATATCTGGAGCCCTGGTAGTGCAGTGATTAAGCATTTGGCTACTAACCAAAGGTCCGCAGTTTGAATCCACCAGCCACTCCCTAGAAACCCTATAGGGCAGTACTATAGGGTTACTATAAGTCAGAATCAACTGAATGGCAATGGGTTTGGTTTTGGAATATCTATATCTAAGGAGACCTGGTCGCTCAGTGGTTAACTGCTTGGCTGCTAACTGAAAAGTCAGCCGTTCCACCTACCAGTGGCTCTGAGGAAGAAAAGACCTGGCCATCTGTTCCCATAAAGACTGCAGCCTAGGAAACCCTATGGGGCAGTTCTACTCTGTCCTATAGGGTCTCTACGAGTCAGAATTGACTGGACAGCATACATCAACAGTAATAAAACCATATTTATTGTCTATTCATCCATCACCCTGGAAGGCCTTTGCTAAAAATGTTTTATTAGCCATCTAAGATACGTCTACTGGTCCCACCCTGTCTGCGGCAAGGGAGAATGAAGAAAACCTTAGATACAAAGGAAAGATTAGTCCAAAGGATTAATGAACCACAACTACCACAGCCTCCACCAGACTGAGTCCAGCTCAACTAGACGGTACCTGGCTGCCACCACTGACTGGTCTGACAGGGATCACAATAGAAGGTCCCAGACAGAGCTGGAGAAAAATGCAGAATATAAAATAGAAACTCACACATACACAAAAAAAGAACAGACTTACTAGTCTGACAGAGCCTGCAGAAACCCTGAGAATATGGCCCCTGGACACTCTTTTAACTCAGTATTGAAGTTACTCCTGAGGTTCGCCCTTCAGCCAAAGATTAGACAGACCTATAAAATAAGCAAGAGCCCTCGTGGCACAATAGTAAAGAGCTCAGCTGCTAATGAAAAGGTCAGCAGTTCAACTCTACCAGCTGCTTCTTGGAAACCGTATAGGACAGTTCTACTCTGTCCTATAGGGTCGCTGTGAGTTGGAAGCAACTCAACAGCACTGGTTTTGGTTTATAAAACAAACAATAACACACATAGTTCAACTATGTATATGAGACTAAATGGGCATACCAGTCCAGGGGCAAGGACAAGAAACAGAACGGAACAGGAAAGCTGTACAAATGAAAATGAGGAACCCAAGGTCAAGAAGGAGAGAGTGTTGACATGTCATGGGGTTGGCAACCAGTGTCACAAAACAATATGTGTATTAATTGTTTAATGAGAAACTAATTTGCTCTGTAAACTTTCACCTAAAGCACAATTTAGAAAAATGACAAAAACAAAACAAAACAACATTTTATTAGTGGGTAGACTATATCAAAACGTTTCACCTACACCATAAGGCCTTGTTTAATCAACACTGCCCCTTTGTATCTCACTGCCAACACAGCCAGGATCTGTCTAGATCAGTGACTTCCAAACCTGGCTGTGCATCAAAATGACCTGGGAGCAGTATTAAAGTCAGATTCCTGCACTTTATCCCCAGCAGATTCTTACTGACCAGGTCTGGGATGAGGCTCAGAAAGCTGTCATCTTAAAGGGCTCCTTAAACGACTCAGTGCACTGGCAGGTTTGGGAACTACAGGCAAGGATGACGTAGGTACAAGCGTCTGTAGCCAGATACCCGTGCCCTGAAACGCATATTTGTTTGGGTCACCTGTATAGTTTTTCTCTTCATATCCAAAAATGCTCTTCAAATGCTAGGAACCGAGTCTTCTTCATTTGTGCTAAACATTTTGTTTGGTGTCATTACTTAGACTGTATGCAGTAAATAATGTTTATCTGGTGGCTTTAAAAAGATCAAAAAACAAGTGCTAACATGGTCTTAAGAGCACTAAGGAGACGTGAGAAATGATAGCTTGAGAGTACTCTGAAATATGTGGCTGTGGAAGCTAAACACAACATGAAGCCTCTCATGCCATGCCCAAAGCGCATGGCTGCTACCTGGTTTCACAGGACAAAGGTTTCAGATGATTTAAATAACCTAACTTTTAGCAATAGTAATTAGCCTGATTCTGTAGATTTATGTATAATCAACAGTTACTGCTCTTTAGCTCTGGCATTCCAGACAGGCAGACGCCTGGTTATCTGCCTCCTCTCAGCAAGCACAGACCTCCACCCTCACCTCTGCCCCCCAAAAACTACAACATTTGTCTTCTTAAGCAAACTAACATTTCAGGAAAGAAAGGATTTTGAAGGACATTTTAATGAACCTCTGAAAAACCAGCTAAAACTGCCGGGTCTTCTTGGATTCTTTGTTCCCCTCTGACTATATTAAACCTGATGCTGCCACAATTCTTTGGAACACACCGTTGAGGCTATGTGTTCCCCAATCCATGAATTGTTGATCAAATAATAAATCTTTAGTATTGTTTTTAACTTTGCTTCCATTCCCAGAAATTCTACAAATATCACACATTAAATATTTGCAGAGTGATTAAGTATTTCTGACCTGGTACCAGGATGGTAATGGCTGTCTGCACCGCCTTCCGGATGATACTGTCCAAGGCAAACATCCAGTGTGGCTTGATGTTATGATTCCGAAGAACTTTATTGACCTGAGGAAAGAGAGTGATATTTAGTTTACTTTTAATTTCTACTTGCAAAGAAACTAGAACTTTATTAAACTTAATTTCATGAAAACTGGGCATTTGGATGAAGTTTTGTCAATAAAGATAATTAGGAGATTCAGGAATAGCAGGAAGAAATGGAATATGTGGCTAACTGCCTCCATGAACAACTGCCCCCTTTGCCATGAGACCAGAAGAACTAGATGGTGCGTGGCTATCACTACGGAACATCTTGATTAAAGATTCTATAGAAGAATTCTGATCAAAAGGGGGGAAATGCAGACAGAATTTCAAATTCTCATTGACTCTAGACCTTCTGCAGCCATAGAAGCTGAATGAACTCCTTAAGCTATTGCCCTGGAATAATCTTTAAACCTTAAACTAAAAACATCCCCTGAAGGCTTCTTAAAACCAAGTAATAGTTTAGCTTAACTAGGAAAGAATGTCTGCCTTGAGCATCATGCTCTTTAAAGATCTATTTATGTGGATCAAATTGACAACAGCAACTCGAAAGATCAGATAGGAAACGTAGGGGGCACTGAGTTTATGTTAATGAGAGAGGAATAACTCAGAAAAGGAGGGTGAGAATGGTTGCACAACTAGGAGAACGTAATCAATGTTACTGAATTGTACATGCAGAAATTGTTGAATTGGTGTATGTTGTGCTGTGTATATTCTTAACAGCAACAACAATAAATAACCAGAAGTTTTCTTCACCTCAAATTGTAAATAAATGTCCTTATGCCATTAGAAAATAAATTAAAAATTGCCACCTCAACTTAAATTTCAGCGAGCCCCACGTGAGCAAGTAAGGTAAGTTATTTAAATGACAGTGTCATACAAATAGACATACGCACATACATGTTCACTGCTGCATTATTCACAACAGCAAAAGATGGAAATAACCTAAGTGCACCATCAACAGATAAATGGATGAACAAATTATGGTACATACACACAATGGAATACTATGCAAGGGTAAAGAACAATGATGAATCTGGGAAATATCACACAGCATAGGTCAATCTGGAAGGCACTATGCTGAGTGAATAAGTCAATCATAAAGGGACAAATATTGTGAGACAACTATTATAAAAACCCAAGAAAAGGTTTACACACAGAAAAAAAATAAATAAAACAATCTTTGATGAATACGAGGGAACGGAGGGATGGGGAGGGATAAAGTTAACTAGATCGTAGATAAGCGTCAACTTTAGTGAAGGGAAAGACAACATACAATACAGAGGAAGTCAGCACCATTTGACCAAGGCAAAGCCATAGAGGCTTCCTAGACACATCCAAACACCTTCAGGAACTGAGTTCTGGGGCCGAGGGCTGGTGACCATGGTCTTGGGGGACATCTAGGTCAAGTGGCATAACATAGCCCATAAAGATGTTCTACATCCTACTTTGGTGAGTAATGTCTGGGGTCTTAAAATCTTGCAAGTGGCCATCTAAAAAACATTTATTGGTCCCATCATATTCAGAGCAAAGAAGAATGAAGAAAACCAAAGACACAAGGAAAATATTAGTCCGAAGGACTAACGGACCACATGAACCATATCTTCCACCATCCTGAGCCCGGAAGAACTAGATGGTGCCCAGCTACCACCCCAACTGCTCTGACAGAGATCACAATAAATTGTTTCAGACAGAGCAAGAGAAAAAAGCAGAACAAAATTCAAATTCACAAGAAGAGACCAGACTTGCTGGTCTAACAGAGACTAGAGGAACCCCTGAGACTATGGCCTCTATACATCCTGCTAACTCAGAACTGAAGCCGCTCCCAAAGTCCTTTCAGCCAAAGATTAGACAGACCTATAAAGCAAACAATAACACACATGAAGGAATGTGCTTCTTAGTTCAATAAAGTATACGAGACCAACTGGGCAACACCTTCCAAAAAGCACAGAGGAGAAAGCAGGAAGGGAGGGACAGGAAACCTGGACAAATGAACACAGGGAACCCAGAGTATAAAAGGAAAGGGAGAAAGTGCTGACACATTGCCGGGATTGCAACCAATGCCACGAAACAATTTGCGTATAAATTTTTGAATGAAAAACTAATTTGCCCTGTAAACTTGCACATAAAACACAAAAAAATTAAAAAAATAAATAAAGGCAGTCTGGTGAAATGGGAATGCCACTTCTTCAGACTCAGAATACGCAGCTTCCAGCTTTCATGACGTCTGCAGTATCGGTGGTGGAGACAGCAAAGGAGCCAGAAAGAGACCAAGGAGCTTTAAATAAAATTAACACTGTTCTCATGTGAAGATTGTTGAAATGGTAAATGTTTTGTTACATATATATTTATCACAATAAAAAAAAAATAAAGAAATAATAAAGACAGCCTGTACACTTTACCTAATGTTCCCCAATGGTTACATCTTACAAAACCACAATATCACAACTAGGATACTGACATTGATACAGTCAAGGTAGAGAACATTTCCATCACAAGGATCCCTCATGTTGCCCTTTTATAGCCACACCCATTTCCCTCCTGCCTCCACCCCCCCGTAACACCAGACAACTACTTATCTGTTCTCTATTTCTATAATTTTGTCATGTAAAGAATGTGATATAAATGGAACTCTACAGTATGCAACCTTCTGGGACTGGCTTTTTTCACTCAACATAACTCCTTGGAGATTCATCCAGGTTGTCGCATGTATCAACAATTTGCTCCTTTTTATAGTTATAAACTCCACGGTATGGACGAACCACAGTTTGTTTAACTCTTCCCTAGTTGAGGAATATCTGGGCTGATTCTGGTTTGCAGCTACTGTGAACAAAGCTGCAGTGAACATTCGTGTACAAGTTTTGATGTGAACCTAAGTCTTCCAAAACAAAACAAAAACAAAAAACCCCACTGTTTTAAACTTGCCGTTTAACACTGTCAAGTGCTTCAGCATACCCTGGTGATCTGGAAGGGCAAATGAAGAAGGGAAATTAGCATTTACCTGCTACCTAGAGACTTGCCACACTGCATGCCTTGTTCTCCTTCCCACAGTGGCTTATTATCTCTGCAAACGGAACGATCTGCTACAATATTCTAGAAAGGCTGTTCGTATTAAAAATCTTTGACGCAAGGATTTCTTTTTTTAAATGCCTCATCATATTTCATATATTGAAATAAACAATGGGTTTATCCAGTGGATTATGAAATAGATAAGGGCATTACCTTTTTACCAATAACCTTTTATTATAAGACTGAAAGGCTTATTTGAAATTATTTAAATGATTCTTTAAAACGTATTTAAAACTCCATAGGCCTCTAAGAAAAGACGCTACCTCTCCAACAGGGCTTTGAACAGAAAGAGACCTCAGAGGAAGCTGGGAAGAAGGTGACCCAGCTACAATGCCATACTGAGAGATGCAGTTCAGTTGCTCAGTTCCTCCTTTTGGTCTACCTCCATCAAAATCCCTCAATTGAGAAGGGAGCCAGTCTGAGGAAGCCTTCATAGGAGTTGTTCCCAAGGGTTCCCCTTGTTCTAGAAAACCCTTTTCAGACTGAGTTTGTCCTGGTAGCTTCATTTCTTTAAAGGATTTGCCTGCTTATCTGAGTCACATGGGGGTATAACATTTAGTAAACTGAAATATTTCACCAAAAGCCAGGCACGCAAGGTACAGAAGTACCTCTGTCACCATGACGTGCTCCTCATAACTCTCCATTAAACAGTGTATCACACGGGACCCATTCTTTGGGCTCATTTTCATCCCGGACAGTGAGTGAGCAAGGGCAGTGGTATGTGTGTGTCTGTCTGACCTGGGCCCAAAGCCGGGGATTACAACTAAACAGGTCTCTATCTGAATTCTACTAGCCAACTTGCTTTCCAGTCTCTAGGATGGAAGCCAAATATGTGAGCAAGTGCAAATTAGCTAAATTATTTCATTCTCTTTGCAGATGGCTGGGTTTCCCGAGTTGCAGTGACAATGTGCCATTAGCAATTATCATCAGTGATAGGTCTCGGAAATGGCTTTCGTTCCCATCTATGATCTCAGTCACATCAGAAGCCTTCTCCCTGCCGGTGATACAGCATAAAGACCAAGTGGCTTGCTTACACAGTGTCTCAGAGAACACTTGTGGTTGCTGAAGGATTATAATTTGGTCTTCAAGCAGGGATCATTTGGTGCTCCACACATGATTGTCAAGACACCTTCTTTGCAGAAGCGATAATTACATTAAAAAAAAAAACCCAAACCCATTGCCATTGAGTCAATTCTGACTCATAGTGACCCTGTAAGAAAAGTAGAACTGCCTCATAGGGTTTCCAAGGCTGAAAATCTTTACAGCAGCAGACTGCCACATATTTCTCCCATGGTGCAGCTGGGTGGGTTTGAACGTCCCACCTTTTGGTTTGCAGCTGAGCACTTAACCACTGCACCACCAACGCAACTCAATTTTAGAATACTCAGCCATCTCTTGTTAGGTCAAGGGATTGCCCTCCATTCTGTGGTGCTCTGTACTCTGAAGTATATTCTTGGTTAAGAAATTGTGGACATTTATAAAACAAACATGATGATAAAAATGTTCTGTATTGAAACCAGAGAAAAACTGAAAAAAAAAATTTTTTTTTTTTATTTAGTAGTGACCATGGTGGTACAGAGGTTAAGAGCTTGGCTGCTAACCAAAACCTCAGCAGTATGAATCCACCAGCCACTCCTTGGAAACCTTATGGGGCAGTTCTACTCTGTCCTATAGGGTCGCCATGAGACAGAAGCGACTGATGGCTTCGGATTTGATTTTTATTCAAATTTGTACCATCACATTTTTCTCCATGGCCACTAGATGGCGTTTCTCACAGAGAATTAGAAAGTACCTGACTTAAGTGTGTTATGTTGCTAAAGTCACTGAAATAAATAGAGAGCCACTACATGATTTCATAAGAACAAAATTCAGCAATGGGAGATATTTGCACATTTTGGTCTTTTCCATGGTGATTGAGTTTTGTGTATCTAACTTTGAGGAATGGAAAAAAACAAAACATCAAACCTGACACTTAGAAACATACAAATGGGCAAATTTTCTCACACTGATCATTTATAAAGAATAGAGGTTACTGAAATTATTAAAGAAAGGAAAGATAACATTTTCTGGATAATTTTGGCCTGAGTCTGTTAGAAAGTAATGATAAAATGTCATACTTACAGCATCTTGAAAACCAAAGAGAACCACTTGAACTTGACTGATACCATGGCTGTCGAAGTCTAGCTCCAGCTTCAACTTTGACAGAGTGGTGGCGATGATTTTCCGGTCAGTGGATCTCACGAATTCTCTGAGGCTTGCAACGAGGGTTGTGATGTGTTCCCACTTTAGTTTAGGCTCTTCAGCTCCCTGTGGAAAAAACAACCACCGCTCAGTTGATCAGTACTGCACGTATCAACCATGAGGTTTTCATACCTACAACCCTTTCTGAGAATTGGGTTTCAAAATGCTCCTGCTAAAGGAAAAGACCATATTTTGAACTATACGGCGCCTCCTACCCCTCAAGAAAGAATCGGACTTTGGGAGGAAGGGTACTGCCCCACACATTGGCCAATAACCCTAATGCAGTCAGATATACAAAGTCCTAGGATGGTGCAAACAATACGCTTAGCTGCTCAGCGAAAGGTTGAGGTTTGAGTCCGCCCAGAGGTGCTTCAGAAGAAACGCCTGTTGATCTGCTTCCGAAGAACCAGTGAAAACCTGACAGAGCACAGCTCTGTTCTGACACACACGGGGTTGCCATGAGTTCACTGATGGAAACTGGTTTTCATCATATATACAAAGCTTTGCCCAAACAGGGACAGGTTTGGGCAATAAGATTCATGCCCTCAGAAATTTTAATTAGGAACTAAAGAGAGAATCAGCCAGTAAGCCATAGGCTCTCGAGCTCAAAGTTGGCCCACAGAGAGAAGTCAGAGAATATAGTCGTGAGTACATCCAGTTACAAGGAAGGAAACAGAAGCAATGGAGGTGAGAGTAACAACCACCTGGGAGAGAAGTGGACAGAAACAGCAAATCAAAAAGGCCCAAGGCAACCAAGCCAGAGAAAGATGTGTAAATTCGTACAACCTGAAGTTCCTTGGAACCACAGTCTAGTTTCAATTCACCTCCCTCATTGCTGTGTGTCTATGCATAACACATCCCAGGTTCTTCAATTGCTCTAAAACATGTTAATTCTTTGCAACTAAAAGAGCCCACCTCAAACTCCATCCCTGAAACCATTCCTTACCCATCTGTGATGCATTTAGTTATAAGAATAGACCAACAGACTATTTCACATATTACAAATGTAATACAATAATTAACCAAATTCCCTCTCTCAATTTCAATGTTTACTTTGGGTAAGGAAGATTTCTTCTTTATGGAAAATACAAACCATTGCGGTTGAGTATATTCTGACTCATAGCAACCGTATAAGACAGAGCAGAACTTCCCCACAGGGCTTCCAAAGAGCAGCTGGTGGATTTGAACTGCCGACCTTTTGGTTAGCAGCCGAACTCTTAACCACTGTGCCAAAAGGGCTCCATGGAAAATAGAGTAAGATGTTATTTATCCTCATTCAACTTTAAGAAACAATGGGGTTTTTATTACGCTCATTTCTATCACTTATTGCACCCTTTCTTACTGCACCATTAATTAAATATTCCTCATTTGGGCTGTAATGGCTACACTTTCCAGGATTCTATAAAAACAAAGAGAAATACACCATCAAGTTCTTTCTCTCAATATGTTTTCATTTGGAGGCTGCCTGTCATGTTTATGTTTTCATGAGAAAAGATTACACTGAAAAGCTTCAATGGCACCATTAAGGGAATATTTTAAAATCAGCCTGGGAAAGATGATAAACTTTGCTTTTTTCTCACCACAAACTAAATTACACCCAAAGTAAAGAATCACAAGCAAGGTCGTAACATGAAAATATGCTCAAGAAGAAAAAAAAAAAATTAGTTATTCAGAAATTGGAAGCTTATCTCAGTAAAAAAATCAGTTTCATGTTTGCCAACTATTTAAAAAGCTAAATTTTTTTTTTTTTTTTTTTGACGTTAACTTTGTTTTCACAACAGAAAAACATGTTGTTTCTGGGTTTTTGGTGTGTCACTGTCCTACAAAGGAATGCTCTCTACTCTGGGAAATGTTCTGTCTATGTTCTTTCATTCACTTACGTAATCGCTATTTCTGTTCTAACTCCGGTCTCTCAGTGTTAACTCATCGTGTACTTTCCTAAATGAGCATCCTAGGTATTGGGGGAGCCTCACGCAGGATCAGAAGATAAATTTATTGTGCACCTGTTATAGGTTGAACTGTGTCCCCCCAAAATATGTGTTGAAATCCTAACCCCTCTACTTGCGGATATAATCCTGTTTGGAAATAGGGTTTTCTTTGTTGTGTTAATGAGGCCGTACTGGGAGGGAGTGTGTCCTAAACCTAATCATTTGCGAGTTATTAAAAGAGCAGATTAGACACAAAAGCACTCACACATGGAAGAAGACAGATGTCGTGTGAGGATCACCAAAGAGCCGTGGAATACCCGGCACCAATGACAAGGAAGAAATCAACAAGGCCAAGACTCTGATTTGGACTTTTACCCTTCAGGTCTGTGAGAAAACAGATTTCTGTTCTTTAAAGCCATCCACTTGCAGTGTTTCTTTTACAGGGGCACTAGTAGACTAAGACGATCTACTTGGTAGACCGTCAGCTCCATCAGGCCAGGGACTGTCTTGGTCACTGCTGTAGTTCCAACCCCAGCACAGACCCCAGCAAGGGAACTCACTTTTGTGACTGCGCTGAAATGCTTAAATTTTAGAGTTGGCTAATCATATTCAATTGTTTATTACTCCTACTTCTTGAAGCATACTTGAATGTTCTCTATAAAAGGAGAAATGAAAGAAAATCTTAAAAGCAAATATCAATTTGAAAAAAACAAAGAAAGAGGGCAACCATCAGAGGGCATGTCTTGTTGCACCAGCAGGAAACGACCAGTGAGTACCAGAAGCTGCTGGCCAGAATCGTGTTAAATCCAGCGTCATTGATAGCGGGGTTCCTTCTTGTAAGGACACTGTGGATCACTTTCTGTGACATCACACCACGGTTTAGTGGTGGAGCAGGAAGAGGAACCCTGGTTAAAATGGTTTAGTGGTGGAACAGGAAGAGGAACCCTGGTTACCGCTGGCTATTTCAGCTCATTGGGGCAGTAGAATGTAACGGTTAGGAGCTTGGGCTCAGCTTCAACTTGCCTTTGTTTGAAACCTAGTTCCAATACTTAAAATAAAAAAGGCTGTATGAATTAAGCAAGTTATTTAGCTTCTCTGAGTTTGAGTTACCTCATCTACAAAACAGGGGAAACATTGGTTGCTATAAGGAGTATCTTACTTTCTTAGTGCTGCCGTAGTACAAATACCACAAGTAGGTGGCTTTAATGAAGAGAAATTTATCTTCTCACAGCTTAGGAGTAGAAGTCTGAATTCAAGCCATCAGCTCTTGGGGAAGGCTTTCTCTCTCTGTCGACTCTGAGGGAAGGTCCTTGGCGATCTTCACATGGCATGGCATCTGTCTTCGCCATCTGTGCTTCTTTGCTTCCATGCCTAATCTGCTTCTCCAGACCTCAAAAATGGTTGGCTTAAGACACACCCTACACTGATACGTCCTCATTAACGTTACAAAGGAAACCCTACTCCCAGATGGCATTACATCCACATGTATAGGGGTCAGAATTTACAACACATGTTTCTGGGGGACACAATTCAATCCATAACAAGGAGTTCTTGAAATCATGTGTAACTGAGATCATAATAGAAAGCATTCTGTAAACATTAACTGCTACTATTGTTTTATTTTTATCAAGCAGGCTAATAACAGTGTCTAATATTTTTTTTCTACAACCAGATAGAAATAATTTATCTCATTGAAGTAGTAAATCTTTCTAGATACATCTTTACATTCAAGCCTAGCCTTTTTAACAAGGTCAAGATGTATATGTTGGTTTTTTCCTCAAGCTATCCCACAAGTTTTTTGAGTCTATCATCATTGTGAAATTCACTCATCATTATTAAGGCAGTTTAAACTCTGCCTGCTGCTATGAGAGCTCAGCAAAGGCAGTGTCTTAGTTACTTCGTGCTGCTGTAACAGAAAATCACAGTGGTGGCTTTAAAGAACAGAAATTTATTTTCTCACGATTCAGAAGACTGGAAGTCTGAATTCAGGGCATGGCTTTAGGGGGTGGTCCTCCCTTGTCTACTTCAGCTTCTAATAGCTGCCAGCAGCCCTTGGCATTCCTGGACTTGTACCTGTCCCTGTCATCTGTCTTCCTCTTCCATCTGTGTGTCTCTGTGTCTGTCCTGCTCTTTTTATAACTCAGAACTGATTAGGTTTAGGACCCACACTATTTGGTTATGGTCTCATTTATATAACGAAAAAACTTCCATTTGCTAAAAGGATTATAGGCACAGGGATTAAGATTTCAGTCCATAAAAGAGACAAAGACAAATACCTGAAACAAGCAGATACTTTCTGCCCTGGAAAAACACACTCTTTCAGAGTGATTAGGGGATTTAGGCAATCCCTGGCTTCTATGTGTTTCTGGCCAACAGACAACCAAAAACCAGACCCACTGCTGTTGATTCTGACTCATAGCGACCCTATAGGACAGAGTAGAACTGTCCCATAGTTTCCAACGAGCGCCTGGCGGATTTGAACTGCCGACCTCTTGGTTAGCAGCCATAGCACTTAACCACTACACTACCAGGGTTTTCCAGTAGCCAGCAGGCATCTAAAACTAGTGTCCACATGAAAAGCCTTCACCCTACGGCGGCTAATGCCAATTTCCTTTCCTTCCCACACACGCTCATCCCACCCCATGCAGTGCTTTATGTCCTCCCAGCACTTGACACCATCCTGCACACCAGAGAGGCAGTGCAGTGTGATGGTTAGGAACTCAGACCTAGCAGTCAGACTGCCTGGATCCAAATCCTGACTCCATCACTTAGGGCTGCAGGCTTGACAAGCTACTCAACTTCTCCGTGCCTAGTTCTGTCCAGTGTCAAATGAGGATACCAATAGTACTGCCACTACAGTATTATTGTCATGAGGATTAAATGAGTAATACACACGAAATACCGAGAATAGCACCTGGCTCACACAAAGTGTTTTATTATACATTTAACTAATCTTTTATTGTTTTTCTTCCTCCACTACAACGTCAGCCTCAAAAGGATGCAGATTTTTTTCTTTTCTTGTTCACTGTAGTATTCCCAGCACATAGAACAGTGCCTGGCACTGAGGAGATGCTCAATAGGTATTTGTTGAATGAATGAATGAATGAATGAATGAACTCCAATTGCTACCTCCATCTAAATGTGGTTCCCCTTCTTATCTCATTCTCAGTCCCTGAATGACCACAGTGAGAGGAAGGAAAAGCAAGAGAGAAAGCTAAAGGTTTAGAACTGCCCCACACTTCTCCACGTCTCCCACGGTTCCTGGGCAGCAGCCTTAGTTCTCATCCTACCCTCAACTTAGAGGTCTGGCTACCCCTCATCCCAGAGGACCCTCCTTCTTGGGCTTCAGAGTAACTGCTCAAGACAGCTTTCTATAGGACCAGAGTCAATATTTTCCCAAAAAGTTGAGATGTTGCTCATTTTGGTTCCCGGAGACTTGACTGGCACACATATGGCCTTTTGGGAGCCATGGTGGTACAGTGGTTAAGAGCTGGGCTACTAGCCAAAAGAGTAACAGTTTAAACCCACCAGCTGCTCCTTGACAACCCTATGGGGCAGTTCTATTCTGTCCTATAGGGTTGCTATGAGTTGGAATCAACTCGACGGCAACAGGTTTGGTTTTTTGGGGCTTCTTTTGGTATGTGATCTAAATAGGTGGATGTTAGAGAATTCATCGTGTGACAGAATTTAGTATCAGGCTCATAAGAGAACAGAGAAGCTTAACGGAGCTCCCAAGACAAGCAAGCTGTGGCTGGACAATAAGAGCCAAGAAGGAGAGAGTCTTGCTCTACTTATATCCCATTAAAAGCTTAAAACCAGTAAGCTGTTGGGCTGAGAGACTTTAAAAACTCTGCCCAACCCTTCCAGCTTCATCCTTTCTGCAGCTGTTTTCCCAGGACCAAGGGAGGGAAGAAGCTGCATGCAGCTCGGTGATCACGAAGAACAGCTGGGCCACGGTGGGGAAGCAGGTAGAGTCCCTGGTACCCACAGCACCAAAGAAAGAGGATAAAAATGCTGGGACCAAGCACGTCCGTGGGAAGGTGATAGCCACAAGGGGCCTGAGCTTCTGCCCCCACCCCCACCTCGGAAGTCATCATCAGTGTCTTGGATTTGGGGGAAGCCCTGTTTGCACCGGAGCAGAGTTGGGGAGAAGATTCTTTTCCATAACACATTTTTCCAGGGAAGAAGAGTTCCACTGATCAGTTTGCTTTTTTTTTTTTTTTTTGATAGTACTTGTGACCTTCTAGCCTATTGGGTGGTACAAACGGTTAACAAGCCAGAGACACCTCAGAAGAAAGGCCTGGCTTTTCTTCCCAAAAAATCAGCTGTTGAGAACCCTGTGGATCACATTTCTGCTCTGACATACATGGGGTCACCATGAGTTGGAATCGGCTCAATAGCAACTGGTTTTACTGGTTAACATACTGTGTACTGTACGTATTGTACTTCTTGTCTATGGCCGGTCACCCTCCATCTGGACGAAGCCCACTGCAGAGAGGTCTCTGTTACATTTGCTGATGTTTCCGGAATGTGCGGAGGAGTGACTGGTTCATAGTAAGTGTTCACTATGTGCTTATTGACTAAATGAATAAACACACCAATGAAAGTTTAAAGATAACCCTTATAACTTTGATCTACGGGGTGTTTAATTTATTACTATACATTTAACTTTGCAACTTGTAACTTGTAGGAATTTGCTGGAACTTCACCAACGCGACAGATTTGTTTCTGATTTAAAAATAGCCAACGTTCAAAAATGCAGTTTCTAAGTTAGGGATTTGACTTTTTTCTCCCTGGGGCAGGTTTGTTTTATCATATGAACACTCCAGCTTCCTTGGGTCTCTAAATCATTAGAGATTTGTTATAATATGTTACAATTCAAGGTGGTTATAATACTGTTAAAAACATGTAAACTTTTGGAAGTGAGGTGTCCGTGACAGGCTTTACCTGAACTAAAGATTCCATTAAGTTTCTCACGATTTTGTCTTGGTCTTCTGTTAGGATCCTGTGAAGGGTAGCTCTTCTTTCACTGTCCTTCCTCAACAGAAAGAATCCAGAATCTTTTTCTTCAGGGGAAGGTGGAGCACTGTGATCTTCAAAATTTTCATCTGGAATGCTATAATAAATATACGTACCATCAGTCACAATTTCCCTTATTAAATGACACACTTAACAATCTTCTTTCCACTCAAAATAGGTCAGGTCTTTACCCCAAAAAGAGTGTCCGTATTCCTTTTACGTCTTTTTCTCCACAGGATTTGGGTCTAGTTTTGAAAGAGAAGGGGTCCACCTTTAACTCAGTATCGGGCGAAACGGAGCCGTATTCACTACTGCTGCTCGTATCCTCGACCAGGACAGGTACCGGTAGGGATATACTCCTGAGATATTCTGCATGTGGTGAGATGGGGAAAGAAGATGATTAATGCTCTTAAAAAATTGCTGTTAATTGCCATCAAGTCAATTCTGACTCATGGCAACCCCACGTGAGCAGAGCAAAACTCTGCTCGATAGGGTTTTCAAGGCTGTGACCTTTTGGAAGCAGATCGCCAGGTCTTTCTTCCGAGGTGCCTTTGGGTGGGTTCAAACCACCGACCTTTTGGCTAATAACTAGGCACTTAGCTGTTTGCACCACCCAGGAACTCCTCTGAAGAAATTACACACACTGAAACACCTATTGGAAGACAGCAGTATTATTTGTCAAATATCTCATTGCAATTATACCACACAAGAGGCTGGTCATAATTATGACTGCTCCCTTTCTGCCTGCTCAGTATGATCCACATGGGCAGGTCAGTGATAAAGGAACTACTGGGCCCTGTTTTATAACTAACTGAAAGCCAGATAGGCCTCCTTCCTCCTTCTTATCCCCTTCCACCAATTATCTTTAGGCTCTATATCTTATGAGGATACCCTGGTGGCGTAGTGGTTAAGTGCTACAGCTGCTAACCAAAGGGTCGGCAGTTCAAATCCCCCAGATGCTCCTTGGAAACTCTATGGGGCAGGTCTACTCTGTCCTCTAGGGTTGCTATGAGTTGGAATCGACTCAATGGCGCTGGGTTTGGTTTGATTTTATATCTTATGATTCTAAGAATGTATGTGTCTGTATATGTGTGTATCTTTAAATATTCTTATTTTAAATGTAAATATGCATATATATTTTAAATATAAATATATATATTTATATATATTCTTCCAAATAGATATTCACAGTAGTTATTTCTAGAAGATGTGATTTGGGGTGATCATAATTTTCTTTAATTTATCCAAGTTTTTCAAGCTTTTTATATAAATAAGTACTGTTCTTATCATCAGAGCTATATTATTAAAAGTAGTTTTCACAGCAACTATTTAACAAGTAGTAACATCACACTACCAAGAACTTAAATTATCTCCTAACATATTGATAATTTAGAAGATGAAAAATATCCCATTACATAGCAGGAAATGACCTTTCTCTGAAGATATACCGCCCCAGACAGATTTCATCATGAGGAATCTCTTCCATGCTGCTCAGTACTGGAAAGGATTTTCTAACCACATCTAGGAGAATCCTTTAATCATATAACCTTGTGGGTAGTACACATTCCACCCCCTAGTTATATCAAAGATGTCATGAAGAACCATTACTCTTCTATCCCACCTGTAGGCCAGGTGAAGAAAGCTTGTATTAGAGGGGCACCTAGCTTTGGTTTCACCTGTAGGAAAGATGGGGGGGGTGGGGAGGGGAAGGATACAGCTTCTAGGGATAGGTTATCTCTGGGAAAACCATCGTACTGCTCAGTAACTGGAAAGTTTACTAACAATGGACTAATTGACCTGTCTGCTCTTATTTGAGTGGTTATAAAGTAGAATAACTATAAAGTCGGAAGCAAGATGAAGCCATTTAAGATCTGCTGTGAGTTTACCGATTTAATATCATTTTTTGTCTTATTTAAGCATATGGAAAAGTCCAAATGGCTACCCTGAAGATAAAGGACAGAAGAAAGCTCCTGGTATGCAGGATTTCCCAAATGTACTTGACCAGAGAATCCCCACCTTTTTGGAGGAGTTCTTGGGCCTGATGTTTCATAGACCACATTTTAGTAAATGCTGCTGTAGCAGAAAGCACACAAATTACCCCTTCCTTGCTGACAATAGTAGGTTATCTGAGAGGAGAACAGTTTGTCAGGGACCCAAATACAAGACTGCTTTTGAGAGGACATTTCTGGAGGTGGTCAGGCTCTACGGTATGCTTTGTTTTGCTTTAGAGATAATATCAGCTGTGTTTAGGGGCAACAGATTTCAGAATGGACGAAGCAGCTGCTAGCCTAGCCAACTAAGAACTCTGAGGCTTGGAGCAAGCTTTTCATCGCTATGAGATGTCAAGCCCCTAACTTTAAGTATTGCTGGTGGAAAGAACAAAATTAATGAAGGCTCTCACCGTTCCCTTGGCTTGATAGAATAGCCAGTCATCTTCATGAGAAGGCAAATAGCCCTGCCAGTGGTGTTCACTGCTAATCCCTAATACTCAGTGAGAACCTTGCAGCTTTGAGATTGGTGACAAAAACCAAACCAAACCCACTGCTGTCGAGTTGATTTTGACTCATAGCAACCCTGAGGTCCCCTTTAAAATACAGGCTATGCTCAAGAGTGGAAGCATGCATCATCTACAGTGCAAAGACAAAATTGATATTTTTGGGAATAAACAGATCAGATTTTACCTAGAATGCTACCAGATGAGGGGCTCCTATCGTGTGTGTGTGTGTGTGTGTGCATGCATTTAAAGAAGCAGAGGGAGTAAGGACTTGGATTATCCTGCTTTTTGGCTGTATGATGTTTGACTACCCAGTAATGACAGCGCCTGTGTCATAGTGGCCCATGAGTTTGAGGGTTGCTATGGATACTGATTGCCTTAAAAGACAGTCTAATGAGTTAAAACTGTATATGCTTAAAGATGGAAACAAGTGCCTGTCATTAAGCTCATCTAGGAAATGAAAGGACTTCCAGATGTTTTGAATGCCCAGTTTGCACAAACCTGATTCACTCTTCTACCCAATTTTAATTCAGTGAACCTGGTTCTAGATTGGTTCCCCTCTTTGTTAGGCCAACTCATGCATTCATTCATCTAACATATTTACTGAACACCTACTATCTTTGGGTAGCCACGAGGACTTGCTGATGGATTGGAGTGAACAATGTGAAAGAGAAGCATCAAAAAAGACCCTGAGGTTTCCAGCTTAAGAAAATCAATGGATGAATGCTTTATTTGCACACTAAGATGAGAGGAAATAAGAGCTGAAGGGAAAGTTTCTTTTGTTTGTTTGTTTTTGTGTTTTAAGGGGGAAGAAGTGTAATTTTACAGTTCAGTTGGGAAATAAGTTAGCTGGATGTAAGTCTGGAGCTCAGAGGAGAAAACTTAGCAGGACATAGAAACTTGGTAGCCCATAGCCTGTAGATGGTATTTAAAGCAGAGGACAACAAAATTTAGGGAAAAATAAAAAGAAAGCATAAGACTCAGTCCTTAACAACATCAATAATTTAGAAGAAAAGAGGAGGAAGAAAAGGTAGCAAAGTACAATGACGAGGAGCAGCCAGTGAAGGCAGAAGAAACTCAGAAGAATGGGGTGTCATGGAAGCCCACAGAGGACATGGCTAAAGCCAGAGACAATGGCCATCTGGGCTGAATGCCACTTAGAGGTTGAGTAAATTGAGAAGAGTATTTTTTGGGTCAAGGTCACTAATGATCTTGACCAGAGTAGATTCAGTGATCAAGTGGAAGAGTAGATGCTAAACTGGAGACAATGAAGATGAAGAGGTGAAGATCTAGAGACACACTGTACTTCAGGATATGAATTCATGAAGGAAAGCATGAAAATAGGGTGTTGGCCAATGAGGTGACACATAACTATCAGGAGAAAAATTAGTTTATGACAGAAGGGCACTCAAGCATGTGTATATGGGAGTGACCTGGAGAGGCTGAAGGTAAAGAAGCAACTGAAGAAGTCAAGAGGGTGTGGGATCCAGAACCTAAGTGGAGGGTTAGCCTCCTATAGGAAAATGTAAGGGGTTGGAAGAGAGAAAAAAAGGACGCTAAGGCAGGTAAAAAACCCACTGCCATTGAGTCAATTCCAACTTATAGCAACTCCACGTGTTTCCAAGTAGAACTGTGCTCCACAGGCTCCTCAACGGCTGTAATCTTTCCAAAGTAGATCACCAGACTTTTCTTCTAAGGTGCCTCTGGGTGGATTTGAACTCCAACCTTCTGGTTAGTTGTTGAGCATTTAACCATTTGTACCACTCAGGGACTCCTCTAAGGCAGGTAGGTTTACACATTTGTGGTTGGAGTACGATCACATCTACTCCTAATGTTTCTAGCTTTTCAAATTATGCAAGACTTCCTGGCATGTTAGAAAGCTTAGTGCCTTTCTGTGGTATTTCTAACTGTAAATGGGGAGAAGCTCAAACATAATTATTTCCAGAGGAGCATGTTGACAGTTTCTGGATAGCATAGAGGTCACAAGTCCCTTTGTTATCAGCTCACAGACATGAGTGATTGGTGCTTTGGGATGCAAGAGAGTAGCCTGGAAAAATGTTCCTTCCCTGGCAGCCTTAATGCTAATGTCTTGCCAATTATTAAGATGCCTCGTGCTACGGAGCTAGCCATCAAGTCTAAAAGAGGCTGGATGGACCTCTTAACTTGACCCCTGTGAGGACCGGAAATGTCAAAGGTATGTCTCCAGAGAAGCGATCTCATTGTTCTATTTTAGGGGCTGATGGGAGGAGTATGAAGCCAAAATTCCCAAAAAGATGGCTTCACCAAGAGGCTGGGGGTATGTTAGGGTGGGGGGTGGGGTGATTGGCCAGTCTATGGGCCCCAGGTTGCTGGGATCACCTGTCTGTGGGAGGGAGATGGCTCTAACTTCAGGGAATTAGATATGTCCATGCTTTGGGAAAGTGGGAACTTCTTTTTTAAATTCCTTCAGTCACTGTGAGGGGCACCTCAGGTCCTAATAGCTATTCATGAGCACCAGGGACCTCATGATCCTCCTTCTCCAGGACAGTGTGGGGACAAAGCCCAACTTTAGTACAAAGTCTCCTATCTGGTCACCCTGTCTCCTGTCCCCAATTGACCAGACCCTGAATGATGACTCTCATACTTTAGCAAGTATAAGAGTCTTCTGGATAGTTTACCAGACAATAAAAACCCCAGACCACACGCCCAGATTCTGGGTAGGGGCAGGAATCTTAATTTTTAACAAGGATCAGATCTGTCATAGTCACTTCTATATTCCCAAGGCTTTCTGCCTGGTTCCTATAATCCTACCGCCTAGTCTATAGTATAGTTTTAACATTTTTATTGAATGTTGGTGCTTTTAAGGTACTGTCGAGTCAACTCTGACTCATAGTGACCTTATGTATAAGAGAACAAAACATTGCCAGGTCCTGCGCTAATCATTAATCGCTCATATGCAAATTCAAGTTGAAGCTGAAGAAAATCTAAGCGAGGCCAAGAGAACCAAAGTACAATCTTGAGTACGTCCTGCCTGAATTTAGAGACCACCTCAAGAACAGATTTGATACACTGAATGCTAATGACTGAAGACCAGAAGAGTCATGGGATGACATCAAGGACATCATACATGAAGAAAGCAAAAGGTCATTAAAAAGACAGGAAAGAAGGAAAAGAACAAGATGGATGTCAGAAGGGACTCTGAAACTTGCTCTTTCTTAAGTGCAGAGTAGCTAAAGCAAACAGAAGAAATGATTAAGTAAATGAGCTGAACAGATGATTTCAAAGGGCGACTTGAGAAGACAACGTAAAATATAATGAAATGTGCAAAACTTTTTACTGAATGAATGTCATTAAAGCAACTATCCTTCATAGAGCTGTCAGACGATCCGTTGATAGCTGCACTTCCAATATGGTAGGTACTAGCCCGTGCGGTTATTTACATTTAAATTTAACTAAAATAAAAACTTAGTGCCTCAGTCATGCTAGCCACATTTTGAGTGTTTAATAGCCACATATAACTAGTAGCTACTGTATTGGACAATGCAGATATAGGACATTTCTATTATCCTAGGATGTTCTATTGGTCAGTGCGAGTGTCAATCCCAGATTGAAATCTTTCCCTGGCTCCCCACCATTCTTTGCTAATAATTTCTTAGCATTGCACAAGGAGCCCTTTGTGATTCAGCCTTGCTTATTCTCCCAGCTTCATCCCTCCCCCATGCACTATAAGTACCAACAGGCATCCTGAGCCACCTGTGTGCCCCTTAATACAAAGTGGGGTTTCACATATCCGGGCATTAACTATACTATCGTGGCCTTGCCTGGCTCCTGACTTTCCATCTATCTGTTAAACTCACATTCATCTTTATTCATCAGATGCCACCCCAACGGAAAGTATTCCTTGAAACCACTTTCTCAGGGTGACCTCAATCATTCCCTTCCCCTTTGGTACTCCCTCTGTGCAAACTAAATTATTCTACAGTGTAGTTCATTTTTGACTGTATGTCTCCGCTAGTCATAGTCAGGAACTATGCCTTTAGCAGCTTATACATTCATGGCCTAGCACATTTCCTATGCATACAGGGTGCACAATACATTTTATGAGTTAAAATGAATTACCCAATTCCCTGGGTCTATATGTGGGGATAAAAAAAAAAAAAAAAATTTTTTTTTTTTTTTTTGTGGGGATAGGGAGAACAGTGCAGGCTTAGATAAGTTATTTTTCTCTCTCCAAAACGGAAAGGGGACCTTATCACACCACCCTCCTACTACTATCTTGAGGGGAAGGCTGAGCAAACATAGAGGTCCCTTTGTTGTTGCTGGTTGTCGTCAAGCGATTCTGACTCATGGTGACCCCATGTGTGCAAAGTAGGAACTGCTCCATAGGGTTTTCAAAGCTGTGACCTTTCGGACGTAGATAACCAGGACTCTTCCAAGGTGCCTCTGGGTGGCTTTGAACCACCAACCTTTTGGCTAGTTGTTGAGCACTTACTCATTTTACCACCCAGTGACTAAGGGGCCCGTTAGAAAAAAAAAAAAGGAGAGCAATTATCTGGATAGAGATGGGTATCTGGCCTATAAAAAAACACCTGGGGAAGGAAGAGTACCGTAGCTTGCACTCATCTAGAAGGAGAGTTAAGACCAGGACATAGTTTATAGTTTAATTAATAGGAGGTTTTTTTTTTTTTTTATGATACCTGAGAACAATCTTAAATGGGATTTTAGCTCCTAGTTAGGTTAGCACATCTGTCTTGCTTTCCTAGAAAGGAGAGGGAAGAACGCATTGCCCATGTAATGATATCCCTTTAGCTGAGAGTCTGAACAGTATAATCATGTGGGAGTTGTGGTTACCCATTCTTTCTAGGCCCAAGTCAATGTCTCAGGCAAGTGGCAGATCAGGGAGGAATGGGTCACTGGGAGGTAAGAAGTCCCAGAGAGTCCTGGAGGCCCAGGGAAAGTTCCAAGAGAGAGGGGGAGGAGGAACAGGGAGGGCCCTTAGAGAAAGGAGAGGGGACCTTCAGACTGTGGTCTACAATTGAAAAAGCCACCGGGCATGGGCAGGCAAGAGAAGAAAAGGGCACCAGCAATAATATTATTAACAACTACTCTTATGATGTGCCTGCTGTGCTAAGCATTTTACATATGTGACCTCATTTAATCTTCACAACAACCCTCAGATCAGGTGCTCTAAATTGCACCCACTGGACAGATAAGGTCACTGAGGGCAAGTAATTTTCAAGGCCACCCAGTCAACAAGTGAACCCAGCTCTGACCCCAACACCCATCCTCTTAACTTTGACTATAAAATAAAGTCCTATCTTAAGTGGGGTTAGATTCTAAGTCAGAGCAGAGTCCAAATTACTCCTGAATGACCCTGAGCATGGAAGGTGACAGGGAAGGTGGGAGCAGTGACTGACCAAGGGCTCAGCAGATTTATACCGTCCATCTCACGCTTGCTCGAAGGCATGTTTTTGCTGAGAAGGCGTGTGGGCAGAATTGCCTGCTGAAATTATCATTCTCCCCTCTCTCTCTTGCCAAGTATGTGTACCTAGGTTCACATAAGTTAAATGTGTGACGGGAATCTATTTCCTGCAAACAAAAGCCAAACCATGTGGAAAGGATAAAACTCTCATGGGTTGAGCTTTTGGGCATAGTTCCAGACTCGTCCAGTATATCATTTTATTCTGTTCCCGGAACCAAATCTGTGAAGTGGTTTTCTTACCAGCACAGACTGCCTGATGAAACAAGTAGCCTGCTGCATGTCACATATCTAGAAAGTGGCTTTTATACTTTAACCCCTAAAGAGCTCTGGTGGCTGCTAACCAAGGGGCAGTTCGAACCCACCAGCTGCTCAGTAGAGGAAGTTTTGTCTTGGAGAAAGATGTGGTGGTCCGCTTCCATAAAAATTATAGCCTTGGAAACCCTATGAGGCAGATCTAATCTGTCCTATAGGGTCACTATGAGTCAGAATTACTTGATGGTGATGGGTTTTTTTGTTGTTGTTCTTACACTTTAACGCTAGCGTAAGTAACGCTAAATGCTATGTAGACTCTGATATATTTAACTACCTAATAACCGTATGATGGAAGAGTATTATGTATGAGGTCCCATCATTGGTAAAACAGAGGGTCAGCAAAAAAGAGGAAAATCCTCAATGAGATGGATTGACACAGTGGCTACAACAATAGGTTCAAACATAGCAATGATTGCGAGGATGGCACAGGACAGGGCAGTGTTTCGTTCAGCTGTACATAGGTTGGCTTTGAGTCGGAACCGACTTGACAGTAACTAACAACAATAACAACAACTCTGGGTTGAGTCCCTGGGTGGTGCAAACAGTTAATGTGCTCAGCTGCTAACCGAAAAGTTGGAGGCTGGACTCTACCCAGAGGCACCTCAGAAGAAAGGCCTGGCAATCTACTTCTAAAAATCAGCCACTGAAAACCCCTTGAAGCACATTTCTACTCTGACAAACATGGGGTCACCATGAGTTTGAACTGACTCAATGGCAACAGGTTAACTGGGCCCTAGGCTGACTGGCTCTGAGGCATCTAAGGAAGCTTCCTTTGGCCCACAGAAACCCAGGTGCAATACACATTAAGCACCCTGCACTACTTGGACAACAACTCATCCCACTCAGGGAAATCCAAAACTGTGTTCACTTCTTCATTATTCTTTGAAATGCATTAATTCACCTTCCTCGAGCAAATTTACCATCCTAGTTATGATCTGGTGCCCTGGTGGTACAGTGTGAATGAGCTACGGCTGCTAACCAAAAGGTCAGCAGTTCAAATCCACCAGCCCCTCCTTGGAAACTATGGGGCAGTTCTACTCTGTCTATAGGGTTGCGATCTGCATAGGCCAACATAAAGGACAAAAATACAATTAGTCCTGACCAACTAAAAATAGAGATAACATATAACTCCAAGGATGACAGAGGAAGGTGTCAGGAATTCAAAATTTTCCTCAAGAAATCCATTAAGTGACCAACTGGCTCCTAGATAAGAAGATTCCAATTGAAGATTTCAAAAACACAGACATCGTCTTCCGTTCAAACAAATAAAAGGTCAACTTTGACTCAGGGCAACCCCATGTGTATCAAAGTTGAAGTGCGACCCATGGAGTTTTAATGAATGATTTCTTGGAAGTAGACATCAGTCCCTTCTTCTGAGTTGTCTCTTGGTGGACTTGAACCTCCAGTTTTTCAGTTAGCAGCCTAAGGTGTTAAACATTTGCCCCACCCAGGGACTCACCTTGCATTTAACCCATTTGCCATTGAGTAGATTCCAACTCATAGTGACCCTATAGGACAGAGCACAACTGCCCCATAGGGTTTCCAAGAGCAGCTGGTGGATTCAAACTGCTGACCTTTTGATTAGTAGCCAAGCTCTTAACTACATCATGCATTTAGGGAGGAACAATTGTGGCCAGGAGTACAAATCAACTCTCTGGCAACTGGTTTTTCATGAAAGAGAAAGGAGAGGGGTTTCCAAAAGAATGAAACCAGCCAGGCTTGCAGCTGCATACACCCTTCCTTCCCAAGAGCAACCTTACCCGCCCCCCTCCCCACACCCGACCACCCTAACCAAGGAGCAGAGTGTGAGGCGATTTGGTGGAAAATTTAGAGTTTATGGCATGCTACGCTGGGCTTCAGCTCAATGGGCATAGGTAAAAATAAACTCACCATTTGATCCAGCTGAAAGAGCTGTGGAAAGAAAAGCAAACACAGCATAAGCAAACGCTGGATTTGTTGTTAAACTGAGAAGCCAGCAAAAAACAAAAGCTTGAAATGGGATCAATGTGCTTTCCAAATATTCAATCTGCCCGTCCTCACCCAATATAAACACCAAAAATGCCAAGAACAAATGGATCACTTACTTGTTTTGTTTGCTTATTTCTGAAATGACTTATGGAAATTATTGCAAAAAGACAATTTACTTACAATTTTGCATTGATGTTGTATTTATAACGAGCAATCTTATCTTTCTTTTTGTTAGTTACCCAGAAAGATATTCTTTAAGAGATAGCAGGGTTTTTCTACTGCCTAAAATTCAAAGCACACATTACCTAGATGACCTGGGAGTTTAACAGCTCTGTAGTCACTCTGTAGCCCATAAGTGGTAACTTGGGGTTTCAGTTCCAAAAGGCTACATTTTATCCCTTTTACACTTTAACCCCAAAAGAGCCCTGGTGGCTCAGGTTTAGTACTTGGCTGCTTACCAAGAGGTCAGCAGTTCGAACCCACCAGTTACTCTGTGGGAAAAAGATGTGGCAACCTGGTTCTGTAGAAATTATAGACTTGGAAACCCTATGGGGCAGATCTAATCTATCCTGTAGGGTCACTATGAGTTGGAATCTACAAGACAGCGGCATTTTTTTTGGGGGGGTTACACTTTAACCCTAGCATCAGTAATGCTAAATGCTATATAGATTCTGATATATTTAACTACCTAATAACCATATGATGGAAGACTATTATGTATGAAGTCCCATCATGGTGAAACTGATGGTTAACAGCTCCCTGATAATAGAATTGAACATCTGAGTATACTGTGCTAAGGTTTACACCAATTTCCAGTGATACCTATAAACTGATAATACTGGTTCATGTCTGCAAATACCTTCCATCTTAAATGCTTAAAATTGAGCTTTTCAATGCAACCACTTACCTGAAAGCTTAGCTTGTATTTTTTTCTTTTTGCTTGACACTTTTAAGAACTCATCAATCAGCAAGTCGTTAGCACACGCTCTCTTGTCTGGATCTGGTTCAAAACACTTCAGTATGAATGCCTTAGCCTCTGCTGACATGGACTCAGGAATCTCCGGGTGGACCTTAAACATTCCCACCTGAGGTATAAATATGAAAAGAACACGGTGTCTTCTGAGCAATCATGCAATCTCACTGTGTAAGCTCCAGGCTCCATAACTGGTTCTCCTAATGCAACAAGATCTTTTATCATGCACTACAAACTCAGCATAAGTTAGGGCGTGCTTTTTAGGCTATAGAATATCTCAAAGTGCTTTCGTAACTTTACCAATGACAGAGGCAGAGTGACTCATTTAAGACAAGAGACAGCACTATGTAGTAATAATTAACTCCTCAAAGCTTTAGAACACGTTGGCACACAAAAAAGATATTTTTCATTGAGACCATTGGGTTGTTTACAATAACTATGTGCCAGGCATTGTGCTAGGCTTTTCTCACATATGAACCTCATCGAATCCTTTCAACAACCCAGTGGTCTAAATATTATCCCCGCAGAAATGTGGAACAGAATTTCAAATTCTCATGGAATCCAGATTTTCTGGAGCCATGAAGGCTGGATGAACCCCCAAAGCAAATGCCCTGAGATAATCTTTAAACCTCAAACCAAAAATATCCCCTGAAGTCTTCTTGAAGGGTTAGCATAATTTGTAAAGAATGTTTGCCTGGAGCACAGTACTCTTTTAAAGAACTGATCTATATGAGATTAAATTGACACCACCAACTGGGAAGGTCAGATAGTAAACTTAGGAGGCAGTGAGTTTATGCTTAGAGTGGAGGAACAATTTGGAAAAGGAGGCTGAAACGGTTGCACAACTTGAAGAATGTAATCAATGTCACTGAATTGTACATACAGAAATTATTGAATTGGTGGATGTTTTACTGTGTATATTTTCAAAAACAATAAAAAAAAAATCTTAAAAAATACTTTCCCTGTTACATGGTCTGGGTTTACACCAATATGGAAACTGAAGCTTAGAAGGGGTGGGGTTACAAGGTTATGAAAAGGCAGATTTTGCATTTAAACCTTGGTTTGTTTGGCATAGAGCCCATGCTCTTTTCTCTGTGACATGATTGGTGAGTATTTTCCCTGTCTCAAATCACCTACATTAAAAGAGATATTTAAAAGTATTTTAAAATGAAATGAACAGTATTTTTATAACAATTAGAATTTTTTCTAATTGCTGCCATTTACATTTTATTTTTTAATGATGTTCTTATGTACTTAGGGTAGAGAAAACTTTCTAAAGAAATCTCTTTTACAATTATATATTAAAAAATAGCTTATATAAATTTATTATTTTATTTAATATATAATTATTTAGAATAATTATATAGCCTTTACTATGATGTGTCAGACACTGTTCTAAGTGCTTGGCACATATTATTTCAAACAGCCGTCACAAAACCCCTATACTCAAAACCATACCAAATGCATAGCCGTTGAGTCGATTCCAACTCATAGTGACCCTGTAGGACAGAGTAGAACTGCCCTATAGGGTGTCCAAGGAGTGCCTGGTGGATTACAACTGTTGATCATTTTGGTTAGCAGCCATAGCTCTTAACCACTTCAACACCAGGGCTCCCAAAACCCCTATAAAAATAATAAAAAAAAAAAAACCCATTGTCAATGAGTCGATCCCAACTCATAGCAACCCTATAGGACAGAGTAGAACTGCCCCATAGGGTTTCCAAGGAGCAGCTAGTGAATCTGAACTGCCAGCCTTTTGGTTAGCAGCCGAACTCTTAACCACTACACCACCAGGGCTCGAAAAAAAAAAAAAAAAAAAAAACCTATAAAAGGTGCTATTTTTATACCCATTTTATAGATGAAGAAACCAAGGAACAAGAAGGTTAAGTAGCTTGCCCAAAGTCATCCCATAGCTAGAGCACGTTGGAGCCTGGATGCAAACATTGTAAATCAATGCCAGAGTCTATGTTATCTCATCTCTCCAAGATGGTATCACTTCCTAAGCAAGGCTTAAGCCCACTGCCATTGAGTCATTTCTGACTCATGGTGACTCTACAGGACAGAGTAGAAATACCCCATAGGGTTTCCAAAGCTGTAAATCTTCATGGAAGCAGACTGCCACATCTTTCTCTGTGGAGTAGCTGGTACACTCAAACCACTGACGTTTCGGTTAGCAGCCGAGCATTTAACCACTGTGCCACCAGGGCTCCATGCAAGGCTTAGGCTGGCCTAAAGGCAGTATGTATAATAATCACTGCACAGATGGATGATAAAGCAACATTTCAGAGCAATGTCCTAGAAATTGATAAAAACTTGAAAGATTAGCCAACAAGAGAAAGACATCAATTCATGTCAAGAAGAACAGAGCTCTTAGCAGCTCTCATTGCTCTTTCAGGTTTGGTTATACTGCTCTTTTCTATATCAGCAGCACCCCATCAGATCACCTTAGAGCTTAAAGTAAGCCAGGCTTTGTACAAGAGCAGAACGTACGTAACACAGGGACCTCCACAAGAGCTATACATAAAGGGAATAATGCTAAAATCACAGCCAGCAGTTGGGAGAGAAATAACAGATAATCAGCTAGAGTCCTCTGTCTTAGGGTTCTATTTTAAACCTTCCTTTTTTTTTTTTTTTTTGGCGTGAGGGTCTGGCAGGTGAGGACTACAGGCATGCAGAGGCAGGCAGTCACCATTTCCAGTCCTCAGGTCCTGAGCTGTGGCAACCGGGCTCTCTCAGCCCTATCTCCGTATTGTGTGCCCCCTACTGTAAGGAGGTGGGGCTGTTTCCTGCTCCCAAAAGAGTTACTAAGGGGCCAGTTAACAGGCTAGAAAAGTAGAAATATGAAGCTAAGACTGACGTATTTAAAATAGTAATTAATCTCTTTTTTAATGGATTCATTCAACTATTCTGGTAGAGAAGTAAAGGAAAATTTTATTTTATTTTTTAATATCAATTGGTTAAAGAAGTTCTTATATCTCTTTCCAAGGAAGATTTTTAGACTGTGTTTCCTAAAAGAGCTTAAATAGTATTCCATGTAGTGGGGTGTTATTTATACTGCTTCCTTAGAAGATAGTCAAAGGAAGTTACATTTAATCTCACTTTGTAGCTGAGAAAACTAAGGCCAGGAGAGATCATTGTGGGAAGACTCAACACTGGCTGAGGGCATGACTCTTCTTGAACATTAATGCGCTCTCAGAACATGCTTATTTAGGCTGTTTTTTATCTTTTACCTTTAAAAAATGACATAAACATATATTCAGTAGCTATGAAAAGCTTTAAGGATCCCTGGTGGTGCAAACAGTTAAGCACTCAGCTGGTATCTGGTCCGTGGTTCGAACTTACCCAGCAGCTCTTTGGGAGAAAGACCTGGTGATCTGCTTCTATAAAGATTACAGCCAAGAAAACCCCATGGGGCAGTTCTACTCTGTCACATGGGGTCATTATGAGTTGGGATCAACTTGACAGCACCCAACAACAACAGCATGTATACATGTGTTTTCAAGACATAAACAAAATGAGACCTTGAACATAGCTGCTTGTGGTTCTCCCAGTTCATAAAAGGGTGGTTTTCCTGTGGCCATTTCAATGATAGTGCAGCCCAAAGACCAGATGTCTGCTGCTTTTCCGTAGCCTCTTGGCCCTTTATCTATTATTTCTGGTGCCATGTACTGAAGGGTACCTGGAAATAATTCAAACACATTTTTTCAATTTAAAAAGAGGAAAAAGATGGATAGCTTATGACAGTTGCTATATAAGTAAAACAACAAGTATGATGCAGGTCCTAATATCTCATAATATTTGAGTTCCCATTTTCTCTGTTGTTAATGAAAGTGGAAATAGCAGTTTTTATCATGGATTTTACCAGTGATATAAAAAATACTTTTCCAATATCATTGGGTTATAAATGGATACTTTCTCATTATAGCATAGTATAGTTGAGGCACCATTTCATTGGGACCTCTTTGAAACTTCTAACAATTAGTCTTCTGAGAACAACAGAGAGTGTATCAACACACATTTTCTGGGTCTGGTTCTTTAAATACATGAAGACTGCTATTAGGTATACTTCTAATCTTCTCCAGGATAAATCTAGTTCATTCAACCATTTCCTTAAATCTATATTTCTAAATTCCTGAGTTAAATGCTTAGTTCTTCTGTTTCCATTCTTATTTCTTCGTCATGAAAGCACAAAGATTCTGAAAGCAATTACTAAGAATATATAATACAAATCATTTCTGGAGTACTTTATTCTGTGAATCAAATATACATGACTCCTGCCTGTGTGCCCGAGGTCCGTGGAATAACAAGTTTAACAGATGAAAGACAGATCAGATGCCAGCAATACAGACAAATCATCAGACAGAAAGTGAAGGGGAATGAAATGAAAAAGGGAGAGCCAAGAAATGGGGAGCCAAGAGCCACTGGTTCTAGTTCTGGTCTGGCCCATCCCAGGTAAACACTCAGCTGCAGTGACCTCACTGGCCAAATAAGGGGCTGGATTTGCATTTCTAATACCCACTAGAGAGATCTCCCAAAGTCCAGCAATAAGTTAGAAGTGTGAACACAAGCAGATTATTGCCACATCTCCTGCCTCTGGTATACTCAGGAAACCGGTTGCTGTCAAGTTGATTCCGACTCAGGGCAACCCCATGTGTGTCAGAGTAGAACCATACTCCGTAGGGTTTTCGACAGTTCGTTTTCAGAAGCAGATCACCAGGCCTTTCTTCTGAGGTGCCTCTGAGTGGACTCAAACCTCCAACCTTTGGATTAGCAGCTGAACATGTTAACCATTTGTATGACCTCATCCAAGATGTCATGTTAAAATACTTCAAATCCTGGGGCATTTGTCAAAACAGTTACTTCAGTATTCTCTGATTTATAACCAAAGTGACATTTTGATACATACAGATAACACCTTTTATGAATATCTTAATGAATGATTTATAGGTAAAATCCACAAGAAATTCTCTTAAACTACTTCTATGAAACCCACTAATACATAAGCTAGAAGCTGGCTATTGTTCATAATAATATAATAAAGGTATGTTATTTTTTTTCAAGCTTTGTCATCTTGCCAGGTTTACCCTTTAAACCTCATCATTACATGTCAGTAGTTCAAATTTATGGTTACATACAACTGTACATGTCTGCTCTCAGCTTAAATTTGCACAGCTCTTGGAGGAAAGCATTTTACTTTCCCAAGTATAAGGAAGACACACTCTCCAAAGATTGACCTACCCTTAATAGAAAACTGCTATGATTTCTCTTCATTTGTAGCTTCCCTGCAAGTGATATTTTTTTGTGATTAAAATACAATCAAATGATCTCTTAGAAAAAGCGTTGAAGCCTACCACCCCCTGCTGTTCTATCTGAGTCTAAAATAAATTTGATGAGAGAAGGTAAGTTGTGCTAATATGTGAGTGGCATAGTGGTTAAGAGCTCGGCTGTTAACCAAAAGGTTAGCAGTTCAAATCCACCAGCCACTCCTTGGAAACCCTATGAGGCAGTTCTACTCTGTCCTATAGGGTGGCTATGAGTCGGAACCAACTCAACAGCGCATGACAACAGTATCCAAGTTGAAATTACAACTGATCAAAAATACAGTGAATTTATGAAATTGGACAGTTAAAGTAATATCCTAACAATAAACTACACATTTTTTTATTCAGCAGATAATATTTCAAAGATCTCTACGTGCCAATTGTATCTAATTATCCTCCACAGAGCAAGTGCTAAAAAAAAAAAAAAACAAACAGGTTTAGTCATGTGTTCATATCTGCTTCTCTACAAACACACGACACATAGCATTTTATATAAAGAGACTTGCGGAGCTGAATAATGGAGATGCAAACCAATGTGAACATCAACCTAAAAAAAAAAAGTGAGAGTATTAACCCTAAAACCTGTACCTCATAGATACCGCATTCCGAAGTTTAAGAAAAATTCTTTATTTTAGAATTTCTTTGCCAGTGTAGCTATCTGGGGAGGCAGTATAGTTTAGTTGTTAAAAATTTAAAAATTATATTTCATTCAATCATTCATTCTATAGATATATATTGAGGGATCCCTAAAGCACTCCACTGCTAATCAAAAGGTTGGTGGCTAGAAACCAACGATAGTTCCACAGGAGAAAGATGTGGCAGTCTGCTTCCATAAAGATTTACAGCCTTGGCCACCCTATGGGGCAGCTCTACTCCATCTTAAAGGGTTGCTATGAGTCAGAATTGACTCAACAGCAGTGGAATAAACAGAAATACCACAGACACAAATGTACAAAAGCTTATATTTTTGTAGAGGGAAGCAGACAATAAGCTATAAGCAAAATAAATAAGTAAATTATATAGTATGTTAGAAAGTGACGTGTTATGACCAAAAAAAGAGCAAGGTGAAGGGGATCAGGAGTATCCAGTCCTAGGGAGGGCTGCCCTTGTAAATAGGGTACTCAGGGTAGGCCTCAGGACTTTAGGGTGTTGAGGGAGTCTGCCGTGTAGGTAACTGGGGGAAGGTGTTACTGGCAAAAGGAAAAGCATGTGCAAACGCCCTGTAGCAGGACCTTGTAACAGTTACCTCACTGGCCTCTTGTTTGGGCCAATGAGGTAACCGCGGCTGAGTATTTACATGGCATGATGGAGGAAATACAGGAAGGCCCATGTGCATGGAGCAGAGCAAGCAATGGGGGGAGAGTAGAAAATAAGGTCTGAAGGACTCCAGATCCGGACGGAGCCTTATCCGCCATTTCAAGGAGTTAGTGTTTACTCAGATAGAAATAGAAAGCCATTAAATACTCTTGAGTGCTAGGGCTTGATTTCTGTGTTAAAAGGATCATTCCGGCTACTGTGCTGAGAACAGACAGTAGGGGGCCAATGTGGATGCAGGGAGTAGAGATAGGAGGCTATTGAGGTATTGTGGGTAATGAGAGATGAGGGTGGAAGCAGCGGAGGCAGCAACAATTGTCCCGGTTTTGGACATATGTTGCAGTTAGAGCCAACAGGCTTCCTTGATGAATTGGAGTGTGAGAAGAGAGAGGCACCACGGATAACTCTAAGTCTGGAACTGCCATCAACTGAGACCAGGAAGAGTATGGGTGGAACAGGTTTGGGGAGTAGATAACTAATTCCATTTGGCATGTTAAGTCTAGTTGAATCTCAGCTCTATCGCTAGTTATTTAATATCTTTGAAACTTAATTTTCCCACCATAAACCAGGATAATGATATCTACCGCTTAGGGCTGATGTATGAATCTCAATGAAATCACTTATGTAAAGCATTTAGCAGAGTCAAGTATACAGTAAACACTCCATAAACGCTGGTTGCTGTTGCCTTCTCCTTCACCAAAATCACCAAGAGGTTAGACAGATCAATGTCTTTCAACTCAGTGCATTGGAGGTTGACTGAGCCCCTGCAACTTATCTAGCTCTGAGGGCTATGATGGTCTGCACAACTGGTTACAATCAGTGCTGGAGACAGATGTAAGCATGTTAGTCACATATGTCATTCTTAATTGCAGAAGTATCTGCAAAGGGTTCTGGGAAGACAGGCTTTAGTACAACTCCTTTGAGGATTTAAAAAAAAAAAGTTCTCAAGAATAAAAGACTAATATCTTGCCAAATAAAGTGTGCTGAAAGCAAAGACTTTCAGAAATTGCTGAGTCTTGGCAGCGTCTAAAATGTCTCTTGCCAAGTTGAAAGTGTACGAGGAAAAAAATGTAAAGATATTTAAAATTATTAATAGGCTGGTACTTATTCTGTTCAAAAAATACATTATAAATGTATTTAATTCTGTGTCTTGAAATACCCATTTTCATGAGGTTGGGAGCCAGGCCAGAGGTGTTGAATGAATGTTCTGAGGAAGAACCTTATGGGATTTCTCTCTATCCTCCTTTCCCCTTCTCAGGCTACCAGAACAGATACTAGGGTGAGGTGGAGAGAACGATGGACGGGGAGAAAAAGGTCAAAGCAAAGAGCAAAGGGTAGATTAAAAACCTGAGTTCTAGCATTTATAAACTGTGTGACTTCTGGCAGCAATGTTCCTTTCTCTCAGTTTCCTCAACTGCAAAATGAGGGTTCTACCACCTACCTCACAAAGAGCCCTAGTGGCACAATGGTTAAGCACTTGATTGCTAATGGAAAGGTCAGGTGTTCAAACTTGCTCGTGGCTCAGAGGGAGAAAAGGCCTGGTGATCTGCTCCCCTAAAGACTACAGCCTAGAAAACCCTGTAGGGAACTTCTACTCTGTCACATGAGGTCACTATGAGATGCAGTCAACTTCGATGGCATGCAACAACAACTAACAACAGAATAAATAAATGGGAACATCTAGCCATTTTGCTTCATATTAGACCAAAGATTACCCATTGACTCTTTTTGCTAAACTTTCTCTCTCTAATCATAATAAGAATTGAATACTTAAATAAGAGTCAACATAAAGGAATGATAAGAACATGGAGTGAAGACCAAGACTGAAGTCTTAGATGCCCCCTACCCCGGTAAATATTGAGTGTCCTTGGGCAGTCAGTAATTCCTCTGATCTTCAGTTTCCTCTTGGCGCATTGTTACCTTTTTAGAAATCTCACTTTGTCTCCACCCTCCTAGGACTTTGCACTACAGGCAGCTAGCTTGAGTGGCTGCACTGCATAATTTCTCAGGAAAACTCTCTCCTTATCCCACTCCTCAGTTGGTGAGTCACTTCCTCTTTCTGAATTGAAATCTGACAGTTATTTATATTGTGGAGTAGGTGAATAGGCCACAGGGAATAAACAGGACTAGGAACGAGGGAACTCATAGTCCAAATGGGAAGTGATTAAGGTATGAGTAAGAATCAGAGAGCTTGGACTATGGAAATGCTAAAAAAAAAAATCTTGCCAGGGTTATGGTGGTTGTAGGCCAACCAGGAAGGAAGTAATGCCATGAAAGGAAAAACAAATGATAAATTCAGAGTTTAAAAAAAAAATCTTCAGTGGCATTAAGCAGGAGACTGAGCAAGCACATAAATACAAGAGAAAGGGGCCAGTTTAAATTCTGTGTCGCATTTTTTAGTGAGCCTCAAAAGATACTCATATTAACATTTGTGAGTTCACGGACTAAATTTCTCTCTCCTATTATGCTCAAACTTAGCATTACTTCTTTAATTACAAAAGATGGGTATCATCATTACAAAAACATACCAGTGAAAGTTTCAGTACATGGATTTATGCCAGCCAACCTCTTTGATGTCCCGAAGTCGGAGATCTTGAGAACACCACTATAGGTATTAATCAACACATTGTCACCCTAGAGAACAGAGGACTTTAATCAAACACGTTGTCTTTCTTTCAATACCGTTGCTGGCTTGCAAGTCTAATATGAAAAGGTATCCTTAGAGCAAATGAGGACATTAACTCTGCACTTTTCCTTAATATCTTATAGCTGTTCACAATCTGCTACTCGGGTCACAAGGTCAAAAATGGTTCCTACTTCGAGTTTGCTGCAGTTCACAGATAGTATAGGCTTCAATAACGTGTATGGTAAGTTATATTTATAACTTCCCGGTCATTTTACTTTCTTTTCTATGTTGTTTTACTTATTTTCCTGGGATACCTAGGAAATGGAATTAAATTCATCACAGATAAACAGGGATTTGCGTCAATTTTAGGGTAGTAATATTAATTTCAAACCCATTGCCATCGAGTCGATTCTGACTCACAGTGACCCTACAGGACAGAGTAGAACTGCCCCATAGGGCTTCTAAGGCTGTAGATCTTTACTTTACATAAGCAGGCTGCCACATCTTTCTCCCACGGAGCAGCTGGTGGGCTCAAACTGACCTTTTAGTTAGCAGCCAAGTACTTAGACACTTCGCCACCAGGGCTCCTTCCAATATTAACTTACTTCGTCAAAATGCATTAGTTTCGAATTTTCTCCTTTTAAACAGAATCTAATAAGTTATCTAATTTGATTTCAATCCATGAGTATGTGAGACTTGTGGGAAAAGAGGATTTTATTTTTTTCTTCCAACCATGCATCCATTGATTCAGTAAATTTGAGTAGCAATTATTGGCAAGGATATGAAGATGAAGCAGCCTGTAAGCTCCTCAGGAGCAGGGACTAGTCTTATTCAACTTTGTACTGCTGCACCCCCACCCCAAAGAGCACCTAAACCAAAGTGGGAGCTCAATCTTAGTGAGTTGAACATGACCAAGGAGTTTATACCTTGAGAAGAGATCAGACATGAATATAAATAAATGATTCATCATACAGTAATATCTTACATTTCTGCTATTTCTAAGGTTTATTAATTTGCCGCTCCAAATTACTACTCAAAACACAATATAACTTTTGTAAATAAAAACAGAAATGAATCCTAGTGCATCCTACCTTTATATCCCGGTGAACTATCTGATTGTCATGGAGGTATTTTAATCCTTCAAGTATTTGCTTTGTATAAAAGCCAATTGTTTGCTCATTGTCTTTTAATGGGCCCCATTTGGAACGAAGGAGAGCAGAAAGACTTCCTGTGAAGCAGAGAAAAAACAGTGGGTAAAATCTTTAAGTTAAAGTAAAACAAGTTCTTTAAAGCACACAGTGGCTGCAACAATGGGCTCAAACATAGCAACAATTGTGAGGATGGTAGCAGGACCAGGCAGTGTTTTGTTCTGTTGTACACAGGGTTGCTATAAGTCAGACTCGACTCCGTGGCACCTAACAATAACAGCAGCAGCAATGTAATGTTAATTTAAGCCAACAGAAGTTGGGTTATTCACAGTAGCCCAGGCCTTGTACAAAATTCTTGGGGCTCAAACATGAATAAAAAAAAGTCCCTTATCTAAAGAAGCTCATTATCAAATACAGTAGAAGTTGCTAGCATTAATCCAAGTTATGACTAACCTGTTGCCATCGAGTCGATTCCAACTCATAGGGACTCTATAGGACAGAGCAGAACGACCTCATGGGGTTTCCAAGGAGCAACTGGTGAATTCAAATTGCTGATCTTTTGGTTAGCAGCCGAGCTCATAACCACTACGGCACCAGAGCTCCAAGTTACAATTATTGGTATGAAATTAGTTCCAGTATTTATTTATTTACTGTCTCCTAGTAAACAGCAAAGTAATGCCATATGTCCACTTTTTCTTTTAACTTAGACAAGTAAAGGCCTGTGGATACAGTAAGTCTCAATTTTACTGTGTTTCAAGGCCTAGAAATTTATACTTTTTAAAGAAAGAAAAATATTTCTTACCTCCTGGAACCTGCTCCATGAAAATTTTAATAAAGCCATTCTCACTAAAAGAGCCCAGATACTGGACAATATTTTTGTGTTTCAGGTGCTTATGCAATGCTATTTCTTCATGTAGCGGCTGGGAGTATCTAAAAGACATGCAAGTATTGATGAGCTAATTATATAGCCAGACTTTAGATTAGCATATAAATTTAAGCAATGGCATTTGAAAATGTTAGCTAAATATATGCCCAATCCAAATATGACCATTTAAGGCCTTTATTTCTCATAAGATCAATTCTATGACGTTGAGGCTATAGCAGGATCTAGGAGAAAAAGGGTCAGGCACTGTTCTAAGCCCTCTGTATATATTAACTCATTTCTCATAGCAATCCCATGAGGAAGATTCTATTAGGATGCTCATTTGACAGATGAGGAAATTGATTCACAGAGGGGATGACGAAAGCTGGCCCAAATCACAAAGCTAGTAAGTGACGGAGCTAATATTTGAACCCAGGAGAACAGAAATCATCTCACACAGCTTACTGTCACATTATCATGACTATGTATTCCACTGTCCTCATCACCATAACTTTACTATTCCAGGAGACCCTCTCTCAGAATCAGTTCCTAGGCTGCCTATAGTTAGGGGTGACTATTTTTGGCCAGTGGAATAGAGCTGAAAGTATGCTAGGCATTTCTGGAAAGCACGGTTTTCCTTTTTATTCCTTCTGCCTGTAATGTAGATAAGGAGGCTGGAGGCAGAGCAGCCACCTTTGAAAGTTAGGCACTAAGGATGGAGAGGCAGAAAGATAGCTGGGACTTGGGATACTGGTGGCATTGGAGTGAGTGTCTTTTTCAGCTTGGGGTAGTCACGGAAGGCTTCTCTGAGGGCTTGACATATGAATTGCAATCTAAAAGAGGAAAATAAAGCAGTCATGCCAAGATCTGGGGAATGAGCCTTGCTGTGCCTGACAAACAGAAAGACACCAATGTGGCTGGATACTAGTGTTCAAGGGGAGGTGGGGATCTACAGAGGGAAGCCTTATGGTTCCAGGGAAGAGTACTGGGCTTTCTGCTGGTTGTAATAAGAATTCATTGAAGGATTTTAAGCAGTGATGACATGACATGATTTAACCTCAGAAAGATCTTTCTGGCTGCTCTGAGAAAGAATGGACTAAGGGTGAAGGGAGGAGAGAAAACAGAGACAGAAGGCAGGAGGCAGAAGCAGTCAAGAGTCTGGGTGAGAGACCTGGTGGCTTAGACTAGAGTTGTATTTGTGATAGGCAAGAGTGGGAAAAATCAGAATATATTACGAGGTTGAGACAACAGGACTGACTGATGGAGCTGATATGGAGTGTGAGAGAAAGAGAAGAATCCAGATGAATCTGAGGTTTTAGATTAAATAGATGGATAGATGAAGTAACATTAACTGAGGCAGGGAAAACCTCAGGTAGAGTACATTTGGGGGTAAAATCTACGTTCCATTTTGGCCATGTTAACTTTGAGATGCATTTTAGACTAACAGGTGGAGATGCTGGGGTAGACAGGAGACCCAGGGAGCTCAGGGGAGTGTTCTGTCTGAGGAAAGCCAATCATGTGACCCCACCACTGTGGCCAAAGGAAAGTAAATTTGAGGGCAGCCAAAGGAATCCTATGACAGAGCCTGGCATTATAATTTGGCCAAACACCAATTCAAACCAATATACAACACATGTACACAGCTGGCTATAGGAGCACTATCTCACAGAGAGACGACCTGAGGAAAGCCATGAGGCAGCAGGAATCATGAAGTTGTTGGGAAAACAAATGATTGAGCAGAGCACTGGAGCAGGGAAGGACAGATAATCCTGCTGCTAGAGCTGTTCAGTTCCCTGAACAACTTCCCTGTTCCTAAAATCGCTTCCATTTTCCACAAGGCCCCACTTGGTATGGTTCAGACAATTTCTGATAGCACTTATTACCCATCTATCCATATAATAAACCCACCACAATCTGACATAACCTCAGCCCAACGCACATAGGGCCACTCTCTCTTCATCTCTTTGGAAATCCTGTCCTGGCTACCTCAGAAATGCCGCCCTTCCCCACCAGAGCCTTACACTTGAATGATGCAGCACTTAACCCTCAGAGAGAGCTAATTAAAACAATGGAGTTTTCAGAGTTTCATTAATTAGAATATCACCAAAATATTTCCTAAAATGCTATTAACAGCCCAAAGTATGTTAGAAAACAGCTTTTATTATGCAGGATTACTCTACCTGCTATCTCTCTCTGGGATCTCCTTAATGGCAATTCTGACTTGGTTGCTCAAGTCTCGACCTGCATAGACTATGCCGTAAGTGCCTTTTCCTAAAACAACTCTGTCACCATTTTCATCATATTCATAGTCATACTACAAAAAGAAAAATGGGGAGAGAAGATTGAAATGTTAGTTGTATTCCACATTTTACATATCAACTTTTCAAAGACCGTTTTTCCTTTGTTAAGGTTTTAACAGGTAAAACAGTAAGACGAAGTTCTAAGTAGCTTCAAAAACTAAAAAATAGCCACTGTCAACACAAAGCAGGGAGTGTGTCCATGTTTTCACAACTGTTACGAATGCCGTGGAAACTACATACAGAATCTCCAAAAGCCCACTTTGATTCTTTTACCCAAGAAACCCCTGTTTTTCATTGACTCTGGATATGAGCATGACTGGTATCAACATCTATCAATACCTGCCATATTTAGTTAATCTTTCTTTTGTTTCTCAGCTTTTAGTACTGTGAAAGTATTTCACACTCCATCAAAACAATAAAACCACTGAAAGGTTTTGGGTAAGAAGAGAATTCTGAGGTATTCCAGTTGATGATGGTAAAATAAAGATTATTTTTGCTTCACTCCCAATTCCCTGAGACAAAAAAACATTTTAAAAATGAAAAATAAAGGAAAAAATATGTCTTTGATGTTAAAAAAAAGAAGTATCTACAGACTTAAACCCCAAACTGTTAAGTCCATCAAACTACATATAGAAAACTGGATCAAAGTGAAGAGGGTAGAGAACACATTTGGTGCAGACCTCCTCAGACCTAGAGGCGTCACCTGGAAAGGCACATCCTTTGTCTCAGACAGGAACTACAGGATTTAGGGTCACCAAATGATCAAGCCATTCTCTGCAGAAGCCCAGCGTAAAAGTACAGAGCAGTAGGAGAGAACACAAGAGCAGGTTCCCTCTATTGTCTAAGTCTGCTGGATGTAAAACTGGCCCACAGCTAGATTCAACTCACAGAAGGGTTTGGACTGGCCATTAAAAACAGGATTTCCAACATTTATAAGTTAGGAAATAAAACGCTAGTACCGATAAATTAAATAACCCACAAAGGAGACAATGATCATTAACTTTTATGCTCATTAACAATATAACCTTAAAATACATAAAGCAGAAACTGATAAAATTACAAAGAAAAACATACAAATATAAACCACAGTAGGTTTTAACTGAACATTTTTTAAACTGATATATCTAGCAGACAGATTTAAAATCGAGACCCTAATAGCACGATTAAGGAGCCCTGGTGGTGTGGTGGTTAAAGTGCTCTGCTCCTAACTGAAAGGTCAGCAGTTCAAACCCACTAGCCGCTCTGTAGGAGAAAGATGTGGCAGTCTGGTTCCATAAGGATTTATAGCCTTGGAAACCCTATGGGGCAGTTCTACTCTATCCTATAGGATTACTGTGAGTCAGAATTGACTCAATGGCGGTGGATTTGATGGGGCAGTGCTTAAGTGCACTTAAACCCATAAAAAGTTGGGGGTTTTGACCCACCAGCCGCTCCATGGGAGAAAAGCCTGGTGATCTGCTCCTGTAGAAATTAAAAACTACAGCCTGGGAAATTCTATGGGGCAGTACTACTCTGTCCTATAGAGTCACTATGAGTTGGAATCAACTCAATGGAAATGAGGTGGGCAACAGGAATATCACAATTAGCAGGTTTGATATGACACACAGAGAGAGAACCTTGCACTCAGATATAAATTTCTTTCATGCATATATGAAAAATATATAATAATCCATCACATATTGGGCCACAAAGAAAATATCAATAAATTCCAAAGAACGGCTATCAGCAAGACCGTGATCTTTGATCACAGGATATTAAAGATAAGGTAGCCAAAAATATATTTGAAAAACTGACTATCTTTACTTTAAAATAATCAATGCATTAAAAATGAAATGACCACGAGAATTATAAAATGTTTTAAAAGAAATGACAATTGAGAGCATTATATACCAAACACCACAGAGAGTTACGTAGATGCAAATTTTCCTGGCCTTAAAAAATTGAATCAGAAAATAAAGAAAATGAACAAGTTAAGTGATTAAGTCAAGGGACTACAAAAGGAATAACATATTATTATCCAAAGACAGTAGAAGGGGGGCTTCTGGTTTTGGCAATATGGCGGACTAGGTACCTGAAAACATTCCTGCTAAAAATATCTAGATAAAATAAAATAGCTTTTTAAATAGCTAGCTGGGCTTGTAAAAAACAAATAAACAAAAAAGAAAGAAAGAAAATTGCCAGGTGCTAGAAATGAAGAGGAAAAGAAAAACTAGAGGGGTAATTACAAGAACTGCCGCTTTTGCAGCCCAAGCAGTAAGGATGAGGGCAGAACTTTAAATTCCATTAATCTAGGTCTGGAGTCAGCGAACTTTTTCTGTAAAGGGCCAGATAACTCACCTACCTCCTTTCAGCAACTTAAACACACTTTTCTACATAACTGGTGGGTCAACAAAGAAATCATTTTGGATACCAGAAAATATTTAAAATTGCAGTCTAATGAATACATTGGGTACTCTAAAACGCAGGATTATATTAAGGGAAAAGCCTTGTATCTAGCTGAAATATCCCTTAGATATACAGGCTATCGATATTCTCAAGCTTGTGAGGTTTCAGAGAATAAAGGACCCATGAACTCTTCTTGAACACATTTGACGATAAAACCCAAATAATGCAGAGATGAATCAATACAAAACTGTGAATGATGAAAGCACTGATGAGCTCAAAATCCATTTAAATACAGAAGTAAAAACAAACAACTGTGAGAATTACAGTAAGAACTAAAAATAAATATTATAAATCTTGATAATTTTTTTAGAATAAGATACTGTTAGATAAGGGGAGGGGAGAAAGGGAAATGTTTTACAAGCATGCTGATTTCATTTTACCTCTCAATAGTGAGGATACTCACTGCTATTGCCTCAAACCAGGCTATTTTTGCCTTAAAAAAAGTTTCTATCGAGTTGACTCTGACTCATGGTGACACCACGTATGTCAGTGACTGATTTTTTTGACGTAGATCACCAGGGATTTCTTCTGAAATGCCTCTGGGTGGACTCAAACTTCCAACCTTTCGGTTAGCGGTGGAGCGTGTTAACCACTTGCGCCACTCAGGGTCTCCCTTCTTGCCTTACTTCTGTACTACTGCTGTGCACTCTTATTTGGTTTTCCCGCCCTCTTCTTTCTTGTGGCTGGTTCCCCAATTCATTCTACAAGAGATGACAGAGCTTTCCAAAGCGAGCCTTCCATGTCAGTACCACTACTTCTGCTTTGCTTGCTCCTCATTGCTTCTGGGATAAAATCTAGGCTCCTGAGCACAGCATTAATGCCCTCCAGGATATTATCCCTATTTCTGTGTCCAACCTCCTCTCTCATCAGTGTCCAGTCAACTTAGCTAATACTTCCTTATCCTTCAAAACCAAGCTCCAGGAAGCAACCACATGACCCTCAAAAGCTGGGTTAGGTGCTGGTCTGCTGTGCTTCCAAGGCGCTCTGCCCTCAGCCCATCATGTCCTTGTCACTCTACCCGCTTGGCCATTTACTTGTCTTCATTGCCCTCCGGACTCTGAGCTCTTTGAAAACAGGGGCTTTGTCTTTAATTGCTCTATCCCTAGTCTTAGCAATACTGGCATGTATTGTAGTAGATGCTCAGTAATTATTTGCTTAATTAATTAATCAGGCTATAGAAAATCTGATGAGAACTTTTTTTTTTTTAAACCAGGTGCTAAAACAAAACATTTAAAATCAATGTCAGTTTATTTTTGGTTGAAAGAAGTTTGCCCCAGGAATATTTTATTAGGTATACAGGTTGACTCCTGTTGAATTAAGTGGTCACATTAAAAAACAAAAGGATTTTTAATAAGACCAATGTGATTCAAATAAAACCATCAAATGGGTAATTATTTCTTGGCTTCCTTCTTTTTTTTTTGTTTTAATCTCTCTCTTCTTTCTATTCTTATAACATAAATACATCAGTTGAAAAGGTAGGTTTGTGGGGGAAGCTGAACAAAGACTAGGAGAATGGCCTGGCCTAAAAGGACTGAGAATTATCTATACGATTATCAGAAAAAGTAGAACAGAGCCTGGGACAAGTCAGGGTCCATGAGATGACAAGCATGCAAAAACAGAAGAAAAAAAGGAGTTTTAAAAAATAAAACCTAAGACTAGACTGCTTATATATTTTGCATTCTATTTCTATGGCAATAGGTTAGCGAATCAGGTTGTTGCTAAGGGAAACAACTGCATTTGAAGCAAGGATGGGAATACTTCTGGAATCATCCCTCTATCGTTGCCTGCCCAGAACAATCTAAATTGGCGCTCGGAAGAGAATCAGCTTAGGAAGAAATATTGACAAGGCCAAACAAAGTGGATGATTCACCTAACATCTGTACCCTCAAGAGGCCTAAAGTAAAACCATCACCTTATAAAAAGCCATGGATTTCCCTTTCTGTACCCTTCCCCCTGCTCCATACTAAATTACATTAGGTGAGTAGTCATGTCAAAGACCCAAATGGTATCTTTGTTAATTTTCAGTCTGAATTGCCTCCTTAATATGTAAATACTGTATAGAATGCCAAGCAACCAACTATAGGTACAAATACCTAGTTTAATATATCTCTCCTTTCTCAGATCTTTACTCAAATACCACCCATCTCAATGAGCCTTCCCTGGCCTCCCTATCTAAAATTCCACACAAAAAGACAACACACACACATACAAACACATTGTTACATCTGTAACTTCCTAACCTCCTTCCCTACTTTTTTTCTTAACACTTCTTACTATCTAACATACTGTTAGAGATTGATTGTATCGTGTTCCCCAAAAGATACATGAATGTCCTAACCCCTATACCTGTGAATGTGATCCTGTTTGGAAATAGAGTCTTTGAAGATGTCATCAGTTAGGGTAACATGAGGTCATACTGGAGCAGGGTGGGTCCTAATCCTACATAACTGGTGTCCTTATAAAACAGAAGATACACAGAGATAGAGAGGTGACAGCCATGAGAAGATGCTCCAAAGAACACCAAGGATTGCTGGCCGTCAGCAGAAGTTACGAGAGAAGCATGGAAGGAATCAACAGGCCTGCTCTCCTGATTTTGGACTCTCAGCCTTAAGAACAAAAAGACAAAAATTCCTGTCCTTGTAAGTTATTCAGTTTGTAGTATTTTGTTTTAGCAGCTCTAGAAAACCAATATACATACTATACATTTTATTTATCTCGTTTATTGTTTGTTTCTCATCGAAATGTAAGTACAATGAGGGCAGTGATTTTTCTATTTTGTTCTTGGCTGTACCCTCATCACCTAGTACAGTGCCTGGCACACAGTAAACATTCAATAAATATTTGTTTAATGAATGAATGAATAAACAGCAAATTAATATTCTTTATCAGCCAACACCTTAAGTGATCTATTTCCTCAGAGAGTGAGGTAATGGTGGGAATTCAGCTTCGGATCTGTACAAAAATATAAACGGTGTTAAGGAAAACCCAGTTTGCTGCTGGATGATTTCAAATCTATTTAAATAAATTCTAAACCATAATTCATTGTTTGTTAATGTTTGTGAGACAAATCATCAGAAAAGGAAATAGTAAGCTTTTCATCAGTGTGTAGATTTTTGAGTCAAAAGAAAAGTATTCCTTTTATCTTGTTTCCCCCAGCTCCATTCCACAAGGGATCAACTTCCTCTTGATGCCCTCTAGACACCACGCATAACAAGTTCCCAGGCCAGCTGCCCCAGCTTCCTCAGGCTTGTGTCAGTCATATGCCCATTTTGATTAAAAAGAAAGTGAAGTACAAGTGCTAATAAGAGAATGAGGATGGAAGGAGTGGAACACAGAGACAGAGAAGAGAAGAATCATGTGTGTATATTTTTGGGAGAGGGGCGAAGGGGTATACAACATATTTAGTATTTAGAGCCAAAAGGACCTCTGTAATTTTTATTGATTTTTTTCAAGGAAATAAAAAAAAAAAAGAGAGATGATGAGTCATGATGAGTCAATAATGGCTTTATTACGGCATTAAGTTTTGTTATGGTATTCATTCTTTCATTGACTTAACACTGATTAAACAACCTTCAAGCTAGTTTTCCAGCATCTACTCTTGCTCTCTCCAATCCATATCCCCCTCCCCCCAGTTTAAGATACTGTTTAAACAGTTCTGGTCTTGTCACTCCCCAGCTTCAAACCCTTCAAAGGCTTTGACTGAGCTTCTTCTGCTTGGGTTTCTGCCACCATGTGATGAGAGTATGTGATGAAAAGGAGAATGAAGTGTGGTCCTGTTTTGGGACATTAATAGTCTGGTACACGATACTGAATTACAAAGCAATGTGAAGAGCTATTGGAAACCCTGGTGGCATAGTGGTTAAGTGCTATGGCTGCTAACCAAAAGGTTGGCAGTTTGAATCCACCAGGCGCTCCTTGGAAACTCTACGAGGCAGTTCTACTCTGCCCTATACGGTTGCTATGAATCGAAGTTGAGACTTGACAGTTTGGTTTTTTGTGTGTGTGCGTGAAAAGCTAGAACAGGAAAGTGGGCAAAGTGCTACGAGCACAGAGAAAAGTGAAAAGGGGAGTTGAGAAATGTTTCAAAGAGAAAATGACACTTCAACTAGATCTTTAAAAATAAAGAAGGATGTGGCACCAAGTAGGAATAAGCAGGAACGGCATACAGGGTTGGACTCCTGCATGTCAAGCCCAGAGCTGGGGAAAACATGGCTGTCTCAGAAGTGGAAAAGAGTTTGGCACTGCTGGACCTCAGGGTGGAAAGGAGAGGTTAAGTTAGAACCAGAGAACTGTGAACATTATATGGTGCAGAAACCTTCAAAGAGTTGCATTAAAGGTTTTCTAAGTAAAAGTGTCCCATAATTAGACCTGTGTTTGAGAGATCTCTCTGGTGATGACAGAGGCGGTGTATTGATGGCAGAAGAGAGATCAGGACACAGAAGAGATGATAAAGAGCTAAGATCAGGGGAGTGGCAGAGGGGATGAAATGAAGACTGGACATGGGGTATAAGAGAGGCTGGAGCTGAAGTTTATCTGAGGGGTCTAGCTTGTGTCACTGGGTAGATGCTCTTGCTCTTGGCCAAAGTCTAGAAGGTAGGAAGAACAATAGTGACCATAGCAGCTAAGCGTTAAAACTCCAATGGTTAATTGTACTCAGTTGTTCAATGATTTGAGTATAAATTTATTTCACACATTAAATTCCTTAAGATATAGGTTCACAACCCTTCCATGTCAAAATATAACCATGAGTCAAAAAACACCTTTGAATCAAAAGAAGTTGTTTTTCCTTCTGTTTCAAAGAAGAAGTCCTTCTCTGAAAGTGATATTAAGCTATATTTGAAATAACTTTGGATAGTTTGCATTAATCTTGAAAATTACAAGAAACTAGAGCTAGAAAATATTAAAGATGTTCTTGTATGAACTTTGTCCAAAGTTACATAACAGACTGTTGGCAAAGTCAAAGGCAGAACCCAGGGCTCATGACCCCAGCACATGGATCTTAATAGATCCAGATGTCAGCAGGGAGAAGGGGCTCTGGCAAAGACCCAAAGGAGGCTGAATCCCTCCCAGTATTGTACTACTTCAAAGAAACCTTACTATTCAAACCAAAAAGGAAAGCAGGTCTTAGCTTTGGCTTCTGACAAGAAGTGTTTCAAACGGTAGGAAATGTATGGATTAGTTCGAAATTTTGATTGACAGGCCAACTTTAACAGCTGATGCTTGCTGGGTATCAACAGCGATAGAAGTTAAAAACAATAGAGAGTATTTCCTGATCACCTGACATTTCCAACATGTTTATTTTGGGCCAAGGTACCCAAAGGCTTCAGGAATAATTAGCACATGTATGAAAACAATTTTAATTCTGTCTCCAACTGAGATACAGATCAGAAAATATCTGTGCCACACACAGATCTCAGTAACAGCAAAGATGCTCTCTAAAGTAATTTTTGTTTACACCGTAAAGAATGGGAAGTGAAAGAATGATTTTAGGCACGTCATTCATGGGCTGAAGTTTATTTCGAGTTCAGGTTATGGTAATGAAATTAAAGAACTCGTTTTAACTAAATATTTAGAATACAAATAAAAATAATTTCCACTGACAAAGTTGAAAACATATTAAGAAATGTTATTGTGTATAACGAAGAGATATTATGTTTTTAATTGCCTCATATGCATGAGAAACCTGGTCAGCAGGTCAAATAAAACCTTCGGGATATTCGTAGGAAGGAGCCTTAGCATTTCCCCATTTAGCTGGTGAATGTTCATAGTGCTTGCTACAGAGCTGTCTCATCGGGAAGGGTCACCCCTCACTTCTGCATCATCCTGATCATGGGTCTTCTTGCTTATCTAATCACTTGAATAGAAAACATAACACTGTAAAATGTACAATATACACAACTAAGTATGCTTTGTTTATCTGAATGCATATAGTGGAGACAGAATATAAAATGTGTGTAAGGGCAGTGTGGCCTGTGCATTGAGGGTAATCAGCACTCTCATAGATAAACCATTCACTATCAGATAAGTAAGATACACAAAGTCAGTAATCCAGAATAAGAGCTCCCCAATGTTTGCTTTTTAGCCCTTTTTACCACAGGAATTTCAGAAGCTTTTAGCATGAAGGGAAAGGTTACAGACTCTGGTTGAACCCCCACCCCTCGCCACCATTCACGCACCCGCACATCCACAAACCCACACGTGTCTGCACATGCACACACACCCCTCTCCCTCAGCAAGGCTTTAAACAGTTAGTTTTCAACTATCAGCCGCAGAGCTTGGTAAAACCAACACCCAAACCTAAGTCATTACCTCCAGAGAGTCACTTTCACAATCCCCTTCCTCAGCGCCTCTCCCCTTCTCTTCAGTAATGGTATTCACCATTTCAAAAAACCTATCAAGAAAGTTGGCATTTGGTCACTCATAACACATAGAAGATTAAACACAGGTAAGTACATTCCAAAGCAACTTCAGAGAAAAGAAATGGGGGCTACGAGAGTAACTAAAACCAGGCAAGAGACAGGCCATTAGTGTCAGTTAGAAAAATACGATACGTCAAAGGAAACATAGACTGGTAAGATTTGCTAGAAATTTCTGATCTAATGTCTCACTTCAATCAATGTAACATTATAGAATTAGAACAATGAAGTTAAACAGGTAGTAGAAACGTTAAGAATGTGGACTTGGGTATCAGACCAGGATTGTCTGTATCTGTGTGATCTCGGGCAGGCTTCTCTACCGCTGTGAGCCTCACCCCCCAATTGTAAAATGGAGAATATACAAGTACCTATCTCATAGGTTAACAGAGACCTCGTGGCACAGTGGTTAAGCACTTGGCCATTAACTGAAACTTTGGTGGTTTAAACCCACTGGCTGCCCCATAGAAGAAAGATGTGGCTGTCTACTTCCATAAAGATTTATACAGCCTTGGAAACACTTTAGAGCAGTTCTACTCTGTCCCATAGGGTCATTATGAGTCAAAATGATGGCAACGGGTTATCTCGTAGGTTATTGTGAAAATGACTTGACTTAATATATGTAAAGTTGTTAGCACAATGTACTCATTAAATATTAGCTATTATTGTTTTGCTGCAGTTAATATTATTTAAAATGGAACATAACAAAAATATTTGTATTCTGGTATGTTGTTGTGTGCTGTTGAGTCAACTCCAACTCATAGGGACCCTACTCAGCAGTGTAGAACTGCCCCACAGGGTTTCCTAGGCTGTAATCTTTATGGGAGCAGATTGCCAGGTCTTTTCTCCTGTGGAGTGGCTGGTGGGTTTCAGTTGTTAACTTTTTGGTTAGCAGCTGAGTGTTAACCATTGTACCACCAAGGCTTTTTAAATTCCAGAATTAAAAAAACCAAACCTGTGCCCGTCAAGATGATTCTGACTCACAGCAACCCTATAGGACAAAGTAGAACTGCCCCATAGGGTTTCCAAGGAGTGCCAGGTGGATTTGAACTGCTGGCCTTTCAGTTAGCAGCCGCAGCTCTTAACCACTAGGCCACCAGGGTTTTCAGTTCTGGAATAGTGTCTCCAAATTCTGAGGTGACCACCTGATACACCTTTGGTCCCTATGATCTTTGATCTCAGTATTAAATCTGCTACCTGAGCTTCTCAAAATCATACACATGAGGTCCCAAAAAAAGTGTGTGAAACACTAACGTGAACTAGAAAAGGCTGGCTTATATTGGTGACAGAAACTACCTCTCTTTTGCAAAATAAACATTTTTCCTCAGAAACTTGTTTTACAAAACTTTTTCCTGGAGACCATTTCACAGCCATGAAAAATAATTACAGCAAGAAACAGATTTGCCCTCTGCAAATTTTGGCAAGACCATTCAGAGGGGATGCAAACCATTCATAGACATAAAGTAAGGAAAGCACTATGAACAAAACCTGATTATCTCATAGGAGATTATGCTGTGTGCTGCCAGCCAAGGGAAGAGCAGTTTATGGGTTGACAGGTAAAGTTTACCAAACATGACTCAGAACCTTTCTTCCTGTCTCTGTTCTCTTTTTATTCATTCATCCATCCAGTCAGCCATCCATCCATTCATCATATATCCATCCATTTATCCATCCACACCTACTCACCCACCCACCCATCTACCCATCTATTCATCATATAAAAAAAGAAACAAAACAAAACAAAAAAAACCCAACTCATAGCGACCCTATAAGACAGAGTAGAACTGTCCCACAGAGTTTCCAAGGAGCGCCTGGCAGATTCAAACTGCCGACCCTTTGGTTAGCAGCCATAGCACTTAACCACTACGCCACCAGGGTTTCCCATTCATCATATAGCCATCCATTTATCCATATATCATACATCATCCATCCATCCATCCATCCATCCATCCATCCATCCATCCATCCATCCATCCATCCATCCATCCACCCATCATTCATCCAGCGAATACTCACTGAATGTCTACTAGTCTCAGGAACCATTCTGGCCACTGATGATATGGCCGTGAACAAATAGAGAAAGTTTATTTTGAGATTTCGAATCTATTTGTGAATTTACATGTGCCTACTTCTTCACTGTTTTCTCTACACACTTCGTGGAGGTCTGTGAGAAGAAAAAAAATTCCCAAGCCTGATTGGAATAAAAGCATGTCCTGATGAAGATTAAATACGATAAGTTAGAGACAAAGTCAAGGTCAACCAAGAGGAGAAAGAAAGTGAATGACCTTAAAAAAAAGAATCTGGCTTTAAAGACAGGCTTTGAGACCTGGGGTAAAAGACTTCCACTGGCCACTCGAGCAAAATTTTTCAACGTGTATATCTCTAAGCAGAACATAACACAGTGGGATGGGGACACAGGAAGTAGTTTTTAGGAGCTTAGATTCTGGAGTCAAATATACCTGGTTTGAAGCCCTGGTGGCACAGCAGTTAAGAGCCTGGCTGCTGTCATGTATTGAATTGTCTCCCCCCAAAATATCTGTCAACTTGGCTAGGTCAGGATTCCCAGTATTGTATGATTGTCTACCATTCTGTCATCTGATGTGATTTCCCTGTGTGGTGTAAATCCTATCACTACAATGTAATGAGATGGATTAGTGGCATTTATATTGATGAGATCTACCAGATAGTGTCTTAAGCCAATCTCTTTTGAGATATAAAAGACAGGAGTGACCAGAGAGACAGGGGGACCTCATACCACCATGAAAGAAGCACGGGGGCAGGGTGTGTCCTTTGGACTCAGCATTCCTGTGAAGAGAAGCCCTAATCCAGGGGAAGATTGACAAGAAGGACCTTCCTCCAGAGCTGACAGAGAGAGAAAGCCTTCCCCTGGAGCTGATGCCCTGAATTTGGACTTCTAGCCTACTAAAAAAATTAAAAAAAAATTTTTTTTTTTTGACTGTGAGACAATAAATTTCTCTTTGTTAAAGCTATCCACTTGTGGTATTTCTGTTATAGCAACACTAGACGACCAAGATAGCTGCTAACCAAAAGGTCAGCAGTTGAAGTCCACCTGCAGCTCCTTGGAAACCCTATGGGGCAGTTCTATTCTTTCCTATAGGGTTGCTATGAGTCAGAATAGACAGCAACAGGTTCGGGGGTGTATGTTTCTAAAGAGGTTAAATTCTCCCAGACTCTACTTTTTACTCTTAAACGAAGATATTAATACTACCCACCTTTTAAGGTTTCTTTGAAGATTAAAAAAGACATTAAGTGTGGAGTAAGCATTCCATAAATCTCAGTTTTAACTACCACAGAAACAAACCAATAACCTTAAGAATTTAAGAATAAGTAAAAAAGTAGGCACTACATTTGCTAGGAATTCTTTCTTATTTCTAACTCTTTTTACCATACTTTTTATGATAGTAAGGCTAAAACTCTAGCCAAGAGTTATGGGTTAAGCAAACTTTTTTTTTGGCACCAAAAAAAAAAAAATGTGGCTGATATGTAGCTAGCATATCAGAGTCACTTATAATGGGGACAAATAGTGATTATTTAAATAAGTACAATCCCCAGCAAAATTTTTAAGTCCAAACTGGTTTTCACCTATATCTCAGCTTCTAAAACGCCACTCACTTTCTAGTTCCTCACAGTCAGTCACCATGTCCTAATGGAACATGAAGCATTTATTTATCAGCCCAAGAGAAACACCCCTAGGGAGGTTAACACAAACATAAAATGCAGTCCACAGAATTTTGGATTATCTTTTACTGGTGTAGATCAGATCACTGGCTCTTAATTCAGGCTGTCCTCCCACCAGAAACTCTGATACAATTAGTCTGGAAGGAGGCCCAGGAACTTTCTTTTCTTTTTTTTAAAGCTCACCAGATGATTCTAATACGTGCCAGAGTCAAGAACCACTGTTGTAGATAACGGGGAGATTATTCAAAAGAATTCTGCAATTAAAATTTTGTTAAGCATAAATTCTAATAAGTGAGCACCTTAAAGATGAAATGTAATTATCAGACAATTAACAAGTAAGGCTCAGTTAATGTTTTATCTGTGGAAAAAAATTATGACAAATAAAAAGCCTATTTTACTAAAGAGAGCCTCAAAAGCTCTCTGATTGCTAAACATACCACATAATTATAAAATATTAGCCTGAATAAAATATTTACAGAATCACATAAACATGAATTCTTTACAGGAGCTCCATGTTCACTCATTAATTAAAAACAACGATCAGATAAGAACAATCTTTTTCACAGATAAACAATGACTAATACCTACTTTTTACAGTGAAGTTCTGTACAGAAGTAGATTTGGAAATCGTCAGAATTATGAAGCACATAAAGAAAACAGCATCGTTCTTCAAATTTAGAAATACTGAAATAAACAAACAAAAAAAAAGCATCATTCAGGAAAATACCAATACTTCTATGGATCTACAATGAAAAATAAATACCTTTTATATCCAATTTCAATTCTGATATCAATGCTATATGTAACAAAAAGTTATACACAGCATTTTAAAAAGGTGATATTCCCTGTGCGGCATGCTAAAATTATTTCATATTCTGAGAAGTGTCCCCCTATTCATATCTGCAGAGTTGGGATGCTCTCGGGTGTTGTAAGCACACATAGGCTATGTGTCCCTCTGTCACAGAATGGGCAAGGTCTGCCACCTACGACAGCACTAACCTGCCTAATGGGAAGAATAATGTGGAAGGCAGTAAAAACACCTCATTAGTTGTAGGGATTGCCGAGGAGTGAAGAAATGTGGAATAGCGCTTGGCTTGGACTGAACAAGTGGCTCACATTGTAGCAACATGGAATAATTTAGAGTTTATTAGCAGGTTATGCTGTTTTACACCAGGGACTGTCACACTTTTTTCATCCTGGGCCAGACAGTAAATGTTTTAGGTTTTGTAGGCCATGCTACTCAGTTCTGCCACTGGAGCATGTGAAAGCAGCCTTAAGCACTACAGCCTTAACCGAACTGAAATGAACTCAGTGCCATCGGGTCGATTACAGACCCAGCGACCTTATAGGACAGAGTAGAACTGCCCCATAGAGTTTCCAAGGAGCCCCTGGTGGATTTGAACTGCCAGCCTCTTGGTTAACAGCCGTAGCTCTTAATCACTATGCCACTACAGCCTTAAAAAAAAAAAATTTTTTTTTAGACAAGCCTTAAATGAATGTACATGGCTGCTTTTCAATAAAACTTTATTTATAAAAACAGGCAGCAGGCCAGACATGGCCTGTGGGCCAGGGTTTGCTGGCCTGTATTTTATGCCTTTGCACCTGCTGTTCCTTCAATTTTGAATGCCTGCTTTTTTCTGAGTTTTCAAAGAAACCCTTCTCATTACTTAAGACCCAGCTTAGACAGTCCCTCTCTCTCTTCCCTACTTCTACCCTAAACAAAAAGACTTCCTCTTGCACCTCTGCTCTTTGAACACACTTTTATCATTGCTCATCTCACATTGTACTGTCATTATTGTTAAATGTCTGCTACCCTACTGGGCTGAGAGCTCCTTGACAGCAGCAGAGTTCATGTCCTAGTCACTTTTGTGTCCTTAGCAATATTAAAATTTGACACAGAGTTGGTACCCAATAAATAAATACCCAATGGCTTGAACTGAGCAAGTTCTGAGGTGATGCAAGGCAAATTGCTGACCTAGTTGGAGTCGCTTCTATAGTTTGTCATCTCTTCCTCATAGAAGGAGCCAAGAAAAGTTAACGCTCTTTGAAATCACCCACTGGAACTCAAATTCCCTAACATGCAAACATGCAATAGCCATCTGTAGGTAAAGTATTCTATGTAAATGTCATAAATCACAACAAATGCTACATGGTGGTGTCATACCTAGTCAAAGAAACTCAATTCATTGGAAAGTAAATATGATAAAATGAAATTTATATTTGCATGCTTTTCTAGATGGATTGCTTAAAAATGAAGCAATAAATAGGATTGCCTTGCTAGTGACTGCTTTTAAAAATTAAATATTAAGAGAGTAAAGCTTTATTTGAGAAGGCATTGATTGGAAAGATATATATATATAATGAGTCATTCCATAATCTTGCTTGTTTCTGTTTGGATCATAAATGAGGTAACAGGTGGTTTTACCAGGCAAACTCCAATTATTAATGACTCAGACATCTGTACTGGTTCATGCTCCAACAAAGCCAATTATTATTACTCCAAAAGCAACAGGATATTGCATAACTGACCTGCAGAAATCTTTTGTTTTCTCTCATTTCTATTGTGTGGGGATAAATTATAGTAAACTCAACTAATTCGGTGTGAAATTTGCAAGAATTGGCTTAGCACTCGCATACACAGAATGAGTACTTAAATACTTAATCGATGACTCTTGATTTCGAAAAATAATCTCATGTCTAAATCCCAGGAAATGGTGTTTCCTGAGCCACTGACATGATGGCAGTGTCAGAACTGTGCTGAACTGAACTGAACCATTGTAATCTCCTAAGACTGAACTAAGAGTGACCTCAGGAAACGTCAAAAAAAAAAAAAGGATTCCCGATAGTCTCATTTCATGAATATTAGCTATAGGACAAAACCTGGCAGATGGCAAGGATATTTTGGATCCGTGCAAGAGTTGATCAGTTCTAGAATTCCAAAAGAAACTGAAAGCCATCCTCAACCATAAACCAGCAGCTCAACCAGAAAAAGGGGAGCCCACACAGCTCACTTTTATCTACACCTTGCTTCTGGTTCATAGTTCACATTTACCATTCAGTCACCGTATTTTAAGTAGACGACAAGCACAGTCAGTTCTACCAACAGTGAAAGTTTTGCCACAGAACTAGTCATAATGGAGACAGTGAGACTGAAGGAGATTGAGCATTTCCACCAATAGAAAGATCCTGGAAGTTCTTTGCATTTTTTTTTTAATCAGGACTAAAAGTCCTATCCAAGCCATGAACATCCCAGAAAAATGTCTTATAAGGAAACAAACTGTGCCAATGACACTTACCTCACTCCTCTGACAGAAGAGGCACTAAAATTCCACTCATGTATACCTTTCTAGAACATAAGGGAAGAGCAACAAAAATGCTGAGTCATTCAAATCGAAAACAACAAAAAATAACAATAATAACTTTGTTTTGTTATTTATAAATAATATACACAGAGGAATTATTTTCCTAGTGCATAATTCTTCATGAATAAATTATCTGGACAGAAACCAATTTTTTCTCAAGCCACGAGGGTAATGATCACTGTACCTAGTAATTCCTGTGCTTCCATGTGGCCTGAGAAAAAAACAGCTTCCTAAAAAGTCTAGGAAAAGTGTTGTTACTTGCCATCGAGTCAATTCCGATTCATGGCGACCTCATGTGTGCAGAGCAGGGCTGCACCATAGGGATTTCAAGGCTGTACCCTTTCGGGGGCAGATCAGCAGGCCTGACCTCTGAGGGAGTCTCAGGGCGGGTTCGAACTGCTAAGTTAAGGGCTTAACCGTTTGCACCACCTATGGACTCCCTAGGACAATTAGTCTCATTAAATTTTAACATCTGATTTTTAGAAGATTAACCTAATAACTGTTCTGCACTAATTTCATAAGAAAAAACCAAAATAAAACACAGTGATCAAAGTAATTCAATACAGCTAAGCAAAATGTCTGAGAAAGAAAAAGAAAAACATTAATTTGAATAAGCTCTTTGCAAGGCTTAAAGATAGTTATTTGGTTCTGAGTTATCTTTAGGTAAACTTTCTAGCTAAAATTACGGTTGTATTTATTCACAAAGTAATAGTGCAAATGTGTATGTGTGTGTACACACATGTATCTTGACCATGATAGCTACAATGTATTGCTACCTAATATATGCAAAATTCAATACACTAATAAAGGTTGAACATAAAACACTGGATGATCATATGATAAACATGGGTGATTTACAGGGCAAAGATGAAAAAACATGGGAATTTATTTCCTGAGTTTATTACTAAAACTGAATTAAAATTAACATTAAATGTATATGTGCCTAAATTAATTAAATTGCAACATGGACCACATACCCTATAAAAATATAAATCTGACAACAATATAGAATTAATAGCATATATATTTTACGTATAACTAAAGTAAATGAAAGGAGCCCTGGTGGCATAGTGGTTAAGGGCTCGGCTGCTGAATGAAAGGTCAGTGGTTTGAACTCACCAGCTGCTCCACGGGAGAAAGATGTGGCAGTCTACTTCTGTAAAGACTACAGCCTTGGAAACCCTATGGGGCAGTTCTACTCTGTCCTATCCAGTTGCTATTAGTCAGAATCAGCTCAATGGCAATGGGTTTGGTTTTAAAAAGTTGTTGGTATGTGTCCAGGTTTAGTAAAAACCAAATCTGTCAATTCCGACTCATAACGATCTTATAGGACAGAGTACTCTGAACTGTCCCATAGGGTTTCTAAGGAGTGGCTGGTGGATCCGAACTGCCAACCTGTTGATTAGCAGCTGAACTCTTAACCACTGCGCCATCAGGGCTCCAGGCTTAGTAAGTACTGTATAATAGTAAATGCACACTGAATTCAATTCTGTAAATGTAAAATGACCAAGAAAACAAGCTCTTAGCCACCCCCTTAAAATACTGCCAGGAAGTTGAGGCCTTGACTGGGCAAGTGAAATGAGTATCGAAAGCCTTGTGGTTTTGAGGTGGTGTGGAGTTCTCAACTTGGCCAAAGCAACTCAAAAAGCCACAATTTCTATCCACAGCCTACAGTTCTTTGCTAGGACCATGGAACTTAAAATAAAAGTAGATCCTCTCAGGCCCAAAGTAGATTTACTAAAAATCTTGTTCCGGTGTAATCAGTCAGGTCATGGGGATGTGTCCTGTATTAGCACAGAGCAAATCCTGTTGTGCATGAAGCCCAGGGAGGCAGGAGACCACAGAAAGATGCTCATGGAATGCGGCTCTCCTAACCAGAGTACCCAACCAGTAACCAGCTGCCGTGAAGTCGATTAACCAGAGTACAGAGGGAGTGAATTAAGGTAGTGGCCTCAGCTAGTAATTTGGAAACTTGGTTCTAAATCCTGCTAGCCTCGTGAACTTCCAAACAGACACAACCCTGGAGCTGCAGCTGTTACCTGTGTGCTACGTGCACACAATATAGCCTTATCCTGACAGCCTACAACTGAGCTGCTTTCTAGGGCCATCCCAGGAACCAGAGGTGGGGGCTGAGTTCAGAGCTGGCAGGGCCAAGCCTGCAACCCAGCAACTCAATACAGCAACTGGCACACATCAAAAAGACAGTACTGGGAAAATCTATCTTTCATTAGCCCTGTTCTCAGAGCAGCCAGCAAGAGATTTCCCACATTGGTTGGGCTAGTTGGCAGGTAAGGAGTACTGTACTGCATTTCCAGAGTTTAGGTTCCTGAAAGACTGTAAGTGCTGCCAGCGAATGTTCCATTTCTGGGCCAGAGATGGCCTGACAGGGAATGAAAAAGACCTCTACTCCTTTCGACCTTCCTACTAGGACTCACCACAAGGAGGCGCTGGGGAGCTGCAGAACCAAGAGGTAAGTGAAAAAGCTGCTGGAGCCCGTCTGAGGAGCAATGGTAGCACAGTAGTTAAGCGCTCAACTGCGAACCGAAAGGTCAGAGGTTTGAACCCCCCCCTCCCCGCCGCTCCACGGAAGATGTGGCAGTCTGCTCCCTGAAGATTACAGCCTTGGAAACCATGGGGCAGTTCTACTCTGTTACAGAATCACTGAGTTGGAATTGACTTGACAGCAACAGGTTTGGTTTGGTTTGGGTTTGGGGCCTGTCTGGGAGTCAGGGAAAAAAGGGAGGGCCAGGGGGTGAGCTAGAGTGATAATTCGCCCCACCAGACCCAAAACCAACACTAAACCTAATTCAATCAGCGTAAGCCCCATTTTCTAGGATCTGGTTAGCCTTGGTTCCCATGTGCGCAGTATGGCTAGAACAGGAACCAGGAGCTAAATTCTAAGCTAAGATTGCAGGAGCTATGCTGTGGCAGACACTGCTCGTTCCCTAGGCAACAGCCATCCTTTCCTTCTCCCTTGCTAATAAAAACGAATTTGGTTCAGCTTCAGGTGGCAATATGCTTAGGGAAGGTGAAAGCTGATTAGTCTAACTGCCATGGTAAGTCCATTTCTCTTGCCAGTGATTGGTTTAGGCACAGACACAGGATGCAACTTTTGGTACTAAAGAGAAGGCCTGGCCCTCTGCTTTGGATGCTGTCTGTGTGAGGGGATGCTTACACCTGTTATTTAAGAACATGAGAGAAGAAACTGAGAGTATTATAGAGATAACCCACTGCTGTCAAGTTGATTCTGACTTATAGCGAGCCTGTAGGACAGAGTAGAACTGCCCTGTAGGGTTTCCAAGTTTGTAATCTTTATGGAATCAGACTGCCACATCTTTCTCCTGAGGAGCAGCTGGTGGGTTCAAAGTACCGACCTTTTGGTTACCAGCCAAACACTTAACCACTGTGCCACAAGGGCTCCTTGCTGTAGAGATGCCAACTCGGAATTCTGACACCGTTAAGCCACTGAAATCACCCTCAATTCTGAATTCATTATAATTTGAGGTGACATTTTATTATTATTTAAACTACTTTTAGTTGGGAGAAGTCCCTGGGTAGTACAAACAGTTAATAAGAATGGCTGCTAACTGAAAGGAGATAGTTTGAGTCCACCTGGGGTACCTCAGAAGAAAAGCCTGGTGATCTACTTCTGAAAAAAATCTGCCATTGAAAACCCTATGGAGCACTGTTGCATGCAGACTTCCTTCAAGTACTAACTTGCTTTAAGCAGCAATAATCCACTGAACAAACAAAGAACTGTCAAGGGATTGGGATTCCCATTCTGCCCCTGACTGTAGACTATGATGCTGTAAGAATCCCTAAACTCTGGGGAACTGTATACTGAACTTCAAGTATTAAAAGTTGCAGATAAAGCATATAATTGTTCATTCAATGTTTTAGAATGAAAATACTGAGAGAGGGACTGAGTAAAGAAATATAATAAATGAAAAGCAACGTTTTCTGTTGTTTCACTAGCTTTTAGAGAAATTAGAAACATATTCAACAACAAAAACAATCCATTTCCTATTTAAATAAGACCTATTAAACCTGTTGATTAGGTCATTTAATTATAGGTGATGTAGTCCTTTAAACTAACATAGTAATAATAAACCTTTCTTATTTTCATTGCTTGTCATACCAATTTTACCATACCTATTTTAAAGGTAGATAAAAAGGCAATGGTAAAGAATACACTATGGATACAATAAGGGTTTGCAAAGACACTGACATAAATTCAGAATGAAAAACGATGTACTTAAGAAAGTTTAAATTTTTGAACAAGGAGAATGTTTAGCACTAAAGATAATGGGAAATGAGGACACTTGATCAAAAGATGGTAAAAACGGAAGCTCGACAATTCCCAGCCTAAATTGGTAACCTGTCTTAATATACATTCATATTTTAACATTTATTTCTTAGTATAATTAAAGGAAAAAATTGTCTCTACAATGATCACAAAACATAAGAGAATGAACACAAGGCTCACTTCGTTGAATGAAGAACCTCCAGGAAGGGGAAAATGATGACAACTAGCTAGAAATAGTACTCATTTTCCAAAAATTACTGGCTTACTTTCTATTCTCTTTCTGACTTCAAATACCTCTGGCTCCCGGTTCATTCTCCCGGTCTCACTAATCACTAATTCCTTTAGCTCCATTTAGTTGCCAAGTGTCCTTGGATGACTAGTTCTTTCTAATCAGAAAAACTTCTCTCCCAGATAATAATGTTCATGCCTCCTACTTCTCTTAGTTTTTGTGGTTTCAAGTAGATGGCTGCTACTTTTCAGCTTGTGAGAACACAGATGCATATACTTTTTAAAAGTATAAATAAAACACTATGTACTTTTTTGTTTTGTTTTGTTTTTATTGTGGTAAAACAAAACACTGGTAAATTCAACAATTTTTACATGAAAAATTCAGTGACATTGATCACAATCATTATGTTGTACAACTATTTCCACTATCCTTTTCCAAATTATTCCACATACTATGTACTTTTTAGAGCCCCAGTGGTACGATGGTTAAGAGCTCAGCTGCTAACCAAAAAAAAGGTCGGCAGTTCGACTCTACCAGCCACACCCTGGAAACCCTACGTAGCAGTTCTACTCTGTCCCATATGGTCGCTAAGAGTGGGAATTGACTCCATGGCAACGGGTTTTGGTTTTATGTATTTTTTTTTTTAATTTGTCGATTACAGATACATAGATAATTATATAGATTATTCTAAATTTTTTCTCTGGACCATTCTACTTGGAGTCATTCCGTCAATTCCAACTAAACAAGTCCAAGAAGAAACTCCATATGACTCCTCACAACTCAGGTTTTCCTTCTAACTCCTCTTCCAAGGCTATCAGTGTAATCACAATTCAAGTCATTTTACACTCACTCATTCCTCCCTTTTAATTCTTCTTCCTCATTAGTGATTAAGTCATTCATTTTTCGCTAGGTTCCCCTAACAGTCTTCTCTGTGGCCCTCCAGAGTCCAAGACTTTGGAAGTCCAATATCAAAGCCAGGTACATTTTATAGCCTTAATACCCACCAAAACCAAACTCACTGCCATGAAGTCGATTCCGACTCACAGTGACCCTATAGGACAGAGTAGATCTGCCCGATAGAGTTTCCAAGGAGCGCCTGGCAGATTCGAACTGCCAACCTCTTGATTAGCAGCTGTAGCACTTAACCACTACGCCACCAGGGTTTTAATAGCAACCCTTTATTGAGCAGGCACTGTGCTAAATGATTTATATGATTTCATTTAACCCTCACAATACCTCTATCGGGTACTATTATTCTCATTTTAAATGAGAGGAAATGCAGACATGGGGAGTTTAAGTGGATTACCCGGGTCACAAAGCAAGTAAGAGATAAGGTCACCCCTCCCACCTATGCAGCTTGACAATAGATAATTCTGTCTTCTTGACTACTGCTCTATTCTCCCTTCATGCCAGTCCCGGGCTTTTAAGAAACTTCAGTGGTCATTTATTTATACATGTCTCAATTCTTCTTAGCTCACGCAGCCTTCTATAGCTTTACATCATCCCACCTAGCCAACCACCTTTCTCACCACATTCAACACATTTCCCCTGATCATCAAGCAAGGTTCCCCAAGGCCCCTGAACATCCCATTCTCATTTTCATTTCAGTGCCTTTGTTGGAATTCTGCCTTACTCTTCTAATCTGGATTGTCTTCCCTTTCCCCTTTCTCTTCCAGCCCTATCCAGAGTCAAACTCCAAGTCTCACTTCCTTCAGGAAGTCTTCTCTAAAGGTGGTTGTGTTTAAGTCTTGCAACTCTGCATTTCATCAACAGCCATGACGCCAGCTGACTCCAGTCGGTAACATGAAATTACATAATAGCATGGAGAAAACTATGCATTCCCAGTACCAAATCTACCTCATAGTCTTCAATAGATTCTATTTTTTTTACAAAATAGTAGATTGATTTTTACATACATTAACCTGTTGCCATCAAGTCAACTCTAACTCATAGGGACCCTATAGGACTGGGCAGAGCTGCCCCAGAGAGTTTTCAAGGCTGTAATTTTTATGGAAGCAGACTGCCACATCTTTCTCCTGTAGAGGAGCTGGCATATTCTGAGCAGCTGGTGTGTTTGAACCACCAACCTTCTGGTTAACAGCTGAGCACTTAGCAACTGCACCACCAAGGTTCCCTGTACATGCACTAGAACTGATGAAGTACAGAAGTGGAAAGGTTTTATCCAAATGCATCCTATGGGTGGAAAATAAAAGTGTTTGGGATCCTTCTGAAAACAAGTGGTGGCACGTCCCACCTCATTTTGTACACAGCACATTCAGTCAGTGACTAATCTGAGATTTAGCAGCTACTTAGATAACCAAACAGATAGATATAATGAATTTTTTTTTTGTTGGGGGGGGGAGGTTTATAACAGTACCAGTGTAAGGCTAGAAGCAGTATTTTTTTGACAGGCTTCTCAGAATTAAGACACGCAGTTTTAAAAATTTTATATTTTATATAGTAATTCTTCAGTGTATAATTTATAACATGAATTTATAAAACAGCAGAGAAATATTCCAATTATGAGTACACTTTGGACGGTTATGCTATCTATAATAAAAATCAAACTAGCTCAATTATATTTTATTAAATAAGTGAAATTCATAACCCAAATTTAACAAATTTTATATTTATATTACAGAATATATTTATGCCAAAATAAATACACAGTTAAGCTATTTTTTCTTAATGCACGCAGATATGTACTAGAATATATAAATGCTAGGAGGGTGTAAAGGCCTCCATCACTAACTCTCCTGTCTTAATAATTATGTAATTTACCTTGTCATCAGGAAGCACATGCCAAATCGATATTGTCTTTTCCTCGACTTCGTTGTTGATAGACAAATAAGAAGGTTGGTAGATCTTGGTTGGTTCTAATATTAATACCTTGAAAACATAAGGAAAATAAACTAATACTAGTGACATAAGATTTAAACCACCTACAACTTCTACAACAAGAGCACTGACAAAGGAGATCAACTGATGAAGTTCTGCATCCAGTGCTGGAGTAAAACCATTTTAACTTCTGATTGTTGGCATTCCTATGCGCCTTCAACCATTTTATGGTATTATACAATTATCATAAAGTCCAGTAATGCAACACCTTTTACTATAAAGAAATTGAAAGAAAAATTTTGTAGTCCATATATTGGTTTGGCTGTCCCTAGAGAATCTACCAAGGATACCTTTTTAAAAGTTTATTTTTTTAATCATGTAAAACATAATCTGTTTCTATAAATATTCATGTCTCAGACAAAGGCAGACACATGGTAAAACAAATAATCCTGTGCACAGAAAAGACAAGACTCCATATATAGGATGTCACAGACTTAATTTAACTTTTCAGCTATCATACGTTACCGTAAGGACACAGCAGTATGGTTTTCCTAGCCCCGTAAATGGATTTAGAAATGATCTTTGGCTATTATTGTAAGAGCTTTATAAATAAACCAAGGGAATGAACATAGCTCGGAAGCAGTAAATGTGTTGTTGCACTGTCTCCAAAATCAAACTGGCATTTTCAGTAATGATATACTCAGCAGTACAAGAGAAAAAGAGAAATAAAACGTATGCCTATTTTGGATATGTATGGAACGTGTCATGTGTCTGCCTTTCTCTGACACATTTACATTTATAGAAACAGATTACGTTTTACATGATAAAAAAATAAACTTTTAAAAAGATATCCTTGATAGAGTCTCTGGAGACAGCCAAACCAATATATGGACTACAAAATTTTCTTTTCAAGCCGTGGTTGCACAATGGTCAAGAGCTACAGCTGCTAACCAAAAGGTCAGCATTTCTCTACTACCCACTCCTTGGAAACCCTATGGGGCAGTTCCCCTCTGTCCTGTAGGGTTGCTATGAGTAGGAACTGACTTGACAGCACCAGGTTTGGTTTGGTTTTGGATGAGGGGTATATGAGAAGTTGCGAATCTTCATGAAAAGACTGCATAACATACTATTACTAACATCTCATATTAGGGGCAAATAACCACACATGCCCTGATTTAAAAGATGCTACAATTATTATCTAACTGTACAAATGGTTAAAGGCACCTAACTAGGCCAAATTTGCTATGCAGACTTCAGCAGAAATGCTAAAAATAAAGGAAAGAAAAGCCAATATTTAGCCATCACAGAAAAGGGGAACAGTTCTTTCCACTTCACTACTTAAAACTCAAGAAAATTACCTTTTAGAACTAATCTTGAATCAAGTAAGTTTTCCAAATAAAGTGGAGAAAAAGACCTTCAGGAGACTCAGACAGCAAGGAGTTAGAGCCACACAATACATGATAACCTAAAAGTGCTGCTTGAGCAAGAAGGCACAAGAATCTGGGTTAGAAAATTGATTCTTGGTCATAAACCACAAACCCAATGTATTTATTTTACTCTAAATTTATCACTGCAGTAAATTTACTTAAGCTAAGGCACAGAGAACAAGAGAAAGGCGACTAGAAAAACAAAATTTTCTTTACTTCAAGCACATAAAACTGTAAGGGTTCGAAGCCTTTTTGGCCAGCCTCTAGCTATAAAAACAAGATACGATATACCACAAATAAACACACAGTAAGAATCCACAAGAAAACATATTTGCTCCAGGAGCATACTCACTTATCAGGCAAATCAAGGCCGAAATCCCACTCAATAGAGAATCAAGTGGTATTGATTAATAATGAAAATCAATTTTCTATCTAAACTTAGCAGAAATAGTACTCTCCAATTGAAGTATCCCGGTGTTTGTGAAATTAAAAACATATAACATGGCATAAAACGTGGGTTTCCCAAAATATCACCCAAGTCTCTACAAGGACAAATAAGAATATATGTTTTTCCCTAATTATGAGGGTATATTATTTTACATTAGAAAAGGAAAGCTCCAGATTATCTCCTATCTTCTTAAAATACGTCTTTATTTTCACCATGGATACTTCTAATAGATAAAATCTGAACTATATGTTCCTATCTGGAGACAGGGAATAAAAACAAAGTCGCAGTTATAATTGTATAAAGCTTTTTGAGCCCTTTGATCTATGCTTGAAATGACAAGCATGAAGGGTTTCTACCAAGCACTATAGAGATCACACAAAGGCTGGGGCAGGGCGGGGGGGGGGGCGGGGGGGAAAGAAAAGGAAAAGGAGGTAATCTGACCATAAAGCTAGATACAGCTCATTGAAGAGTATACATACTTTCTTGCTTTTAATTTCTAGTCTTTTACACCAGTCAGTATAACAATTAACTGCTAACTTCCTGTGTCTGAAGCAGGAAGAAAGATAGCAAGGCCTATATAAAGAGTAGATATTACCTAGCGTTTCATGTCTAAGTTTCTACAGTGAGTAGAAGACTCTACAGTCCTCAAAAGCACCACGCTCCTCCTCTTCCTCTCTCCTCATATTAAGTGATGGCCTGATACACTCGTAACTTTTCAATGTAGGAAGTAAAGAAAATACACAGAGGAGAAAGGTGAGGAAATAATAATAATAAATGATCGAATCACTCAAATCATTTCGCAAATCAACTTTTATCTGCTTCCTTTTGCCCAGGTGCATGGTTACTTCTAGAAGGAATGAGAAAGGATATGGTAGGGAGATAAATGGTAACAAAACCAAAACCAAAACCAAACCCATTGCCATCGAGTCCATTCCGACTTATAGCAAGCCTATAGGACAGAGTAGAACTGCCCCACAGAGTTTCCAGGAAGCACCTGGTGGATTTGAACTGCCAACCTTGTGGTTGGCAGCCGTAGCACTTAACCACTACACGACCAGGATTTCCAGAAACAATCAAACTAGTCAATATTTTCTAATATCAGTCATCCTGGTTTTTAGTCAGATCCACTTCAAAGTTAAGATGTCATCACTCCAGTCAAGGCCTGCTGCAGCCTTTTTAAGTGTGAGCCACAAGGAGATGTTACTTCGGGACAGGATGAGTTAAGAGTAGCTAATACAGCACCACCAGTACTAGAGGCCTTTCTTTCTCCATGCTGTGCATCCAGCATGACAAATCCCAATGGTTGCAGTGGGTGTGTTTGGTAGGAAACGTAAATGAGTGAAGAGAGATGTACAGAACTGTAATTGACATCCTTGCTGCTTGGCTCAGTAGACAAACTGCCATCCCTTCAATTTTTCAATAGTCCAAAATTTGCATTTTATGTGAATTCTCCTTATTTTTTATTTGATTTTATTCATAAACAGTTTTTCAGTTTAAATACTCCTTTTCATCCATTTTATCTATCTTTTCCTCTAACATCTTAATCAGTTATATGAAGTCCTTATATGCTAATTCCTATATGTGGCTCACCTCTGGGTCTGCCTCTACTGGCTATCTTAGCTCTTCATTACCAGTCACTTTTTTCCTACTTCTTAGAATACCTAGTAATCTTTGATAACTGGTCATGTGAATGACACATTATAGAGGCTATGGATTATACCAACCCAGAATATTGAGGGTTTTTTTTTTCTGGCTAATAGTTAAATTACCAGTGCATCACTTGATCCTGTGGAGGTCTAGTTTTATTTAGGCTTGGTTAAGATTTTAGTTTTGCCCTTATTCTAGGACTTGGGCTTTCTGTGTCTCAACTAAATGCTTGGGGTGTTCACCCAATTCTCTTTACTATAGCTAGGCTGAAAGTCCAACATCTTATCCCTGCATCGTTCAAGCTCTGGAATCTCTGTTCACCTTTCAGCCTCCCAAGAGCTACTCTTTGCCAGGCCTCCTACAATCTTACCCCTTGCTAACACAATCCAGGAGTTGGCCTAAGATGCAAGAGAAATATCCAGGCAAAATCCTCTGATTCTCCAATACTCTTCCCTCCATATTCCTGCTGCCTTAGAGCCCCAAACACTGACCTCTGCCTCCTCTGCCTGGGTAGAATGCTGATCCCTACTACAGGGCTCTCCCATGCTTCAGCCGGAAAAATGACCTTAGGGAAAATGAATGAATGTGAAGCTCAACTCAAGTCCCTTCCCCTTCTCAAAGACTGCAGACATGCAATGATTGCTGTCTAATGCCGGCACACAGGTATTTTAATTATTTTTGTCCAGATTTTATAGTTATTTACAGCAAGAGGATAAACTCAATGCCATGTACTTCATCATAGTCAGCACTGGAGGTCCAAGTCTCTTTATTCTCTTTTTTAATTGGTGTGGTCTTTAAAACATACAAACTTAATCATGTGTACATCCTTACACATAATAAGAGAAATATTAATTACAATGACCCTGATATACCATTTTCCACCTATCAGCTGAGTGAAAGTATAAGTCTGATAAACATATTTTGTTGTAGAGACTATGTTGCCAGTGAGAATGTCAGTCTTATGAAGGACAATACAGAAATATCAATCAATTCCATTCCTGGGAATTTATCCTACAGATGTATTTGCATGTGCGCAAAATGGTATATGAACGAGGTATTTCAGTGCAGCATTATTCATAATAACAAAACAATGGCAGACATCCATCAATAAATTGTGTTTATTATTTTGGTGTGATGGATCACTTTTGTGTGACCTTTGTAGCCATGGTTCTAGTAATCACACCCAAGTTGTGGCCATTGCAATGAATTATTGAGCCCAGTAGAGAAGTAGAGAGTGCCATGGGAGGGACCATTGGTGTCAGAATCAGTAAAGATGGTGGAGACGGGAGGCATGTCTGACCTCCACCTCATAGCAATCAGCCTTGGGCTATTGGTCTTGATTCTCCTTCCCCTTTGTGAAGTTAGAGGAGGTCAGACACCACTGCCATGCCATTTTTACGATTATATATATTATATAAATTTACTTAACAAAATAAGTTAAATAAGTTATGGTACATTGATACATTAGAATACTATGCAGTTGTTGTTTAAAAAAAAAAAAGAATGAATAAGCTGTCCATGTAATAACTGGAAAAATCTCCTTGATACATTGCTTAGTTAAAAAAAAAAAAAGCAAGGTATAGAACATTGTACGTAATATTCCTCTTTAAATGAAAAAAAGGAGAAATAATAAGAATGATATTTATACCGTGCTGACTAAGAGGTTGGCAGTTCGAACCCTCCAGCTACTCCTTGGAAACGCCATGGGGCAGTTCTACCGTGTCCTACATGGTCACTATTAGTTGGAATCGATTCAGCGGCAACAAGCTTTTGACTACATTCCAGGTATACCATTCCAGTGGTTTTAAATATATTAATTCATTAAATCTGCATCATAACCCTATGACTTGGGTACTACCCATTTTGTAGATGAAGAAGCCAAAGCTCAGAAAGGTTAAGTAACTTGCTTGAGGTTACACAGCTAGTAAGTGGCAAAGTGGGACAGAACTCATGCAGACTGGCTCCAGAGTCTACTACACAATAAAGGTTCTCTGTATTCTAAATTTATATTCAGAAAAAGAAACACATAGGTCTTAATCAATTTGCTTAACAGGTATGTGATATTTTAAACTTGACTATGTTATTTGCTGAATCATTTCTTTATCCACATATACTGTTTCTTGATTTTTGCTTCTACAACCGAGGCAGCAATAGAAAATTAGTGTTTTTATTTCTGAAGGATAAATTTGTTCCTATAAGTAGAACTGGTGATTGAACATATACACATTCAACCTTACTAGATACTGACAGATTACTTTCATAGTATTCTTTTTAAATTTTAAGAATAAAAAACCTATTGCCATGGAGTCAGTTCCAACTCATAATGACCCTACAGGGGACAGAGTAGAACTGCCTCCACAGAATCCCAAGGTTGTAATCTTTACAGAAGCAGACTGCCACATCTTTCTCCCTCAGAGCAGTTGGTGGGTTCAAACCGCCAACCTTTTCGTTAGCAGCTGAGTCCTTAACCACTGACCACCAGAATATCTTAAATTTGAGGATATAAGATAACAAACATCTATGCCTACCACACACAAAATATTGCTACACTGTCATGTCTGCTATAAAACTTCTTTTTTTAAATGAAATGTTGCAAAGTTGAAATCCCCCATGATCCTTGTCAGGGACTGAATTATGTCCCCTCAAAAATGTGTGTATCAATTGGGCTGGGCCCTGAATGCCCATATTGTGTGCTTTTCTTACATGTTGTAAATCCTGCCTCTATGATGTTAATGTGGGAGGATAGGTAGCAGTGGTGTTAGTGACACAGGACTCAACCTACAGGATTGGATTGTGTTTTGAGGCAATCTCTTGAGATACAAAAGGTAGAAGCAAGCAGAGAGGGGACCTCATACCACCAAGAAAGCAGCACCAGGAGTAGAGCGTGCCCTTTGGACCCAGGGTCCCTGTGCCTGAGAAGCTCCTTGACCAGGGTAAGATTGATGAGAAGGCCGACAGAGGGAGAAAGCCTTGCCCTAGAACTGACTCCCTGAATTTGGACTTTCAGCCTACTTTACTGTGAAGAAATAAATTTCTCCTTGTTAAAGCCACCCACTTGTGGTATTTCTGTTATAGCAGCACTAGTTGACTAAGACAATCCCCTATACAATCCTATCATGTTCTTCCTTAGATGATTTGCTAAAACAAATTCAGCAATTCCATGTCTACCAGTAATCTATAAACATGTTCATGTCCCCATACCTTTGCTAGCTGTTGCGAACTTTTTAATTTTTTCTAGTCCAATGGGCAAACAAACAAAAAACATTGTCTCATTTTAACTTGCATTTCCTTAACTACCCAGTGAGGTTAATCATCTTTTTGTATGATTTATCGATTTGTCTTTTTTCTTTGTCTTATCAATTCGTAGGGATTTTTGCATATTGGTCAAATTAATCATTTTGGAGTAGCATTTTCTTCTTGTCTAACAATTTTCCATTTGGTCTGCTTACGGTGTTTTTGTTTTTTTAACTGAACAAAAGTTTTGATTTTTTAACAAACTCAGTATTTTCCTTTGGGCTTATAGGTCCCTTTCTTGCCTAAGGAAGGCTCTTTCCACCTGGTAGTTATACCTACATTCTCCTACCTTCTTTCTTATTATTTTCTCATTTTAATTTTTACATTAATTTACTTATATTGTCACAAACTAATTCATATTAGACTAATTTGATGAGCTCAGAACAGCTAATATGAGTAATTTCCTTTCATAGCTAATTTTCTAGTTAGTCAATAGTCAATTAAGTACTTCAGCCCTGTGTTCTCCTTCTGCACCCAATACTACCACTTAGGGTACCAGCTAAAGGTCAGCTGCCAGCTCACTCTAGGATTGATATTTCCCCAGGCTATGTATTCTCTGGGCTAGAAAATAACCTAGTGTTTCAGTTTGAAAGGCTTTTCAATTAAAGAGCCTGCTTAGCTTAAGGTTTCATCTGAAAGCAGGAGTAAAAGAAATCATGTTAATGCCAGTAATGGATTTAATTAATTGAAGCAGATGATCCTATCGACAAGAACTAGCAAACAAGATTTTACAATAATTGAAACTTGTCACCACCTCTGAGTATTGAGACCGGAGTGCTCATACAGAGAGATTCATGGCATCACTTTGAGAGCAAAGAAATTTGTGCACATAATGAGTTGCCAGTAATTCTCCAATTGGATGCCAAAGCCATACTGCATTTGATGGTATTCTGAAAACTAACAGGATGGGGTAGACACCAGCTGAGAAGATGGGCAATATGTTAAAACATATACATTGTAACTTCATTCACAATAAACAAAAGGTGGAAACCAAGTGTTCACCAACAGATGAATGGATAAATTAAATGCAGTATGTAGATACAATGGAATTGTTATTTAACCATAAAGAGAAATGATATTCTGATACAGGCTAAGACATGGATGAACCTTGAAAATATGCTGAGTGAAATAAGTCAGACACAAAAATGGAGAAACACTCTATCACTCTATCATTCCACTTACATGAAATTTCTAGAACAGACTAATGCAAAGAGACCAAAGTCTATTAGTGGTTACCAGGGGCAGGAGGGAGAGGGGAAATAGGGGTACTGCTTAAGGGGTACTGAGTTTCTGTTAAGGGTGATGAAAAAGCTTGGAAACACAGTGATGACTGTAGCACAACATGGTGAATATACTTAATGTCACTGAATTGCCACATAAAAATGGTTGAAATGGCAAATGTTCTGTTATACACATTTCATCAAAATAAAAATTAAAATATATGTCCATTTGTGTCTATTGTGCATTTAAATATATATATTTAATGTCCACTTAAAAAAAAAGAAACCCATTGCTGTCAAGTCAATTTCAGCTCATAGAAACCCTATAGGACAGAGTAGAACTGCCTCATATGGTTTCCAAGGAGCAGCTGGTGGATTCGAACTGCCATGCTTTTGGTTAGCAACAGACCTCTGAACCACTGTGCCAATTTAAAGACCAACCAAAATGAACTGCAGACCAGAACCTATGAGTCATCATTTCTCATGGTCTAAAAGCACTGTAAAAGTGACCAGGGGTACCACATATAACTCTGACCCACACAGGTAATGAGTGGTGGACACAAAGAAAATGCAGGTGGGCCTGATAATTCCCACTACAATAATGGTGATGAGATTGATGAGATATTGGTATATATCATCAAAATTGCATTATTGATTAAAAACATCCATCTGTCTGGTCTGAAGAGACATCTTGGCTTGCTGAGAAGCCTGGGAAGCACACTTTATCATCTATCAAAAGAAACCATACACATTTCACGGCAAAGAGAAACTGTTTTGAGAAGTTATTTTTAAAAAGTTAGCCAATACATGCCAATTTGCAGAAAACAAATACATTAACCAGATGACTATCATCCTAAGACATGAAAATCAGCACACTAGTACTATTACAATCAGGGTACAAGATGTTTCTTAAATAAAAGAAACAAAATTAGAAATTGACTTAGCATTAAATGAAGTGTACTCACAGGAAACCTAACTACAGTAACATCTGTCTTTGTGGCCTCGACCAGGAAATCCATCCAGAAGTCCACGAGTTCCTGCTTGGCCACAGGCTGTTCTGTAGTCAGTTTTGCAAAATGCTTGTATATCAAAATTGTCTCTACAATAGACTTGAGGTACCTAAGAATTAAAAGACATAAAACATTTAACCGCCAAATTTCAAAGCTTTTCCCATGTATCCCATTATCCTTCTCTAAATGTAACTTAAATCTGGCGATAATAATTACGCATTCAGAGTTACCAAATATTTATTCACTGTTTATTACATACCATGTACTTTACCACATCATCTCATTTAAATCTCACCAAAATTCTGTAAGGTAGGCCATTTTTACCCGTTTCCTAGATGAGGAAACTGAGGCATAGAGACCATAAGTAACTTGAACTAGAGTTATACATCTACTTAAAATGCGACTTTTAAAATAATGCCTATATTCTATTCAAGGATGTGGTTAACGAATTTGTTTTACAATCTGCTTCCTTAAGGAAGCTTTCCTAAATAGGCTGTTCGTAAGAAATCCTTACTTTGCTCTGAAGTCACTCAGCTTACATATTCTACAAATATTCTTAAACTTAGTAAGACTGATGGTGCCTTGAAGGACAAAGTTAGGAAAAATGAGGAGCAATGAGGAATGAATGTGCAAGCGCTTTGTAAATCAAAAACATAGAAGTTAACATTCCATAAACATTAAGACAATGAAAACTGAAGGCATTGTTTTGCAGTGGTTATTACTATCATATTATTTACATAGCAAGGGCTACAATGAATAAATGATGTTCAAAGTTATCAGAACCTATAATCAACACATTTTCTTTAAACATCTCATTTTCCTCTAGATCCTGCATTTAATTCTGTAAGTAAATAAAATACCCTAATTTTCAGTTCAATAAATATAATTTAGGAACAAGTGATAGGAGCCGTTTATGAAAAGTAATTGTTGTATAAATACATAACATAGTAAAATATTTACCATGCTGGTGTCTTTAGTTTAAAAAGCTTTTCCGACGCTTGAATGACTCTCATGTGGTCATTGGCCAGGACGCTGGCCCCCAGAAAAAATCCAACTTCCCAGTAGCTCTGGAGTTTTTCCAGGTTTCCCTTTTTACCAAGAAGGCTGCTTAGCTTCACACCTAAAAGATGAGTGAGCAGGAAGTACAATGTTACAAGCACGTAGTTGGCAGACAGAGCTGACGTTTTGTTAAAAAGCAAAATTAAGCCTTCATTTCTCCTTTCAGATTAAAATAACTTTGTTAATTTTCTAATCATAAAAGTGGCTTAAGCTTTATATATATATATATATGCTAACAATGGACTCAAACATAACAACGATTATGAGAATGGTGCAGGACTGGACAATGTTTCACTCTGTTGTACATACAGTTGCTGTGAGTCAGAACTGATTAAACAGCACTTAACAATAAAATAAATACATATATATATCTCTACGTATATATGTATAATCAAAAAACCGAACCTGTGCTGCCAAGTCAATTCTGACTCATAGCAACCCTACAGGACAGAGCTGAACTGCCCCATAGGGTCTCCAAGGAGTGGCTGGTGAATTTGAACTGCAGACTTTATGGTTAGCAGCTGAGCTCTTAACCACCGATATGTAAATATATATAGATATATATAAACCAAACCCACTGCCGTCGAGTCGATTCTGACTCATAGTGACCGTATAGATATATATAGTCAGGCTAATCAGAAAGGGACATAGAAGAAACTGAAAATTACTCAGTAATTTGAAAAGCCAATGATGGCTGCCACTGTCCTTTTGATGTACATCATTCTAGAATCTGTCTGTGTGTGTATATATGTGTATATATATATACCCAAAAACCCAGTGCCAATATATTCAGAAATTAACTGTGTTCCCATCAAGTCAATTCTGACTCATGAGCTTGCCCTATAGAGTTTTCAATGGCTGATTTTTGAAAGTGGATCACCAGGCCTTTCTCCCAAGGTACCTCTGTGTGCAACTGTACCACCAATTTTCAGTTAGCAGCAGAGCACATTACCTGTTTACACCACCCACGTGTTCCAGGGACTTCACTCAGAGGCACCTGGAAGACCTAGAAGTAAACTTGCTTTGGACAAAAAATGTGCCCATTTGTGCTGATACATTTTGTATTGTAACATGTTAATTACAGTAACGTGTAATGTATAAATGTAATACAATTGTAATGCAATTTGTACTGTAATGTTCCCATCGTGTACTGATACATTTTGCCAAATTGCCCTCAAGAAATGCTGCACCAATTTCCTCTCTCACTAGTGGCAGCTAACAATAACCTCTTGCCCACAGCCCTCTCAATTTGGGGTATGATTGTGCCAATGTGATGAAGGAAAAAAATAATTTATTGCCCTTTTTAACCACTGAAATTGACTATCTTTTCATATGTTTATATTTCTTTTGTGAATTAGTTTTTATGGTCTTTATAGATGATGTATGAAAGTTGACTGTACATGAAGTTATTGATCTTTTAAGTATGGAGTTAAGAAATGCTCTAATTCTTAATATTTTGGAGTTCTCTTTCTCTCTATTGAAAGAAACACAGGAATAAACATTTTAGTACCTAAAATATGTTCTATAAAAAAAATATTTAGGATTATTTCCATAGGATACCATCTCAAAAGCAGCTTTACACTTGGGTCAAGACTATGAACATTTTCAAGGGTCTTGTTCCAAAGAGTCAAATTGTTAAAGTACTACCTCTGATAGACAAGTATACCTGTCTACCAAGTCCTTCAAGTCCCTGGTGATACAAACAGTAAATGCACTTGGCTGATAACCAGCTGGCTGGTGGCTGGAGTCCACCCAGAGGTGCCTTGGAAGAAAGCCCCGGAGATCTACTTCTGAAAAAAATCAGCCACTGAAAACTCTATGGGGTACAGTTCTACTCCGACACACGTAGGGTTGCCATGAGCTGGGGTTGGCTCGACAGTAACTGGCTGGCTTACCAAGTCATTAACAGCTCAACACTTCTTTGTGCTTAACAAATCTTTGGCTAAATTTATAAGCAATAAATAATACATCATTGCTGTATTAACTACCATTTCTTTGATTCAATTGTCTGTTGACTCATTGTTGAACCCATTTAAATTTTGACAA